>NC_044572.1:132827028-135227028 GCF_901933205.1 Camarhynchus parvulus
TAAATATCAAGCATTGTATGTTGTCCAAAATAGGTACATTTATGGTACTGCACATGGTAAAAGATAAGAAGCTATCATACATGAACAAACAGCTGTGATTGGTGCAGATTACGGGCCTTGGCAGAAAATTGAATGAACAACTGCCTTATGCATCTTGTGGGATCCCACTCTGATGTTAGATCCTTCACAAGTGCTTTCCAGTAATCACTGATATGACTAGGATCTGCTTGCATACTTAATTTTTGCTGTTTTCTTCCTAGTATTTCTGCAATGCTAGATGTAGTTTTGATATGAGATTTGTTTGGGGAGAGAGATTAAAGTGTAAATAGTGCCATGTATTTATCCTGAAGACTGCAGCTCATCCTCTGCTTGTGGCAAGGTGTGGGAAGGATGGTATTCACCTGGTTCACCTGTGGGAGTTGGCTTTGTGTCTCAGATTTGCCTCCAGAAAGGGTTTAACACACTTACTGAAAGTCCTGTGTGCCTGAGGAGCTGCCTTCAGTCTTCTGTGTGAAACCCAGGTGATTTGGACTGGGCTCAGGCCATTGAGCTCCTCGAATAAAAGGGGGGAGATATTTCACTTCAGCCAGCAGCATACAAAAGTCCATACAGAGCATAGAAGCTGGGTCAGCCCAGGCTGCAGCAGGTCAAGTTGCTGATGAGACAAATCCACTGCCGGGCTCGATGCTGTGTGGGGACACCGACAGACGGGTGGCTCTGTGCCCAGGGACTGTGCATTCCTGGAGGCCTGCCAGGGGATGACCTGGCCTCAATCACCAAAGGAGAATAGAAGAAAATACATTTGTAGACCCTTCACATGTACTATTAACATAGATTTTTTTTTTCTTTAAGAAAAGCATTTTTTGTAGTAAAATTTGTGATGAGAAGAACTTGCCAATATCCAGTATGTCAAAGTGTATCTGTGGAAGAGTTAAGTCATCATTGTAGTTCATTGCAGTTTGGCATTTCTGACACCTGAGCACACCTCACTCCAACACAGAAATTTAACTCGGTGAGACCGGGGAGAAAAGCAGAATCTGTCCTTTACAGATAAATTAATTCAAAGTTAAATAAGGCAACTTTTATTTATGTTCTAGATATTAAGCAGGAGGCTAACAATTGTCAGAAATAATTCACATGCTTTAGTGCATATACATAAACCATTCAGATGTGTTAGTTAATGCTTTTTAAATTAAAAAACATAAAGATCTGTGAACAAGATTAATCCTTGGCAATGAAAAAGACAGCCTTGCAAAACCTTGTCAGCTTGATTCCAGGTTGATGATTCCTATTAGAAAGAGTCATAATCAGATGTGCGAAAATGATGACAGTGCTGAATAAGACAGCAAACATGAAAAGCAGTAAGACCAGGACCATTGTGGGATGCTGTCAGTGGTTGATTTCACCAAGTCTCAGCGCATGTGGCACTGGTTTTTTGTTTGAGCATTTTAAAACATTTTTGTTATGAGAGTCATAAACAGAGAAAAAGTCTCAGCCTCATAATTCAAAGAACATTTCCCCCCTCACCCAAAAGCCTATGAAATACAGCAATTTGACATTAACAAAACCAGTCTTAACAGCAGTCTCTACTAAAAGAAGTGGGGTTTCTTTATGCAGCAACTTCTGTCATGGTTTTGCAATCATTTGATAACCAGATAAAATAAATGGAACAACAGTTGTTTCTATTTTACTTTAATACAACAGAAAGTCAGATTTTTTTGGCTACAGAAGTCAAGGCTTGCGTCAAAACAAACTGCAGGCTTAGAGTTTGCAAGGAATTATGGAATGTGGTATGTGTCTGGGTTTGTATACTTTATCATCACTGTTGTCTTGTGAGGGCAGGTTTGTCATAACTCACTGCTTCACTTTTCATGAATTACAGTCCCGCTTTTGTTCACAAGCAGTATGAATAGTATAATTTCTCTCTTTTTGTTTTTCTCTATATGTATACTCCAAAGTCCACTGTGCAAATCTGCAACTCTTACTCCAGCAAAAAATCCCTGTGGGGTAAAAATGCAGTTCATGTAAATGCTTGTGCACATTAGAAAAACATAAATACAACAGGCTTGTCCCAATATAGAGCAGCGTTTAACGCTGGCATTACCTATTAAAATCAGTGCATTAGGCTTATGGTAGATGCGTGTATGTTAGTCTAGCATAATATTGCTAAAATTGCCAATCTAAAGCCCAGTTGCTGTAGCCATTAAGAAAGCAAATGCTCTTTCCCCTTCATTTATAGCAGTATTTGGTCAGTGTACAATGTGATTAGGACAATATTCCATCACACTGGACTTTCATTAATCAACAGATAACCCTCTCAGTTGAGTAAATTCCGTTTCTCTGCATCTTAGGGCTGTGACAAAGTATGAATCCTACCAGTCAGGTAAGTCTAGTCAGAAAAGTGGGGAAGAGAGAAATAAAGTTATTCTTTTCCCCTGCCCTCTGGGCCACATCTCTGCCTTTGTGCAGTGCCTGTAGCACAGAGCAGTGTCAGAGATAGAGATAGCCTCCTGCATGCCTCAGTTTGCCAGGTGACTTCACCTGGGTGAGTCCAGGGACACAGTGCTGTCCTACACACATACTGATGTATTTGCAGAGAGATATGAAGAGGTTGGAGCCCCCATCCAGGCACTGAACTGGCGTAAAATGGGAGTTGCTTTTCTGCCTAGAGTAAGTCTGCAGTTTACTGGAGACCCACTCAGAGCCAGGGTAGTAATCCTCTGTGAGCAGTGAGGTAGGTGGACCATTCTCTGAATCAGCCTTCACCCTGAGCACCCTCATGTCCAGGGGCTGCTACTGTACCTGTCCCATGTAAGGTCCTCTACCCTTGCACTGCATCACTTTTATCTTCCCTCTCCACTAGGCCTCTTTTTGAGACTTTGTTAAGCAAAGGAGACCATGGCAAAGAGTCACTGTTCTTGCCAGTGGGCACTGGGTATGACACCTGATGGCTGCCAAAAAAAGAGACTTCTTTTTCCAAAGCAGAGCAGGTGGCAGGAGCTGATGGAACACCATGCTGGCATTCATTATATCATAGCACTGACAGCAGAGCTGGAAGCTAACAGGTTCACAGTTGCCTAATGTCATCATGCTGAAGACATTTTTAGAAAAGTTATGCAATTGATTAGCTGACTATATATACCTTTTTTTTTTTCCAAGATGAGTTGGTATTTTTATCCTAATGCCGCTAATACCAATAAAATAGATTTACAGGTGGTATTGCAAATCATGTTTTTAGCAGGTTTTGGCAGCACATCTTCCCAGAGCTCTCGCACCAGACCACAAGAGCTTCTTGAAAATTACATGAAATTCATAGGAAAGTGACCACATTAATATGGTTCCTAAATCCAAGAGTAATGATTCTTCTAAGAAAGGGTATTTTTTTTTTTCTTGTACCCTTTTACTGTGTCTCCCAAACAGCTTCACCTCTCCCCTGCAGAAGGACACAGAGCCATCTGAGCAGACAGGGGAAAAAAGTGTTGGTCTCTCCTGAATGGCAACTGTACCATGCTCTATGGTCCAGATTCCCCCTAAATTTAGGCATGTATCTGAGGCACTTAAATTGGGATCAGTGTCAGCTCGACTCTGATAATCCTGTTGCAGAGACAGATGTTTGAGAGTGTGATTCAGTTTACCTCAGATCTGAGTAAGAAGAGGAAATGTGGGACAGCCACCTTCCCTTCTTTCAGTGTCATAGTTACACATCTCAGTGTTTAAAGGATTAAGCCAGGACTGTGTTGTCTCTCCAAACTGATCCGACAGATGCGGTGAAGTGATTTAGTTCAGCTTAAATTGTGGCTTAGATGGGAATTAGCTGGCAAACTCTTAAGGAAGACAGATTCTGGTAACATCAATATATAGTTGGATACAGGTGAAAGAAATGACAATAACATTTCTCCCAGCAATGATGACAGAAGATATATGGCTCAGTTATCAATCTCAGAATCTTTATTAAAGCTTAATGGTAGATGCTGGAGTGAGGGAGATTCTAATTTTGCTTTATTATATTTGCCTAGTGAAATGATTGCAACATTTTCTCTAGGATGAGGACTTTGCTAGAGTTACTTCTGTTTCTAAACCTGAACAATCACAGCATGGCAATATGTTGTATGAGAAACTGCAGAGTAAAGCTACGGAGCTGTCAGCTGACTCAGGCCTCGGCTGGCACTTTATCAAGCAAAACTCACCATTGATAGCACAACTTAGATCCAGTGGACTCTAAAAAGACATTGAACAAAATCTATACAGGTTACAATTCTTAAATTTCTCCCATGCTTCTCCTTTCCTTTCTGCCTTTCCCCCTTTCCTTTTTCCATTATTAGTAGCATAATACTAAAATGGGATAAGGATGAAGGCAAGATATGTAAAATCCAAACTTCTAGAAGAAGAGGGAGTTGAAAATCAATAACCAAATGAGCAAGAAAACAATTACTTTCTGGTGCCAATGTTTTCATTTTCCTAGTAGAACTTTTGACCCTGAAATGTTCTACCTGCAGTAGCTCCCGATATTTGTTAATTATCAACCCACACTTCAAAGCTGATCGGTTTTCAAGGGCTTGTGTGGAGGTTAGTTCAGGAAAATGAGAATTCGGTACTGCAGGAATATGTTTAATTGGAGGTGGTTTCATTTTGGCAGGGCTTGGGTTTGTGTGAATGCAACATACCTCTCATTTAAAGATGCCTTTAAAGTGTTATAGGGATAGGCCCTTCAAAGATAGAAAATAAATGTATGCAATATAAAAGTCACAGGCATATTTCTGACACAGTGTCATATGATTTTGCATTGCCTGATAACATCTCCTCGATAGATAAATGGAATGTTTTAAAATATATATGGTGTAGTAGTTGCTGTAGTGACTGATAAGGACACGCAGAAGGCTTTCCATTTTGTTTCACTTTGTTATATCTTTTAATAATTTAGCCTAGATATTATTTTTGTGCTGGTAGTATCATTTCTGATCTCACTTGTCCTCTGGCCCCAGAATACCTTTGAAACTAGTAAGTAAAACAAAGTACCCAATTCTGCCCTTCTCATTTGCACAACATGAGAGCTGGGTTTTGCCCAAGGAGGACTGCATGGTCAGCCCAGTGATCTGGAAAACAGAGAAAAAGATAATAATACAAAGATTCTCAAAAGCAATTGTTAAGAATTTTTAAAAATATCTTTTTAATTTCAGAGAAATTGATGGCTATAAGTAATTCTGAATGCAGCCCAACGCACATATTTGTTGTTAGCAGTGGAAATTTACTCTTAGCATTTTATGGTTTTAAGAATGAAGGAAACACTTTAACATGTTTCATTACTCCCCCATTCCTGACTATATTCAACCAAAATTTTGATATTAGCATTTCCAAATTATATATTTTTAAAAAAAATATTAAAGAGCAAGTTTAGAAATCAGTTAACCTAAAGGTTAAGTGCAGAACAGCATTTGAGCCTAAAGTAACTTAACCCTTCTTTAAAAAGACCTAAGTCTAAAGAATAAAGACAGTATTTTTCCTTTTCCTTTTTTTTAAAGAAGCCACATGAAATGTTCTCCGAGTTAAGTTTTACCATTCATAATGAATGCAGTCTCGCCATTCAAATGCGACCATAAGTACACAGAAGATAAGAATTTAATTAAATGTAGATTAAAACCAAACAGGAAAACACACTCGCTGATAATTTTATCCCATCCTCTGGCCATATTTTTTATACTTCCTTCTTGTTCTTCTTTGGGCTATAGCTTATCAACATGCCGATAGTACCATAACTCATTACATCTGATGGTGCTGCTGAAATGTGCAGGCTTGGTGCTTGAATTTCAGAGGCACTTAAAATGCAAAGCATGTAAATGTCTATGTTAAATATATTAGTGTGGTAATGTTAGTGAAAAGAAAGTGATTTCTTACAAATCCTTGTACTTCACATCATACATTATCATTGCCCAGTCACAAACTGGTTTAAAAAATATCTATTTAAGTTTTCTCTTAAAATATATTTCTCTTAAAATATATTAATTTTGTTTTCATATGTCTTACCCATCAATTTTTATATTAATTTCAGTTGCTGAACTAGATCACTGAGAACATAGAGATTATATTTTTAGGGCTTGGCTAAATACACATGAAGTAAACAGCTGACTGGGAGAGGTCTGACTTACCCACATAGTGTAACAGTTCAGGACCAAATCACTGTTCAGGCTAAATGGACTTGGATACCAAAACACTTTTAATCACAGATACATGCATTTTTATAAATTAATGCCATTTTCTTGTTCCATGGAGGGAGACAACAGCGTCCAAAAGCTAAGGGCTTAGCAGGGATCTGTCTCCAAGGGATAGCCCAAATTATAAAAGAGGAAGAGAATGGAGAAGAGCCCTGAGGAGAAGGACTTGAGGGTGTTGCTTTGATGAGAAGCTTGACATGACCTGTCACTGTGCACTTGCAACCCAGAAAGCCAGCCACATCCTGGGCTGCATCAAAAGCAGCGTGGCCAGCAGGGCGAGGGAGGGCATCCTGCCCCTTCTACTCTGCTCTTGTATGACCCCACCTGAGTTCTGTGTCCAGCTCTGGGGACCTATGGGACTGTTGGAATGGGTCCAGAGGTCGGCCATGACCAGGGGGTGGGAGCACCTCTTCTCTGAGGACAGGCTGAGAGAGCTGGGGTTGTTCAGTCTGGGGAAAAGAAGGCTCAGTGGAGACCTTAGAGTGCCTTCCAATACCTAAAGGGGGCTTACAGGAGAGCTGCAAAGGCACTTTTTACAGAGCCTGTAATGATAGGACAAAGGTAATGGCTTTATATTTAAAGAGTGTAGGCTCATAAATTAGGAAGAAATTCTTTATTGTGGGGGTTGTGAAACACTGAAACAGATTGCTCAGAGAAGTTGTGAATGCCCCATCCCTGGAAGTGTTCAAGATGCGGCTGGGTGGGTCTTTGAGCAGCCTGGTCTAGAGGAAGGTGTCCTTGCAGATGGCAGGGCATCTGTAAGGTATCTTCCAACACAAAGTGATCTATGATTATATGAATATCTATTTCTATTAATTGGCTCGTGTGACTTTAACAGTGGTTAACAGCTTGCTATGCCAAAGTTAGTCCTCTGTCTTACAGCTGAGATACTCCCTTTTCTGACAGGGCTCACTGAAGTTCATGCACTTATGCTAACACTGTTGTCAATTGGACCCAGTTGCTACACACAACTACATTTTGGTGCATCATTATTGATAATCCATTTAGAAATATTATTATGTACAGCAAGAATAAAACATTTATATGTTATAGGGAAGCAGTTAATGTAGACAGAATTCATGGATTCTAAACTGGCCCGATGGCAGCTTGTGCATTTCTGCCTGACCAGTACCTCTAACAGATCTGCAACAAGTTCTTTAGCTAACCAACATTGCAAGATAAAAGAAAAGCATGATCCATAAATAATTTAACCTAAATCTGTCCACAATTTTTATTTCCAATGTATTTTGTTCACTGTATTTCCTACACAGTTTGAGGAAATAAACTATTGGTTCAGCTCTATGATGGTTTCACTAGTAGTAGAAAAGACTTTGGACCCTGCTCAGAAATATGGAGATCAAAGTAGTAGTTGGCTTAATTAAATACTACACTAAGGTTTAGAATGTCAATGTATACTTTAATATGCAATCTTGATTTATTAACCACTGTTAAAGCATAACTGAAATAATTTCTCTGCTCCTGTTATCTTATATTTATAACCAAGGCCTCAAAAAATGGAACTTCCTTTGGTTTTGCAGTAAGGGAAGGATTTCTTTCTGCTGTTTTATCAGCAAATAAATTATTTATCTTTATTTTGCTTTTAAGTGATTTAGAATGCTCTGAGAGTTGCAGTGTGGTTATGAACTTTGCCTCAGCTCTTGACCAAGAGGTATTTTCAAATGAAGAAGATGGATCTGTAACTTTTTATAATTAGATGGCCTTTGACCTGAGCTTTGTGGATCAATCAGGAGAGAAATTACTTCATGTAAAAAGTTTAATAATATTAAAAAGTAATTACTGAGGTAATCAGAGCAAACTCTGCACCTCATCAAGAACCATACCTGACCTGCCATCACTCAAATTTAGGACAGGATTTGAAAGCAAGTTTTCTAGTGCCAGACCAGACGGCATCGAAAGTATATGAGACCAATGAATCTCAAAACACCCCAGCATTTCTGTAATTTTCAGGGTAGGATCTAGCCTTCATTTCTTCCATTTGACAGCAAAATGAGACAAAATCCTTGAGAGCTTGCATCTAAATATTTTTTGTAATTATTAACCTTAATAATAGTTTGTGTCAGGTGAAGCTAAAGTTGAGTCTGGAATTTGCACATTTCAAAACTGAGTCCTTTCAACGTCAAAGCCATTTGATACATTTAAACTCATATACCACTATATTAAATTTTTGGACATACTAAAAGAAATAGAGTCTTAGAAATGACAAAAGTATTTAAATAGATTTAGAAATAAAGTGCATTGTTTTTGCAACATCTGCTGCTGTCCCGTTACACATACAGAGAAAAGTCAACCCAAGGGTGAAACAGTGATACTTCCAGAAAAGATATTTTTGATCACCACCGTGACATTTGGGGATAGTTTAAAAAACATGTTTTCAGTCCAGAGATGCTGCAGTGTGTTTTAAAGAAAATGATTCTGCAGGTGACAGGAAGATCTGAAACAAGATGAGTTTCTAGAGGCTTTGCTCTGAAAAGAATGGGTATAGAATTTCACGTATTAATAATACAAAATATTCAAAGGGCTCAATTAGCATGGAGATCTTAGGCCAGTTCCACAAAGGACTGGCCCATCAAATATTGTTTATACCTTGAGCATAGAAACAGTAGAAAGTCTGTATTAATACTTAAATGTCTGCGAGCTTTTTGAAGCACATTGTTAGGGCTTCATGCTTTCCAGGAACCACTAAGTGCCTCTTTCCCCATCTGCAAGTGCAAGCACTGATTTGCAAAACAATTGCTTCTTTTGTACACTTCCAGAGGAAAGGTATAACAGGATGCATATAAGCTATAAAATTTATTTTTCATTCATTGTGTCTATTCCCTAAGTTCAGGAGGTGTTGACTTTTGCCTTTCTGCTAGCACAGAGAGATGAATAATTCAGCAAAACAGCAGGTGTGGCAGCACCCACTCACCCACTCCTGCAGAGCACAAGAGCTGCATGGATGTGTCCAACTTATGATCCTCAGCCAGTCCTGTGCTTCCAAAATTGTCTAAGTATCTCAGCAAGTGATATCAGTAATGTTTTCAGACAGGAAGTCGGTGAAAGGCAGGGCTTTTTGAAAGCAGTGCACTGGATTTATTTTTCCTCTGACAAGTTCATTGCTTTTGAGCTTATCCAATTTTGGTAGAAAGCTGAAGCCTGTCCCTGTGGATTTCACCATCTGGTAAAGAAATGCTCCATGGCAAAGCAGAGCTTGTGGGACTGAAACCCCCTGGTTCTTTTCCCCAAACTGGTGGTAGAGGTCCAGTTCCAGCACCGCTGCTTCTGGTCCCTGCTGCCTCCCGGGAGCCATCAGCCCTGTCTGCTCTGGCACTGCTGGGAAGCTGCTGCCATCAGTTCTGCAGAGGCAGGGGAAACATGGCCTGCTGCCAGCTGAGAGGCTGCTTGGGTATCATCACCAGGAGATGGGTGAGGATGGAGAAATCCACTGGGACACAGCAGCTCTCTGACAGGAAGGGTGAGTCATGAGAATTACTTCACAGGCACTGTAGCTGCACTGGTGTCAGAGCTCAATGATGTTGCTGGTGTTTGATCCTATTTCCCATTAGAATCGTACCTGATATCAATGCATCAAGAAAGCCTTCAGCTTCTGTTGTCCAATAAAGACTATGTCCTAATCCTCATAACTGCATCTGTACTGCTGAAGTGAAATGGTCTGTGTTCTACCTCTGTTTCTTTCTGGATAGTTCATAGGTATATCATGTGTGTACACAAATCCATTTGAGGCAAGAAAATACTTCTGTATTAGCATGGTCTTTTAGGTTTAACAAGTAATTTATTAATACATATTTGTTTGCAAGTTAGACTGTCACCCACTAAATGTCCCATATCCTGGCATGCAGAAACACATCCTGTACTGTACAAACACAAAATTCATATTGCATGCTTACTTTTATTCTTTCTTCCTTTCCAGTGCAAGGCTGGGGTTCCAGCCTGGCAATTCTGCCATTTTTTCTGTGAAGTAAAACATGCAAAGCTTTGCATGCAAATTCAAGAAACACCCTTTTCACAGCTAACTGATCCCCCAGTGCACAGCAGTACTTATCTTTGTTAATTTCTGAGTCACTCAAAATACCAACATTACCTTTTGTCCAAAGGTGCTTACATCCTCAACAAACACCATAATGATTGAATCATCAGTTCAGCATGAGTAGTTTTAACTGAGCTACCGGGTGGCAATTTCGTTAGATTAAGTATCATTCTGCAAAATGTTTGTGAAAATAAGCCAGGAGAAGTTAACAGTTGTGAAAGCTGAAAGGAGAAAATGACCTCTACTAATAAGAGTGCAGCCAGTAATATTTTCTGTAGTTTTGGCTGAACAATTAGTTCCTTAATAATTCCCTCCTTTCTCAAGTTATTTTTCTGCATTTTTCATTTTACAAACACTGGTTTACGGTCTCACAGAAGAATCTAAGTCAGTAAGCCAAGCTCCAACTACAAACAGTCTTATATACATTACCTTAGTGGCAGTATGTCCATCAGGCATTACAGAAAACACCCCCCACCTCATCATGAATGGTAATATTTAACTGTCTCTTTCAAAGTTCAGTGCCCAGCCTCAAAGTCAGATTGTGGCTAAAGCTTGTTGCAGTGTTAACAATAACATATTCTTTCCAGAAAAACTAAAATGACAGGTGTAGCTATTGATGCTTCAAGCACATACTCTGACCTGTAGACTCACAATCTGCTGCGCTCAATCCGGCACATACTGTGGCAACAGAGCTGTTCTGGAATCGTGCTGGAGACAGACTGACAAATGCTATGCATGAACTTTAACTGTCCCCCCCAAATGTGGGTTTCATTTGCTTCTTAAGTTGATTGGTGCTGGAAATGAGCATCTCCCCATGCCTTATTGAGAAGTGGTTTTCTTTCTAATGTATAACACTACACACTATAGGGAGTGTGTATGTAATGTGGCTTTCATATGTTACAGTATTTAAGCCTCGAGTCAAAAGGCTGTTTCTTGTGAAATGTGTATCCTTCAGTTGAATTTAGCAGGTAGAGTCTTGCTGCATTATAATTGCAAGTAGTATTGCCCTTCTATTATTTCTCTGGACTTCCCTATTTCTGCAAAAGAAGCAATTACAAAGAACTAAAGTGATAATACAGCAAACATAACTTTAATTCTGCTTTTGGTGATTTATCAGTTATTATATTTTGAATTTCTCTTCAGATCATTGATTCCAGTTTGATTTTGCTCATACATCAATTTTCACTAATTCTAAGTAAATATAAGTCACATTTTTTACATTATACCCCTCAGAGGACTTTATTTTTTCATTTCAATAAGCATTATTTGAATCATAAAAAAATACATTACAGTATTCATAACGTGCTGCTTATGTGACAGTTTTTGAACTTTAATATTATTTTCTGTAGTGTGAGGGCTCAGCAGACTATAAAAGAGACATATTGTTTATAATGTTTCTGCACCACAACAAATGATGCACTTCTAGTGTCTATGAAATGGCAGTAGTTTTCTAAATTTGTGATTATTCTGTGTTCAGCAGTCAAGAGCAGTTGTACATCTGCTCAGCACAGACTTTAGGAGACCATGAACTTTAATTGAGGAAAAATAATGAGGGTTCAGGGACCACTGATACAAAGTCGGTTGGTAAGGCAGGTGCCCTGCTGCCAGATCAATGGATTATTTACTCCTTTGTCATAAACAAGAAACAGTTGGGTCTTTGTAGAGATTACATTCATATTCCAAAGCCAGGCTGCCTTTTTCTGTTCCCTTGTAAACATGCTGTATATTGAATATTTTTGAAACTTGGTCTGAAAAACATAATAACTTTGCTCCTTCATTAAATGATGTAATGTCAACCTTAATAGTAAATTTTAAGGAACAATTTTAAATGTGGTGGTATTCATCCTAGTGGGCATATTAATTAATAATTTGTACTTCGTGTGCACAGAAAGGATTCTGGGGGTGTTGGGGCATGTTTATACATGCATACAAAGGCTTATTTGTAATGCAAAAGGTTAGATAAAAATATAGAGTAAGAAAGACAATTATATGAAGATATTTGGAAGGAAAGAAAAAAAAAGAGAAATACAGCTGAGCACATTTAGCCAATCTTTTACAGTCTGACTACCATAATGATAATGTTGTTTCAGAATAGAGTTTATAAAAATTTTACACACCACTGAAGTGGAATTTTCTGATGCTTTAATCAGAAAAAATACAGACTGCTTTTTCATGTGAGTCAAGCAAGTAATCAGGAGTTTCAGTAAGCATCCCTAATCCTGGGTGTGCTAGTGGCTATCTTTTACACACCTGTGTAACCCAACAGGGCAAGGTCAGCCAAAAATGGCATGTTCTGACCTCATAGGTATTCATTTGAAAAGCAAACAAAGACCACTGTGCAAGACTGCATGGAATAAGCCTTAATTTCCATTTTAACAAGTCAGTCAGTCTCACATTAGAATCGTAGAATCATAGAAATGTTAAATTAGAAAGACTTTTAAGATCATTGGGTCCAACAACTAACCCACCACTGCAAAGTTCACCACTAAATCATGTCCCTAAGTGCCACACCTTTTAAATACCTCTAGGCATGGTGACTCTAGCGTTTCATTGAGCAGCCTGTTCCAATGCTTGACAACTCTATGCATAAAGAAAATTTTTCAAATGTACAACCTAGATCTCCCCTGGTGTAATTTGAGGCCATTTCCTCTTGTCCTGTCTCATGTTACGTGGGAGAAGAAACCAACCCCCATCTCACTACACCCTCCTTTCATGTAGAGCCATAAGGTTTCCCTGAGCCTCTTTTTCTCCAGGATAAACAGCCCTAGTTCCCTCAGCTGCTGCTCATCTGATTTACTCTCTAGACCCTTTATCAGCTTTGTTGCCCTTCTCAGGACACACTCGACTGCCCCTCACATAGTGAGAGGCCCAAAACTAAACACAGGACTCAAGGTGTGGCCTCACCAGTGCTGAGTACAGGACAATCACTGCCTTAATCCTGCTGGCCACAGCATTTCTGATACCAGCCAGGATGTCACCGGGCACACGGCCAGCCCATGTTCAGCTGGCTGTTGATGAACACTTCCAGGTTGTTTCCAGCCAGGCAACTTTCCAGACACTCTTCCCCAAGCCCATAGCATTGCAGGGGATGTCATGGTTCAAGTGCAAGACCCAGCACTTCGCCTTGCTGAACCTCACAGTGTTGGCCACTGGCCAGTGACCTTGATCTAGTTGAAGGCCTCCGTGAGAACACATGCAAGCGATTGTGAGACTTCTTGCAGCTACCTATAGAATATTTCATCTGCCTTTTCATCTTCGTTGGGAGGCCTGTAACAGACTGCCACCATGATAATCACCTTGTTGGCCTTCCCCTGATTCTTACCCAGAAACACTCAACCCTATCCTCACCATCATTAAGCTCTAGAGAACTGAAACACTCCTAACTGCAGAAGGCTACCCCAGCACCTCCCCTTCCTTGCCCATCCCTCCTGAGGAATTTATAGCCATCCATTGCAGCATTCCAGTTGTGTGACTCATCCCACAATGGTGGAATGATGACAACTATGTCTCAATTTTTCTGCTGCACAAGTGCTTCCAGTTTCTCCTGTTTTTTGCCCATGCTGTGTGAACTGGTGTAAATGCACTTCAGTTGAGTTATTGAGCCCTCTGCCTTTTTCAGGAGAAGAATTTCTAATTCCTGCATGACTGTTCTCAGGCTCTTTTATGGTTTCTAGCACATCAATGAGCCTTTCATCCTTGTGGTCTTATGGATCTCCATCCCCTACATCTATCAAGAAACCAGACAGAAGGACCTCACTAGTGCATCATCCCTTAAACACTGGAATGCTACCCCCAGGCTTATCTCCAGTGATCCTGGTTTTATCTCCTTCCCCCTTAAAATTTAGGTTAAAGCTCTCTCCATGAGCACTGCTAACTCCTGTGTCCTTCTCCCTTTGAGACAGGGAAAGGTTTGGTGCCACGTGATCAAAATTCTGCCAATAACACTAAACTGCAAGCCAGATATTATTCTCCTGGCTCTATCCATTTCTTCCTTCATCATTCCCTGCAACTGTGGTCCTGATGCCTTAACTAGTTGTCCCAAAGACCTGAAGGCTCTCTTGATTGTCCTTGGCATTCTTGTTGCTGCTTCATCACTGCCCATTTGAAAAATCCATAATGGCTGATAACCTGAGGGCCTTTCCAGGATAGGAAGTTTTCCTTTCTCATATTTAACCCACAGAGCAGGGACGCACAAACTTCTCTAAGAAGTAGGTCCAGGCTGTTTCTTCTGTTCCCCTTGGCAGAGCCTCCTATGACACTGACATAAAGAAAGAATGGTGATTCTTTCTTTATGGAAGCAGTTTTGACGTGGGTCATAAGGTAACAACCTCTGGGACATTTCCACACTGCAGGAACCATTGTCCTCATCATTGCCCAGTTCCACTTGCAGAGCCTCCTACCTATTATGGGCCCCCCTTTGAGGTGGAGCAGCCTCAGAAGAGATGCACCTGCTGCATCAGGCAGCATTGTCACCACTGTCCCCAACCCCTTAACTCATGTGTTCAGCCATGCAGTGAGGGGACAGGGATTACTCCACATCATGCCAACTGTCAGTCTGCCAGGCCCTTCCCAGGGAAGGCAAGGTGCAATTCCAGCAGTCTGTCTTTCACACCCCCTGATACTCCTCAGCCTCTGGCAGTGGGTAGAGGAGCTCCTGTGTGTGGGTGCACCACCACCAGGCTGCTCACTCTTGCCATCCATTCTGGCATCAGAGCTGGGCACAGCTCCAGCTGGCACCAGGGTGGCAGCGTGTCCCCACCGGAGCTCTCTCTCTCTCGGTGCTTCTGCCTGGGGGACACGGCTGCTCCCTGGTGGAGCTGCCTGGATTTCAGTGCCCTTCATGCACCCCTTCTGTGCCAGCTGCTGCCTAAACTGCCACACCATATCCTGCTGACTGCCCCAGCCTGTCTGTCCACCCTGCTGGCAATGCTCCTGGTCACCAGCACTCCCCAGGGGCTCCTTTTACATGTGTGGGGCCTGGCCACCATTGCTTCTGAGCCTGCCAGGTCCTGACAGCTGATGTGAGCTGAGGGCTCCTGGCGTCTCTTTGTGTTCCACATGAAGTTCTCCCAGCTTGGGAAGCCTCTGGCCATCACGCTGGAGTGCTCTGCTGCTGAACAAGTTGGCACCAGAGCCACTCACCTCAGGAGCAAGCAGGCCCATGTACTGAGGCTACAGAACCTGTGTGGACCCTTTCAAGAAAGTCCATTTGCTTAAATCCCTCTTGTCAGAAATAATGAGATTAAGTTCCTAGGAATGGGCTGAAGGCCAAGGAGCTCTGAGTTCAGAAAGTAGGGTGTTCATCATCTGATTTCCACAATTTCTCCTCAAATTCCTAAATAAGCATTGTTTTCAAGACATTGGGGTTTTTTTCAATCTAATATCAATTATTGAAATGCTGTTCCCAAGAATTCTTTTTCATACTCCACCTCCACGTTTCTAATAAATAATTCTGAGTTAATCTTTTTGGGAATCCCCATTCTTAATGCTAAATAATAATTACATTGTTGCATGTTAAGTAAGAAAAACCCAGTTTCTACAATGTAGATTTTTAAAAATCAAATTACTAATTATGTTACTAAAGATATCGAGACTACATCCATATTTAAGAAATAATGGAAAATAATTTTTTATCTTGACAAAAATATAATTTGTCCCAGCTGTATTCCCTTAATTCACTTAAGATATTTTCCATCCCATCTTTCTGTTGTTCTAAATGACACAGGA
This sequence comes from Camarhynchus parvulus, assembly GCF_901933205.1. Classification (NCBI taxonomy): domain Eukaryota; kingdom Metazoa; phylum Chordata; class Aves; order Passeriformes; family Thraupidae; genus Camarhynchus; species Camarhynchus parvulus. The sequence continues at coordinate 132,843,013 of NC_044572.1, forward strand.
CAGATCATGTTTTCTGTTCTTGGATATAAATTTTACTCCTACATATTCCACTTGCTTTTCTTCTCATGCTTTACAGAAGTAATCTCTGCACATTCCCATTTTTGCAACCACTTTTGGTATCTTCTTCGTCGCCATGATGATAGGGTCACAAACAACACTACTTTGGAGTGAGTGTGCCAACACATAGTTGCTTTATGTAAGGGGTGGGAAACAGCCTGATAAGCTATGAGAGTATCTGCATTTGTCACTGTTTCTTCAAGGTACTGTTTTGTGGGATCACAATAGTTATAGCCTTCATTTTGCATATATGTAGAACTAATATACTACTTTGATTTTCTATGCTCAGATATACTCAAGCTGTTCAGTTACTTCAAATTTATTCCAAAGCATTTGAAAATAGATTTTAGTCTGTAATTTTATCTTTCCAGTGATGATCTAATCCACAAATGAAGCTACAAGTAATTGCATTTAAAATTTTTTTATATTATATAAATTCCATAATAAAAGCCAATGACTGTAAAATGTATCCGTTAAAATTGATAGAATACTTGCAATTTATTAATAATCAGAAAATTTTTTATTACCTAGTCTACTTGAATTTTTGGAATTAAAAGACAGTGGATTTTAAAGGAAGAAAAATTACACTATCTAATTTCTTTTTATACAAGAATTGTAAATCTCAAGACTAACTAGCCTGTGTTTTTTGTAGTATCTGTTAAGCAATGGTCAGTTAATATTTTAATAAATATCAACAAATTATGACCACCAGTAATTAGGTTATACATATTACTCATATTTAATGCAGTAATTTTCATTTTTTTATGTATAATTGCAATCCAAAGAGATAGGTATTTCTTTTAGTGAAGGATGTGCTCAAAAAAATAAAGAGCTTGTCTTGTATGCCATGATCTGAAGATATGTAAAAACCTCAAGATTTGTTAATCTTTAAAGCTGTGCACAGAACACTGATATTTTATCTGCTGTCCTGCATCCTCAGGAAAAAAAAATCCTACATATTTCTGAAGTGTGTTGCTTTTAGTTTGACCACCATGAGCTTCATCTACACTTGTAAAAGCTGATGTAATAGCTGTTTGTATTTCATACAACCATCTCCCAAGTGAGCCAGAGGGGTTAATCTGAAGATTAGTAGCTCAAATCCCAGCATTTTCCATATAGTTTTCAATTTTGAATTGTGTGCTGTTATTGACAGTCTCCTTTCCTTTCACTCATTAATTCTGATATTTGGAAGGACTGCAGCAGTGTCTGAATGACAGCAGAGGTGTGTGCGTAGAAAGTGCATGAGCGATTCTTGCTGGGTTTATATACATATTTATGTTAGCATGTATTTTCACAGAAGTTTACTATAAACTTGGTTAGAATATGTGATCCTTTATATTTTTCCTATATATTCAGAATCTCACAAGGTCATCTACCTTTTGAATCTGTCTAACTTAACGGGTTTTACTGATGAATTTGGGTAATTATTGTAAAATGTCTTTTTCACTTGGAAGTTCAGGGGTCAATGACAGCTAACATGTAATTCACAAAAGTACTTTACAAAACAGCAAGAAACAAATGCATCTTTGCAGTCCTGGCTCCATGTGAAATTTTCAGCCCATCACTTGGTCAAAGACAGCCTAAGCGTGTCTCTGATGCTTCTGCTAATCTGAAGTTTTCTTACAGGATTAAAGTTGTTCTTGCAATATAAACAGGATCTTCCTGAGGGCTGTATTGGATCATTTTGAAATGAAAACAATAATACACTTAAATATTTTTACTGGAGTACATTAAAAAAGTCTAGCCTTTTATCTGAATTTCAAAGATTACCAGTTTATATTAGCATTTTCAAAATAGCATTTGGTTTTATCCCTGTATCTACTGCTATCTTCTCTTTTTCTAATGGCTCTCTAACGTACCAGAAAAGACAGAGCAGTATCCAAAGGCTGGACAACAAAAAGAGCTCAAATTGGAAATAAATGCACTTTTTAGACACTGAGATTAATTAGTCCTTGGAACAGTTTAATTGTGATATATTGTCTGTTGCTTTGTTTCTTTTAATGGAGTCCACAGACTTTCAGAAAAGAAAAATGTGACCACAACTTGTGAAGCACAAGCCATTTCCAGAATTACTGGGCAAATGCTAAGATATGCAGTAGGCAGGATGCCAGACTTGGTAACCAAAACACTTCCTTCAGATGTCAAAACCAAAGCAAATGCCCTTCTATTATTTTGTTACTCTCTTCTCACTTCTCCTGTTATTTGCCCTGATGTTTTAAGTACTTCTTGCCGTGTTTTAGATCTCAGGTGAAAAGGAATCACTTACTGGCATATTCAAAACAGAGTGGGATTCTCATGGGAGATGATAAAGCATGATTGCACTGTAGGTAGAGATATCATAAAACTCTTCCTTGCATCCTCACCTGATTCCCAGCATTTGAACCTTATGCTCCAGTGGCATCTGAGATTCCTAAGAGAAGGGAGTAGTTTGCCGGGTTATCAAAGATACTTGCTTCAGACATTCTCTGAGCTGTTTATCTGCTAAAGGAGATTGATGAATTTCTGCCTCGTGGTTTGGTGGTTTTGTTTCAGTTTTATTTTATTTTACTTATTTTATTTTTCCCCACATCAATGTTAGGATCATATTCTGTTCTAAGCTAATAGGACCCTTCTTGGAGCCAGCAAAGGCCAAGATATGATTTACGCCCTCAGTGGTGGAGTAGCCAGTCTCAAGAATGTTATAACAGGCATGTAAGAGTCCGGTTAGTGCTGCTGAGGAGAAAGGGAGGAGGAAGCCTCCCCTGAGACTTGAGAGGCAAAAGGTGGAAGTTGTGAACTACAACAACTGCATTTATCCATTATCAATTTTTAATACGGCCAAATGGCATTTTCTCAGTAATTTTTTTTCCCAACTAAATGGAAATCCAGAAACACCAAGTTTTATATTTTCATTCTTGACATAAGTCTACAGCACAGTCACTGAAGCTGGTGTATATGTAGGAACTGAAAGGTGAAACCCTGATCTGTTCCAGTTCTGGCTGCTCAGCCTGCCAGGGATCCCACTAATACACAGATGCCACTTTCTCCATTACAGTAATGAGGAAAAAAAAAAAAACCAACACCCTGACAAAAAATTAGAAGGAACATGGGGGTTTTTGACTCAGTTAGGGTGGTTTACTGCAATGCAGGCACATCTTCTACATAATACATCAGAGTTGTAGCATAGGAGTGTTAGCACAAATGAAAAGTCCCATTTTTACAAGAAATGTAATTTGGTACGCATCCAAATAATCACCCAAATAATAAGAGAAGAGCTAAGTGGGAAAAGAAAGCATCCCACAGGCCTTCTGAAAAATGCACACTTACCATTACTCTGCTATGTACTGTGAACAGAGAGGTCTGTCACAACCAGACTTATAAGAAAGCAAAGGTTATTCTACAGATAAGCAGTTAGTACAATAAAAAATTTTTGAAGAAAAAGAAAAATCAATATTTATGCTTGTATCATTGTATTTTATATAGAGATAGCAAATTCAGCACATTGGATGGAACTAAGAAGTTAATTCTGGTTTTTTTAGTATTATTATTATTATTCTGTTAGAATTACTGCAGTAGATCAGACAAAAGATCCACATCTTATCCCTAGAAAATGCTTCATCCATCTTCTTAACACCCACATCCCTGAAATTCATATTTTATTTTTTTTAAAGAGATAAGTCAGTGGATAAGGGGGATTGATGCCTTATCTGACAAAATGACCAAAGCTTGAACACATGCAGTCTAATTGCTCTTTGCTAACTCTGCAAGCCTGACTAAAGCCTCTCCCCCACTTCCTACACATCTACCTACATTTAGGCACGAAATGGCAGCCTCTCATGAAAGTCTTTCCTCTTGGGTAATGTGGAGATATGAAGACAATCTTTGCCATATTAATTTCCCCCTTCTCTGAATCAGTAAAAGTACAATAGGGAAAACACCAGTTAAGTTATTTTAAGAAGAATCAACTTTCATGTTGTAAACCTTGGATTAAAGAAATTAGTTTTAAAAAAAATTAAATAATGTATTTCATGGATTTGAGTAAGAAAAGAGGGAAACCAGAAAGAGGTTATCACTGAGATTGTTAGGAATAAAATAAGGTACCTTGTAATTGAAGTATTCTTGCCATATTCTTAAGCCTTTATTCCAAAAAGTATCCTCATGCAAATAGAATAAATCACATTGCAAGCCTTTCAGAAATGCCATTTTCAGACTCTACCTTCTGATGATTACTGTTCTCTTTTTTCTGTAAAGTTCTATAGAGAATATATTTTAATTAGCTTCCACTTGATACCACTTCATACACACTGCCCAGATTTGACCCAGTGTCTGATCATATAGAATGCATTACAAAAGAACTGGTCATTTGAGTGCTTTAATATAGCTTTGCATTAATGTGAGACATCATTTAGACAAGGCATTAAAAGTGTTATTTTAATGACTGAAGTGTGTAGGGTGGGAGGAAGCTTAATCTTTATAGGAAGAACAATTTCAATTAGCTCTAAAATATTAATTTGTTGGTATAACTATATACTCTAATGTATTTGGCTACAAAAAAATCTAATGAATAATACATTGCTAGATCCCAGTCTAATTCCTGTGTTGTAACTAATACTGTCAGTTGAAACAAGGAAAATAGTCTTTTAACGTTCATGATTTTGGTCGGGGTGCATTTAGTCTGATTGCTTTTAACAACAAATTTTGTTCAGCATAATTTGACAAGGTAGCATAAATAAGGAAACACCACGTGGCTGTTGGGTTATTGAATAGCTCATAAATACAAAGGCACCATTTGTTTCCAGAAAGTGCATATTTTTTTTATTTATCCAGTGAATTTAAAATACATTATGATTGACAGGAATATGGTATCCACCTGTGGAAAGCATGAAGACTTTATCATAAAATTCCTGGGTTCTGTTAATCCCTTATCCTGTGTTTGAGAAGCAAATATATTGTCCTTATGACTGCTGCTAGTCCATATTTTAATTTCTTAGCCTTATATGTCCCATTTGTTATGGCCAGAAGCACTTCTCTCAACTTCAGAATTTGAGAACTTATAAAATAACCTCTCCTTAAATCAATGGGTATGTCATAGTTAAAATCATTAAACCTTGTGTGCCATAAGCATATCTAAGGCCTTGGGAAGTAGATACAGCTTTAGAATTTCACTGTTTTTCTTAGAAATATTTCCTAATTATTCTGTAAGGATGTAGAATTGCATTGCAGCTTATCAACTGCACAATACCTGGACAGAGCTTTGTCCCAAGACAATCAATTCATAGCATCACCTATGCCAATGTTGATCATTTTACTGTTAAAAAAGCTTAATTTCATGAAGTTCAAGGCAATTTTATTTCACTTTGGTGTCAGAATTGGTCACAGATGGTTTTAGGGAAGAGTATTGTGATCTTGCTACTGGAGGGTTTTTTTTTGCTCTTCATCCCCTGAAAGAAGTGAAATGTTCAGCTTCTCTAAGTGTGGCTGTATTGAAGCCTCCAAGGTGACCCTCTTGAACTACCCTGTGTTCCCATATCACTCTAACAGAATACCTGTGCAAAACATACTGTGCACCTTCTCAGTGTTCTAAAGCACCAATGCTGCTTATTCAAGTAGTTGCACTGAGAAAAGTGTTCCTTGCTTTTGCTCACAAAAGAATGGAGGCATCTGGTGTCCAGACCTGGTTATAGGTATTTCATTTATGGAAAAAAATGTGATTTCAGACATACTTTGGCACCAAGAATTTCCTGTTATCTGTTCTCCAGGTGAGCATGCCAGATCAGTCTTCAGATGCACTATTTTTTTTCTCACTGATTGAGCAATGGTTTGTTATGTACCTTTCTTAGGTCCCGAAGTCACTTGCTGGAGTCAACCATCTAAACTGGAGACATCTAAGGCTCTCCAGACACCATGTTTGAGTCTTTGAGGTCTATTTTATACCATCATTTTACAGCAAAATTAAAATTTATGTTTTAACAAAAAAATGGGAATGAATGTAATAATTTATTTCATTATTAATAATTTAAGTTTCTTAATTTAGATACTCTGGGATAAAAATGCTTCATTCCTTGTTTTTGGGAGCCTATTGCTTTTTCCTTTCTTTACGATAGTTTGCCTACTCAGGGTTAAAAATGTTTCATTTCTTGGTTTTGGGAACCTATGCTTTTTCCTTTCTCTACAAAAAAATGACAGAAAGTTAAAGAAAAAAAATCAACCTAAGAATCTTCTAAAAGAAGAGAAACAGTTTTTTGCAGTTTCAGAAACTAGGTAGAAGAATGCTTTTGTAATAGATTTCATGCAGCAGTTGGCATTGGCAGTACTGCAAAAAGAGATGTATTCTGTCGTGCTCTGTTTGATCAAGTGCTAAACCCGTGTGATCAATAGAGAGACAGATGTCGGGTGCAGATGGCGATGCCGTGATACCTGGGGCAGAGTGGGCCTGCCAGAATGACAGAATGGGAACAAGGAAGAGCAGCAATGCAACAGAATGTGACAAATGAAATTAGGGTTTATACTAGTCGATAATTTACAGCTAATAGAAAGTGACAGAATTTTTCAGCATACAGCACATTTACTCTCGCAATACTATAGTCAATGCATTTTTCATGCAGAACAATGGGAGCTGCTATGAAGACCTGGCTCCAGCTATATGTATTTTGTTACATTGCAACTTGTACAATTGATATTTAAACAAAGCTAGTAACATCAAACCAAGTAAGCACCAAGTGTATGAAACGAGATTGTATTTTCAAGTTTGAAATGAGTCCATCTGATACTCAGACTATGTAGCAGACCTCCAACAAGAAAATTACATTATTACTTGTTTATATGAATATGAATATGAATATGAAGTACAGATCCACTACAGCCACGTAAATAAACATTGAATGGCCCTTGTTATTTGAAAACTGAGTTTATAATCTCTTTAATTCTTTTTATTAATTATACCACAGTGAGCTTTCTGCTCTCCCCCTCTCCAAATTCCAATCTAAAGTCCATAGTTAATGCACTTGGCAGCTTATTGTGTTCTATTTCATGCTGATACAGTTCAGAGCAGAATGATTGGTAGCTTAGGGTTATACCCTTTCTGTTAAAGGTTACTATCACTTTTATTTCCTTTTCTGGCTTTCCTGAGTTTTGGGAGCTGTGTATGCCTGTGTGTGTACATGTGTGTATATAAATGAAAAATGTATGCATTACCCACATATAAATTTAAACACATCTATATGGATTTTTAATACATTCAAAATTAATCACACACTCTTCCATTACATTTTCCAAGTTTACTCTGCTGCCAACTCTAATAAAAACAGGAATCCCATCCTACAAAAAATGAAGGCTATCAAAGTTGCATTTATGACTGAAAATGTAATGTAGTGGTCAAATCTTTTATTGTGCAATTTAACATTTTCTATTTTCTGGGTAAAATTAATGGATATTTTATATATTACATTTTTTTTTACAATAAAAGAGCAGTTATGATCTATTTTGCAGACTTGATTTTCATCAGTTCTGAGTAATGGGTCTACCTTTAACAGCCTGTAATATGGCATTCAGCAAGACAAACCGTGAATCAGCACCGAAAAATAAAAATCCACCTTGCTCTTCTTTTCCTGCTGTCTCCTGCTGCTCAGCTTGATATATTTTTCACACTTAAAGATAAATATCTCTTAATGCTGATGTCATTTGATTTTTAGGGTAAAATCTGAACTTAGTTTGGACACAGTAAACACAGAAAATCACCATTATGAACACCAATGCCTTTCCTTCAGGCCTCTGACAGTCCACCCAGGTATCTTTCACACTCATTTCTATGGTGTGTTAGTTCCAGTGGACAGTCATTTTGACTCGATGCCATGATATTCACACATAGGTGAGAGAAGACTTTTTCATGTGATTTTTCTTTCTGAAGCTGTGCAAATGTAAGCCTCTGTTATGGTTACATAGACCACAATTAAAGTTTCATCAATAATTCCTTGAATAACGGTAATTTGACAAAGAAAACTTTATTGGCTGTTGATATTTATGTTTTTTAATAAAAAAGTGCATTTTCCCATTTTTAATGTGCTTTTTGACAACAAGATTTAGTTGCTTTTCCCATGCCTACAGGCAGTATGTATCTTTTTTTTTCTCCCTAGGAATTTGAGTATTTGCAAAAGGTTTGGGCACCAATAAATACTGTCTTTCCTTGCAAATTCACGGTCTCAGATAGATTCATTTAGTCAGAAAAGGAGTTTCTATGTGTCATCCTGCACTAAATATGGTACATACAGTTGGAATTTTACAGGTTTGAAAAGGAAGAATAAATATGTTCATGCTATGTTCTGCATTTGCATATTGGCCACAGGTGAAGATATTGAAAATGTATCATACAATTTTTATACTTTGATTGATTGTTTCTATGAAACAAGTTTTAGGGAGTATGCCAGACACTTGTTGTTTTTACCAATCCAGAGTAGTGGTGAAAACCATGCTGAAAGACTTATCTCCAAAATGTCTAATACAAACACCTGTACTTGCTTCAGCTTTATCTAATACACTAAACCTGCATTTAGCAATAAGCTATTAACCTTGAAACTCAAACATCTTCCCAAGGATAGTGTCATGCACAAAAGAGAAGATAATTTTTTTGGTAATATATTCTTGCCTTCTTCAAAGTTGTAGCCAAGCAAAACAGAAGAGACAGCAGGTCTCCTCCTCTGAGCACTGGCACGGTGGTATCATCTTGGAAAGCCAAGCTGGGAGAAGAACAATCATCTGTGATATTGACAGTGGCATGTTTCAGGTGCCATTAATCCACACGCATGTGCCCCAGCTGCTACACTGGCTGAAAGGGGCTCACCTGTTGAAAGAGATCCTCTATCCAGTAACTCGGGGAGCTGAAAAAGAAGGAGCAGATGTATCAGCAGGAGCTGGCACCTGATTAAGAAACAAATTAGGACCAGAGGTTTCTTACAACTCTCTTGGCTACAGGTTCAGGCCTTCAGAAGGGATAACACTTAATGCAGTCGAAAGCATTCTCAGAGATTTATTTTGATTCGCACAGAAATTCTGCTAGTGGACTAGCAGATTGTTCAAATGGAAATTGTGTGGAGAATTTCTTGTAGAAAACTTTGGTGAGCAAAACAATATTAAATGGTCATTCTCTAGTCTTCTATGACCACCTAGAAATTAGCTGAGCATTTTCAAGTAGCTTCTCAAGTACTGAAAATGTGCATTGGGTATGTGGTTAACTGAAAAGTTCTAAGTGTGTCTGAGGCTATATGTATCAAAACCATCTAATATTATAAATTAGCTGTATGCTCACATTGTGAAGCCTTTTACCATTATTATGATTATATGGCTTAATGCATAGTTATGTTATCCCAGGTGTGACATGCTATGTCCCTTTGTACACTGTAAAAGCTAGAAGTACCAAACAGCTCTATTTCAGTGACACTACACAGCTTTATCTGAGCCCCAAAGGCAACCATTCAATTGTGTGAGACTAGATTTCTAATTTAAACACATCTAAAGATCTTTTGCTAGAGATCACAAAAGCCTATACAGATTTTAGAACAAGACAGAGGCTGTCAGTTTGCCATATATGAAACCTCAGTGCACCCAGATCTTGAGTAGTGCATGCAACTCTGATCACAGCTGAGGAAGGGCAGCTGGAGTGATCAAGGGAGCAGCTATCTTATGACAATAGACAAAAAAGCCTGAGACTTCTCCATCTGGTGAAGAGAAAGCTGAGGGGGAAATTTGATACAGGCTTACATGAAGAACTGTTATTCCTCAAATCCTGCAGTGCTACAGGAAACTGGGAGAAGAACAATTTAAAACAGATTATCATGGCAGCGAGTTAACTCTGTGAACTTGATGCCACAGGAGCCTGTGAAAGCAGACAGTATCAGCAGGTTCAGAGAGAGATTGGACAAATTTATGGACAACAGATCAGTAAATGGTACTAAGAGGATGTATCCACTAATGTTCCTAATCCATGTACATGCTTGGGAACTCCTAGGGGAATGAACTGCAGAAGGAGGCCAAGTTCTCATATTTTTACTAAATAACATTGCCTGTTGCCACTCTAGATAAAGTCTGAGCTAAACAGACCCCCCCCACTGTTGCACCAGGGTATTTTTTATCTTTCTAAAGAGTAGCACAAAGACTATAAAGAGAAGTCGTTTTCCTATGAAGAGTATCAGACAGCAGGAGTGCCTCTGAGTTCTGTTTTACTAGAACCATTAATAAAGGAGACCCTTAAAAATATTTTTGAGGAATGATAATAAGCAGGATTGTGTTTAATTCTTGTAAGTACTAATTCTTAAAAATCACTTCATATATTAAAAAGAAAATGTAAAAAGACAATTTTCATCTGTCATTTGACCTTCAAATTAGGCTGTTAATGGTGATTAGGCTGTGATAGTAAATGAGAAAAATGCATGTTTCCTTCAGCAAGTGCAAAACACCAAACAATAATGCTGCAGTGAATACAGGCACCCAGACAGGGTGCCTAGAGATCAAAAAGCCAACCAAAGGTTTTAATTATCATATATATCAATGCAATATTCCTAACAGTTGGGTTGCTACCCAGAGCATCTTTCTGCAGAAGATTGATCACTGCCATATTTTAGAGTCTTTCCTTCATCACTTGCATTTTGATGGCACCTATATCATGTTAAAACTGGCATATCTCCTTTTTAGCAGGCACAATTCCACCTAACAGATGGCCATGATGATAGACATGCCAAAGAACCAGTATGTGTATCAAGTTTGATTATTAGGCATGAAATTCCTATCCAAGAACGTTTGAGTGGCATTCTACACCAATCATCTGAACCTATTGCTATGGGTTGAAACAAATGCTGTTTCACTAAAGTCAAGGGATGTGTTAACTACAAAGTGGGGAGTTGAGGACTATGTAATTTAAGGTCTTGGTAAAATGGAAGTAAAGGCCATTGCTTCTGGATCACTCACTCCACTCTAGTAAGATTCAATCACCAAGCAAATCATTAACTTCTACTGCCCATCCAATGGCACAATTTAGTGTTTCGGGTGTATTTCCTAGTAAATAGTTGTTCTTTTTCAAATGACATTTTAGCTGGCCTGCATAGATCTCACTGCACCACAGACAGTTCAAAAATCTGCTGAAAGGAGCTGAATCATAGACCAAGCACGGGCTTATGAAAGCTGAATTGCCCATCTCCTAACAGAGACTCCTGTTGTCACAGGGTATGTTACACTGTACCTGTCTTTCACCACAGTGCACAACTGCCACACATTTCATAATTAATACATCATTTTAAAATAGCAGACACTGTAATGACAGCAGAAATATTTTAACTGGTTTAAACCAAAATTAGTATGCTGTGAAAAGATTGTTTTACCCATTCTTAAATGTGCTAGGGGAAAATATGAACCATGAGTGTCCAAAAAGGCGTCTAATATTCATATGTTTTCCCTTTGAGAAAAATCACTGTCATGCATAAACAAAATCATAGCATGTCAAATTTTTAAACTAGAATTTCTTTTAAATATATCTGCTTATATTTAGTGATATTTTATTTCCTTTATAATTAGGGATTGATTTAATTTTTTTTCTTTGACATATATTTTTTCCCAAGTTGCTGCTAAGACATCGACATTGATTTCTTTCATTTCTTCACTTTTTTGTGCTTGTGTTTTGCATTTTAAATACAGAAGAAAGGGTATCAAAGGCTCCAACTAGGTAGAATTCACAGAGTTTCAAAATGGGACTTTGTCATTAATTTTCCATTTGAAATCAAAACATGTAATCTTGCCTACAGATGTCTATCCATTATTTATATTGGTTTATCATGGTATAGCAATACCAGGCATTTATTTGACTGGTCTAGTGGGCAATCAAATGCAGGTTTTTTGATGAGGCAGTAGTAATTACGATTTAACCTTTCTGATTCAAAGTCATCAATGCACTTCACAATGCTTTGTGGATGCATTAAGCTATAAATTACAGTTGTGGAGTCTATGTGTTATGCTGATTGAGGTTAGCAGATTGTTCCCCTAAGTTCTCACTCTCTGGCAGGTGTGCAGAGCCACCAGGTAACCCAACCATTACTGTCCTTTTTAAGCTACTATTGCAGACCCATGACCTGTGACTGCTGAACAGATTTAAGATGTGTCATTTGCAAATTGTGTAAAAATTGAGCGAAAGTAGTCCAAAAATATTTTCCTAATTATTATAAACACATGCCTGTCAAAAGACTAGAAGTAAGTTATGTTCAGGGGGATTTTATTTCTTTTGAGTTTTTCTTCCTCAGAATAATTTCTATTTTTCTTGTTATTATTATAAGGACACAGCTCAATAAGAGGATTGAAATAAGTTAGGAGATTAGGTTACTTTTGCAGTGGCAAATTGAAATTGAACTTCATGACTCTACCCTGTGCCTTTTGCAGAAGGAGATAAAACCTGCAAGGGTATACATTCCCATTGCTACTTTTGCCACCATTTTTCTCTAAGGAATGTGAGGGGGATGTTAGAACATGTGCATAAAAAAAGCCTTGATGTTTAGCATGTCTGTCTCTCTTAAGTATTTTCTTCACTGACAAGCTCTGTAACATACTATGGTTAAATGGAGGTGCACTAATTACATTGAGGCATCCAGAGAAACCAATGCTGAAACTAGAGAGACAAGACATTCAAGAGACAAGAGATTCAATTCCATTTTTCCAGTACCATATCTTAAACAGTGAAATATAGCTTTAGAAATATTGTTAGGTATTATTTGATCAATTTTTTAAAAGGGACTATTTTGTCACAAGATTTGCAAGATGGATGTTGATGACAGATGGATTTTTCTGCTTTTTTTTTTCAAATAAAAGAGCAGTTAAATAGAAGCTAGGCCAGTCAGATAATTTATCTGATAAGCAATGTTTCTTGTTTAATGGTAATTGTTTAAGACCAGTGTGCTTATTCGAGCATAATTTCTCATCATTAAGTGTTATAGCTAAAAATGTGAACAGATAATAAATACTTATCTATCAGTGGCATTTCTAAGATCAACATATCCACTTTCCATGTCTTTACAAAGTTAATTTTGTGCTCTGTCTCTTCCTTGTGAAATTACAATTTACATTTTGATTCACCATAAAATTTAGTTCAAACTTTTCCTACTATTTCATTCTAGAGATCCGTCTGCTTTTATTTAACAGATGTCCTTTGATCTCAAGGAGACAATTGCTGTTTTACTACTTTAATGAAGCTTGTATTATTATAGGCAAAATGAATATTAGACCAAATGGTAGGAAAAAATCCCAGAGGGAAATGTGCTTCTCTGCCTGGATCTTGGAAAAGCAGAGTAATTCATTTTACTCACTGATTATATTCAATAAACCCATATTCCCTGTTCTTATTTACTTTTCTTTCTTTTTTTTTTTTTTTTACTATTATGGGACAGTGTTTCTGTTCATTAGATTCAAGGCACTAGTCACAATTCTTTTGTCACAAGTGACACATTGGACAGTTCTTAAGTCTTATGGAGAAGAGATAATCTGTTAAAGGAGGTAGGAGTCAAAAATGACACTTTATTTATACTTTTAAGTAGCTAACGCCTGTTTCTTACCTGTGCTTTCAACAGACATCAGTCTGGATCATGTTTCAATGCCTTTTAGACCCTTATTTCCTAGAAACTAGGAGGGATCAGATTTAAAAGTGACATTTCATAAAGGAAACAGCAGGGGATGGACACACATGGAGAATAGAAAGAAACAGAAGATAAAGGTACTTTAAGTCAAAAATTAGTTACACATTTGAGAAAGAAGGATGTGGAAAACACAAATTGCAGTAGTTTTAGCAGCACACATTTTTGTCCCCTTTCCCTAACATGACATGGCAGTAAGTGGCCACGAAACATGGGATTTATTAATAACTTTGATGATTTTTTTTTGTTCTTTTGACTATTTTTCCACCTATGCAATCTACTTTAGACACAGACTCAACTTTGCGAACAGTACCGATGGTTGCACCACACTGCTGGGATGAGTGTTTAATTCAGAATTATCTTTGGGCATTACATCACTCTGTAGAAAAATGCATACACTGCAACTGAGCATGTTGTAAGGACACTCTAAGGTCTGCTGCTAGATGTCATCACAGAAAAAAAAGGCTGCTCAAAAAAAGGGCATAGTTTGACTAGAGCAGTGGCAATTATCTCAGTACAAATCGATTCAACAGCCAGAAAGGTACTGGTTCTTAGGCAGATGTGCAAACGTGAGTAGCTTCACCTGTCTGATTTCTGACCCTGTTCCACACTTGAATCTTGAAGCAACACAAAAGATAGGGAAAGGGGAACTCCTCAATCAGCACTAAGGAGTGGTAAAGAAACATAATAATTATTGCTTTTTAATTTATTACTACACAAAACTGAATAATCTCAGAATACGAAAAGCTTCCAAGAGTTAAAACTTTCTTAAAGAGAACTGGTAGCCCTAGGAATCAAAATGTGGCCAGGACTAGTGATGATGTGGCCCACCTCAACTATTTAACTTCTGGATACAATGTGGAATTCTTTATAATACAGGTAAAATAACTTGGAAACATTTGGTCCCTGTGAGCAGAAAAGATAAATATTTGTCAATTCTTAGTTCAAGGTATACTTTTATTTTTGGTAGAATAAAGAATTTGATTTCTTTTTCTGCTGCATTTCTTGTAAACTTATGTTAGAGACCAAATAGGAGCTATGAACAAAGATTTCATGTGATGAGCTGTCCCATGCCTGTTTACAAGTCAGGATTTCATTTTACATAGAGTTCTCTATAGCAACTTCTTAAAATTTAAATTAGAAACATGGCCAGCAATGCATGCAAAATGTTCATTCATTGTAGTAAACTACAAAAATATTGCTTTTATGCAATGAGAATGCCATTGTAGAATTTTAAAAGGCATAGAAATAAAAGACTCTGGATTGGAGTGATTTAAACAAACTCACTAGGATATAGTAGATGATTAAAATACAATCTATAATTACATTACACTGGTATCAGGTAAGGATAAAAGCCTATAAATACACTGGGGTCAGGGTAAGCATAAAAAATGAAACAGTTATTTGAATAATCTGAGATCAAGTTGCAGTAATTAAAAATGAATGTATTATTCAAATGAAGGAATTAGGTTACAACACTCCTCATATGAAAATATTATTGTGACAGACTGAAATAAGTTGGAAGTGATTTTGATAAAAAATTGGGGCAAGAAATATAATGATTTACATTGGGGAAAAAGTAGACAATTATGCGGATGAGAGTATTTGCAGCTCCTCCTTCAAATCCCTCATCAAACCTCGTACCTTTCAGCTGGCCTCCAGGAATTATCCACTACCCTAGCCTATTTCTGGACATTGCTCTTTCAGATACACAGATCAATCCACTAAAAAGTAAATGTGGTGTAGCTAAGGATTGTACATGTACTCACAAAGGAATTAATGGGATCTGCACCCACTAGCAGGCATATTGCTTAATCTACCCCACACATAGCTGTTTATCCATTTTCATTGCCATTACCCAGGTCATTTCTGTAATTTGTCTCCTGTTTTTTCTCTGTCATCTCCTGTCAGTTTGGAGGCCAAAGTCTACACATAAGACTGACACAAACGGTGTTATTTATGTAAATAGTTGATGGCCACTTGCAGATTAAGCACTTGTTATTATAAATAAAGGTTCTTGAAATCTGACCTTTCCATGGCAAACTCCTTGGGGCAGGAACCTGTGTGGAGGTGCCTTGAATATGTAAACCAAGGTTATTTAATTATTAATAATAATTAATAATGAAAGAATACAGAAAGAGACTTGGTTTTTTTTCAGGTAATAGCTTTCATATTCTTTATATTAATTAGCTTTTACAAGTGTGCTTTGAGAGCCCTCTCGGAGCAGCTCTTTGCCATTGCCTGTAGCAGGACAGCTGAGAGCTGCTCTGCAGGTGCACATATGCCCATCAGTGGACACACCTGAAACTCTCCCAGATAGGTGAGTGATTGGACATCAGAAGTCAGAGCAAGACCAGGAGTAGATTTCTTAATTTTTGCCCAGTGAATGCTGCCTGGAATTCTTCTCAAATTCTCCTTTTTAGCATCTGAAAAAGTCTATTGAGGGATAATTTAGCTCACTTAAAATATGCCCAGCTATGCCCTTTTAAATCCTCAGTTGATCTTTTTATTATCATATAGTATATTTAAGCCTCTCTTTCTTACCTGTTAAATCTTCCATACTTTTCTTTTCTAGTGTCTTCTGTCTTCCCCTCAAAATGCTGTGTTTGCTTTCCCCAAGAAGTTGGTGTTTGTTCATTTTATATCTTTTTCTTCTGCAAAGACTTAGGCAATAGTCTGTTCATGCTGCAGCTTCTTTGTGGTACTGTCAACTCTTTTCTTTAAATTTGCACTCAAATATATTATCTTGATTGTCTTATATATCACTTCAATTTCCAGGCAGCTGGATCTATTTATTAGATATAGATTAGATATCTGAGTAATATTTAAAAGGCATGCAGTTATACACAGGGGACTTCAGACCAAGAAACTGAATAGTCTTGAATGACCTGTCAAAACCAGCCAGATGAAGCTTTAAAAAGAAAATAGTTACAGCTACAGCTATTTCCATTTCTCCAGCATTATCCACTCTTCACCTGTCTGTGCTGTTAATTCAGCTAATAGTACCATGAACAGGTAAATGAGCAGTGAGAGAAAATGTTAATTCAGATTCAGAGAGATGACTTGTGTAGAACTATCCTGAATTGATAACTGAAGGATGCAAGGCACAGAATCTCAGACGCAGTTTGCACATCTCTGGTAGTGCCATTAAGTAATGTGCTTGGACCAGCTGCAGTGTACCTGTATAACAAAGTCTCCAATTTTAAAAATAACTTTTTTTTTTTTAAGGGGAATATCATCCCAGCAGACTGATCACAGTAAAGGCTTGAGAGAATTCTTGTAATGGCCAGTAAGTCAGATAGTTGCACATGTGTATATGTTACCCGACTGGCTTATAGATTGACAATTATCAGTTACTATTTTATCAGTTTGTATTTAATGAAAACTGAGAGTCTGGGGTGGAGTACAGGGCTGCAAGTAGATGGGAAAGAAAATGAGAAAAGAGAATTAAACAGGAAGAAGTTACCAACTGAGAAACCCCTAGCTAAAAAAGACTTAAATACAGAATAAGAAGCTGCACTGAAAGGCATTTTTTATATTGTTATATCAAGCAGTATTTCCATGGACTGGGGAAATGGGTCTAAACTGTCTCTCCTACACATGGGCAATATTTTCCATTATGAAGATAGACACTAAATCCTGTTTCCACTTTCAGGGCATAGAGAGCATTGATTTTTCCGGTGTCTTAATAAAGAAGTATGAGAACACATTTTTTGAGATAGGATAGTATAGGATCATCTGCTCAGAACCAAGAAGAAACACATTAAGGAGAGAGTAATGGAGCATTTTAGTGATTCTGAGTTATAGATGCAGATGGCTGTCCATGTGAGTGCTAACTTTTAGCAAAACAAAAAGATATGAGACAGTGAAGCATCTCCAGCAGGTTGTGGATATTGTGAGGTTCACTGCTTGTAAACTGGCTAGCGTTCAAGAGACTGTGTTTGGGTCTCAGTCATACGTAGGTTAGGCAATGATGAACTGCATTTTTCCATGGTGCCAGATTGCATTCCGTTCCCATACCCCAGAGAGATTCCAAGTTGTTCATTATCCTTTGTCCTGGTTAAAAAGGAAGAGAGGTAGTAGATAACATTTAGTGTCCAATAGGACTGGCCAGAGAAGTGCAGCGATGGGTTCATGGGGGAGTGGGGAGGGGTGGCCATGAGAACAGCCTTATCAGCAGGGTAGATTTCCAAGCAGACGCGGAGGCTTGATAGGTAATTGCTGCCAGTTCTTTCATTCTGCTTCGTAAAAATTTCTATTCCCAGGAGCATCCCAAACATTTAATAGAACTTTTCTTTAATCTCTGTGACCCCTTTACTTAAGAGTAGCCTCATACCATTCCTCTTAAGATTTCGTGCAGTTCTAAGGGGCCAGCCAGGACACAGGGGTTCATGCCAGCACTACAGGGCTAGCAGAATTTCACCTCGGTGTGTAATCCCTTCTCCTCCAAAAGCCAGATAGTTCTTCAGGGATCACTGCATGCTTGACATCAAATTTCTTCATTACTCTCATAAGACAGAGATAAGTGTTCAAAGGTTTCCACAAACTTTTAACATCAGGATTCCCACGTGTTTCCATGGGAGTCACGCACCCTGGAATGCTGTTTTTGCTCAGCAACAGAAATATTATGAAGCGGCTGATGTTGGATAGTTTCCAGCCCTGGCTGCATCTTTTCACTCTCCAGTTTTGCAGGGGAATGATTTAGGTAGAAATAAGGACCTGTGTGGTTGTAGGTGAGCACAGGTGATTTCCATGAACACCTTACAGGCAGGGGCAGAGACAGCGCCCTGTGCTGCCTTTGCCCTCCGGCTGCAGATCCGGGGTGCCAGGCCAGAGGAGGGGGTGACACAGTCCGATACTGCGGTGTCACAGCTTCGGCGTGCTCAAAATCTGACCCTGCCGAGGGCTTCGGCATCCACAGCAGCCTGCCCAGCAGCGGAGGTGACAACAGCCGCCTTCGTGCGGAGGTGCCATCACAGCCTGCGTTCCTTGTCCCCAAAGTTTTGGTGGGAGTGGCGGGGCACAGGGAGCCCAGCGGCGGGGTGGGGGCGCAGGGCAGTGCCCCGCTGGGGTATTTCCGGATCAGGGGGGGATGGTGCCCGGGAGAAGGGAGGTAGTCCCTAAACAGCTCCTGAAGTGAGCCGACAGCATTGTAATCGATATTGTTCTCTTTGCGCCTCAATCCTGCAGTTTATTTAAAATATCACCTGCGGTACCGTCGGTGCGCCCGCCCGTGAGGGGAGCCATCTCCGCCACGGGAGCGGCAGCCGCGCTCTCTGTCGTGACAGGAGAGGCCGGCGCGGTGTCGGGAGCGCGCTTTAATCAGCGGCGCCGTTATCAGCGCGGGGCCTGCGCAGCCTGGCGGAAAATCGAATCAATAACGGGGCCGCCCGCGGCGCCACAGCGACCCCTGCGGGCCGCGCCGAGCGCCGCTGCCGGGCGCTCCTGGAGAATCCGCACGACTTCGTCTCTTTGCGCGGTAACCAAAAGAAATTTTTAACTCCAGCTTAGTGATTTCCAATATTTTCCCTTTTCTCCCTACCGTTTTAGAAAAAATAAGTGTTACACAAGTCTTTTTGAAATGGTCACTCTTCTAACTTTATAGCTTAGCGCAGTATTATCATGCTAGTGATCTCAGCTGACCGAGTTACTTAATGTTTGTAATTTTTCACTGTGAGGTAGTGAGGCATTGGCACATGCTGCCCCGACACTTTGTGGATGCCCCATCCCTGGAAACACTCAAGGCCAGGCTGGATGGGACTCTGAGCATTCTGGTCTATGGCAGGGGGATTGGAACTAGATGATCTTTAAGGTCCCTTCCAACCCAAGCCATTCTATGATGATATAGTTTATATGATGAGTTCAAACAACAGAGGTTTGAAAGGTGGTTTTCATCACTATGTTTTAGTGTTCAACAAAAAATTTTCTTTACAAAATTAAAAAAGAAATTTCGTATACACACTGTTTTTCACTTTTCCCTCTGTTTCACCTCATTTGGGTTCTGTCCCAGTACTGTGAATAGAAACTGAGGTATGAAGTCCTGGTTCAGCCAGCATATTCACAAGTACATGTATTTATTTACATGTAAAATTACCTTAGTTTACAAGCATAATTGTCTTGAGTGGAATGTATCTTAACTACAGAGTCCATAGGTCCCAATCAAACCCAAAGGTGGTTTGATTTCTTTTTGCAGTTCTTGGGAGTGGGGTGATGAAGGCAGCACTAGTGGTAACACTGGGTCAGACAAAGGTTTTACAAGGTAGGCAAAGATTATCAGTGAGGGAAATGAGACTGCTTCTGTGAGCATGGGTAACAGGACTGTCCTTTAATTTCTTGCATTTCAATGCAATTAGCAGGAGGAACCTTCCTCTTTTTGCTTTTATATGCCCAGCTTCATCCCAGTGATGACATGTTTTTCATACCCATAAAAAGCCTCACTTCAGCTAAGTAGATCATTTGGGTCTGAATCTGGAGAGTCAGTGAGGAACCAAGTTGTATTTAAACATCTGTGCATTTTGTACAGTTATTTCTGAAGAGGTAAACTGGTCATCGGTCTCTGGTCACAGCCTTCCATTCAGACCAGTGAGTGGCTGAGAATGCAGATTGCAGAAATATTTGGTCAAGTGTGTTGCACTAAATCATAGTGCAATTCTCTGTTAAATTCAATTTTTCATGCAGACACATCTTGAGGGGCTGCCATTCTCTGCACAGTATCAGTTCTGTTTTCTCCCCTCATACCTGAATATTTTAGACATTTAACAAAGTCATTCTTCCCTTGGGGTGTATCAGCTTTAGAGCATCTGTATTTGTTAATTTTGAACTTTGTCTAAACACTACCTCCTTTCTCAGGACTAAGGCTGTCAGTAGTTAGAAAATAAAAGCATGTAAATTCACTTAATTTTCAGACATCCTCTCAACAAGATAGGCAAAATGCTCTTAAGGGCGACCTGTAGAAGTCCAGGGAGCCTGCAGAATGCCTCAGACCCTGGCAGACTCCCCCTAGGGAGCCAGTATGCTTTAGCTGGCTTCCCATTGAAGCAGCTGTAAGAACTGAATACATAAGAAAGAAAGGTAATGAAAACTGACAAGTTGAAAAGAAATTGAGAGTTTAATCTGTAAAGTTGTGCTTGAGGGGGCTTCCATCATGATATTCCTATGGAGTAGCAAAAAGAGAAAAAAATTAGGAAACTGCAGAGTATGATGAATTTACATAATTTTTTCTTGCACCCGGCGATATTTATTAATTTCTTTTCTGCCACTTTACTGCACTTCTTTGCTTCTCAGAAAGAGAAAATGAAGTATACAAAACCTGGCAATCATAATGAATGTGTGAAATGCTCACAGATTATTTATAAGCATGCAAGTTATGTAGTTGTTGGAGATTCTCTCCCTTCTGCTCCTGCTTGGTGATGAAGAATGGTATTTTAATAGGCAGATGGTAAAGACAATTACAGTTTGGGGCTCAGCTGGGAGTTACATCAGTTTATTGCAAATTATTAGTTGATAAATGCTTTTGTTTACAAGCAAAGTCTTAAGCAGCTTTGTAATCAGTTTATCAGCTGCAAACTGAATTTTGACAGCTTGCCTTTGGGTATACAGTCACTTTTTTCCTGGCCATTTAGAAATCATGCTGAACAAGCAGGCACAATGGTAGCTCCTATGCACCTGTATGATGCTCAGTAAACTGGCATTTTATATTAAGCCTGTTTTGGAAGAAGTCATCAAGTGCAGAATCCTTCTCAATTGTTAATCTGTGTTAGTGTGTATAGCCAGAATCTTAACAATTTGCTCATTCATTTTTTGTTTTTCAAGTTCCATTGTAACCAGAAGTAAATCAGCCTTTCCTTTCTGCTGTTAACAGTCTCTTACTAGATGAACTAACTGGGAGACTGATGGTGGCTTACAATTCTTGGACACCATGTGTAGCTTGGAAGGTGGAAATGCTTTTGATCACTGAGAGTTTTCAGTCAATTTACTTCTAGCTTCTACTTTAAAAAGCAGAACTGGGATTTAACTCCTTTTGAGGAAATCTGGGATATTGGTATGGGGTTTTATGTGTGGGTGGTGGTGGTTTTTTTTTAATGAGGTACTTTTTAAATACAGAAGCCTGAGTTAGACGCTTATTATAGCTTCTATGGTGTTTACATTTTACAACATACTAAACATGCAAATCTACTTTTATTTAGTTACTTGTCTGGTAAGAGAGACACAGATTTGTCACAGAGTCTTGTTTCCACTGCAGCCAGTGTAAAACATTTTAATGGCTTAAGTGGGAGTGAGACTTTTTGGAATCAGGAAGTGCCACTTTTCTTCCATGGTTGTTACAGCTGAGGTGAACTTCAGTTCCTGAACTTCAGCCTGTGAGCTGAACGTTAACACGAGTAAAGGTCCAAGATAACTCACAATAATAGCAGCTGTTTTCTCTGGGTTACAGTGCACACAACGAAATGCTCCAGCTTCTGTTCATTATAAAAGCTAGCTTTTGTTTCTCAAAAAGCCGTGAGCCTTTTCTGGAGCATGGCCCCTGTATTGGATAAGCAGGCAGGTCTCATAACCAATGTTTCTTACTTTGATTTTACCATTCTAAAACTTCCCTATTTCTTGTTATATTTATTGTGCTGCTTTCCTTTACAAATACAACCTATCACTACAGCTCCTTCTGTATAATCCTTCCTTCCGCTCAGGTGCCTTTGCCATTCACTCTGCATTTGCCCAGGGGCAAGAAATGAGCCCTACAGTAGCAGGTGCAAGACAGTAGAAAATCCATTGATAAGATGAAGTGTACTCTGCTTTTCCTGCAAGAAAGAGGTGCCATTAAAGCATATCTATTGTCTCATTTAATCACCTCCTTTTTTCATACACTCCAGCCTCACAAAATAACTCTGAAAAGACAATCCACAGGCATGATTGTGTTTGTAAGGCTACAAAAGGTCACCTTACAGCTGTGCTGTTATGGAAGCAGGGATTGTAGGAATGTGTGTATCCAAAGCCCTGCTTCAGAGTAGTTGGTTTCAGTGGTGCATTTTCTCTTTCTGTGAAACCTGGTGCATCCACAAAAGCTGGGGAGAGCAGTGGGCGTCACCTGGGAATGTCTCCTGGGAAGCTCTATGGAGAGTGCCCATTCAGTCGTCCTGTAAAAAGTAAAAAGGGAGATGAGTGTGCTGTGACAGTAAGTTTTAGCTCCTTTGCAGTGGTGGTGGGAATGCAACATGGGCAATGTCAGCAAGGGTTTATCAGGTTTTTTCAAGCTGTTTATCATTTTCTCTCTGAAAGCTTTGTAAGTTCTAAAATAACACTCCAGTGACACCTAATTCAAATGTAAAAAAGGTGTAGTACTCAATTCAAAACAGTAGAATTTACAAAGAAAAGAGGAGGGGAGGAAAGGGAAGAAATCACTAAACTTGGGAAAGAACTCCTTTGACTTCCTTGTTTGAGTTTATGCTGAATTAAGGAAATAGAACAAGTTTAGCATTTGTGGCAGGCTTTAATTTCAACCTCTGAGCAGCAGACTTAACTTCTTGTGATGTGGGAGGATATTACAGTTTTCAGCTTCATTTCGTAAGTATTGCCATTTGTGCCAAACATTTAATAGTTTTACGCTGTGGACTGTCGTCCACCAGGAGCTGATATCACCTAAGACTTTTTAGAGCCATCTAATAGAAAGATATGTATTCATTCTGATTAGCCCAGGATTTGAACGAGGGTCCCAGAAGAGATATATAAGCCTCTTAAATGCATAGAACTTCTAAGGATATGGGTTTAACTGTCTCCCCCTGTGGTAAATAAGCTGTGACAGCTCTATCAGGGGGGAAAATGGCAAATAAAATTACCACATTATTTTCCTGTGAATATTTTCGGAGCACTAATCTATTTTGCCTCTTTACCTATTAGAACTCTGTTGAGTGTTATGTGCAGACATTTAATTGGAGGAAACACATAAATATCCTCAAACTAACAAAATGCAAGCATACAACAGTGTTAAAAACAAGAGGTCAAAATCTGTTCCTTGCACTCCTTACACTTCAGAAACACTGTGCTTTATTTGTGGTTCAGCTGAGGAAGGTTTTTGCAGTGTGAATTTGAAAGCTGCTGCCATAAGATGGTGATGTTAGTAATAGTTGTACTGCAGCAAGGGAAAGACCAACCCCTGACACTCACACTGAGATGCCAGGTTTAGGAGTTCTCTCCCCTAGGACTGGCGAGTTCCTTTCACATTTTTCTTTTCCTCTTTATCAGCTATATAATGCCTGACAGTTTTAACCATAAAATCATCTATTCAGATGAATACGCTGTCAGCTGTCAGCATATGACTAAGCTGAAGTCAGACCCAAAGCTCAGGTTGACTCACATGAAGGAGCAAGAGCTACATTCCTAGGGAGTATTTTCTTCCCTGTTTCTGGTCAGAGAGCTTATATCTCTAAATACAGGGAGTTTAATTTGGCTACAGCCATTAAGATGAGTATTTTTCTATTGCATTCCTTCTGGAAAATATCACTGCAGTTTCTTCACTTTGCCTTTTGTTCAGTGAGCTAAAAATTGAGAAGGCTTCATATTCTAAGCTGAACACAAAGGTAATAGTAAAAGTGGCAACAGAACTGGTTTGACCACTATATTGGTCTAATTTTATACAGGATAATAGATTTTCCATTTATGGCAGACTTATAATACGCAGTGGGTAATTAAAATTAAAGGTCAAATATCTTTTGGCAATCTCTTTTGATCAGTAAACAAGGAAAAATTATAGAAGAAGCTAGGAAATCACCTCAATAATGTAACACTAAAGCTGGTTTTGGTGAGAGTTTGAGTAGTCTCAATTTGCAGGGGTGATTTTTAGGACACTTCACAGAGAAACAGTTGGATCCCCAACATTAAAGTGCATTAATAGCAAAAATGCTGTGCAGAGTACATATTTTGTGTATGCATGTGAAAAACGCTAAGAATTATTTAACAACTGGAAAGACTGTTCACAAAATGCCTTTGATTTATTGCTGTATATACCACAGATCCGTATCACATATTCCTACATTATTTTATTCAAAAACTTGTATGAACCATGAGTTGGCATGTTGTAGAATACTGAAAAGGCATTAATCAACCCAAATAAACAAGTACATAGATCTATCTAACAACTATGAAGTAGTTAATAAATTTTTAGCAATTTTATTATAGAAAAATGGTCTAAAAGAGTAGTGCTTAATTATCTGGACTCCTCTGTGCTGGGCTGTCTTTTGATTGTATTAATGAAGCAGCTGGCCCATTGTTTCTCTTTAATTCCTCTATTGTTTTAAGAATATGTCACAGCTCTTTATTCTTTTATCAGGTGCTGTGCAGGAGGATTCACACAATAACTCATATTCCTACTGTATTTGCCAATGCACAAAGAAACCTCCAAAGCATTTTTCAAAGAAGGGGCACACATAATTTATAAGTTCTGTTCCTTGTACCACTCTACTGTCAAAAATTTCAACAGTATTGGATTTGAATGAATTATAATTTTTTTATTAAACAATGTGTCCACATATAGATATATGTACTTTGTTCATGTCAAAAATTAGAGATCTGCCCAATAACTTGTGCTGTACTGAAATGGCATTCAATATGCTGAGTCGTCACAACCCCATGGGTGAGAAGCAGAAGGAACCCAAATATGAAGATCCCATCCTATTGTGATGTGCAAATTTTCCATAAATGCTTAACCTGTGGAACAAAGGAGGAAAGAAAATAAATTAACTCCAACCCGCATTACCATTACTAAAAAGCACAATTTTTTGCAAGTTGGAATGCTTTATTGGGAGAGGAAGGTTTAATTCAGTTGATGGTGCCTGGAAGTTGCTAAGAGCAACAGTCTGTTGTTTAAATAAATTCTGATAGTCTTTTGACCCTTCTTGCAAAAAGATGTGTGTACAGGAAATGGGCTATTATGTTGTTGCAGCAATGCAATCAAGTTCAGTAAGCTCAAATTTTACTACACAAAAGTAATACTTTGGAATTAACTGGCGCTGAAAGCTGCTTTTAATAGAAATTGCCATTGATTTCCTAAACTTCTGTGAAAGGTGTGTGGCATTTCTGGGTCAAAAAAACAAGACTCAGATAGTTTAGCAAGGAAAATCAACTGATACTAAAGACAGGGAAACTGGAATTTGCTTCTGAATACATGTTTATATGTCATTATGCTTCTCAATCTGTGAAATTCCTTGTACTCAGTGGAAATGCTGGTTTGAGCTACTTGCTCTCTTAAGGTACTTTTCCTAAAAGCAACAATATGAATCAAGAGGCTTAATGGTTTCATCCATTTTGAAGCTCTTTTTCCCGGTGGAGTTAGGTGAGTCTGACCTTATATATATCAGACTGTGATCCACAGATTATCATTCCTTAAGGCCTGCAAAACATAAGTGGGGGGAAAAAATCCAAAAAAGCAGCAGCCCACCATCACAACGCTCACTGTACAGGATTCTGTTTTTTCCCTGGAAGTGGTATAGGGTTCCAGAGTTCTAAGGATCAAAATGAGTGAAGGGTCATTTAGTTAAATTTTCAGGGCAAATTCCTGGTTTCAAATGGGATAGTAGAGGTCCCTTTGTTTAAAAAATATTTCAAATGTAGAAGAAAAAAAGGAAGGGCAGTTGAAATTTTTTTTTTTTTCTATTTTAGGTGTCTGTCCTACATAAAATAAAGGTCTGAATTAGCATACGTATCTATTATCATTTTACTCCTTATTCTGAATACAGAAGATAGTGTATTACTGCATCTAAGTATGATTTAATTGGTTCAATTTACTCTATATTTTTTATACTATGTGTGATTCCATATCTTGATGAGTCCAGATGTAGTTATGCTTCTGGTTTACAGCATCCCATTGCTTGCATTTTATTATTTTTACAAAGCAAATGTCTATCAATCATAGAGATAAATTAGAAAAAACTGTGCAAACATGACACATTGCTAAGATTTTTTCAGCATGCCATGTAATTATTAACCTGATTTTTTGCCATTGAGGGAAGCCGTGAATTACAGATAGCATGGATGAAGTTAAATGTTTTTATATTAGATACATTTTCCTATACAGTTTTCTATAGGTATGGCCATACAATATAATTGAAGCTTTGTCAGCCTTGTAGCCTAGCAACAGATAATACTGTTAGGTTACTGAATTGCTCCTGGTTGACAAGTAGGGAGTATTTTTGTGTTTATCATGTTTGCTAATGATGGGATCCTTTCCAAAAGGCTTGTCTTAATCTTAATTAGAGTTTATCAGCAGAGGTCTGCATGACATTGTGCAGACACTGATTTCATAAATAATAAAAAGTGCAAGTGAAAAATTTGGCAGGAGAAGAAGATATTTAAGACCACTGATTCTTGTAAGAGCACCATGAATTTCCAAAATGTAATCAAGTTTGAACTGTGACTCTATTCTTTATTATCGAAACTTGCAGTACACTCCAGTGCAGTTTTGACAGCAATTATGAGTATGATTTATAAGCTTCCTGTTAGGAACCAGATCTGTTTGTACAAGAATCTTGATCATAAACATTACAAAGAACAGTAAGTCCACAGTTTTTCAGGGACATCAGGACCTTACTCTTTCATTTTCATAGAAAGTTTTTGGTTTGGGTTGGGTTTTTTTGTTTGTAATTAAGGGTGTTGGTGTTTTTTTTTAAAGCAGCAGAAATATTTGCAGTGAAAGATGCAAACAAAGAAGAGAACCCTGAAATAACCTTCCCATTTGGTGGATGTTCTGAAGGTATCAGATAATTGCTTCGGTGCCTGATGTCTTTTGGTAAAGAACTCATGCCAACGCAACTGGAGTGTAATTTTTTTGCTCTAGTTTGCACAATATGATATTCTTTAGCTTTCCTGTTTTCTGATGATTAAACAAGAGAGCACTTTTAATTCCTTGAATTCTGAACAACTAGAAGAGTTGAAATAAATACACAGTGTTTACAGACATTTTTGTTCTTTTCTTCTGCTTGATAGTGTGTGTTATATATCACATGCATTTGTTTGATTTAACCATAGATATTAAACAATACATTACAAGCTCAAGACGCTTATCTTCGATTTCACAGAGCCACAATTACCCTTTTCAAGAAAACAGCCTCCCTATTGCTGATCTAAAACCTTCCTTTCTGCACTGGCACAAGAGTAAGACTTTTATTACTACTTTACCAGGTAAAACCCATAAGACCCCTTTCAGTGTATGTGGTTGTGATGGTGATGAAATAGAGTCAGAGGATGCCCGAAACTTCCCGTGCATCCTCTGCACGAGGCACACACGCTTTTCCTTGCTATTGTCTCTGACGGGCAATATGATTTGTCCGAAGATAACAACACCAGGTGGGAATTGCCCTGAGATAAGAGCACTGGGTGGGAATTGCAGGAGGAACTGTCCGGACTGCTCGCATAATGAATGCGTTCCAGAGATGGGGGAGCTGTGATGGTTGCGATTGACTTTAGTACACATCGGCCTGAAAAGGGTATAAAGTGCTGCTGGAGACTGGGCCACCTAGGCAAACTGCTCTCCCAAGGTTGCAGGCAGTTTCCGTGTGGGTTCCTGGCCTCCTTCCCCGCCCCTGTCAGGAGCTCCTGCAGGGTACGTCCAGCCCGAAGATAGGGAGCACTCTGTCCAGAATGGGTGAGTAAAAGCCGGCCACATACAGAGATAAAATCCCATAGTAGCAAAAAGGGTGCTTTTTTTTGCTTTGCATTTGGTAATGCCAAAGACTGTAAGCCTGTATGTTTCTAGCTGAACCTGTTTATATTATAATCCTTTAGACTTGCTTGTATTATAATCTGCATTGACAATATTTAGATTGTGTGTGAGCAATAAATATAATTGTTGTCATCCTAATAATCAGTGTCATACTTCTTGTGCCTGATTAAGAATCTTCTCTCTGCTATGGCAGAATGGGTGGCCAATGTATTCATTATGGACAAGAAGAGACTCAAAATCTGCCATTGATTCCAGACCAAATTATATAACCATGACAATTTCAGAGACACTGTCAGTCACTCATCCCTGTTAAAACATCTGTTTATTCTTTCTCTTCTCTGACACCTGTGTTATCTTAAGACTGAGAAACCTTGCCTGGTAAAGCTTTGTAGAACAATTTCACTCCTGTAAGTTATTTCTGAGAAGAGGAACAGTTGGTTAAAAAAAATCTAGCCGGCTTAATCAGAACTTCATCTCATATAAATAATAGTCCTTCACATTTCTTTATGAAATCTTCATGCCTTTGCAAATATTTAGTGCAAACATCTTCCTATCTCCTTCTAAATGCCACTGGTACTTGGCTATGGCTTCTGTATTATCCCTTTGAAAGCCTGTTGTTAACTCTGCTCTGTGCTTAATGAAAAGCTGTGGTGCTGCTGAGAGACTGCTGTCTATATGTCAGTTGTGTCTTAACCTGTAGAAATGTTTGTGGGAAAAAAACTTTTCCTGATTTTTAGCTGCCACCTGTAAGGAAGCCCTTATCCCTGCCAGAGGTGTCTAGACAGCATAGTAATTCATATGGTAGTCACGACTGGAACTTCCTATTAAATTTGGAAACCTCTGTCGGGTTCTCTGCACTTGACGGTACTTTTTCTGACACTCTTGACTGACTTGTGCTCTTTGCTTGACTGCGCAGTAGAAGGCTCAAGACTTCTCTTCCACAATCTTCCTGCTGTGCCTGAAGGTCAACATGTTTGCATTCACTGCATTAAAGGGAATAAAATCGTTTGCATCTCTTGCCTTACTCTGTGTAGCCAAGCATAGAAGGGGACAAGTGGGGACTGCACTGTGTCCCATCCCAATGAGTGGCTGTTGCTGCAAAGGTGCTGAGTTGCATTTCCAATAGCTGGAAGGCATCTTTTGGGAGTTCATCTGTGGATTTAACTTAACACAATATCATATTCTGATGAAAACGTGGATGTGTATGTCATGATTACTTAAATGCCTCATTTTCTATAGACTGAGATGAGAGAAAACAAAATAGCAATATCTTTCTTGGATCTGAATCCTGCTGAGCTGAAGGTTTGTATTAATATGCAGGAATGGATTTAACGCCCCTAATTCTGATTTTCTTTATTATGCCAAACTAGAAACGGTTGTGCTTCCAAAGCTGTCACCCATCCCACCAGGCTGTGCCTGCCGTAGGTGTGACAGTTTGCAGGATCTGGGTGGAGCAGGCAGCCGGGGTCACTGCTCCCTTCAGCTGCCCGAGTTTAATCTGCTGCTGGACATGAGTCAACGCCCTGAGGAGCTCCAACACCAGGAGCCTGACTCAGCCTTTTAGCTGATCCAGACTGAGTGCAGCTGGAGACCCAGTAATCACTTGTTTCCCCCCCACCAAGGGTACACACAGCATGTCAAGATGTTTGCTGGGATAGTCTCAGTTGTTTATTCTCCAGTGACTCATTTTTATTAAGAGATCCAGTGAATAATAAAGTCTAGAAAGAGCTCTTATTCTGTATTAAAATATACTAAAACATGTTGGTTGATTATTACACCTTCTGTATATAAATAAGATGGAAGTGCATGTTAATAATGGAAATTAACTGTGTGATGTTTGCTGCAAAAGTACCAGATTTCAGGTTCTCAAATTGCAGTGTGTGTTCCATGTATTTTCATCTACAAGACTAGTTAAGTACACTTTAGGAATTTAACCTGTTTCTCTCTGGAAGAGGTTTTCTCCCAGTTTAGCTCTGAAGGCTTCTGTATATTTACTAGTTATATCAGGCAATATGTCAGATCGTGCTCTTCAATTTTTTTTTTAATTCCTGCTCAGGCATTAGGATTCTGCATTTGTAGAAATTTTTGGTGTTATCTTTATGTTTCATCTTCTTATTCTCTAGAGGAAATTGCTCCGATTTGCACCATTTAATGTTGTCATCTTGGAGACCAGCAAATCTTGGTGTGCTTTGGTCCCTTCACAGTAAATTGTTTGTAAACTTTGTAGCACCTTCAACTGCTGTATTACTGAAGGGTGAATACAAAGACACTTTTCTGCTTTGAAACTTCTACACCACTTTGAGGTCTGGAAGCTTAGTGTATTTTGCCACTGAAATACACTGTCACTGATGCTTTTTTGTTTGCTCATCTTTGAAAGCTAATAGACTGGTTTAATTAATTGTCCAAGATTTCTCTAAAACAATGTCCTAATTCTTCCATTTAGCTGTGGCGTATCATACACTGTTGTTATCTCCTCTACCAGATTTTTGCAACAAGTTGTTTTAAAACTATAATCTCGTTGAAGGGAAAAAATGAAGTGCAGTTGAAAAGGCAGTTATGCCAAAAGATAAACACAGCAATATTACTTATCAAAACGAGTACAGTTTTTGCTTGCCTAATGAATGCAACATATAGCTTTCTCTATATATACAAAACCTGAGGAAAAAAAAAAGCTTTATAACATATAAAGTATGCAACATTATTTCAGGCATAACTGTATTGGATATGTATCTAGGCCTGAGAGTGTAGATAACACAATATAAGTGCTTTGCCTGTCTAAACATGTTAAATAAATGAGCATTCACTATCTCATTCAAATACATTAGTAGATGTACTCGCATAGTTAATTTTCTTTTTAATGCACTACACGTGACATTTGCAGCACAGAGCTATAGTGTATCTTACTGTTTGATGAAAGTTCTTCCACTTCCCCTCCTTCTCCCCCCCTTTTAAACAAACCTTTATTTGAATAAGCCTTTATGAAACAGATCTTTGGCATATCTTCTTTTCAGGAAGTTCAGTCAGTGTAAGCAGAGATAAAGCAGTCATGTTACGAAGAATATTACATAAGGGAAGATTTTTTAGAGAAAGAGGGTGACAAACATAAGGGAGGGGAAGAACGCCCTTAAGAGGAAATCTGATTTCTTTCTTGCAGCTGTTTGGTTTTACTGAGCTGTGATTTGCTATTCAAAATAAAACAAGCTTGGAGTTGAGAAAAAATTTACAGGAACTTTGGTGAAAATTATAATGAGAGAAGTGCTGCATAATTTATTTTCACCTATATCTTGATTTTCATAATGCTGGCTTTTTAGGAGACAAAATGAAAAATTAAAATGATTATTCATGCTGCAAATAGTTAGGAAAACTATCCCAAATTTATTTTTCTTATACATGAAAATTCCTATGTTGGTAGAAGTAAGACAGGAAAAGTAAAAACTGTATGCCTCTTTACCTTAAATAAACCACCAAAATTTTTAAAAAATTAGATCTGTGAAGATAGCACTCATGCTGTAAGTTCTGGAATTTGATATTGTCAATTAAATCTTTCTGCTTTTTGTTTCCTGCAGGAGGGCAGCTTTGGTGTACCACGACCAAGGCCATCTCGGAGGGTGAAGAGCTGGTTGCCTTTGTTGTGGATTTTGACTCAAGGCTGCAAGCTGCCAGTCAGATGACTCTCACAGAAGGCATGTACCCCGCCCGCCTGCTGGACTCCATACAGCTGCTCCCGCAGCAAGCTGCCATGGCATCTATTTTGCCTACAGCTATTGTGAACAGTAAGTGAGGAACTCTATTCCCTGGTGGATTTTTAAAACAACAGCACTCTAAGGCACATGTGAAAAGCTAATGCAGCGATGGTGAATTCCTGACCGCAGAAACCACACCACAGCTCAAAGCCTGCTTTTGTTCCCCCATCATCTCAGATAAAAAGAGCAGGAAGAGCAGTCTGGCAAGAGCCTCACCCAGAGTACCTGCCCCCGTGTGGAGGTTCTGTGATCTGTTCCCAGAGGCAATAGGATTAGAAACTGTTAAAAAAGTAGATGAGATAAGTCGGCTAGCTCTCAAAGTCCAGCCTCTGCTGCTCAAGTAAGCTTGTTGCTTACTACTGCAGTTTCTGGTAATAATTCATGATACTCAGAAAAAGAAAAGAAACACATCCTTTCAGTCATTCTTTCAAAATGCAGCAGAAATCATGCCTTAGAGCAGCCTTGATTTATTGTAGCATCTCCACGCAATGTGGTTAACAAAGAATGTTTTTAGATCTTCTGGTCATCAATGGGCTCTGTCATGGATAAAATGCAGCATGTGTTCAAGTGCTCTCCTTAGAGAGGAGGGACATGAGTGTTCCTGTACTGGGACAATTCAGCTCAAATAAAGGTTACATTTTAAACTCTTGCTTATGCAAAAGTTTACCTGCTGTTTACCTTTATACAGCCCTAGTTCCTCATCCTCCTTTCTAAGTACTTTTCAAATATATTGGCCATTACCATTGTCCTCACCAGTCATCACTTAGATTTAGATTGCACATTCTTAGCTCTCAGCACTTTACAAGTCTGTCCATTTAGACCCCATGCTGGAGCACTTCCTCATGCTTCCCATGGTTTCTAAGTATTCTGACTAGTTATAATGAATACTGAACACAGTATTTCAGGTGCACATGCACATGTGAGCACATGATCTGCCACTCAGACTCACACCTAATAATACTGAACCTTGAACAGTCACAACATCTTCAAGCTCTTCACACAGGACTAGTTAAAATATCCCTGGTAACACTTTTCATTCCATCTTTTCCTTTCAGTTTATTTTTCCTTTTTAATTGCTTATTTTCTGGTAAACAATTTTGATAGCTACATATTTAATGTTAGCCTATTTTTAAAGATAAACCTTCAAATGCCCTTATCATCCTAGTCTTCCCTTCCAAGAGTAAGTTGGAGCAGCTTCGTGCCCTTTAGCTAAGCGCATTCATTTCTATCCCACCAGTGGGGCAGCTGTGAGCCGACATACCTGCTCACAGAACCAGCAATTTAGGATTGCACAGGACCTTTCCAAAATAAGATGTCAGAAGCACTTAACATGCCACTAACTGAAGTTACCACTGTTAGGGGAGGCCTGTTTATAGCCAACAGGGAAAGGAAGGAAACCTGAAAAGCAGAAAGGGAGCTGCTATCTTACCTAAAGGGCATAGCTTGTTTCAGCTGAGATAATATTCTTGTGTAAATCTCTGAGGCCAACTCTGGGCTTTGGCAAAGTAGTCAGATTTCTACAACATCACATTTCTGGAAACATCTTTTCTGTCAGCACTGACTTTTGCAGAGCCCTGGAAAGCCACACTGAACATTGCTGAGAGGAGTCTTTAAGTGTCTGGTGCATCAGCTCTGGCTGTACAAGTTTAGCAGCAACTCAGAGTAATTTCTGTGTTCTTGACTCAAGGAAAATGCTAAAATAGCAAGTCTTACTGCTCATAACTTTCCACATCACTCCCAACTCTGCCTGTGATCATAAGGGGCTATTTTAATGTTTCATTGTTGGGTTGGTAAAATTCAGTTTCTTCATTAAAGTCTTGAACTAGAAGTTGAGCAACAAGCTGAATGCATCTCGAAATTTGTAGTGAGCCATCTCTTAAGCATTCCTTTCCTGGATCTCTGAAAAAAAATTGGTTTTGTATCTTGTTTGGGAGATTTTTTATGTTTCCTAATATTTGCTAAAAACAAAATTAGAATATCACCTATGACTCATTCAGCTTGAGGCTGAATGTTTCATTATATGAAAGTATTCATTGAAATAAATTCCAATATTTTGCTTTTAAGTAATTAAAACATTAGTTTCAAGTAGCCTTTATCTGTTTCGCATTGCTTTAGAGTAGTAATAAGTAGTTCAGATCCCATCCCTATTCAAATTCCATCCTCTCACCATGCAAAACTCCTGAAATGCATTTCCTCTGCTTGGCATGTAATGGGAGTCACATATTCACTGTGCATAACTGCAGCTACAGACTGTCCAGGCCATCTAACCCATAGGAAATAAAGATGGCTGGAAGTCAAATTCATTAAGATAATCAGAAAGTTCAATTCTGTGATGGAATGCAGTCAAATGAATTCAAATAGGACAAGTTGCCCATATCAGAATTTCCTATTAGTACTTTTGGACTTTCTTTTCTGTGGAAACACCAACAGTTCAACTTTTTTAAACCATTTGAGGCCAAAACCAAATGTTGAAATGCCACCTTTAAAGCAAGGTGGACATTTCAAATGATGCAAGCTGTATCACTAATGTTTTAATAGTGGTGTATGTTGGAATACTAACTGCTCCATTAAGTGTTTGTGTCTGAAATCCATGCACAATTATTCAGTGGCAAAGGGAAAAATAGAAATTGGTAGTGGTATAAATATTTTTTGCAAATTCATGAGCAGAAAAATAGACCAGCATTAGCATTGCAATCAGAGAAGCAAACTAAGCAATGTAAATTTTGGCTGCATTTGTAAATATTTAGCAAATAAAAGACTCATCCATGTCAATGGGTAGGAGTCTTCAACTTTGTTCACCCAAAAGAATTGAAACAGAGCAGTTGTCCTATACACATCAATATTTGAAATTAAACATAAATTATCATGAATGGTAATGAATTACATCATCAGCTACACATGCCATGTTTTCAGAGCAGCCAGCCATTCTTCAAAACTAAGTTAATTACAGTCCCTAGCAGCTCTTTGCATTCTGAAGTCAGGGGAGTTTTCCTGTTGATCAAGATGTGTTTTGATGTTGACTGCAACTGCCTGATCCTGAGGTCTGCTGTCACAGTCTGGAGTTACTCATAATTTTATCCTCTCAGTCTCAAAAACAGTTGAGAGGTGTCCACACCAGATGCAGAGAATGGTTCTATGCCTATGATAATTCCTGAAATCTATGCATGAATGGGAATAGTGTTAACTGACTTACTTAAGCCAAAGGTATAGAAGGGACTGTTGTCCTGATTTAGCAATATAGACAAGTTCCAGTGTTGAAATGCAGATCCTGTCACAGTTTAATTTACTAGTGTAGATGTGCCCCAAAAGAGCAGAGAGTGCTTCTTGTTCTTACTGATAGGGTGGAAGGTTTACCTTTCAGAAAGATTAAACAGATCTTTTGTCTTTCTGAGATTTATATGCAACAGGTTCTGTGTCCTTTGAGAGGGTATTAAGACACAAATATCTGTCCACTTTGTGTAAAAATACCATATCTATTATTACTCTTCACATTAGTGAAGTATGTAGCCTCTAATACATGATCAAAATCCCAGCTTCTGCTGTTGAAAACACTCTGTGCAACCTCTGCATGGTCCCTCCTCAGAGGGGTGCTGACACTTTGGGATAGGAGACAATGAAAAATTGCCTTATTTTTAGTAAATATCCTCTATACATAATGAAAAGTGGAAAACCAACAATTTACTGAAAACAAGAGGACAAAAAATACATAAGAAATTTCAATTTCTATAATTAATAAGAATAGGAACCCAGGAAATAGACATGCTGCTTAGAATAATATCACATTCAATATGATAGGATCTTTATGAAAAGTAGTCTAGTCTTGCCTCCTGGATATCAGAACAAAAGGATTTTACAGTAATAAATGCATAAGCATACTGAAAATACACATTCTTCAGAATGATCTGTAGTTAGCACTCAAAAATTCCAAGGCCTAGAGCTGGAAGTCTTGTGCACCCAGAAACAAAATTGAAAGATGTCACCTAGTGAGTAGTGATGTATTGGAAATACAGCATCATTCCTTAATTAGTATTGCATGTTTCTAACAAACATTTAATTTAATTTTTAAAAGTCATTATGTGCCAAAAGCTTCTAGCAGTTTTCTTTACGCAACTTAAAAAAAAATATCCTCTAGAAAGAAACAACTGTCTCCCATGTTAGTTTCTCATCTGCAAGTGACATTTTAATAAACCCATTTCTCTGCTTTCAATGTTTTGTTAAATAAGTATTGTTTTAATGGGGAAGGGAGGGGAATTAATCTAGCTGTGTTAATTGGTTGGGACCAAGTGAACTGTGACTAACCTGCACTGCTTATACTTGCTTGTAGAGGACATATTCCCTTGCAAATCCTGCGGCATTTGGTACCGAAGTGAGCGGAACCTGCAGGCCCATCTCATGTATTACTGCAGTGGGAGGCAAAGAGAGGGGCCACAGCTGTCAGAGGAGAGTGAGGACAGTGCTCAGCAGATATCCAGTGTCTGCCCCTTTCCACAGTGCACCAAAAGCTTTTCAAACGCAAGAGCTCTGGAAATGCACCTAAATTCTCACAGTGGTAAGTATCATGTATTTTTGTGTATCATCTTCTAGATTTAGCTTTTTGAAGAATTATTCACTATAATATTCAGTAGGTCAAAGTCTCTCCAAATATATGCAAGCATTGCATGTAGATAATACCAAAATGCCAACAGTTTCTGACCTGTGTTCTACACCAAGTACCTCCCCCAAGTAACCAGTGTCATTTATCTCATCTACTGATCCTCATTTATTGTTGTCTCTCTTTTAATGTGTGTATTCCATACAGGCAGCATTTCTTTACCTTTCTGGTGAAGGTATGATCAGGAGTCTGGACACAATCAATTCCTGCAGGATTCCAGCTACATACACACAACCAGAGAACATGTCCTTCTGAATTAATATCTTCCTCCTTAGCCCTAGAGGAAGCTTCATAGGCAGAAGGCTCTAAGGATCATGGTGCACAACTCTCTGCTTTTACCAGGACACTTGTTGCATAAAAAACCTTACTGTTTGATAGAAATATTCTTTTCCCTTCTTATAAGTATAAAATGGGGATAGTGTTTTAGAGTCACAAAAACAGAGAATCATAGGTTTGTCTAGGTTGGAAAAGACCTTTGAGATCATCAAGTCCACCACCAAACCATGTCCCACATTACATGGTGTAGATGACCAATTTTGAATTGAATTAGGGCTGGAAACACAAGTTAAGAGTTTGCAGGACATTTTGCATTGGAGTTTTCAGTGGTAGAGAACACCCACAAATAAGAAAGCCTGCAGGGTCAGTGTGTTGTGTGTTTGATGTCTGATGTACAGAGCTGCTTCTGGAAAAAAGCAAAGGCTCTACAGGTGTTCCTGATCCTCCTGTTAAATGAATGGAGTCTAAAGGACATTAATGGGTGCTTTAATCACAGAAGAAAGCCTTCCTTGTCTGCAGTGTAAAAACTCCTGTGGCATGCATAGTCTACTCTGTGGATTTGGTGAAGCAAAAAATGTTCCTCTGATACTTGGGTAGCAATTGCAATTCTAAAAGGCAATATACTGTCTTGGAGGAGTTTGGTACCTCCCAGAAAAGGACTAAAAGAGTGCTGAGTGAAAACTTGATGTAGACAACACAGAAAACCCTTAGTCATTCATCATCAATGGCCCCCTGTTATCCAAGAGGAGGCATTCAGAGAACTGCTGAGCTGCTTGGATGTTTATAAATCTATGAGCCCAGATGGGATCCATCCCAGGGTGATGAGGGAGCTGGCAGATGAGCTTGTGAAGCCATTCTACATCATTTACCAACAGTCCTGGCTCACTGGTGAGGTTCTGGATGACTGGAAGCTGCCCAATGTGACACCCATTCACAAAAAGGGTGGGAAGGAGGATCCTGGTAATTACAGGCCAGTTAGCCTGACCTCAGTACCTGGTCAGGCAATGGAAAAGTTTATATTGAGTGTCATCATGCAGCACGTACAGGATGGCCAGAGGATCAGACCCAGCCAGAATGGGTTTAGGAGGGTTCAGTCATGTTTGACTAACCTGGTCTCCTTTTATGACCAAGTGACCCTCCTGGTGAGGAAGGGTAGGAAAGGATGTGGATGTTGTCTATTTGGACTTTAGCAAGGCCTCCTGTAGGAAAGGTTGTGGATGTTGTCTATTTGGACTTTAGCAAGGCCTTTGACACTGTTTCCCACAGCACACTCCTGGAGAAGCTGGCAGCTCACAGCTTGGACAGGAGCACTCTTTGCTGGGATAGGAACTGGCTGCATGGCCAGGCCCAGAGGGTGATGGTGAACGGTGCTGCATCCTGCTGGGGGCCAGTCACCAGGGGTGTCCTCAGGGGTCTGTGCTGGGGCCAGTTCTGTTCAATATTTTTATTGATGACATGGATGAGGGCATCGAGTCCTTCATTAGTAAATTTGCAGATGACACTGAACCAGAAGCATGTGTGATTCTGTTGGAAGGTAGGAGGGCTCTGCAGAGAGACCTGGATCGGGTGGATGGATGGGCAGAGTCCAATAGGATGAAGTTTAATAAGTCCGAGTGCCAAGTCTTGCATTTTGGCCACAATAACACCCTGCAGCATTATAGGCTGGGGATGGTGTGGCTGGACAGTGCCCAGGCAGAAAGGGACCTGGGGGTGCTGGTTGAAAACAGACCAAATGTGAGCCAGCAGTGTGCCCTGGTGGCCAAGAAGGCCAATGGCATCCTGGCCAGTATCAGGAACAGCATGGCCAGCAGGAGCAGGGAGGTCATTCTTCCCCTGTACTTGGCACTGGTGAGGCCACACCTTGAGTGCTGTGTCCAGTTCTGGCCCCTCAGTTTGGGAAGGACGTTGGGACACTTCTGCGCATCCAGAGGAGACAATGAGGCTGGTGAGGGGCTTGGAACACAAACCCTGTGAAGAACGACTGAGGGAGCTGGGGGTGTTTAGCCTGGAGAAAGGAAGACTCAGAGGTGACCTTATCACTCTCTACAACTCCCTGAAAGGTGGTTGTGATCAGGTGGGGATTGGTCTCTTTCTCCAGGCAGAAACTGACAGAACGAGAGGAGTCTTAAGCTGTGCCAAGGTAAATATAGGTTGGATATTAGGAAAAAGTTTGTTATGGAAAGAGTGATAATGTACTGGAATTTTCTGCCTGGGGAGGTGGTGGAGTCACCATTCCTGGATGTGTTTTAAAAAAGACTGGATGTGGCACTCAGTGCCATGGTTTAGTTGAGGTGTTAGGGCTTGGGTTGGACTCAATGATCTTGAAGGTCTCTTCCAACCTAGTCAGTCTGTGTAATTTAGAGCTCAGATCTTTCTGTGCTTAAAGATACTATCAGGCTATTGCACTTTTCTGTTTGTTGCCTAGCAAATATTTCACTGTGCAGTAAGCCAACAGAACCATAGGTTACAACAGCTTCAATAACATCAGGTGCATGCAGCCCAGTGTGTCTTACAGCTGGGTAATTATAACCAGATACTCTGGGAGGATAACAGATGAATTTCTCCCCATGCAGAGGAAAACTGAAATATTAGCCATTGTGCAAAATATTTTCTTCAACTATTTGCGTTTATTGACATAGCAACTGGCTTAGGTGTTGAGGCTTTTGAGCCATGAGCTGTGAGTGACCATGTCTGCATGTAATCTAGAGATCTATATTCCTTGAAAGACATAGATCTGAGATTGTGGTGAATTTCCAGTAAGGATCTTTAGTTATTTCCTAGAAGAGAGGCTAAACCTCAGGCCTTTCCCTTTCTTTTTAGTCATAAACCAGTCTATTCAATCATTCTTTGCACTCTTTCCTATAGTGTCAGTCATTATTTTTCTATAGAGATTATCACAAGTTATAACATCTTTTGCTGTAGGAATGAAACATTCCTTTTCCAAATGTCTTGTAACCTTTGGAAGCACTATGTTTGCTTCAACTGCTATTGTTGTTCCCATTGGAGGTTCTAGCAGACCTACACTGCTGGAATGCAGAACCCTGACTGAAATGCTAAGTCCCATAGGGACTGCTGTCACTGTACCACATGATGGGGAAGCATGTGAAGCACCATCTCATGTCAGTGGAGTAGCTAAAGCTTCATGTGGCCTCCTGGGGAATGAGTGCCTGATGGGAAACGAAGTGCTGACTAAAGTGCTGTGTATCTCCTTGGTTCCCTTCTGGCCTCTGAGGCCAAGAGCAGGTCAAATTTAAGATGTCACTCACAACTTGGGGGGTCACTGATGCTAGGGAAGAAGTAAGGACCTCCAGGTACAACAATGTGGCTACCCACAGAGTGAGATACAATATTCTTACAGTTTTGTATTGTCCAACTACTACACACCTATTTCACCTGACTGAGGTGTGGTATATGTGCCTGTGTGTAGGCAGAACAAATACTCATTTTAAATTCTGAATATCATCCCTATCAATATTTTTTCAGTTTCTATTGTCTAAAATGTAACTAGAATCTGTGTTGTTGCAGTAGAGAAATCTGGTCTTATCTCTTTTTAAAGCATTTTTAATTTCAAAATGCCATGAAACATAGAGTTTTTTGTTTAATCAGTGATTGTAAGATGCCTTTGAATGTACTGTTCTTGATAAAGTGGTAGTGATTTCATGAGGAAAAGGTGTCATATGATAGCAGTTGTTGCCAATGGCCATTATATGCGACAGATAAAATGTCAGTGAAGCCATGTCTTACTGCTCCTCCTCCCTTCGCAAGGAACACCGTCATCAGTCCTTTCTGATGGGGGTAGATCTGTAACCTCTTCCCACACTACAGCCAACCCATGCAAGCAAAGAGCTGAGCATCAGTAATACTCAAAATGCTACTTCTGCTTTGTCTGTGGCTTTCAAGCACACTGAGGGCTGTACCTCAAGCTACATCATAACCTTGAACTTCTTGACCTTGGTGTGCTTTCTGTGCACTCAAAATTTCCAGTGATTGTGTATGAGGAACATAATGTGTCCCTTTAGTTGCAACTGTAATTTCTGAGACCCTTCATTTAAAATAAGTCCAGTATATTTTTATCCTTTCCCTTGTTCTTTCTCTCCCTGCAGCTCTGATGAATGTATGCAAATACTAGGGCTCTCCAAAGCAGAGTAAAAGTTTGGAAATAGCTAGCAGTTTGAGGAAAAACCAATTCAAGTATTTTCAGGATGACTAATACTATCTCATTAGAAGAAAATTAGTCATTCTCACTGCATTTGTACCTTCTGTGCAGCTGATTTCCCAGTATTTTTCATAACAGGCAAAATGGTCACTTTATTTTGTATTTTGCTTGTCTTTTCTGTAGGAGTGAAAATGGAAGAATTTCTCCCACCCGGTGCTAGTCTGAAATGCACAGTTTGTACTTACACTGCAGATTCAGTGATTAACTTTCATCAGCACCTGTTCTCGCATCTTACTCAAGCTGCCTTTAGATGCAATCACTGCCATTTTGGCTTCCAAACTCAGAGGGAGCTACTGCAGCACCAAGAGTTACATGTCTCTGGCAACAAAATTCAGAGAGAAAGTGACATTGAACACTCTCCAAGTGGAAATGAAGAAGGTTTGCAGCCAGCAACGGACCTGTTGAGCAGAAATGATGTTCCCCAGAGCCAAAAGACCATGCAGACTAAAGATGCAAGTTCTGATACAGAGCTTGATAAATGTGAAAAAAAGGCTCCACTTTTCCTTCCAAACCAGAGGCCAGAAACCCAGCCTGCCGCAAATAAGCAGAGTTTTTCATATACCAAAATAAAATCTGAACCATCCAGCCCAAGACTTGCTTCATCGCCAGTTCAGCCTAATATCGGTCCTTCTTTCCCAATGGGACCTTTTCTTTCCCAGTTTGCTTTTCCCCAAGACATCACTGTGGTTCCTCAGGCTTCAGAGATATTAGCCAAAATGTCGGAACTGGTCCATCGGAGGCTGAGGCATGGAAGTAGCAATTATCCGCCTGTAATTTACAGTCCTTTGATGCCTAAAGGGGCTACATGTTTTGAATGCAACATAACATTCAATAATTTGGACAACTATTTGGTACACAAAAAGCATTACTGCAGCAGCCGATGGCAGCAGATGGCAAAGTCACCAGATTTTTCCAGTGTTCCAGAAAAAATGCCTGAAGCTGTAAGTCCCACTAATGGTCAAAGCTCTATAAACATCCTGAATCCAGCTCCTCATACATCTGATCCAGAAAATCAACTTCTGCAGACATCTTGCTTAAACTCTTCCAATGTTTTAGATTTGATTGGGCCAAACAATAAAAGTCATGAAAAAGACTTTACTGCACAGCCTAAGAAGTTGTCAACTGCAAGCAACGGTG
This sequence comes from Camarhynchus parvulus, assembly GCF_901933205.1. Lineage (NCBI taxonomy): Eukaryota > Metazoa > Chordata > Aves > Passeriformes > Thraupidae > Camarhynchus > Camarhynchus parvulus. The sequence continues at coordinate 132,885,437 of NC_044572.1, forward strand.
ATGAGAAGATCAATGGAAAACCTTCTGATGTGAAGAATCCCAATGCTCCCTTAGTAGAAGGGGAGAGTGACCCTAACAAGACCACGTGTGAAGCTTGCAATATTACTTTCAGCAGACATGAGACCTACATGGTCCACAAGCAGTATTACTGTGCCACTCGCCACGATCCCCCGCTGAAGAGGTCCGCTTCCAACAAAGTGCCTGCCATGCAGAGAACAATGCGTACTCGGAAGCGAAGGAAGATGTACGAGATGTGCTTACCAGAGCAAGAGCAGAGGCCACCACTAGTTCAACAGCGATTTCTAGAAGTTGCTAATCTTGGCAACCCATGTACATCTACTCAAGAGCCAACAGAGGGTCTTGGGGAGTGTTACCACCCACGATGTGATATCTTTCCAGGAATAGTCTCGAAGCATCTGGAAACATCACTGTCTATTAACAAGTGTGTTCCAGTTTCAAAGTGTGATACTGCCCACTCCACCGTGTCTTGCTTGGAGATGGATGTGCCAATAGATCTCAGTAAAAAATGCTTGCCCCCGTCAGAGAGGACGTCCACTTCTCCCAAAAGGCTGCTGGACTACCATGAGTGCACCGTATGCAAGATCAGTTTTAACAAGGTAGAGAACTACCTGGCTCACAAGCAGAATTTTTGTCCTGTCACTGCTCATCAGCGTGGTGACCTGGGACAACTCGACAGTAAGGTGTTTCAAAACCCAGAAAGTGAAAGAAACAGCCCAGACGTCAGTTATGAGAGAAGCATAATCAAATGTGAAAAAAATGGAAACTCAAAACAGTCCTCTCCTAATGGAAACTTATTTTCCACACACTTAGCAACACTTCAAGGACTGAAAGTCTTTAGTGAAGCGGCCCAGCTTATTGCTACAAAAGAAGAAAACAAACATTTGTTTCTTCCACAATGCCTTTACCCTGGAGCAATAAAGAAAGCTAAAGGAGCAGATCAGCTTTCTCCATATTATGGAATAAAGCCAAGTGATTACATTTCTGGTTCTCTCGTCATTCATAATACTGATTTAGATCAAAGCACAAATACTGAAAGTGAATCTCCTAAAGGCCAGGCGCCTTCAAATGGATGTGCTGTGCAGAAGAAAGAATCTCTTCCACTACTGCCGAAAAACCGAGGCATGGTAATAGTTAATGGGGGACTAAAACAGGAGGAAAGGCCTGCTGCTAACCCACAGCAAGAGAACATTTCCCAGAATCCTCCACATGAAGATGGGCACAAATCTCCTTCCTGGATCTCTGAGAATCCCTTAGCTACAAATGAAAACGTCTCTCCAGCAATTCCTACAGCAGAGGAACAGTTGTCTAGTATAGCTAAAGGTGTGAATGGCTCTACCCAGGCTCCAACCAGTGGAAAGTATTGCCGACTCTGTGACATCCAGTTCAACAATCTCTCAAACTTTATAACTCACAAGAAGTTTTATTGCTCTTCACATGCAGCAGAACATGTCAAATGAAACAATCGGTCACCTTTGGTACATGTGTTTAGCATATTGTTCCATGCAGTTTAAAGAAAGCTGTTTGAATTACATCTGGACAATCAGGAGATTTCACTATTGCTGAGTTGAAGACTTAAAGGTGTAATTTCATTACAGTCCATTAGTAAAGTGTATTATTGGTGCCATTTTCAAAAATATTAATTTATTTTACCAGCAGTATTCATAGCTGTAGTTATGTTATTTTTTATTTAAAAACTTTATATTAAAGTCATTTGTAATGTTATTGTATAGTTATTGTGTAGCACATATGGTTTGCACTGTATAGTAGATTTTAAAGAAAATAGTCGCAAACAATACAGAAAAGCATTTTAGAAATAGCTTCAAAAGCACTTGTGTATCCTGATTTTTTTTCTTATATGCTGTTGCAGATATATGTATATGCTAAAATATAACTTGCAAAGAAGTTTCAACTATGCTGTAAAGTTCGCCTTAAAATTTCAATTTTTTTGAACAATTGGGCTCAGTTTGCACTTTATATTTTAGCACATACAGTACCTTAGTCATTAGGCTTTGCATTTGTATGTAGCAGTATGTTTCTGTCCACTTTCTTAATCTGAAACGTACGTTAAATGAAGATGGCATTTTCTTTCTTGTATAGTACTTGTATTTTCTTTCGCTGATGCATCTCTGTCTCAATTTTTAAACCTTTGCTGTTAAATGCAATACTTTATAAAGAATGAACAAAATTACTGGAAGCAGTATTGTAAGAAATGAGGTCATATCAATCCGTTTTATCTTTTGAAAGGCACAGTCTAAAACAAAACCCTAAACTCAATGCTGCAATTATGAATCTAATTCATATAAAAGATATATTTAAATATAAGAGTAGCAATACTGCAACTGGTGATCACAAAGATAATGTTCTACTTCTGATAGAAATAATTTCTCAACAAATGTTGTTACTATGCATGTATATGGATGGAATAAAATTCCAGATAATTGGAGAAGTTTGGCTGTAATTTCTTTAATTTTTTTTAAATTTTGTTTTTTAAGGTTGATTTGGAGTTCACAAACTGTGAAAAAGCTCTTAGGAACAAGGTAACATAGCCTTCTCTTCAGTGGAAGTAAAGTATTCAAAGAGACAATGAGTACAAAGGATGCCTCCACTTCCAGGGAGTCCCTGCTGACAGGTCACTAGTGCAACTGGGTCTAAGACTGCCCAGTGAACTAAAACTTAAAATGTGAGGGTCTGAAACCAGGAAGGCTGTTCTCTTTACTGGTGCCAAGGAACAGTATCTCCATATGTCAAATTCAGTGGAAAAATCTCCTTCCTAATCCCTCTGGTATGATTCTTCATGTGTTCAGTGTTCTTATATAAAAACAAGATGATTCATTTAAGAGAACAGCAGTTTGCTCCACTAATTCAATATAGAAATAGTAGTCAATAATTTATGCTATAATAAAATCTGAACTAAAGCACAATTAGTACCATTCACTTGCAAATGTTTGGTCTCTTTTTCACCGTTCTCATTAAAAAGAAAAAGATTATAAAAATTACCTATTGATGCACTTTCATCCTACAAATTTGAAAGCAAAACCATGATCCAAATAGTTACATAAACTGTTGTATTTTAGTTCCTGTATCAGCCAAAGAAACAACTCAGAACAAGCTACATAAAAGGATGGTATTTCAGCAGAGCAGCCAGTCATAGTCTAGCATAAGAGCATACAATGCCTCTGGCTTTCAGGAGCCCCATTTTTGTGTAGTTTTTGACTAAAACTGTCTTTTTTTTTTATTATTTGTAAGTGTAGCTACATGTAACACAGTAGAAAAAATAATAAACACTTCAAAACTATAGTTAGCAATTCTGCTGGTTAGCCAGGCTTTAAATACAGGTCAAGAGTGCTTAAAATTGTACTAATTCTCACTTGCAACAATGATAGCAGATGTATACATTCATTTCAGTAGGCCCGAAGTTGGTCCTATAGCAAATACTTCAGATAACACTTGTGAAGGAGAAAAACCATTACGATCACAGGGAGAATAAAATGACCAAAATATCCATGATTATCAGTTAAGCATTCATTAGAAAATAGACCAGGATATCTAGGACTTCACAATATTTTAAATAGATAGTACATTTTAGCCTTTTTGGTGGCAAACCATTATTTTGAAGATTATCCATCAGGCAGTAAAGGGTTAAAGAACTAGGTGATTACATCTGGATTGAAATAACCTAATTCTGAAAGATCCAATGCATAGATGAAAACTTTTTAGGGGAAGCTGGTAAGAAGGCCATAGGTTGTGTAATTTACACTTGCAGAGCTCTAGGGGTGTGTTTAGACAGTGAGAAAGTAAAGGAAAATATCAGGGTTAAAGCAAATACCTAGTTGAGAAGTGATGCTGAAAGAGGAAAGCCTTATCACAAACAGTTTCTGATCCAGAAATGCTGAGGGTTCCTGATATATTCCAGAGGTAAATTAAAGCCTGCCATGCTGCATTATATTCTTCCCACTGGCTAGTCCAATTTCTTTCACACAACAGAATTCTGCTAGCGTTTTCTCTTTGTAAATCACCTATTTGGTCGACTGCTTCCATTTTTACAAGTTCAAAATAAGCACAACCTGTTCATTTGTCAGGGCAGAGTTACTCAATTGTAAACACATTTTATATATTTTAGTCACTTCACAGGAACAACTGGCAACTCTGACATGTGCTAAGCCCCTAAGTTATACCATCACACTCTGAAAGTAAAACTGTACACAACCTAGGTGGGCAGCAGATACTAATATTTTAACTTTTTATACATTTTTTTAAAACAGAAAGCATTTTATAAAAAACTGCTCACATAGCTGGGTTCAGGAACTGCGTTTCCCCATAACTTTATAGACTGTTTTCAATTGTTTCACTTTTTTTATTGCACTCATTTTTTTAATTTGCTCATGTGAAATAAGAACATAAACATTTTGACCGGCCAGAAATTTCTCTCCTCTCTCTTAAACCACTTTGCACAATGCTGGCCCAATCCCAGCTTGAGGCTTAAAGCACACCTACATTTAAGTCATAAGTATTGTTTACTGAAATAAACTTCTTAAATCTGTTTTCTGACCAAGGGGTTATTTGTGTTCTCTTCTGGTTATATTTACATGTTTGTCCAAGATGATAAACTGCCTAAAAGCATCCCTTCCCAAGTTCTTATTTTAGATTTTTGTAGGGTTATTAATTTTTTTATCGAATCACCCATGCAAAAGGACTCCATCCTCAGTCTTTGACACCTGGAATTCAGCAGGAAACAGAGCACCTCAATTAAATGGTTTGGATCCCTTAATCCCTGTCAGCTGGTGTCAGTAATAAATCATTGGGGCTATGGGGTGAACAGCTTAGCAAAAGGCATTCAAATATTTCCTGGCTTTATGTTAAAAAATAAAATTGCTCCACATGAAGACTTAATATTTAGAAGAGCTGGTTCCTGCCTAAATCCCTGTGTACTGATTGTCTGGCAGGTTTTACATTCAACTTTTGGGTTTTTAAAGGAAGATTTCCTTATTCAAGAAACATCCCATCCACAGGCAGTGCTTAGGCAGTGCTTAGTGCTAATTTGGCCACATCCCTGTCTGCCTAATTTATTTGTTTTTATCCCAAAATTCAGACTCTGAAAGGCAGTTGTGAGTCCTCATTCATATCACATTCATACCACAATCTTCCCAGTTTTCACAGAACAAAGGTGGTTTTTTTCTTTGTAGAAGAGAAACAGTAAAGCGTATTTCTACAAGCTGATGTCTGCTTGTCTTGAAGTAATTGTAATAACGTTACGGTTCTCGTGACATCTTCTCATTATTGCAAATAATCATAAAACTACATCCTAGATATTACTGTGGATTCACACTCCTAAATTTCTGTCTCCCATTTCCACTAGATAACTATTGACAATATTCATTGTCTCACTGTCTGCAGGAATATAGTAGTCATATCCTAAACATAATAGAGTATGAACAAGGTGATTTCTCCCTTGTACAATAAACACTGTACCACTGGCAAATAGAGAAGGAAAAAAATTTAAAAAAAACCCCATGATGTAGAAATTAAAAAAATAAATCAATTCCAGCACCATTATCAAGAAGACATGTAGTTGGGTTAATTCACTTCACTGAATGTAGGTACATAAGCTATGAACCAGAAGCCACTCTAAAACAGCGGAACTGAGATGGCACTCTGAGCAGCCTGGAAAACCTGACTTAAAGAAAATTCCATGGTGAGTATAATGGATAAAGGGTGGTGTGGGATGAACTTATTGAGGGGCAAAGAAGATAAGGAAAAAGGGAAGCAGCACTTTGTTAATCCCAAGAGTGTAATATGGATACACTGATGGCTGCAGAAGGCAGCAGTTACAAGGAATCAGCAATATAAAAATGCTACATGTCCCTGGAGGCCTGTTGAGAGAGGCTAAAGTACTGATGAGACAAAATCCTTGAAAGTTCGCTCCCAAATTCTAAATATTGCCAATACAAGGTTCTGGCCTCTATGGTCACCTTTTCCCCAAGGCTGACAATGGGGAAGAGAACCACAAGTCACAAGTCTTTTGACCTTCCAGGTCACCTTCACAGCTGGCATGTTGTGCTGCCATGACCTGTGCAGGACAGACATCCACAGAGCAGATATGTGTGACCCTCTTGTAAATTAGAGTCAAGTGAAATACCCAGACTTCAGGTGTGTTAGCCTGGGAGCCCACCTGGTCCCCCCACTGAGGTCTTCCACAGAGGTCACTGACAGTGCTTCAAATCCAGACCACATAGAGCCACAGCAAAATGAACTAAAATAGTGGCATTTATGTATGGAGTGAAACAGAGCATGGGGAGGGGAAGTGGGCAGGAAATCTGCAGTCACATAATTAAAGCTTCTGCATGTTACAGTGGCACGAGATGAATTAATTGTGACTGCAAGGGTGAGACAAGGCTTTTATGCTGGGGCGAACAGAAAATTGTGATTCTGACAATTTCAACTTTCAAATACATGGAGTTTTTTTACTATAAACACACACACACGTATCAAACATGCACAGAGAGATGAGAATGTCCAAAACAGGGAGACAACCTAAACTAGATTAAGAGATTAGATCAAGCACTTCTATAAGGTGATAAGCAAAATCCTTTGTTGCAGAAGCAATAGCCAGACCCTTTAAGCTTCATTGCATAAGAAAACTGGCACCTTTTGGTGCATGGAGGGTGATGATACGCTCATTCATATCTAAATTTAAATGTCCTGACAAAATTGCTCTTTCCCCTCTCTGCTCTCAGCTGCTTTGCGCAGGCCCCAAACTCTCACCTTCTTTGTGCAGGTCCCAAGCCAAGGAATTAGTCCCTACCTACCAACTCAATGGCCTTCACACTCTTTTTTTTTTTTTTCCACCTGACAACTTAGTTGGTTTTGTAAATGTCTTGTTTTGTTTTCTGCTGTGGGAGTTTTTTTAACTCTTTACCCACCTTGAATGATTCACGATGGAGGCAGGGTGAAAGATTCACCTGAGCTGGTGTATTGGAGAATGTGGTAATCTCCATCACTGGAGACATGGAGTCTCTTGAGAACTCCTCTAAAGGAGGTTTATGTGCACTCCGCTGTTCTCATCTCCTCCAGCTGACACCCCTTGTTAGGACTTTTATATCCCTCACCACATCTTGAAATTCACTCCTCTGTAAGTGCTAAGCAGCATACCCAGAGACTCAGTCAGTTGTCTGCTTTGAATTAGAATTATTTCCCTGCAGGAAATCTCCATGGAAGAATGTGTTTGACATGCACTTTGAGTGGCACCATTGATAATTTTAATACCCACTGTTGATATAATAACCTAATATACATCCCCAAATGGGGGCTGTGGTCCTCAGCTGTCGAGGTCTGGTCATTTCTTAGGGATGTCAGGAGAATCCCAAGCCTTACACATAAGCAGCTACAGGGACAGAGGGAAGTCAATATTTACGGATTTTCTCCTCCCATGAGAGTTATTCTGCAAAACAGAGAGAAAGCCATTGGAACACAGAGAAAGGGACAGAAAGGCCTTTAAGGCCCATAAGGTGGGCAAGGCATTTGTGGCTTCTGGCCTCAAGGTGGTTTCTTGTCTTTTTACATTAGGCTGACAAAGGGAAAATGGCCTATCAGCAACCAAGGCTTATCTTCAGTGTTAGAAAACTTGACATGCAGTGTGCTTTTTTAAAATTATATCAGAAATCACTTTCCTTTTATGGGAAGTGTAGTTTTGGGTAGGTAATTTTTATATTCAGAAAAGAGAAGTTGCCACAGTTTGCAGAAGTTTTTAACATACTGAAATCTGTAATATCATTAAAATACATTCAAAGCTTTAATGCAATTTATGGAGCTAAAAGTAATAATTATATAAAAGATGTTGATTTCACTTACTTGAACTTTACTGTGATAGCCACTTCAAGGAAAAACTGTCTTCTCTGCAAGAACTTTCTTTGTCAATAATGTACTGTGTTCCTTATTCTTTTAACATCAAAATGTATCATAGTTTATGCCTGTCATGTTAGAATTTATAATGACATTCACAATACAAAAATAATATTTATATAAAGTATTCAGCTTGAAGATAACTGTTAGACCTTCCTGATACAAAACTGCTGTGTATACTTGCCAACCATGTATTAAAGTTAAGCGAAAATATTACTTTGTGCATTTGCCCTAAGTTCATGACAAGCATAATTAATATCAATAACCAGCAAGGTGAAAGTAGGATTCATTCCTAGGTGACAAAAATGCCAGTTTTCTTTCCCAAACAACAAATTGCAAAACTTTCTTATCACCAGATAAGATTAAAACGAAAAAATGAAATGTTGTACAACTTTGTCCAGTGACACTTATGAACCATTACTCTGAGCTGTGGAAGATCACACTGTGAATGCATCACTGGTGTAGACAAGCACAGTTTAAGAACCTTCTGCTGATGTTCAGAACCAGTAGTGAAGTGAGACGTGTGATGCAGGCTCAGATAAAAACAAATTACTTGTTTCATTACAGTAAATAGTTTGAATCAAAAAGCAGCATTTTGAAAACATGAACTACTCTGCTATCTGAATGTCTCTTAGAAATGGAGATGAGTTAAAGTTAGTACTCAGCTGAGTATCAAAACCTCTTCTCTCCACAGGATTACTCACTGTTGCTAACAAATCACCCATAAAAATGCAGGTCAGGCATTTGGAACTTACATCTAATGCTTACAAAACTCCCATTGAAATGAATTATGGAATCGCTCACTCCAGTTGCAGTGCATACAAGTAGATAAAAGAGAATATGTCTTTGTGACCTTTATACAGGTTCTGCTGCATTTATATATTATACAAACAGCTTATTTTGTATGTGCTACCACTGGCTGTGGAGTAGGAGCCATTATCTCCTCAAAATTTTAGAGGGGTAGAGCTATGTCCCAGTAAGACCAGTGTCCCAGGATGCTGAGGCTGGCAGGCTCCTCTGGGAACTGCCCAGTCCAACACCACCCCTGCCCAAGCAGGGTCAGCCATGACAGCTTGTTCAAGGATGTGGCCATTTATGTTTCTGAATATCTCCCAGGACAAAGATGTAAAGCCTTTCTGGGCAACTTATTCCTGTGTCTGGGTTGGTCCTCTCCAGGAGTGCAACTCTGCACTTTCCTTTGCTCAACTCCATGAGATGCTCTTGGTCCATTTCTCCAGCCTTTCCAGACCCCTCTAAATGGCAGCACAGCCACCTAATCTGTCAAACCCTCTTTCTTCCTAGTCTTTGATGCTGATAGACCTGCAGAAGCTCTGCTTGTTGCCTTTCACAGCACTCACTATGTTCAAGACAATGGTCTGACAATGTGCACTTGCAGCCCTGAAAGCCAGTTGTATTCTGGGCTGCATCAAAAGCAGCATGGCCAGCAGGGCAAGGGAGGGGATTTTGTCTCTCTGCTCTGCTCTGCTCTGCTCTGCTGAGACCCCACCTGCCGCCAAGATGATCAGAGGGATGGCGCACCTCTCCTACAAAGACAGTCTGAGAGAGTTGGGGCTGTTCAGATGGGAGAGGAGAAGGCTCCAGGGAGACCTCGCTGTGGTCTTCCAATATTTAAAAAGAGTTAAAGGAAAGAGAGACTTTTTACCAAGACCTTCAGTGACAGGACAAGGGGTAAACCGAATGAAAGTTGGTTTAGATTAGATATTAGGAAGAAATTCTTTACTGCGAAGTATGTGAGGCACTGGTACAGGTTGCCCAGGGAAGCCGTGAATGTTCAATCCCTGGAAATGTTCAAGGATAGTTTGGATGGTACTTTAAGCCATCTGGTCTAGTGGGAGGTGCCTCTGCCCGTGCCAAGAGGATTAGAACTAGATGATCTTTAAGGTCCCTTCCAACCCAAACCATTTTATGATTCTGTGAACTTCAGCTGGACCTTGTCCATAATCTTATGAAGTTGTCTACATTTCATTTTTATTTGGCAGGTCTTCATGCTCTTGGGCATCTTCATGCATCTTCAGACCTTCTGTCTGTACTTTTTCCACCACAAGTGTGTTGTTAGTTGCAATAATGGAAGTCTGGAAGAATTTTTTTTGAAACAGCATGACTTTCTGGGCTATCAGTAGCATAACTGAAAGCAGCATCAGGCCTACAGGCTGCATGTATAGCAATTGTTCCAGAGCCTTCAAAATAATTTTGTTCGAAAATAGTGTGTTCCAGAGCCAAAGTCTATAGTTACCTGAAAGATCTATAATACCCTGTCTCCCACTAAGCTGCTCAAGTTCATTTTCACTTTCCTCCTCCAATATTCTTGGTAACACCATCTTTTTCTCCACATTTTTCCTTATCCTCTTTCCTCCCAGTTACAGTTTCAGCTTGGCCAAAAAAAAAGTGTACGTAAGAAAAATACAAAATAATTTGCAGTGAGGTGAGAAAAAAAATTTCACATCTTAACACTGCTCAATTTGGAAAAGTTTTAATTTAAATTCAGACTAGGACCTCAGCCTATCTTTGCCATCATATCCCAAGTCCCATCAGACAAAATATAGAAGTTCTTCTGGGGAGAAAGGCAGTTTTGGTTCAGTGAAGATGAAGTGATTTTTTTCCAAGAGTTGGATTTGTTTATTTTCATTCAGACCCTAATCAATTAATTAGTTTGCTTTGATTTTTGTATCACTTTTTCATCAGAAAGGAAATTGATTTTTAACATACATAAATTTAGCCTGGAACAATTGTTCCAGAGTTGTGCTCACCTAATAGGAATGCAGTGAAAAAAAAACCAGCTGAGCACCAGATGAATCACTAGGAATATACTGAAGATCTGTCCATTCACATTTATATTACAAATGAATGAATATAGATCTAGTAATTTTTCACCAAAAATAGATGCAGTAAGTAGTCATACTGTTTTTCATTTAGCATTAATCAGACTAGATTCTCCTTTCAGTTTCACCAGAACAAAGTAAGTAATTTATTCTAAATTGCAGCTGGAGTTACTCCACATTTTTCTGATGTCACAGAGAGAATATGTTCCAGAAACTGCTGTTAGCTTGTCTAATTCATACCTCATATTACCATCTTCATAAGGACTCATTCATTAAAATAATTTTAAAACAATGAAAGAGCTTGCTTTTACAGGCATTTTGGGTCAAGCTCAGCTACCATCATATAACCACCTAGTTTTGGAATAAATAACCTCAACATGTTGAAAGGCCAATTACTTAGACAATTGCTACCATTAAAGGAGTCACATCATTCTTTGACTCCTTTCTTCTCTGAAACATCTATGACAGCTGAAATCCCATCTAGACAGCAGTTCATGACTTCTGACAAGAGGATGATTTTGTTGAATGTAAAAAGAGCATAACCAGTGTTTGAACTACATAATATTTAATTTTTCCCTGGACTACTGTAGGGTTATTTACAGCAAGGAGAGGTTGTGTGCCTGTGGGACTTGACACTGGTAATCACAGACATGATAGCACTCTTAATGGTGCAGCTTAAGAATTTACTTCTTAGGGAAGCAAGGTGCATCTACAGAAACTTATCTCAGTGTCTGCTCGGGCCTGATTCCCCAGCTGGTGAAGTCCTGTCCATCTAAAGGACTCCCAGATAAGAAGAAAGCAGACATCATGGCTTCAACACAGTCTGTGATTCCAACAGTTTAAATCCCCATGAGACCATGTACGATGTGCCCCTTCACGTCTTCTCTGACAACAACTTCAAAATCCAGCTCCTAAGACAGTAAAGGCTTCCTAGAGTTCCAAGACCATTGCCTTCCCAATCTGAAGGGTGGAAGAATCGATTTTATCCATCCATAGCTGTGTTCTTCTCAGCAAAAACTGTGCTTTAAGAAAGCGTGGAACTGCTTTTTAGTTTACTGAGTGTATGAACACTCAGGTACAATTTGAGTTATCTGCTGGTCTCCAGTTCTCTTGAGGCATCATTGGAAACATTTTCTTTCCTCAGAGCTATATAAAGTATATTTTTAAAGATTTTCAGAAGCATCAGTGATGCTTCTCAAGAAACAAAAGTGAGATGGGACACATATCCTGGTCTCTGTTTTGAAGAAGATCTGAGAAGTAATGCACAATTTGAAAACTTCCAGATGATGTCCATGTAAATTGTGGGACTCACGAGAAATATGCTTTCTTCCTGTACTACTCTGAAACTATCAAAGATTTCTAAGACCCATTCAGTGCCCCTCAACTGCAGTTCATTCAGGAAATTCAAGTTCAGATTCAGTAGGACAGTCTGGCTACATGACGTGATTTGCTGTGCAGGTATAGATATAGGGCATAGAAAATAAAGAAGCTTTGCTTTAGGGGATATAATCACTGACACACGAAAGAAATCTCACTGGTTCAGCCATGAGCAGTTCATATCCTGAGCAGTGGACATGTTTAAAAAAAGATTATTCCTCAGACATAAAGTATTATATGAATGCAGATAATGCTATTTTCCAAATTTAGTGGTGGTGAATGTTTTGTCCCTGAACAAATAATCTAGTTTAAACATTAAGCTTAAAAGTTATTTATCTTTGATGAATGATATTTTGGTTTTATTTCAGTGGAGAGTATTTAAATATAATCATTAAAAACCAAGACACAAACTTCAAACATATCCAGATGACAGTTCTATCTTCTATGTCACAATTTTCAGAAGGTTGAAATATTTTCAATACAAAAAGCACAATTCTGCCATACTGCCATGCAGTTCCAGATGTCTGTTCAGCCTCTTGAATAACAAGAGGTCAATTTGATCAAGCCATTGTGGCAGACAAATGTAATGATATACCTGCACTGCAAATGTTTATTATGTTTGGCAGGTGCTTATGCAGTGGTCAGACAAAGTGAAGCTCAGCGTAGAGTAGAATATATTTTTTATTGCTGGGGTTCAGAAAAAGGCTTACATTTGAATCACTTTCTTGCAATTGCCTGTGAAAAAACAGTACATCCTTGTAGAGGTAAAATGAAAAGCCTTACTTACCAAGATTGACTGTCTGTCAATAGCTCATCCCCTAAACTTTTCCTAACAACAGCCTGAATGCCAGCTGGCATCTTGAGAAGTATAAAAGGGCTGTGAAGAAGGCAGTGAGAAGTGTCTTGAATTTGAAAGTGAATTTCAATTTAGCAGTGTTCTGGATTTTTTCTGTTGCTTTTAGACCTTTGAATGTTTTACAGTGGAAGATTTCATGTAACAGTGATGTTCTATCTGAACATTTCCTAGACCTGAGCTGCAGATTCCATTTTCTGACTTTCCTCTGAGGAAGGGAAGCAGGTCCTGCACTAGTAATCTCAGGAAAGACTTTTCTGAGAAACACCATGTGGCCTGTCTCCTATTTAATATAAAATAGATTCCTGAATTTGAATGGTATTCATTTCTTTAGTTGGTTATTTATTAAAAAAAAAAAACAAGCAGAAAATGTTCAGAAAACCAATTCTGAGCAATTTTGATTCAGGTGATTCAAGAATGCTGAGAAATTAGAGCAAATTGTTTGAAAGAATCAGTCAAAGAATACTCAAAGTCCTGCTCTCAGCTCTCAGCTTTCCTTGACCGTAGCTATTTTATGAGTACTCTGTGTAATGCTTCATGTGTATATACATATATACACAATACAAATTCATATAAATATAAATATATATATATAAATATTTATATATATATATGTGCATATATTAAGTTAAAATGTTCTAGACATATACTTTAGCTCTGAAAGACTGATTCATTAGCTAATGGGTAACAAATATACAAAATGCCATATTTGTATATGGAAAATCTCACAAATATCTGGAAAACAACTGGGATCTGGACTGTATGTGTGACAAAGTGTGCTGTGTAGGTCATTTACCTGTGAAAAACAATCATGAATGCTTTGAAGTTTGTTGTGCTTTCATGTCCAGAAGTTGTTCCAGGATTGTATTTCACAAAGCCAATTTCACTTCACATTTTTAATAGTTAGTATTGACCTGAATTCCCCTTTGCAGAGAAACCTCTTTATATTATTTTAAAAATGTCAGAATATGATGAAGAAGGTGCTCATATCCTCCATGGTACATACGTCTAACATGGAGCATAGGGCATGCTCATCTAGACTGTCTGTCTCCATCAGAGTTTTAGAAATTCCATAAATAATTTTTACTTGCCACGCTCCCTTTTTCATCCCATAGCAACACTTGTCAGCCATTAAAAACTACCACTGGAATTTTTGCTTCTCTCAGAGCACTGTTTAGAGCTTTTCTTGGAAATAGATCAGGAATCCATGACTATTTCTTAGTTCTGGTAATATCAGGAAAATGTGCAATAAAAATAAGAATGTAAATTATTCCTATGATGTGTCCTAGCACAAACCATACTGATTATCTGTTTTCCAGAGTGCCTGGAAGATTGGTACAGTTACTGGCATGCTTCTAATCCCTGTGGGTCATATGGGAAAGGAGGGGTTAATCCTTTATTCTTTACAAATTGTCATGCAGATATTTTATTTTTAAAGTAAATGACAAAAAAACCCCCAACCCATATTGTACATTGTGGTTTGATCAGAAGGCCTATCAATCAGGTAATTTACTTTCTAGTTAAAAGATAAACTAATACTGATAAATTTGCAATTTTCCCTTCATTCTTTAATCTGACATATATTTTGTGAATGACATTGGACATACATAGTTATCAAAAAATGAATATTTTGTTTATGTATATAGATTCTTCAGATTGCCCGCATTAATGACTCTTAACCTTTAAACTGATTTATAAACATGTAAGAATAAAATGTCAGCATTCATTTGTCATCTTGCAGTAAACTGTCAGCATTCGTTTCTCAGCTAAAATAGAATATCTGTCTAAGAATTTACATTAGGCTTTGTAATCAAACGAGATTAACACCAGTGCAGCTCAGCATGAAAACTTGATATCAAGCATACACCCTCCATTAATACCTTAATGTGCATTCCAGGCTACATCTCGTCATGATCTAGTGAATTCTGCAGGACTTGCTGCTGAAAAATGTGACCAACTCATGCAGTCTCTTTGTCTAACACATCAGTATAACACTGTATTGTCCTTAAAAGGGAAGGGACGAAGTTTTAAAGGATAAATACTAAACATTGGCAAGCATTGGTGTGCATTCATGAAGAGGGAGAGAGAAAACTTCAGTGAATGGATCTTGGCGGTTCTTCTGTGGACCAAAAGATGAGCAATAACCTAGTTTTATTGCTGGTTGAAAGGGAACATTCCCCAGGGAGGTTTATGATATGATCCATTCAACTGGAAGGCAATCAGATTCCTGCAAATGTTCTGATAATCACTTAAGCTGAGTGACTGCTATTTTAGACCTGTGTTTTATTTCCTGGAACAGAGCTGGAATGCTTACTGAAGTGGTGGAAGGAGCAGCCCCCCTGCATGAAAAGGAAAACCAGTGTGAATACACACAATGTTGAATTATTGTTCTGTCTTTCTTGGATGCAAAGGAAGGATCAAAAACAGTGTTTCACTGTTTCCATTGGTGAGACCCCATATTTCTGAACAAAATATGGAGCTGGGGAAATCACAGAGAAGGACTTAAGCACCAAACTCTAGTGGATGGTGATAGTCTTCCTAAGCAGTAGCTGTTCCTGAAGGTGAGGAGCAGTGTTTCCCAGCGCGATGTTTCCCCACAGTTCACTTCCAGTCATCCTCTGCAAGACAAGCTACTGTGCAATGCAGAAGAATCACCAATGTAGGTGTTAAAAAAGACCTGTGAATGCTTTCTAGCTGAGATTTGTCTGAGAATCTGTAGCAGGATGCTCTGCCGGCAGCAGGGGTAAAACAACTCAAACAGTACCCTGTTTACCAAGCTACCAGTGCTGAATAGAGAAGGGGATTCATTCTCTTTCGGTGCTGAAGAATGCTGGAACCTGCCTGATTCATCAATTGCAAAATTAATCATTCTGAGGAAGATCAATGTTCCTGATAAAATACCTGGTAAAGGAACCAATAGATGATACTAATGGTAAATTATTTAAAGATGCTTATCTGACACAGCTGGCTTGGAGATGTATTAATGACAGTGTCTAGCCCAGCCCCAAGGTTCTAACTTCAAACATATCCCTTGGAATGTGTTTGGAGACATCTGTCTTGAGTGGGGGTGCCCCTGAATATTACTTCATGAGGCAGAGAAAAAGAGATGTGCCCACATATGGGTATGGGATGAGTAACAGCATTCTCTCCTTGGTTTTGCTAATTTTCACACAATTGCTTCAATATTGCTTCAGAAATTGTGCACTACACTACACTAGTAATTATACCTTCATGTGCATATACCTACATATACATATACCTACATATACAGTAGTAGTAAATCTTCTGACTAAGTTCTTTTGGTCTAACCATTTTCATTTCACAGTAAATCCTTTCTTTTTATATAAATATGCATAAGTATAATTTTCTATAAATATAAAATATATAAATATATCTAAAACATATCTTTTATATAAATATGTAAAATACTTATATTTTACATAAATATGTATGTGTTTGGCTTGTCATCCTTTATTCTGTGGAACACGGTTGGATAAAGGCCCAATTACACCTCTGCAATCCCTTACACACAAACCGTTGACAAAGTCTGGGGCTGCGGCTGGAGCCAGCCACGCCCGGACTCCTCTCGGGAAAAAACCGGGGAAAAGCGGGAAAGGTGGGGCGTGGGGGGGGGGTACTTTTCTGCACCTCGTGACTCAGTGAAGGTCTTCTCTAATAAAGTTTGTCTGGAGCATCCCCTCTGCCCGCGGCCTTTGCCTGGGGCGCGGCTCCCGCGGCGCTCTGAGCGCGCCCCGGCGGGACCCAGCGCCGCTGTCTCGGGCTCGCCCTCGGCCTGGCGGGAGCGCAGCGGCTGCGTCCGGCCCCGCTCCGGGGGAAAAGGCTTCTCACAGCCAAAGGGAGGGGAGAATGTTCCAATCCATGTGTTAAAGCTGAAGTGTAAATGTTATACTGAAGCGTTGCGTTTAAATTTAAATCTTCAACAGCTACATTGCGGAGGAGTCTGTATAAGGAAAGACTGGATATTTAAAGTCTTAACAGCTTTTGTTTAAAGCTATTCAGAGTATTGTAAATACATTTCACAATGTTTTATATTGTTTACAGCGTTTTCTGTGGATTTGTAGTGTTTGTTTACTCAGAAACTGTATACAATTCTCTGTTTGAAGAGAATAGGGAGTTGTTAACATTTATTTATCAGTGTTTTACGTACCATCATTCCTGATTTTTAACTATGTAATGCTTTCTCAAAAGTCAGAAAAGAAACCTGACTTAAAAATGAACATGAAGTTTTGTTGTGGAAAAGTTGGGTCTACAAAGAGAAGTATAATATTATCTCAGTTTCCCTACTATGTAGCACAAATATTTCCAAGTATTTTGTCTCAAGTGTATTTGACATGTTTTACATATTGATTTTTACATCAGTCAGACCTTCATCCCTGTGGTGAAATTCAGAATATCTTTCTCTATTGCTTCCAGTGGCAAGAAGTCTAGCTGCTACCACCCTTGATCCATCCACAGACCTTTATCAGAGTCAGGTAACTGGACATTGACATCCACATTCACCTGGGCATTTACAGCATTGCCTCCCATGGATCTTTACTCACTCTAAAGAAAGAGCACTGCCTCCTACATGGCCAGTGCTAATGGATTTTATTTGTCCTTCAGCCAAAACCAGGGCTGACCAGAGCTTGTTGGTTATTTTTAAGAAAGATAACATTTTCTTTAGACAATTACCCAGATTTTTTAATCAATCAGTATAACATTGGAGTTGCAGAAGTTAACTCATAAGCATTCATGCTACTTTCTCCTCAATGCCTGTCATGATCCTGGTTCAGAAATTTTGCTTAAAAAGGGGGTAGTATTATGTAGGATTTTCATACTCTGATGTCAGGTTACACATTTGCTCAGAGAAACAAACTTCTGATCCTGGACTTCCCTCTTCTGGCAGTTCAGTGTATTCTTCAGACTTATGTGACTCAAATGCCACGTGACTTGGGCGGTCAAACATAACTGAGCAGTGTAACCTAAATGATGAATATTGAACACTCCATCTGAAAATATTAAGTGAGAAGAAAACTTATTTCAAATTTGGTGAACAAATTAAAGTAATACTGACAACCATGACGTATTTCTGCATATAGATATTCTTCTTCATCATTTATTGATCCGGTATTGATAGACCATATTGGTAAAGGTAGCCCTCCAGAACATATTTGCTATATTCACAGATCATTTTATTAGAGAAAAATATTCTTCACAATTAGCTGAATCCCCCTCACTCCTAATGTAGCACTCCTGACCATGGGCAGATTACTGTGAAATTTAATTTGTGCTAATCTGTCCAAGACCAAGGAAGCACAAAATATATTTTATGCGGTGTTTACTCACTTTACCATATATAGATAAATGCATGAGTGACAAATCATGCAGCTTCAGGTTTACTGGAGTGAAAATCTATAGTGCCATTAGGCCTGGATTTCATTATTCCATTTTTGTTGCCATGGGAAAGCAAGGACTGGGCTCATATTCTTAAGCATATATATAAATGAAAATCTGTAAAGTTTTAAAATAGGCTTGGACATATCAATTTATATCTACGGAGGAGATAGAAGTTTTCTGCTATTTTCATGTGGGTTATGTAGAAAGAATTCCTTTTCTTTTCCCTTTGTATAGTACTGACAATATTTTAGATAACTTAGATAAATGGATCTCTTTGGAGGAAAACTATGAAAAGCTGCAGATTTTGTGATGGAAAATAAGAGTAATTTGCGGCATGAACACGTGAAAATAGCTGCTCCTCTGTGGGAGTGCTGCTGGCCTTGCAGGCTCTCGTTGCAGGAATCAGTTCTGATTGCGAGAAAACCAGATGTGCAAGCGAGCCTGCTTGTGCACCAACTGCAGTATCTCCAAAGAGGGCTGCAAAAAAGTTGTTACTGTTCAGACATTGCAAAGCTCTCTCAATAATTCTCACATGGTTTGAAATTAAATGCTGTGTATCCCCCCCAAAAGTGAGATGAATGCTAAATTATGACAGAGTTTGAGAGTTATACATAAATGATATTTGGGATCATGTTTGCTGTAAAAGCAAGGGCCATTGAATAGCTTCCAAGAGTTGTTTGGCAGTTACTTTTTTTTTTTTAATGAATTATTCTCTGTGATTTATATTTATGGCCAAAATGGAACTGAGTGTCTTTCCATTAGGAGCCTGGCAGGGTTTAGCCTGTGTTTTGCTATCTGTGGACAACCCTGTCACTAATTTACTGATGCAATACAGGAAAGCAAGGCAAGGCTTGTGGGATCTGCACGCAGTAGCAGGGATGCTCAGGGTGGATAAACAGGTGCACAGTATTTCTGTGAATTTGGGCATATTTCTTTAGGATTAGATCCAAACTGGACAACCAGTACATTGTGAGAATTTACCCATTGTGTGATTTGCAATCTGCTATGGAAGTGCTTGCAAAGGGCTGCACTGGGATGTCCCACAAGGACTTTTTGTTGCATAAGTGCTTCAATCTGATCAATATGAACTTCCCGACAGATGGAAGCAAAAATCCTTATTTTTTGCAACTAGCTAAAAGCAGAGCTAAAACATCTTCAGTTTTGTAGGTACTTTAACTGCTGGGTTGTGGGGAGATTTCAACAGGATAACAGTAGTTTGCATTTGGTCTTTTACAAAGGCAAATTTTGATGGGTTTATGCAGCAAATGTTCTCTCCTTGTATTTGCTGCTCTCTTTTATGACTCCCAGTGTCCACATGTGCCTGTTAATCAGCCATAGCCAATATTCAGGTGGCCAAGCCATGTGTTGGCAGAGTGCAGCTGGATCCTGTTTGTTTTTTGTAACCAAACATAAACAGTGCACCAATACACTTTGAAACCTTTGCTGCTATGGTTTAGCAGTTGAGCTAAATTATTAAAGGGCTGGCATGGCAATGTGTTGCAAGGTCACTTGTGGAAATTAAAGCATTCTGTAAAACATTCATGCAGTTCAAAAGAAAATATGTATATTTTGCCATTGGAGAGAACCCTTGTAGTTGACAGTCATTATTATATACTATTTATTATTTGTATAAAACTCCAGAATTATGGCATATTTTTATAGCAGATCTGTACCTCTTACTCTGCTAGCCAGCCAAGTCTCTCCCGAACCTCTCCAGCTCAAATATTCATTTGAATTTCAAACATGTTGAAAAGAAGCATTTTGATATCTCAAACCCAATCTGTTTAAAAGCCAAAAGACTTCAGGTCTGATTCAGCATTAAATGTGCCTTTGTCTTCCCTGCTGAGGTCCCTGATACTTCCCTGCCACCCTGATACCTCCTCCTCCTCAGTTTATGGACTGAGTTTTATTTCCATTTTGCAATGTCCTTTAGAGGCTAAAAGCCAAGATTTAGTTGAAAATTTCTGTGTTTATCTTAGCAAAGGATTTTGTCCATCAAGGGAGATGTGTGGCCAATGCACACCTCTAACCTGAAGAAGTCAGCTTAATAACTGAAAGATTTAAAATTAGACCTTATGCAATTGTGTTTTCCCTTTGGATCTTCCTAACTCCAGTCATGCCCAACCTGTGGATTACATCAGACTGTTCTCTTGTCATCCAAAATCCTCCTTGCCTCCTTATCTCATTCAGGTACTCTTGGAAAAAATCTGGCATGCCAGGCTAGCAAGCAGCAAAGAAAAGATTGCAAATACTTCTTCCTCTTTGGGATGTATTTCCTGACAGTGCTGCTATTGACCTAGCTCAAGAGAATCTTGAGTGATATGCTAACACAGTCAAGCTTTGGTAATCATAACTTTATTACAAACAACTAATCTTTCCCAACTAGTTCTGTCATTAAAAAATCAAGCCATTCTTAGAAGTGTTCACAGATGTTGGCTAGCTTCTAAAGTAGATGTTAACTACCTCCACTTAACTTGGTTATTAATACACAGAATTACTTTAGCTCCAGAAATTGGAACAATACTTTTGACAGTGAAATAGGCTCAAATACATCTTTTGGAACATGTGGAAAAGGGCAATTAACATTCAAGTGAAAGAGGAAGTTCCTAAACTGCTTTACGCAAAAGTGCACAAAGGACATTCAAAGGAGAAATGTAAGATACTTCTCATGGATTCAGTGTAAGAATCTTCTCATGGATTTTTGACAACATTATATTCTGGTCAAAGCTCAGAAGCAGTTGAACCACAGTATTCTGGTTGCTCTCCTGTTACACTGATTAAAGAGATCAAAAATGTAAACTAGATCAGATATTTTTTCTCCCTGGATTGTCAAGTAATTTGCACATCTCTTTTAAGTTTTTCAAGCTAGCAGGATGCTGACAAAAGCTCTCAGTGTAAATATCCTCAGTTACATTTAGGACTGTTTTATTTGTCACCTCTCAAAACTATTTTAACCTCTTTCTCAAGTTCATTGAAGAACTGGGCCCTAAAATTATTTACAATAACTCACTCCCCGTGTGTGAAATTTGAAATTACTGTTCAAATCACTTTCTTACACCTCTACACAGAAAATATATGATACTTATTCTTACACATTGCAGACCTACACTCCCAGTTGCAGCTGGCATTATAGATTATAGATTATTATCTGTGCCTTTTTACAAGGTCATCCATTCCTTTCTTGTTGCTTTATGAGTTTTTCTGCTCTTGTCATTTTAAGTGGTATCATCTCTATCGATCATCATCTTCATGTCTTCAGTTTTCATGTCAGTCTCTTGCTGTCTCAAATTGAAGCTTTAAAAATTTTTATCCTGTGCAGGCATTGTAACTGGAATCACACCTAACCTATTACAACTGCCATAATATCTTCCACATGATTACTGTAAGTACAGTACATCTGATAGGATCTGGAAAGCAAAGTAAAGACTGTAGTCAATAGTGACTTCTCTTTTGCCAATGGAAAACATTTTTATCTTCCAGGAATTATTATCGTCAAGGGAATCTAAATGCCTCAACTATACAATAAAAACTAAAACCTGTTTGCTAATATTTTTTTATCCATTTCACCTCTAAGTATTACACCTATAGATTTCTTGATGAAAGATTTTGATACATTTAAATTATTTGGCTTAATAAGGAGAAGATGAAAACACCTGACATCTCCAGAACAATCACAATAAAATGATACCATTGATGTTTTTATGTATTTGGATCAGCTCTGAGTGTTACATGGATTTAAGCTAAAGGAAAATCAACTTTCTAGCACTTTGTATCTTATTTGTAGCAGAATTACATAAGAGGATAAAACTCTTCTTCCCATTAGTCATTCCTAACTTTTAATTTAAAGGCAACTAAGTTATCAAAGAATTGTTTAGATTGAAAAATAACCCAATAAAGTGTTGCAAAAAGGCAAATGAAGGTTCATAGAACATCGTAAAAAGTATTAAAAAATGTCCATTATATCCATAATATCCATATTTATTGTACTGATAAATTGTTCTGTCAAGGCTGAGTTCAGAGCTGAATTGGAAAGCTTGAACATTTACAGTGCAACTAAGCATTAACACATCACCAAAGCAGAAACTTGGATAGTTGAGGTTATAAACTGAAAAGATTAAATGTATTTTAAATCTCAAAAAAATATTTATCACACACTATTGATATTTTGGATTGTTCCAGATGCATTTGTACTTTATTTCTAATGACTGTCATTTAAAAGACTGTTAATAACTATTTTTATAATAATTCTTATGCATATATATTTAATAACATCAAACTCTGTGGGTTTTTTTCTAAAGAGTATAACCCTGTAAGTATGTGGGGGATTATTGCTTCACTCCAGGTACCATCAGTTCATATATTTTTCTCCTGCCCTCTTAATAATGTCAATACCTCT
This sequence comes from Camarhynchus parvulus, assembly GCF_901933205.1. Lineage (NCBI taxonomy): Eukaryota > Metazoa > Chordata > Aves > Passeriformes > Thraupidae > Camarhynchus > Camarhynchus parvulus. Next base: position 132,908,220 of record NC_044572.1, read on the forward strand.
TGTTTTAGTAGTTCAATGGTTTGTAAACAGGGTTGGGGTTTTTTTTTCACTAGCTGGCCAGACTTATGAAAAATTATGTGTCTACATTAAATGAGAAATTAAAGAGAAAAGAGAAAATATTACATAGTTATTAACACAACTAAAATTAACACTCTAGCACATATATATATATATAGATACACTGAGTGTTTAAAAGTTCATAAAATACGTAAATAATTTCTGTAAGCTGTCAGACTTTAAATTTATTTTATACCATGTTCCTACCCTTCTCCTCACATTCTTGTCATAACATTAACATCTCAGGCAAGTTGACTTGCTGAAGCCCTTAGGCTTCATTTGCATAATGGAGTTTGGAGTAAGTCAGCATTATTTTAAAGGGGAAATCTGGGTGCTCTCTTCATGTCAGTGCACCTGCAGGACTGTACTTTCCCTGCAGCATCATGGAATCCCAGCATGGCTAAGTCTGGTGAGCACTTCTGGAGTTTGTCCAGTCCAGCCCCTGCTCAAACAGGGCAGAGCAGGTTGCTCGGGGCCACGTCCAGTTGGATTTTTTATTATCTCTAAGGATGGAGACTCCACTGCCTCTCTGGGCAAACTGTTGCAGTGCTCCATCACTCTCAAGTGTAAAAGTGGGTTTGTGTGTTTGGATGGAATTTTCTGTGCTTCACTTTGCGCCCATTACTTCTGGTCATGTCACTGGGTGCCCCTGAGTAGAGTGAAGCTCTGACTCCTTTACTCTCCTCATCAGCTGGGTTTAAATGTTGATAAATCTGTGTCTGAGCTTTCTTTGAACAGCCCAAGCTCTTAGCCTTTCTTTGTACAGTCCAGTCCCTTAATCATCCTTGTGGCCCTTTGCTGAAGTCACTCCAGTATATCCATGTGCTCCCTTGTACTGGGGAGCCCAACACAATATCCAGAATCCAGAGTCCAGATGTGTCTCCCCAGGTCAGAACAGCTGGGAAGGATCACTCTTCTTGGCTGCAAGGTTCACTGCTGTCAATTTGTCCATCAGGACATTCAGGTCCTTCTCTGCCAGGCTGATTTCCAGATGGTCAGACTCCAGCATGGACTGCTGCATGCACCAGGGTTTTTTCTTCCCATGAAAAGGACTTTGTGTTTCCCTTTCTTGGACTTCATGAGGCTCATCTTTGTCCATTCCTCTAGCTTGTCCAGATTCCTCTTAACGGCAGCACACTAATCTGCTGATCAACCACTCCTCCTAGTTTTGTGTCATCTGCAAACTTGTGGAAGGTGCATGATGTGCCAGAATCCAGGTCACTGATGAAGATAATAAACAACATTTGTTCCAGTACTGAGGACAACGCTAGTGACTGGCCTGGAGCTGGATCCCATGCTGCTGCTGGGCCCTTGCAGCCCAGCAGTTTGGCCAATATTCAGCCCATCTCCCTGTCCATTTATCTAGCTCCTGCTCCATCAATACGTCTACGAGGATATTAAGGGACACAGTGTTGAAAGCCTTGCTAAGGTCAAGATAAAAAGTACCTTTTCCTCTCCTCTTATCCACTGAGGCAGTTGTGTCATTAGAAAAGGCTTTTAGATTGTTCAGGCACGATTTCCCCTTTGCAAGTTCACATTCAGTATTCACATTGCCCTTATCCTTCATATGTTTGAAAATAGTTCTTAGGATTACTTGCTACATCACCTTCCAGGGAAACAAGGTGAATCTGACCAGCCTATAGTTTACTGGATCCTCATCTTGCTCTTTAAGATGGCAGTGACATTTGCTTTCTCTTGCCCTCAGGAACTTCCTCGAGTCCTCATAAACTTTTACAGAACTTCAAGAGTGGACTCACAATGCACCAGCCATCTCCCTCAGCAGCCATGGGTGCATCCCATCAGGTCACATGCACTTGTTTCAATGTTCCCTGACCTGATCTTTGTTCACCAAAGGTAAATTTACTTTGCTCCAGGCTCTCCCTCAGGTCTCAGGATCATCTTGGCCCTCAGGTTTCCCACGATCCCTTTCAAAGATAACAGCAAGCAGACAAAGCAAAGGAGGTCACTTCCCTGGAGCACTTGGATTTTGTGCCGCAGGGCACAAGGGAGCTGTGCCAGCAGCCTGGGCTGACACCAAACACAGGATGGCTACAAAGTGTGTCCAGCTTCTGGAGCAGCACCAGGTTCAGGTGACTTCAGGAGCAATCTCATAGATACACATCTGAAATCCAGCACATGGAGTCTTAGAAAAGACTTCAACTTCATGACAGCTTTCCAGAGGAAAAACTGAGACCAGTTTGCCAGCTACAAATGCAGCAATAAAGATTCTCGGCTCTGGCATTAGCCAAGCATAAAACTTAGTCTCCAGGTTGAAGTTTCACTTCTGGTGACACATCATACAAAATATAAAAGTCAATGTGGGTAGATCAAAGTTTATATGACAAATATAGACTACAGTAGCCCAATTTACACATAGTCACACCCTGACAAGTAAATTTCTTCTTCATGAAGACACATTCTTCCAATTTGCTCTCTCTCATGTATTTGAACGAGATTTTGCACCAAAAACATAGGGAAAAAACCCTAATTTCATTTCAGAGACTAAAACAGCTCATTGCTGAATTTGATGAGCAACTTGGGCATCAGTTATTAATGAAGTTGGCATAAAGTAGATAGGAGGTCAATAGGACGCACACAGTAATTAAAATGCAAAGTTTGCATTGTTTTTAAGTAATGCCATTGGGACCCAGAATGCTGTTGGTGAATACAGTTTAAGAAACAACTCAATAACATCTAGAAACAGCAGATAAAAGGATTTTTGGCCATTAGAGATAGCAAGAAAAACCTTATGGAAAAAAAGATTAAATTTTTAAATTATTTAACATTGTTATTCATTTTTATAGTAGCTGTTTATTAAAGTAAAATTGATCAGATCAGTAGCCAATCAAATCTAAAATCAATTGCTACAAATATCCTCAATGTGTTTTCTGTAATTTACATGATACAATTTAACTTGGAGAGTCAGTGGGGCCATGGTTACTTCCATTGCTTCTACAGTGACAGACATATCTTCCTACACAGCAGGTCATGAAGTCTATTTATCACTTGTTAGCCTCCTCATCAAGTATATAAATATTCCTTTTAGATTTTACTATTTTAGAATTTACTGTTTCAGCACACAAAGTATTTTAAAATAAAAATCTACTGAGCCCCTTACAGGTTGAATGTTTTTTGAATGTCAAATACTATAGCAAGTGTGCTGAATTTGAGGAAATTCCCAGCATGACTGCTTATGCAATTATGCATTTGCATGAATATGCACAACACTTGCGTTGAACCTCTTTGCAAATCAAATGTTTTCTACCACAGATGTTAGTACTGGTTTTATTAAAAAAGGTTTTCAACATCATGAAGGAAGAACGCTCCCAAAACCTATTTCAATCTCTTCATTAGTTTACTCCTTTTCAGAAACAACCACCAACATATTCCTAACAGTTACCCCAAGAACATGGAGAAATAAACTGTCATGTGAAAGAGATTACACAGATCCAGAAAGGTGTAATCAAAGAAAGTTCTGGGAGAAAAAGTAAACAGGATGAGGGAGAGGAGAGGAGAGGAGAGGAGAGGAGAGGAGAGGAGAGGAGAGGAGAAGGTTTCCAAGCAGCATGTGATTGTGATTATAAAGCTGTGTAGCACTTGATTTGCCAGTTCATTGCATTGCTAGAATTACTGAGTTTGATGAGAAAATACTGCAGCCTTTGCTATGGTTTCAGATGAAATCATTACAATTCCTGTCATTTTCTGCACAAATTGCCCATAAGGGAGGGCTCCTTCAAACTGTCAGCAGCAACTAACTCCTGCTCGTTGTACAGTGGTTGCTGTTGCTAAGGTTATAGCTACACAGCAGAGTGCATCATAAATTCACAGACTGTAGCATGCAGGAGAATTCACATTGAGTATCTGCCAGCGCCTCCTCAGTGTTTGAGCCTGATCACAGCCAGTGGTTTCCTGGCTGGCTCACAGATTCCTGTGCACTGTTGCAGTCACTGCGCCTATCTACATGGTAGATGAGATTAAAAAAAGAAAACAGGAAAAAACCCTGGAAAAATAAAAGCTACCTTTCACCTTGGGCACCTCCTGCACTACCTCTTTACATAGGTGTATGGGAAAAACATGGGAGGAAGATAAGACAGAGAGTGATAGTGACAGGTTTTCATTTGGCAACTTGAGCTGCCCTATAGGAAATGTAGCATGCCAGAATTGGATCCTGTAGTTAAAAGACTTCATAATGCAATTAAATGTGACATTCAGATGCAGGAGCAGAGTAAGAACAGCAGAGATGAGCACCCTCAGTAGCTGTGTTGTATACAAAGGCAGCCAACCTCCCCAAACAGGGCTTTTCCTCCACTTCATTTAAGAAATTAGTATTAGGGGTTTTGTTTGGTTTTGTGCTCTTTATTCTGGACCCTGGGCAACCAAACCTAGACTTAAAAAAACCTAGATGATTCAGTCAAAAAACCTGATAGGTAGTAACCACAACAGAAGTGGCAATTTTCAGTTTCTAACAGTCCATGTCCAATCCCTCAAACTGAGGTTTTATCAATCCTTTTTTTTTCAGGATTTTTTTTTTAGACAGCATAGACAGCAGAAAATCCTCAGTAGCAGAAGCTATTTAAAGTCCCTGGCCCAATATCGAATCCTCAGATTTGGCAGTAGCAGGATTCAGCTGGATTTTCTGGGCAGTAAGTAACTCAGCAGCAAATTTACTCTTTTTAATACAATGGCAACAGTCCTTGGAAGTAACAGAAATTACTTCAGATGGTGCCAAATTTTAAATGAAAAATCTGACTATTGCTGGCCTTGCAGCCTGCTGGCAGCAAACCCTGTGCTTCTGTGGGAGACCAGAGCCCAGGAATGAGCTCAGGGTCCTCCCTGGCTGCTGCAGATGCCCAGGTGATGGGCTCTCACCCACTGTGGGCTGATGTGTTGACCTGACCCACTGCCTGAAAGTGCAGGGAGGTGCAGATATCAGTGACAGGATGGCAAAATATGGATCTCATGGGACATAAAAGGTAGGTGTATGAAAATCTGATGATCCAGTCTAGGCTGCTGTTACTATTTTTTCTCACTTTTTTTCTCATTCCTTTCCACTATGATTACATTATTCCTTAACATGGAATAGCTATAAAGGTGGAAAAAACCCCACCTATCTTCAAGAACAGCTTTTTCCATTGGGAACTACAGAAACTGGATACATAGTTTGTAGGGTTTGGGAGATTTCCTTTAAATGTAACCCATGTAGGTTTAGTATCTCTACAGAACAAGTGTACACAGTCATCAGTTTTTGAGGAAAAACTGTAAAATGCCAATGGAGAAGAAATCTGATGCATGTAAATTTGCCTTTTCAGATCCTGTCTAGTACACCCTGATTTCTGCTTGGGATAAGCCTTAGCTCTCACCTGGGAGATACAGTGGGTATGTGAATACACACAGCAATATACAGACAGGCTGTGAGAACAGGCTTGGGAATTGGGAAACTATCTCAGGTCTGCTAATACACACATAGCCTGCAGGGCTCTTCTTGACATGAAATCCCCAGCACTTCAACCAGGGAAAAGCAATGTTTTCCCCTGTGTGGAAAAGACTGAGGATCAGCACAAAACTCCCAGTCCTCTTGGACTGCCAGGATGAGCACTGTGGGAGCTGCACATTTTTACAACAGCTCTGTCTAATCTCTGCAAATTTCAAGCATCTCCCACCCCTCAGAAATAAAATATAGGTTGGACAGTACTTAAGTGAGTCCAGAAGAAATAATCACTGGCCATATGCTTAAGCTAAGCACATGCCTCAGAGCTTTACTGTAACATGGCTTCAGCAAAAGGACTAAGACTTAGAAAAATTGTATTAATACAAATGTTTAGATTACAGTGCACCATATTCACCTGCCTGCTTCTATTGAGAGGATATTATCAATAGGCCCCTTTTAAGTTTACTTGCTCTGATGCTGCGAAACTTTTTACCAACATTTGGGGAAAAAAAGTCTGTTTTCAATCCAAGCTGTAAACCCATGAGAAAGGGGTTTTGAACAAATGCCACACTGTGAATAGAATAAAAACATACCAGGAAAAGTGCATGTTGATATTGTTGCCTTGTATAAAACAATGCCTTATCCTTCTCAATCACATTCTGATTGCCATCCTTTTAAAACACCTTAGCCACCTATCTAGACATCTTCCTTTTCTTCTACATATACCCTGGGAAAGTAAAAGAACAACAGCAAAAATGTATAATAAACCTGAAATTAATAACTCCCTTGCATTGTTTTAATAAACACAGAAATAAAATTATGGAGTGGCTACAGAGAGCAAAGCTAGAAAATACAAAAAAAAATTATTGGGAATGACAAATTAGACCCCAGGTAGACTCCTATTTTTCACTTCCCCTCTTGTCAAATTATCACTGAATGCAGAATGAATTTCTCTCCATTTAGAGTATTGAAATACTTGAGTGTACAAACCAAACTTCTACAGTTTCTGCTCTTGTTAAGTCCTCCCTTCAGGATCTTAACTTTGCCTGTTCTGCCTTCTGTGCATGTACTTTTGAGACTTTGAAGTTATTTGAATGTAAATTCAATTAGTTGTTTAAAACCAGAAAGCAAGAAAATGATTGTGGATTTTTTTTGCTGCTTGTGTACAATATATGCTTAAGGAAATACAGTGTCTGAGAGAGGAACTAAAGGAGTATTTCACAGTGGGGCTTTCTTACTGAGAAATAATTTTGACCTAAGCTAGGAAACGGGATGAGGCATAATCAGACCTAGTGAGAAGGATCTCAAGGTTCATAGCATAGTAACTTGCTATTGCTAGCCAAGAAATCCATTTACTAACCCATTTACTAGAGACAGCTCATAAGCAAACGCTGTTGGGAAGTATTTTCAGGAGAATGAAGAACTTACATCATTTGTGCAGCATCTTCACTGTCATAATTACACCTAATAATATTAAACTTTAATAGTATAGGCATCCCATGACAAATTGGTATTATCCAAGATTCTTCCTGTTCTTTCTCAGGAATAGTAATAATCATGTATTACTACATTGTATCTATGTTTCCATTTCTTTACTGACTGCTTGAAAAGTTATAGTTCAATACAAGTACATAAGGAAGAAACAAAGACAGCTGGAGTTCACAGTCTAGATCAAGACTGTGTCAGTCTAGATCAAGCCCATCAAGAAACTTGATGTTAATGTCTCTTCTCTATTTACATGTTAATGGAGAAGGAAGCATAATAGAAGCCTGTCAGAGTCATTTAATAGTTTATTGGATTATCATTCTCTGTAGGAGAGATTTATGTTTTTTCTAAAATCTAGATGAATCTTTAAAAAAATAATTATTAATTTATCTAATATTTCAAGCTCAAAAATATATCTTTTGTATTTAGCTGATGGAACTAGTCACCAGTCTAGCTCTGCTGAGTGCTCATTGTCAGCCATAGGATTGAAGTTATGCTCCCTTCAGACCTGCTAGTGGATATGATTGTCCTAAGTGCTCCCTAACCCGCTTCACTTAAAACAAACTAAGATTCCAAAACCCTCCTAGGCAGCATGGTGAACATTTGCCATTCTGAGAAATGCAGATTCTGTCTGGACCATTTTAATCACTTCTCACAGGCATGCTTAGAAAAATCAAAGACATTGATAATAATTCTCAAACTTGTGTTACCAAACAAGTCGTATTTCTTTAAGGAGTCTATGCAGCAGTGGGGGAAGATGTCATAAAATTCTTTTAACTTTAGCACAACAGTGCATGATCCCTGTGTTTGTGATTAATGCTTAGCTTTGTACCATATAGACCTTAGTACAAATGCCAGAGATTAAGGTGACCTTCTATTAACTCCCTACATAAGTCTTGTGCCAACTAATGCTTCCTTGTTTACTTACATTTGTGCTTAATATGTACTAGTTCTTAGTTTTGGGAGAAAAGATAGAGTGTCAGAGTAAAGAATGATAAGAGCATCATAGCCTGACCACATATTTGAGATACTCTCAAAAAAAGAAGATAAATCAAAAGATCTGCAGCCATAATAGGGAAATTTGACCACCAAATGACCACTGATGACCCTCAAAAGACCTCTACTCATATCCAATAAGTTCCCATACATGTGTTCAGGACATGTAATGAATAGAAAGGGGATGGTATGTTTTAGTTTCATGAACATAACCTGATTTGTTAGGTTGCTTCTCAGGCATGTTTTGAGGAGATGTATCCACACCACTAATAAAGTAATGTTGACTTTCTAACACAGCAGATTGGTTGGAGAATTTATTTCTTGGTTTTCAGTGGCACATGTGTCAATTGAACACCAGTTGAAAACCCAGGAAATAAAGCTGTGAATGTTTTTCAGGAAACTGAAGAGGTCTACAATAAGTGCAAAATACAAGGCAGAAAAGAGGATCTTCATGGGCTAGTATTTGCATTATCTTATTAGATGTGTTTTGTAATTGCTTAGTGTGCCTAACTGACTTGGCAAATACAAGAACATGAAAGAGTACTTGGTACTAGGAAAAACATGTTGACCTGAAGGAAGACAGGTTAGAGAATGATCTATGTGAGTACCACAATTTTTTTTCACTTCTTATTTATCTTTTTCTTGTTTTCATCTTGACAGTAACAAATTCAGGTCTGGATTTGTACATCCTTGGAAAAATGAGAGTTGGATTTTTTTCCAGTAATGTATAGCAAAGTTGGAAGTATTTTGTAAGTGGAAAAGTGTTAGGTATAACATTTTATGTGATTTTATGTGATTTATTTTTTTACTCCTCAAGGAAGAAATATTTTTTGCTTATGCAAATGTTATAAATGCATTTGGAGCTGGGAACTGGACATGGTGGAGGTGTAGGCAAAAGACCTGGATGACTACTGCCATGAACCCTACATAGGCTTTCACAGTACTGTATGAACTTGTGGGTTGACTAAATATCTGACAAATCTTCAGAAAATTCAAACACTATATCATAGCACTAATATATCTTACTGGAGCTTTGCAGATAACCTCTATGTGAGAAGTTGTGAGTAGTTTTCTGAACAGAAAAAACTTATTGCCTGATTTTAATTCTCTGCTTCAAGCCTCACATTAGTGTTAAAAGAGGCTGTGCCAATATAGGTCTTTTCTAGTTTGGACTTATTGATTTCCTGATTCTCTTCCTTCAAGTTTCAAAGGCATAGACGTGGTATGGAAATTGCATGTGTGTTCTTTGGCAGGTTTTGTCAAAGTTACCAATGCCCTTTGATGTTGCTTTCCAACCTGACTTATAAATTTGGCTTTGGTTATTCTAGCAGAAAGATGACAGAGATTCCGTGGGTTATTTTTGATTTGAAGCACTGATTTTAAACAGAAGTTTTCCTTTTTTTTTTTTTACCTGTAGATTCAGTATGTTGTGAGGTTCCCAGCAGGCTGCCTAGAGAGGGATGATCTGTAGTGTATGTGGGAGGGGCATCCTCAGACAGAATGGGAGAGGGCTCCTGCCCCAGCAGCACGTTTTCCATCTAAGTGCAGCATTGTGGGGATAGGTGGCCTCACTGGAGCTTGTCTCATCCATCCTTGCTGTCCCAGAATAGATCCACTTTCCGTCCTATACCTAAGAGAAACTCATCTCAGAGATCTTTCAGGATACCAGTGCTCAAAACCCTGTGACATCTATTGCCGATCTAGTCCAGTGTCTTCAACATTAGAAAGGTTTTCTTAATATTTATCGATTCTTGGTGCAATTCATGCCATTTTCTTTCCATCCTATTTGCCATGGACATGTAGGAAAAATTTACTACCTTCCATACTAAAGTAACTTCTGTGTACTTGTTAACCTGTTAGTGTCATTCTTCTCCTTTAAAGCTAAGTAAGCCTGATGATTCAATGTTTGATGAAACAAGCATTTTAACATTTTTGATAGTCCATTTTCCTTCCACATGGATTTTCCCCATTTCCTCTAACCTTTTATAAAGGCCTGCACTAAACTACCCAGAGTAAAGCACCTGAGGTTTGTATCAGTATTGGGAGGATTGAAAAGGTTCATGGTATGCACCTTGTAGTCCATCCTCCTGTTTGTACATGCAAAGCTTATGGGTTGCTTTTTCTATAACAGCAAGGCTCTGTTGAGCTACATTTTGATGCACTGTACAGCCTAACCCTTTTATGAACTACTGTTAGACCAGTGATTTCACCCTGTGTTTGTGCAGATGAACAAATAAATTTGTTTATTCCTGAGGTAGGTTCTGGCTCTGGCATTGTTTGTTTATTCCTAAAGTAGGTTCTCCAGGGTTACATTAGCAAGAGCTGGAGAGGCACAGTGAGCAGAGAATCAAGTTTTTGAAGGAATTTTGTGCCTTGCACTGTGCATAACCAGTATTCTCAGCTGGGCTTGCAGCTCAAGGCTCTTGCTAGACCTGTTTCTATCCCTTTTTCTGATGAAAATTATTATAAAAAATTTCCTTCTATTTGCATTTGAAAAGCAGACCATGAATAGAAATATTCAGTTTGTCTTTTGTGTATGTTTCTATTTCCTGAATTTGAGACTACTGTTACAAGAACCAGCCAAAGTACTGTCCAACAGTTGTTTCTCTGTGAGATGGAAAGGTTGATGAAAGAAATAAAATTTCTGCAAAGATTTTTCAGATTTTTTTAGTGACAAAAATTAAAGCTAGATTATGTCATGTACATTTAAAAATACCTTCTCTTGTAAAAAATTCTTTTTTACTAATCTGGTGCAGTTATGAAAATTAATTACTTTCAAAGAAAATGTGAAAACAATGTTTAAAAAATTAGGGACATTTTCTTTATCCTACTCCCTCTCTTTAACATTGTACTAATTTTTATATAATAAAATTAATTATGTTGATAAGATGGGTGGACAATTTTAAATTTTTATTTGAATTTTTCCATCTTGGAAATTAAAAATACCCTGATTTTTTAAATCATATTTCACTGAAATATGCAATTTATTGCTTGTGGTCCTGTAGAAAATAAACAGAAAGCAGTGAGGTTACTGCCAATGCAGGGCACCCATAGCAATTGCTAGGCTGGGCAGGAACTCAGCAACCTCTCATGTTGAGTGTTGTCCCATGAATATGGATGGCTCTGAAAATGGATGGCTTTGGGAGCAGGGCTAGCGGTTCAATATCCTGCCAGTTCAAAATCCATTCATTGCTGGTGAAGGTCTGCCAAGCTAAGTTCAGTTTTGGCTCATAGAGGAAAGAGGGTAAATGCCCCAGTTATTAAAAGTTGGGAGAACTCAACCAAGAAGGAATTACAGAATAAATATATGCCCAAAGGGGCTTGAAGCCAAGGTAGAGCTGTTTGTATTTGAATTTCTGGTGTGTGCTGCAGTATGAAATAATCCATATAGTCACACCTTTAGTGATTGATTTATGCAGCAGGGTCCCCATCATTGTAATTCATTATTTAAAGATCCCAGACCTGACTGCTGTTGTTGGGAGTTTCTGAACACCACTGTAGCAGGATGCTCTGCCTGGAGTTGGAGTACAACAACTCGAACAATACCCCATTTGCAAAGCTATCAGTGGTGAATGGAGAGAGGGATGTCATTATGCTTTTGGTGTTGAATGCTGAAACCTGGTAAGTGTGACTTATCTTTACAGTGAGGTGGAGATGTTACAGACCTGATGAGCGCCTGATGAAGGAACCAACAAAGTGATACTATTATAAATTATCTAATGATTCTGAACTCACACAGCTGGCCTGGAGTCATATGATTGCCAATCTATCACTTTATAAAAGCACAGTTCCAGTTTTTAATGAAAGGGTCTTCCAATATATCTCCTACTCTCAGATGATGCATGTCAAATCATCTGGTCAAGGAAACACCTTAGCATAGAATCACAGAATCGTGGGATTGTAGAATGCTTTGGGTAAGAAGGTGTGACAGCCAAAGGAACATTAAAGATCATCTCATTACAATCCTCAGGCTGTGGGCAAGGACACCTTCCACTAGACCAGGTTGCTCAGAGCCCATCACTTGAACACTTGCAAGGATGTGACATCCACAACAGCTCTGGGCATCCTGTGCCAGTGTCTCAGCACCCTCACAGCAAAGAATTTCTCCCTAATATCTAATCTAAACCTACACTCTTTCAGTTTAAGCTCTTTACCCCTTGTCTTACCATTAGAGGCCCTTGTAAATTGTCTCTCTCCATCTTTCTTCTAGGCCCCCTTTAGGCACTGGAATGCTGCTGTAAGATGTCCCTGGAGCCTTCTCTTCTGCACGTCCTCTAAAAGGACTGTGGACCTTGCTTTGTACTTAATAAACACATTAATTTTAAGTTTGTAAAGTACCTGTGCATGGGTGACCTCCCTGCTGGTTCTGTAACAAGCCACGTGCTCCTGGCAAGTCTCAGCTTCAAATAAAGAGAAACTGCAGCCACAGGAGGGCAGCCGTTCAACACAGCATGCTGAAACTTCAGCCTCTGCAATAAAATGTGATGAAAAGAACAGGAAAAAGAAAGAGTTATATCGAACAAATACCAGCCACAACAACTGGCCTTATTCCTTCCTCTCCCGTTAAGTTACCATGATGAGGTGCTCCAAGTGTAGCATAAAATAATTTTTAGACAAATTGCAGATGAAAGGGGTTTTTTAATGTTTCTCTCAAGTTATGAATGGATTTATAGCAACCTCACAAAATTTATTTCTTCCCTTTCTCGGTAAAAATGCATAGCAGGCAGACATGCAATACTGGGGAAGTGCTTTATCAGGGTACTTTTAACACAGCCATTAATTTATTGCAATTATTCCTGTGTTGTTTGGTGAAGGAGATGTGGTTTAACTCACATCTATGTTTAAATATTTGCTTTCTTACTCTATATTGTATTGAGAATACTATTTAAATAAGTAGTAATTTATTAAAACAATAAAGTGATGAAAAGAATGTCTTCAGCAACAAAATTAAGAGATACACGACTTCATTATAGTCTTAATTGTAATTAAATTAACTTAATTTTACAGAAGTAAAAAAACCCCAGCCATCTGAAAATGAGCTTTTTAGTGAGGATGGAGGAGAAAACAAGCTTTCATGAAGCAAGTGTTGGAAATGCAGCCCTACCACAAAGCTCAAGACAGAAACTGGCTCAGCATCCATTAGGCAATGGCTGTGTTTGCCTCACTGGCAGAAGCAGAGCGAAGGCCATGCTGCACTTCCTGGCCTCCCCACCTCTAGTTCAGACAAGATGCCCTCATCCTCTCGCTGCTCCTTCAGCACAGAAACCCTCCCAAGTTCTCATTGCCTTGGTGCAAACGAGCTCAGGCTGCCTAGGAAAGGACACACACAAGATATATATTTCCATCTATAACTCCATGGATCAGGGTCACCGTGAATTATGGACCAAATACATTTGGGCATGGCTGTGTCTGTGTCATGCAAGGTGCTGATTGCATGCAGTAAACCAGTGCTAAAAAATTACATGGGTTCAGGCTTTTTTCCCCGCCAGGTTCTTGGGAAAACCTCCCAAAGCTCACTCCTGAATGCAGGCTTGACATCAAGCCACTTGGTTTGACTGCTGCACTTACAGTGTAATAGCAAGATGGCAATAGCAAGGAGAAAAATTGTTTGATGAACAACACAGGATTTTTTTTTTATTTTTTGTGTTCATGTGCCCTGAAGTAAACCCAATACTTTTAACTTTGCATTTTTAACCACCAAGAATCTTTTCCATTCCTAACTGTGGCATCCAGATGTTCATCCATAAGCCTGAACAGTATTTTTATGGCCAATGTTAAACCAAGTCTAATCTCTGTATTTTTTTAGTCACTAAATTCAGCTTTGGATACTTTGTGGGGTCCATCTGACAAAGCTCACTTCAGCAGGCAGCTGTACCCTGCTGAGCTCTGCTATGGGATCCCTGCCCTGAGCAGGGAGTGCCAGCTGCTGCTCAGAATGAGGATCCTGCCCGCTAGGAGTTTTAGTGGTAATTCTGTTGCTGTAACTTTTTCTGATACCCACAAGATGGTGCTGCTATCCTTTGGTTGAACCTTGCATTGAGGCTGGAAAGATGGCAAAGAAAAAGTAGCAGAGAGATGGAGTCAGGAATGTCAGAGAAGCTGCATATATCACGTTGCAAAGTTGACATCTTTTTTTGACAAGTATAGATGGACCTTAATTGCCGTGAACAAAGCCTTCATAAAAATATCTTAGTGGAGGACAGTAGAGTACAACAGACCACTGTCACTATCTAACACATCAAGGGGAAGCCTAATAGCAATTTTTAAATATAAAATTCAACCTTTCAGTTTATAACAAAAGATTCCTTTCTAGCCAAATCTCATCTAGATTAAAGCTCTTCATTGTGGACCCTACAATAAAGCAATACTACTGCTATGCGGAAAGGATATAGCTTTTTTAGTTGCATTTTTGTTAAGGATCAGAAGGGATAATGGAGTCACTTGCTCCTGTCATTTTTATAGAATGACCAATTGGTCTTCAGAAAGATAAAAAACTGTAAACCACTGCTTTTACTAGTTCCATATGTGTAGTTTTGAGACCACTGTACTATTCCTGGAATGCAGCAAAAGAAAAAAAAAATCCCAAGTATGAATTTACTCCAATAGAAAATATTTGTATTAAGCAGAAAGAGATTAAACTAGCCAAACAATATATGTCAGATGTTGTGATTGATCTTTAACACCCAGGGAGATGCTGGAGCTGGCCAGTTCCTGCACTCTGGTGTCAGTCTCCTGCCCAGAGCCTCTTCACACTGGCAGGTGGCACAGGACAGTAGTTGTGACACTATCCTAAGCAGCAGGGCAAGTAGTAATGTCATGTGGAGAAATGAGCTTGTGCCTTAAGCAAGGAACCATCGTTGTCCCACCCATCCCAGACTCATCATGGCAGAGGAGTTCTGGCAGCATGTTTAATTACAATATAGAGAAGAATAAGAACCTCAAATACAAAGGAAAGGAACATATTGGGGATACTTCTTTCATTCTTGGGGTAGGAATTGTCTTTTTTATTTAAGTGTTTGAGGGAACCAAAAGCCAAGAGTGAGATAAACTTTAACAGCCCAAATAACAGGTCACATTTCCTCTGTTCAGTGAAGAGACTGAATTCATAACTGCTCTGCCGGGGTCACCACAGTGTGAAGTGCATCTAAATTCTATGTCAGTCACTGTGTAAAAAGTAGATCAGGATAGTTTGTAATAAAGAAATGGACAGGAGAACCTGCTTCTCCTATCTGCCTCAACTTTTCATAAAATGCTCATGTTAAGTTGAAACAGCTGTCATTCCTTGCAGCACATGTAGATAAAGGGAAGTATTAAATATACCAGTGGGCAATGGGCCATACACTGTCTGGTTGTTCATTAAAATTCAGATGAGGTGGTTGTGCCCCTTGACCAATATTGGTGCATTGGCTGGATGCTGCCTACAGCATTAGAGATGGCCCACTGCTGCCATTTAAAATGTGGTTCTCCCAGATCACACTACTCTTGGTGGACCCAAGAGGTAGATAACTCTTAGCTGCATTCGAAAGGCATTTGTGCTCCTGCTGTCAGATGACTCAAGCAGGTGTCCCTACCAGTGTACGAGAACCAAGGCATCCTATATGAACCCTTATTTACTATCTGTGAAAGGATAAGTAGCCACGTGGGCATGTTGCTGATCGTGTTTCTTACTGTCTTTGCAAAGTTTGATTTATAACATTGACAGATCCATTGCTCTTCAGACAGCATTAATTGGCATCAAGGACAGGATGGAGTCTTTCCAATACTTGCTGGAAGCCTTAGGAAAGGAGCAAGGTTAGAATTGGCTCCAGTGGGCAGCAGATTGTGTCCAAGATAACCAGATCAACCTGCAAGCCATCACAGATAAATTTGAATAGCAGCATAAGACCAGCAATTGCAAGAAGGGTAAGAGCCAAGGTACCCTCATCAGCCTGCTGAGCTACTCTAGACACAACCTGAGTCAAAACTGCTGGGCAGTGTGATGTGTTTGGATGAGTGGGAGAAGATAAGCAAGGGGCCAAAAGGAGCATAGCAACCCAACTGTCTGGTCTCTTAAGCCCAGGCATCAATTTGCCCAACAGACCCTCCATATTGACCTCCACTCTCATTGTATCCTATGATTAAGGAGGAAATTGCTGACCACACTTCCTCACTTTGGCATAGTCATAGCCCAGAAGTAGTAGCCTCTACCTTACCCGCCTTGAGCACTTAAAGAGCCTGACTGCTTTAGTAAAATATCCCTGATTTATCAACACTGTTTTCAGCACAAATCCAAAGCCTAGCCCCATACTATCTACTATGAAGAAAATTTATCCGGCCCAAACAAACACAGTGTTGAGCAATATGAAACTACAATGGAGCACTTAGACATGTTCAGTTTACTCAGTCAAGCTGATGTTGGAAGAAATCTCCTGTGTCCAGGCTTCTCATGGAGGACAAGCCTTCAGCTAACATCCATGGGTGTAGCACTCGCATGTATCAATTTTTCAGATGTGGATCTTCTCCAAACCCATGCTGTAGGAGGCCAGTGGGACCAGTGGATCCCAGTCACTCCAGATGCTTTGGTGTATCTCCTTCAAACTGCACCACCTTTGCCACCCAGTCTATTAGAGCATACAGAACAGTACCACATAAATCTCATGTCCACCATGGCAGTAACTGCTCTCCTCAAGGGCCTTTAGGCAAGAGGGATTATTGTCACCAACAGCTCCTCTTTGAATGTATCCTTTTGGCCCATTCAGAAATCAAATAATGACTGGCAGCTGACAGTAGATTACAGTGCTGTCAACAAAACATCAACAATCCCTTCATGCGGCAATCCCATCTATCTTGAACCTGAATTTTCCCACTGAGTGTGGCTGGGAGCCACTGATGTTAAAGGCACATCTTTCATGATTCCTCTGCAGCCCAAGGACTCTGAGTAGTTTGTGTTCACTGCAAATCCATTCAATATATGTTTACTCACCTTCCTCAGGGATTTATTCCTAGCTCTGTAAGTGCTCATGTCATGTTATCAAGCTTTTGTAACACTTTAGGGGTGTGCACTAGTGATTTATTTATGACATCCTTGACAATAGTCCAGACTGCACTTCTGCCATCATGATGACCACATGTTTTCAGTATCTTGATGTTGTCATTCCAGAGCTTAAGTGGCAATACCTGCCAAATGTATGTCCCCTCCCAACATCTTGTCCACTCTCAATCTACTGGCCTTGGGAAACCTTGAATCAATACCTTAGGGCACAATTTTCAGGGTTTAGGAAGAGAATTTATTTTAGATAGGGTTCAGCTCCGTGTGCT
Organism: Camarhynchus parvulus; assembly: GCF_901933205.1. Lineage (NCBI taxonomy): Eukaryota > Metazoa > Chordata > Aves > Passeriformes > Thraupidae > Camarhynchus > Camarhynchus parvulus. The sequence continues at coordinate 132,925,483 of NC_044572.1, forward strand.
AACTTTGTTTTACTGAAGGCAGTAATCTCTTAAATTGATTACACTTTGATATTGCACATTCAGACAGAGCAAGCCTGAAAAAGGTCACATAGAGCTGTTCTTGCAAACAGTTTTCAATAGTTTGCAGAGTTTCAGATATGTTTTGGCATTTGAAACTTTGTAAAGTACATATCTACTTGTGCGTGTTCAATGAACCTAAAGATAGCTTACATTTATCTTTGGTTTAGTATGCTTTTTGAATTTGATCTAGTTGTTATGAAGCAAATCATTTGTAGTTTTGCTTTTTTTCATGAGGTTGCACTTATCTAGAGAATACAACCCTCTGGGGTACTCTGCAAAAGGCAATGCAGCATCAGATCCTTCCAAATTGTGGTGAGGTAGCCTAATTACCACAGTACATCACCAAAGTTAATAACCTTTTTTGTAAGCAACATTAATTATCTATGTTTGAATGACATTCATTTCAGTCACACTAACTTCTGATAGCATATTCAACACTACCATTAATGTGTTGGCATAGCACTATGCTGCTTTATGTGGCTATGCCCAATTTGTGAATCTGTATCAATGAAAGTAACATGGACATCTTCTGCATTCAGCTATTTTCTTGCCAGGACACTTTGCAGAGCTATTAAAGAACATATTGTGCTTTAAGATTATATACTGCTGGCAAAGAAACCTGACATCACCAACCCTGTTTCTGACACAACTTATTTGTCTGCAAATGTCAGCCTACACCAAGACCCATTTGAAGAGATTAATGGCCATGGGAGTCTGCAATAATGCTGGCTTATGAAATACACTTCATCAGGCTGTATCATAGCTCAGTTCCTTCCTGTATGGATTGTTTTGGTCACAACTAAAATCTTAATAGCAGGCTGATGACATACATGCCAACATGAAATATACTTACAGAAAGATATCCCAGAAACTGTTCTATAAAGACACCACTCATATCTGATGCTGCTGGACTTGCATCTGGTAAAGAATATGACTGCGAGGGAAGGGTGTCTTACTCTGTAAATAATTCATTCACCATGGTCACAAAACTGACACAATTTCCAGACTATTCTTAAATATTTCATATTTTAGGAGACCAAGAAGCAGTTGCATACATAGAGCACCTTGCAAACTCCTTCCTGTTGTGCAGAGCACTGCAACCCTTTACTATGTGTTGGGGTACATGTTGTTTTACTATTCAGAAGTTCTAAAGTTGAGTTTTACAAGTTTTATGTTTTATTCCCATTCAGTTTTATTACTTTAAGACGGCGACTAGAGCAAGGGGATTTCCAGGGCTCCCTCCCCCTCCCATGGTGTCAGTTATATGTCATTCATTTGGGTCCTCCACATTTCATGTTAATTCTGTTGTCCATCTGTGTCTCCCCTCCTTCGTTGTCCGGGCGACCCCCTGTCCATCACCCCCGTCCCACTCCCTAACTCCAGAAAGTTCCTCGGGGTTCGGGTGGTGATTGGGCTAGGGGGGAAAACCACTCCTCTTGTTTCTGTTAATTGGCTGTATCATGTCACCTCATTTGATGTATCTTCTGTTGATTGGTCATGTTTGTTTCACCCTCCCCCTGGGGTCGGCTTTATAAGGCTTGACCAGGGGGAGGACCTTTGTCAGTTTTTCGTGACCCCTCACCCTCTTGTATCTACCCTGCTCTTAATAAACCCTTCTCCCACCACGGAAAACTGACTGGCTCGCGTCCCTCCTTCTACCCTCCACCGCTCCTCGTGTTGCCGCCGCCTGTGACTCTTCGTCTCTCCTCGCTAGGACGTCTCCTGTGGCTTTCACCGCCCAGGGGTCCTAGGTAGCTAGGGGCTTGGCTCTGCCGCACGACAGCCTGCCATCCCCCGGCTAGGACAGACTGTGGCCGCTCTGACCCTCCTTTGGAGTCTCAGCTCTGTGGAGCAGCCGGGCCACTCTCAGACGAGCGACCGCAGTTGCTGGCGCTCAACGTGCGGCTGCCACAGGGACTTCTCCTGACAACTGGACTTCAGGACCCTATCGCCCTACGCTCACGTGGATTACAAATCCGCCTTGGGTGCGGCAACACCTCGCGTCGAGCGAGCAGCTGGGGCACTCAGCTGCCACTCCGCGAGGATCTGAGCTGCAAAGACCCTTCGGCGCCCCGAGGTGCAGCTCCGGTGGAGTCCGACCTGCCAGTCTCCCGGTCCCCCTCCGCTCCGGTTTGGTGAGTTCGTCACCCCCCCCGGTTTTATAGCCCCCCCCGAGTTGCGATCCGGGCGTCGGTGAGGGCTCGGGGTGCCCCTGATTCCCTAGGGATAGGGGGGCAAGGGCTCTCGCGCAAGCCTCGTTTCATAGGTGCGGCGATCAGGGGGGCCGGCGCGGGGGTTTCCCTTTTCGTTTTTGCCAGTGCCTGAGTTTTATGTTGAATTCGTTCCCTGTCGGCGTCGCGGAGAGTCCCTGAACTCCAGAAAGGGGGGAGGGTTGACAGGCTTTCCGCGCGTTGGCAGGGGGTGGTTCGTGTAATCCTGTTTAGTTGTCACGGCTTCCCGGGTGGCGCCGGTGAAGTGCGCGGCTCCCTACCCTTGTTTTTGTTGCTCGTTTTCTACTCCTTTTCCCTGTTTTGTGTTGTGGCGGGTCGTTTAGAAGCTGCGTGGTGAATTTGTCATCTAAGCCATGGGCGCAAGGCTTTCCACCACGCAGCGCGAGTCAGTTCATTTGTGTTTTGCTTTTCTGTATGGCGCGGATCTCCCGTTTAAAGAGCGGGAGATCAGGAGTTTGATCCGCTGGGTCTCCTCCCAGTTCAAAGATTTCTCCCCTGAGCATGTTAAGAACCTCGCATTTTGGGAAGAGGTTCTACGTAAATTGTCCGATTCGGCCCGCTCAGAGGAGATAGACATTACAAAACGGTTGAAATTGGCTAGACACCTCCATTGGGTGGCGCAGCTTGTCTCTGCGTTGAAAATTAAGCAAGCGAAAGAGCTGGGAGGACGCTCAGCCGCTGCCGGTGCTCCGGTTGCCCGGCAGCGATCCATTAAAAGAAGCGCCAGAGTTGGATGTTCCGTTGTTCCCCCTGTTTCGGCCCCTACCAGTGCTCCTACCCCGCAGCCCTCTCCCGTTACCCCGAAAAGCTCTGGGATCCTGAGGCGGGCAGCCCCGAGCCACAGACGGCCTCGAAATTCATCCGAGGGCCCGTCTCAGGCGTCCCAATCCCCCTGCTGCCGGCGATCAATGGCCGGATCGCGGGCAGCCTCTCCCTGTCCCTCGCCTTCCCCTAACCCCAGATACCAGGTTCTAAAGTCCCCTAAGTTAAACAGCAAAGTTCGCTTCGTGGTCCCCCCACAAGATGGCTCCTATGGAGCACGAGATGGCGGGGGCCACGAGGCGCCGTGGTCGGACTCCCTTTCCCATGTCCCTTTGGGCCGACCATCGCCCAACCCCTTCCTCCCGCTTCCCAACCCCTTCCTTCCTGAAGACCCTCCCAGTTACACCTCCTCTCCTTGGCCCACCTCCTCCGTTGCCCCTCCCTCGGCTCCGCCTGCAGCTCCGCCTGCCACCCCGCCTTACCATCTGGCGCCGCCCCCGTCCAGCGTGACCCCCCAGCTCCTCCCACCAGGTTCCGGTTCTCACGCCCCCGTTTCCGTTTCCCACGATCCGCCATCTTGGCCGGCGTTGGGGGCGGAGGGGGGAAGCGTGGGAAATTCCGGCCCTGGCACGCCCAATTCCATCGTGGCTGCCCCGGTGACATTTCACCGGCGGCAAGGGGGAAGGTGGGACATCCGCTGGACGCCCGTTTCGAGATCAGCCATCCGCGAGCTCTGCAAGGCCCAAAAGGAATTTGGGTCTTGCAGTGAGTTTTTTAAAGGCCTCCTCAACGCCACCCTCCGGGAGAACGAGCTCGTTCCATGTGATGTGAGGCAAATTTTCTCCTGCCTCTTGAATGAGTCTCAGTTCTCCCGGTGGGAGGAGGGGTGGAGGCAAGCGGTGGCTGATCTCCTCCCGGAGATATTGGCTCAGCCCAATATCTCCCGGGATGCAAACGGGAATCCCCTGACCGTTGAACATCTTTGTGGTCTGGGGGATTGGGAGAAGGGGCAAACGGCAGCGGAGCTCATCCCCTCGGAGGCCCTTGAAAAGGCCACGCAAGCAGGAGCCCAAGAATTTTTTAAGGTTATAGTTGGTGTGCCCCAGGTACCCGTGTTCCTGCTGCAGCAGGGTCCAGAGGAACAATTTGACGATTTTGTTATGCGGCTACAAGCCGCAGCAAAATTCGAAAATGTTTCCGAGAACACCAGGCAAGAAATGGTTGCGGCCATTGCAGCTTCCAACGCTAACCAGGCCTGCAAGGCCGCAATTCTTAGCCTTCCTTTGCAGCCGCCGCCCACCCTCAAACAGATGCTGCTAGTCTGCGCCCGGAAAGTTCCAGCGCTCCGCCAGACTAGCAGCACCAAGACGCCTATCTCCACCAAGCGCGTGTCAGTGATCGAGGGACCCGAGGTCCATCTCTACTACCCCGAAGATCCGGTTGAAGCAGCGGCGGCTCAAGGACCCGGGACACCGCGTTTGCAGCAGCGTGGGCACTGCCACCTCTGCCAAAAGGAGGGACACTGGATGCCGGACTGCCCCCTGCGGAAAGAGTTTTATCAGTTCCGCAGGGACAAGCAGTCTGGTAATCCCGCCGGAGGAGCCCCCTCCTCAAAAAACTAGAGGAGGAGCACAGCCAGCCCCTGCGCGCAGACAGAAATAAGGGCGGGCGTGTTACACCTACGCAGCGCAGGGGAGGGGAGGAGCAGGGAAGGGGCCTGCCGCCAGCACCCCCAATGTCACCGGGGGAGGTCCTTGTGACCGATGTTTCTGGACTTTACATCTCTTTTACCGGACACGACAAACCACCGACCTTGACTTTCGGGGAGACAGCCTGCCTTGGTTGTGCGGCTCCGTCTCCCTCACCAGAACCTGTGTTGACAACCGATTGTTATGCTTCACCTTACAGGTTGTCGACGCGGGAGGACCTTCACTTTCAGGATTCCAGCTTGCGATTTCTGTCCGTGCAACCCACCGCCGCAGGTACCTGGAGCCGGCTGGACCATCATTACGTCATCGTGGGGGACACCAAGTTCACGCCGCTGGATTTGCAGGTTTTTCCAGCCTTGGTGTCCTCGGACCAGCACAGGTTCGAGGTCGCTGTAGGGTGTCTGCATCCACCCATGTTCCTCCCTAAGGGCACCATCATCGCCCAAGCCATCCCAGTCCCGGCCATTGACGACATCGTGGTCAGGGACTGGGACCCAGATTGCCCAGGCCAGCGCTCTGGCCTCCCCCGCCGTCGTTTGCGGAGGGAGGAGGAGCTGCGCAACACTCACACCGTGGCCTGGGCGCAGAGACTGGGGGCTGCCAAGCCGAGGCTTGAGTGCAGCTTGGCTCAGGGCGGGGACACAATTAACATCAGGGGGATGTTGGACACGGGGGCGGACGTGACGATCATTCCCGCTCGGGAATGGCCGTCACACTGGGAGCTTCAAAATGTGGAAGGACACATCCAAGGTGTTGGAGGTTCCCAATTGGCAAGACAGTCAAGGAGCTTCGTAAAAATTACGGGGCCGGATGGGCAATTGGCTCATGTACGCCCATTCGTTTTGAATTACAGCGAGCCTCTCTGGGGGAGAGACACCCTTGAACAGTGGGGAGCCAAAATTGACCTCCTGGCTCCTCGCCCGGTTTTTCGGGTAGCGGTCGCTGAAGAGCGCGTCACCTGGAAATTGAATTGGCGATCAGATATTCCAGTACAGGTGAAGCAGTGGCCGCTAAACAAGCAGAAATTACAAGCGCTCAACGAGCTCATGCAAGAGCAGTTCCAAAAGGGCAACCTGGTAGAGACCACCTCGCCGTGGAACTCGCCAGTGTTTGTAATCAAAAAGTCATCTGGCAAATGGAGGCTCTTGCACGACCTTCGCCAAATTAATGCAGTAATTGAAGATATGGGTGTCCTCCAGCCAGGGATGCCATCCCCTACGATGCTCCCCCGAAATTGGAATTTGGCCGTCATCGATATAAAAGATTGCTTCTTCCAAATTCCCCTTCACCCGGATGATGCCCCACGTTTTGCATTTACGGTTCCATCAGTGAACAGACAGGCTCCTGGTAAGCGTTACCACTGGCGAGTCCTCCCGCAAGGGATGAAGAACTCACCCGTTATTTGCCAGTGGTACGTTGCCGCCCTTCTCGCACCGATCCGCGAGGCCTACAGCGACGTCGTCATCCATCATTACATGGATGATGTGCTGGTCTGTGCCCGCGACGACGACCAGTTGGCACACGTGCTCTCCCACGTCAGCGATCGCCTAATCTCTGCGGGATTTGAGTTAGCGGAGCACAAAATTCAAAAGATGCCGCCCTGGAAATATCTGGGCCTGGAGATCACAAAGCGGACCATTGTGCCGCAGAAATTGGCCATCCACCTTAAGGTGGAAACCTTGGCGGATGCCCACCAACTGTGTGGGGCTTTGAATTGGGTGAGGCCCTGGCTAGGCATTACCACCGAGGACCTAGCCCCCCTCTTCAAATTACTTGAAGGGGGAGAGGCGCTCAGTTCGCCTAGGAACCTTACCCCAGAGGCCGAGGCGGCGCTAGAGAGAATCGCAGGACTGCTTGAGGCGCGGCAGGCCCATCGATACGATCCGGACCTGCCGTTCAAATTCATCATATTAGGCCGATTGCCACACCTCCACGGTCTCATTTACCAATGGGACCAGTCCCGCATACCATCGAAGGGTCGGGGCAAGGACCAGGGCACTGGCGACCCCCTCTTAATCATAGAGTGGGTGTTCCTCAGTTGCCATCGGTCCAAGAGGATCACACAGCCACATGAGCTGGTGGCAGAACTGATCCGGAAAGCTCGCTTCCGGATCAGGGAGTTGGCAGGAGAGGAATTCGCGTGCATTCACTTACCAATTGAACTAAAATCGGGCAAATTCCAAATTAAAATGTTGAACAAACTTCTCATGGAGAGCGAAGTTCTCCAATTTGCGCTTGCAAACTACACCGGACAGATCGACGTTGCGCGGCCTTCCCATCCGCTGTTCAACGTCGGTCTGCAGTTCAAATTTTCCAACAAAAAGTTATTAAGCCGGAAACCCCTGGAAGCCCTGACAGTTTTTACAGACGCGTCCGGGGGATCCCACAAGGAAGACAGACTCGCTAAGTCTGCCATGACTTGGGTGGATCCCCAAACTCAGCGTTGGGAGAAGAAGGTTAAGAGGGTCGAAGGTTCCCCTCATGTCACTGAGTTGGACGCAGTCGTCAGGGCATTCAAAAAATTCCAGGACCGGCCCTTTAATCTGGTAACTGATTCGGCATACGTTGCCGGCATAGTTGCGCGGGCGGAGAATGCAGTTCTCCAAGAAGTTCAGAATTCGGCCCTGTATCGCTTGCTTTCAAAACTCGTGAAGTCCATCTCCCAGAGAAAGCAAGCATACTATGTGATGCACACGAGGTCCCACACTGACCTGCCAGGGTTCATTGCAGAAGGGAACCGCCGGGCAGATGCCTTGGTGGGGAACGACTGCATTGAGCCCGAGGAGGCCCTGGCTTGCGGAGCTACGTGGGCCCCACTCCCGCAAGTGTTCGAGCAAGCTAAGCTCAGCCACCAGCTGTTCCACCAGAATGCGCCTGGCCTGGTTCGCCAGTTCCACCTAACGCGCGACCAGGCCAAGGCCATTGTGGCGACATGCCCCCAGTGCCAGCAGAGTCAGCCTCCATCACTGCCTGCTGGTGCTAACCCGAGGGGCTTAGCGAGCTGTGAGGTGTGGCAAACTGATATCACCAAAGTTCCATCATTCGGCCGCCTCAAGTATGTCCACGTGTCAGTTGACACATTCTCTGGTGCCATCTTTGCCTCTGCCCACACAGGGGAGAGGGCTCTGGACGTGCAGAAACACCTCCTCCAGGCTTTCTCCATGCTGGGTATCCCCAAGGAGATCAAAACAGACAACGGCCCAGCCTATATTTCCAGGGAGCTCCGCGACTTCCTACAGAGGTGGGGAATAGGCCATAAGACCGGCATCCCCTATTCCCCTACGGGACAAGCCGTGGTGGAGCGGTCCCATCGGAGCCTTAAAAGGGTCCTCAGTCATCTGACCCCGGCTATGAAGATGGAATCGCCCCACATCCAGCTATCGCGAGCAATTTACACACTAAATTTCTTGAATTGCTCTTTTGAGCACTTGGAGCCTTCCATTGTGAGGCACTTCGCGGGGCACGACAGCCTGAAAGCGAAGGAGAAGCCTCCGGTCCTGGTGAGGGATCCGGAGACTTACCGGCAGGAGGGGCCCTTTCCTCTTGTGACCTGGGGGAGGGGATACGCCTGTGTGTCGACTCCCTCGGGCCCCAAGTGGGTCCCTTCCCGGTGGGTCCGCCCTTACGTGCCCCGCACACCAACGCGGGCCAAGGGACCACCCCAAGTCAAGGTTGCGAGCTGGCGGCGGAGGAGGCGGGAGCTCCCCCCGATACAGGAGGCCCCAGAGCAAATCCTCGAGTCAGCGGAACATCGGCTCGGAGAAAACCTGCTCCCCCTGTGGCTCTGGGAATCCTCCTCCCCTCCCATTCAGTTGCCTCATGTTTCCTCCCCCCTGCGCTAACCTTCCCTTGCTCATGTCGCCTCTTGTTTGTTTCAGTGAAAAGATGCCCAGCCTGACCCTTCCTGCGTGGTGGACCTTCCTGTTGTGCCTTGCCGTGGGAGCTGCCTGGCCCATCCAACAGCCACACGACAACATCTGGAAGATGATGGCCAGGACCCTCGGCAGGGACGACATTTGCTTGGATGCTGGTGCTGCGGAGAACCCTTTGGGGACCAGCCTGGTAGGGATCCCTGTGCCCAGTGATCGGCTGCCGCCCTCCTTGGCGGCAGCTTTCAAGAGGTGGGCGAATCCTCGAGCTATTGCCCCGGGGGCTATTAGTAGCCCCCGTGTCATCTGGGAAAGAGAGATAGACCACCTCCCTAGAGGCAGGCTCGGGGAACCCCCTCTTGAATTTCAGCTGCTCGGCGCCGCCAAAGCCCCTCTGTGTTTCACGTTCTCCCCCAATTATGTTATACAGAACTCATATGTTACCCGTCTTCCTAAACCCAAGCCCCAATTTGAGGCAGGGAGCTGGTGTCAAGTCAACATCCCCATTGCCGCCCCTGCCACCCTTGATGCTTCCCGCAAACTTCCCATGAATCTGTTTTTGATTTGCGGCAACCGAGCCTGGGCCGGCATCCCCTCCCAACTGACAGGAGGCCCTTGTGCCCTGGGTCGGCTGACCTTGTTCTCTCCCAACATGACCCAAATTGCAGATTGGCAGAATGAAAATGCAACAGGGCACGTGATTCGTTCCAAAAGGCATACTGAATCGATTGGCTCCGACTGCGACTCCGAAATTGAGCATTGGCCAAAGTCCAAAAGGGTCGCTATGTCCGTATTGTTGCCCTGGGTCGCTGTCGCTAAAGCCCTGGGCGAATTAGGCGAACTTGAATGTTGGGCTGCGAAACAAGCCAATTTAACATCAGCCGCACTGACGGACCTCCTAGCAGAGGAGAGAATCACCAGGCAGGCGGTTCTCCAAAACAGAGCCGCCCTGGACTTCCTGCTGCTCAAGCACCACCATAGCTGCAGGGAGTTCCAGGGCATGTGCTGTTTCGACTTGAAGACCAGGGCACCAGACATCCAAGCGGAGGTCCACCAACTCCGGCAGAACATCGCCGACATAAAGCAGGAATCCACCGACTGGCTCTACCATCTGTTTCCGGACTCTGGGCTTTCGGGCTGGGCCATTGCACTTATCAAAGACCTGAGTTTCGTTGTTTTTACTATTATTATTGTTCTACTCAGTTCCCTGGCCCTCTGGACCCTTTTAAAGCAAGTCATCAAGCGGCTGACCTCAACACCCTCTGCCAACGCAGTCCTGGCTCCGCTTCCTCCCCTCCCACACCAGGGGATGGCCACGTACGAGGAAATGTCCCCGCGGACCATCGACAATGAGGAGGCGAAGGAGCCAGAAGACGGCGAAGAGCCAGAGGCCGCAGAGAACGTCAGTGGCAGTTTCGATAGTGTCGAGGCGGCCCCAGAGGGCCCAGGACTTTAAGCTGGACTTTCAGAAGACTTTTACAGTTGCTTTATGCTCAAAGTTTTAGCCCCCCATCTCCCCCAAGTTCCTCTGTTTTCGTTTAGTTTAAAAAAGGGGGAGATGTTGGGGTACATGTTGTTTTACTATTCAGAAGTTCTAAAGTTGAGTTTTACAAGTTTTATGTTTTATTCCCATTCAGTTTTATTACTTTAAGACGGCGACTAGAGCAAGGGGATTTCCAGGGCTCCCTCCCCCTCCCATGGTGTCAGTTATATGTCATTCATTTGAGTCCTCCTCATTTCATGTTAATTCTGTTGTCCATCTGTGTCTCCCCTCCTTCGTTGTCCGGGCGACCCCCCTGTCCATCACCCCCGTCCCACTCCCTAACTCCAGAAAGTTCCTCGGGGTTCGGGTGGTGATTGGGCTAGGGGGGAAAACCACTCCTCTTGTTTCTGTTAATTGGCTGTATCATGTCACCTCATTTGATGTATCTTCTGTTGATTGGTCATGTTTGTTTCACCCTCCCCCTGGGGTCGGCTTTATAAGGCTTGACCAGGGGGAGGACCTTTGTCAGTTTTTCGTGACCCCTCACCCTCTTGTATCTACCCTGCTCCTAATAAACCCTTCTCCCACCACGGAAAACTGACTGGCTCGCGTCCCTCCTTCTACCCTCCACCGCTCCTCGAGTTGCCGCCGCCTGTGACTCTTCGTCTCTCCTCGCTAGGACGCCTCCTGTGGCTTTCACCGCCCAGGGGTCCTAGGTAGCTAGGGGCTTGGCTCTGCCGCACGACAGCCTGCCATCCCCCGGCTAGGACAGACTGTGGCCGCTCTGACCCTCCTTTGGAGTCTCAGCCGGGCCACTCTCAGATGAGCGACCGCAACTATGAATATTTTTACAAAGTCCTCTGAAGGCAGAAAAGATCCCACAAATTCAGATTATGGGATGAGTTTGGATAAGGGTCTTTTGACAGTACATACATGGTGCTTAGGGGATTCTCAGAGAGGTCACTGTGCTCCTGGATGACTTCTCTCAGCCTACAACTTGCCTGGTACAAAGCTGACACTACTCCTCTCAGAGATGTCAAGGTTCACTGATGGCTGTAGGATTTGTTAGACTGCTGCTTTCCAGTGAAAATAATGTCACCCTCAGGGCTTTTGCAGAGAGATGTAGCTGTGTTCTAATCTCAGCTGTGGAGGTGAGCTGAGAGCTGCTCTGCCCTCCAGCACAGTTTGCTGGATGGACTTTGTGGGCTACAAGGACCCAAGGACATGGTTCAGGATAAAGTCAGCAGTTCTATCTTTATTACATGAAGATTGAGGATCTTAAAAACTCTCAGTATTAGAGCAACTTTTACGTCTATTTACTCTGTTGCAGAAGTAGTTATATAATTTCAATAGTAGCAAGACCTAACATTGATGGGTTTTTAAAATTCTTTCTTAGGTTATTAAATGTGAAATTTTAAAGATAATTTTCTCAATAATAATTCATCACTGTTGGTGGTACCCAGGAGCACACAGGCAGTATGCTGGAGAATCTCCCACAGCTCAAGTTCCTCCCTCCTGGTCTGGAAAAAATGGAAAACAGGCACAACCCAAAACCTGGAAAACTAGTTCATCTGAATGGCTTGTGCTGCCAAGATGCCGACTCTGGCCGTGATGGTGGTCACAGTTCAGGCTGTCTGTCTGTCAGAGGCAGCAGTGCAGGTGCTGGAGGAAATTAAATCCTGTTACCACCTAATTTGTGTCCATCAGGCTGTGTGAAACAAACTTGTGATTTCAGTCCCTTTTTTAGGTGCAGAGGAATTCTAGCCTGTGAAACCAGGGGTCACTGGTTACACTTGAATCACTCTCATCCTTCCACACCTTGAACTGCCGGATGTCCAATGCTGGGCCACTGTTAGCAGCAGGATGGATTGAATGAACCCACAATGAACCGACATACAATCTCTTGTATTCAACAAGCAAAGGAAGTACTGGGCAGCACAACAATTATAGCTATAGCTGGGTCACTGCATCTTAGGGGAAACAAGATAAATCCAGATGGTCACTTTTTACTTAGAGCCTTCATTACCCTTTATCTTCTCTGAATCATGTCCTATACTATGTAGAGATCAACAAAAAGAACAAAACAGACAATAAATTAAAGTAGTGAAAAAACCAATTTCATGGAATTTTTATGTTGAATAATTTCATTATTGTTTAGAATTTGGTGATTTGCCTTGTTGTATATATAATTAATCACAGGCAGTCAAGAATTAAAACTTTTTACAATCTTGTATTATTTTGACTTATAAATTTAATGTATTTATTTGGCTAAATGCAGGCAAGTATCAGTATTACATATAATGTTTTCTGTATTGCCAGAATGTACCTTCAACCATCTAGACCCAGATAGTGCAATAGGTTTTTCCACTATAAATTTTGTGAACCTTTAGGATGGCAAGGGAATTGGATAAGTTCCCAAGTCCAAGATATATTTTGTGCCTAAGCTACCATAGGTCTAAATAGAATTTATAAAATTTTAGACTCAAATGACAAATGACATCATATCTCCAGAATATTTTAGTGCTTGGTTTTCATCTTTCATTTCCATGTAATTCTTGACCCTTTGAAGCCAGATTTGTCAAATGAGCAATATTTTAGAAAAATGGATGAAAATCTGAGAAGATGGTAAGATGCAGTAAAGATTATAATCATGCTAAGAAGCCATATTTCTGGAGCAACGGAGATTATGCCGTGTTCATCAGGGCACAAAATTTAAACAAGCAATTTCAAGCACAAAAACTTTGAAATTAAGTTAACTAAGTTAAATCTATATTAATTAAAAGCTGCCTTCATGCAGGTGCTGTAAGAGTGCTAGAGGAATGAAATGTGCAGCCCCAGGTACATACAGAAATGGCCAGAGGTCACTCCAAACAAGCAGGTATACAGTGGAATCTTCAAGGAGTTCCAACAGAGATGTGATGCAGCTGATGTCCCCTTAAGTCCATTTAAATTGTCCTCAAGATATTTAAATTCCTTTGAATTTCCCATTTTGGCACAGTTGTTACAGATTGAAACAAGCCACAAGTGGTTTTTTTATTTACATGCAGTTCTACAAAGAATACAGTATGTTATTAATAAGGATCATCACAGTGAGACCAGCAAATTTTCACTCAGTTGATCTGGCCTGAGAGATCTCTTCCTGCTAAAGAGTATATTCTGATAACTGTATCAAAGCAGATAATTCCTGTGAGAAGTACAACTACCACCCTATAAATACGAAAGTTTTGGCTTCTAATGTTTCGCAAAACTGAAATATTGATGATGGTCTTCATTTTCTGGAAAGGTTTAATACTTCAGTAGTAAAACGCTGAAAGGGCCTTGTTGTAAAATTCAGTAACTGGATAGCATTTTGTAATATTCAACTGGCAAAATCACAATACATTTTTCATTATTATGAAAAAAGGAGAAATTAAAAATTCATTGTTAGCTGTATGTGAGGTGGTATGATGTTAAAGACTGAAAGAGAAAATGATAATTCTCTATTGCATGAACTTACAGGAAAATCCATCTCACTGTATTAGATAATAGTTCCCAAGCTTTTTAAAATAAGATATTAAAATACCTCTGACAACAATTGAAATGTAGTTTGTCTTAATTAAAAGTTGTTCTGTTTATCTCTGTGTTTCATGTTACATTTATTAACATGTTCATTTGATAGGTTTTGTTGTTGAGGTTTTCTGGTGGTGGTGGTTTTTTTCTTCCTGATACACTGGTCCTAAATTAAGGACTGTAGTTATGAGCAGGGGTAGTGCATAGAGTGAGACTATAATTTTCAGTGCAAATTCCATCTTTCACTTTCCTCTTGACAGGGGAAAAAACTGAACGCATGGAACACAGGATTACGTATTTATCAAGTTCACAAATAAACTGACAGGGAGATGCCATAAAGAAAATGTATGTATGGAAATCTATAGAGTTAGGACTGATTTATCATAAATTACAATCAAGTTTATTAATCTAAAAGAGTGGAGTTGACTAGGAATAACGAAGTACACTAAGATGCATGCTTTCCTGTAAAAGAACCTGGAAAGCAGCTTCTCAAAACTATTCCTGACAGGACTGAGTAATGTAAATATCATACAGTGCAAAACCCCACCAAAAAAAAATATCTTGAATTGTCTTTGAAAAGGCACCACTTCAAAACAGAAGAAGAAAGTCTACCTCTGCATATAGTCCTTGGCCTGGCTATCTTTGAAGACAGAACCTTGGAGGCAGGCTGACAGAGACAATCAGCTTAGACTGGCCTCTAGGCATAACAGTTCTCAAAACCATGATTGAAGCTCATGCTAGTTGATGTATAATGTGAAATCTTATTTGGAGGGAATGGAGGGAGGGGATGTAAACCAATACAACCTGCAAAAAAATAGCTTGGAAAGGATGAAAGATAAAAATAGCCTGGGAAGGGAAAGCCGCACTGCTCTGAGAGACTCTGAGGTTATGGTGAATCTCTTAATTCCTCTGTATGTTGATAATTTTCTTTCATCTAGCTTTACTAACAACCATTCTTCACAATCTGTGTTGCATACCTTTGACAGTTCTGTGGTCCTTATGGCCTTCCCAATTTCCTCTCGCATCCTGGACATTGATTTTTTTCCTAATAGAGAGTAACACTACATTTTATATTCTCTCTGTCAAACCGTTGTTCTAGAGTTAACCAATAATGCACATCCACATTAACTTTGTTGTGTATTTTATGATCCATATCATCACAAAATAATATCATTTGCCTGTAAATTTTAGTTAAAATAAGCTCTAGTGTCAATGTGATCCAGGTTTCCCTCTAGTAATCTTCTAAGCAAAGCAATGTTTCCAAATACCAATGCCACCGGAGCCAGAGCAATGCCCTGGGGGAAATTGACCGTGCAGGATGGTTCTATGAAATTCAATTTTCTGCAATGTAAATTGGTCAGTTAATTCTGTGATTTAATCTGGATCCATATCTTGCATATGGGAAGAAGTTTTGCATGTGGGAAAGCTCTGGATCAGTCCTCCAACTGAGATGAACTGAGAGATGCTCATTGCATACTTTTTGTTCTGAGATGAGAATATCTAATGTGTAATTTCTGCCCACTTGTTTCTGGATTGGGCAGGGCACCTTTCACCTAACAGGTTCTTTGCATCTGTCTTGCATGTGGTTCCAAATGTTCCCAGCTATACCATAGGGACAGGCAGTGAAATGCTGATCATGAAGGTTGAAAAAGGGGTGGTTTATGACCTGACTTATCACACTGTACTGTCTGCAGTAAAGGCTAATAAAACATGAAAGAAAGCAGGTCATTGTTCATCAGGGTGACATCCTTAAAATGGAGTTGAGAAGTCCTCATGCCTTAGTACAGCTTATTCCCTATCTCTTTATTGCCAGAGAAAGGATATTGGATTGCATATGGTCTGATAAAGTATCTCCATTCCTCTGCAACCCATTAAACTAAATAGCCTCAAGCCTACCTATGCTAGCAAGGGAAGAACTGAAAGAGTTTTTTCATAGCTGGTAGTCTGAAGAGTTGTAACAAATACTGGATGTCTCTTCTCACTGACTGCCATACTATTGTCTCATTATCTTCCTCCATAGGTGAATGCCTGTTTGTGATGAGGAGCTTCCACCAGCTGCAGTACCATGCTTTTTTTACCCCAAACCCATGCTCCTTTGGTTGGAGCTGTGCTTTGATGGAGAACAAGTGTAAGGCACTATGGATTGGCTTCTTCTGGGCAAATTAAAGTTTCACCTTCCAACCTGGATTTACACATCAGTGTACATTGAAGAAGTGTCTTGAACAGTATAATCTAACTGAGCTCTTTGTTCCTTTCAGGAAGCCACTGTTGGCTCCTGGCTCTGACCAGAAAAGTATTGTGCCCCCAAACCTGTTTTCAAAATCTGTAATGCTGAGATCAGATTTTTTGCAAAACATTTTCCAATTACAGGGTTGTTGGATATCCTAAATCCTTATAAAAAACCTTTACAAGGAGACTGACAGATAAAAGTAGGTGCAACCAGTGTTTTTACTGCAGTTTCAAAGTAGTTCTAAAATTTTATTACTTTATTTAAGGCTCCAAGCTAAAAGATTTATCAGTCTGCAGTAAGCAGCATCCTGTCATAAGAGCTCAGCAGTAAGCAGACAGCAAGCTGCATTACTTGAATGAAAACGTGAAGTATCATAAAAACTCTACTCTATTGGAAATGGATTAAAACAGAGCCTGTGACCGTCTCACTAAATCACAAAAGAGACTTACTACTGTGAAGGCTATTTTTCCCAATTTTTCAAAGGAATATTCCTACTAAGAATTTTGTTTTCTTTCTTTTTCCAAGCAGCTCACCTCTAGATAAAGCAAGTATGTCTCCAAGGGGCAGAAAGAGTCAGGAAATGGAAAGAGCTCTTGCTCATATTCAGTGCTCAGGGGTCCAGAAGGCTCAGCTCTCCTTAGGACCAATGGTGTCTGCTGAATGTTCTTCCTTGCAGAGAGAAAGCAAAGGGAGGAATGGCATCATTTGTCCCCTCTCTGTCCTCAGCAAGATGAAGCCTCTGAAGAGAGTCTACATTTCTGCAGCTGGGTCTGCTAATGCAGTACTTGGAAGAGGAAATAACTTTTGGAAACATTTATAAGCCTCTAAATGTGGCCATCAACAGGTGAAATGTAGCAGATTCGACACTTCCCAACTCATTAGCAGGCGCCATTTTAGACACATGAGTATCTGTTTTTTAAAAGACAGAAAATAGTTTTATTGGCTTTTTTGAGGTCTAACTGTTTCCAAACACAAACCCCAAATCCCCCGTGATGTGTCTTTATTGGTGTGTTAAGGGATGCTGCCTCACTGGGCACAGAGAGGGAGGTGGAAGATGTTTCATGTTTTACCAGCAGGAGGGTGAGACAGCACAGAGAACCATGAAACCAGCAAACACCTGTAGCCAGATCTGCAGATCTGAATGCCCCATCATGGTACTAATTAAAGCACAAACTCAATCAAAATGCAAACTTCAGAGAAGATGTGGTTGCAGCTTTCTGCTCTCTTCAACAAGAAAGAAACATGCTTGACAGTGTTTGTCTTATGTGCTCTGTTTAGGCAATTTCACCTTTTAGCTGCAAAACTAGCAGGTAGTACAGAAATTTATTAATTTTCTGCATATGGAATGTACCAGACTTTACTGCTGCTTGGTTCTGCTTCAGATAGATAGATATGGATAGGGTTTTTTGGTTAACGTGATTTTATCTTGAGCTAAACAAAAAGTGCAGATAACTTGGAACATAATTATTTCTCATAGCTCTACTTATTTCCAGTTTATTATGGCTTTTATACTTTGTCAGGGCCAGGATGGCATTGTGGCAGCAGCAGTGGCCCAGCAGTATAAATTTCCAACTAAGTGAAAAAAATTATAAATTTTTTTTCTGTATGGAAATAAAAAAGGAGCAATATTGTCTACTGAAAATCAAACTGCTTTTTAAATCTCAGAGGTGAAACAGACTTTTTCTTCATTCTCATTTTTGTTCTGAGTATAAATTTCATCCTGCAGCTGAGATTTTTTTCTTGATAAAAGCTTAATTGAAAAGATTGAATTCCAGAGAAAGTCCAATTTTTGAGGTGAGTCATATTCAAGCTCTAAAAATATTGACAATGTTTGATTCTGATTTTGATTTTACTCATAATCTTTCTCTGTATTTCACTCATGAACCATGTCAGCATGTATTGATTTACATGTAAAAAAGAAAAGTACTGACTCACAGTAAAGGTCAGCTGTGCTGAAGCATATCTCACTGGCATGCAAAACTGGTAGGTACTGTGACAAGATTTTAGCATTTTGTAGGGTAAAGAAAATTGGGGGGAACATTTATGTAATCTGCTGGGTGTTGTCCATGATAAATGAGCAAATGGGTAAATACTAAAAATCAGGACAAACTGGTCATCTACTAGACACAAGAACTGCCTCTTAGTTATACAATAAAATAGTACAAAATCTATTTAAAAAGTCCTAAAAGTGATCAAGAAAAAGTAATGTTTAAATCAAAATATTTCTTTATGTGCCAAGGACTGCTCTGAGGGACAAGGAGGGGAGCAGAATTCAACTTGAACAAAACATTCTACACCATCCTGCTTGGCAATCCTTCCTAAGGCAGGGTAGAAACACAGCCAGCTGAGACACACAGTTGGAAAGCTGCTCTCAGAGGTTTGCTGTCAAAAAGGTGTCTCGAGTGGACTCCCAGGAGAATGTGTCCAGAGCTGGTTCTATCTGATATTTCCATTAGCCACCTGGATGATGGAAGGGAACGCATGCTTATGAAAGCTGACAGCTCCAAGGCAGGATGGATGGCAGGTGGTATGTGGGATGGGATCAGAATTCAAAATTATCTTGATGCACTGGAATGGGAGGAGGTTAGACAGGGGGGAGGGAGGGAGAGGGAGAGAGGGAGGCAAAAGAAAAGCTCTACATTTAAAGAAGGGAAAGAATGTTAGTAAATACAAAATGGAGACTAAATGGCTAGCTTTTAGCGCAATGGGGAAGGATCTAGAGCTAGAAGTGGATCAGAAACTGGCTGCAGTTCTGCCATGGAAGAGGCAAGTTACATATTGAGAGCAATCAATGGAAAAAACAACATAAACGTGGAGAAAAAAATCCGTTATTGTTACTCATGTTTTTATCACAGACAGAACTAAGTACAAGTGAATGTTGCCTGAAATTATTGTTACTTCTTTCAGGAGCTGAGCCAATCTTTTATACCTGAATCTTCCATAAGGAAATGCACCAGTAAAATAATTGCAGCATTGTCTTTATGCTCAGTCCTGCAGCAGTGATGCTGCTAGCTTTTAAGCATTAGTTGGCTTCCATTTCAGAGTCTGGTTTTCCAGAGTTTATATAACTTGGAAATATAAAGAGAAAGTAATGCCAAGGTTAAATAAGAGCTATTTATCCTGGCATACTTATTTTTAAGCTTTGAATCTTTCATTCTATCCCAACCCCCCCATCTGGCACTGTCAGTACTTCGCTTTCTTGCAGCTGCATAATTTCTTCACTTATACTTTCTAGTTATAAAAAAAGAAAAACTAATAAAAACTCCAAACCAAAAAAAAAAAAAAAAAAAATGCCCAAACCCAAAGCTCTGCAGCAAAACCCCTTAGATATTATGATGCAACATGCTTTAAAATAAGATGGTAAATATTTATAGCTAGCTTAGACATGGGGGAGTACTGCTGAATTCCCTTCAGTACTTGCATCAAGGAGAATGTAGCTGTGCTTTCAATGTGAAAATGACTGGTTTGTTATTGTGTTCTTTTCCCAGAAAGAAGCATTTTCAAATTTTCTCAGTCTCCCATCAATCTCTGGGTGCCACTTATCTTGGCTTTTTCATTCAGAAACTTAAGTCTATGTATACTTGATAGTGACATTCATATTCATTGTGACAGCTGAGGAAAAAAACACTAAACTGTGTAGCTAAGTCAGTTTAGTCTCTGTAGCCTTAAAAATGTATAAAGCAACATTTATAACCTTCATGCCTTCTCTTGTCTACATAAATGAGCCCTAGAGACAACTATTTTTATAGAGCAGGTAAAGAATCCTTCTTTTCACAATTTTAACTCTATATACAGAAGAAATTTCATCTCCATCTAATATCCCACGTGCGCCCACGTACAGAAGCTGAGAGGTCAGTTTTTCTGAGTGAGTATGCATATAGTGAGTGATATATTTTACCACCTTTTGCTGGCGTGCGTTCCTCAAGCCCGAGCTAGCCCAGCACAAACCAGGAGCCTGGCGTGACAGCAACTGTGGCTGCAAAGCAGCGGCTCCAGAGCGGAGATAGGCTCTGGCGAGTTGCTGACTAGAGCGACCTCCCCACGTCGAAGGTGAGGAGGCTTCGCCCTTGGCCAGAAGCAAGAAGTAGCTCCAGCGAAGCGCCAAGGAAAAACACAGAGAGCCGGCAGTCGTCCACAGCAGGGAAGGGATTTATTGAGGAGCAGGGAGGCTGCAGGCAACTGCAGGCAACTGCAGGCAGGCTATGGGCAACTGCAAAGAGGGGTGGGGTGACACGGGGTTATAAAGGATCCCAAAAGGGCGGAGTCACCCACTCCCGGGCAAATCATCATACAGAGAACAAAGATTGACATAACATGAAAGCAAATGGGAAGTCAGTTTGGGAGGAGACACAACTTATGGTCCAATCACTCCCTGCCCAGAGTGGAAGGTTCTAGGGAAGGGGCATGGGCAGAGAGGGACAGACAGGGCAGTTGCTAAGGAAGCAAAGGAGGGGTTTGGGAGAAACTATGGTAACAAAGGAGGGGACCAATGATAGACATGAGGAGTGGAGGGAGTTGCCTAGACAACTGGGGAAGGGACAGAGGATTGACAGGGACTGTGGCGGGAAGAGAGCCCGGGCAGAACCATTAGAACAATATAACGGGGGGAACGGAACAAACCAACTTTACAGAACTTTACATAAAAGAACTTAAACAAAGTGCAATAAAACTAAGCGCACCGCAACAACCTTTGTTGTATAGAAATGTAGAAACTTATTTAACATATAAACAACTTTTATTTAAGCGGCTTTCAGCATGGCATTTGTGCTTGGAATATGCACAACTTTTTTCTGTATTGTTTGTTCTTGGATATTTACCAGTGTGCAAAAGTGGTAGCATTTGAGGTACAACTACATATTATTGGTCATTCTGCAAACTGAAAAGAATCAAAATCTCTGGTAAAACAGAGCACCTGTATAAAACCTGTATAATTCAGTCTGAACTTTAATAATCTTTTCCCCAAGTTCACAGTACCTTCTTAGGCTTTTCTACTTTTCAAAGTAACCAAAGGCAGAGAAGGTATTTAGGAGGTCAAAAAACTTATCCTGTGAAAAGGTAGAGAGACTGATAAAGAGAAGTCTGAAAGGAAAAACCTTTATAAGAATATTAACCTGAGAGGTCACTCATTTATCTTCTTCAGGCAGTATCAGAAGACATTAAAATATTAGGTCCTCTTCTAGTAATCTATAAATATATACAGGTAAATTCTGGCTTCATAGTACTTGAGCAGAGCTATCATACACTGGGTAAATTTTCACTTTATTTCATAATAGCTCTTAAAATTTCATTTTTCTGTTTTACAAAGAGGGTAAAATACACACATGAGGGCTCACTGTCTACTCAGAACACATGGATCAGGCTTCATATGTAATGAAGGGTTTGTTGTAGCAAGGCTCCACTTGCACTTAAGATTTCTAGAAGGAAGGCATGATAAGTAGAGGAGACTGAAAGAAGAACATGCTGTTCCACCGTAACTCCTCCTTTGCCTCTATTTGTAGCAACACATAAGTTTCTGTGAAATATCCTCTTGATGTATACGTTCATCATATTGAAGAGAAGGCAGGCCTAACTTTCCTGTCAGTACCCTGTCCAAACAGATTGACTGACATTCTTTTAGACACATAAATATGTACAGATTTTGTGGTACACCATCATATTCTTTGAAAAATTACAAGAAAGTGGGATTATGATAACTTTGCTGTAGAGCAGCAGCAATTCTTGATTCAAATTTTAACAAAATACTAGCTCTTTTCTTACATTCTCCTTCATTTGTCTCCTCATATGTGTGGCCAAAATTATGCTTGTTTTAATTAATCATTCTTGACTTGTGGCTGTCAGAATTAACTGTAAGAGTTTGTTTTCTTGGCACGTGTCTTTGAATCATGGATCTGGAAAGATGGCTAAGACATGTTTCTCGTTCTTTAATGCACATTATGTGAAAGACCTTTTCAATTTTAGGCAACTTGCTGTCCAAAAGGAAAGAAATGACCTCATCTGTCAGTTCTATGTATTTTGTCTCACAGAATGTTTGCCTCAAGCACAGCAGTGGTAGATGTATTTTCAATGTCGCCACAAGGATGACTTCACAGCATTTGCTCTGACTTTTCCAGAAGGTCTTGAGAAGGATGGGGTACTATTCCCACTCAATTTAGTAGGTGATAAAGATGAGGGAACCTGGTCTTCATCACCATTGTGACTATGCAATGGAAAGTGCCCCAAGCTCAATATGTTGGTCTTACATACATAAGCAATGGGTCTTCCCTGACCTGAATTGTATTTTTTGTCCATCAATAATAATTATCCCTTCAATCTCTTATGATTATTTTTACTTTTTCTGTCAGTGTCCACTTAAATGGAAGCAATATTCTCCATGGAAAGCATGACAAGTATAAAGCATATTACTTCATTACTCCACTGTATATTCCTGAGAGGGTCCAGGTAGGCACTGATATAAAGATGAATTCTTCTGAAGCCATTTTCTCAGCCTTGAGCATAAGCTTTCTGATGACCTAGCGATGAGCTGACTCAAAATATTACAGTTACAGAAATTTCTGTGGATCTGCTGATCTGAATGGATTTATGTACTTGTACATTAACTTTGACTCTGTGTATGATGTGCAAAGTTGTTTTCCCTCATGCTTCAGTTTAAAATTCACTGTCTTCTGTAGATCTTAATTCCTTTCTTCTATGTAGACTGCAGACGATCACAGAATTTCTTGTCTTTGTCCTTGCTTTCCTGCACAAGTCTTATCCACAGAAGGTTGAACACAAGCAGCTGTTCCAGACGAACACTACGCTCAGATTTGCTCATGACTACTTAAAAAGTCATAGAAATTACAACAGAGAAAAGACCACAGCAAGCAGTGAGCACTTCTGTTACAACCTCACCAAAACCCTCCCTTTAGGAGTGTACAGAACATGAGTTATGGTACTGTAAAAGCCTTGGTACTTCTCTCTGCCAGACTGAGTTTCACCCAGGCTCCCCATAGCAAATAAATCAAAGCTATTCTCCAGCATAAGACGTCTCAGCACTGCTGCCGTGCGTGAAAGTCTAAGCCTGAAACGAGCCCACAGAAAGGCACTCCAGCAGCCTCGGTGTGGAAACCACATGGCCGCTCAGCGCCGGCTCCCAGCAGGGGTCAGGCGGGGCGTATGGTTGCCTAAGGCGCTCTCCCTCGCGTCGAGGCGGGGACTGCAGCACCTTGGTAGAACAGGCAAGACAGATGCAGCAGTGAAGCACGGGCACAAAGAAGGCAAGGAGACAGGCAGGTCTCAGCAGCAGGAACCGGGTTTATTCAGGAAAGGAGCATGGCTGCTGGGATCTGCCCCGGGGGCGGGAACTTGCACAGGGTGATAAAAGCTTCCAGAGGGGAGGAGCGATTCAACCCCTGGCCAGTAACATAGCAGAACTGAGTGATTGATTTAACATGGTAACAAATAGGAGGCTTGTTGGGGAGGGACAGCAACTCCTGCTCCAATCACCTTCCGCCCAGGGTAGAAGGTTCTAGGGACAGGGTGTGGGCAGAAAGTGGACAGGGAGGTTACCGGGGAAACATGGGAGGGATTTACAAAGAAGCCATGGCAACTAAGGAGGGGACTAAAGACTGACATACAAAATGGCAGGAGTTCCCTAGGCAACCAGGGGATTGACATATCTCGGAGGGGGAGGTGGAGAGAGAGCCCAAGGCAGAACCATTTTAACATAACATGGAGGGAACAGGACATGCCAATCTTAACATTAGAATTATAACTTGAATAATAAACTAAACTATGAACTGGAGCGCAGTCACACTGCAACACAGTACCACTGAAAGGGTGATACTTTGAATTAGTTGTTGTCCTATTTGGATTCAGGGCATGGATTGTTTTACCAAACTAGGATCTACTGCTTTCCGTGCTATTAATAAATGACAACAGTTAGTATATGATAGACCAGTTAATATCTGATAGACTGCTAAACATAAATCATAGAGTTTTATAGCTAGGAAATCTTTATCCAAGATGCTCTCTGAATTATTCAACAAATTTCAATAAAAGCACAAATAAATTACCAAAAATATCACTTGGGAAAACAGCCTTTTAAAACTGAAGAGTAAAATCCATGAACAAGATTATTTAAGCATCTTGTCTACTTCAATTGAATTTGAGTTTTATTGTGTTTGAGGGACATGGAAGCTAAACAATTGCAACAATATTGAGTCTTCAGAATCCATTTTGCTCTGGTTTACAACTACATAGGAAAATGCAAAAGTATCTAATGGAAGACACTCTCTGTGGCATTTTCCACTTCTTCATGTAGACAGCACAGACCATCTCAATAGAACAACTCTTTCAACAAAGTTGTCTGCAGAGTTATCCCTGATTCAGAGTAAAGGTCAGCTGTGCTGAAAGTGATCTCACTGGCATGCAAAACTGATAGCTATTGTGATTAGATTTTAGCATATTTTTTTTAATAGGGTAAAGAACATTGGAGGGAACATTCATGTAATCTACTGGGTTTCATCAACGATAAATGAGCAAATGGGTAAATGCTAAAAATCAAGAAAAATTGGTCCTCTTATACACACCAGAGATACAGATAATAAAATATTACAAAATCTAAATGCATATTTAACCATCCAGAATAACAAAATTTGGACTACTATCCCACTCCCAGAAGCTTCATTCAAAATTTGCTCTAAGTGTCTGATGATTCACCTTTTTTATCCCCTTCTCATTTCTGCTAGAGAAGTTAGGACTTCCTATTCATTATTCAGCTATTCAGTCTATGCTAAATGTTGTCACTTATGATTTTTTACCTCCCCATCTGTATAGAATTTTACCTTTTTAGCCACCTCTCAAATCAGAATTGCATTCACACAACAGTAGTTGAGAAATTATTCCCACCAACAGAGGTTATTTATGACTACCAAATCCCATAGCCTCAGGGAAAGTGGGAGTCATGAATATTTAATTTACTGATAAAATGAGCCTTTCTGTGTAATGAATTGTTTGAAAGTCAGAATAAAACCAGATTTGAAGATCACTTATCTTCTAAAGTCAGCTTCTAGGTCCTAAAAAGTATCAATTGATCTTAGGAAAGGTCTTTGGCATGTATGCCACCATATTTTACATGTAAATATGGTTGTATGCATTTTAAATATTTCACTATCTGCATCCCAAAATGATACTTAGTAATTAGTAAAATTTGAATAAATTTGAAAGTCTACAGGGATGTTTCCCAGCTGTGAACAAGACATGGAGCCCATGAAATCTATACAACTTCACACTTATTTAAACATTGCTTTTATCTTTTCTCTGATACAAATGCCTTGAAGGAGGTAGGAATGAGGAAAATCTACAGACTGGGATTAATTTTCTACTTGAATCTGGAGTAGATACTTAAAGAGCACTGAGAGAAAAAAAGGGCTTTCTAATTCTTTCCAGTATTTCCTCTCTATCCTATTTACATATTGGAGTCCTAGCTTTGTGCAGGAATAAAGTCTGCCAGTGATAAAACTGATGTAACACCGATACTATGAGAGGGATTAGGAAATCAACCTGGAAGGCTTCCAGTAGTATCAGATAATCAGGATGCAGCACTTCACACATGAGACTGTAAAATCCAGTTCAGCAGACAGCATACACACAGCTGCTGCAGGGCAGACACGCAGGGCAGAGGCTTTTCCTGCAATATCTACACAGTGCACGCCATCATTCTAAAAAATGCGTTAGCCTGAGAGTAGCTAAAACTCCTCTGTGAATATGTGTTCATTTAAGTCACATAAGCAGAGATTTTGTCCTGCCTTTTTGTCTCTTCAGCTATGCAGTATGTTGATGTTTGCAGCAAGACCCTGCCAATGAGAAAATAGCACAGCTCATCTGTTAGGTACAAGGTCGGTTTTGCAAGCTTGATATCACTGCTGCTAGAGGTCTCCAGTTTCCTTACTGATATCACAGTCACACTGGCTCTGGGTCTCTGAACGTCCAGACTTCCCTCCTGACTTCCCCACACATCATGTGCTCATCAATGGTGTCTTTTAGCTCCAGCAGCATTTATGAAATGTTGATCATGCAGGATATTGTTTTGCCTGAGATAGTGTTAAGGTTCTTCATAGTGGTGGAGCTCTTTTGGATTTGTCTTGAAAATAGTGTTGATAACAGAGGGATGCTCTTGTTATTGCTGAGCAGCATTAAAAAAGAGGCAAGGCTTTCCTGCTTGTCACCTCATCCCAAGAGTTAGCAGGCTGGGGTGCAGGAGAATTTGGGAGGAGACACAGCCGGGACAGCTGACATCAACTGATCCAGGGGATATCCCATACCATATAGCATTATGCTCAGCCAATAAAGCTGGGCAAAGCAGGAAGGGGGGACATTCAGGGTGATGGTGCTTGTCTTCCTATGTCACCATTATGTATGATAGGGTCCTCTTTTCCTGGGGATGTTTGAACCTTCCTGTCCATGGGGAACAGTGAGTGAATTTATTTCTTTGTTTTGCTTGCCTGTGTGGCTTTTGCTTTGCTAATTAAATAATCTTTATCTCAATCCATGAGTTTTCTCACTGTTACTCTTCCAACCCACTTCCCATCCCACTAGAGAAAAGTGACTAAATGGCTTTGTGGGGCTGAGTTGACAACTGGGATTAAACAACAACAGAGTCAGACACAAAACTCAGTAACTTTTCATTCATTGGACTGCCATGTTGTTGACATTGGTCCAGACACCATTTAAAACTGCCTTTCCAAATTTCTGCTCCACTGACCATGTGGTAAAATCTACTGGAGGATTAAAGTTTGGGCCAGCCCTAATCTTGGGCTGCATCTGCCATTCCTGCTACTGTACCCAAGGCAGACCTCTCCCCAGGGGCCTGTAGAGGTGTGATGCTCTCCAGCTTTGCCTACTCTGTGGATAAACTCCATTTCTGTGCACTGTATCCCCCTGTAGGCTTCACTTTGGCCAGCCAGAAAGTTGCACCAGAACTAACAATTTCTTTTTACTTGATGTAATAGTTCAAACAGGAGCTGAAGGGACTACCCTTGGGTCCCTCCAACCACAGGGATCTGAAGCACAAGGGGGCCAAGGTGTCAGTATTTGGCAGGCTGGGTCTGTTCACACCATTCCAGAACACGTGCCCTTGAATGAGGAGGTGTCATACCCTGTGACATCCAAGAAGAGACAGGCACTGCTCACACCTCAGCCTTTGTTGCCATGTAGACTTCTAGCATGCCCTCCCTGGCAGCAGGGCCCATGGCAGCAGGGCCCAGGACCTGTTGTCAGCTATCCTGGCTGTGTCACACAGCTGGATGACAGCTGATTGTATCCTTTGAGACCTGGAGTGCAGCTACAAATCCCCTGGTGTCACATGCAGACATACCATAGCTGGGTAGCAACAAGGTGTCAAACCAGCTTTGCCTGATGTCTAGGCAAAACTGCCTGGGCTTTTGCCTGATGTCTCATATTGAAAGGTTATTCTTGCCTCTGATTCTGTCAACTGGATGGTTTCTTCCAGTTTCTGGACTAATTCATGTTTCCTTAATTTCAAATTTTCAGTAAAGTTTTACGTTTAACTGTAGTTTTTCAAACTGATGTTAAGATGGCAACTAAAATGTAGTAGATATTCTTACTGGTCAAGACTTATTTATGAAGATCCCATCTGAGTCAGGATCCAACACCATATTGATTTAGCTAGCTAGTTAGAAAGTATCTAGAAAAATTATTTTCATTGCTATTAATTATATCATTGTATTAAGATGCAACTGAACCATAAGGTAATGCTCAAAATTTATTAACTTCTGTGTTAATTATATGAAAGCTGCTTAACAAAGAGCGCTATGAACTCATCATCTCCCTTTTCATTAAGGTTGTCAAGTTAAATTACATCATAAAAATACATTTATAACTCTATTAAATAGCTACATCATTAACCTTAATATCTTATGCAATCAAAACGCTGAAGTTTTATGTTATTATTTCATAGACTGGAGACATTATCATTAGGCTCTTTCTGCCTAATTGTGTGTTTGGGGGAATCATTGTAATTTCTATTCCTTTTGTTTAATTGTAAGTCCCTAAAATCTGATCAGGAGAATGGGAAGTGCTTCATATGAAGAAAGACTAATCAAAATTGAAATATCTCAGTTGTTAAATAGGCATTACAATGAGATATCATCACTGTTTCTGTATAGGAAGTGCAGGTAGGGAAAGAGAGTAATTTAATGTAATAGACAAAATTGTCAGAATAACAAATGTATTTATGGCTAAGGTAGTCAGACGAAAATTTCTAAACTCAAAGCATCAGGGGCCTGAAATAACTTTTCAATCACTGCAATAGCTAAAAAAGCCTTACTTTTAAGGTGGAGCCTAAAGAGTTTGTGGAGAAAATTATGTGAGGATGTTGCTAGTGATAGAAGAAGAGCAGACTTGTGTCCTTGGGGTTATTTTTCCAGTCCTATGCATTAGGTTATCATGTTAAATGAACCACAGAGATTGGTGATGACCAGAAGAACAGTAGCAGGCCAAGACACTCAAGTAAACTGAGCAGGTAGTACATCAAATCTTCACCAAAAAAGAAGGATCAGGCCAGGGTTCTATGTTTCAAATATATATATGTGTATAGACATATATATATATATATATATATATATATATATATATATATATATAAAATATGTAAAACCAGGTCAGAGAAAGAAACCATCAACCCAGCATGCTATGTAGACTAAGAGGAACGTTTGTGCAAAAATACAGGATTCACCATGGGATCCATTGTATGTTAAACGGCAATATTTTGTTGGAAGAGAGAAAATTTGGAGATGGTACAAAACTTGTTATGGGATCTTCAAGGGATGTCTTAATGGCAGGGGAAAGAAGGGATCAAGATGGACCAGGCAAAGCAAAATGGAAGAGGGGTGTACAAGGGGCTAGAGACTAGGATCAGGAACAATAGATTCAGCTACCTCTAACACCCCTTTCCTATATTCCAATTCAGTTACTTAGCTTTAACTACTATTTTATTTTATTTTATCCTTTTATTATGTCTACCTTAGCAGCATTCTTTAAATTCTTCATTTTTTCTAGCAAACTCAACTTTAAAATTCTCTAGCATTCATGGACACAATGTTGAAGATTTTGAGGGCTTTTTGTTTAGCCTTATTTTTCCTCATCCTTTCATTTTACTGTCAGTAGAGTGCACTCTACTTAATGAATTTGGATTTTGTTTTGAATGAGAAAGATAAGCCCCCTCTCTTTCCTTCTGTCACTGATTGCACTTTTTATTTCCATTTATTTATATTACTCTACTTTTTAAACCTCTGAAAGTTGTTAAGGACTACATTTTAGGTAAATTCATGCTGTTTCTCATTGAAAATGAGCCCCACCCCAAGTATGACAATTATCTTGGGTAGCTTTTAGAGAAGCTGTTGACAGGCTTCTTGTTTATGAGGGTTTATGATAATCCTCAGGATTATAGCTGTGCCTAATTGTAGGCACTGGAATTCCAGTATCAAGTCTGTCCTCTCACTGAAGACTTACACACAAAACTTTCATACATTGATGTGAACATAATCACAGGTGTTCTACTTTTGGCAATTTTATTCTAGGTTTATCTCAAAATCTTGTAGTTTTATCTTTGTGGAAGACTGATTGTTTAAAATGTTCAAATAAGTGCAAATCGTGCAAATCCCTCGTTTCAACAGTACAGTCTGTTTTCTAACTTCTCTAATAAAGGTCTAATCATTGTGAGAAACACTGAATGACATAGTTGTTGCCTATTAATTTCAAGGGGAAAACCTAGAAAACTAAAGACACAGTTATCATGCTTTAGCAGAAGTAGTAGTCCTCTTTTAATACCTGGAAAAAAACTCCAAAAAACCAAGGTCTCCAGGAGGTACATACAGAACACCAGAATCTGGGCTTTAAACATGCTTCTGTCTTATCCTTGACAATAGAAGTAGCCCCTTTAGGCTCAGGTTTGTTATTTTAGGTGATATTTAACTATTTAAATCAGCCCTACTCACAGAAAAAATCCTGTTTTGCTCTTAATGCATTCCTTCCAGACTGGTCTTTGTTCCAGACACTATGACTGCTATTTATTAGTTCAAACACACTTGAAATTTTGTGCTTTCTCATAAAATGTCATTATTTGCCTATTAAGGTGATCATCTTGTGCATCTCACTAATCTTTTGATGCATTCAATACATAACAGCAAAGCTGCCCAACTGTCATCTTCCATACACTTTTAGGATTTTGTCTGTTTGTAGCAACTTGTTTTCTTAAGCAAATATAGAACCTGTAAAGTCATTGCATGGGTTATGGATTATACGTCATGAGTTATGATTTAATCATGAGTTATGGTTTTGAGACTCATGATTGCTTCGCTCAAATCCTGAGAAAGCATATTTACATTCTAATCTTGAAAATCAGTATTCTTAAAATGAACTATATTAAAGGCACCTTTTAAAGAGAACAATGATAATAGAGTCAATGAAGTAATTACTACCTTGTCCTTCTTTGCACATTGTTTAGAAGTGTGGTCAGAAGAGCCACAGACAGAGAAAGACAAGTGAGACAAGAAGATTATGAAGGACGCTGAAAAAAAATGAACCAAGTTTGTTCTGACGAAGTCTGATGTGTAATTCAGAGTGATTTCCCTTAGAAGGCTGACTGCTTACTGCACAGTCATGGCATGTGCAGCTGTACATCTGGACAAATAATGAGTCCAAATAGTCTAAGAGGTACTTAGGGTATACATTGTACTCTTTAGGGATTTTCCCTACACGTGTTTTTATCCCGTGTAACAGGATAGCTGCCTCACATGTGGTGCAGATAAGAGCTGGAGAAGAAATAAATGTTGGGGCGCAGCCTGCCTTGCCCAGTCTGCAGGAATCACCCATGGTCTGCTGCTGTGAGGTACTGCTAACAGTAAAAATTGGTGTGTAGGCAGCACATCCAGAGGAGACAGTGCCTCAGATGCAGAGGGTTGGGCATGGGCAGACTGTGCAGGAGCAGCAGAGCGTGCTCTGGGGGTTGGATGCCCTTTGTCAGGCACCAGCACCAGCCCAGACTGCAGCCAGGACATCGCACAGTTCAGTCAGAGTGGCTCTGCGCTGCTCCCCTCACAGTCCAACAGAGGATGCCCAAAAGTGGCCTCTCCACTGGAAGAAAAAATTTAAAAATGCCTATAGATTACTGGAGGATTATGTTGAATAAGTAATATTCTTCCAATTTTGAGGCAATTTAGTGGCTACTCAACTTTCTTAAAAAAAGACAATATCGCTGACCTTTCCTTTTTGATGTATGAGCTCCCTGGCCATGTCTGGGCTTCATAAAATTTAAGTGCACTAGGGACCTCATTATTTTATTACATTTCAGCATTGGTGACTCAAGAATGTGATTTTTCAAGTTATGCAATCTGTGAGAACCTCTTCATCTTGGGGAAGGAAAGAATATAGAGAGTAATTTAACCACACACCTCCAAAGAACCTATTTGAAATTGTTTTGCTTTTTCAAAAAATCTGTAGTTTTTCTGAGTTTTTACTCTACAAACTAATGTAGATTATGTCAAGCTAATTTTATGTTGACATGTTCAATAAGATGCATCTTTTAATATCTGTTCATTAAGAATACATTGAAAATTTCCTTCTTATAAATGTAGATGAGATAGCTTCATCCTAAGTACTGAATATACTTATTCTAAAAATGTAGGGAAACAGACTGAACTTAAAATAGGCTTTGGCTCTGCACAAACAAAATGAGGAAGTAGCAGGGGAGGGATGTCTCTCTACTGAAAACTTTTCTATTGATTATTTGCATGAATATAAATTAGTATTCAGAATGTCATTAAAATAAAATACCTGCAATAGCATTCAGATGTTATTCTTGGCATTCCCCTCATGCACTCCTGCACAGGAGGAGAGAAAAGGCACTAGCCTTTAGAGGTGATAGATTAAAATGCTGAAGAATTATCCTTAGATCAAGAGTGGAATCAAAAGTAAGTAATTTTTTTTAAGGTTTGTGTGTGTGTGTGTATGTGCGTGTGCATGTGTCAATCTGAAAGCTTCTTGAAAATTACCAAAATTTTGGGTTCACACAAAACCTTACAATGATATTTCTTGAAAAATCATTGCTTTCATTCATTCCTCATTTGCAAATGAACAAGACTGTTTGTTGCAGCAAATCCACAATGTACCATGGTTTTCATTCCTTCAGGCTGCTCCCCTCATTTTTCCTGAGTACAAATTATATTCACAAAACCCATATTTATTCAGTTAACATTAGGTACTGCCTAAAATTGTTGATAATTCTTGCAGTGTTTACTGTCTGATTTCCTGCTCCATTGCACATGAGAAGCAGCAATAACTTTTAAGTCGATGAGCCAGCACAGGTGATGTGGTCTATTTGGTATTAAAGTGTTGTTTAAAAACATCCCCAGAGCAAATACTACAAGTAATGTGATTTTTTTTAAATGCTGTGATTGCTCTTGAATTATGTGGCCAGTGCTGAATATAAAAACTTTTACAGAGATTAATTTCTCTATATTTACTGCCACCAACTTTTTTGAGGGTATTGGTCAATTTTTACTTCTAAAACTTAAGATTGTAGGATCAAATCTCATAAAAGTGATTGAAAACAATATTGAAAACAATAATTTGCTATTAAAATTTGTGCAATTACTAGAGAGTTCAGGCATTGAACTCTGCACCAAAATTTGTTTTAAATTTAGTAGATGCCAGCAAAGTCTGTAAGATGTTCTGACACATTTTTATTTCATTTCCATGACTGTACTTTTGAAAAACTCACTAATATAATTTACTAGCCTTAATTTCTGTTTTAATGTTTGTTTTGAAAAATATATCCTGCCATGAGATAATTTGATATATTTTTAAATAACAGAATTAAGTAAAAAAATATCTAAGTAGTGCTGTTTAGTGTGTAAGTCCCCAGACTTGATTAAAGAAGAGACACAGAAGCCCATTCAATGTCTTCCATCTGTCACTGATTTTGCACCTGCCATTGGCAGACTCGGGAGTATTGCTGAAAGAGGCTCTGTCATATTTCAAACAGCAGGAATCTTCTGGCATTTGGCCACAGACTCACCTTCATAATGCCTGAAAATCCACATGTGGTCCTACTGCCAAGATGCCTCTGCCCATCCCTCTCACTCCAGAGTAGAGGGGATTGAGAAGCCTTTTTGTATCTTCTAACTAACAGCTGCTGAATGGAAGATTCCAAACTGGTATTCAGTACTGTACAAATATCCAGAAGGAAAAACCTGGTGATGCTAGACAGTGGAAAATTAGTTGAGCTGAGAAAAATACTGGAAAAACTACTTTATTTTTCCAAAATAGAAAGAGCCATGCAGAATGTCTTTTCTGTTAAACACAATCTTGCTGCTTGTATAAGAACATCTGCAAAGATTTTACTTTGGGCAGAGAGAAGCTCACTTGCTGAGCTGAACTTTGACACCACATTCCTGTGTTAAGAAATCTTGTGCTTAGCACTTATACAGACCTGGGAGAGTATAAGCTTTATGAAATACTGAAAAATCCTCAGCTTAGGCTGAAACCTCATATTCTTCCCTTTGCATTTGAGAGCTCTATACAATTTTCTTTGCAGGATGATATTTCAAGTCAGGAAATTTTAAAGCAATTACAACAATTATGTTCATCACCACACTCTGCCTGACAAATGAGTGTGACTGCAGTGACCTCCTCAGTTTCTCCCAGATGCTGTCTTTCTCACCATCAGTGCCATTAATCAAAGATGTGACGCACATATCTCTGCACAAAACTGGAAATGAGTCAGCCACTATAGATCTATGTGACTTCTTGCAGATGCTCAGGCACCACTGAGTCGTGACTTGAGCAACCAACAGCTTCAAAGCTGCATAGTATTTGAAGTATTCTTTCCCCAAAAAAAATCTGCAGGAACCTTGTTCCTAGTTTAGTTCTATTACATAACACAATGTGCTGGGTACCACAGATCTATGCTGCACGTAGATACTGCAAGGATGGAACTATGAATATGTGATTTTCCCTTTCCTTTTCCAAATATTTCCAGCTGAGAGAATCATATATGTGTGTTTTATACATCTCTGACCATGAGCATTTCAAGCTTTCATTGACCTGAATCTCACTGTGGTAAGTTTTATCTTTCAGCATTTTCAATAAAAGCAGATATGTTGTTAATAAAGAAATTGAACAACTAGTCTTTATGGTTATAGTACATAAAGGCCCTAATTAATTCAGTGGTCATTAATAATTAATTCACTGGTCAGAAATTTTAATGTAAAAAGTGTTATTAAAGGCTAAAACGTTATTCTCAGCCAGCTTTAGCAATCTAACAGTTAAGCTTCCAGTCCAAGCTGGTCATTCAGGATCCCTCCACTATCAAAGGTGAGATGTCCTGCAGAAATTCTGTGATAAGCCAGTCACTAATTTCACCTAGTTTAAAATTAAAATAAATGCCCTTGGATTTGGTTCTCTCTGTTGATTTGCTTTATTAATTAGCTACTAAATTTTTGGATAGCTAAAATTAGTTGCCATGAATCCTAACTTAAAAATTATGGAATGCTCGGCAAATTTTACTCTTAAAAAAGGGGTTTACCTTGTTTCAGTTTCTTCTACTAAGATATCCTCATTAAATGTTTAGTCCTGTTGCTTTAATATAAACCAGCCTTAGACAGATAGCAAACCCATAGGTTTAAAAAGCCTGCTGGCAAAAAATTGTTATTTTTACTCAATGAACAGACATTTCTCAGTTGAGAGTATCCCTGCATTAAACATCAAATATGTATTTCTGCTCTGAAAAAAAAAAAAGAGTAGTACTATTCTCTTCACGTTTCAATGATCTATCTGGTGGCAAAGATAGTAAATGTTTAATTCCTTGTTACTTTAGATTGACAGAAAACACAGATCTTCAGGATTCACTGAGGATATACAATGTCCAGTTTATTCTTTCACTGAAGTGACTGAAAATATTGGTCTTCTCAATATATTTATTTGCAGATAGATTTGTCCAAATCTGTATGTGTTTTTAGTCATATTTTGCTGATCTTCCTGCTTGAGCCTATACAAACCAGACCCAAATCTGTACGATCACATGGAAAACAAGAGCTAAGATTGCCTGTGGCTGCCTTAACTACTGCCAATGCAATAACAGGCACATGTTAAATAAGAATCTGTTCACCCTTAGTATTTGTTTCAGTGCTTTACCAATGCTGCAGTAAATATTGCTACTGGAATTAATGCAAAATTAACCAGTTTTTTTAAACCTTGACAGAAAAACTATGATTTAACAAACTTAACTGTGTTTTTAAGATTACTGACTAGTCAGTAAAACCTGATTCTCTACGCAGTAATAAAAGGATTATTTTCTAGCCAAAGACCAAAGCCATGCAATGATATGTAGGAAAGGATATGTCCCTTTTTTAAAAAAAGGACAAATCAAATAGAACAAATGAAACACAGGGTTTCAGCATAAGGAGGGTGTGCTAGGGAATATTGATTTGTTTAGTGAGTTCAAGTCTCCTGGGCTATGTTAATTAAGACACCATCTTGGCATACAATGAATAAAGTAATTCAGGCTAAGACTATAAGGGAGGCTCCTTAACCACTTACACTCTTGAACACAACTTTCCATAGAAGTAGCAATGGGGAGCTACCAATGTCACCCATTCAAATTTGATCTAGTTAAGTTTATGGAGAGGTATCTATGAGATAGCTGTTTGAAATAGCAGGGGACTTGATCTAATGACTCTGCTAACCTGTGCGCCCTGTACTTATCTTTTGAAAGCATCAGATTTTCCTTACTTCCATGTGTTGGGTATTTCTTGTTTCAAAAAGATCAATAAAGAATGGCTACCTTGTTATGTGCAGGGAAGTATTTCATTTCATGGCATGAAATTCTACAGATTTAAAACCCAAACTAACATGACACACTGTTATTAAAATATACTCCATATCTAATACTTTCTCCTCATGAATACAATAGCAGTCAGGCTGCATTTCACAGCCTCCATTTTATTTATGGTATTTTTTTGTTCTCATTTTTGTCAAATGTTTTAATCCAAAACCTAGAATTTACTTTTTTATATTTCTGGGAGTTATCAAGTTTGTCTTTTCTTCCTTTCTCATACAAAGCCAACAAGATCTTTAGGGATTCTCTTATCTTCCAGGAACATGAGAATATCCCTACTTCCCAGTATGACCATATTTCTTATTCTTATGTCTTATTTTCCACTGTTCAGTGGGATACTAGTTGTATATGAACACTGTTCCTTAAGTTTAATTAGAATTAAATTCATAAGATATTGGAAAAATCTATCTCATGGTTAACTCCAAAAAAGATACATAAGTTTGCAAGCTTTAGGTATAACATCATTCAGGTTTGTTGCTGAAGTGTCAATGGCAGAGCAGATGTAATTTGAGCAGCCACATCTATGTGAAAATACCTTCATCTCATATAAGTCACATCCCATACTATTAACAAGCTATCTTTTTTATTCTGTTGGGGGTTTTCTTTCCCCAGAAGAAAGAGCTATTTTACAAGAGGCAACTTACCAAGAAATTTACCTGAGATATTTGCAATCAGTCTCTTGCATGGCATGGTGTCTGGAAGTCTAGAAATAGTTTAAACTAATAAGTTATATGTACAATAATCCTTGTTCAGTCATAAAGCAGCTTTGGTTGGTTTGTTGTTTTCTTTTCTTTTCTTTTCTTTTCTTTTCTTTTCTTTTCTTTTCTTTTCTTTTCTTTTCTTTTCTTTTCTTTTCTTTTCTTTTCTTTTCTTTTCTTTTCTTTTCTTTTCTTTTCTTTTCTTTTCAGGACAGTACAGTTACTGGGGTTTTTCTGACTTCTGCTTCCAGAAGAAACCCCACTGGGGTTTTTCTGACTTCTGCTTCCAGCTGCTGCAGCAGATGCATTTCTTGGGCTTGGACAAATCCCTGTCATTCAACTTTTCTTTTCACTCACACTAAAAATGTGGGCCCCACTGGGTGCCTTAAATCACTGAAGGAAAGACATGAGGCATGGGCCCAGGCCAGTGATGAGGTTTGTAGCTAACCAAAGTGAAATGGTAAACAAACCCCAACTTATTCTCTTCCTACCCCTAGTCTCTGTCAGGGAATTGTAGTAACTCTGGAGGTGATGACTGAAAGCCCTGGAAGTGCAAAAGAACTTAATTTTTGGCAAGGGTAAAGCATATGCACTGTTTTATACACAATTCCTCATACTGTGTTACTTAAATTAAAAACATAGCATATACTGTTCTTTTACCTAAATAACTATGTTCTGAATATGCTCATCTACTCTAGAAAAGTAAGTTCATTTTTTTTCAGAAATAAAGTTTTACAATTAGATTTATGTAATTAGACTACAGAAAACACAATCCAGAGGAATGGTGATACGTATTTTAACATCAAAGATTTGCAGATCTTTCCCATTGACCTTCTCTTTAATTACTTTGTCCTTTGGTAATAAAGTTAGCAGGAACTTTTTATTGCAGAATATTTGTATAAGATTAAAAATATCCCCAGGAACTTACACACTGTCAAGAGTAAATTAATATTCTTGCTGGAACTTGAAGCTTGGCAACTGAGTCAGACTAGCCTGTAATATTCTGACTTTCTGTAAAAGCCTTCAAATGGAAGTAGTATGCTTCAAGAGTGCTTCAGAGGATCTTATTTCCAAACTTCAATGAAACAAAGAGAAATGTAGGTGATGTGGAGATAATACATGCTTTGTATATTTGCAGAGTCACATCTCTTGCTTTCTCTGGCCAGAGAGCATACAACACATATAGAAACTCCCCATTCCCACCCCCAATATGCATAAATGAAAGATATATATAGTAATGAGAATAAATACAATGTTAAAATTAACTAAAATATGTTAATATGAGAAGAAATTAGGTGGAATTTCAATTTAATTTCCTTGCAGTATCTTTAACACTGTATGTTAGAATCCAGGATTATGTTACCTTGGTTGCCCAGTAAAGAAGCCCGTGAACTAGAACAGCCTTACTTTCTTGGGATCTAAACATTTTAGGCATTACTCTCATACACATTTTTCATCCAAAACTTTCCAGTGATCCAGTTGTAGGTGGAGCATTTGCAAGGTCCAGTGTGAATAGTTGTAGTGAGGAATGGAGACGATCCATTCAACAGCAACCAATGAGACCTATCTTTAGTGTAGCATCCCCAAGAGCAGAGAATTTCTCCGTGGTAAATGAGAGATGTTGGGGTGTTGACAGTGCTAAGTGGAAGGGTTTAGTGTACACACTGCAGGAACCCACCCTGTTCACCAGCCTGGGGATAGTGAGCAAAAGTGTTTGGACACCTCTCAACAAGCTGATTCATAAGATCAAGCAAAGTCACCCTAAGCAAGAGCTACAAGTTTATGGACTGAGCTACCCAGGGAAAGTGAGATTATTTCACTCACAGATGAAGGCTACAAACTCTTACTTTCTACTCATCAGTTTCTAGAACTCACTGTAATATGATGGGGTTGAAGGGTGGAAGTGTGGGTTCAAGTTCTCAAATTGAGAAAATCTTCATGTTCACAGCTTAACTTTGGCTGCCATTATCATGGCCTCTAAAGAAAAGACTGCTTGTGCAGTCTGCAGTGTTCCTTTTTCATGGGTTGTACAAGCTACTGGAGAGACAAAAAATTTTCTTTTGGTAATTACTTGGACTAAGGCCCTAGAAATGTTTCTGGGTATTTTTGTGGCGGTGGGCATGCCCATATCACAAGGCACAAATGAGTAGGCTGTACCTAGTTTTAGCTGTGATTTTTTTGTCATTTTTGCACTTAGTATTTAACTGTGAATGGCAGTATCCTTTAAACATGTTGTATATAACTGTCCATCCACAGTTTCAATAAATAGAGTGGTTTTTCCTAGGCTTTATTTTTTGTGCCCAATTTTCTGTCACTTATACATGAGATTTACATTTTGCATCTAATAGCAATTGAGGAAATCAAAATTGCTTAATCATCTTGCTCTTTTTCTAGGACATTATGATAAGCAATAGCAAATTCTCAGAAATACCTGTAATATTTAATACTACACAAGCTTGGGAAATATAGTTCATGTTGAGACTACTGCTGTTTCCATTAATTAAGACACATAGCTGTTTTTTTTGTAAAAATCTTCAGTGTCCTGACATTGTATTAGTGCAATGATTTAGATGAAATTTGCTTAAGATTAATACTCTTCAGAAAGGTTGAACAATAGATATAAGGTGGTTGATATTGCTGTTTAATTTTTAAAAGCACAGGAATACAGAAGGACAATATTGTGTTTAACACACCAACCTGCAACACAGGAGACTGGAGCTGAACTCTAGTGTTAGTTACTGTCTCTGTATTGGATTCTGCATCTGAAATAGCATGGCTGACAGTACTGCCTTTCCCCAGCCCTTCTCCTTATACCCATTCTAATTGCAAGCACTCAAGAACAGGAATAATTTCTTGCTGTTTGTGTGAAAATTATATGGTTTGTAACACAGCTCTGACCTCGCCTGGTCCCGTTGACTCTAGTCTGTCACAGGAAATGTAATAGTCTTGCTATTATTTGTCTGAGTTTAGTATTTACAGTGTAACAGTGATTGTCTACTGCACCATTACCTGCAAAACCCTGGTCCTTTCTCTGAGGTCCTCCTATAGGTCTTGGCAGCAACTTCTTCCACTTACCAGATCTCACGGACTGACCCAGAATTTAGGCTGCAATGAGAGATGCAGGGCAAGCATTGCCTATGCTGCTTTGGGTAACCACTGCAGTATTACTCAGGTTAATTCTCACTTTTTGGTTTGCTTTTTTGGTACTAGCTTTTTTGAATTAGCTATTCTGTATGTGTTGCTGGGTCTAAGAAGTCCCTGAAAAGTCAGGGATTATTGCAAGTATTTCTGAACCAAGATGGGAATAGAAATCAGAGAACTGTGGTAAGGTATACAGTTCAGAATTCCACAAGGACAATCAAAGCAAACTTTTATTATCTGAAAATTGCTTTAGGGGTGGTAAAATATTAGAAATCAGATGGTTTGGCCTTAGTGCAGTGAAAGTCTTATATGCAGGTTTAAGGAAGAAGAACTTTCCAAGAAATGTGGTCTGACTGAAGGCACGCTCTCCCCTGTGAATTGACACCACATTAGCTCGTGGAATGTAACACATCTCAGCTGAGATAATAGCACATTTTCAGAATATTTCTCACTCAAGGAATGAGTCAAAGGTTCTTTAAGTCAATGGCATTTTCTCTTTCTAAAAGTATGTATTATTAAATCAGTAGAACTGAATTCATGGGCAGACCTAAGTGAAATAGTAAATGTAGATTGACATTAAATCTATGGTTCCTACCCTTGGTAAATTGCAAAGTTTTAAATTATAACTTCATATTGCTTCTTCTTGAATAATGATATTCTAAGCAACATATTTATGAATTTCAACACTGGAACCTTTTGATATGAAACCCAAACTTCTATTGGGTGAACAGATAAATCAAAATTGCCACAGACAAATGCAGTCTGTGAAATGACCCAAGTAACTAGAGGGAGAAATTTGCTGTATGTGCTTCAAGAGTGTGTTTGCAAAGAGAAAAGCAGGCAAAAAGGTGCATAATGACACAAAGGAACATTTCCCTTCCCATTTAACCAGGTCATGGCTGCTGTGAGTCACACATAGTAGGTCCATATGAGTTACTTCGTGTACTTCAGGGGTTCCTTTGGTGCACAAACTTGTTCTACATCTGTACTAAAGGTACACCCTGAGGTGCCGCACTGATGTGCTCAAAACATGTTCCTTTCTCATGGGTTCAAGGCAAAATTGCACCCTGAGGAGGAATGAATAAAACATCAGGAGTGTTCAAGTGGATCTTCAGGAAGTAGAAAAGAAG
This sequence comes from Camarhynchus parvulus, assembly GCF_901933205.1. Classification (NCBI taxonomy): domain Eukaryota; kingdom Metazoa; phylum Chordata; class Aves; order Passeriformes; family Thraupidae; genus Camarhynchus; species Camarhynchus parvulus. The sequence goes on from NC_044572.1 coordinate 132,966,239, forward strand.
TTTCTGTCTCTTTTTCTACCTCAATAAGATGTTCTTCTTAAGGATAGCCGTGCACATTTATTTCCTTAGTTTGAGCTTTCTCACTCAATTCCCTCATTAGCTGAACTATATGAAGTAGAAGTTCAGAGGGGACCTACCAAATAGAATCATTAAAGTTTTTTAGAACTTTTCTCACAAGATTTAAAAAAAAAAGTAAGAGGAAAATACTAACTTTGGTTCAAAGCATAGATAATATATTTAAGGGTTATAGAATAATTTATACTCGCTGCAGATGACTGGACTGAAAGAAATATAAAAATCAATATTAGTAAAAAATAAAACTTCAAAGGAAATGTGAAAACTCTGTAACAGGTACTCTGGTTTTGCAGCATTCACAATGTAAATAGCAAGAACTTTTCTCTGCGTGAACCTGGGATTTTAAGTAAAAACCCAACTAAAAGTACTAGTAAAAACCAAACTATAGCTACTAGTAAAAATAACTTGTTTCAGAATTGTTTTTTTTCTCAAAAGATGTTTATGAAGAAAGTAAGGAATATTTTAAAGTGTGGGAAGGTTTTGATTTTAATAATTAAATTTATCTTCTTCTATATTTCATAAGCAAACCCCCAGGCATTTTTGTGACTGTCACAGACCATGGCTTTCATGTTGTAGAAAAAAAATCATGCCAATATTCTTTCATATCTTCTATAGCTCTAGGTATAAGCAGCTACAGTTCCTTACAAACTTATCATTTGTAAGATTTCCTACGGATTATATTTAAACTCTTGGAAGTGGCAGTAAAAAAAACCAACCCTGTGGCAGGAACATATTAACAAGATTTCCTACCATGATGATGTGTCAATATTTTATGACATTTGACTCTAATGGCAGGAAAAGTGTGAATTCTCACTGCTGTTACACTGACCTGAACACTTCCTTATTTTGCATTACTTCAGTTACTGGAGAATGGACATTGTATCAAGAAAACAGACATAAATTTGTTGCAGAAACTTCATTTTCTTAAGTAATTTTCATAGTCTTTCTTTTGCAGATCACACTTCAGTAACAGCAGAGCTCCAGAAAAGCAGAGCAATGAGTGCAGCTGGAGTCACAGTAATCATTTCTCCCAATTCTGAGAGCTACTGAAAGAGCAGTGAAACCAAAATCTTTACTCTTGTTGTCTTGCTGAGGGAGGAATACTCAAAACACCTGTCAAGACTCAGCCTTCACAAGCCTCAAATCACTAATTTTAAAGATGAATTGTTCAGGTACCCCTCAATGGGCAACGTCCAACCTTGTACTTGGAGACTTAGTAACTGTCTTATAAATCCTATTTGTAAGTATTGCTGCCTTGAAACTAAAAATCTTAGAATAAAGCAATGTAAAACAACCATGAAACCATTCATGCAATTAGGCATCAATCAGCTGAGATGGATGGTTCAAACAGCTCTGTCAGAGCCTATGAAATCCACCTCCCAACACCTGAAAGAGGGCATTAATCACAGCAATCAGCACCAGAACAGTGGCAATGGTCTCCAAGCAATGGAAACTCCCGCTCAATGAAACCTCTGGCTGCTGCTGGCCAGTAGCAGTGCAACAATAAAACCACCACACAAAAAGACTGAAGGCAGATGTGAAAGTGACATCAACAGCAAAAGAACTTTAGGACAGATGTAGGTATCTCACCATGGAAGAGCAGTAAACTGAAGTCTGAGAGGCTTTTCTACTTTCTCCTTTAGATATTTCTGCAGAGAATATCTGAAGGAAAGCAAACAAAACCAGAACTGAAAGCCAGAATTGTTTAATCCAGATGTTGTCTCCTACACCACTTGAACAATTTCTTTAAATAAAAAATGCTGAAGTTAATTCAGCTAAATTGTGAGGGCACTGCTAAAAATATACTGAAAAAATGCACTATTCTATGTGTTTAGTTTTCAGAAGTGTTATTCCTTATTATCATACTCCTATGGAGCTCTTTATGTGCAATTATTTCTTCCTACTGCCATCATAACAATGCTGTCCAAAAAAGCAAATAGAAATCTTCACACCAGTGGGTAGGAAAACACAAAGCAGCATTTTTTTTTCAACTATATGGACTCTAATTCACATGGAGACAATCCAGACATATGTATCTAACACCTCAGGATATGTATTTTACATTACAAGTAATGCTTAGCCAAGCACCCAAAACCACAAAAAATATTTTAATGAAGGACAGTATCAATTTGCCTCTAGCATATCTCTAATTTGAGTATAACTTGGACTGTCTTGTGGGAATTATGCTTGTTTGAATAAAATCTGAATTTGTCTTGCCTGCATAAAGATATTGCTTAAAGGAAAAACAGCTGCATTATATAATATCAAACAGCTTAACTACTACATCTAATTATATTAAAGACTAAACTACTGGAAGCAATGAAAACACTTATTAGATTATAAACATGAAAGCAAATGGGAAGCAGCAAGTTTAACATAGACTGTGCTATTAATGCCCTTGAAAAATCTATGTCCTTGCCTTTTGCAGTAACAAGCTACATTTTCTAGGTCATACTGTAAACCATACTTGGAAAAAAGCTCCCTGGGTGAAGTTATTAGAATTGCTTCTAGCAACTGTTACTGTCTTTAACAGCAGCATTGCCCATTTCTGGAAAAAAAATTTAAAAAATAGGAGAAGAACTGTGCAATTCAACGTTCTTTTCATCCAAGCACAGGAAGGAAATGTTGCCTCAGTTTCCTGAAATACAACCGGAAATATTCAGCTTTTCACAAAAGAGATTAGAAAAATAGTCTTTACAAAATGAAATCTGAATCATAAAGATTCAACACTTCAGATATGAAGATTCAACCAAACTATCAAATGGGTTGAATTTTTCACCAGACTAAGCATTGCACTTGCATGATGGGAGACGCAGCCATCTTCAATTCAGCAGCTGTAGCAGTGTGGGTAGAAATACCTCAGGACATAACAGAGAATGAAAGCCTGAAGGCTTGCAGTACCTGAAAATTTAGAAGAACCTTCATTCAAAGAGAAGTATAGCTGAAAAAAGAAGAAAGACAAAAATTATTTATTTTCTTATTCCTTTTCATCTTCAGTTCTCCTTTCTTGGAATTTCTTCTGCCAACAAAACCTGGTTAATATGTGCTAATACATGACTCATGTCTAGTAATAGCTGGAATTGGAGTTTGATACAGGATGGTTTACTGTATGTTGGTTTTCTGGAGATGTCCTTCAAAGATAGTAAAAGATGGTAACCCATTGGACGCCATAAGCTGATATACCAAACTGATACTGACACAGGAGTCTGCCTTGTGGTCAGGATGCCATCCAGAGGGATCTGGAAAAGCTCAGGAATTGGGCCCATGGTAACCTCCTCAGATCCAACACAGCCAAGTGCAGTGCACTTCACCTGGGTTGGGGAAACCTCTGGTATTATTATAGACTGATGGATAAACAGATTGAGAACAGCCCTGGTGAGAAAGATTTGAGGGTGCTGGTGGGTGAGAGGCTGGACATGACCCAGCAATGGTCACTCCAGAAAGCCAAATGTGTCCTGGGCTGCATCCAGAGCAGTGTGGGCAGCAGGGTGAGGGAGGGGATTCTGCCCCTCTGCTCTGCTCTGATCTGCTCTGCTCTGGTGAGAGCCCACTCAGACTGCTTCAACCAGGTCTGGGAGCCCCAGCACAGACTGGGACCCAGTGTTTGAATGGGTCCAAAGAAGAGCCATGAAGATTATCAGAGGTCTGGAACACCTCACCTGTGAGGAAAGGCTGAGAGAACTTGAGTTGTTCATCTTGGACAAGGGAAGGGTCTGGAGGAACCTTATTTTGGCCTTTCAGTCTTAAAGAGAGCCTAAGAAAGACAGGGATATAGACTTCTTAGCAGGACCTGCTGACAGGACAAGGAATAATGGTTTAAACTGAAGAAACATTGATTTAGATAATCTGTAAGGAAGAAGTGTGGAGTTTTTTCACAATGAAGGTGGTAAAGCACTGGCACGGGTTGCCCAGAGATGTGGTAGAATATAAGAATATTCCAGGTCAGGTGAGTTGGGTCTCTGACCAACCTAAATCTAGTTGAAGATGTCCGTGGTCATTGCAAGAGGTTTGGATTAAATTACTTTAAAAGTTCCTTCCAACACATTCTAGGATTCTAGGTAGTGAGAACACAACATACAGCATGAAAATATTCTGCACTGTAATTTGGGGGAAAAAAGCAACAAAGATAAATTGAAAGTTAATTTTTTTTATTATTTATTCTCTTACGGCATTTATTCTAAATAATTTTTCTAGAATTTTTTGTTACTGGCATTTAGGATCATGAAGATTTTATTACAAGCACTTGCAGGCTGCACTGGTTCTGCTTATTTCTCTATATTCTTCACAGGTGGTCCCAGCAGTTGTTCATTGATCAGTGTAGTCTGTGAATTCCCCATACATTTGCTATATTTCTGTCACAGCAGCCTTTCCTTCCTGCACAAGTTAATAAGTTTTGTGAGAAGCAGCTCTGGGCTTACTTGTTTGCCTGAAGTTATTTGCATGATATTATCACACAGCATAAAGGGCATCTGAGGCTAAGCTCAGGCTGGGCAGCAAAGGGGGCTCCTGCTTCTCCAGGCTTTGACCTGAGCACAGATTTGTGCCCAGGCAGTTCAAAACTAACCAAGCAAGAATTCAAGTTCCGCTGTGTGCCTGTGCTTAAAGAACTGCATAGACATCATCTGCTTTGGATGGCTGAGTGTACTGTGATCTATATGGCTCTTATGCTAGGCTGCATCATTAAAAAGTTTATATTTATCTCTGTAATTTACTCTCATTATGTGTAATATGAAAGAACAAATGAAGAAGTATAACTATTCTGATAGATAGCTACTTTGCCAGTGAAGAATTTGCTATATCAAGTGATCTAAACATTTATTTAATTTGACAGCAGTCATTGTCAGCTGTTTCAGAGATAAACCTCTAGAATGATGTGTGCAGGGACTTTGCACTAGAAAGTAATTTTTTCGTGGATTTAAGGATATTCTCTTTGTAGGTGAGTTTGGAGAATGGGCATAATGTTACAGTCAATGTGATAGCTGAATGTGGCTGAGAACGGATGTCTTATAATTAGCATGTTAGGATATAGATTTATTCCTTTTAAAATTTTAACAAAAGCCATTTCCATTTGTTCTGTGGCAGTGATTTTCACAGGCTGAATATGAATATGTTGATATGTGCACTATTTACATGCAGTCTAATAGATATGTTGCCTTTGTATATTCTTTTGTTTCTATACTGTGAAAGATAAATAGCGCTGTTTAATTAACATTGTTTTTAGGATTAAGTAAATGCAGGGGTTTTACACTTTATTTTACTTTCTTCAGTACTAGTTTCTTTGCTGTCCAAACAACTACCAAGTCAGTAAATTAACACAAAATTTAATGGCAACTTTTAATTCTGTGTATAAGATCCTAAGAAACCAACTCAAGGCAAACCAGAACTGTTTAAAACCTGATATGACAATGTAGTCATTCAATTTCTTGCTCCTAGTATGATGTCCACTCCTGGGAAACTGTCTCTAACTTCCATTGTTTAGATGAAAACATTGACATTTTAATCACCAATTGTACCAGGAAAAAGGAGAACATCGAACCCATCTATAAAAGAGTAAAAAAGAGGATCCTGGGGACTACTGACTTGTCAGCCTCACCTCTATGCCTGGGAAGATCATGGAAAAGATCCTCCTAGCAGCTCTGCTAAGGCACACAGAGAACAGGGAGGTGATTCAGGGAGACAGCCAGCATGGCTTCACCAAGGGCCTTCTATGATGGAGTGAGTGTATTGGTGGACAAGGGAAGGGCTACAGATGTCATTTATCTGTACTTCTGTAAAGCCTTGGTCATAGGTCCCTCCAACATCCTGCCCTTTAAATAGGAGATGGATAAGGAACTGGTTGGACAGCCACATCCAGAGGGCAGTGGTCAACACCTTGGAGTCCCAATGGATATCAGTGACAACTGGTGTCCCTCAGAGATCGGTATTGGGACAGTGCTATTTCATATCTTTATTAATTAAGACAAAAGGATGGAGTGCACCCTCAGCAAATTTGCAGAAGACAACAAACTGACATACCTGTGGATGACACACCTGAAGGATGGGATCCATTCCAGAGGGATTTGGACAAGCTTGAGAAGCAACCCATAGGAATCTCACGAGGTTTAATAATATCTGCTGGTGCTGCACATGGGTTAGGAACAACCACTGGTGTCAATCCAGGCTGGGTGATGAACAGATGGAGAGCAGCCCTGCTGAGTGGGATTTGGGGGTGCTGGTGGATGAGAGATTGGACATGACCCAGTAATGTGCGCTTGCAACCCAGAAAGCCAAATACGTCCTGGGCTGCATCAAAGCATCTTTGGGATCAGGTTGAGGGAGGGAATTCTGATCCTCTACTCCATTCTCCCACCTGAAGACCCCATCTGCAGTGCTTCAGCCAGGTCTGGGGTCCCCAACACAGGAAGCAAATTGACGTGTTGGGAGTGAGTCCAGAGGAGGGACACAAAGTTGATTGGAGGGATTAAGCACCTCTTCTATGAGGAAAGGGTGAGAGAACTGGAGTTTTTCAGCCTGGAAAAGAAGGGTTGGGGGTGATCTTACTGGGGCCTTCCAGGATCTGATGGGAACTCACAAGGAAGATGAAGAGAGACTTTTTACAAGGGCCTGTAGTGAGAGGACAAAGAGGAATGGCTTCAAACTGAGAGTTGGTTTAGATTAGATATTAGGAAGAAGTTTTTTATCGTGAGGGTGGTGAGGAACTGGAACATATTGGTGGAACAGAGAAGTTGTGTATGCCCCATCCCAGAAAGTGTTCAAGGCCAGGCTGGATGGAACTCTAAGCAACCTGGTCTAGTGGGTAGCATCTCTGCCCAGGGCAAGGCGGTTGGAACCAGATGACCTTTAGGGTCCCTTCCAGCCAAAGACATTCTATAATTCTGTTATTCTATGGTTCTAACCACCAAAAATATAAAAGAAGACTGTTGCCAAAATAGTGCAAAAACTTCTGATTTTCATGTTATTTTAGTAACTAACTATATATGATATTCTTTCAGCTTTTATAGATACTGCAAAAATATAAAAGCAAACTGTTTTCAAAACAGAGCAAGGATTTCTGTCTCCAGTAAGGACTTTCCACCTGTTTCTATCATGAAATAAGTCTGAAAATAATTGATTAACCAATGTGATATAAATTGGGACTGAATCAAATAGAATAATTCTGTAAGAAATATGTGTGTGGATCCAGAAGAAAGTAATTACACAAATGCAATTGAACAATCTCCTGAACCAGTCAGAATTTTGCAGCTTATCTTTAATTTGTTTTGCCTTCTATACCAAGTATTGTATTTCACAGTAGGAGATGACAGGTTGTTATCTCAAATTCCCTCAAATAAGCTTCTAAATTGGGATACACTGGTTCATCCCTACAGGAATCCATTTGGGCTAATTGATCTATGACTCAGTGAACTTTACATCAACACTGAAAATACAGAATATTCATGACCTTGTCTATAAGAATAGCAAGAGGAGGTACAGAATGGTGTTTACAAATCAATTGGACAACTGGAATACAATGTTGTTTTTCTCTTTCTTCTTGGTGCTTATTCCTGATGAGTTTTCTGTTAAACCCTAATGGCTTGCCAAGGAAACTTAGAAATAAAGTAACAAATATCAACCACTAAAATAAGGTGAACAAAAATGGTGGGTAGCTAAGGTGCATTTTATTCTTTTCTTAAATATTTTGTGTCAAAGCAAAATGACTTAGTGTTTATGCAAAATTTAGCTTCAGCATATACTATGAAAATAGTTATTCCTGTTTATTTATCCTGAAACTGAAAACAGTATTTATGTTACAGAATGTGATTACTTCAACAAATATGTTCTCTATCTAAATGGAAAGATCCATCCTTTCTTTCACAAAAAAGATGCATAAAAATTGATGCATAAAAAGATTTAATATTTTATGTTTTCTCATTTTGTTTTACTTTCCACAGTCAGTGTAGGAAATACTGCACAGTTGTACATACCTAATTCAAGCTCTGGCCTTCCAGTTATGTAAATAAAAAATGAAGGGTTCAATCATATTAGTCATAATATCTGCATTAAAGAGTACATTTAACTCTCTAGTTTTGAGATCTGGATGATGTTCTTCAAGTATTTAATTAAAGATATCTTACTGCAATTTTTATTTAGGAAAGGAAGATGAAGAAATTAGCCACAAGAGAAAAAAACCCTGGAAGGTAAGGGACTCTTTATCTCAAAATTAAATATTTTCACATATCACAAATGAGTTCACAAAAGGGATCATAATATATAGCACAGAATCATAGAATAGTCAGGGTTGGAAGGGACCCCCAGTCATCCAGTCCAACCCCCCTGCCAAGGTGGGTCACCTTGAGCAGGTGATGCAGGAGTGTGTCCAGGAGGATTTGGAATGTCTTCGGAGAGGGTCACTCCACCAACACCCTGGGCACCCTGTTCCAGTGCTCTGCCACCCTCACTGTAAATTTCTCATTCATGCAGAGGTGAAACTTCTTGTGTTTTACTTTACAGCCACTGCTGTGTGTCCTGTCCCTGGGCACAAAAATAAGAGTCTGACACCTTTCCCTTTGAACCCATATTTGAGATATTTATACGCATTAATGATAAATCCTCTCAGTCTTCTCTTCTGAAGACTAAGCAGGCCCAACAAAGCTGGCTTTTGTATTCAATTTTAATTGAATTATAACTTTGAATTGGCAGGAAATTCATATCTGGCAGGAAGTATACAAAGGAAGAGGTAAGATCTAAATGTTAACTTCTAATTAATTTCCTCATTTAAGATCACCCTAGATTTAAAAGACATGTGATTATTCAAAAGTCAAGGCATATATAAACTTCCTGATATTTCAGTTTTGGAGGAGAGCTTCACACATATTCCTTTAATGAGATGCTTTGTAATTTATGGTGTATTTCCAACTTTCTACAGTGATAATTTCTGATAACTTTGAACAAAGTTTTGGATAAGTTTGAGTTACCCTTAATTTGTGGAATTGGCTTAATTGTGATGCACACAGAGGCTGCAGCAATGTTATGCTGCTCCAGCATCCTGGGGAATTCTGATCTGTGAACAACTGATGACTATTCATTAGCACCGGTTACAGGTGTGTGCTTAAGAAATGCTCATAAAGAGGCACTGAAGCAAAGACAGAGGAAGAATACACAATTCATGCCTTTGACACTCGTCTTTTGGGGAGCTCTGGTTTTCAGATTTTGCCTCTCACAATCCTGTGCATGAACCTCTAGTACCAAAGCTCTGAGGGGTTTTCAGGGCCATGCAGCCATGTAGACATGACAGACTTGTGGGGGAATGACTGCCTCACAAGCACTTGCCAGGGAGCTGCAGAGAAGGGTGGGATCCCTGAGGGTGCCCAACACCATGAAATGGGTCCAGGTGAGCTCCCTTAGTTGCTCACAGGCTGGGCATGTGTGGAAAGCCCCATTGTGGGGTACTTGCCCTGGGGTCTGTGCCCTCTGCAGGACCAATGCTCTGCACACCATGCAGAAAGCAAAGCCTGCTTTGGGCTCATGCTGCCTTGCCATGGGATGCACTGCCCCAACTCAGTCAGCAACAACACTAATGGCAATAACCAGAGCAGCTGCACTTGCTGCAGTCAGCCTCAGATGCAGGATGGAGAAGCCATCTGCTAATGCAAGTCTTTTTGGAAGCAAAATATGAATTCATTTCATGGTGGCATCTATCAGGGTGTCTGTCCCATCATGACCTCACGTGCTTCCTAGCAAATCTCTGTAAAAAGAGCTCCAGCCTACAGTAAGCCACCTTAGGAGACATGGCAGATGCTTTAAAGGACAGCTATTTGCCACTAGTTTATGCTGACCCCACAAACTGACATATATTAAGTGCAGGGACAGCTTGTGCTGCTTTAGCTCCTCTGACTCCTCCTGCTAAAGCTCCTCTTTAGCTTCGCTGACTATGCTGGAGGAGAAAACCTGACCACACAGAGACAACTTTCTGAAATGTACTAAGTATTGATTTTTGAAGTATATCTGGGAGCATTAAAAAAAAAAAAAATTACTTCATTTACTGTGATTCGAGTCACAAACCTTTTGGTTTGCATTAGCAAGGCCACACTGAGCAAGGGTATTGCAAAGCTACCCTGGTAGGCTGGAACTAGTGGCAGAGAAGGAAGATCTATCCTCTTCTCACTAACAGGAGGCATCCTGAGACATAAATAATAAAATGGAAAAATAGCAATGGTGCTTCTCAGGTACAAAATATTTCCATTCATAAATGGAGAAATTCACTTACTCCATGCGAACCAAAAAAATCAATATCATATGTGGCTTGTTCCAAGGCCTGCAGAGATTTTGCATGAAATTAACCAGTTATTAAACATGCTGAAACTGAAATGAGTCAGTGTTAAATAATGCTCCAATTCCTCTTGGCTTGTTTCAGTGACAAATTCCATCTTAAACAGTTAAGTGATTACAAGCTTTGAAATTAAATTTCAGGATGAATAATTAAACAGCAATCTCTGATGTCTATGAGAAATCCCATTCTCTCCTCTAGAAACACTTAGAGTAATAGATACAGCAGTAGATTGGTAACACACTTCTGATTAAATTTAGTCTGCATAGAATGGCTTCTCATATATTTCAGTCAACAGTACACTGAAGCAATTGTATGTTTTATGTAATTTGGTTTCCCATTAGCAAACAATAAGATAAAAAGTCTCCAAAATACATTTGCATTTGAAAATTAGTTAAGTTTGGTTACTTCCCTGGGAAATAGCCCAAAATATAATAATTTAAAACGGAAATGTATCTTTGGTGAGGTATGTACTTAGTCTGGAGATTTTTACTTGATGAACAAGTTGAGAAACTTGTTAGAAAGAAATGTTTGCATGTTTACTTTATAGACGAAAGTTGTTTCAGCTTAGGAGAACCTTTCTTTTCCTCATGACAAAAATCAAATCCTCTACATACAGAAGTTTGAATAAAAGAAGAGGAAAGGTTAATAAGTTACATTTTATGATGGCATTAATCCAAATGTAAAATTTTAGCCAAATCTCTACTTCCTAGTACCATAAAACAGAAAATCTAAAACCTTAAAAATGCCTGAGAAATTTTATCATTCCAACTACATTTCTTTGAAGTACTTTCTGTAGAAATCATTCCTTTTGCTCCACCAATTTTAGAATCTGTGCAGAATGTCAGGATGAAGAACGTCAGGATGAAGAACATCAGGATGAAGGCCTCTTTTCCAACCTTAAAAGCCTATAAACCACAAAACATCCCAGAGTGCCAGGTAGTAGATGTTTAGGATTATGTCTGTCGCTGGAAGTGCTCTGAATTGTTTCTTAGAGCTAAGTACTGTATGTTTGTAGCACTAAGTCAACTCAATTTGTGATGTCATTAAAATATATCCAGTAATTTCTCCTGTGCATTATTATGGATTTAGCATCAGTCAAGAAAAACAAGTGACTGTTTTTATTGGCTTTGCATGAGAACTGTATATGATGAGTGAAATACAATAGAAAAAACAATCACAAGGGTATGAGTAGAGCCTGTTTCTCATAATCATATGTTTTTTGTCCTATGTGTTTTCATGAAACTCAGTTGTCTCACTGAACCCATGCTCTAGAGCCAAAAAAGCTTATTTTCAGCAAAGGAGCAAAATCGCTCTTGGCCACTTCTCTGGAAACCATATCTCTCTAATAACCTTTCCAATGGCCAGTGTACTGACCCTTTTCCTGTCTTCATTTCTGCTTTTTTAATACATACATATGGTCATATGTTTCAGAATAATGTCAATTCAGCTAGAAATTAAAAGTGAACATTTTTGACTCAGAGATTACTGAGATCAGTGACTTTTATTGGTTTCAGATTACACCCAGATTAAAGGAGCAGAAGAATCTCATTATGTGATTCATATTTTCAGAAGCCTGACTCCACACTTTTTTGAAAACAGTAACCAAGTTTTCAGAAGAGTCTAGTACCTTATCTAATGAACTGTTTAATTAGCCTGAACAGAAATATCACAATGGGAGCTTCTGGGTAGAGAAAACATCTGAAATGGGCCTTTAAATTCTGATCATATGTCAGTATATTTCCATGCACATTTATTGCAATGATTAACCTATACCATCCCTTTCTTGTACTTCTCTAAAGCAGCATATTTGCTCTCACACCTGCTTGAAAATCAGCAAATATTGCTGCCCTCTTCAGCCACTGTAAAGAAAACAGGAGAGCACTTTGTGTTCTGGTATGATGTTTTTGTGTTAGATTCATAATCTAATAATATTTTTGCAGTTTCAGTGGTTCAATATTGGACCATCCTCTATTTTTCAGTTTTTCAGTGATATGCAAATGATACTTTAAACTCTTCCAGTCATTATGCAGATAACAGCATTTTTTCTATCTTATTCTGTTGTTTTGCTTCTACAAAATATTGGCCTGCATATATGTCTGGAATGAGTATGGAACTCATTACTGTGCCAGGAACTAATTACTTGTTTCCTTTAATTTGAAATTACTACTAGGACTCACTTCTTGGCATAGAAACACAAGAATATAAGTGGATTTCAGAAATAAGGAGAATAATTTACATCAGGTAGGACAGCAATCCAGTGATGAAATATTTTCAACAGAAAGGAATTTTCGGTTTCATGGTGACAGTCTGCTGGATTGGGAAGATAAGAATTTTGTGTAACTTGTTAGATAAGACTTAAACACTGAAAAAATATTGACTGATTTCAAAATTATATAATATCTTGAAAGCATAAAGTAGAATGCCATTTATAAAAAAAGGGCTGCAAAACTCCAGTAACTCCCAGTGACTCCATACTTATCCTCTCAAAGAGAACAGTGACAGGTATCACCATTATATCCAGGAAAACTTAAATGTGAACTGCAGTACCTGCAATGCAGACATTCTAGGAAGCAGCAGTGTGAGCACATAATCAGGGCAGAAAACACTGGAGACTACAAACTAATCTACACTTCAAGCCAAAATGGCTCACAGGGTTAGAGAGGTTAAAGCACTTTAGTTTTACAGCCAAAAGTGCATGAGAGGGTGGTATTACAAATATCGCATTAGCCATCTCTTGCTTGTTAAACTGATGAGTCACACTCCTTCAATTCAGGCTTCAAAATGAGACCAGAAAAAAATTATTATGCACTTCCTTGATACTGAAAGGCCAGGTTGTACCAACTAAAGTACCAGTTTGTAAAAAGCTGTAAGAGGCTGGTATTCCACTTAGACATTGGAGACATAGACAGACGTTCAAGCACCAAGCAGTTTCACCTTCATTTGTTGCCGAAGTTAAGTTCCTTTACAGTTACATTTTTATGCATCTCATTTTTTTCCATCCATAATTATTTTCCTGTGGTATTTTTGTTTTAGTTTACATCAGCAGAAAAACATGAATAGTGTTTGTTTCTCTGATAAATGTAAAACCTAAACAACAGACTGAGTTTCAGGTTTCCATTCAACATAGTTCAAAAGAAGTGTGTGCCTATCCTCAGAAAATTAACTCTCTAGCTTGCTTTTGCTATGTAGCTTGTCTTGAGCCTTAGAAAACAGAGGTGCTCATTGCTACCCATGTGCTTCTGAGAGTAAAATCAGCCACAGAATTATTTTATTTGTTGATCAGCATTAGACTAAAACCACCATCACTCCACTCTGCAAGACCATAGTTTAAAGAAGGGCACGACTCGTGCGCACACAGCACAGCAGCCTGCACTTCCACATGTGCCATGTCCAATATTCTGGGCACAGTGAAGATCACCCTCCCTGGAAAAGTAACATGGGCAGAAGCATCCACATGAACAGAGAGAAGAGCATCATCTCTTTCTAAGGAGAAACTAATCAATATCTACAGAAGGTAGATATTGTTTTTCATGAATGCAATCCCTGGATTGCAAGGTACTAAGGAGTATATGTATTTATACACAGTAGTCATTGAAGACTATCAGTGATTTTCAAGTTAGCAAGATGGATTTGCTAAGAGTACAGCTAAGACATAATCCAGGTAATGAAGGTCTGAAAACTTAGTTGGTCCCCTCCAAAAAATCAGTAGCTATGATCTCTCAGTCAAGCTGTTGCTTTGGTTGTGCTTACTTGAGCAACATCTGTTTCCCGAACTCTAGTTCGAGTACTAGGAAAACCTAGAAATGTATAAAATTTCCAAGAACTGCCACAAAAACAATAATTATCCCAAGCATATTAAAAAGCAAAGTTGTGACACACAAATAAACAAACACAGGACTACATATAGCAATGATACAGCAATTAGGATTTACACTAAAAATACATATCTTCCAGTGATCCTGCTGTGTCCTCTTCAAGTCTTCAGGCAACTTTCCATCTCTCAAGCTTCTCATATAAAGCAAAATTTTTCCTAAAACAAATAAGCTAAACGGAGACAAACTGTTAAAGCCAGCAAACTCATGATTCACAGACACATGTCATACACCTCTGGGAAAGCAACCCTTCTGCCTTGTATCTCTCACAAGTCAGCATTGTCCCTTGTTTTTTGCCACATAACATCCTATGCTTTGCTGTAACTTCCTTCTCTAGAAAGACTTCTGAGAGATTCTTCAGAAGCAGGACTTTAAAGCTTTCTTTCTGCAGGCTCCAGAAGAAGTCACTCACAATATTTGTCTGCACCTTAATAGCGTTATCAGCTAATCCATTAATGACTGACATGATTCAATTTTTTTTGGCACAATCAAGTGATCATCTGATTCAATTTACAACTAACATCTCAGCAACTAAAGAAGCACTTTTTCTCCTGACTTGCTAGAAGGAATCTACAGGAGTGAACTCTCTAAGTGGTGCCATAATCCTGTAAATGTGAGGACAAGCTCAGGTGGCTAGCTGTGTTACCTGTCGCAAAGGCATTAATCTTGCCCAGTTTAGGCAATCTGGAGTTTGATAAACTAGCACAAACTCATGTGTGACATTAAATGTACCACCCACACTCATAAAGACAAGCCAGTCTAAGAATTTACCCTTACACTGCAGTCAGAGGCTGATGAGTT
The DNA here is from genome assembly GCF_901933205.1 of Camarhynchus parvulus. Taxonomy (NCBI): domain Eukaryota; kingdom Metazoa; phylum Chordata; class Aves; order Passeriformes; family Thraupidae; genus Camarhynchus; species Camarhynchus parvulus. The sequence continues at coordinate 132,981,296 of NC_044572.1, forward strand.
TATGCCTGCACTTATTTTAGAAAAGGTAAGAACCAACAAAGCCCTACAGTTTCTGTCCTCTGGGGAAACCAGATTTATCTTCTAATTGAACACAAGATGGCAGAGCTTCCCAGTGGAACTAGCACAACTCTTAGAAAGTTTGGGTTATGCCTCCTTTCCTATTTTAAAGGTTTGTTATCTACCCCTGAAATGACTCATGGAAATGTCAGTGTCTTCTAGTGACCTACTGTGAAATCAGAATTTTGCTGCCATGTCTGACCATCTAAGATAAAGCAAATTCTATTGTAAGTTAAATTCTCACCCTCTTATCCATTCTGACTGGATATCAGAGTTTCTCTCACCAACCCAACTACCTGGCAATTTAGATGGATTAAGAAACAGCAAAAAAGAGAGGAATTTTTCTCATTTTTGATTTTTTTAAAATTTTTTTCAATCCACCTCTAATATTTCTGAACAAAAGTCCCTGTTTTATTGATTTTAATTATGCAATATAATTTCTTTGGTTGCAATGCTACATAAACTTTTTGAGACAGCAACAAGTTTGGTCCAAATGATCAAGATTTTATTTCTAATGGTCTGATAAAAGGAAAGGCATCTTTTCTCAGTGAGCAGTTTGCTCATCTTAGAAATGCCACTATGTGAAACAATGGGAGGCTTACTAATGTGGAACATTGTGAGAATGGGATATTTCTATATCAGCCAAAGTATGTGTAATAAAAGAAGTTGAATGATTCAGTCAGAAAACCACATGGTGACAGCAATTTTACTTTAAGATGAGCAAATTGGTTCCATTCTCTGAACACCTACCACTCATTATTTCAGATTGATGATATTTTAATTTGATACATTTTCATGTTAATTCCTGTGATTCCTGAAGACATTTTCCAAGAAGCCTAAGATGCCCCTGATTGTACTTAACTTTAGATGTCATTGGAGTAAAAAGATCACATCATTGCAAATCCTTTTCAGGCAGAGGATGCAAAATTGATTATAAGAAAGAAAAGAATATTGCATAGGCAAATTTCCAAGATTATGCTCATTACATTTGTCACTAGGATAATTTGTTACTCAGAGTTGAATGAGATCAAAATAAAAATTTTAATTAAAATTTATCAGATATTCCAAGCTAAAAAAAGGTGATACTATAAGAGAAAAATCTATTAACAGGTACAAGAATGATATAGAAGAAAATATTATATCTTGATTCTTAAACTGTACTTCTCTACATGAAAATCATAATATGTAATTTTTACCATAAATTTTGAAAAGAACTAATTACATAGAAGACAAAAAAAAAAAGCTTGCACAACATATACACATTTTTAATACAAATTAATGGAAACACTTCACCATACTTAAGAATTTAAAAGATTACTCACTCATCAATATTTATATGTTACACAAATGGCAAAGAATGGCAAAGAATGCTATTCATGATGACAAAGCCATTTTGACCAAAGGGTGAATATTTTTATTCCCTTTATATATCAATATTTTCCTGTTTCTAACTTTCAAGTTAGTTTGTTGTTATAGCTATCAAAATTTGAAAAAAGAATCCTACTTTGTTTTGATCTGACCTCTGAGCACAGGTTGTTGATAGGTAATGACAACATGAATGTGGGGAACCACTGCATAATTCAGAAAGTTTGGTTGTGTGACCCTGGTACAGAGATTGAGAAATTGAAATGCGAATTCAAGCCTTCCTGGGACCCTTTCAGCAAGGTGTGTGGATTAGCTGGTGACCCTTGTTTGCTAGAGGGAAGATTTTACCACAGTCAGAACTTAGTTGGCCTTTTCTGACTGTAGGTGACAGCATTTTAGTGATCGCCTTGTCCTTCTCTGTTACAGGAACTGACTTCAGAGACTAAACAAGCAAAGTGTTATAAATTTGCTTCCTGCTCACAAGTTCAAAGACTAGGGTCAATTTAGCAGTATAAATGGGCAGTTTACATGGATTTTCTTTTTTTTCCTCTCAATCACTTTCTGTCCTTTTCTATTTTTTTCCTTTTTTTTGAGAAAACAATTTATTGTAACCCAGCTTAGGATAATGTGAGTTAACTCTGCAGCAAAGATTCAAACCCATAGCTGACTCATCTAGGAACATAATTTTCCAGCCCAAGGAAGGAAATAGTACTGTGACTCTCCAGAAGCAATTGCATCCAGTCCAGAATTAATAAAATCAAGGTCATTACAAGATTAAATTAAGCTAGTGGTTTTTCAGTTTTTCTTAGTGTGACTGTATTTGACAGCAGTCTTTTCATCACTATTTCTCTGGCATGTAGGTCTGTCCAGAAACATACTCAAAGAATAAATACAGATAAAACAGCCTGGGCAGAGAAGTTTTAGCTTTATGCAAACCAAGCCATAGTTGTTTTATAAATATATTCCCATCACGTATCCAGTATATTTTATGGGAAATATAGTATTTATGTAATTTAAATTATTTTAGCTACAATAAGAGAAAAAAGTAGTGAAACTGCATGTGCTGGTTTTGTCTGGGGTAGAGTTAATTTTCTCCATAGTAGCTGGTATTTGGTTATGTTTTGAATTTGTGTTGGAAACAGTCTTGTTAATTTAGGGATGTTTTCATTATTACTGGGCCTTTCCTGCTTCTCATCCCTCTCTACCAGTGAGGGGACTGAGAGGAAACACATTAGGGACAGCTGATCCCAACTGCCCAAAGGGATATCCCACACCATGGTGTCGTGCTCAGCATAAAAAGCTGGGGAAGAAGGAAGAAAGGTGGGGGAACATTCTCGCTGATGCCATCTGTTTTCCCGAAGCACCCTTAGGGAGGAGCCCTGCTTTCCTGAGGATGGCTGAGCACCTGCCTTCCCATGGGGCATGGTGAATGAATTCCACTGTTTTACTTCACCTGTTAAATTGTACTTATCTCAACTCATGATTTTTTTCACTTTTGCTCCTCTTATTTTCCACCAGGGAGAGAAGGGAAATCGACCGAGTAAAAGTGTGGGGCTTAGTAAAGAGATAGAGCTAAACCACAACACTTGGAAGCTCCAAATCAACAATTACAAAAAGCTTGTATGTAGGACTAACATATTTAAAGATGTCTAACTTATTCATCAGAATTTATGCTAATCAGATTTCTTCACTTGGAAGTAAAATAAATGAATGAATGTTTTCATAACTGTGGAATCCTGGACCTATAAAGGAAAAGATCTGGTGCATAGACAAATACATTATTTTATTGGTGGGCTTAAGACACAAATAAGAACATAAAGTGAGTTTCCATACTCAGAAAGCTCATTTCCTGAACTCCACAGTGCAGTCCATGTGACAGCTAATTTAAGAACTGGGAATGTGTGATCCTTCAGTGAGGCAACCATGTTGAGTGTACAGCTAGCAAACATGACAGAGAATAGGTCTAAATTTCAGACTACTTATACAGAGATTCAAAAATAAGACTTAAGGCTCAAAGTATCTTCAAAACACCTGGATAGACACATTTCAGCTGCCCAAGCAAAGTAAATCTGAAAGCAGCATGGATATTTGTAGGGAGAATTGTAAGGGGGCACAGTATTCCCCAATGAGTTGCAGCTGTGTTAACACCTGTAAGTAATTAAGAGCAGGGACATAAAAGGGTGGAGCCAGACAAAGAGTCTGAAGACTGCAAGAAGAGCTAGGAGAAGGCTGCCCAGAAGATGACGGCAGAGTAAGAGTCAGAAGCCTGCAAGAAGCAGAAGGAAGATTGTCAGAGCCAGATGAAGAATGCAAGAAGAGCTGCATGGCTGGTGTAAAGACTGCAGGAGGAGATGAAGAATCCCAGGACCCCAGGAGAGGGTGAGGACCAGGCGAGTCCCAGAGAAGGCTGCAGCGAGGACCAGGCGAGTCCCAGGAGAAGATGGTGAGTTCCCCTGGAAGGGATGAATAATATCAGAAGAAGACTGACCCCAGGAGGGTAGACCCCAGGAGAGGGTTGGAGAAGCGTCGGACATGCCAGGGCTCTGTGGCAGTCTGGCAGCAATATCCTTCGTTGGATCGCTGCTGGATTAGCTGCAGATGCTTCTGGCTGGGTGCTTCAGGAAAAGCCCCTGGAGGGGATGGACATGCTTCGGGAAAAGCCCCTGGAGGGGCTGGACTCTGTTGTTGTAATGTTCACTGTTATATATAAGTATTGTTGTATAATGTATTACTGTAATATATATGTATTGTTGTAGACGTGTTTAATACAACAGATATTTCTCAGAGAATTCCCTATACTCCTTAAATGGCATATGGAACATACCATTTATATGCCACATGAAATACTAATATTTTTGAGAAAATCTAAACCCTTACCTCTCTGTTACTGAGATACTTCATTTCAAGCAGCATTTACTTTTTCTTTCTGATCTACATATTTTCACTTCATTTTGTCAGGTTTTGAAACTGCATTAGATTACCACTGTGAGTTCCCAAAGAGAGTTTTCTGTTAGAATTGCAGGACAAATGAAAATGAGGCTTTTCTATTAAAGTGTCTTCACAAATGCAGGAGACAAAATAAATCTCTTTGCACCAATAAGTAAAATATGAAACTTATCCTTTAAAAGATAATAAATAAATTCTCTGTTATATTACATAGAAAACTGCCTGGAGAAAACCAATGCAAGAGTTTAACATGAAGGATATACAGAATAAGCATTTTATTAGAACATTTCTACAATACTTTAATGAAAAAATAAGTGGGCCACCCTTTTTTTTCTTCATTCACAATTGTAAATAAGGGATTTTTCCCCTTGTGTCTTAGCTCTGAGGTAGTAATAAATATTTTTTATTACTTCAGGAAAAATCAGATTTGCAGTGGCTTTTATTAAGTATATCGTATCCTCTTAGTCTAAATATTGTCACTCAATAATTCTGTATTTTGTATTTTTATTAGTCCTTTTCCTTTTAGACCACACAGGCAGTGTCCTAGTATTAATGGAAACTTTATGTGCTTGAGAGCTGGGCTGCATGTGCTGCGCAGGGGGCTTCACAGTCTTTTGCAGCCTGCAGGTGTCATAATTTCTGTTAAGTTCTCTAAGTCATCAAGACTGTATAATTTGTTCTCCAAATCAATGAACATCACTATCTTCAGATTGTATTCTAATACAGAACTAAAATTTCCACAATTATAATTCAGTCAGGAACTTGACTTCCTATTCCTATGATGATGTCCTTCAGGACACACATTTTTATTGGGAAAACTGCTTGAATAGCAAACAATTAATTTGTCAATTTCTAGAGGGAAACCTGATTGTTATCTGAAGAAGTAGATACAGTATGAGTGGAAGAGTTTGGCCTACTCCTTTGGATAAAAAAGTAATACTACTGAATATTTTATTTTCACAGATATGTTGACCACAACTACATTAAGAAAGCTGGTAAGTAATGCTGCATGCATTAAACTGCTATTAGATCTAAGCCAAAACTAATCACAACAGTAGCTCTATTATTAGATTCCTATGTTGATAGGGCAGTGTGCACTGCACTGGCTATCATAATTTCAGGAATGAATGTGAATTTTTTTTCTGCCATTAAAAATGTCTTTCACTTGCATGATTACTGACCATTAAAATGAATCTGTTTTATTCTAATACAGAAGTGAAATCTAAAACCTGGGCCAACAGGAGTATTTGTGTAGACTAAATGGGAGTGGTAATTGGAGAGCGATTGCTCAGCTGCTGAATAGGGCTCCTTGTTTCTTTGAAATGGAAATATAATGTAGGATGTCAATTAGATTACAATTACAAAGAAAAAACAAGTGATAATCCTAGCATTTGGCTGTTAGTGTTCATTTGAAAGACTCCCTTTTCCCACTGGAAATTATAATATGCTTCAGTGTGCATAGGAATATATATTCTGTGGGTGACAAATGACTGAAGCAGTGTGAGAATTTCTAGCACAGCTACCTTTGCCTTTCTATGTGCACACACACGTACACACACATGCACAGATACACAGACACAAATTCTACATTTGTTAGCAGTAGATATGACAATAAAATTCTTTGGAGTTTATCAATCAAGCTAACAAAGTATCCCATTGGGAAAGCTATGTTTGAGGAATTCTTTCCTCTCTAACATGAGCTTTCTTCTTTTTAATCTTCCCAGAACCTGGTATTATTAAAACCCATTCAAGGATTAATTTGTTGCAAGTGGTGCATCTAAATGATATCTTGATCACTGCTTTTCACCACCTCATCTTATTTATACCAGTGTAAAAGAATTTACATTGCTGAATTACTAATGAGAAATAATCTGTAAAGATCAGTGTCTGTATATGTCTCTATGCAACACAACAGAGATATGTTGTTTCCTACCTTTAAAACAGGCATAATACCTGAACAACTTGGTTTGGGTACATACAGACCTTCTGAAAGCAAGTTCATGAACTATTTATGAGTATATAGCAGTTATTTACACAGTAGAGAAGCAAGACTAAAATGATATAAGGCTAAGCATCAATTTCTTCAAGACCCAAACAAAAGCATTTAAGGAATGATTGTTGGTGACTGATGGTGAAGAGCTCAGCAGGGAAGTGTTGGCTTCCATCACACATTGCAAATTGCTCATATTGAAAACCCAAGCTAAACCTCCAACACTGGTTTTTTTTCCCCTTCATGATTTTTTACCTTTCCTTCACTCTGCTTTTTCCTGGGTTTATGGTTTACTGATACTAGCTCAATAAGCACCTATGTATTTTTACTTCTTTCTGTCACATGTTTTTAGCCTATGAATTCACTTTCAGCTCAAGAATATTTTCTTCTTCTGAAACACCGGTTTTCAGCTACCAAACTGAGCTTCACCACAGTGGGTCTCACTCCTGGACAGCTGAACCCTGGGTTGCCAGCTGCAAAAGGGAGCAGCCAGGCTTTGGTCAGTACCCACAGGTGTTCTGGTGCTGATGTGAGATAACAGTTTCAGGGAACTTACATTGCTGAAAATTATTAACACAAATACTGCATATTTACCTGTGCACTATGTAACAGAGATGAGATTTCTGGAAGTTACTGGGGGGGTACCTTTTTATATTTACCATGCTTCACCTATAGAGAAAGCTAAAAATTTACCCACTGTGGTAAACTATGATATGATCGATGTCTACCTACAGAAATGAAAATGTTGTATGAATCCCATGAAAACTGTTAGCCTGTTAGAAGCTGGTATCTTCAATTCCAATATTCTGTATTAGTGAACAAGGTAGACAGAAAGTTCACATGCCATAAGAGCTTACATCTCTATAAGATGTATTGATTCTATGTATAAACAATGGATTACATTATGCACGTGTTTTTCATTTCTGCACTGCAGCACAAGTTAATTTGAATTTACCAGAAAAACAGGGGAAAAAAGTATGCTGGTTCAATGAATCACTTAGAGGGTATAAATATATTGTTTAAAAAGTACATATGGTTTTCAGATGACAGAAATGTCCAGAAAAAGACTTACTGGTGTGAGGGAGACAGCACCAGCTGCATCAGAGCCCTGTAGCTAGAAAGTAACATTTGGATCAGCATAATTTATAAAGAAAAAAAAATTACTTGAACATTAGACAGATTTTCTGGTTCTGTAAACAGGGATATGGAGCAATACTGAAATCAGAAATGTACGTACCTTAGTTTGTCCTGGAATACAATATTGTGCACAGGGACGGATTCTGATATTAGGATTATTATAATTACAGAATGTTTTTCTCACATAATGTACACTGTTCTTTGTATCAGTTCTTCCATTGCTACTAAACTCACCCAGAATTTCTGGAGAATGGCTTTCTGAAGGTGAGGCATTGACTGCCATTGAGGGTTTATTTCTTAAAGCTCACTTCTATAGAAATAATTTGCCATAACAGAATTAAGGTATAGCTTGGGACTCAAATATTTTGTCTTCTTAAAATGGAACAGAAGTGTTAAAGAGTCATAACTTGAGAGAATTGGGCACCCATGCCAACAGCACACAGGTGAAACAGCCAAGCACAAATCAAGCATTCATGAGCACCAGCTGGGCATTATCTTGCATGAGAAGATGTGGTATTTGAGAGAAAAAGAAAAAGATTCAGGACCTCAGAAGGATCTACGTCCCCAGTGCCTGAGAGACCCAATGCAGCTGTTGGACACATGAAGACGAAAAGAGCCGAGGCACGGAGGGACCTCTGTGCATTCCTGCAGCACGTGGCACTGTTGGAAGGCTGCTTTCTGTTAAACTGTCAGCACTGCAGAAAGAACAGTAGGAAAATAAAAGAGGTTTTCAAGACAGATGGGAAGTTTATTTGGAGATTGGATAATTTGCTTAACAATCCCATTCCGTTTTACCAAAGGAGCAACAAGATGCTGTTGCTGGGAGTTAAAGTCAAGCAAACCCAGATTAGAAACATGATTATCAATTGACATAACTTCTCCAGAAACACAGTCATTCATCTGATGCATGAAAGCTTGAAATAGCATTTAGGTTCACTCCACCTACAACCTCAATATCTGAAGTACCTATTTCAGGAGTTTTATAGTAAGTACAGAGGAATAATCATGTTCAAGGGACTACTGAAATTTTAGAAAGCCTGAATCACTGAAGGTGTTTCTTAATTTATCAGAAATTCCTAAATTTGGAACCTCAGATTTTTAAAATTCAGTGAGATAAATCAGGGTTTCAGTCTCACAAGTTAACTTGCACAACTAGCTGACTACAGTAAAGAATAAATTAAACAGCAAAGAATAAATTCAATTAAAACAAGGAGGAAATCAAGAAGCAAATGAGTATGAAGAAAAAACAGACAGAAAGAGAGAACAAATAAATTTTTGAAAAGAAAACAGATATCACCACCTTGTAAAAAACCTGTCTCAGGGAAAATGGTACTAGTGATTGCTCTTTAGAACTGGGGTACTCTGGAGTGGAAAGCTATTCAGTGGGTACAATGCATGGATACAGTCCAATGGCTACAATATATAGGCAAATAGGTAACCTGAAATGCATCATTTAATAAAAACCAGTAGAAACTCTTACTTTTCTGCAGATATGGGAAAACAAATTTTTGCTATCTTTGCCCTAAAGATGATCTATAAGATTCCAATTGATTTTAATGTTAGTGAGCAATAATGAAGAAAAGGACTGCTCATTTTAAATGAGGCTGTCAAAATAAGATCCTGAGCAAATTAAAAGATCAGATCATTGAGAGAACCCAGGGTCTGTGGCACCAAATACAGCCTGAGGACTACAACATATTAAAGAAATGGAATGTAAGCAATGAAAATGTAGTCTTTCAAAACTGATGCTGAACTCCTACACAGTAACAAAGTTGACACCTATTAAGGTAGAAGCAAAATGGAAGTAGGATCTATTTAGGGTGTATCCACAATTGTTATGCATATCAGTCTCTTTAGCACAAAATTAAAAACCCAAACCTAAGAATTTCTCCAGCATTGATACTATCACTGAAGAGGTAGTTTGTCACAAGCAAAATGAAGTTCTGTTCTCACTACCTCTAGGAAGGAGAGGAAAGTAAGTAGAGAACCAAATCAAATGGACATGACAATAAATTAAGATATCAGAAATCTAAATGAAATATTAAATAATACACATCTTGCACCGCATAGCCAGACGAAAAAAGATAGACAGAAGGGAGATCACAAGTTTAGAGTGCTAGAACAGAAAAATTGTTCCAAGAGAGAAAAAGTGTGCTGTAAGCCCCTGGTCATTTTAAGGACTTATGTAAGTCCTTAAAAATAAGCAGCTTTCAAAAGGTATTGGTCTAGCTGTGGAGGTGACAATAACAATGTATAGCAATGATGAGTCACAGACTTGTGTATTTTGTCATTTCAGCTCCAGTTTTAAAGATAGACTCATCTTATTTGAAATTTATGATGGGTTTTTTCACTACTAAGCATATAGATATTTGCACAACTGTGAAGAGGACACCAGGTACATAAATGCAAATAAAAAATGGATAAAACTAGCTGGTGTATAATCAGTATTTCTATCAGTGTAGTTACCTCAGTAGAATTTGCTGCATGTGATGGGTTGACCCTAATGGGATACCAAAGCCACCCTATCACTCCTCAACTTGACAGAAAGATACAAAGAGACTTGTGGGTTGAGATAAGGAGAGTAAGAGTTCATTCAGCAGTTATCATCATCGGCAAAACAGGCTTGGGGGGGAAAAAAGGGTAGGATAATGAAGAAAACCCCCAAATCTTAAAAACATCTTACCTCCCTGCCCGCCTTCTTCCTCAGCCTAACTTTACTCCTGATTTTCTCTACTACCTTCTCCTCCCCAGTGGTGCAGGCCAATGGCACCTACCTTTTCCTTCAGAGGGAGGTCTTCTCACACTGCTCCAGAGTGGGGTTCCTCTCACAGGGGACAGTTCTCCATAAACTTAAACATAAACAGGGTCAGTCCCATCCCACAGGTTACAGTTCTGCTACTGCTGCAGCGTGGGTTCCCTCACAGGATCACAAGTCCTTCCAGCAAACCTGCTCCAGTGTAGGCTCCACAGACCTGGCCAGAAGCCTGCTGGCGTTTGAGCTTCTGGTGGGTGACAACCTCCTCTGGGCATCCATCTGCTCCACCATGGACCTCCAAGGGCTGCATGGACACAGGGATTGCCTCACCATCATCATCACCACAGGGTACAGGGAATCTCTGCTGCAGCACCTGGAGAATCTCTTCCCCCTACTTCCTCACTGACCTCAGTGCCTGCAGAGCTGTTTCTCTCACATAGTCTCACTCCTCTCTGATTGCAGTTGGATGCCCAGGTGGGTTTTTTTCACCTTTTTGAATACATTGCCTCAGAGACACTACCACCATTGATGATGGACTTAGCCTTGGCCAGCGGCATATCTGTCTTGGATCTGTTGGACATGGGGGAACCTTCTAGCAGCTTCTCTGAGAAGCCAACCCTGTAATCCCCAGCTACCAAAACCTTTCCACATAAACACAGTACAGAAAATAGGAACCTGATACTACATACCCTCAAAAGTTACACTCAAGAGACATTGTGCAGCTTTAGCTGATGCCATATTTCAGAGTGCATTGTGCTGTATGGAGACTACTGCAAAGAATTCAGTGGTAGCATGAACTGCCTATGTGACTGACTTTTCCCCCCCATTTGTTCTCACAGCAGTTTTATGGGCTGTTACAAGGTCAGATTCTTCTTCTCATACCAAGTAAGAAATAATTAGGTTTGCATAACCATAAAGAGAGATTTTGACTTGTCATGGCAAACCTACACAATCTCAGGCAGAGTTCTTACAATGTGTTCACTTGAAATGCACATCTGCAGATTCAGGAAACTGCCTCCACAGTCACATGAGAATATTTGATTTTATGCTGCAGCTCCTTTACTGCTACCTATGCTGACTTGGCAAGTACCTGGGATGCAGCTCTGAATTTGGGGAAAACTTCATAATCCTGATCTGTGACAGTCCTGGTTTCTCATACTGCCAGGATGATGCAGAGTAATCACAATGCACTTCCCTAATGCGCTGGAAGACCCAATAATAAAATTTTGTGTCTCTTTATACTGAATGCCAAGAAAAAGACTTTTTGGGAAATTCATTCTAAAAAGTCCTCCTGGTTTTATGGCTTAGCAGATAATATACATGAGAGTCTAACTCCTAGAAACTGATCCTTCTGATTTCTTCTTTTTCCTGATGTAGCTGGTTTAAGACTCATACTTAATGTTAATTTGCTCAGATCACTGCAAATCTGCCACTGTTATTGTGTATCAGTCACTTGAAATGCCTCCAATTTCTCCATAGATGGCAGGTTTGCATATGCCAGCAAAATTTCAAGCAGGATTTTTTTCTAAACTGCAGCTTCAGAAAGATGCTGTGTCATGCAAAAAAAGTTGAAGGTTATATTGATAAGAATAAAATTTAGTTGTAGAAGAGAGCAAGGAAAAATTTACACTGTCTAAATATTGCAGTTAATATCTGTATTCTCTCTGAGCACTTTATCATTCATATATGAAAAAATACAGTAACTATACACACTATAGTAAATTTTAATTACTTCTGGCATACTAGTACCAAGGTGCCATGTGTGAAATGTCCTAAGTTCTTATTAAAAAAAGTTAGGTTTTCACAGACCCAGTCATGAATTAATTTTGTAGACAAGCACACTTGTAACCATGGAAGGGACATCCTCTTTATGTCTTAAAATCCTAAAAATGATTCAAAGTCAAAGACTCTGCCTGGGTGAGTTTGAACTCATACATGGGGTCAGAGGCAGAAATTCTCACCTGCAAGCAATGTTAGGCATAATTTCTTCTAAACTACCCGTAACTAACTGAGCCTATGAATGCTCCTCAATGTTAATTATCAGCTAATTATATATTATTTATTTTCTCATCTTCTGTGAGTTACATGAGTCACAATGGTGGAGTGGGAAAACTTAAATTTTATCCATGGAAGCTTGAGAATCTGCCCCTGTAGGCTCCTACGCTCCCTGTAGGCTCCTCCAGCAAGGCTCACCACAAGCCATGCCTTGGCAGCTGGGACTGTCCCCTCAAAACAGACAGAAAACACTAATTCATCTTAATTTAGAAACTAATCAAATGTCCTCTTGTATGGTATTGATTTCCATGTAGTCAATAGGCACTCTGTGTCTTTGAGATGTGGCTCAGAAACTCAGGTGGAGAGAGGAGAGAGGAGCTCTGCAGGGAGAGAGGAAGCACATCCATGCCCCTGCCCTCCCTGAGCTCTGTCATTCACCTGCCCCAAATGTCTTGTCCTTCTTTCTCCAGGAGTAAAGCAAAGATCAAAATGAAATGTGAGGGGGGGTTATTCCTTGTATATATAAAAAAGGATTTTTCACTCTCTTAATAATTACTGTATCCATCCTCACTGTGAAAGGATTGCTTTGAGAATTAAAAATCCAGCTAGCCAAGGACAGAGAAATTATACCAATCATAGATGTGGCTGGATGAGAAGCAATGGCAGTGCAAGGTGATGTTGAGCAACCTGGTAAAAGAAATCCGCTATTAGCTTGTTCTTGCAGTTAAATAATTTGGAGTAATTATAATCCTAAGGATGGTTAAATAATAAGAAAGCCTGTAAAATCAAAATGTAAAATATGATATTATTTTGTGAAGTGTTGTAACATATGGGTCTGAATACATGGAATCAGATTTGCAATGCATATACACATAGAGAAAACACACAGGAGCATATTATTCAACATGCACATGGAATGCTTCCCAGTCAGCTGTCTCCATTAGACTTCATTAATTTAAGATCCTGCTGAAATTACACCATGTTCATCAGGTTAGAAAGAGAAAAATAAACATCTGTATTTGCTTGATGTCTTGCGTGTAGGGTGTCAGTTACTTTGCTGGTTCAGGCCTTCAGTCATAACAACTATTCTTCCAGGAAAATTTTCTTTTTATTTGTTTTAGAAGTTTATAATTTGGGTCTTAGAAATAAGTAATTTCATGCTTCAGGTACAAAAATATATTGAGACTTCTTATCCTCTCCTCAGAGAGGGAAATGAGCTATTATCAGACCTGGTGCACCCAACGTACACTCAAAGTCTATTCCTGCCAAGTTGTAAGGAGAACTTCTCTGCTATCATTAGGTTTTGACTTAAAACTTAGAATTCATTCATTGCTGCTGAAGATGACTGACAATGTTAGAATGGATGGCAAATGTCTCACAAGAAATATTTTTTTGTGCAAACCTCAGCATTAGTTTACCCTGTTACCACATCTTTGATATGACACCACTGGCAATTCATATGAAAAGTAAAGCCACAGTCTTTGCCTGTGTACTCACAGTAATTTTCTTGACCAAAATTATTAATAACATTTTATCATCTGGGATAAGAAACTTTGAAGTCAGACTAGATGTATTTTCCATTCATAGTGGTTATCATAAAATATTTTTACACAGAAAAGGAAATCAGCCATTTCTACAACAAAGAAGTAAACCCACATTTCTTTAAGTACATTTGCCCTTTGCCGCTGATTTTGTCTGAACCATGTTTCCTTAAAAAATTCAAATATAATTTTCTTTTGTCAAAAGCTGTCAAAATAATATGCATATGAATATACAGGTATCAACAATGCTCAATCCACCTAGTAGCTGACAACTGTGGCATCACATAATTATATTACTTGCTGTGAATAAAAGTTATTTAGGCAATATCACCCTTCCTGATGCTTAAAGTGATGAAGAAAGAGAAAAAAACCAAAACAAAGCTCTTCATTTGTTTCTGTGCTTATATATCTATATATATGTGTGTGTGTGTGTGTGTGTGTGCAGTGTGCATATAAATGTATATAACTTGTGGCATGGATGAGGAAGTGTCAGGCATTCCCTCTGCTTCCAAATTAAAATAACATTTTAAGAACAAAGATCTGTGAAATAAAGGGATTGAATTAAGTGTGAATAATCTGGTACAATGCATTGGCTCCAACATTGCTGGCAGATTGGTGCAAGCAGAAAGAAACAAACAGTTGGTTATGCTGACATTCTTTCTCTAATATGACTACTTTGTCTGCCTGTTTGCTTTGGGCTGTGTAGTGCCCAGAGCACAGCAATGACAATCAGGACGATGTGTCCTCTCTGAGCACAAAAAAAAAAAAAATTTCATTTTAACTTAATCATGTATTTAACATACTGGTTTGCACTACATTTCTAAAAAAGAAAAGGCCTCTAAAGTTACTAGGTCACTACATGAAAAGAAAGCTCTTGCCTTTTTTCAGCTTTCATGAAACTTCAGAAGTGACATGTCAAGGTGACATTGTGGGTATTTCCCTCACCACACCTATGTGCTATAAAATGCCAATCAAGTTGCTAATATGTTGGGTCTGCCATCACCAGCTTCAAATCCACTGTCAGCAATAAGAAAGATACCACAGTCTCTGTGACTGCAGATTTTGTAACCTCTGTGTATTCTTGTACACCACAAGGAATCTGCTAGAAAGATGTTGTTGCTACTTTCCTTTTTTTCCTTTTCTTTAAGAACATCATCAAGTTTTATGTATCAAAAGAGTATCTTCTATGGACAGTCTTGGTTGAGATAATACCTATACTAAAAGAAGGGATAGCTATTCTACTAGTTCCATATACTGTGAATTTATTTTGGTAAGGTCTATTTAGTTGACAAATGTTTGCACAAATTTTCCTGAGCAAAACAAGTAATTCTAGCTTTTGCAGAGTCTGATGGAACTTACTTTGAAGGGGAGCAGTCTGTGATGGAAGACCTAATTCTTCTCAATCTCCATAATGCCACAGATCTGGAGACAAGCCTAACAGCAGCATCAAGTATGAACCTAAAGAAACCAATTGTATTAGTAAAGGCACCATGGGCTCAGTACCTGCAAAGCTTCCTCACTACTACTACTACTACAAAAAAAAAAAAGAACAAAAGTTAAAGAGACTTGCACTGGATACACTAAATCTTCAAAGCCTCATTTGATCTGTAAGAAAGCTGCAAGACAAGTTATCAATTGTTCTACCTGATGCTTTTCTTAGATGTTTTTGAGAAGTTGTGTTTGAACTGCCAGCTCTGTGTTTTTAAACAATGTTTCTCATGGAGCCTTTCAGCCAGAACCGCTTTTGGTCATTTTCAACCAATATTTGAAAATCCTCTGCCGGTTTTGGAGCTTAGAGCTTAATTTTCTCTGTTCAGGGTAGACGGTGAGGTACTGACTTCCAAAGTTAGTGCATCTACTGAACAAAGGTTCTTAACCTGGGATGTTCAAGTCATGCATTCCTTCCAGGAGAGCAGAACATTGGCTCTATCTGCTGCTTTTTCTCTCCTCATACCAAGAGGTTGACTCTAGCTGTTTTCCTTAGATGACAGTGCAGTTCTGTCTACATGACTGAGAAATCTTGATCTGCTTTTGTAGTGTATTTTGTAGAGTCAAGTCAGAAGGCCTTACAAAATCTTTGACTAGCCATTGTGAGCTGTGGGCATGGATCCAGAAATGTTCCAAATTTCAGTGGCTTTAGCACAAAGCTACAGGTGAAAAATGCAGTAAAATTCTGAAGTGTTTTTCAGCATCTTATGATGTCAATTGGCAAGTGCCTCAGTAAACAGTCAAAGCTATGCAATCATAAGCTACCAAATCATAAGATGAAATAGATTTTCCAAGCTATTGAGATAACTTTGGACTATTTACTTCATATAAAGTGAATTTGCAGAACACTATTATGCATAGGTTTAAAACAGAAACATGCTGTTCTTTGAGTTCTCTGAGTTGTGAACAAGATAGTGCATTAGATAAACCAGTGGCCTAATCAAGCCTGGGAGCTTTTGTGTCAGCTTTTGTTGGTTCAAGAAATCTAGCATACAGAACAATAACCCTCTCTTTGCTTTAGTAGATCTTGGAAATGCATATTTACTATTCCCCTAAACCCATAGCTGGAAGAGTATTAATAGGTAGGACATGACCAAACTGATCTGTACAGCATAGCAGGGAGATGATGTTTTAGGGATAAAAAATAAAAGCCCCCTGTTAATGTTAGAAAAACTATGGAACCCTTTAATGATATCACAGAAGTCATTAAACTAGGCATTTTACAAGTATTCCTATTTTTTTCCCCCTCATAGTAATGCCAAACAGCACAGGTTATATTGTTGGCTTTGCTGAGAGTTCAACATCTTTTATGTCCCCACTAATGACTGTGGTAAAAGTCACACTTCAGGGTGTAAATTAATCACTGGCATTTATAAACTGAGAGCGAATCAATAAAAACTTGTAGTACTACCTTCCTTAACAAACTTCTTTCTAAATACACTTCAGCTATTTTGGCTGGTTATTATGAAAGTTTTTACTTAAAACTTGCATCTTCTATTTACCCCTTGCCAGTGCCCTGAGTGCGTTGCCCTCCCAGGGATGCAGCTAGAGGGTGAAGGTGTGGGTCCTCAGCCCAAGGCCAGCTCTCTCGCTGACAGCAGGAGCTTCGAGCAGCTTCTTGTTCCTGCTCTGGTCCAGCCCCACTGCCAGGGCTTTCTGGCTTGGCCTTGGTGCTGTCTGAGCCCTGCAGACTCTCTGGGCTGGTCGCTGTCTCCAGACCCGGTCCAACCCTAACATGCTGCTCAGCACCCCGGCCCCTTCTGGCTGGGGTCTACGTGCCTGCCAGCCCTGCTGCCTCTCTGCACTCTCTCCTGGCTTACCTGCAGTAGCAGCCAGCCCTCACGACACCCAGTGGTACTGGCTGCCTCCTCGGATCTGAAGAAGCTGACAATGCTATAGAAAGCCTCCATGGACGTTACTGGAAGGCAGGAGCTCCGTTACCTTTCTGGAGCACATCCTGAAAAGCCTACAGTTTAATTTATACTTACATTATTTTTAATAATTTAATTATTAACATTTTGAAACACCTTAATTTTTCTGGCAAAAATGTCTAACATCAGGTAGTGAAAAGACTGTTCCTCGAGATAGTAGTTAATAATCCCACTTCAGCAGACAGAAGTCCACTGCACAGGACTCTGCTTTGTGCCACTGGGGAAGCAGGGGGTGGCTCATCTCCCCCTGACATTATGCATTGCACACTGCACACCAGCTTGCGATTCAGTTTTATTCTACGTATTTCTAGAAAACTATTTTATATGTGGGCCAAATGAAAATGTCCGGATCATGTCTCTGCTCATGCAGTTGTTTTCTGGAATTAGAACCACATCACCAAGAAATAGCTTTCTATTTCTATTCTCACACAACCAAAGGGAAACAGGATGGAAAGAAATTTATAGTGAATGACAACAGCAAACCAACCTGGCACGCACCCAGTACAGACTGAAACTGAACTTCTAGTTCAGCTTCACAGTATGCACTCGTCCAACCTTTTTGCCTATTTCTTCAGGCCAGAGACCCCTTTACAAGTTGTGTTACCTGTGTCACAGTGGTCCACTCCATTGTGGTGACCTGGAATTCAGGTCCTTCTGAGCAAAACATTAGGAATTGTGATCACTGTAGAGATATGGACTCCTTTAGAGGGAGACTGAGGCCAGTTCCAGATTCTAGGCTCCTGTATAACTATCTCTGCTGGCCTAAAGAGTTCCACATTGAGAAGGACCACTTAGGCACTTCAAAATCTCAATGTTCACATTCCAAGTCAGGTTGCTAGGTTGCCAACAGAATGTGCAGGGAATCATATACGATAATCTTGTAGAAATTAGTTACTGAAAGTTCTGAAAAAGGGGGATGTGATTCAGACATAACTCAAGGAACTAGGTATCTTCAATACATTATATTTCCTAGTGAGGTTTCAGGGTTTTTAATTCTATTCTTCCATTTTGACTGAAAGACCTGCACAGTACCAAGAACCAAGGCCATACATTTATCTTCCTTGTAAAAAAGATCCTTAAAATAAGCAGAAAAGTAAATTACCATGTCACCTGCTATAGAATTCTGTAACTGAAATGTGGA
This sequence comes from Camarhynchus parvulus, assembly GCF_901933205.1. Taxonomy (NCBI): domain Eukaryota; kingdom Metazoa; phylum Chordata; class Aves; order Passeriformes; family Thraupidae; genus Camarhynchus; species Camarhynchus parvulus. Next base: position 132,999,642 of record NC_044572.1, read on the forward strand.
AATTTTGAAAATATCTAGGGGAAAGAGTCAACAGCAAGAAAAGATGAGTGTTTTTGGTCTTCTAGCTCCTCAGTTCAAAAGCTACAGGACTCTAGCAGTGAATTCAGTGCTTGTACAGTATAAGAAGAAAGAAAAAAGAAACCTTTCCCTCTTATAAATATGATAAGGAAAAAATATATACCTTTGCATTCAAAAGATATTTGCTTGTGCATGCCTTATACGATATAGGGTCTTTCTCATGCCTTATATGATATAGGATCTTTTTGTAGGATTATTTTTAAATATGATCTGCTTGAAGGCAGTGTGCTCAGTCCCTGGGTGGGAAATATGCTTCATTTAAGTCAACTGCAATCTGTACTGCTGATTAAAATACAAGTGCTGATGGCCTTCACAGGGAGTCTCATCCATCAAGGCTAAGTTAAGAACTTGGTAGAGAAAATGATGGTAGGAGGAGGGGAAGGATGGTGGACAGTGTTCTGTGAAACATGGAACAACAGCAACAATAAAAAATCATTAATTCTCTGTTCTTAAAAGTTCTACCAGTGTGAAAAACTGGCTTGGAAAAGAGAATTTCAAACTGTTTGATGGTTGCATGTCCTGGGAATTCAAATGAACTTTGCCATCACTGCCAGTTTCATAAAAGAATGAAATCTCCAGCAAGGCACAGATGGTAATTCTGAATGAACAGATGATTATGCCAAGAGAATATTATGCTTGAAAACACATTTATTGATATATTGAATATATATATTGAGTAAAGCTGTTAGAAGGACGCGGAAAACAGGATCTAACTCTTTATGGAACATCTGATTACAATAAGAAATTGGGGAGTGGCTAAAGGCTATTTCATTAATTCTTCTGTCCTGCTTACTGAATTAATTGGAAAATTATCCAGAAATACTGATGATTAAAATGGTACTATGATTTATGAGACCCACAAAAAATGTGTAAACAACACCAATTAGATATTAAGCTGTATTTATCTAAACTGCAAAGAGATTATGGAATAGTTATTGGATTTCCAAAGAGAGGGGCCAAATTCTCCATTGACTCGGAGTCTAAATTAATTCCATTGAAGCAAAAAGAGTTATGCCCATTGATGTTTATGGATTCACAAGCCCAAACCTATGCCCCTTCTTGTGATGTAAGTTAATTGGTTTACAATTGTTAAATGCACTGTCTCAGAGTTATTTCCAATTACACCTGTGTCATCCCCCAGCCATGGTGGGTTCCCTGACTTCAGTGGAATTGCTGTGACTGTAACCCAAGGCTCTGATATGATGAGACATCAGAATTGGAGTGCATAGTTTCTGCATTACTGGCTTTGAAAAAGCTGATTTTATAATTCTTGTGACTATTATTAAGTGAAGGTTGGAAACAACAGATTTGAATTCCAAGTCAGTTTGAAATCCAAAGGTGCATCCTTGAGGTCAATAGGCTTCTTCCTGTGACTTCAAGAAGGTTAATGTAAGGGAAGAAATCCATCACATGAGATTTTTCTCAAGGTGAAAAATACCCAGCAGAATGTCTTGCAGGGACACTTCAGAGGTGCAAAGCTCAGCTTTTTCCATACATTTTCTTGAGCATAGAAGGCAAGTCTCAAAGACAGATCACACTGGTGAAATAGTACGATCTCTGTAGCTTGAAGAAAACTATATTCATCACCAACATGGAAATAAAAAATAATACATATCCCTCAGAAACATTTATCCCAATGACAGTGATGAAAATATAGGAGGGATTTCCTAACCCATTTTAAAACTATTCACATTCAGTTACAACATAATGTATGAATTTAGGAATAACCAAAGGATTTGAATGATGGGGGTGGGGGGAGGAGAGGGGAGAGGAGGGGGTAGAAGACAAAAAAAAGAGAAATATAGTCCTTTAGGTTCCTTCTTCAATGTGAGACAAATGGACATTTTAGTAAAGGAGCAGTTAGAAGGAAAAGAAGAGATTACAGGAATTCCTTCTTTCCACATGTTTTCCCGCTGCTGTAATTGAGGGGTTTGTGTCATTAAATGGAATCCATTGGTCAGATTATAAATCCATTTTTTCAGTGGTGCAGGTTGATTTCAATGCCAATAAAGTCATATTAGTGCAAAGCAGTGAAACATCATCCACAAAGCCATTTGTATGTGTGAGATGAATACATTAACTTCCCAGCAGATGGCTGTGAATTCTTCCAGACAGAACCTGTCTTGGGCTTTCAAGAACCATTTATCAAAAGGAACACTGAATCATCTTCAGTTCTGAAGTAATCACTCCAGGGAAGCAAGTGCTAAATGGTTTAAAGATCAGAGACAAATGTACTGCATTGGCAGCCCCAGGTGCAGTGGCCACTGGGCTATGCATCCCATCAACTGGGGCTTCATAAGCACCCATTACTTGCTGCTTTCTGATGCCAGAGATACATAGCTTGAGTATTTCTTTAGAAAAATTTCTTTGAACCAGTGGGGGAAATCATGTCAATTACATTTTGAATATCCAGAATGATACAGTATCTCCATTTCTTATCATACTTCTGGATTGTGCCATTGTGAAGTGAGAAGTGACCAGCAGACATTTAGAAAAAAGGACATTTGCATTAGATAAACATGGAAAATATTTCCTAGATTTTTAAATCTAGGAATTTTTAAATAGGACACAGAAACCTATTCGGTAAAAGGGTTTTAGACTTCAGCTAAAGAGATCCTGTGTAAAATTGATGGAACAATAGGATTGACATTTGTGGGTTTAGGACACCTTCCATTGAACTGACAAGTTCAACGTGCAGACCTAACTTTACAAGCCTTCCCTTCAGTCCAATGATATAGCTAAACTTTACCCTAGTGGGCTACATATCTCCCACTAAAGCAGGATGAAGGCACGCAGCACCTCCAGAGGTGAGTGCTGAAACTCAGGGAACAAATAGTGATATTCTTACTGGGGAATTAGTAATGTTCTTACTGGCATGGACTCATAACAGGATTTTCTAAGTGGCTGATGTAATGCTATGTCTTACTTAGCCATCCCATAGCAAACACACTATATGGGGAATGTATAATGAGCCATTAGAAAATTAGAAGCCTGCAAATATCTGGAGGGCGCTGGTCATGTTTATTGGCTGTCATTTAGGAAAAAGGGGACAGCTGCTATAATAGAAAATGAAATGTCAGAATCTTTCAACCAATATATTCTACATTTAGGATGGGTATGCAAAGTCTGGAACAGACAAAAATTACTACTTCCTTTCCTAATCCTCATCAATCTCATCTACAGTGCTCTGTCACAGATTGCTTACGTATTTGGTGAATATAGCAGACATCATGCCAAAATGTGCTACAAATGTTAAAAGGGCAAGTGATGGCTGTAATTTATTGTTCATGTGTATAAGTGTTCAATTATACTCTGTCAAGTGTAAATCTTGGAAAAGATTAGACAAAAATAATCTAAGAATGGCATTACCAGAGAAAAGTGCAAATCCATGTATTCAGAAATGAGCATTGTTCTACCAGATGGAAGTGTCAGGACAGTTAGCATCCATATAATTACGAAATTCCCAGCCCTTCCCAGGTTCTCCTTTGCCTGTGTGCAGGTCCATTGCATCAGCTAGTGACAAGAGTAGAATTAGTCCCCATATATTTGAAAACAAGGAAATGGAAATTCAGGGGAAATTTCCAATATCAGATAATAGCACACATTTCCTTTTTAGGCATAGCTTACTCTTTGTGTTTTTTTAATTGGATTATAGTTGCCAGAAAATGTTCATCAAGATTTGACTATAATGGTTCCAAACCCTGAAGAATGCATCAGGTTTTGTACAGCCCCCACTGCAGGTAATTCGACTAAATGTTCAAATAGCCACTAGAAGACAATATCATAAGTAATTGGAAAATTCTGCCAGTCATAAGGAATAATACCCTAATGAAGCAGCAAAAACAAAGTTTAAGATGGGCAAAAGGACTAAATTCATTTTCACAGAGAGGTTTTTTAAGTACAATTGTTTTATGCAGAAATCACTTAATGATTATCTGTTTAGCTATTTTAATGGAAAAATGTACAGAATCTAAGGCCAAATTTTTTTTAAAATAAAAGTGTGAATTAAAACCTTCTTGACCATTCATTTCTCTCCACTAGTCTGGAGGAAACAAGACAAAACTTCTCCCATTTACATACCATTATCAGAGAAATTATAAGCACAAAAGCCTGATCCTTCATCTAAAGCAGTGAAAGTATGCAGAACCACTCCACAGAAGAGAAAGAGGAAAGGAAAACTTTGTGTCTTCACTTAGTGGAGAGGAAAAGAAGTTTGTATCCCCTCATAAACTTCTTCTTTCCTATCATGAAGCAAGAAGATTAAGTTTTCTTCCCATGTAATTTCTGTTCTATAGGAGTGGAATATTTGTGAAAATGTGTCTCAGCACTTGTTAGAGAAATTTTTTAATTCTTTGCCTTCATCTTTTCACCCTTCCATAAAAATAATGTTGGAGACAAGAGGAGATCAGACAGCTGGATTATCAGGCCAAGCATTGGTTGTTTTCAGGTCCTACTTAGCTCATGTGGTGCTGATTGACTACATTTCTTCTAAGGGTGTCAGAAATCAGGAAGCCTTGTAGGACCAAGGTCAGCTTTATGTGAGAAACTCAGTAAGTCCAATGGATCTGGGTATTTGGCTGGATTCTAATTGACTAGGATGACATCTATGAGGTAAGCAACATAGCAATTATCACATTAGTCCCTTAGAAAATCAACACACCTCAAATTAGGTGGGAATCATGTTGACTATTACCTTTGGATTGCCGATTTGTCTTCTCTCAACTGCTTATCAATAACATGGACATTGATTTTTGAAATTCTAGTTTCTAAAACCAAACAATATTAAAAAAAAAGCCTTGTCCAAAAATCCAAAGTAAAATCTCAGTTTCTGATTTTTTCCTGAAGCAATAAAATAATGTATTAAAATGTTGAATAAAACAAAACAGCTTCAGAATTAAAATGCAGAAGATGAAAATTATGTGTTTGGAGAGAATGAAGCTGTGACTGGCATTAGAGTGAGACTGCCAGTATCTTCTCCATAAAACAAGGAAGATGGGTGATGCATACTGGTTGCTCAGTTTACAGTCACCTAAATATTAAAATATTCATTTGGTATTAGAAATCTGTTAGGCAGTGGACTGGAGAGCTGTGTTTGTAACTTCCCATGCATACTTCCTGAGTGTTATCAGCAACCCCCTTAATTTATCCTAAGCACTGTAATCCTTCTGTGCAAGGAATAGGTTACAAAGGTTCTCAGATAACATAGTGATTGTGGATTTTTTTTAGCATAAATGACTTTTTATTTACACTGCATTGTGTAAATATAACAAATACTATTCTTAAGAGATTAATGATATTCTGAATATGCTGCAAATACATGTGATTAGGAAACTAACATCAACTGAGAAAAGAAAAATAGGAAAATGTATAACACTAATATGTAGTTCCCATGTAAAATTGGGGGTCTTGTTTAGGATTAAATGACTCATTAGAAAGGATAGTTTGCCTAATTTGTCTGCTAGGCCATGCCCTTTGGCATAACAAATAATAAAGCAAAATCATTGAGAGAAATCTGTTAACAATTTGTGATGTTCATCCTCTACAGAAGATCACGTACTAGTGATTGAGGATGAAAAAAAAAAAAAAAAAACACCAAAGCAACAATTTTAGAAGGAGAAAAATCACCCCATAAACATATCTGGACACAAACAAACATATTTATATAACTGAAACATTACTGGCAGGGTAATATGCTGGAAATATCAGTAAATAGTTCTAGAAAGGAACAGTAAAATTTAGGTCCTGAAAAAAAATATTATGGTCATATCTTAGCCTTGAACCAGTTGAAGAGGTAGAAAAATTGTAATCCCTTCTCCAGTGGACTCAAAATATAATTACAGGTGCATAATCAAAGATATCAACCACAAAACTTAGTTCTATAGGGATCTGCTCAGAGAGTTGTCGATTCTTAAACAACAACAAAAAATTCAGGGCAGCTGTACTGAAACAATTACCTCTTCATCTTTTAAAACCACATTTCTAAAAAGGTCATATATTCAAGTCTATTTTGTTTGAATGGTTAATTTTATTTGAAAATAGAACCTATTAAACTGTAATGGTTTTTATGTATGCTGCTCCTTGTTGGGTTGTGGCAATGGCCACATTACATTCTGCCTGGTATAAATGCTTCAGAGCTGACACCTTCTTAAGAAAATGAACTGGAATGTTTTGGGTTTTTCTTTTTTTAGTGAATCACCAAATATTTTTTTTATCTATTGCAAACACAGACAGGTTTATTAATACTTTTAACACATGGATGTATATCACTGTATGACTTGACTTTCCCTTCTGAAAGGGGACATTAGATGAAACATCTTGTCACAAGTCCCCTCTGTTTGTTATGGAAATCTCTGGAAGAGAATAGAACCCCCAATGCTGTTATTTGCAGCATTGCTTTTGAGAGTAAAGCAGCATCTTAAAGGATCTGCTGCCCAGCAAGCCAGAGGATGGAGCCATCATTCCTGCTTTCCTATTGAAATACATCTCTGTTTGGAATTGTCTGTCACAGACATTTCTTTTATGAAAAATCCTCTCTTAGGATTTTCCTGCTGAAGCTGAGAAGTTCAGCAACCAGACATAAACAATAGGTTATCTGCTTCTGTGGAATGCAGCAGGTCAGTTCTGGATTGGCCCAGATTGAGTGTTTGGAGGTAATGGCCAATCCAGAACTGAGCTCTCTCGGACACAGTCCGAGAGAGCAAGGTTTGTTATTTCTTTCTTTACTTTCTATTCTTAGGTAGCTAGCAGCTTCTGGAAACTCTCCTTTTCTTTTTCTTTTTAGTATAGTTATAATAGATGTATATATCATAACTTAATAAATCAAGCCTTCTGATCATGGAGCCCATCTCGTCTCTTCCTTCACCCCGAAAACCTTGTGGCCTACCGACGACAATTGTCAACTAATGATGAAATAATTTTACTGTGAAGTCACCCCAATGACACTGCCAAAATCACTTTTCACAGTTTTTGTAGGAAGCCTACTGAATGCAAAACCAGAAAAGGTATTTCTGTGAGGGTGTCAGGAATGCCTGCCACAATCTGCAGGTGCTATTCAGTCTTATATCTGTGAGGGGAAGGGCAGCAAGGAGGGCAGGAAAACTGTTCTCTTGCAGTTTTATGTGTCTTGGACCTCTCAGGTTACTGTCAGTATCTCTGTTGATACTGGAAACAGCCAAGCCACAAGCAACAAATAGAAATTATGCGCTTCATGTAGGAGAATATAGGAAGTTTGTTTCAGGGACAAAGCTTCTAATAAAATTCTATCTACCTATCTAGATTTCAGGAATTGAAATTTCAGCCCCGAAATTCCAGGGGTGGGCTGGGCCTTAACAGTGAGAAAGGAAGAAGAAGGTTTCAGCTTTCTGAGTACAGCAAGGCAAATATAGTTAATGGTTCATTTGCAGTAAAAATAATGGTCCCATTGTTCACTCTGGAGAAGACACGGTGGAGATCTTAGAGCACCTTCCAGTACCTATAGAGGGCCACAAGAGAGCTGGAGAGGCACTTTTTCCAAGAGTTTGTAGTCACAGGGTAAGAGGTAATGGCTTTAAACTGAATGAGGGTAGGTTAAATTGGATATTAAGAAGAAGTTCTTTACTGTGAGTGTAATGAGGCACAGGAACAGGTTGCCCAGAGAAGTTGTGAATGCGTCACCCCTGGAAGTGTTCAAGACCAGGTTGGTGGATGAGGCTCTGAACAACCTGGTCTAGTGGAAGGTGTCTATGCCCGTGGCAAGGGGTTTGGAACTGGTTGATCCTTAACGTCTCTTCCAACCCAAACTATTCTATGATTCCACCCCACAGTATGCAACTGGGAAATCATAAAGCATGTTGGGCACACAGAATAATTTCCACAGCTACAAATAAGATGATGTGTAAAAATACAGATTTTAGGATTTCGGGAGTGTAGGTTTGCCTTAATGCTGATCCTGAAGCTTAACAACAACACCATTAAATATTGAAGAGTAAAAGAAATCTCACTGGATTCTGCTTTGTGGAATGTTGTTAATCAGTTGTTGAATAAGTATGACATTTTTAAATATGAATCCTGAGCTACTTCTCAGAAATGCCAGTATCTCTGTTCTGGGCAAAAATTTGTAATTGGGCAAAAAAATTAAAATTTAAACAGACAGCTAATAACAACAAAATCTAGAACTGTTTAGTGAGACTTGTGCTCATTAACATTTCCTGAAATGTTTATACAGTCTTAAAAAGTGGTGAATCAAGCCCTGAAGTGACCTGGGGAAGTAAGCTGACACTGACACATATGGATTGGTTGCTCTGTCTTCAAGCAAATCTTTCATTGTTTTTATTCTCTGTTTAAAACCAAAAGCTATATGGAGCTATGATTCTGACTTATTGGTAAACTATGTCATTTTGAAATAGGAAAAACACTACTTCAGTGATAATGACAGCAAAACTAAAGTAAATAAAAGAAAGGATTGACTCAAACTTCAGAAAAGTTATTAAAACACAATATAGTCCTTCTTAAAGCAAAACCAGAAATAAATTGACCACTGTGCCTTTGTTTATTTTTCCATATATGACAAAATACAGATCTTTGGAAGATTATTAACTTTTCCTCATTGCTTTCCTGATCAATTTGTTAAGTAAAGTATTTTATATTTTGCTATTTTTCTTCCTTGGCCAATATTTGTTACTGTGCCATATAATCAGCTGCATATGAGCAATTTTCATTATTGAAAACTGTGATGAACTCAAGGCATTGAAATTAACTATATGGGAAAAAATACTGATACTCCCAAGCCAGTGATTTCTGTGTCTGTGATTTCCATTGAATGTCCAGATATTACTTAAAAGAAGTAAATAAAAAGATCAGACATAGCAGTACTGTGAACTCATGATAGATCCTCACTAAGACTTGTGGCTGGCTCAAGGGCATTCTTACTAATTAGTCTGATGAGGATTTTAGTATTCTTTGTGCTTTTATTGAAGATGAGAGGCATTAATCATCAAGCCAGATGACCTGTTTTTGTTGAAGAGGTACTATGACTAATGCACATTTCAAACCAAAACAGATAAAGAAAGATGAAAATAACTATCTAAAGACAAAAGAGGAAAATTAAATTTGGATGTGAAGCAGGCCAGATATACTCAAATATTACCAGCTTGAATTTTTAAAATAACTTTGAAGCATTAGTTGACTCCCCTTGAGGTCCAAGTGCATAAGTAAACATGAAAGAACTGGAGGTGATATCTTGATCTCTTTTAAGTCAGTTTCAGCCCAAACATCTTTCCAGATCCTAAATGATGATCAGTAGTTATTAACATGCCGTTATTCCTTCCTCTAAAGGTTGTGAATATTTGCAATTACTGTAAAGCAAAGATATTATTTGACTAATGTGAAGTTTTCCACATTGGTTATATGTCATTTATTTGAACTGAAGAAAATAGAGCTGGGGGAAACTGTGGAAAGATATTCAATCCATCTTTGTACTCCACTTATAACTTGTCTAGAGTGCTTGCCAGATCTACCCAAATAATTGCTGATGTTGACATTTTGTACTTTTTACATGAACTAAAAAACTGAAAAAAACCCTTCAAGTAATTTAATTTGAGAACTGAGAGTATCTTTAGTCCCATCTCTTTACATGATAAGTTGCACTTAACTGTATCTTTAACCAAAATCTGTAATAAGGGAAGTTGCATAGGCAAATATGCTTACACACCTTATTCCAGCTACTGGAAATAAAGGATTTCCAGATCAAGGCAGTCAAGACCCTGCAAAGATGAAGAGTGGAATAATTAAAGATAAATGTCGCATAAATACTTTAAAATATTTATTTTGGAAATTACAGGGAGGGGCATGGGGCTTAGTGGTTTGTTGCAACAAGAAAGGAAACTAACTGCATTGAACAGCGTAATGATAGAAAAAATATCCATGCCTCTAGTGAGCTGGATTTATCACTTTATACATCATTTAAAACACGCTGAAATTAGGCTATTACATCAGAACACACTCTTAAAACAGGATGGAAAATAAGTGAGTCGGTACACTTTGAAGATTTGTGAATTCCTGCAGTGTTCCTGCCTTGGTTTGCCGGTATGACTCAGTTGTACAGGCAAAAGTGTGTATTGTCATTTGAGATGCCACAGATATCTGTCCTGTCTGCTTTTTCTGTCTTCTGCAGAGTAGTGGTCTGCTGTACCAGCTCCAGTGCAATTTCTGCCAGCCCCACGTAGATATCTTGGAAAGCCTGCAGCATCCCAAATGGCTGCAGACTGAATCCCACCAGCTGGGTTCAGTAGTAACTGTAAACCACAGCTCATGCTACAAGAGTGACAAAATGAACAGAGGCTGCCACTGGGAGAGAGTGGTGAGAGAGCAATTAAGCCCTTTTGTAGGGTAGGAGATATGGAGATGTCTCACATATGCCTTGGATCTTGTCAAAACTCTGGCAGCTGGGGAGCACACTTTTATTAGTGCGCTATGAGCAGTCCCCAGCATTAATGAATCAGTGAATTATTCAGCTTCAAAAATATTACAAATCCAGGCCAGAGTTTGCCAATGCATATGGTACTGCCTAGAAAGACAGAGGCTAATGAAAGCTGAAGTTTTATGGACTCTTTGATCATGAATGTGAGAAGAGAGGGAAAAGTCAACATTTCTATGAAATCTTCGAATCTGAATACCAAAGGTAGCCACCCCCTCTGCAGATTTGAAAGGTATATTACTATTGTTTTGCTACAGGGCTCCTTCAATTAATGTTTTGTTTCACTGGAGATGACTGAGTAAGGCCTTTGATCCTAAAATATCATAACTAGTGTACCCTTTTCAAGTGCTAAGCTTTATTCAATAAAAAAAAAGAAAGGGAAAAATAAACACACTAAGGACAGACATAGCTATCCAATGCAGATTCATAGTTTACTGACTATCCTTAATATAAAAATTCCCTAAGGCTTATGGCCAAAGTTGAAAATATTTGTCATCACTGCAGTGGTAATAGAACAAAGTACCACAGAGCATAGATCCTAATGTCTGCCGAGCCTTAATCTAGCAAAGTGACCCACACGAGGAGATGTTTTCAAAGGTTAGACAAACATGTGCTCAGATCTGTGTGATTCAGATCATGGACCTGAAATCACACCCTGGGTAAGTACAGTAAGCCAAATATTTAGGACACTAAACTAGGTAACAGTCTCAGATAAACAGATTTTTTCTTATATTTATTTATTGCAACCCACCACCAATATTTGCAGCCTCTAAAAGAAGTCTTCACTAATAAGATACACTTTCTCTCCTTTTCGCTATCTTCTGTCCTGCCTCAGTGTAATAAGTAAATTTCTATACAAAATAGTGCAGGTTGAATAGGTAAAAGAGAAGATGGTCCTCTTTAGCACAGTCAGTTCTCTTGGGCTGTGGGGAACAGAGGCTCAAATGCTGTCTGAAAGTGATATAATTGTAGCTAACACTAGGAGATATATGTGATTGGGCATTAATGAAATTTAACATAGAGAATATCTCATTTGTCTTAAGTTCCAACTTAAGCCATGACTCTGAGGTGATGCTAGGTGCAGTAACATTTTGACAGCCTGCATGTCAGTTAACATAAAAATGAAAAAAAAGTAAATGAAATGCTGCAGTACAAGATGCCTGAGTTACATGAGGAATGAGTAAGAGCAGCAGAAGATTCAGAATAAGGCAAAAGATGTTAAGAATTCTGAACAAATTATATCATTTAGAGTATGTGTAAAGTGATGCTTATTGACTTGCAAAATTCTTTCATAAATATAGAACATATTAGTAAGAATATATCCCAAAACTAAAAAAAAATTGGATTTTTAGGATGGGATTATCAACAAAAAGTAACTCTGTTTTTGAACCAAGCTGTTTCAAAAGATTGTGTCATCCTGAGCCTATAAGTCATAATGATAGACAGTGAATGCACAACTTACAAGGAGATATCATAAACAATATGTCAAGTCTAAATGAAGCTTCATGCATGCTCAGAAATACCTTGAGTGTTAGAACATTTTGAGTAAGCTCAGCTGCTAGAGCAATATTGCTCCAATCAGTGCTGTGCCATCCCGCTGCATGCCATAGCATCACTTAGGGTAAGTTATACAAATGCAAAAGGAATGCAGAAAGAGAGCTGAAAGTTCCTAATTCATAAGACAAGTGTAATTTAAGAAACAAGGTTTTATTTGGGATATAGAATGATCCTTACAGAGGAAAGACTATTTCCCTGTTGGCATGCTCCAAGCTCTGTTTGCAAACAGATAATAACTGTGGAGTACTTTCAGTTCAGTGCTGAAGACTTGAAGACTGCCATTTCAGAAGGCTTTTGGGAGTAACCTTTTCTCACTTTGATCCCTCTGAATCCCTTCTATCCTTTTCTATTTGATCTGCCTTAGGCCTATATTTTTTTTTAATAAGTACTTAGGAACACATGAAGAGATGAATCACTTACAAGCACAACTTTCAGTCAATACTCAGTAGGTAACTATACTGGTTTCATAATGCTTGTCAATGGAGGTGATCTAATCCAGCCTGTACAATTCTAAAATGGAAAAGACATTTCTTTCTGAACCATGAGCTGTCTAATTATGAAAGAAGGGCAAAGAAATAGAGATTTATGGGTCAACAAGAAATCTATCCTAAGAAATAATTGTCATCACTAGATGCACTCAACATCAGCCACAGCTACTTTCCAATCCATGCTCCCATAACACACACAAATGTTAGTATTGATACTTCTTTAAAACTGCCATTGCATATTTTTCCTCTCAGTAAGCATCCTTTTTTGATGTAATTTATATTAAAAAAACACTTTAGGGCTTCTGTTCAATATTCTAAAAATTTATCTGTAAATATTTTGGTTTTGGAACAGCACAAGAGTAACTTAAAAGCTCTGAAGTATAACACTCTTTACCCAAGTCCCTAGGGATAAAAATGCTTAATACATGATCAAAATCAAGTTCTATTTTTTAAAGTGTGCATTCCACTTTTGATGTAATCTACAGAGAGAGCAGGCTTTTAGAAATTATGCAAACTGACAATTGATGTCTAGCTTATTGACATTTAGAAGGGTAATTGTTTGCTGGCAGCTTGTCCAGAAGAAGTTTCCAAAGCCTCAGTGTACACATCACCCAAAGCTCTCACTGAAGGCCAATCTTCAAATGCCACTGTAGAACATAAACAGATAAAAGGTTATCCTAATTAAAGCTGTGATGAGATAGTTCAAGACTATTAAAAAGAGGAAAAGAATTATTACAAAAGTAGTCTAAATAAAATCTTTAGTAAGAGAGGAACCTTTTGTTGCTGGTTTGGTATGTTGGTTTTTTTTAATTTGCAAACAAAATATTTAAGAGATACAATATATAAAAGATACTATTAATCAAGTACATTTATTTTAATTTGTATTAATTCTCATTTTAAATTGCTCTTTCTAAGCTTTTAGAAAAGGAATTTTCTTTTTGTAAAATTGTTACAGGTCTTGCAGGAATAACTGAGATCATGGGGAGCACCAGAAGAGGCTACATGAAAGGAGGATTAAAACAAGAGGCTGCCAAGAGGAGTACTGGCAGCCTCTCTCCTTATTCACTGCTGTGTTGAATTCCTGTTTTGTGTGAAATAAAATCTTACTACTGTGTACAGAGACACATCTGCCTTATCGTTGCCATCTTGTCATGAATACTACTCCCTTTTTCAGCCCCCAGGAACTGTGTGAAAGAAACTGCGGTGTTATGATTTGAGGCTACTGTATGTGAGTCCTGCCAACTTGAAAATTCAACATATATCTAATGACTTAAAGAGGCATGGCCTGAACAATAAGAAGCACTGGGGAAGATCCATCATTAGCGAATCCGCCATCTCCCCAAGTTCCCCACTATGGACAACAACATTTGGCTGCTTTTCGCTTCATGTCTGAGCAGCTCTGCAGAAAGGAGTTAGGGAACATCCTGTATGAAACTATTGTTTTTTTAAAAAATCTTGTGCTTTTAAAACAAATCCTATGCAGAGCTATGAGAATCACTATAAATTCTGTACATCTTTTCATGGCAGTCTCTCCTCTTCCCCCTCATTGCTCCCTAGTGACTTTCTGTATGTCCCATTACACATTGCTGCCCTTTCACCAAAGGGCTGCTATTGCATGAATTGAAGGTTTGGGGATTTTGTTGTCATATAATTGGCATGCTGGTATTAGCCCTGAACAAGCCATAGGAGAAATGAAGAAGTTTACAGGATAATGCCTAGCAACTCAAAAAGGGAACAAAGATGACAACACTCACTACACCAAATTTTCACATGAAGGTAGTTGCTGTCAATCCCTCAGCATGACTGACTGGTGTAGCACCCACATTTAGAAGAATTAGAAATGTAAATGTAAGTTGCTTTCCTTTTATATACCATGATTAGATGAAAAATTGTAATTAAAATACCAGGCGGGTCAGCAGTGCATAAAATCCTGCATAAAATCCATTCCTCATCACTACAACCTCACCATGTGGTGACTCAACAAGAAACTCTTTCCGCACTACAGCCATTTCCCCCAAGGACAGTGCAAGAGCAGAACATTGCTCTGTGTTGAGTTAGAGAACAGGATGCAAATACATGTACAGTTTCTGCTGGTATTTTAGGTCTTGAACACATTCCTCAGTGTATATCCTTGAACAAAATGGAAAAGTTACTTCAAAGGAGCAGGAGCAGAAGCAGAAAAAATAATTTCTGAAATGACCTGAACCTAGGCTTCAAAATCTACATCCCTCTTAGAGCTCCAGCTGCATTCTGAAGAGCGTGTTGTTAGGGACAGACAGAGTGCCAGTTCCCAATCTTTGATTAATTCTTTTAAACATATCCACAGTGTAGGACAAACTGTCCTTCCCATTCTCAGCATATGGTACTGTGAGCAAATATGTCAATACTTACTTTCCCTGACCCCCTCTCTCTGTATCCTGTCAAGACTTCCTCCTCCAGAATTGTCATCCATATCCTGCCCCATGCATTTTCCCATTCTGTTCCTCCAGATGTGATTGAGATCTCCCACAGCTTCACATCTCCTCCTCAGAAGAATGCTGCAAAGCTTTCTTCTTGCACTCCACAAACCCTGCCTAAGTGCCAGTGGTGCCCTTACCCTGTAGGCTGCTGATTGCTGAGGTGCCTTGGGCCTCTTCAGCCTGCTGCTCTCTGAACCTGGCACTGCTGCTCTGGCTCTTCCCTTTGGAAAGCCTTCATCTCTTGGTCACCCACCTGCAGCATCAAGGCAGGGAGGGTTCAGCAGCAGCAAGAGCACAGTGCCACTCTGTGGGGCCGCCCCAAAGCCCCAAAACAGGGTTCTCTCAGTCTTTCTAAAAAGACATATTCACCTTCTTCATCTATGAGGTTAATCCATGGCATTAAGTAAGCATGAATATTACAGATTTGTAGCTATCTTGCTTTGCAGATACTCAAACTGAAAACTGATTTCAGAACTTTGTCTTCCTGCTGAAAACTCTTCATTCTCTCCCTCAAAATGCAGACTTGCTTCAGATCTTTCAGCTATGTTTTTATGGACCTTTCTGTATCCTGTTTTGGATCCAGGATTCACAACCTTTTTTGCCAAATATAGGTCTGCTGCCTACACAGCAAGAAAACATTTGGAGATGTGACATAAGAGTCAAGATAGGAGGGTGTTTAAAAAGGCTATGAAATTATGAAGGGAAAATATGGCCAACAAGACCTGTTCATGTAAACTGATGTATTGGATTGTGCTGGATTAGACAACCCACAATGAAGGTAAATTGCTCATCTACTAGCTTTTATTTCCATGTAAAGATAGTGTGAATATAGCAGGAGGAATCCTGTGCTATCAGATAAGCAGCCAATCTCACCATAAATGTAAGACGGCATTCCTGCGCTTCTTATTTAGAAAAAAGAAAAGAGGTAGTGAGCTTATGTCAATGATAAGTGTAGAAATGAGTGCAAAGCAGGTTTGCAGCATGGTTTCTCTGCAGATTTTGCCATGAGTCTGAATTAAAGCAGAGCATTACCATTGCCATAGTTTTAACTGGGTTTTGTGAGTGTGTGTGTGTGTGTGTGTGTGTGTGTGTGTGTGTGTGTGTGTGTGTAGTTTCTTCTCAGAAGCTGGTCTAAAAATATTTACAACTGCTTCTGAAGAATGGCTCAATTATTCATGGAATTCAGACTTTCATAAATTGTAATAACAGCTTAGGGACTGACTCCAAACCTGTTGAAAGCAGTGACTAGCTTCCAACTAGTATCAAAAGGACCTGAATAAGCATAGAAAGATCCACTTTAAAATATATATTGCTACTGGCTTTATTAAACACTCCAGAAGAGGTAAAATCCTTCCCTTAATCCCCTACCAAACTGAAGTGACAACTATTTCTTACATTACATGGAAATTTATTGACATTTACAGAAGGGTAGAAAGGTGCCTTTCAAAAAGCCACTCATTTGCATGGCACTTCTCCTGTCAGATCAGAACAGGAAGAGGACGAGGTAGACCTACAGTGCTATTAAAAAGCTAGGTATAAAAGAGATCAGTGAAATGGCAGAATAATTAATATGAACATTATCTGTACTTAATGTGGCTAGCCTAACACCTTAATTAATAATTCAAATTAATTTCTTCTTCAGTGATATTTCTCAGGAAATATTTATTCTGCACATGCTAAAATCGGCCACCTACATAACTTCAGCTAAACCAATATCATGAATAAGAATATTCCTTTCTCTCATAGTGGGTTAGCAACCCAGGCTGTTATTAAGCCTGCTTGGCACTTTGCATTATAAGACTCTGCTTCCAATTACTTATAACTGTGTTAGAATCTCATTCTCATGGTTGCCTGCCAGGTGCTACTTCAAGATGACATTTGGAAAATTTCATTCAAAACAGTCAATTATGAAATTAAGACAGGGAAAGAAGATTTCTTTCACTGAAAGTTTCACAGGAATATTGTTCTAGGAAGTCCTTTTAAATGAAGACTTCAGTTAGCAGAAAGTCTTTCAGTACTTGAGCAGATTTGCACACAAAGTTGATGGAGTCAGTCTGACACTACAGCAGTGAGATGCCATTTCTTAAAACAATCTTTAAACTGTCAGACCAGAGATTGTGTGGTCTGCCATAAGATTTTTATTACAATGGGGCATTTTTTGTCCACAGAGACCATATTCCCTGACATTTATACGACTTTCATTTTACAATTAGCTGCCTTTCCGTGCACAGCTGAAATGAGAGCAGTTCAGATGAACTGACTGGGCAATAGCTCTTGCTAAAATCAAACCCTGGGTGTTTGGTTTTCAGATGTGTCCCTTTCCCCGGGGTCACTGCAGGGTTCTGGCCCAATATTTGTAGTTGAGAAGTACAAACAACATTGCTAAGCAACCCAAATTACCTCATAAACAGTTGCATATGAACCTGATCAGCAGGAAAATATTGTGACATGTTTTCAGATGCACACGCTGCAACTGCTCAGATGTCCTGCATGCCTCTTTTATCAGTCAGCCCACGCTGGCCTTTTGGAGTAAGTAACCATGCCCTCATGGCCAATTTGCAACAATGCATAAGCACACAGAAAGATAAAAACCTCTGGAAATTATCCCTATCTGGATACCAGGCATTTTCATAGGTATGTACATCTTCCCACACCAACCCTCAAAATCAGGACTGTACTTACAGGTCCAACCCTGGCTGTGCTCTGCTCATGTCTTGGCCTTTCCAGCCCTGAGGTTTCACTTTTCTCTCCATGTGTCCTGGGCAGTGCAAAGCTCACCCTGTGGTCAAGGCTGGCAGGCTGGGCAGCTGCGAGGGAGGACCACGTGGGGAGGAGGGAAGAGCAAGGAAGATTTGTCACTGGATTCACACTGAGGACATCTGCTTTGTCCCCTTCCCAATCACCAGGATCTGGCAAGGACCATTGTCTCCCCCTCTCACAGCCACAGCTGATGCATAATGGCCCACACTCTGTAGCATCTTCTGCATTTGCAGAGCTGCAGTATATACTACTCTGGTGAGGTTTTCTGCTGTTCAGAAGCAACAGCTCTTGAAATCAGGTGGAGTTAATCTACAGGGCTTTTCTTTGGCACCATGGACAAAGAGGATCTTCATAGCACCTCCTGCCTTTCACAGTCCCTTCTTCAGGCCTCTAGGCTAGCTCTGCCAGCTGTCTGGTTTTATAGTAACTCAGGAAGGCCAGGAGATGGTAGGATATGAGAAACCAACGAGGTTCTAATGGCAGATTCTAAATAATAATAGTAGACTTTAAATGCAGATCCCTAATATCACGTTCTAGGAGGAATTTTAGATACCCTTGCACTGAAGTGTAACATCTAACTCCTTTTTTAAAGTGCTCTTCACTCTTTCCTATCCCTGGGAGAACCATCAGAACAACCCTGACTGGGCTGATCTCTCTCATCATCAGTGGTGGACACACAGTGTCTGCCCCCATGTACTGGCCAGCTGTGCAGAAGACGTCTCCTTCCTAGAGAAACCTTCATTGCAGAGAACGAGCACTAAACATGTTGGACCCTCCCAAAGCAATGGCCATTGCATCTGACAACCAGTGTGTGTGGAGGATAAACAAGTTACAAGGACGGAAGGTCTGACAAGGAGGGGATATGCTGGGAGCTGCAGGTGAGAAAAGCTTGTGAACATCAGGGGGAATCACACTTCCACTGAAATGCAGTCAGATTGTCGCAGATTATTCTGAGTTGGAAGGGATCACAAGGACCATCAAGTCCAGCTCTTAAGTGAACGGCCTGTGCAAGGACCCGACCCACGACCTTGGCATTGTCATCACCGTGCTCTGACTGACTGGCAGCTGCCCTGCCAGTGTGCACTTGCTGTCAGGCTGACATCTGCCTCCCAACAGGCAGGGTGCACTTGTGATTCCATGGATGCTGCAGTGTCCTGGCCTCCGGCCAAGCCTGCCTGCCCCTGCTGCTGCTGGGCAGGGGCAGCACAAGGGCACTGCAGGGCTGAGGCCACAGGTCCTCCTCACACAGCGCAGCACACACAGCATTTTGCATGTAGGGAAAAGCTACCCTTGTTTCTCTAACAATGTCTTGGAGCACCTGTAAGTTGGCTGCAGGGTGCATTACTCCCTATAAGAAGCTGCAAGGCTGGTTGGGCCGTGTCTCCTGGCTGGTGGGGAGGCAAGGAGGTGTGTGGGCAGCCACCGCCATGCACAGCAGCTGCTCTGGGACACAGCGGCACCGGGCAGACAGAGCGGGTCTGCTCTGCAGGCAGACTCTGTCAGCAGCAGGAAGAGCTTGTCGGATCTAGGTCAGCCCAAAGCTGATCTGCAGGCAGGGTGGGAGGAAGAGGACCTGCAACCCAGGTGGATTTCTGACAATGGGAGGGTGTATGGAGCAGAGCAGGGCAGAAGCCTTTGTGCCATGGGCATTGGCGGGCTCGGCCTTGCTTTTGGTTGTGCAGCTTCCTCAGCAGCGTGGGGATCCCCATGGGGAGCATGTCACGAGCATGGCAGAGACCCCACAGGTGACCTCCTCCACTCAGGTTAGGGTTAATTTTAGGGATAATGTTAGGATTATATCTATTGAGGGAAGAGGCTCTTTAAGGAGATACCTCTGCAATTTTTAAGAGTGCAGAAAAGTCAGACTTTAGGAGAAAATGAAGATTATGGATCAAACCAATAAGATTGCAACAGCAGGAAGGAAGCTGTGTCTCTCTCTTCTGAGAATTGTATGCTGAATTCTTTTTGAACCAGTTAAGGAACTACTGTCTTGTTAGCCATGCTCCTCAGATCTTTATGTGCTCCTGAACAGACTGTAAGGAATAACTTGAGCAATTACATTGTGGATATGACTGGATTGTCGCTAGTGTTGAGCTATTGTTAGGGTTAATGATAGATGAAAAAAGAGGGGTGTTGGGGGTAATTTCTGAAGTGTGTACTTCTGGACTGTGCCCACTTTTTTTTCAACCTGACATGTAGACAGTATACATCACTAAGCTTTTTTATAACTAGAAAACAGGATACTAGGACAGCACCCAGTGTCTCCGGAAACATGTATGTTCAAATATTTTCACCTGTGCTAGACTAATCTAAATGCAAATTTTCACACCAAGGGCTTAATGGAATAATTTTTTCCCTGTCACATGTATGTTTAGTGAAGTGAGTTGAAAATATCTGTAAACTGATCCTTGTTCTGAGATACATTAATTTCTATTATATTGGGTGAATAAATGGGAGGGAAGGGAAGACAGTCTCCAGGCAGAATCGGCCGGTCCCTGTGGAAAGCCCAGACTCTGTGCTGTCTCCCTCTTATCTTCCAGAAGCAGAGAGCACCAACAAGGAGTGGCTGTCCTTCCCTGCCTACCATGGGCTTTAGGAGTGTGAGAACAAAATTGTGTTCAGTGGATACAGAGCTGAGAAGAAAGAATCTGAACTTTTTGGTGGGAAATGTACACACTGATGATGCTGTATCAGCTGCACGGTCAACCGGAAATCGGGGAAGGGGTATGTGCTAAAACCGGAAAACCCATGGGGAAAGCAGCGTAAAGTTGCTTTACAAGCCTCCCTTTTTCATATTGCTCCTTGAAGTTATAGGTTTTCTGGACTTTACATCATTTTAATGCACTTGGTAATGACTACACACATGGATTTCAAGAATCAAATTTAAAAATCCATGCCAGAGGAAAAGTTATTTAAAAGCTTCTTAAAGCAATACTGGCCTTACCTAATCATTGTAACTTCTAGTTTTTTCACTTACTCCTTCTCTAATATTTTCTATTTTGATTTATGTGGGATTTTTACACTGATTTCAGCTGCTTTTCAGTATATGCAAAGCTCAATCATTCTCTCACACCAAAGACGATTTGTTACACCAACATCTCCATTCAGATGAACTCCAATGACAATGACATCCTATGGCTGGCATTTGCAGTGCTCTCAGAACCACAGTACTGTGCTTAGACTGAAACTAACTTAATTTCATGAAGGAAAAAACATGTGGTAGATGTGATTGTAAACATAAGCAGAACTTGTAAATTAATTGTTTAACAAGTTTTCACAATCTCATTTTAAAGGAACCAACAGATGTTAAAACAGTCCTATACCTAATATTGATTTGTTTCCAGATGGTTCTTACTTAACTGTGTCTTATGATACATCAGTGAGTCACCAATATATTATTTATGAAAGCAGGATGCATTTAAGTTATCTTTAGAATGCAAGAGTACCTTACTAGAAATATAATATTTAGCTGCTCGTGCAAGGAATACAGAGTAGAGCAATTACTGCTTATGAACCTCATTTTTACAAGGTAGAAAAGAGGCTAGTCATATATATGCTTGTATGGAGAGTGCAAAACACTGGTGGAGCAAAGATTGTGCTTTATCTACACTGGTGTTTGTGGCTAAAGAAAGTGCACACATTAATCTTTATTTTTTGGTTTAGAAATGATTAATAATGAGACAAGGTCTCTGAGTCATAGAACAACCAAAGAGCTATGGCACATGGTGAATTATAATGCACCATTAAGGAAAACTATGCAATTACATTATGTACATTACAGGAAAACTATGCAACTTTGGGCATTTTTGTTACAGGATGCTTAAAAGTGACCTGCAGTGACTTGCAATGTCTCATGACCTGATAGATGGAGCCCCTACACAAACTATGCTGGAAAAATTATTCTTGTGTTTTTCCCATGTCTGGCAGGATGTTGCATGTTCTAAAACATATTTTACTGCAACATGAAATACATTAACCATGGAAAGGCAGGTAAAAGGTGTGTAATTCTGCTAGTGTACCTCAAGATTTACAGGGAGTTGAAAGTCTTCAAAAATAGTCTCCCAGCAGAACAACCTTGTAGTAAGGCACAAGATGAAGGGTTAAATGAGGGAAAATTGGTCCAAAGTGCCTTCCTATACACAGGACTGAGGATGAATGGGAAGAAGGAAAAGTTGGTTGATTCTTTTTCATTGCTAGTGATGAAATAAAACCTGAGAGAAGAGCAGTCTTGAAAGAAACATTTCTATAACTTAAAATCTCTAGAGGTTCTCAGCAATATAATTTTATCTTCCTGTATTTGAACTCTACAGAGATGGCAGGGATTATCCTACGTTGGGGGGTAATATTTCTACCTTTAAGCTGCATATTTTTACTTGGAGGAATGTGAGTCTGAATGAATGAGAGCTGATCTGGTGTGCATTGTATGGGAATGGCGCAAATGTATCTTTCCTTCCAAGTGGTTACCTCTCACAAGACTAAAGAAAAAATGAATCCTTAGTGTTACTAGAACATTTTCTTCCCTGTATACTGCTATTAAGATTAAGACAAGAATATAATGCTTGTTTGAAGTTTGTGTAAAGGAGGGTTAAATAAATTTTCTCTTGACTTGTGTCAAGCAGTTCCTCTTGCTGAAGATTTAGAGCTGCATGCATATATAAAACAGAAAGTTACTGGAAATTATTGATGTTTAGTAAATTCCAGTATGAATTATTCATTAATATAGTACCTAGGTAAAGTAATTTACATATTGCTTCCACTGGTTAAGACAGTATGAAATCAGTCTTACAAGAGTAAAATTTGTAACTCATTTAAGGGGCCACTAGAGCTATGATTCTATGATAATATATGAAATTGTAATCCTTTAAAGTGGTGCCTTCAATAGTTAAAACTCATACTGTACAACTATCTGTTCACAGTATGTCGCTAGCAACTGGGTACCATGTTGTTTTCAGTTTGTACCATTTGCCAAACTTTAATTTTGGTCTGGCACAATATAGTAAGATTTAGATGGAGGTTGCTTTCTTTTCAAATTAGATAACATAATCTATATGCTCTTGAGATCAAGTCAAGACAAAAGTATATATTTTCACACCTGAAGAAATCTGTATCTAGAATTTAAAAATGAATCTGAAATTTGTCCCAGAAACCTTTGCATTAGGAATAGAATTTTGAAAAGCAGCCCACACCTGTCCTAGTTACAAACTATTCAAAAATGTATATCTCATATATTCTCTGACTGCCAGAGCTACCCATAAATTGTCCAAGTATTTAATATCACCAGGTGAACCAATTAATATTAAATTTCTCAGATTCAGAACTCTTGGTGCCACTGCCTGTTCTGACTCCAGGGACACAAGTGGGAGCAAGGGGATTTTTCCCAAGGGCACTTCTCATCTTTTCCAAGATCTAGAATGCCATTGAAGGATGCTGCCTTAGAGAATCATAGATAGGATATGACTAGGAACTGCAGAATAGGGTAAAGGTGCAACTGTAAACTGGAGAAACAGCTGTGGCTTCTGCATTTGAGAACTTCTAGAAAAAAGCCTTTTGAAGAGGAAGAGGAAACAATTCAAAAAAGGATGTCTCCCACTTCTTTCATATGAATGAATGAGGAACTTAGTGTTCAAAATTTTTATGTTCTCCTTGAAGGAAAGATATATATATATATAGATATATATATATATATATATATATATATATATATATATATATATACACATACACACACATTCTGTGAAATATTATGCATTTGTAACTTGCACAAGTCCAGGTCTCTAGCCATTCGTGGAAAGAGAAAGAAAAATATATTTGGTTGAAATTTACGTGACATGCACAAAGAGTTAAAACATAAGTTATCACTGAGTAAAAGATTGTCATAGTTCCTTCAGGGTTGAGTCTTGGAATGTGCTGGGCTTTGTGCAACTGTCTGTACTGAGAAGGGAGAGAGCAAGGCTTGCAACATTTGCTGTGAGATTTTACTAAATAATGCAGTGGACTAGATTCATGTTTCAAATCCATGATTACCTTCATGTGTGACATGAAAAAGTCATGATATTGTATGAAAAGTGTAAAGTACTGAGACCTCAGCTTTAGAACAGGCACTGGATAAAGATACAGCTGTAACTACTGCAAAGACGCTTTGAGTTAAGTGTCTCGGTACTGGCGTTTTGTTAGCATTAATAGAATTTTAGCTTACAGTGGATATCATCTTCAAACCAATGTACCTTGTTGCCAATATATAGCTTATCACTATGCAAGTCTTGCATTTATGCCACAAAGTTTACTAAGCTTTTGAAAAGGCAGGAAGCTTCCTGATGATAATGTAAATAAGATCTTCCAACTCTGACTCTGAGCTGTTAATTTTGCAACATCCATTCTCATATTTTAGGTGTGCTTGATGAAGCTGAATTATACTGAACAAACTGCTGATCTTTCATCTTTGGTTCACTGATTCAAGCCTGAAATGAATTGCTGAGTAAAGTGAAGGGTTTTTCAGGTCAGGCCATATTGCATAACAATGGAAAGTTGCTCATGCCAGAATCTCTGCATGTAAACTGTCTAGACAGAGTAAACACAGAGGGTCCCCACAGGTTTTGTGTTTCCTTTATTTGTCAGGACTGAAGTCTGGTTCTCCCCTCTTTCAGTGCTGTTTTCAAGCGGTATTACAGCTATCACAGCTACATTGATTCCTGCATCCTGCTGTCATCAGGGTATAGCAATACCTTCCTTCACAGCAGTATTTGAGTTCTTAGAGAAGTGACTTCTTTTTGTCAGTATTGTTAAGGCTTAGGGGCATCTTGAAAGTGTATTAGATGAGCTTTTGCTGAAAGCCAATGTAATGACAAAAGTATTCACAGGAATTACTCCATGCAAATTTGCAACTGAGCAGTGTAATGTCTTACATGGGCCTGCTCTCCTCCCATGTCACTCTCAGGATGGACCAGCCCACTCTCAGAATGCTCTCTACAATTCTTCAGCAGTTTCTGCTCTTTGAATATTGTTGCTATCCTGTAAAGCAAACCCAGATGAACTAGGAGACAGGGCCCTTAGTTTGTACACAACTGCTGGGATAAATTAATCATGCTGCCTGGGAAATCAACTACTCCTTCTCTCTTTCCTGAAGCACTGGTTTAGAGCCAGGCTTTAGCCAGGCTATTGGTTAAAATGTAGATATTTTGAAAGGAAGATGTGAGGTCAAAGCACAAGCATGCTCTGCACCAAGCTTACAGGCTGTGGGTGTAAGGAAAGCTTGACTGTGAAGGGTCATGCTCAGTGTCTTCCTCCAAGGGCCTCAGCTTGCTACGCCATCTTACTCATCCTCATGCCCAGATGTGTAGAAACCACCTGCACACATGGATTTTGGTTATCTTCACCAGGACAGTGTCTTGAGACAGGAAATTCACTCCTCAGACCAGACCTGGACACCTTTATTCTAGTTACCTACAATATCTTGGGCTTTTCAAAGCAGTCAGTAGTGCTGATACTCCCTGGGCCAATGGAAGTGGAAAGTTGGTCAGCAAAGTCTGTACACCTGAAACTTGCTCCACTGTGCCTTTATGGTGTATTGCTAATGCAGGTTCTCCTAGATCACAGTGGATTTGTGGGTGCTGGGTGACTGTGCAGTGTTTGCCACCTCAGATAGACAGCAGTAGGCCCTACATTATCTACCTCTTCAGAGACACAAAGTTAGTAGCATTAAAGAATCATAGAATTGCCTGCATTGGAAAAGATTTCTAAGATTGAATCCCACTGTTAACCAAACACTTCCAAGTCAACCTCTAAACCATGTCTCTAAACATCACATCTGCACATCTTTTAAATATCATTGTGATGGCAACTCAACTACTTCCCTGGGTAACCTGTTACAATTCCTGACAATCTCTTCCATGAAGAAGCTTGTCCATTTCAAACTTCATGTGACTTGACTCGAGGCCATAACCTCTTGTTCTATTGCTTGTTACTTGGGAGAAGAGACCCAACACCTACCTTGCTATAGCCTCCTTTCAGGCAGATTGAGACTGTGCTAAGGTGTTCCCTGAGCCTCCTTTTCTCCAGGGTAAAACACTCCAGCTCTGTTGGGTACTCCTTGTTAAAACTTGTGTCTGAGCTGATGGTGCTTGTCTTCTCTAGGACTTTATCATCCTTATGCAAATGACCACAGGCCACACAGAAGTTCAGGGTTAATAAGTATGTGAAGCGTGTGGACTGTAGACTTCGCCCAAGGGAAGATTTGATGGTTTCTACTTCACTACAGTCCTGTGGGAACAGATCAAGTAGCAGTTCTTCTGAAGCTCAAGGACCCCACAGTGTGCTTTGCATTCAAATGCACATATCACTGTTCAACAAGTTAGTAAGAAAAGCTGTTCTGAACAGATAGGGATGCAACAAAGAAGGGAAGCAGCTGTAGGCTCTCTAAGAAAACACACACAGGATTGCTTGTGCTGCACTATTTAAGCTGTATTTTGTTGCTTGTGAGAACACCCAACTTGTTCACCCTTACCAACACTGTTCAAGGACAAGTGTGTGTGAGCCATTGTAACACCCCAAAACTTTTAAATGCAAGGGCGTTTACTGAGGTTTCTTTACTGTGGGTTAAGCACACAGGAAAAACATCCACCAGATATTCTCAAGAGGTCAAAATTATACAGAAGTGTACTGGCAAAATATAGAATATAGGATTTTGTTTTTCATCATTTATTTTTAAACAAAAATGGTAAATAGATTAGGGATAAATAGTATAGATTTCAAATAAATCTTTGTAGAGGAAACCTCTATTACACATTACCATTTTCTCTTTGCAGCCCCATTTTAAAAGCTTTGAATCCATTTAATGTTTTCAGGCTGTTAATAACTGAGATTCTTGTTTTTTAATAAAAATGTGAAATACTTTTAGGACAAATGCCTGACAGGATTATTCAAAAAGAAAACATTACTTATATTATTTATCAACTAAATCCATAACCTAGGAAAAATATCAAGTTTAAAAACTTTTATTTTTCATAAAATAAAGTTGAATTACAAAGAGGGGAGTAAAATTATTTATTAATGATGATGTCAAACATTCTATTATTTGGCTAGGATTGAGATTTGATGGGTGGTTTGCCCTTTTAAAATATTGGCATAAGATTTTTTTCCAGTTCTTTGTAATTTCCCCTGTGTTTTAGGCTTTATTAAAAGTCAACATACAGGGCCGAGAAAGATTATTTGATGATTCCTTTTTGGTGGTTTTAAATGCATGTGGTTCAGGTCTCTTGGTATAAAAAGAAGACCAGAGAAAAAAAGGGATTTACTGGTTGCTGCTTTCACATTCTTCGGGAGACTGTTGGAATGGAACCTTTCAATTCCTCTCTTTAATCAGCTCAGTATTCTCTCTTACTTACAGTGTTGGGGTGTGCTTGCTACAATCAGCTCTAGCTCTTCTCTGTTATTATAAACCCTTTCCCCACCATCCAACCAGACATTCTACCAGTTAAGGGGGTTCAAAACTAATTGTTCAGTAACTTGTCCAGATAACATTTGTGTTACTTCATTCTTTGTATTCAAATAGTAAAAAAAAAAAAATCTGTATGCCTGCGTTAAATATTAGGTATTATACAGTGCACCTGTATTTCTTTATTCTGGAAAAGGAATAAGACTCAAACAGGAGGGGATCTAGAAGTGACTTTTTAAGAGAGAGCACAACACTCTTCACATAGCCACGAGAGGGGATAGGTTCTATGTAGAAAAAAACCCACAAGTGATCCTCCTCAAATAAATTTCACACCTGAATCTTATTTCCTTTTTTAGACAACATGAGACCAAGTTTTGAGACTTTTTTATATCATTCTACATTATCTGAGTAACCTCCCACTAAAATGGCACATCCATCCACAGCACAGAAATCTGACAGCTTATTGAAATGCAGCGCCATTAACTCTTCCTGCATGTGCATCAGTGACACCAAACAGCATGACCTGAGACTACTATTATATGCTTTAATTTGGAAGTATCATGCTGAGCTCCATCTTCCACGACATTTCTACCCAGGTTTTTGATAAAACAATCTAATCAGCTCAAACAAGATTACATGGTAACAGTAGATGCATAGCATGAACATTTTATCCCTTAAGAATTTCTTTATTAAACTAATTTTGTTTCTCTCATTAATCTCATTGAAGATTGTTCTTCAATAAAGGAAGGATGTAATCTGCCACTGACTAATTGCTTCAGACTCTTCAGTTGCCATATCTTCATTTGCAAAAGTCTTTCCCCCTGTGTTCCTTCTGGCTACTTAAATAGAAGGCAAACTGAGAGAAAACAGGTTTTGTATGTCTTACCATAAACCTTTTAAAAATGCAATAAAGAGAATTTAAGTATTTTTCACACATCCTCAGCCCTGGTTTTTAAGATTTTAATTTACAAGCTTAAGGCTCCTCCCATTATGTGTATTTTGATCCTGTCAGTAATTTCTTAGACAGCAAAGATCTGTTTCTTTGCATTATCTGCACCTCCTGGCAATGAGACAAGCCTCAAATTATAGACTTTCAGTTGCCTGACTATTGAATGAAGTCAGAGCCCTGAATTGTAAAGAAGACGGGCCAAAATAGAATTTACTGAGCCCAAAATCTTAATAGGTAATTTGTTTAAAATAGCTAAGATAAGAAATACTTAATGTCACAGCCAAATGTTCCTCTGTACACCCATCACTCTTTCTGCATAAATGGAACCTCTTTCCCACCTCTCAGAAGAGTGCCCTGAGTAGCAGAGGCAGCCTGGTGCTCTGGAGTAAGACTCCCCTGCAAGACTATTTTGCTTGCAAATGATAACTAATACTCATCTTGTATATGTTGAAGAGAGCAAGTAGAAGAGAGTTTTCCTCCAGCCTGTTGATAAGGAAATTTGTGCAGAAAGGAGAGAAACTCGTGTTGTGCACTCTTCTCCAATACTTATTTAATCTGGAATACTTGTGGATTCCTTAGCTGCAAGTATCCTCCTTCCCAGCTGAATACCATCATTAGAGCAGTGAACGACATTCCCACCCTCACTGAACAGTCCATTGAGTGCTGCTTTTTTCATGCAAAATGAAACAACTTCTGCAAAAGAGACAAACAGCACTTCACCTTAGACTACTCAGGAGTCTGATTGCTGGATATTCTACAGGGAAGTGGGAGACAGGGATTTAAGATCTATCAGGCAGAGGAGGCAATTAGGTCATAGATTTTTGGGTGAACGCTCAAGAGTTTGAAAACAACTTGAGAGATAACAATACCTCTTTCTCTTGCAGCTGTATTCTTGTGTAAACCTAATCTGTTCAGGTTTTAAATTGTTTCTTCACCCAAATAAAAGAAACATGCTATGTCTGTGAATCCTGGGAGGATTTGTGTAAGAGAAACTCATCACTGCAGTGGCTGAAAAAACATTTCTATTTATATCCAGAACAGATCTGTAGGTATAAGAACCACTACTATCAAAACCTTTGATAATGCAGGAGTTTGGTCATGATCAGGATTTGGCAGTAGCATAGTGAAAATTATTAAGAACAAGATTCTTACAAGCTTTTATCACAAGCCTGCCTTCATTTTGCTGCACTCCAAACTCTAAACTTAGAAACAAAGTAAGAAAATGCTGTTTATTCCTATAGGGTTATTGTGAAGTACTGTAATACT
The DNA here is from genome assembly GCF_901933205.1 of Camarhynchus parvulus. Lineage (NCBI taxonomy): Eukaryota > Metazoa > Chordata > Aves > Passeriformes > Thraupidae > Camarhynchus > Camarhynchus parvulus. The sequence goes on from NC_044572.1 coordinate 133,029,082, forward strand.
TCACAGCAATGAAATTCCATAATGAATATCATAAATAAAAATTTCTAAAGTAGCTTCCTGTAGATAGCATGTCCTATTCAGTGCAGCGCATACTGTGGTGCTTGTTTCTTTTATGACATTTCAGAACCAGCCCTTATTGAGCTCCTTAAGTTTATTATGAAGTTTTCTCAATAAATTTGTACTGACGCCCTGTAAATCCTTGACTTAATTTTTCCTTATGGAGCTAGTTCTAAAAGCTGCAGAATTCATTATAACTGTCAATACATCTGTTGTAAAGTTCAACCACACATTTTACTAACCACCTGAAATCGTTCTATAGGTTTGTGACTTGCAAGAGTAATACTAAACATGTAAATCTCTGTTAACCAGCGTGCAGCATGAAAGGCTGTTAAGAATGACATTGAGAACAATATTTTCATAGGTTTACAAAACCTTATAGTGTGTTAGCTTGTTCTCTACGTTTTAAGGCAGATAAATCTTCCTCTTGCCATCTGTTAGTGGGTGAGGGGATCAGGCAATGGGCCATGAATTCTTCGTACTTCAGCTACCAAAACACCTCCCCAGTCTCCTCTTACCAACCATGACTCTTTCTACTTCTGTGCTGAAAATATGCTACAGGCCTGAGTGCAGCACAGGAAGGGGCAAATAAGTTTATGTGGCCATATCCTTTGTTCCCACCATTGAGGGTGTGCTGCATCCCACAGTTCTAAAACAATTTGTTAGCTTCACTGTAGGAAGTGAAGCTTTTTTTACCTAGTGAAAAAAATTCCAAACTATGTAAGTGCAGAGGTACGTCAAAGGTAACCCTCAAAATAAATATACCCTTTCTGTGACTTATCCTCTTAGATGGCATTTGTCCTCACTCCATCATATGTTTGTCTGATTCACATTCCTGCGCCAGAATGGTATCTACTGACTGCATTGTATTCAAGCTCACCCAGTGAACAAATTCTCTATACTTGTAAATCAGTCACTGGGAAATGTTGTCTTGAAGTGCATACATCTTTAAAATACACCATGCTCCTGTCAGTAATCTGATAAACTGTCATTGATTATATTCAGGGGAATATGTTATTTGAGACAATATGATCACCTAGTCCTTGTGAAAACCATCATCTTCCTTTCCAGAAACGGAGAAGGGTATGATGGGGAAACACATGGCGTATATGATTTATTCTCTGGCTCCCTGAAAATCTTAAGTAGTGCTTTTTATCTTCAAATGAGTGATAGAGTTGCGGATTAACTTCAGATATAATCTCTATTTTACCTGTTGTCCATGGGCAAGAAACCTATATTGTCACAAGAATTCAGCATTACATACAAAGGAGTTAAAATTATATTTCTGCTGCAGGAGTGAAGGTCATGGTGCCCTTGTGTTTCCTCACAGTTTGTTTTGTAAATGAAATGTATTCAATTGCAGCCTTGCTCTGTCCATTCCTCTCTGTCTGTGCTTTTTGAAAACTTCCAAGGCAGGAAAATAGCACTAGTTTAAGAAAGGTGACTTTTATGACATATCCAAGCAGAATGACTGAGGAGAAAAAAATGGCTATAATGCCACTCCATGATTTACCAAATGTCAGAGAATCCAGAAATGAAAGCATAGTTAACAATTTTGCATATGATAGCAAATGCTTCACTCAAATCTCATTCCTTAATTCACAGTAGACATAAATCCATAGGAAATCAGGTTTTGAATTTTTCTTCAGCATTATTTGCTTGGATTACTTTGACTTTTTAAGAAAGTCTATCAGAAAAGCCCAAGAACATTAGATACTTAGAGAAAGTTGGGAAATAAATGACAAGAAAGTACTAATTTCCATTTTAATTTTGTCTAAAAAGTATAATTAATATTAAACCTCTACTCATTGTGGTCTTCACTGTTATCTATACACAGTACTCAGGGCATGGTGGGATCTGAAGATTTGAGGTTAGGTAATCTCTGTCACAATGAGCTACTTTAGAGACATTGGACATCCATTCATGTAGTGTTTATTATCTGAATTTGAACAGTCCTGGAGGAAACACTGGTGAAAAGAATTCTGGAATCACCAATTTATATTAACTGGGCATTTTAAGATTTTTCAAAATTTTGCATTTTACCATCAGGGGAAAAAAATACAGTTCCAGGGAACATTTATAAGTTGGTTTAAATATGAAAATATTACAGGAAATACCCTGACCTTTCAACCCTAAAGCATATCTAACAAAACCATAGGCTATAATTCAGGTTTGCAGAAGTGTTCTGAGGAAGCATCTCCTCATCATTCAACACATCACAAAAAAAGATTAAATTTGGCAAGTAGGCATTCATACAGCTATGCATCTGTACTTATACCACCATACTCTATATCTCTTGATTGCTCCTGTGAATACCCCACTAAATGGTAGGAGAGTCCCCCAAAGCTAACTACATTCTTCCATCATTCCCATACAACTGGGAAATGTGAACTGCCCAAACCCTGCCACATCTGCCTCTTTGGCAGTTGTGAAAAACAGACATGGTAACTGCCACATCCAAATACAACCTTCAAATTTGCGCTTCAAAGGAAAAATCAGGAAAGCTTTACCTGGACTCTTTGCATTATCTAACATTAAAGGTCCTTCTAGGCTTAAAGCCTTTTTCTTCACCTGTGTTTGATTCCCAAGCCACGGGTAACAAACCAGCCCTGCCCCAAAATACTTTGTTTCTGTGGGATTTTTAACTCAGAGACAGCAGCTTTTGACTGCAGCATGTTTGCATCAGGTGGCTTGGGACCTACATGGGTAAAGGGCAGATCTGTTTGAGTCCTGGGCAGGCAATTGTTTCTTGAATAAATAGACCCATGTTAGATTTATGAAGGAGAAAAAAAACCAAAATCATGAACATATTGTGTTAGCATAGTGTAATTTTGCTTTGGTAAGAAAATACTGAGACTATTCCTTATTTTAACTAGCTCATTCTAGAAGAGAGTTCACCATTTTAGAAAAGAGTTCACCATACTGCACAGAATTACATTTTCATTTGCTGTGAGGAATACAGCTCCTTCCTGATATCCCTCCCTGGAGTTTCTCGCTGGTTTGCTTAAGTGGTTCCCCTTCATTTGTGAACATCATCCTCAGGCTGTAAACTCTTCCAGTGGGGAACTCTCTATGGGAATTACGAGCATCTAACACAGGGCTAGGAACTCTGGAGGACACCCTAGGACTGGTAGTGTGCAATATGTGTGTTACACACACACATACGCACACATACACACATTGAAGTAGGCCTCAGCAGCTTAGTTGAAAACATAGAGGAATTTGAATTCAAATCACCAGAATGCTCCAAAATTCTGGGGTTGGTATTGTTGTTTTTGATTTGGTTTGGTTTGGTTTGGTTTGGTTTATTTTTACTGTCAGTCAGTATATTCTGATCCATCTGATCAAGGCATTTTATCATTAATGTCTCATGTCCTTCAACCTGACTAGTTTTACTTTAAAATCACTTCCAAAGTATTTGGCCACACAGAGGGATTGTCAGAATCCAGCTCTCACATGAATTAGTTAAATAGCAAACAGGAATAGGCCATGACAGCATATTCAGTTGGGTTACTTTCTGTTGAAGGCTGATGAGGATTTCGCTTCAGTAGAGAACTGAACTCAATCATAATAGAATTTAAGTTTGAATTTGAGAATAGCTGGGATATAATAAAATAAACTACTTGCAGGAAGAAAAAAAAAAGAATATTCAACAATTTCTCTGTGTGCACTATTTTCAATCCCTTTTCAGAATTCACGGGTTCTTTAGAGTTGTGTACATCCTTTCATTTTCTTCACAAAGGAGCAAAAAAAGTAAACCAACAAATTATACCCAGAGGCAGAAAAAATATAAACCCTAATGAGAGTTAGAGCCTTAAGATGAAAATGTGCAGAGATTCCAGCATGCTTTATCATTTATAGCAATGAAATTTCTGATTTACAATATTAGTATCATATATAAAATTTTAATCAAAAATTTATTTGGTTCACAATCTCTTCCTCATGTTGACCAATCTCCCAGGAACTTAAATAATGCAATTTTTGACCAGGGCTGTCTAGAGGACAGAAACAGAGGAAATGAAAGACCTCTGCAGTCATTGGTTTCCAACCCTGGCTTTATAGGCAGACAGGTTGCACAGTCCTGTTGATGAAATTTTCTGAAACTTATTGCTCTGTCATACAAGGATCCTCTTTTCCTTTTATTGTGTATATATATATATAGCTGATATTTAGTGATTTACTCCTCTACCAACATTTGCCCTCAGAGAAAGTTGTTCTTCCTCTTGTTAATGACAATTCCTCTTGTATATTCAGGGAAAACCAAATCTGTCCTCTCAGCATCTGTTTTGCAAAACTAAACAAGCTAAACTGCTCTTCCTTTTCTCACTCAGTGAACATTACCTGTTCCTGGTAAAACTTTGCAATACCTATTCCACTTTACATCACTAATTATTATCAAAGAGTGAGTTGGTTATATTTATGAATTTATGTGAGGACATGCAAAAATCAGAAATAGAGAAGATCTGTTAGACCAATATTTGCATCACTTTTCAGGGTTTTGCCCCCCTGGGATGTTTCCTACTAATATGTCTTTTCTGAAATATCTCCAAAAATGATTGTCCTTCAATTAAAAGCTCAATCAAAATATGTAACCAGAAATAAACTTATAATCAGGAGGCAATCCTCCATGATCATCAATTTACAGATAAAAATTATGTTTTTCTCTTGGAACTCACAAGTGAGCAAGGATTAAAGACAAACCTGAGTAGAACTGATGTTTTTCTAAAAATTTCTATAATTTTGTATAACTTAAACTTTATTTTGCCTGTAAGAGCAGAAATTATACTTCAGCCTCTTGTACAGAAACCTTCTTTGAGTTAAAAATAAATAGCATATGATGTTTTAGGATATAAAATAACAATAGTAACACAGGTATTTATTTTACAAAGCCACACCAAATTTTCTGTTAGCCCCCTTTTTGGAATTTACAACAATGCAGTTGGTAATTGTATATCACCCACAATACATCCAAAAATGTAATTAAAGAGATTTCTGTCCTAAGACATATAAGGAATATGCCTTTTAAAATGCAGGCTTAATAGTACAAGAATCAGGTAGCTAAAGTTCTGTGTATTGAAAGAAATTTGAGAGATTTACTTGTTTGACAAAGGATCTAAATGCAAATGAGCACCAAGATCAAACCACTATTAAAATAATTTCTATCTAGGCTGTGTAGCAGAAATAGTGGCTAAAAGCACAGCTAAAAATATGTACTGTGACTCAGAATCTTTGAAAATCCACAATCAAAACAGCCAGTAATGTGCACCTGTGACCCTTTTACTTGCTTTTGCAAATGCTTTATCTTCATTTCTAAAACTATTTGCAATGCAGGACCTGAAAGCAGAAGATGCCAGAAGTGTCCAGCCTGCTGAGAAACAGCAGGTTTTTGCTGTAACAGAAGCATCATCAGAGACTCTGTTTGCATTGGCTTAAATAGTGCTTAAAAATATTCTATGGGTTGTTTGCTGCCATTTACCTCTGAATCATTCAGCAAAGAAAAGATAATGGGGACCAGAAATTCACAGTAGCAACAAAAAGTGGTATGAATATTCAGGTCTTAAGTATGGGAAAATTTATTGTGAGTATTTTATCAAAAAACAAAGGTATGGAATTAAAACCTTTAAAAGTTGGGTTCCATAAGGGAAATACCTCTGTATTTTCCCACCTTTCTTTCCAACATAGAATTGAAAAATTCTGAACTATTTCACTTTCATAATTTTGAATAAATTTGGTCTTATTTTGAAATTTTTAAAAAACTATCCATACATATTTTAAAGGAAAGGAAAACAGTTTCTGTAATGTCAAGGTCAAATTGTGGAGCGGAGATTTTTTTTTTTCTTTTTTTAATTTCATATAAAAGGAAACACTTGGATTTTTCCTAAAAATCCCTGTTTCTCCCCTTTTTAAATTTAATTTGGTGTGTTCTTATGTAATTTCTATCAAAATATAGACAATTTCAATTTTTATTTACACAAGTTCAGTATTTTTATGGTAGCTGGAGTATTTGGTCGTCTTTTTATTTGTTTTTCTAGTCTAGCTTCAAACAAAGCTGGAGTTGAATAAGAAATTTTCAGCAACTGGGATATGTTTGCATTGTCTGAGATCAGCCATGTCAGTTCTGCAATCCAGTCATTCAATTTTTTACCTCCAGACAGAAGTACATGGACATCGTGATGCTGCCTTCCCCAGACAAGCATGGCTGGGGGCTCCCTGATCCTAGAACACCCATTTGATTTTCAGTAGCATCAACAGCAAAACTTCCATCCCCTTGATATTTTGTCAACAAACTCCCAAGGACGCGCATGACAGCTAGCAGTTGGAGTTAATTCTTCATTCTAGGTAGTTTTTCTTAAAGCTTACACAAAACATGCAAAAGAAATTTGGCTGGTTATGCCCAAGGTGAAATTACCAAATCTCAAGGCAACTTTTTCACAGTGATTCCATTAGTGATGTGCTTAAGGGGCACATTCAATCAGCTATCTTCATTAATATCTCAGCAAACTCTACAATGCATGAAGGTTTCATGGTCTTTTTTGTGCTTTCCTTGGCTTATAACATCCCCCATGCTCCTTAACATTGCTTTTGCTGGATGCCAGCCCTGCATGGTGCATGAATACAAACACTGAAATGCCACTTCAAGTACATACCCTGACCAGCTATTTTTGGGCAGCCTATATGTCATTATATAACAGCGCATATGCTATAGATCTAGATTTTGGTTTAGCTAAAATAATTTTCTCCAGTGGCTTGAATTTAAATTTTGCATTTATCCTTAAACAAGCTCAGAAGTAGTTTAGCTTTTGGCTTACTGCAACTCTGTATTTTTCTGCCAGAGGTAGAATACCAGGGATGACATGTAGTATTTAACAAGTGAGATTTCACATTTATTTTTCAATTGGTTCTAGTTTGAATTGTTTGTTGAGATTTATTTTAAATGGTGGCACCAGTTTTCAAGGTGGTTAAAAGCCATGCTTTCCAAAGCTTATTGAAAATTCATAAAGCTTTATGAAACATTGTCATGTCTTTCTTTTTTAAGCAGATAACTAATTCTCCTTAGAACAGTATCTGTAAAATATTGCTATTTTCAGCAAGTTTTTTCTTTTTAATAAAGGTTACTGAAAACCTTAATTTTTCTTTATTTGTTATTGTTGACTGGTTTTTTTATTAATGGGTTTTGCTGTATAAATCCACATGGAAATTGCATGGAAGGAAAGTTTTTAATTAGTTCCAAAGCTGTTTCATTTCTGTTAGTTATTAAAGGCCATCCTTTTAAAGATGATCATACCTTGATTGCTGTTAGCTTTTAGAATAGTGGAATATATGGTTTCTGTGATATCATTGATGATCTCAGCATACTTCTGGTCTTTGTACTGATTTACAGAAGACAACCAATGGCTCAGTCATGTTGGTGCACGCTGCTGGCCAGGCTCTGCTGACTACCAGAGCCTCATCTTCCTTTGTAAACAAGCATATGACTTGTTAGAGATTACTGAGGGAAAACAAGGGACCATATTAGATTGAATATTGATCTCAAAGCAGTATGCTGCACTTCTCTCTAGTTTTTAATAGCAGCACTAATAGCACACTGCTTTTACTGCTGCATTCTGAGGCAGATATTCCAGCAGCTTCCTGGAGCAGAGTACTCCACACATGCACTTCTTCCCACATTAAAAATCTCATATTCTCTGTTTATTTTGGGTATGCCCTAAAATAATTAAATAACAGAAAAGCTATGATTTTTGATTTCACAGGGGCTCGGTTTGAGTGATATTGAAGGAATCCTGGAACTGATCTACGTTTAATTTTATTACTGAAGAGAACTAAGAAAACCTTTCTGAAGCATTTAATAAATTTCCATAGTAATATAAGCCTGTGACTGTTTTTACAACATCTTGTTCAATTATTGGTGTCTTTGAAAACAAAGCAAAATAATCTCATGTATACAAATTTGTATAGTGTGTGAAAGTAATGCAATAACTGAAAAAGTTTCCTATACACTACTGAGAACAGCACACAAAAAAAATTTACAGTAAAATAATCACTTCCAAGTTCCCAACTGCCTGGTAGAACTTTCAGTTAAAGTCAAGGATGGATATTTAAATTCAATGTCCCAGGAAAAATCCTTCAAAGCCCACAAAGGGCATAAAAAGTAGATAACTTCAGATTGATTGGGAGAAAAATATTTATTACAATAAAGAAAATGCCTGAGACCATGGTCATCAACAAATTTCAAATGCTGAAAATGCTGAACTTACTCTGAGAAAAAACATATTCCATATTCTTCCTATATTAGTATATAAAGTTACCTTTCACTTTCATAAGGAATTAGTATGAAATTTGTTGTTTGAAATCCAGCTATGTTTTGAGTTGTTTCCTGTAACAAATCTATTTCTTACATGCAAAACCTTTCTGCAACGTGTTCACTGGGCGGCTCTTGTGTTGGTGTCAGTGCATTTTCTGTGTAGCAATGGCAGGATGACCCCTTACAGCTGTGCTCTTAGCAAATTCCTTGGTCAGGAGGCTGTAGAAAATCTGTGGGTTGTCACTGCGTTTCTCTCATGGACCGAAAACTGCTGCTCTGAGCTCTTAGCAAAAAAATGGATGTTTGACATGGCCAGGGAAGGAGAAAGCACATCATAAAGATAATGAATTATAGAAGGATGTGTTTCCAAGGATTTCAAACCACTCAAGTCCACTGGCCATTTCCTATGGAGCGTAGGGTAGCAAAACCCCTTGGGTGCTAAATGGGAGGTACAGTCATTGATAGCAACCACCAATTATCAAGAGTTATGGGACATGGTAAGACTCTTCTATAGAAGTCTTCTGAATGGCTCCTGCAAGATATCTATTTATTCAGGACTTAGATGGAAGATAGGATTTTGGCCACTGTGAATTCCAGTTCAGGGAAGGCTATTTATAGCAAGCCTCCCAAGGCTTAATGCTTAATGAATATGAATAGTGGAAGTGGAAATTTTTATATAACATCTTGGTTTACCAAACGTAAAGAAAGTTTTTGCTGCATAACCCTTAAATTCTAAAAACAGCATCACACCATCAGCTCCCTGCAGAGTTAACAGAGATCACTCTTATGGTTCAAATCATGGATATCATCCATCCTGGGGATCACACGTAATTTGCTACAACTGATTTTAACACAGGTATTATCTAGCCCAGCATACAGTCTCAGCAGTAACAGAAGGAGACACTATTAGAAGACAGTAAAAAGACTAAAATTTTGAAGTCTGTTCCCCTAGTACTGCCCTAGAATTCACAGGCCTTGTGTTCCAAGTACTGAAGGTTCTCCCTGGCCTCTCACACATATATTGCCTATGGGTTTTGCTGATCCTTTTTTGAACCTGCTGGTCTGCCTACAGAACTTCTTGGGGTTATACATTCCAGATCACTGTCCAGGTGAGGGGGTGAAAGTGCTTTCTTTCATCAGTATTTCAGTATTTTCACTGAGTTTATGCAGTACTGTGGGATTTGGTGAAAAATCATTCTCATCCACTTTTTGCCATATGTACTGCTTTCACAACTTTGTGAATCCCAGCCACGTGGCCCTTCATGCTTCTCTTCACATGGAAGAATCCCAGCCATTTCACTCTCCCCTCACAGGGCAGTTGCCTGCTCATGCCAGTTGCCTTTCTCTGTATCTTTTCCATCTCTGTCCTTCACGGTCACAGATGAAGCCCAACCTCTGCTCCCAAGAATGCCAAACTCTTCATTGGTTTTTTTGACCTCTGCTACACATCAAAGTGGGAGCTCCAGAGAGTGGTCAACAATGACTCCAAGAGATCATTACTGAGTTGCAGCTAAAAGGTCTGAGCTCAGTAAACACTATTTAGACTATTTCCTCTAAGCCTATTATCATATGCCTTGTGAATCCTTCTCTTTCCCCTTCATTCCAGCGAATCCATGTAATAGTCTCAGTTATTCCTTATGGAAATCCCACATTTCTCTATCCCTACGTCTTGTTTTCCTGTTCTAACAAAAATGTTCTCTGTTTTCTCTTCTCATTCCCTCCAAAAGCAGGAGGACAGAGGGGAAAGGAGAATTATGTGCCCCACATTCATGTGCCAGAGTTCCCTGCTTTATTACCCGTACCACCATTGTTATCCCCACCCTGGAATTTCTGTACTTTCAGTTTGTTGGGAGCTAGTCCCCTTTCCAATCCAAATGCACTGTGAAGCATCAGTCATCTGGTTTTATTTTGTGCTTCTTCACTCTAACCCAAAATCTCTTGCCTCAAGCACAACTTTACACATATTAATCACACAATCTTTTCTGTTACTGCGGAGAACTTCTCCCATTTGGACCACAGACTGATAGCTGGATTCTCCCGGTGTATGTCTCATGTGATGCCACATCCTGGTCTGCATCAAAAGCAGCATGACCAGCAGATCAAGGGAGGTGATTTTGCCTCTCTACTCCACTCTGGTGAGAGCAGCACCTGGAGTACTGCATCCAGTTCTGGATGCAACATAAGAAGTACGTGGATGCCTTGGACTGAATCCAGAGAAGTGCTGCAAAGGGGACCAGAAGGCTGTAGTACTTCTCCTCTGAAGACAGGCTGAGAGTGTTGAGATTGTTCAGCCTGGAGAAGAAAAAGCTCTAGGGAGAATTTTGGGCAACTTGCCAGTACCTAAAAAGGGCCTGCGAGAGTGTTGGAGGGGGTCTTTACAGGGGCAGATAAGGAAGAGGTAATAGCTTTAACTGAAAGAGAGTGGGGTTTAGATTAGATATTAGGAAGAAGTTTTTCCTTCTGAGAGTGATGAGGCACTGGAACAAGCTGCCCAGAGAAGCTGCATGCATGGCCCATCTCTGAGAGTGTAGGAGAGGCCAGGCTGGATGGAGCTTTGAGCAACCTGGTGTAGTTGGTGTCCCTGCCCATGGCAGCTGGATTGAACTGGATGACCCTCTAGGTGGCTTCCAACTTATCCCATTCTATGATTCTATGATCAGTCTACAATACTCAGACATCCAAGTTCTATCCCTTGAAAATAAGCTTTGTCCAATAAGCAAAGAAAAAAAAAAAAAAAAAAGAGGAATATTCTATCTACTGCACAGGAAGCCTGGGTACTCCATTATGTGGAAAAATCCCCTAGGACAGTGAGCAAGAAAGATAATGATGCTAGACAGTAGAGAATCTGAATATTGCTGTCAAGGAGAAGGGTGAAAACAACGCTGAGAGGAGACAGCTGGGAGGGCTGAGGTGAAAGTCTGGGAGCCAGAAGCAATCAGTGGTATGTCAGAGCCTTAGTTCATCAGCAATATGGAATTATAGAGGCTATATTTGAAAAATAAAGATTCACTAGAACCTCCTCAAGCAATATGAAGAGAGATTGATAAAGCACTGTGCTTTGCATGGAGTGCAAATCTGCACATTTTCTGTGCAATGAGGAATTGTTCCCCTTCTGTCTCATGGGACACAGCAGCACAGCAGATATTTAAGTCTTTGCTGCTGTGTCGGAACAAGATGCAACTCTATGGATATTTCTGCTGAGCAAAACTTGAAGAAGAAAAGAACAGCTTTCAATATTCAGATGGGTGTCCACATCTAAATATAGTCCACTGGCTGGTACAGCAGATGCAGCCACCACTTACTTGCTAATGTCCAATTTGGTAATCTGCATCTGGGTGATTATGGTCTTTTGAATACTGGAACTTGCTATCTTAGGCTTTATATGTATATATATGTATATATATATATATATAAATTTCATGCCATTTACAACACTGTGGTTTGAGCGAGGAAAATCCATAAATGTTTGTCTCTTGTTGTGAAAAGGAACTATATTTGATAAGTTCTAAAAGAGATTCCTTATAAACAAAGAGAAGTGTGTGAATTACAGTACAATTACCCATATAGGATAGATGTGAGCAGAATGATAATACAGACTGCAGAAAACCCCATGGTTTTTTTGCCAATATTTTAAGATTTGTTCTCATGATGAAGAGTGTTCTGAACTCCCTAGACAGTAAGAATCCCCAGCTGGAAGCTACTCTCCTGAAACTCAGGACATCTTTCAGGCTCCTGATTTACCCAGATCTGTATGATGGTAAAGGTGCAAACTGTTCTAGGAAATTCTCCAGAGGCTGCCTACTGCTCCTGCAGAGATCCAGATGCAGCCAGAAATACATTATCCCACTGTTATCCCAAATCTGAGTCTGCATTCAGAAGACTGCCTTTTCTATTTGCTCTGCCGTCTATCTCAAGATCAATAGCTTCAGCTGAAAGAATTACATAACTCCCCCCCTCACTTTGTACAGTTGTGCCTCCTGCATAGCTTACAACTTTTTGTAATACATGGTGTAATGGTGGCTGTTACACATGGACTGCAGAATATAGCGTGTCTCATGTCTTAGTAGAACAGAGAATGAGGAGAATGAAGAGAGTTAGTGAACATGTGTAGTGGGCTGACCCTGGCTGGATGCCAGGCACCCACTAAAGCCACTCTCTCTCACTCCCCTCAGCAGCTAGACAAGGAAGAGATATATATATATAAAAGGGTTCTTGGGTTAAGGACTGGGAGAGATCACTTATCAAATACCATCATGGGGAGAACAGGCTCGAGTTAGAAACATTAATTGAATTTATTGTTAACAAAATTAGAACAGGATAATGAGAAGTAAAATAAAACCTTGAAAACATCTTCCCCTCACCCCTTCCTCCTTCCCAGATCTACCTCATCTCCTAGCAGCTCAAGGAGTCAGGGAATGGGGGTTATGATCAGTTCATCACCCGAGGCTTCTCCTGCTGCTCAGGGAGAAGAGGGGTGTCCCTCTCACAGGAGACAGTTCTCCATTGAACTTCTCCAATGTGAGTCCATCTCATGAGCAACAGCTCTCTGTGAACAGCTGCAGTGTGAGTCCACCCCATGGGAGCTGTCCTCCCACCGCTGCTGCAGTGTGGGTCACTCTGCCATGGGTGCAGCCCTCCAAGGACAGCTGCTCCGGCCTGGGGGCCGGGCCCTCTCCCCACTGGCTCTTCCACAGGGAGACAGCCTCCTCCAGGCATCCACAGCTCCAGTGTGGGTCTCATCCACAGTTTCAGGTGGATTTCTGCATCCCTTTGGGCCTCAATGGGCTGCAGGGCACAGTTGCCTCACCGTGGTCTGCAGAGGAATCTCAGCTCCATGACTGGAGCACCTTCTTTCCCTCCTTCTCCATTGGCCTTGGTCTGCGGAGTTGTTCCTCATATACCCTCTCTCTTATCTAGCCACAATTACAACTGCCAATCTTTGTTAAATTTCTTCCTAAATCTGTTATCACGGAGTCATTAGCAGCATTTCTAATTGGCCCAGCCTTGGCCAGTGGCATGGTGCATCTTTGGAGCCATCAGGGACTGGCCCTGTTGGACACTGAGGAAGCTGCCAGCTGCTTCCCACAGAAGCCACCCCTGCACCTCCCCACCTTCTGCATGCCCCCTCCCCCCACTTCCTGCATAAGAAAGCTTGGCTTTAAAAACCCAATACAACCTGATTCACTCCCTTTTTAATACTATAATCTTTGTGACGTCATCTCCAGTATCTCCAAGTACTGCAGTAGTTACCTACACAATCTTGTCTAATAATCTATGCCATTGTATGTCAGTCTGCAAGGGAAATTGCTTCCTTGCTCTCACTTTATTTGACAGTACTGACAAGTAACACTTCCTTTCCTGATTATACCCACCTACGTGTAACTGAGGGGGTTTTTCTGCAGGAGTTTTTGCTGAAGGCTGTGTTAGATTTCCGATGAAGATAAACTTCAAGTGATCTCTCATGTCTAACGAAATAAATGAAAAATTTTGAATGTGGTCTTGGGTGTACATACTATTGTACATGATGTCATCAGAATAGCAGATTATCATGATGCAGATGTTGTCTGATATTTTTTCTTAGCAGTAGTTTAGTATTTTTTAAAGATGCCTTTTTTGTGTGTGTGTATGTGTGTGTACAGTAGCAATTTTCTGTATCCATAAAAGCAGAATTCAGTAATATCTCTGAACTCCTGCTAGGTTAATACAATTTTAGACTCTGTAGTATCTATATAAATCTAAAACAATGTGGTCCTCTTATGTTTATTCCTGTCGGTCTTTTAGGTAGGTAGAGAATGATAAGCCACGGCTAAAAAACCCCATCAGAAATTCCCATTCACAAATACTTAGGCGGCTTTCAATTTCAGCAGCTCTCAGTTTTGAAACACAGGACTGTCAGTGAGAGGTGATCATGTAATTTCTGTTGCCGCATAGATCTTCCAGGCTAGAAAATTATATTTAGGAGGCTGTTCTTCACGCTTTTCGCCTCGGACCTGCCACATTCTCATCTGACTGCTCTGAGCTTCACGGGAAAGCTCCCGTGTTTGTCACTGCCCAAGCCTCGTCCGCATAAGCTAACGCCTCGGAGCAGGATGGAGATGTCTCCAGAGAAACGCCGCATGAAAACGCCGCTCGGCATCCTCTCCCTCACTAAGTAGAACTCATTTCTGAAGCTGCTGCTTCACGGGGTGTCCTGGCCCGGAGATAAATGGCCCGGCCCCAGATACGCTCCCGGCCCCGAGGTAAATGGCCCGGCCCCGAGGTACGCTCCCGGCCAGGCGCTGGGGTGAAGGGGGGCAGAGCCCGGCAGTCGCCCCGTCGGACGCTCCCAGAGCCCTCCCGGCGCCCTGCGCACTCCTGCGCGCTTCGGCGGCCACAGCCGAGCGCACCGCAACGCTCCCGCCGCAAAGGCGCGGGCAGGACGCGATGGCGCGGGCACCGCGGGCACCGCGGGATGCCGGCAGCGCCCCGCTCGCAGAGCCTCTCCTCCGCTGGCTCCGCGGTGAGAGCCCCGCGGCAGCGCAGGCCCCGGCTGCAGAACCTCTCCTCCGGCTCCGGGGAAGGCCCGTGCGGCAGGAGGAGGCGCCCCGTGCCCGGGGCTGCGGGGAGCGCGGCGGCCGCCGCCCCTTTAAGCTCCAGCTGTTCCTTTCTGCGGCGCCTATTTTTAGCGCGTCCTCTTGGTAGCATCCAGCTCTGCCCCCTCTCTCTCCGCGCTCCCCCGTCCCCCCCGGTGGTAGGTTCCGCACGGCGGGGGGACTGAGCATGTCCGAACGCGCTCGGCAGCGGCCGCCGCGCCGGGGCTGCGCTCGCTCGCAGCGCGGGAAGGAGGGCGCGGGCGCCGCCGCCGCCGCCCGCAAGTAAGTTTGTCCGCGGGCGCGGTGCCGGAGCGGGCGGCGGGCGAGGGGCAGCAGCCGCCGCCTTGGTGCCGCCTCGGCGCCGCAGGGGCGGTCCGGGGCAGGGGTTCGGCTTCGGGCTTCGGCGCCCCCCGATCCTGGGGGCTGGCGGCGGGCGGGACGCGCAGCGGGACCGGCTGCACCTGTCCGCCTCGGTGCGCGCTTCGGGACGGCCGCAACTTCTCCGCTGCCGCCCCTGGGTCAGCAGCTCGCGGCCTGGCTCGGCTCGGCTCGGCCAGGCGGGTCCGCGCCGCACGGGTCGGCGGCGGGAGAGCGCATCCCCCTCGGTGCGTGTGCGGGCCCGGCGGCGGGGACGGCCCGAGCGCGGCGCGGCGCGGTGCGCTCCGAGCGCGGTGCGCGGCTGCGAGCGGCGCTGGGAGAGGCGGGCGGCTGCGCTGGCCCCGCGGAAAGGGCGCGATGCGAAAATACCGAGAGAGTGTCGGCGCAGCCGGTGCACCGTAAGAGTCAGCGAGGCTGCGGTGTTCAAAGGAGTTTCTGATTTAACAGATGATAGCGCAGGAAAGAAACAGTTTGCGGAGAAACTGTAACGACACAGGTTTTTCGCTCTCTCGTGTGATAATTTATTCTGTGTTCTTTCAGTTTAGAAGAGGTACCGTATTTTAACTTATTGTCAGTAACCAACAAATACCGAAGTATGCCCCGAGATTTTTGCCTCTGAAAATGGGATTTTTATATTAATGTTAGAAATGCTTGTTTTGTTGTTCAGTTCACCTGTAAATGGGTTTAACGCTACGTGTTCCTAGTATTAGGGAATGTAAAGTTTTTCACTTAACGTTGAAAGCGGCATGGTGTAGGTAGTTTCTTTTCCTGTGCCCTAAACCGAGGAAAGGTTTCAGAAGCTGCTTCCCTATTCAAAGGAAGCTTTTTGATGTTTGCAAAGTTGTATTAAGATAGTTTTCTAATGAAAATCATAATAGGGGAATTTGAGGAGCTTAGCGTGTCACTGGTGGAAGAATTGGACTGAGGGCCAGTAAGATGTTCTTGGTGGACAGCCTGTTTTAATTTTTATTTGGCTATGTCTGTAGGTGTTGTCAGTCTAATGACCCGACTTTTACCATTTTTAAGCCATGCTTATCTTTGCACAATGACTTAGATTTGGTGTAGTACTCAGGCATGAATATTCATATAAGCTTAAATGTCTGTATGTTAAGCCTCTTCAGAATTTAGGTGCATTTAAAAATAGTTACAGACGCAGAAGATGCCGTTGCTACTGTGCATGTACTTGAGTCTGTTAATTAGCTTTATGCAGTGGAGACGGGAAGACTGCTGGATTCCGTACCTCTGCAACTCCTCAACTTTTCCCTTCTCCCAGATGAAACTCCCTCACCTCCGCCCACCGAGGCAGCGCTCCCAGAGTAACAATTGATCCGTGGGGTTCTGAAAGCCAGTTTGCGTGATTTGGCTCTGGTTTGTGCACAAATAAACTGCTGTCCTGTCAGTTCCATTTTTATGAGTATGCAATAATGGGGGAAAATGGAATTCTTGAGTTGATGCTTTTTGCCTGCTGTAAAAGACCACAGGAAAATGCAGCAAGAAAGAACAGCCTATGTTGACAGCATAGTGAGAAATAAGAAGGGAAATTCTTGTGACTGGCAACCTGCCATTTTTCTCATGTGATTAGATTTGATCTGAAATAATAACCAGTATTTTAAAGAATAAATTTATTTAAAATATGAGAAATAGTCAAAGTTGGAACGTTAAAAACATCTTTCCTTATCTTCCTGGAGTAATAATTTGTTTAATTATTTGGATTGTATTTTGCTGTTAGGATGTTTTAATACTATTTATTTTAGTTCCAGAGCTCATACATATTAATAGAATTATATCAGCATCCTAACCAGATAAAGATTCTTTGATAGTCAGGCAAATGCTAATAGAGCATATAAGGATATCCTTAAAATATATGCTGTAAATTATAGTTCCTGTGCAGTCTCAGTTGATTATTTTTTCTTGTCCAGGTTTGAGTCCAACTAGCGGAGATGAGAAAATTGTTATAGTAACAGTGGGGTTACATATTAGTTGTTTGAGAATGTCTAGTTAGCAGCTGCAGTGTTTGCACAGCTATGTTTCCCTTTAAGCAGAAAAAAAAAGGTAACTAATCTTCTTTCACAGTGCATATCTTTCTTTCTGTTAAGACTTTTTCTCCACTGTTTGCTTAATCTAAAGAAATATCTTGCATGCGTTTGTTTGTTTTAAAAAGTATGTCATCTTGCATTGTAGGAAATATACATACTTACTCCTCCTGGATTTGGGGGAATAGCAGAACTATTAAAAGAAATGCAAAAGTACTTTTTTTTAGTTGAATTTCACTTAAAAACTATACCCCCCTTGGTCCTCCCCCCAAATCCCCAAACCCTGATAATAATGACAATTTTTTTTTTTCATAGGGACGTGATCATTATTTAAGGCTAGCAGCAGAAGGCAGTAGTCTAGGATTGTCAGCACTAATAATCATGTGTTAATTCACAAGGCCTTTGAGCAGTTGTTTTTGTTGATGAGCTACTGTGACTTACTTCTTCTTCACCCTTCAGCGAGTTGCTGTTGTTTCTTAAGTTACTGTAGCAAAAACATTAAGCTATGCCTACTATTAAAACATATGGGAGGTGACAACCTTACAGAAGTAAACAGTTACTACTGGCAAGCCTGGTCGGGTGTCAGATTAGCACAAGATTGTTACATGATTGTGGATGGCTTAGCTCAGGAGATACTGATACTTTTGTTTAGTAAAGCCCTTTACTTGAACGTGGGATATGGCTTCCTTGTTCATTGCAGCAGATATTTGTTAAGTAGGGTGTCTCTGGTGTGTGAAGTGTTGCCATCAGAGGCAGAATGAGCATTTTGAAATAGGCAAAGAATTGTGAGTTTTGAAGCCCGTGGGGCAGACCTTCAGGTGTTCAAAAATACGTTGCTCTCTTATTATCATCAGGGGTATTTTGTGCCTGGGCCAGATGCTTGTGTGGCTCCTGCAGCAGTGAGCTGTAAATTACCCTGCTATTCCAGCATCTGCTCCAACAAGATTTACTGAAGATTAGATACAGATACAGAGAAGGTAGCTCCTGGATATTTCATGATGTGTCATACACTTTAAGACAGGAAGTTATTTGATCTGCAGGTTAAAATCTTTCAGATGGAGCAGAGGCCCCTGTCACTGAAAAACCTTATCTGTGGCTGCAGCAGTACAAGTAGTGAGTTCCTCCTGAACATAAAGCTACTGCTTGTATCTCTCAACTACACATTGAAGCAAGTGATGACCTCCTGCTTTCTTACATTACTCTGGCAAAACAGGGATCGAAGATATATTCAATTTTGTTGTTGTTGTTGTTGTTGTTGTTGTTGTTGTTCTACTGCCTACTAATAGGGTGAAATGAGAGAGAGAAGGAAAATCATAAACCTGTGCCAGTCTTCCATGTTCCACAGATATTATACTGAGAGCTAATTTGAGGTTTGTTTCCCTAACTCTTAAATGTCATGAGGACCATGAGCCCCACTTTGTTACTCCTCAGGAATACACTTATTATCTTTGTTATTTGATGATTGAGAAATCATGAAAGAAGAGGGGTATTTGACATGGGAGCAAAGGGAAGACAGAGAGGACAGCTACAAGCTGGATGTGTGTTATAGAGGAGTTCTCAGCAGAGCATGAACACAGAGCAAAAGCACTGCCTGTCACAAAGCAAAGGATTGGACTTTCTCTGGGGCCAATGTGTAATGTCTTGCCCACATAGCACTGGGATGGTAACATGAGGGGAAAAATGGGATTGTGCAAGTTCCTTCATTAATAGCTTGAGAATATGAAAGCCGTATCAGTCTCCTCCTTTTTATTCTTTTTTCTTTTTTCTGTTTTCTTTTTTTTTTTTTTTTTTTTTTTTTTTTTTTTTTTTATTGGAGCTGGCTGTTTTCAGGCTTAGAGGGATAATCTAAGTCAATTTATGTATTTCTGGTGAGCTTTTATTCCTTATGATTTGGGTCCCATTCACTACTCTCCCCCACCCCAAGGTGTAATAGTGGATCAACATTGGAAGCCTGACTGATTTGTAAAGGGGAGTTAACTTAAAATTTGTGAAGGAACAAGGAGATTTCCCCAGGACAGCCATGGGCATTGTAAAACCTGAAGGGACCCTGAGGGACTTGAAGTGACTTGATGAGACTTACCACTTAGAAAAAAAATATTTTTAATTTAATGTTTTGGAGTAAATCCCTCTCAACACTTGTGTATCCATTGTGCACTTTCCAGTTATTAATTAGCCCAAGTTTTTGCTATTATTAACTAATTTTTAGGCTACTATTGTTTTTATTCAACTTCCAGCTATCAGGTCTGGCTATTTGCCTGTTCAAAGAGTTACTTATTGTCCAATTTTTTAATAGGAAAATCTGTATCAATTGATGAAGGCCTCTTAATGAGACTGAGTTCATCAAATCTTTTGCTCCTTATATATTTTCACTCTTGTTTTCTTTTTGTGTCTGGTCAGTTAGACTGTTTTCTGTCTCTTGGAAGCTATGTACCTACTGCACCACGGATGCAAATGCTTTTCCTAATGTGCAGTAACTTTGCACACAAATTAAATGGTAAGGGCAAGAAAAAGTCAGGGCCCTAATAGGAAGGAGAGACTATAAAGAAAGCTCTGATGGTGAAGTAGGTACAGGTTGTCTTATCCTTTGCTGGGAAATCTATCAGTGGTCGACAGTGAAAGATGAATCAAAGAAATTTTGAGCATAAGCAGAGCTTAACAGACCTTAGCAAAAGCAAGACCATTTCTGTGGAAGATGGAACTTTGTTAGGCTGTGAATGGGAGCCTTAGTTGTGCAAGATCCACTGCTGCAGTTTACGCATTATTCAGTCATCGGTGACCAAAGACTGATACTTTGGGTCAGCCTGGGACATACACCCTTTGCATCCCTGTGAAGAACAGTTGACATATTTGCAATCATGGATGTAAAATGTTTCCTACTGACCATGTAAAACAAAGCTGTAGCAGTTCTGTCTCAAACCTGGGATGACTCTGGAAATATTACCTCCTTAAAGTGTTGGCACCTTGTTTGTTCAGTTGATACCATTTGTATCCACTTCTGTTCTGGAAGGTATTGTCACAGCCATCAGGATAGATTACTAGAATCCATCCTGTCTGTCTTCAGTGGGTGATCCTCACCCACCCAAGCACCAAATTTGGAGAAAAAATATGCAACGTGAACACGTAGCACGGCTGCTTAAATGATATGCTTTTTCTTTCCAAACATTATATATACAATTCTCATTCATTTCACTGCGGACTTGACTTGTGGGAACAGAAAAGAATTGTCTGCCTGCTGTGTTCCTTCATATAAAATGCTTTTGGGACACATAGATATGAAACAAATTTTATAGGTAAAACATAGTTCAACTAAAGTACTTGCATAGGTAAATAGTATCCAGAAACCTTTACATAAACTTTATATATGACATGCATACAAAGATAAGACTTTGATACTGTAATCAGCAGTGTGTTTTTCCCCAGAGCATAACACAACCAGATTCCATGAAGATACTTCCTAAAATAACTGTAAATACATTATTAGATATTCCTAATCTAACCAGAGCTATATAAAACCTTAGTAATAAATAATATTTCATAAATATTACAGAGCACACTAAAAGTGTTAGTATTTATAGTCACTGCAGTGCAATTGGATTCACTTGCAAGTCTTCTTTATACTTCCTTTCTGATTTTAAATTATTAATACTGTTCTATTTCAGAAATTGATATTTGTATTCTGTTGATGTAAATCCAATCTATTCAGTCATGTGTTAGACAGTTGAATTCTAAGTGGTCTTATGCATTTTGTTGCACAAAAAAAGCCAGGGCATCCATGTTGTTTATGAAAGGATATTCCAAGGTGATTGATCAATTAATATTACATCTTTTGTAGCTTCTGGAAAGAGAAACTGTAACAGCTTTTAAATCCCCTTTAGAAAAGGAAACAACTCTTATCCAGGACTACAAGAAGCAATTGCAAGACAAAAGGATGCAATGGGAAGCAAAATGTTTTTTCTTCTGGCTTTAATTCTCTATTGGGATCTTATTGTTAGTGTCCTTGGGTTTTTAGTAATTTTCTCTGGGATTACTTTTATTTTTCCTTTTTTTCATTTTTCCTGGAGTGACTATAAACACTAACTGTGGTGAAGTATTAGAGCTATAGAAATAATGCTAACTCATTAGTAGTCAATCTCACTTCTACATGAAACCTCAATCCCCTTGTTGTATTTTCTGCTTGAACAGTTTTCAAAGAACCACTCTAATTTTATTTGTGGACTTAAACTACTGATAGAATTCCCACTCATACCTTCTGTTGCCATTACTACATCACCATGGCAAAAATAAATTGTGTCTTTCTTTGCATGCAGTTTCCATATGCCAGAAAGGATGATAGTAGCAGGAATTGGCTGGTCCATGTGGAATGCTTGACTGTGAAACTCTTTCCATATGCAAACTGTCCTACCTCCTTTTTTTTTTCTTCTTTTTTTTTTTCACCAAGGTCTGCCTCACCTGAAATCTTACATACCTGAGTTTGTGCTCCACTGAGAAGTTTTATCTGAAGAAATGAGAGACTTAGACACCTCTAAAATGGGAACAGTTTAATAGCTAAGTGTCAGGAATTGTAAGGAATGTTTTGAGGTGGCACTAACTGAAGTGGCAGTAACATCTGTACTATGAAGATATTACTAGCTGCAGAGCATAGCATGATATGAAAAGATAAGTTCATTAATGTTGGTGAAATACTCTGATGCTGTAGTGATGGTCACCTTGGAGAGGCTTATGAGGAAATTGATACTTCTGGCATCCTAACAGAGCTTAACTAGAGTTCCCTAAGGCTATAGACTGAACAACTTTGGTCACTAGACTAGACACCAAATACCTTATCTGCTTACTCAGTAAATGGTGCTCTCTGAGGGTTGTGGAAACAAGTGCAGTGCTCTGTGAAAGACATAGCTCAAAATTGTGTAAAGATCTTAATCTCTCTTTTTGGAGAAGATTGTTTAGACTCTTGGTGACCTGTGGTTCTTAACTGTGTTGCAAATAGCAGCCACAGTATGAGGTGTTGGTTCCTACTGAAGTCCCCATCAAACTACAACCAGCCTTCTGAACTGGGGGAGAAAAGCTCCTTGTACTGATAATGTGACTGTGAAAGAAGAGATCTGTGTAACTCTCTGCATAACCATTAGTGAGAATAAGTTAATACAGACAGCAGCAAGTAAGACAGAATTAAGATACAAATGGTCCTGATTTTGGTGAGTGTGATACTTTTCCTTACACTTCATACAGGAATTATCATCCAAATCATGCTATATGTCTGCTGGAACTCTAGTACATATGTACATCATATCCACCAGCACTAGCAGAGATCTGCAAAGTGGCCAAACCCAGGGATGGAGCAGTGATTGCTGTTGCCCAGGTGGAGGAGCAGCGTGGCTGGGTGGAATTTGCAACGTTTGGAATGAAATGTAACCAGACATTATAGACAGGTATCTTAAAGATTATTAGTTCCAACCCCCCTGCATTGGCACATCTCCCACTAGACCGGGCTGCCCAGTGCCCCCTCCAACCAAGCCTTGAACGCTGCCAGTGAATAGGGCAGCCGCAGTTTCTGCGGGCAATCCGTAGCTGATTTTTTACTGGGACACTGTGAACAACAAATTGTCTCGCAGCAGTTCTGTCACAAATGTTGCAGAAAATGTTGCAGTAAGTGTTGCAGGAAGTTTTGAGCAAGGCTTAGATTATTCCTAGATATAAAGCTTGACCTCAGTGAAGCTTTAAAGGGAAGATATTGCAAATACAGTAATACTGAGAAACACCCAGAAGACATACCTCCACCTTCCCGTATGTACTTTCCCCAAGTTCCTTTACCTTCTGCTTTCCCCAGATTTCCAGGTCCTGTGAGTCAGACATGGTAAAACTGTAGCACAGGCAGAATGCAAACTTGTTACTGCTCTTCCCAGTATGCCCTCAGTCAATTCCAACCACTTCTATTTCACAGGTACACACCCAAAGCCAGAAGTTTGGTAAGATTTTGTGGCAACGGGCAGTAAAAATGAATTCTCCTAGTGAATTGGTATGTCATCTTCTGTCACCTCCTTTGGGGAGCATAAGATACCAGTGGTTGGAGCCCATGGGTCTTTCTTCAGCCGAAATAAAGGAAATCTTGGGGAAATACGAAAATTGTCATTGGTAGGGAGGAAATTGTTCCATCTCCATGATCTCTAAATTCCTGTAACTGCTAATTGCATCCTGTTTTCTACTTCCCCTTTGCAGTTATTTTAATTACAACTCACTACAGTGAAAGTACCTGTCTGTTGCTGTCTGAGTGAATCCAAAAGGGAGAAGAAGAAAAAAGTTATTTATTCTGCATTTTTAAAATGCTCAGTCATGTTGCAGATCAGTTGTCTGGGTTTAGTTTTCTGAATGTATACCTCTATGTAAGCCAGTACATTTTTAGATAATAAGAAGATTTGGTTTTAATAACTTCCTCTGAAAAGCACAATAACTCAATTTTCCAAAGCTATGTAAATATTTTCCAGGTGTATTAATTCACATTTGCCAAAATGAGCTAGTTTTATACCTGTGTGGGGGCAAAAGCAATGACCAATTTGCTTTAATACCTGTGAGTTAGGCCACTTCACGTTTAGTGGAGGTTGAAACACTGACACAGATTGCTCAGAGAAGCTGTGGGTGCTCCACCCCTGGAAGTGTTCAAGGCAAGGCTGGATGAGGCTTTGAGCAACCTGGTCTAGTGAAAGGTGCCCCTGGCACCTGCCTCCATGGCAGGAGGGGTGGAACTAGATGATCATTGAAGTTCCTTCCAACCTGAATCATTTTATCATGATTATTAGAAGGATTTTAAAGAGTAGTCTGAAAAAAGTGGGGATAAATGAATATAAATTGTGACAATCTACAGAAATACAGACTGATATGGTGTGAGGCAGTGAAACTGGTGTCAGCAGCTTGTAGTGTTCTAGGTGCTTGTACCTGACATTTTATACCTCGGTGCTTCAACAGTGGCACCATGCAAATTTCAGTGCATCCAGCATTCAGTTTCCATGCCAGGATTATATTACTCAAGTTTGTTTGGAGTTCCGGACTGTTGCAATTTTAAACCACTAATGTTTTGTCATGTGTCTTTGTGTAGGAAGATTCCCATTTAATACAAATTGAACTGTGATAAATTAATGATTGTGACCAACTCTGAGCTGTAGGACATCTGAATCCTGCAAATGTGCTTATGTTAAAGATACAAGTAGTGGGCTAATTTGAAAGACAATCTTATTACATCTTCCAGACTGTTCTTGGTGCATTGTTAATCATACCTCTTCACAGGTCAAGAAAGGTAAAATGATAGTATTTTCTCCAAACAAAACAAGCTTATCATCCATTTCTTGATTGTGGATTAGAAATGCAGCATTCTTCCTGAAGGACTTCAGAATATAACCTTGTAAGATGCTTTCTCCAACACACATCCATTGCCTCATGCAAGAGCAGTTAGAAGAACACAGGCAAGACTTCATTCTGGTAAATCATCACAGCTAAAGCAAGATTACTGTCATTGTTCTCTGATATTTAGAAAAAGTTTCTATTCTTTGAAACAGTAATTTTTTGTGTTACTTGTTTTGCTATTGTCTCAAGTAGGCTCTTGATGTTGAAGAGAACATAGTTGTATTGATGCATAAAATATATGTATCACTTTGGATGAAGGAAAGTTTTACTCTGTGGAAATGAGCATTTGCATTTATACAATATCATTATGATTTAAGGTACTTGTAAGTGTGCATGACTCCTAATTATGGAGAACAACACTGAATCTGAGGCGACCATTTGGGTCAAAACTTTTCTCTGCCTACCCCAAATCATGTAGTCTGCCTCTGCATTCTTTGGCTTTTTTGAATCTTTCGTTATTATGGATACACTTTTAATATTGCTAATTGGCTACACTAAGTTTTCCTTTTTTTTAAAAAAAAGTTGATGCAGTAGTTTATGTGAGACCACTAGGGGAGTGTTTTAAGAATGGTTGCACTTTGAGAGCCCAGTCTCATAAAATAACTTGAGAATTGTTGGTTAAAGGTGAGCTACAAGAACCACATTTAATTTCAACCTTAAATTAAGGTATTAACTAATAAAGCTTGTGACAGCAAATTACAGAAATGATGGCTTAGTCTCTATGAGTACTACTACATTGAAATTCATACCTAAACTTGTACTTTTTTCTTTCTTGCATGCTATCTGTATTTGGAAGCTCTAGTTCTGATCTTTTCTATCAACAGATGTTTTTGCTCTGAATTTATGATCTGAACCAAATAAAACTGTACAGGGCAACAATAGTTCCTCAGTAAAACAAAGAAGCTTAACTCTTCTGTTAAAAAACTTCTTCATTAGGCTCTAGAGTCTAGGACAGAGACAGACTTTGACTAATTTTGTTTTAACTTATGGAAGAGCTGGATAATTTTCCCTTGAACAGCTCTACAAATCAAAAAGTGGTGAAAAATAGGTTTTTCCATGTGTTAGTGGAGGGTCAGATAGTGTGTTGCTAACAGCTCTGAGCCATGTGGGGAAAATATTCCTACCTTCTGTTCATCAATAGAGAAACAATGATGTTTATATTTATATATTTATTATGATTAAGTCCATGTGTATTTTTTGTCTTCTACTTTCTGGCTAATTGGTGGAACTAAGCTGCCATGAACTGGATATACGTGCTACTAAAAGTATGAATTTTTAGTATTTTCTTAATGAGCTTTAAAAGCACATAAGGCATTTTCTAGTGCAACACCACTGATTTTATGACTTTTTTTTTGCATGTGAGTGGTACCTAAGTGTTGTTCACCCCAACGGACAGAACAGCTGCAAAACATATTGCTGTTGGTGGTGTGGTCAGGAGAAAGAACTCATTCTGTGATATGAACTCTTGAGTATTTTAATTGTAGTATAGATAGGAACAAATACCTCAGTTTTGTTCTTTGCAATGTCCAGCCTGACATGGTGAGAAAAATAATTTGCACAAGTTTTTTATACAGTAGTATTTTGTATAACTCTTTTGTTTCAAAAATTGCAAGTACCTCTACTGTGCTTGCCAGTGAAACAGAGATTTCAGGAACAGAGAAAAACCCCCTTCATTCTCTTCCAACTAATTTGATTCCTGCTAAAATCCTGTTTATGTTTGGAAAGGAATGACCTTGAAACATTGTAGTTCACAGTTCAAATGTTTTGGTAAATATTGGCTTATATACTGGGTGACCTGAATAAAAATAATTAGGAGGCAGCAAAATCTTTTGTTGTTGAATTTCTCATTATCTTTTTAAGGTGTTCATTTTTTCATGTCCCTCTGTTGTACGTAGGATAAATTTAGTATTGTGGAATCAATAATGACATTTCCCATTCCATGGTCATAGCTCTTATTTAATGCTTTCAGCACAGTCATTTTTATAGATGCTCTGCATAATGTATCAGCATGGGCCAGATTTTTGTCTATGACTCAGAAAATGTTGTAATTATATTGGTGCAGGCAGCTCCATCCCTTACTTATGAGGCTATAGTCATGGTAGTGAGTTTTCTACATGAATGGAGAATTTGTAAGCCTGCATCAACATTAAATAAATTACCTCTGACAAGTGTTGAAATTTTATTTCAATTATGTGGTAGTGTTTGGTTTCTGTCAGAGGGCTCTGTTGTTCTCCAGCACTCCCATTATGTGCATGCATTTGCAGTGAGGGGAAGGCAATTTGTGGCCTCATGTTCTGTTGGGTAGTGGTGAAGTCATTTTAGTAAGAATGTACGTTGTCACTCTTGCTCCTCTTATTCCCTGAATTGCTTTGCAAGTGCCACAGTTGAATATTGCTGGAAAAAGTGCCTAATGCAGACAGCCTGAAATTATGTGAAAACTGCTTGTAATAGCCTCAGTTTAATACCAGAAACAGGATAGAGGAAACTATGCGCAAATATGGACAGCCTGAATCATCAGCTGCTGGTGGAAAACTCATGTGTGCATCCAGCCAGGCAGAAAAAATACTGACTTCCACTGTAGTTCAACAAAGCCGTATGAGTTTTTAAAACTCATAGGCATGGGCTTAATTATTACAGTGTATCAATTTCACCTGAATTAAGAGAAAGGAAGCAGTATGATTTTGCATCAAGGAGATGTACAAAGCTGAACAGCAGTGTCCAGTTAGGCATTTGCAGGTCACAGGTTTCTGAATGTCCCCTTTTCCTGTGTGCTACTGTACTTTTTGGGATGATGCAGTTCTCAGGTTATATGTGGACATCCCAGCTAAGAAGGGTAATAAGATAAGCCCCCTTTGGCTAAAAAAGGAACTGTGCTAAGCTTGAGGATGACGCACATGTAGGCTTTCCTTTGGACTTCCACCTGGAACTGCAAGAATACATGAAAACCCCCTTCCTCCTCAGCTAATGAGATCTAGGGGAGTCCCATATTGCTCACTTCCTGTTTTAATCTGCTGAGAGCAGCCTCCTAAAGCAGGCACATTTCTGACCTTTATTCAGTGATCTGTCAAAATGTTTGGTAGGTGATGTGCAATGTTTTTGCTCAACCCTGATTTCAATTCTGCTACTGTAATCCTAAAAATCAGACTACTAAACAGTGGAATGAATGTCCAGTGTCATTTTAGTAGCACTTGAGCAAGCAGCACTATTATTGATCTCATTGCATATAGAGTTGAATCTAATAATAAAAAATAAGATATTACTTAACCTTTTTGATGGCTTTCATATTAATAATGACTTGCAAAAAAAGTTAGAACATTAAGAAATAACTAGATATATGTTTCTGAGGAAATAGAACAAGAAAAAATTTAAAACCAATTCTAAGTTTTAATTAGAAAAAGATGAACTGTATAATAAGCTTTATTACAAAGGCATAACTAGGTCCCATTTTCTTCTTCTGTAGTTGAAATGTCCCATGTGAGCATTTATAAATCTTAAAACTCTGCAAATGGAGACTTGAATACCTGCACCACATTTCACTTCTGTCTTATTGATCTTAAGGCATTGTCAACATTCACAAATAGACAATTGCAAATCCATCTTAAAATTGAAGTGCTTGCCATTTGCATGATATTCTCTCATGAGGCTCCTCTGTCTGAGATCTGTCTTTTCAATTACCAGTTGCTGTCACTCAGAACTTCTTGCACTTTAATATTGTAATGCAAATACCTCTGAGTCTATCCAGGTTTATCAGTCCTTTTTCTGTTTCCATGCTGTTTTCAGTCCCAAGTAGATTTAAAGAAATGTCCTCAAACAACTTGATTGGTAAAGGTTCACAAAGCAACAGTAACAGTTCATAATTTCATGTTTCTCTGAAAAACCAAATAATTAGATTGTTTCTTTTTTGACTTTTTAGTGGAATTACAGCTCCATAAGATAGAATTTAGGGCTTCAACAGAACTTAATTGTCATTGCATAAATTATCTTCAAGATAAGAAAACTCTAGTATTGATAGTATTTGTAGTATTCTTAGAGATGAAAGCAAAACAAAGTGACTTAAGAGTACATGTGGTGCTTGTGGCTCCTGTCTTATTCCTGTACATGTAATTGGCAGAAAACAAAAGAAGTATCACAATAAAATGTTCATTTAATTGGCTACTCTGTTTTAATGCTAAGGTCAAAGCAATATAATGTCTGTGCTGATATTTTTTGCTGTTCTAAATCTTGGGTCTTAGCTGTTCCTAAATAGAATTAAATTCAGTCATTGCTAGACATGATTTTCTGCAGTGCTAAATTCTTACTGATTTTTAAACGTTCAAAAATACTTGGGCATTTACTGAAGACAGTAAGAGCTGTGTGTGGTGATGGTGGTTGAAATCAGACAGAAAGTTGCATACCAGGACACAGTGTACACAAGACCTTATCTTGCCAGGCTCCATCATTGAATTCTGCATAGCTAAATTTGAACTCTGCTCTTGAATTTCCCAATGAGGGTCTCTGTCTTTCTATCCATGGATGACTGTATCTACTTGACATACTACCTTATTTTCTTAAATTCAGCCCTCACAAATACTGTGTCTTCATTTTTCAGGTTAAGAATGGCATCTTTTGTATTCATGTTTTGTAAGTAGCAAGTAGCAGTACAGGTAACTCAACTGAACCCTTTAACTTCTTTTCTTGTTTGCGTAGATATTGTAGGAAAACTAAAACCAAAGAGTCATTGTTAGGTGTTTGGTTGCAAAACTAAATGCTAGAAGATGCTAACAAACTGAGCATTTTTTTCTGATATTTTACAGTGATGCTTTTGGAATTGATATAACCTGCTTTTAAATTTCTCAGTTGTGGTGTTAAATTTCCTGAGTATCTAAATATGAGTCTTATGCCTCTTACTTTTGAAAATGCTGTGGTTTTTGCTCAATTACTTCCATGTCAGTGTGATTAATATATTTTCCACAATATCTCTCATTTGACAAAGTAAACCTGTGTGCTGTTTCATTACTCAAGTGGTGAATTTTGAATTTGTTTTATATTTTAATTTTTTCTTGAGAGTGACTTTATGACCTCAGTTTTGTGAGTCAAGAAGCTCCCTTCTGTGAAATCAGTCTGCTTTTTCTATTTGAGTGAAGCAAATTCCTATGTACAGCACAAGCACTGAACTGATTTTACAGGCTTTTCTTAGGAAGTTTAAAGGGATTTTTGATACAGCTCTGATCTTGTCATACACATTTCCTTAGGATTTCTGTAGTCTGTGTTTTAGTGAATGCTCTGATGTGAATATCTTGAGTCATTTGTTGTCTGTGTCCTTTCAAGTGCTTTGGATAAAGATTGTGTTAGATATGTGTTTAGGGTGGTCAGGGCAACACACATAGTTCCATTCATCTCTGTACTTCTCCCTCTGTTCAGAATGGAGTGGGTATAATTTTGGCAGCAAGATTTCATTCTACTTGTTGCTTATTAAGTTGAAAACTCCATCTGGGGAAGATATTAATTCCAACTGTTATTCTGGTGCAGCTTGTTGTGAAGTTATTTGTTTCGCACTGACTGCTTTGACCAGTGGTATGTTAGATAAAGAGGGACTCCTCTGGAAATCTTTTTTAGTATATTTAGGTGTGTACATACAGCTTCAGACTACTTCATGTCCTAGTTGATCTATGTTTTCTTGAGTATGTTTGTGACTTTCTCTTCTCTCTCGAACATGACAATTTTCATGTGGATTCATCTATTTTCTTATTTTTTTTTTAATTTCATGAAGTCAAAAATAAAATTGCTTTGACCTAGATTTCTTGCAAATTCTTTAGGTTCTATTGCATGCACTACTTGGAAATTATAGTTCAGTTTGAATGGGAAGGTTTAATTTCTTTTAAATTGCATTTTAGCTGTCAGATGAAGTATTGTGTCCAGTATTGTGTGAAATGTTGTTTCTTCCATATGCAATTGAAAGTTGGTAATTTAGACTCAGCCTTTTGTGAGCAATTTTTTACAATATTTAAAATTCCTGTAATATAACAGAGGATCACTGTGAAGTATTCATGGAGGGAATAGTTTCTTCTGTGTTGCTAGATTGGTCTTGAGATCTTGTTTCTAATTAACAAAAAGAAGCCCAGCAGCATCCTTTCCTATCAGGAAGAAAACCAGGGAAAATGTAGCATTTAGATAAGGCAAAAAGAAAAAAAAGAGAAGTTCTTCAGCAGAATCTCGGAGACAGTCTCATGAGTTGCAGTTTTTCACTTTAGATTTTATTTTCCTTTGGAAACTGCTTAGGGAAAATAAAAATATAAGATTTTTTTTCAGAAAGAATGATCTCTTCTAATCTTTACCAACATTTGGCTGCTGCAAAATACAATAATTAGTTCATAGACATATAGCAGCAAATAAAAACGTAATAGTTTAAAGATAAGTCTAATCACAGACAAAATCTGATACTCAGTAGACTCTGTGAGTGGCTTGCCCTCTTTCCTCACAGTCTCATAGGAGTGTGTTCCTTCTGTAAAACCTTCCTATTTTCCACATTTTGCCCACCCCTCCTTGGCAAACTGTGATTTCTTGCAGGGAAGCCTGCTAGGAGGTCCCTCTGGGAGCAGGTGTGGACCCAGAGCATGCTTCTGCCACCATCATTTGCCATCTGGGCTGCTTTATTCACCTGGAGTTCACATTCTTAAACATATGTACTGATATTTGTTCATTTCTATTTTCTCTCCTGTGTGTATTTGTGTATTCATAAACCAGCTTGTCTTGAATAGTGGTGGTTTGTGTTCTCTAACCCAGGAGTAGACTAAGGGCTTAGAGCAATGGATATTTAGTTTATTAAAAGGCAGAATATGTAAACCAACATTTTTCCTAAGTTCTGTGTGTGTGTAATACTGAGTTTTTAATTTATATCATCTTCTGCACCCTTAATTTAATCTTAGTGAAAGGAAAGATGTCAGTTCTAAAAACTGCATTTAGAGCTGTGACAAACAGCATTCACTGCAAAATGGGATGTCTGATGGAAGATGATTTCTGATGCTTCCAAACAGTAGTCCTTCTTCCCAAAAAGGCAGGCCCACTGTAATACCCTATGATGGGGTGACAGGGCAATCCGGGCAATCTGCTTGTCTCGCTGTAATTTGCAACATATACTTAGTCCTGAATGACTTAAAATTAGTATCTCCGTAAACCTCCATAAGTGGGGTGTGTGTCCCACTAGATTTATACATTTAAACAGGGTTGTTCTGTTCATTCATTGCTTAACAAATGGTTTCTTAATTCTGCTTTGCATACATACATATGCTGAAGGCCTTAGTTAATAAAATATAGTAACTATTTTTTCAACCTTCAGAAATCCATTTGGGCAACAGATGAGATTACAGTTGATGTACCTGGATAGATGAGTTGTTATTCCTATATAGCTTTTTGGAAATATTGTACACATTCTCTTGTGAATTCAGGAGAAAAAATAGGCAGCTCTTAGTGAAGTTTACAGTGTTGAAAACAGGGAGTGATTTGTATTCTTTGGGCTATGTTCTTTAGCTGTGTCAGGATGATGAACAGAAACTCCATGTTAATCTGACTTCGTAAGGAGCTTTCAGGATGCAAGTTAGCAGATTTGTAATCTGCCTGTTTGTAAACAGATACTGTTTTTGACCTTGCTTGTTCTGGATGTGCTTCATCACTGTAGCATCAGAAAAGCAGAACACATTTTCCCCATTACCTAAATTGCACCAAAAAAATAGAAGCCAGAGCTTTCTGCCATAGATTTCTCAAATAACTGCATTATCCCATAGCTGAGGGCCTATTGCTGTTTTCATGTTCTTATGCAATGCTTTTAATCCTCAGTGATCAGCATCCTTTAAGAATTAGTGTCCAGTTTTTTACTCCCATTATTTTTATGAGCTCACAGTACACATACACTTGTGCTGCTTAGAAACAACTGTGTGAAATAAATTGATTATTGACGAGCTGTATTTAAGTGTTCTGCTGCTGGGCCTGTTGTCTTTTTCTATTACTTTTTTAATTCTTGTTTTTATTAGGCAAAATAAATCATGCTTGTCATTTAGCTGGCTGAAAAAAGGTGAACACCAAACTCTTAAATTCTACCTCTTCAAAATGCTGAGTGTTAATTGGGCTTCTCAGTAGAAACTGTCTTGAGAGGCAATCTGACTATATTATAATTGTGTGAAAGCAAAACAGCTGCAAGACTGAAGGAACATCAAGTAGGTTTGTTTTCTAATAAGGTACTTGAGAAGGAATTAAAATTATTAAAAAGATATTACTGCTGTGACATGCAAAATAGTAATCCAGTGGCTTGTATCTTCCATTTCTCACACAGAAAGCAAAATTTCCTTAGTGGGAATCTCAGAGACATCTCAGCCTTGGAAGTTTGCTTGCAGACCTTTATCTTTCTAAGATTAAGTGAACCAAAAAAGTGTCAGGTTGGGTAATACTGTGGAGATTTTATGGAGAAAATAGAACCAGATTTCACAAAGACTACATATTTGTGCATTTTCCTCAATCCAGTATATGGCCTGTCAATCATATCTATCCTTGTGTCAGTGATGCTTTAGTTTGGCAGTGGGTGTTGGTATTCCTGTTGCCTTTTGCATGGGAAGTCAAGTCCCTGGATAGCTTTTCATGCTGTATGCCCATTCAGAGTATCAGCACTTGATCCATGAATCCCAGCTGCAGAGTGAGAGTGTAGTGGTGACTCTGGATCTAACTACTGCTCTGTAGCAATTCATTTTCCTTTTACGTGACCTTTTTACCCCATGATTAAAAAAGATCTAGAAATAAGTAGCTGTACAATGTGAATTACTCAGAAGTGCTGGCTGCAGTCAATTTGCCCTGCTAACAGAGAAGTAATCAATTTACTTAAAAAAGTATAAAAAGTATACCTGAAGCTGACCAAAGAGCACATGGCTCACATCTTTATTGGAAGAACTTTTAATTGATTTATATTAATCGATTTGTGAAGTCTCCCAAAATCTTGCAGGAACTGCTGTATTTCTTTATGCTTAGTGAACTCCTGCGTCTTCCCAAAGTAAAAGGGTAGGCTCTGATACTGGAGACTATTGCAGCACTGCAAAGATGTCCTGGCACATTGTATCTTGCAATCAGTGGACAGATACTCTGTAAAGCAAAATTGAGTAACTCTATAGCAGACTGAAGCATCTGTCTCACCTACTACCTGTCTTGGCTTCATGCCTCTTGCACCTGATATCAGAGTCACCTTGCATCACTAGAAAAGCTGACAGGCTTCTGGAAGGTATTTTGGATCTTGACTTCAGGTGTTTTAGTCCTTCACTGAATCTATTGTTACTCCATGTGGTAGAATGCCAACTGCTGCCATTTGAATTCAAACTAAATAGCCACCAAGTTCCTTGAGGTGGTGAGTGGAGATACTTAATTAGGAGCAAAGCTGTAAACAGAGTTTCAAAATCTGATTCAAGGAAATCTGGGAGAGACTTACTGAGAAACAGGAGAATGGCTATCTTGCAAAGCACTGCCTTTTTTGCCCACGTTCACATGTCCACAAATACCCATGTGCATGGCACCTTTGTCTCTAATGGAAAATTTGCAGTCAGTTGCAATCTGGCTTAACATGCTGTACCATGGCCAGATATTCAGAGAAAGATTTTGCATCTGAATTACCCATTTTCCTGCATAAAATTATTGACTGAAAACTGTTTTGTTTTCTTTTGTCGCAGCTAATTTCAATGACCATAACTGACTTCAATGGCTTGAAACTGAAAAAGAGTAGATTAGATAAAGAAGAAATTATTTTCTGTGAGGACAGTAAGGCATTAGAAGAGTTGGCCCAGAGAAGCAGTGGATGCTTTGTCAGTGGAAGTGTTCAAGGTCAAGTTGGATGCGGCTTTGAGCATCCTGGTCTAGTGGAAGGTGTTGCTGCCCATGGCAGGGAGATTGGAACTAGATGGTCTGTTCAAGTCCTTTCCAACACAAACCATTCTATGATTCTGTGACATCAGTTCAGCTTCTCCAGCCATTTTAAGTAAGTAAAATATATTCAGTGGCAGTGATGATTGATCTGCCTATCATATAAGGAACTATGAAGCAGTTTGTAGTATGTTAAAGACCTAAGTGTTTCTTGCTTATATTCAGGTTCTGTTTTGGGAAAAAAGATGTCATAAATGGCAGAGTTAAGGAGAGAACTGCAGAAGACAGGTGAGCAAGCAATGACCAAATAAAAACTGCAATGGAAGGAAACTAATTTTGGTTCCCCGAACATGATACAGAATGAAAAATGTTGACCAGTGTTCATGACTAAAAAGAGAACCAGGTCATTCTGCCTTTTTTCACTTCCATTGCCACTGTAAATACTCCCTCCTAACAGACCCTTTCAAACAGTTTTGTGTTTTTAGGCATTATCTTGCACGTCATGATGCTACTACATGCTGCCTTCCCTACTGAGAAACTATTATAGCATGCTGGACAATAAAGGCTGCCTGCTGTGATGAATGCTGGCTACCCAAGGGCAATGACATCCCTCCTGAGTTCAATTCTGAGCTGCTGACTGTGCCTCCCAGCAGACCTATATGAAAGATCTTAAGAATAAACTGATCCTCAGTTTTGTTACTTAATCTTAGCTGAGGAAATAAATTTTTAAAAATCCTAAAAAAAAGGAAAAGTATTTAAAGTGTTAAAAAAAGAAAAAGCAGTTTATTAGTGTGTACAAAGTAGCCAACTAACATAATTCACTTTGTTAACAGGAGGAGGAACTGCAAGTTAGCACAAATGGAGGAAAATGGTTTTTAGTCTTCTCTATACAACTTGGTGACTTTATTTTTAATTTTTATTTTTTCTCAAGACTTAAAAAAATGTATTTCAACATCTGACTTATGTATGGTTCTCCAAGCTGTTAATAAATAAAGCTGATCAAGACTTCTTATTGATCAGATTTTGATTTCTTCTCTCAGACAAAAAAAAACCCAGGAATGCTGCATTTATCTGCTTGTAGGAATATTCTTTTCATGTATTTAGATAATTGCAGCAGTAGTTTTATCAGTTCTTGATGAATTTGGAATTTCAAAGTATTTCTTAGAGTCAAATTCCTTCTGTTTTTGTTATCTCATGCTTGATTTTTATTAATTTTACATTTAGCTTCTGGTTTGATTGGTATCTTGAGAAGTTTGTGATACAAACTGTAGCATTCTGATTATAAAGATTTGGAACAATCCTTTAGCTTTTGTTACATTATTTAGTTTTCATATCTTGGGGTCAATCCAATTATCCTACAATGTTTTCTTCAGTGATGATGTGCAATGTTTTTGTTCCAGCAAAGCTATACTAGGCATGTTTCCCTCTAACAGGTTTTTCCTAATTCTTTCAGAACCTACTATGCAGCAGACATATTTGATCCTCAAGGTGCCAAGGCAACCAGAATGACCTATTCATTGCTTGTGTCTTACCCCCAAAACCTGTAATTCAGTCTGACTTTATTGAAGCTGTAGACTCTTACAGGGTAGTGACATGGACATGCAAGCTGTTGTCCAAACAGAACATCCCAATATCTAGAGCCTGGAAAAAGCAATGCTTTCCAAAGATTCTTAGACAGTTGTGATGAATTTTGATTTAGAATAACATGCCAGGAAAGAGATGCAAGAACAGTTTCACTTGCACACACTGCAGTGTCTCAATTTTTTAATTAGGTGTGCCAGGATTTGCACTGTGGCAGCAGGTTACCTGGTTTTCTGGCTTGCTGTAGGCTATGGCATCTCTACAACTGGGGCTTCTTGGGCTCAGCTCCCAGTGTGGCATTTTTGCACTTTTTTAGGAGATACTCTCAATGGAGTCCTTTGAAGCTACTCCGACAGTTGCATGTGACCCACTCCAGGAGATTTTACCCCAAAATCATTCGCTTGACCTGTATTTTTAATCAGCTGTAATCAGTTCCCCATATTACCCAAAATGCTTGTTCTGGTTGTAAAATCCTGTAATACCTACATTACCCTTGACAAGGATGGTTTTCAGTTTTTCCAGTAGCCATCTTTTGGAGTGCCAGGGCTGTGCCAGGGCCAACAGCTACGATAGTCTTACCTCTTGGATAGTCTCCCTAAAATCATCCTGGAAAAAAAGGTTGTAGATCCTGTGTTTGAAGGTAGTTTGGCAATCAGGGATCTGGTCTTCATTACAGTTAACTGATATCTGAGCAGCCCTTTCTCAGACCCTGCAGAACAGCCATCTGTGTTTGGCATACCTGGAACCCAGAGGGGCTGCCATCTGAGCTAGGGTGCAGATGGGGAATTCATCAACACTTCAGAAAATGTAACCCTGAGACTGATGTCTCCCCAGAAGTTGTAAAAGTTATAATCTGGTGTTGTTATCAACTTCTTGTAGCAATAGGAATGCCATTATTGGTAAATGGATGCAATAATTTAAACTGTAGAACAGGCAGAAGTGTTTATATTAAAGATCTGTAATTCCCATGTTTAGGCTTTTGCTGGGAGGAGTTACATACCATACAAAATTTTCTTGGAACCTAATTTCAAATACCAAATTAAATATCTTATTTTTTATTAATAAACTATTTGATGTGAGTAGCCTTATGGGCTGTTCATTCCAACAGCCTATGTGGTCTGAGAGATGTTTTTTATACTTGAAGGGATCATATTAATATTCAGCTTTAATTCTTGGTGTCTGTTCTGCTACCTTCCTAATCATAAATTTGACATGTCTAAAAGACAGATTTTGAACCTAGGACAAAATTACACTGGGCACGAGTATAAATTGTGAGAGGAGTGGTCTGGAGAGCTGCCCTGCAGAAAGGAATCTGGGAGTGCTGGATCTGGGGCAGCCTGGCAGTGGGAGCCAGCTGCAGCCAGAGGGCAAACTGCATCCCATGCATCAAACACAGCAGCACCAGCTGGGCTAAAGAGGGGATTATCCCACTTTATTTGGTGGTGATGTGACCTCATCTTGAGCACTGAGCACAGTTCTGTATCCCACCATTTAAGGAGGACATGCAGGTGCTTGAATGTGGCCGGAGGAGAACAACACAGCTGGTGAGAGGGCTGGAAGTCCCCATCCTGTGAGGAGTGGCTGAGCACTTTGGGACAGGACTGGAGGGAATGGCCTGAAGTTGTGTCAGGGGAGGATTAGGTTAGATTAGGAAAAAGATGTAAATCAGAGGTGTTTGGGCACTGGAACAGCTCCCCTGGGAAGTGGCCACAGCACCAGCCTGACAGAGTTCAAGCAGAGTTTGGACAATGCTCTCAGGCATATGGTGTGAATTTTGGGGTGTCCTGTGCAGGTCCAGGATGTGGACTCATTGATCCTTGTGGATGCCTTCCAACTAAACATGTTCTATGATTCTATGGTCTGTTCCTTGTACCCATGGCTATAAAGCTGCTAGAGAAAGGTTATGTATGACACAGGTACCTATTCAGAGACATGGCAAACTTGTAGCAGCTCAGGACCATGCAAAACATTTCTATAGTTGTCTTTCTGTTCAAAGGCTACATTGCTGTTGCAGAATATGAAATTCTGGTCGTCTAGATCTGACCTTTTTTTTTTTTTTTTTTTGGCAGGGGGAGGGCAGTAGATGAAGCAATTTAAAAGCTGCAAGAGTAAGAGACAAAAAGAGACATGTCAAGAATATACAGAAGTATCTTGCATTCTAGTGCAATTCAGATAAGACATTTCTTATCTGAAGATGTAAGGGATGGAAAAATAATTTTAATCTATTCTTTGAATTGGTTTGTTCTTACCAGCCCTTGGCCTGAGGACAGCAGAGGTTAACAGCAGTGCAATATTTCCTGTACTTCTACATGACAGTGAGCAGGGTGGTGGTGGTAAAATACGCTGCACTTGGACTACTTGTTCTAGCTTTAATGTCAATGATATTTTGCCCCCACAGATGACTGATGGACTAGATATTTTATTTTTTTTATTTATTAGTCAACTCTTAACTCCTGTGAGCTTAATGGTTTCCACACAAAGATATATAGGAAGCTGGCTGAAGCAATCATATTAATAAATTCTTTTTGAGAAGTGTGATATATTGCTGAGTTCCAAGAATTTACAGATATGAGACAGGGAATGATAAGCCGTATAGGAACACTGGGGAAAAATCCTGAGAGAAGAACAGCAAACTGAATGTTAGTTACTGATGTAGACGGATGATGAAGAAGAAAAATACCAAAATGGAATGTAGAACCAGCATGTCCATATGAAAGATAGTAAATAATTTCTATTTTACTCAGTTTGCACTGAATACCATCTCCAGTTTTGGGCATCTACAGTTCAAAATGTGAATAAGGGTGATCAGAAACCTAAAAAACACGATGTCTAGTAAAAAATTAATTTTACATGGATGTTTTATGTAAAAAAACCCAAACACTGGGGACACACGGGAAAAGCACTTAAATATGTTAAGTGCTTTTGTGAGAAAGAGGTAAGAATTGTTCTCTGTGTCTGCTGGGAAAGTAACAAATAGCAAGCTTGAGTTGTGGCAAAGAATTCCGTTTTCAGGAACTATTCCATGAGGGCCAAGTTTTTCCCGGAGTGGGTGGTGGGAGACAGGGATCACACCCCCCCTCAGATCCCTGTGACAACAGAGAACTTTACTGTTTAAACTGACTTTATACAGGGGGTTTGGAACACCCTGATCTAAGCTGTTGGTTGGTGTGACCCCCACCCAGCCCAGCTCCCTGACCAGTCTGCAGCTTAGGATGGAACATGAGTGGTGAAGTCCTCATGGAGATTTGAATCCAGCCTATCCCTGCCTTATCTCAGGACTTGTTTCACCTCTAGGATGGCTGAATTTGAAAGTCTGATATGACCAAGTTTATTTGGCAGCTACAAGCCAGCTGCAACTGATACGGGGAACAAATATCTAATGTATAGAATCACAAAGGATTTCAGGTTGTACAATCTCCATCCTTTGAGGTTTTTAACAAGAGGTTATTATAGCTAGGCAAATATATATTAGAAATTGCTTAAATACATCATATTTTGCTTTGGACAAAGATTAAACAGTAAGTAGTCTCCTGACAACTTTTAACTGTTTAGCACTCTTCTGTGTTCATTAAATTTCTGACACTCCTGTGATCCACTTATTGTTCTACCAAATAGAGCCTTAGAAGTTGAGCATGTTCTTCATACAGCACATCCTTGGCTGGTTTCAGTTTTGGGGTACTCCCGGTGGGTTTTTTTCTCTCTCTTTTTTTGCCGACTTTGTAAAATAAATATATGTGTCTTCTAAGAATATTATCTTCTGTGAAAGTTAATTTTGTAACTTCTGCTTGGAAAGAAAAACAGTAGAACTTGGTCTGTTGATCTTTAGCAGTGGAAAGTTAGAATTGTGGCTGCAGCCAGTGTTTTTCAAGGTGGTACTGAGAGAGAAATTAGTGATGAATTACCTCTAAGGGCCACAGTCACACATGAGCCTTTTGTGTTATGATAAATCCACCTCAGCTACAGCTGTGCTTGGTGGGGTGAAAGCTGCATAGTGCCAAGAAGTGGAATACTTTAGTTATTTACCAAACTGAAAGGGTAAGATTTGGTCTAAAAGACATCTTTAGCCGTTCTTACAGATCTGGCCCAAAATTTTGGTCTGAGAGTGACACAGTCTATAGGCTGCAGCACTCTTGGATCTGATTCTACCTGAGAACTTCACTGTACAGCTTTCATCTTCAAAAGGAGAAGAAGTAGAAAGCAGCAAAACTGGATGTATATAATTTGTGAAAGGAAAATAAGGTACTGTAAATATTTTATATTGTCATTTCTATATTTGTGACTTTCAAAAGTTAGCATGAAAACCATTTATGTCATTAAGTGAATGGCAGTGAGACAACCACAGTGGTTATGAATGAAAGGGATATTTTGGTGTTGGCAACATAGGAATAAGTAGATGGACTTAGCAGCTGATTAGGGGAGACTTGGTAAGTGAACTGAGAAGAGCTTTTTTAATACAGTTAGGAAAACCTGCATTATCAAATCTTGAGGTATAGTCTTCAACCAGCTAGTGACTAAGCCCAAATACTCTTCACATTGTATTGAGTAAATGTCATTCTTTTTATTATCTTCTTTTTGAATAACAAGCTAAACAAAATGAAAGTGTTTGAGTGTCTATTTAATAAGAAATTGATATATTGAAATCACTATTTCTGTATAGTTAAGTGACATCTTTAGATATAATTACCACTGGAGCTGTAGTTAAAATGAACATCATTATCACAGCATTAGTTTAAAAGTCAAAATTTGAAGAACAGAATCTATATATTCCTAAGATGAATCTACTACTGTTGTTGTCTCTACCTTCTGTAATTAGGTACAAAACCCCCTGTTATGCCTCTTTTTATGATAATAGGCTAATAAACTCATGCACTTGACATTTTCTTTTTTATTTATCAGAGTTGTACTCAGATAATAACAGCCAAAGCTTATCTTCATTTCTCTATCCTCCAGAAGTTTCTTGCTTTGGTTTGGCTGACTAGAGACTCAGGTCTGTACAGTTCTGTTCCCTGCTGCTGATCACATGTAGCTGACATTATTTTATTCTGAGGAGAAAGGGTGTTTATCTGTTAGAAAATACAATGCTTGTGAAATACTGGATTAGCTTACAGTGCCACTACATTTCATAATAGAGCAAAAGAGTACAGAAGAGATCAGTTCATCAGCTTTGGTCCCAGGAATTGTCTTATCTCTACATCTTTATTTATGTGGAATTACTTATGATCCCTGCAGTCCTCCCTCTGCTGCTGTAAATTATATAACAGTGTTATATTTTGTCTGCAGCATATGGAAATCTGATACATTTTCTCAAATGGCTTGTAATCAGACAGAAGTAAAACTGGGTTTACATGGCAAGGATTTGGTAGTGGGGAAGTTGCAGGGGTGGCTTCCCTGAGGTGACATCAGGAGCTAGCTCCAGATTTTCCAAGGTGAACCTGCTGCTGCTCATAGCTGAGCACATCAGTGATGCTGGGGTGCCTCTGTCATAACTGTTATAAGAAAGGGGCAGCTGTGAGAGAGGAGTGAGGGGAAAAAGAGAGGAGCAACTCTGTAGACACCAAGAAGCAGAAGGAGGGGGAGGAGGTGGTCTGGGTGTTAGAGCAGAGGTTCCTTGCAGGCTGTGAAGAAGAGCAGAAGGAAGTAAGCTGCCCTCCCTCAGCCCATGGGGAGCCATGGTAGGGCAGGCATCCACTCTGATCCACTCTACAGCCAGCGGAGAGCCTGTGCCACAGCAATGCAAGCTCTGAAGGAGGCTGCAGCCCACAGATGGCCCATGGAGAGGAGCCCATGCTGGCACAGGTCTGCTGGCACGGGTCACAGGACCTGCAGGGTCCCCTGCAGGGGTCACAGGTCACCCCTGGAAAGGACTCACCTTGGAGAAGTTCATGAAGGGCTGGTTCCTGTGGGAGGAACCCCACACTGGAGCAGCTGAGATGAAGCGTTTTGGGGTGACCACAACTCCTACTCGCCATCTCCCTGTGCTGCCTGAGAGGGGAGATAGAAGTCAAGAGTAAAGTTGAGCCAGGAAAGAAGGGAGGGTGGGAGAAACTTTATCAAGCTTTATAAATCTTTGTAAATAAAGAAAAATAATGAAAACCTGATCAGTCCTGACTATTGCCTGTGAGTCTTTTCTATATTCATACTGTTTTCTCCACATCCACTGCTTAATTAATAATAAATAATTGATGGTCCAGCAATTCTGCCTAGAGAAGGACAAGCAGTTTTTAGCAGTCTTACCCCCTTCCCCCCATTTTAGATTTCCAAGGAACTTAGATTTTAAGACCATCTAAAAGATGTAGAGGAATGTCCCTTTATCCTGAAATCTTAGGAAAGGAAACTCTATGTGCTACCATGAAGGTGAAGGAGGGTAAAATATCCAGAGCAAATATTTTTTTTTCCTGTCTTTTTCTCCAATTTAAAAATCAATACATTTCTTTAGCATGCCCACAGAGATCATGCAAAGAAATGATTTCCTATTACAGTAGTTAGGCTTTGTCTTGAATTGCCTACAGGCAGAGTTGGATGATCTAACAGGGAATGAGTGATAGAGCACAGCTACACCACCACATTGAATATATTGTGTGGATTTAGAGACAGAAGCTACATTTGCTGTTTCCTTCAAGCAGAAAACAGTCTATTATCCTGTCATTGTATTTGAACCAGCATGTTTTAATGATCCCAGCTTCAACCATCATTTCACATCCCCTTGTATGTTTTCCCTTCTTCATACCTAGGCTTATAGCATCACAGGATAACTCAATTTGGAAGGGACCTCTGAAGGATTCTAGTCCATCCTCCTGCTCAGAGCAAGGTCAGCTGTGAGGTCAGTCCAGGCTGTTCAGAGCTTTATTCAGATGAGTTTTGAGACACTTGAATGAGCGAGGCTGCAGAACCTCTCTGGGCCATGAGGGTCAGTGCTCACCTGAACTTGCTCCAGTTTATCAGCGTCCTTCTTGCATCAAGGGCAGGCTGTGGAACTGGATGCAGTATTTCAGGAAGGGTCTGATGACTTTTTAATAAAGCAGTAAGATCCCTCCCCTCTGTCTGCTGGCCCTGTTCCTGCTAATAAAGTCTGGAATGCTGTTTACCATCTCTCTGCCTGAACATGCTGCTGACTCATGCTCAACTTGCTGCCCTTCCAGCCAGGCAGTGCCCAGCCTATGCCATTGCAAGAGTTTCTCCCTTCCTAAATACAGAACTTTGCATCTGTCCTTGCTGAATTTCATGAGCTCCCTGTCAGTTCATGCCTCTAGCCTGTCCAACTCTCCCTGGGTGGCTGCCTTGTCCTGGGCTTAAGCTGCACCAAGGGAAATATAGATTGGATATTAGGGAAAAGCTTTTTA
Organism: Camarhynchus parvulus; assembly: GCF_901933205.1. Taxonomy (NCBI): domain Eukaryota; kingdom Metazoa; phylum Chordata; class Aves; order Passeriformes; family Thraupidae; genus Camarhynchus; species Camarhynchus parvulus. The sequence continues at coordinate 133,072,607 of NC_044572.1, forward strand.
TGGAAAGAGTGATAAAGTACTGGACTGGCCTGCCTGGGGAGGTGGTAGAGTCACTATCCCTGGATATGTTCAAAAAAAGGTCTGGATGTGGCACTCAGTGCCATGGTTTAGTTGAGGTGTTGGGGCTGGGTTGGCCTCAATGATCTTGAAGGTCTCTTCCAACGTAGGGATTCCGAACATATGAACTGATCTCCCCTAATTTGAGACCATCTGCAAACTGGATGGTTGTGCATTCCATTGCCTCCTCCAGATCCTAAAGATCCTATTGTGTAATTCTGCATGAACATCCTTTGCCATATTTTTTGCTCTAATACAATAGTTTCTTAACTGAAAATATTTTTATTCTTGATCCTTGTGCTCAGATTTTTATGGCTTTAAGCAGTCAGTGTGAATCTCTGTAAATTATGCTTAAATATATCTGGTGCAAATGAAAAGGTGCACTGAGATTTTGTGCCAGTTTTAGTAGCCTCTTTAAGACATTTTAGATATCAGTATTGCTGTTAAGTCATAGCTTTCAGACTTTATCTCCAAGCAGATGAATGATATTTCACATCTGCTTCCATGCAAAGTGACTGCAGGAAAGTGAGAGTGGTTTTCCAAGGCTGTTATGCCACTTTGCTCTGAGGACAGCTCCTTCCACCTGAGAGGGACTGGATTCAGCTGAAAGGCAGCAGTTGACACGGTTATGCGCAATAAGCCAGTGAAATGCTATGGGAAATATTTCTGTACAAAAGCAAAAGTTTTCTGTGCAAAGGAAAAAAGTCCAAAGCTTGAATTAGTGTTTCACTTAATATATTCTGTCACTGTATCATTCTTTTTTTTCCCCCAGAAAGGGTAGTTGTGCCTGAAGGAAAAGGAAGTTGAAGAGACCAGCAAAGTTTCTGCTGAGATAGGTAGCAGTGCTGGGTTAATGGTTGAGCTTGATCTTAAAGGGTTTTTTCCAACCCAAACAATTCAGTGATTCTGTATCCAACACATTCCTCTTCCTACTTCTGCACCAGTCATTTTCAGTGGAAGGGAACCTGCTTCAGCTAGTCATCAATTTTATACCTGTTGGTTTCCCTCAAATAGCTTGTCCTGTTTCCTGAGAACTTCAGTACCTTATGTCAATCCTTAATGTTTTTATTTATATCGAAAAAGAGACAGAAAGTATCAGAGCCCTTCAGTTAAAGTGCTTGCAAACAAAAAGGCAGTCCTGCCTACTAATGTAAGATGCTTATGAATGATGTTCTTTACTGGAAATGGAAAAGATCATCAAATGATTGAATAAATTTGGCTTAAAATTTTTTGTGTCAAAGTTCTACTGATGCTCACAGGGTCATAAGCAACTGCCATTTTTAAATATGGGAGCTGGGCTTCTAAGTCACAATTTAAATATCTCTGAAAATTGGATTCTGGAGCTTAAACCTTGTTATTTCTAAGAGAAATGGAATGCCTGTCTCAGATCTCTTAGCACATTTACACAGTTAGGCTCCATGTTGTATAATCTGTCTGAATGGCTTGAGACACTTAATACGTGCACTGGGGCAGAGGCTGAGTTGCAGTCCTTAATCTCATCATGTTTCATCTCTGAGCTGCATATCTGACAGTATAGGCATAGCTTCTGGTTAGCCTGGCAATCACAAATAGGGAGCTGGAGTGTGACTTCTCAGAATATGCTAGGAATGTGTATACCCCAAAACCATTGATTTTCAGTTGGAGTGGACACTTGGCCTACTTAAAGCCTTCAGAAATTCCCAATCAAGACAAATAACTGGAAGCAGGCATTTGTTATGCTCTCAGTGTAGAGGGACTGGTGTTAGTAAGTGGCAGGGAGAATAATTGCATGGGAAGGAAAATGTACTTCAGGTTGATGATACTTGTTCTTCTTGCCCAGCTGCAAGGCTGTGATTCTGGAACAAGAGGGCATGGAAAGGAAGAAGGAGGTTCCCTTCAACTCATTGCAGTTGTTGAAGTTAAGGAGACACACTGAAATAAGCAAAAAGACCCAAAAACCCTGCACAAGCCAAAAAAGAAAATGCTTTAAGACCAGCTGGTAAATTAAGACAAAAATGTCATTGCCTCAACCCATAATGAAATATAGTGCTGTGAAAATGCTGCTTCCTCATCTGGAAGTAACAAGCCATTTTACCTGGTGTCATTTTATCTGATCTGACATAGAGACATGAAGTCCCCCAGAGCATCTTACAAATTTAGAAGGGAGTTTGTAGACAAAAATTCTCCTGTCAGTCAAGATCATGTAATCGCAGCTTCTTCCTGATGGACAAAACATTCATATTTAGATATCCCATTTACATTTAACAAATCAACTAAACTGGGATAGAATGTCTGAATTTGTAAGCTATTTTTGCTTTAAACTGAACATTTGAGAGAAGGGCAGAAAGGTTGCACTAGCATCAATATTATGCATTGTGAGGGCAGTGGGTGTGTGCAGTGGCAATGAAAAGGGAGCTGAACCAGGGCTGGGAGCTGCTGCGTTCTCGTGGGAAGGACCTGGTGGCAGAAGCTTCATCTGGAGGAGCTGGCACATGCCTGCACTTTCCAGGTGCTATTTAGCTTCTCCTTAGGCAATGGTGGACCAGAGTGCTGTGAACAGGTGTTGAAAAAGCAGCTTGATTTGAGGAGCTGGGAGAATGCAGGGCATCCGGAGCACTGCCTGGGCTTCTCATAGTGGCTCTTCCCAGTTTGCGCATCATTTTGAGTCTCTGCTTTCAGTTCTGCTGGGAGCTGCTTCTGGCTGCTCTGGGAATGGCTGAACCCTGCTTTGGGAGGGTGAAGCTCCTGGGGAGCAGCAGTGTCAGCCTTGTCCCAGCTCTTAGCAGAGCAGAGACACGCAGCATCTCTGCTCACGCTTGCCTGCAGTGGTGTGGAGGGGCTGCAGGGGTGGCCTTAGCACCCCACAGGGCAGGTTCCCTGCCACAGATGGGTGCCAAAGCCCTTTGCATGTTGGAGACCTTGACTTGGGTGGCACATCAAGGGAGGCTGCTGCTGGCCTGTGTGGGGCTGCAGAGCTCCAGGGGCCTCTCCTGGGGACCAACCCACACTGAGTGAGGCACTGACTTGCCTGGGGAAGGAGCTGCTGGGAGGCAGTGCTGCCACTGAGGGAGGCCTGGGCAGGCTGAAGAAATGAGCTGGCAGGAATCTTACAGGAATCTTCAGCAAAAGCATGTGCAAGGTTTTTCCAGTGGGATGGAACAACCTTGTGTAAAATGATGGGCTGGGGATGAAATGCCTGGGAGACAGTGGTACTGAAAGGGATCTGAGGGGCCTAGTGAACTGCAATTTGCATGAGAACCAGCAGGGAGCCCTTATAGCAAAGAATGTCACCTTTTTCCCTTGGCTGCATGGGCGAAAGCTTAGCCAGCAGGTCAGGGGAAGATCTTTGCCTTCTGCTTGGTATTTGTGAGACTGACTGTGGAGAACTATGTCCAGTTTTGGGCTCTCCAGAACAGGAAGGATGTCAGCTTATGGACACCAAATGAACTGTCCAGGGGATTGTAGCAAATGGCATTCAACAGAAGGCTGAGAGAGCTGAATCAGCTGAGGGTCAGAAATGGCAAGAGACCACCTCAGTACTGACAACAAATACCTGAGTGAAGGGTGTAGAGGAAATAGAGCTAGATTTTTCTTGGAGGTATGATAAGAGGCAGTGGACACATGATATATAAGGGTATATATATATATAAAAGTATATGATAAGAGGCAGTAGACACACGGTATAGTATGGGAAAGTCTGATTAGATGTTATAAAATATATTTTTACCATGCTGGTGATAAGGTACAGGAACTGGTTTCCAGAAGAGGTTGTGGGCATGTTCAAGACCCAAGCTGATACACCCCTGAGCAAAATGATCCAATTACACTTGCTTTGATCTGAAGGCTGGACTAGACACTTTCTCCTGACTTAATTATTTTAATATTCTGTAATCTCATATTTTTATGGAAAATTTGGATTTTCTCTTTGTAATTAATAGTAATAGTCATAGTAATAACAATAGCAACAACCACATCAACATCAATAATAATAATAATAATAATAATAATAATAATAATAATAATATTTCCTGAGGCCTGTATTAAGTAGACCCACACCAGGAAATTTATTATTTATAATAATATTTCTTTCTGGAAAAATTACTAATTTACTGAGATAGTCATTCAACAAATTGAGCACCAAAACACAGTTAAGATATAAATTTATGTAGCTTTGTTGAGAGTGGAAATTCAGAAAGACCTGTTTTGCTGCTTTAAAGCACATACATTTCACTTAGGCACATGAATTTCACTGTAAGAAGCAAGGACTTTTAGATGTTGTGTTATCATATACTATTATGCCTAACTCTTGTTGAGTAACTGCTCTAATAATGTCAGGTTTAAGCCCTACTAGGAGGATTTAGTCTTAGGGTTTTTTTAAGTTTTATCTCATGTTTCTTAGCCTTTGCATACTTTTGCTAACATTTTTATTTCTGTAAAATTACCAGGTATTCTCTGAAGTTTCACTGGAAGATGTTTACTATGTGTATTTATTTTTCAGGATATTAAAAACAAGGTTCTGATTTTCTTGATTTAAAAACATCTCTTTTTCTTCTCATCCAGGTCAATATAAGCAGCCTGTGCAGAGCACTGCATTCATAAATGTGAAACAAGCCCACACCATCATGTTTGGCACTAAGAGGTCAGTTTCCACCATTTTTGTTATGCTTTTCATCTCAAAAAAACAAAATAGTATGGCTGTTGTGACTAATCTGAAATTTTTACATTTTCTAAAAATAGTGTTATACAAAACACATCAGCTAGATATGTTCCTTTTTATATTATAATGGTTAGGTTTTCTTTACTGTAAAGCTCTAGTCGACTTTGTCAGGTACGTGCCATGCAGGCCCAGTAGCCTAAATGGCAAAGAGAATCTCCAAGGCAAGAATGCCAAGTGTATAATATGTGAGAATGCCACTGCACTAGTGCTGGAGGACATCCCTCCTGCTTTCTAGTATGGGAAATAACACCAGGACATCAAAGCACAAGTGTAAGATAGATTATTTTCTGTCATTTTAGGGAGTTTGTACTGATACAAGGTAGTGTCCATCTGTTACTTTCTGTGATTTAATGTCATACCCTCAATGTCTCCAAAAAATCAAGAGTTTTGCATCCATGCGTCTTTGAGAAGCATCAGGTAATCTGTATCCGTCATCAGACAGTGTGTCCCTGCTTCCCTCCAGCTCCTGCAGCCACAGGAGCCCTCATGGCACCCTGAGACATCCTGTCAGGTTGTCAGCTACTGCGCCTCTGCGTCTTGTGCAGGGGAGTGAGATTGCCCTGCGTAATAGAGATGCTATAGACCATTCCCTTCATTGTGAACTCCCTGGTTTTTGTGCTTGTTAACAGCTTTTGGGTTTTTAGTAGAGGCTAGTGAAAGGCTTCAGCACTTGTGCCCCAGTTGTATGGCAGCCTAGTGAAATGTTTGTCCTGTGCAGCAGCAGTTTTCTCCTTTCTCCTTTTCTCCTTTTCTCCTTTAACCTGGAGAAACACCTCACTCTTCTGAGTTGTTGTGAAGGGGGAGGCTGCCTTGCCCTTAAGAGGCACACGTGAAGAAGAATCTTGCATGTCTGCAGGAGTCAGAGGTGGCAAACGATAAGAAAAATCTGCTTGGTTTTCTGAAGCTCCTGCTTGAGTTGCACGAGGTTTCAGGGTGAGCTGCAGCCCTGTTGGAGTCAGGGCGCTGCCCGGGGCTCCCGATCTCCTGTGCTCCCACTCGCAAGGCCAAGAATTCAGCAGGGGTTTTGTGTCCGGCTGAAGTGGGATTGGCAGCCAGCTCCAGACTGCTACCTTGTATACAAGATGCATATGTGATACTTTTTAGGGCACCTTTCCAATAAAAGGAAACTTTGTATTTTTAGATAAGGACAGAATCTGTTGTTTCGTCAGTGTGATGAGTACGAGATGACGGCTGAAGAGGGTACAGGAACAATTACAAACTTCCCATTTGAGGATTTCTGCTTTTAATTAGTTGTCTCTGCAGAATATTAGCACTCAAAGTAAATCAAAGACATTCTACTAAGTGAAATAATTTATTATATTGCATTATATATAGTCAGGTTAATTATTTTTGCCGGTGTGTAGTTTAACCCCTTATGAACTCTCTATGGCCTGACCTAAACAATTTCTCCCTCCTAGGATCACCTCTTTATCTTTTCTTAGTGTTATAAAGAAATGGCAAAATTAAGAATTGTTTGATTAGTAGGCTTGAAATTTTATTTTTTTATCTTTTTTCTCACAAATTTAATCTTGATGACTATGCAAATGAAAATTCCTCATAAAGAATATTACAGGCAATGTGAAATTCCATATCTACAAACAAGGTTTTATGAAAAAGGTGCATTTGGGGAACAGAAGCTCTTTGTTTCTCTGCTGTACTGTGTTCTACTATGTCTCAATTTATGCAGATTGTTCTGAATCACTTGCAATAAAAAAAAAGAGGGAAAGAGTCACAGTGGACTTCTGTAATAGTAGCCTTCTATGTGTAGACTGGGACATTACATCAAGTATTCTTGAGACTGGTACCATGTTTTAGTTAGGCAGTGATTGAGTACTTGTCAGATGTTCTGTTCTAACTATTGCAGTATTTTTTGAACTTGATTTTCATAGAGAACTCTTTACTGTGATCAAGAAAATCTTGAGGTTCTGTTAATTCTTTTTAAAGGCTGTAAATGCCTATAAATAAACTGCCTCTGTTGACAGTTTTTGAAATCTTGGTTTGATACATTAGTTCTTTTCCTAAAAAGAAATATGGTATTCATTTGGAGATATAATGAAGAACAAATGTATTTTTCTGGAGGAAAGGATAACTTAAGATTTATTTTCTTGAAAAATTTGGTTTTAATTTGTTCTAATAATACATTACTAATTATAATCTCCATGAAACTTTTCATGAAATTGCATAACTTTGACTCAAAAATGGAGTTATCTCCTGTCACCAGATCTATGGAAGTTGTCAGGTGTATATAGTATCTTTTTCATTGACAATTTCATGCTTTTTCATTGACAATTTTCTCTTAATTTTGCTTATACAGTTAATTTTTAGGGGATAATCCCTGTTGGATGGGCTGGTAAATGTGACTCTCCAATCACAACAGCTTTGAAAAACTTTGTATGTGAGGCAGATATTTCTCAGCTGCTTTATAAGAGATCGTTGCTAATGTGAACTGACAAAGCTAACAAAGAGGTGAATTCCTCTTAATTTCAGTTTAATTTGAGAGCTGATCCAATGATTTTAAATGCTGAACTGTTGTTCTCTGTGTTGTTATTGTATTCTCCTCTCATCCATTGCTCTATCGTGCTATTTTTCTCCAATTCATTTAATCTGCAATAAACACCAGCATTGAAATAGCAGAGGTCAGTACATATTCCAATGAGTTCCTGTGTGTTGTATTATTCATGTTTTATACTTCCTGCCATCTTTCAAGAGCAATTGCTGATACCATTCTCCTCAAGTGGAACACAAAAGTATTTAAACAACTTTAGGGAAGGGATTTTTACTTTGTGGGAACCAACCTTATGTATGGAAGAAGCACTGCAAAGAAAGGCCCCAAATCAGTGCATCCCCAGGATCTGCAAGGTCGGTCTTGTTGGAACCCTAGATACTAAGAATTTTAAACTTCCTGTGCTGAAAGGCACAGAACCACAAGAGAACTCTGCATTTGACGTAAGACTGTAAAGAAGGCTTCCAAAATTGATTAATAACACTGGGATTATGGGTGTGTAATTAATTACAAGTGTGATCTCACAGAGTGAAATAATTTAGGTTTAAGATTTTAGTATGTAGTAATATATGAGAGCCAGGATAGAAGGTCTGACTGTCTACCTACCACTGTTATCATGATGTTCAGGGATGTTGTATTTGCAGAGACCCCCGTGGCAGGGAGGAATGATGAATCTGACTCCATGTTCTCAGAAGGCTAATTTATTATTTTAGGATACTTTATTATATTGAAGAATGCTATACTATATTATACTAGAGAATACAGAAAGGATAGTTACACAATGCAAAAAAGATGCTAATGAAATTCGTGACTCTTTCCAGAGTCCTGACACAGCTTGGCACTGCTTGGTCAATGAGTGAAAACAACTCACACCAGAATCCAGTGAAATAATCACCTGTGGGTAAACAAGCTCAAACACATTCCACATGTGAGCACAACACAGGAGAAGCAAATGAGATAAGAATTGTTTTCCTTTTTCTCAGAGGCTTCTCAGGAGAAGAATCTGGGGCAAAGTGATTTTTCCAGAGAATGTGAATGCCACATAGGGATATACTTACCTGCAGTTATTTATGTTCTGTAGTTTGGAAACCTTGTGTTGTATAGTTCATTTAAAATGTCCATGCAACTGGAGAGTATTTCTCCTGCTTCGCACACTCAGCTTTCTTTTCCTTCTCTAGCCTCGATTGGAGTGCTTCAAAAGATAGCCTAAGTGACAAATCCAGCCCTCAGAGCCAAGCCATTTGGTCCCTAAATGAGTTTAGCAGATTGAAGGAAGCAGTTGTGAGAAGCAGGATGTGAGGAGTACAAGGACATTTGCTGAAGTGTGTGTGTGATAGTGCTCTGTTCCTGGAGCTGCATCCATTTGTGCCTTTGTTAAGAGCCTTGCACATGGTATATGTTCTAGTTGGACTTGCAGATAACACCACATTGGTCCTGTAAGTCCACTAGTCCTGAGGGTCCACTAGTAGCTCTGGGTAGTTAGAAATTAGCTGGCACATCCAACTCTGTCTGTTTCCTGCAATAAGTATGATGCCTCCTTCTCCTTTGGTTTGAACCTCAGGAAGGTCCATAGGGCTAAGAGAGTGGCTCTTGTGTGATCTGCTGCCAGCACTTAGGCTGTTGAGGGCCAGTGTTACCAGGTTTAACTCAAGCTATTTTGGAGAAAGAAAGAAAAAGGGGAAAAAAAAAGAAAAAAAGGAAAGTACTCTGATTTTTAGGGACCCTGATTGTCCTGATATGAACTCAACATTTCAACATTTTAACTGTACTCTTCTTTATGGAGAGCATTTTATTTACAGGGTGTGATTCCAGCCTCAGGCACTGTGGCCAATGCAGCTGGTAGCTTCTGCTGGGTGCTGATGGCTGGTTTGGTGCTTTGTGATGGTTGGCCAGCTCAGTCTTGGCCAGTGGTCCAAGAGTTTCATAACACAGCATTTGTTTCTGGAGGCAAATAGTTTTCTTTCCAAATTGTACTCCAGTCAGCCATCCTGGAAAGCTGCAGTAAATTTTCTTAGGCCAGGTCTGTCAGCAGCAATTTGAGTCCTGTGATAAATAGAAAACAAACCTCTCTTCCAGTGTCCAATCATATTGCCATGTTTATGAACTTAGATAATAGTTAAGCTGGACAAATAGTATGATTGGTATAGGAGGATGATGAGATTTGGAAAGGCACATCAGCTTCTTAGTCACTGACAATTACTGACTTTCTCATATCTGGTTTTGATTAAAAGTTAAGGAAATAATGTTTATTTATGTTATAAACTCCTGATATGAACAGACTGTAGTGTTTTCAAGATTATTTTCAAGATAATATAAGCCTAATTTCTTCTTTTCTTATAGTTGCAGGGAGACTGTGTTTACACGGGTTTTCTAAATTTCATGGTTTTAATTGCATTAGACCTGAACTATTGCTATGTTTGTCCTGATACCCCTGCCAGATTCTAAAGCATGGCAAATGGATGCCCACAAAGCCCTGTCCATTACTGAACACTAGGACCATATGCCAAAGTTTTTATTTTGGGATTTGTAAGTGTACAAAAATAATTATCTGGTTTGACCCCAATTCTGGCACTCACAATCCCCTTTCTTTTGCTTTTTAATTGGAAGTGACACTCCTTGAATGAAGCTATGCCATATTTTGTGAATGTATTCTCTTTTACAGAATTAATTATTTTATTGCTGAACTTGTTATGGTAGTGAACTGCAAAATAATATCTATTGACATGGACTCTTTTTAAGTTCACTACCAAAATTAGAACTTTTAATTTCTTTCACTGTTTCATTGCTTAGGGATCTGGAGGCTGACTAATGTAAAATGATAAGGCAGCTGTGACACTCGGATTTTATTCAACCAGAACTGATGCAGTCTAGAATACAGATGTACATGGGCAGCACAGTGTGTAACAGACACAGACAGGGGTACAGTGTGGGGAACAGAGCAGAACTTGACACTGTGTAAGCAGTAGCCAAAACACTGATGTGTTACCAACAGTTTTTTAATCACAAATTCAAAACACACCACCATATGGTCTGCTGTGAAGAAAATTAACTGCATCCCAGCCCAACCCAGTACAATGCAAAAACCCCAATCAGTGTTCATATGCTGAAGCTTAAGCTCCAATAGAATGATTGTATGTCTAATAAAAGATAGAAAATACATATCTTTAGTTTTACAATCCATCCAATAAAAATTTGACTTCCTACACACACAAAGTCACAAAATTTTTACACAGTCGTGAACAGTTTTAAAAAATTTTCTTGAAGCAACTGCATCCCTAATTAGAAAAAGTGAATCAATACCTGAATATATTGGATGTTTTAAGAAATGAAAATATAAAATAAATTTAAGTCTGTTTAAACTTTTCTAAACTGTTAATGTGTTCTCAATTTTATTTTTACAGAATTCTATTTCACAATAAGGTTCTACTCTGTCTTATGTAGAGCCTTTTAAAGGCATTTACATGAGCTAACCAAATAATTTGGCATGTATATTTTGTTAAAGTCATCTCTATTTTTACAACAACTTCATGCTGTAGGTCCAATACTCAGAAGTATTTAATTATCCTAATTGTGTTTATTTGCTATATCTTGGAGTTTTTGTAGAAGTGTCTGATCATTGCCTGCAGATTATTTAATTATAGGATTACACTTGCACTTCAGCTATAACCTTTAATACCACAAGTTCCTTCTTCACATGGAAGAAGATTTCAAAGGCTGGCACTTGAAAATACAAAAAGAACCTAACATCTTAGTGACAGGATTGGGTTTTTTTGTTTTCTTTGCAGTGGAATGAAAAGTGTTTATTTGTTTCTCAGTTGATCTCAGACAATAAATGTGTGAGCAAAACTGCAGACATCTTTCTTTTTGTGGTTCCAGATCCCTTATGCTTTAGAAGATTCAGGAGGTAGAGAATTTCTGAGCAAGACCTTAAGATATACTGTGTGTGTGGCTTGGCTTTTTACTTTAGAGGGATGTGTTTCCTGTTACACCCTGTTCAGGTTCCTGCAGAAGGGCAAACTGCTGCATTTCCATAATCAGTGGAATTCTTTTTGCTTCTATTCTAGAAGTCAGGATTTCACATGAATTTTCTAATAATGGTCTTTAGCAAGAGCATTCAGGATGAGGAAAATGTTTTGTTTTTCTTTTTAAAAACTGCATTTGCAGGAAAAATATGCCAAGTTATAAACTGAAGGTCAGTCTTGCTGAATGATGAATTCAGTTGAAGGTACTCATGCCCCAATTCAGTCATTTCTTCAGGCACGGGAAAGCATGAAGAAATTTCCCAGGCAAGAATGAACTCTTCCTCATGCTCAGATTTCATGCTGAGCTTGGGCCTCAGTGCCCTGCAGATATCTCCTGTTAGTGGTATATATCTAGTCTTAGCAGAGCTGCTCCTGCTAGATTCTGGCTGCAAAACTAGCTTAGTAACATTTCTCTGATTTTTAGGAAATGAAATCCGTAGATTAGAGAATTATTGCTGCTACATGTAAAACTTACTCTCAATTTGAAACCATTCTTGTTTAATTTCAACTTCAATGTGAAAAGCACACATGTGACAATCAGCACCTAACAGAGCTAAGGGGCATCATCCAACCTCTGCTGCATTTTCATATGGAAGAATGGCTACACTGGTGGTCAGAAATACATTTTCTCTCAGGGTATCTTGCCAGATACATCTCTGAAGCCTTCTGAAGCAGAACTGGTACCATATAATGAAAGCAGTTGCTGTGTCTTACAGACTTTTTCAGATGCTTCTGGCAATTGCGTGAATTCTCAGATGTTTCCCTTTTTTAGATACTTTTTTAAATCCCAGCCCACAAGGACAACACTGTATCAGACTGAGAGGCTTTTCTCCCTGTTCTTTATTTCTTAACAAAAATCCCAATATCCTGATAAAAACCAGATCTCATTTCACAATGTGCTATGTCTGCATCCTGCTTGTATGTGTACAAAATCCCCAGGTTAAATTTTCAGCATGGTGAATAATAGATATCTGCACAACTCCCACGCTTTGTTAATGGGATTTTTTTATGCTGCTCCCTGATACCTTTTTAAACACTCACACTGGTGATGTATTTTATTATGGTCTTACAGAAGACACTTTGGTAAAGTGTATTCTGATTCTGTATTCAGCAACATGAATCAGTCCCAGGGAAAGGGCCCAGTTCACCGTCTGTGTCTGTGCTGTATTGCTGCACATAGTGGTCATGGGCTGTTTGCTCCTTATTTATGTGGCCATAAATTGCCTGTTTTGCTGACACTTTAAAGTAAATGAAGGATAGTATCAGCACTGCTGGCTTTCTGGCAGGAAGCCTAAGAACAACTTGGTATGCCTTGTGTGCCTAACTAATGCCACTTCAATGGAAGGTTTTAATTAAGTGCATGTCTGTGTGTGCAGAGAAGAAATCAAAGGCATTCGGTATAAAGAAAGTGTATCTGCTCCAGAGTCACTGAAGAGTAATTTGGCGGGAGCACTAAATGGCTTTCAATTAATTGGAAAATATTTTCTTAATATTATCAGAAAGGACAAAAAGTCTGTCTGAAGGGAAGACTATAACATTATTCTGTAGATCTAACCCATTTGCCTCATACTTGTAAGATGTCATGGTAGTACAAGTTAGGGGAGTAGAAGTTGTAAAACCAATTTGATATGCTGGATTTTATTAAGCTCCCTAATTGTAGTTATGAGAAGAACACTGGAAACTGGTTTGTCTGGAGCCAGTATTTTTGATTAGTCCTTTCTGTAGCAGTTTCTAATCTTGCAAACATCCAAAAATTCATTAATACAAGTAAAATTTTTATAGCAAATGTTTTATAACCAGCTAGCCATATTGAAATTCTAGCTGTTGAAATTGAACTTATCACATGGGAATTTCAGCCCAATTTCCTCATTCTCACAGTTACAGGAAAAAAAGTGCACTCAGTTCTCTTCAGACTGTCTAGAGGGATTGCTCTTTATGAAAAAGAGAAGGTCTAAGGAGCAGAGATAATTCATTTACCACTAGATACGGTCCATGATTTATTTTGGATAATGTTTGGTATATAATTTATTGTTCTATCTGCATTACAGCAAAGCTCAAAGTGGGCAACCCTTTTTTGTTGTGCAGGGCTTGTTATGTCATATTGAATTTGCCTTAATCCCTATAATCTTTTAAGGCCTCAATACAGAGTGCTTTCTACCCTTTTATCCATCTTTCAAGGCAGAAACATGCTTTATTGCTCACTAAATGTTTTTCCAGAAGAAATGAAGTTTTCTCAACACCCAGTCTGAAACTCTGCAACAAGCTCTATGAGGAGCTAGAGATGACCACAGAGTCTTAACTTTTGTCCCTGTTTGATCTTCCATCTCTAATGTAACTATGAATAATTCTTTGCATTAAATAACCACAGTGAAAGAACAACACTTAAGGCTTGTCATGGTGAACTCTTTTGTTCCCCTGTATGACATCTTAGTTTAAAATAATGTTCTTCTGTGAACTGTACTGTCAGATAAAAGCTTCCCCCATACCCAAAGACCCTTTTTTGTTTGTTTGTTTGTTTGTTTCTTAACATGGACAAGGTTATTTTCTGAACACAGAATTCTATGTCTAATTTCCTAATATTGCAGAGATGTGACTCCTGGGACTGGAGTGTTGGAATGGAAGGAAACATGCTCTATAGGAAGGACAGGAAGGGAAGATGAAGAGGGGCATCACCCTTTATGTCAATGACCATGTCCATGTACAGCTGTGCATGGAGCTCTGGGATGGATGAAGAGCCTACCAATGGCTTATGGGTCAGGACTAAAGGCAGGGCAGGGACAGGTGATATTATAGGGTCTGCTACAGGCCACCCAACCAGGAAAACCTAGTGGATGAGGCCCTCTGAGATATAGAGGAGCAGCCTCATATTCTTACAAGCCCTGGCTCTTATGGGGGCCTCCACCACCCTGGTATCTGTTGGAGGGAGAACTTAGCAGGCCATAAACAATTTAGGAGGTTCCTGGAAAGTATCTCTTCCTTCTCCAAGGGACAAAGGAGCCAGTAAGGAGAGGTGCTATGCTGGACCTTGTTCTCACCACACAAGAGAGGCTGGAGGGGAATGTGGAGCCCAAGGGAAGCCTGGTCTCCAGTGACCATGAAATGGTGGCGTTCAATACCCTTTAGGGCAGCAGGGTGAGTGCACAGCAATCTCACTGCCCTGGACTTCAGGAAAGCAGACCTTGTCCCTCTTGAAGTACTCCTCTTTTTAGAATGCCATGGCATAAAGACTCATAGGGAAGAGGAAATAAAGAAAACTGCTTGATATTCAAAGATCACCTCCAAACTCAGAAGAGATGCAGCCTAACAAATAGGAAATCAGACAAAAATGTTTGGAGGCTTTTGTGGATGAACAAGAAGCTTCTGGGTAAACTCAAACTCAGAGAAGAGTGTGGAAGCAAGGACTCTTGTCTTAGGAGGAATACAGAGAAATTTTCTGGGCAATCAGGAGTCAAATATGGAAAACTAAAACCCTGATAGAATCAAATCTAGTCAGGAACATCAAGGGCAACAAGAAAAGTCTCTATAGGAAGATGAGTAATAAAAGACAGACTAGGGAAATTGTGGACCCTCTTCAGAAGGAAATGAGAGATGTTGTTGCCTGGGATATGGAGAAGGTTGAGGTATCCAATTCCTCTTTTGCCTCAGTCTTCACCAACAAGTGCTCCAGCCACAGTGCCCAAGTCACAGAAAGCAAAGACAGGAACCAGGAGAATGAAGAACCACAGACTGGAGGAGAAGATCAGGTTCAAGACTATCTAAGGAACGTGAAGATGCACAAGTCCATGGGACTTGATGAGATGCATCCATGGGACCTGAGGGAGTTCTCAAAGAAGTTTCTAAGCCACTATCCATAATGCTTGAGAAGTCATGGCAGTCTGGTGAAGTTCCCACTGACTGGAAGCGGGGGAAATATAACCCCTGGTTTTAAAAAGGAAAAAAAATGGAGACCTGTGGAACTACAGGCCAGTCTGTCTCACCTCTGTGCCTGGCAAGATCATGGAGCAGATCCTCCTAGTAACTGTGCTAGGGCACATGCAAAATAAGGACATGGCTGGTGATAGGCAACACAGTTTCACTAAGAGCAAATCATGCCTGAAAGATTTGGTGGCCTTCTATGATGGGGTTAGTGTTGGAGGGTAAGGGAAGGGCAACGAATTTCATCTGCTGGGACTTGTCCGAAGCATTTGACACTGTCCCACACAGAATCACAGAATCACAGAATAATGAGGTTGGAAGAGACCTCTAAGATCATCAAGTCCAACCTATGCCCTAGCACCTCAACTAGACTTTAGCACCAAGTGCCATGTCCAGTCTTTTTTTAAACACATCCAGAGATGGTGATTCTACCACCTCCCTGGGAAGAGCATTCCAGTACTTTATTATTCTTTTGGTGAAAAATTTCTTCCTAATATCCAACCTATACCTTCCCTGACGTAGCTTGAGACTGTGTCCTCTGGTTCTGTCAGTTGCTGCCCAGTGGGAGAGACCGACCCCCACCTGTCTACAACCTCCCTTCAGGAAGTTGTAGAGAGCAATAAGGTCACCATGACATCCTCTGTCCCTAACATGAAGAGCCATGGATTTGATGGATGCACCACTCAGTGGATAAGGAACTGGATGGTTGGTTAAACTCAAAAAGTTGCTGTCAAGGGCTGGATATCCATGTTCAGGGCAGTGACAAGTGACATTTTGCAGGGTTCAGGATTGGACTGCTGCTGTTTAACAGCTTTGTTGAGGACATGGGCAGGGGGATCGAACCTTGCAGGCACCCTTGGCAAGTTTGGCAATCACACCAAGCAGCGTGGTGTGGCTGATATACTGGAGGGAAGGGATGCCACCCAGAGGGACATGGACAAGCTTGAGGAGTGGGCCCATTCAAACCTCATGAGGTTCAACAAGGCCAAGTACAAGGTTCTGCACAATGATTGGGGCATCCTCTTGGGCAGAGGATGGATTGAGAGCAGCGCTGAAGAAAAGGACTTGGGGGTGTTGGTGAATCAATAGGTTAGGATGTGCTGACAATGTGTGTTCGCAGCCCAGAAAGCCAAATGTGTCCTGGGCTGCATCAAAAGCAGCGTCGGCAGCAGGGCAGTGGAGGAGATTCTGCTCCTCAGCTCTGCTCTTGTGAGATCCCACCTGGAATTCTGTGTCCAGCCCTGGAGTCCTCAACACAAGAGGGAAATGAACCTGTTGGAACAAATCCAGAGAAAAGAAGCGAAGATGGTCAGAAGGCTGGAACACCTCTCCTGTGAAGTCAGGCTGAGAGAACTGGGGGCTGTTCAGCCTTGAAAAGAGAAGGCTCCAGGGTGACCTCATAGCACCTTTCAGCACCTAAAGGAGGGGCTATGGAAGAGCTGAAGAGGGACTTTTTACAAGGAATATGAGCAAGGGATAATGTATTTAAACTGCCAGAGGGTAGGTTTAGGTTAGATATAGGGAAGAAATTCCTTACTGTGAAGATGTTGAAACCACGGACCAGGTTGCCCAGAGGAGTTGTGGGTGCTTGGAAGTGTCCAAGGCCAGGCCAAATGGAACTTTGAGGCACCCTGGTCTAGCAGGAAGTGTCCCTGCCCATGGCACAGGTATTGGGACTAGATGATTCTTCCAACCCAAACCTTTCTATAATGCTATTCTAATTATTCTATTCTATTATTCTATTGTTGTGAAAATGTGAGTCTGAAGACTGAAATATGTAAAGCTTCCTTCTTAGCCTGTATACTTCTTTCAAATGTATATAGTAGATGGGGAATCTCCTGTCCAGGGGAGAAATAAATGCAGCAGATGTATAGTAAGAGCAAAAAAGCTATGAGCGTAGTTCCAAGAATTAAAGACGGCATTAAAAGGTTATTTACCTTGTGGCAAATAATTGCATTTTGCCTGACTTTTATTACTATGAGAGATGAGAAATATTTTGGCATTTATTATGATAAGTGAGTTGTAAACAGAATGATCTTGTTTCTCTGGGTATTACAGAGCGATACTAGATGCCTCCACAGCTCATGACAAAGACAGGAATCCTTATTAACAACATAGGGAGAATCCAGAAACCAGAAAAATTATGTATCTTAGAGTATTCCAATTAAAGTAATAAATGCTGTGGTCTTAAAATCTTCATAAGATAATTGCTTCACATTAAGGTAGAGCAGTGGTCCTGTTCAGAGTGTAGGAAGACATGAGGAACATTGCCCTTGCCCAGACACTGGCTTGCACACAGTTCCTCAGGCAGTGCACAGGCAGGCTCTGGAATATTTTGCAGCAGCATGTGAATGCTAATACTTTCAGAAAATGTCCAAATCCCAGTTTTTTTAATGGGAAGATGGTTAAATACTGAAAGAGTCTGTCACAAGATTAAATGGTCTCTGTCTTGACAGACAATCAAAACTGGCTGGGGCCCTGAGCAATCTGCTGCAGCTGAGCTGGCCCTGGGTGGGGAGGATCCCAAGAGGCCCCACCAGCCCCAGCGACCTTCTTGTAGGGTCCTTCTTGCAGAAACACCACTACAGTACGAAACCTCTGAGCCCCAAATTTCTGAAAGCAATGAGGCTTTGTCCTACTGTTTGTCCTGCTGATTACCACTGTCTGTATTGATTTCTGTCTCAGGACTGGTCTTGGCCACTATCCCAGAGGATGCTGATGCTGGGCATTGGGCTGATCCAGCATGGATGTCCTTGCGTGTATTAAGAGGATATTGGGCTAGATTGCAGATAAGGAGTAAGTCTAACTGGGGAGGACAGATTAGTTAGGAGAGGAAACAATGCAGCTACACCTGTGATCCAGTCAGGGCAGCCCAGGAAGAGTTCTGACACCGAGATTTTGCATGAAGTTTTGTTTTCTTATCAGTTCTATGGTGTAAGGCTGGGGGGCCCCTTCTCTTTGAGGAGACTTTGAAGATCCTGTGTGCTTTGGTGAGGAGTCCATGTAGCTGTGCAGCAATAGGGACCATCCAACTAATGCTGTGCTGTGCTTGGGAGAGTGGGAGCTGCCAGAGCCTAGCCTAGCACTGGTACTAGCACTGAAGGAACAGGAAAATGAGTTAATTCCAGTTAAACCTGAGTGTGACATTACCACCTTGGGATAAGGGTTACTATTTCTAGCAGCAAACAACTAGTGATTTGGCTGACAGTAAAAAGACAGCATTATCTTTGAAAGGCGAATGTGGCTTTTGAAAATGGAGCAAGACTGCCTTAAGGACAGGCATACCTACCAAAAAACACTGTTTTATCCAATAATTTTTATGAAGAGCAGTAGCAGCAGAAAGAATAGCAAGCTGCCCCATATTCTGACTGTGTCTGTCTGTAAGAGATCCAGATGCAAGCATGGCTTGTGGCAGGTAGCTTTTTGCCTCTGCTGTCACAAGGGTCTCTGTGCTATCAGAAACAGCCCTGTGTTACTTTCACTTTCCAGGCACGTGTGTTTCCTCATGTCAAAACTGCCCTTTGGACCTGCCCCACTGCAGTATGAGTGATGCCAGTAGAGATGCAGGACACTTGTACTGAGAGATGAGCTGCTGCATGCCTCATCTTTAGTACAATGATTGAGTTGCATTGTCTGAACTGGTTCCAGTTCATAAAGCTGACATTTATGTAACATCAGAGTTAACCATCAATGTCCTTAACAGAGTTAGTCCAGTTTTCATGTTTTAATAATTGTGAGCAGCATGGAACCCGAGGTAGATTCCTTTCAAGGTAGATTCATTAGGGCAAAAAGAAAGATCATTAGTGGCTGGTAATGGATTGTTTCTCACAAAGATAAACGCTAATTCAGACGTGCTTTGAACTGTCAGTGTAGGCTTGCTTCAATGACAAAGGAAGCAGGTGAGCTGTGGTATCCTCTTTTCTACTTTGGTTTTAAAAAAAACCTTTGAAAACCACAAAGTGTTGGAAATATACTGTCCTATCCACTAATGAGCAGTAGAAGTAATGAGATATCTCAAAACTCCCTCAGTGTCCACATACTTAGCAGATACTTGTGTGAACTTCATCTAAATCTTTTCAAAGTGATGTGTGGCTTTGGTGTCAGGAGAGAAATACTGGAAGTAGTTTCCATCTATTTCAGTCATTCAGTGACTCATGCTGAGTGGCAAGATCAGATCAGATCTGGGTTTCTATTTTGCTTTGTGATTGGCATATGAGATGGTCTCTTCTGTGCTGCATTCTCCCCTAGTCCATGGGCAACATTCATAAAGCCAGGATGAGGAAAGTTTGCTGATAACAATTTGTTTGTGAGAAAAATTTTTATCTGAAGGAATAAGTTCTATGTGGAAATATCCTCACATTTAGGATGGTGCAGTAGTGGTAATGGTGGAGTCTCAGCTTGCCCAGAAAATTATCTATTTCCCTGAAACCCCTTCCAAGGGGATTTCACACAGAGTGTGGAGTTTGCCTCTCTTCTTTCCCCTTCTGGTCAATAAGGGCTCTGCTCACATGTACAGCTCTGGCTGGAGCTGCAAGGGAATCCTTATTCCTTATTAATTTAAAGGTTGTATTTAATAGAGGCTTCCTTAAAGCAAACTGGCCTTTGGTAAAGCACAGCAGCTTTCTGTGTCTTTTATCTCCTGTTTGCATTGGCACCCTGAAATACATTTGTTTGAAAAAGTGTATAGTCCCTTTCTTAAAAAAAAAAAAAGAGAGAGAAAGAGAAAGAAAAAGATTTGTCATTCTCTGTATCTTATTTACCAGAAGCACTGCCTTGTGCACCATGCCATAGAGAGAAAAAAATTCTGAGCTCTTCATTTCTCTGTACTTCTCACCTTGTGACATTTTCTCACAGGAAATATTCACAGCACATGCAAATGTTGAGAGTTTGGTCTCATTCCTTGTGACCAGCAATGGATAAGATATATGCAGGTTCTATCTCAGAAAAAGCTGATTATGTTCTTCCTTTAATAATGAAAGTTGTTTAAATCTGAAGATCTTGTCTAGCTGATATGATTATTTTAGTTTTAAATTGACTGCAGAGCTGAACATTTTCATGTGAGGAGCCTCACTAAACAGCCTGTATATAAAAGAGTGCAGATATCAGCATTTCATTATAAAATACTAAGCATACATGCTGATAATCAGATTTTTTAAAGTGATTGTTTTTTTCCCCTCAAATACCTCTTTAGATTCTGTCTAGTCCATCTTGTGAAAGTTTCTGAAAGCAAATTTATAGGAAGAGACTTGTCTCCACAGAATTCATTTCTGTCGTTCTGTAAGTTTCCGTGTGTTTTGCTGAGATTTGGTGCATATTAGTAAAAGTGACTGTTACATACAGGACATTAAAGAAGAATTTGACAGATTATTCTGTTCTCTTCAGGCCTTTAATTCAGGAAAAATGATCTGAGAGAAAAGGAATTGAACTTTATACAGATTTCTTAATGAAGTCCTATGATGGTCTCTGTTGTTTATGATGGCCTAGGATTTAATCTTCCCTCTCCTCTCTCTTTAGTTTTGTACATTCTTATAGTCTGTAATTATGGAAGAGTTGGCTTGGAAGAATATTATGTTCTATTTTGTGATTATATTGAAAATCCAAATGAAATCTTATCTGCATATATAATTTACCCATTGCAATGTGTTACTAGAAGGGAAATGCTGTTAACTACAAACTATGAAGATTTCTAGGCTGCAGAGTTTTTATCCTGTGGCTCTGTGCATCTGTAATGTTGCTGCTGTTTTACATAAGATTTGCATCATGGGATGAATCCTAGAACCACTGAAGTAACTTGTGAACTGTCACTGGAACTGGGGCTTTTCTTATCTTGAATGGTGGCCAAAGCCCTTTGTAGTTCTCTCTCTCTCTGCCTCCCATGCAAGATTTTCAGTGGGGATCAAAGTAGGGTCAGGAAGGGATCGTAGAAAAAGGTTACAGTCCTGAATATGTATCTGAATGCATAATTATTTAATGGTCTTCTCATTTGTAATTTTCTAGGATGCTTAAACCATCTCATACTGTAGGTACACCTGGGCTGATTTATATGATCTCAATATTCATATTATGATTGAAATGAAGCTATGGAGGTTCAAGACCTCAAAGTTGCTGTTTATCTTCTGACATTTAATTATTTAATGGTTTATATGTATATCTATATATATATCTACCTCAGTTATATTTTTTTCTTCAAACTTTAGGAAGAGTCTACTCTCTTAGTTTAGATCAAATTACTTCTAATACTATTGATTTGATACCTCTATAAGGTAGAAAACATACTCCAATTGTAAATTGTCTTGGTGGGACTTGATGGTTTTGTTTTCAGATTTTGTCCAAAATGGGTCCCACAAGAAGGCCAGCCAGCCCTGCAACTTCAGAGTTCAGGGTTACTGCTTTAGGTGGCTGCCTGTTGATTTTGTTGTGTTTGGCAGATCCAGACACGTTGGACTTGCTGGGTGTTCATAGTAGGCAAATGTGCTGCTTTCATAATTCCAATAGTGGTAGAATTGCTGTCAGGAATGTGGAGTTAAACACTTTAACAGTGCAGCAGAGGAAAGTGTAGGGGGATACAGTATGGGTAAATGAAGGTGGTATAGAATGTAATCTTATCCCCTAAAGAGTTGCAGCTGAGCCAATTATTAAGGATTAGGAGCAGGCCTGATGTTAACAGGCCACAGCTGTAGCCAATAAGAAGAGTGTTATAAAAGGGTGGATTGGTTGGCTGAGGGGAACTGGAGTCAGTTGGCTACTGTGAGGATAAGGAAGAGTCAGTGCCTGGAGGAGCTGCCTACAAGAAACATCAAGGAGGTGTGAAACTCTGGCAATGTGGAACCCTTGCAATGTACTGACAATAGAACTCTTGCCCTATAATGACAACAGGAAGGCATCCCTGTATACATTGACAGCCTGTAGTGCTGCTTGCCTAGTAAGAATGGATGGATTAACACCACCCCTTGGGTTAAGTCCTGGAGAAAAACAGAGATATGTCCTCTGTACACAAAGTGTGGTACAGAAGTATTTTGTGCAGGCAAGCACTTTACTCAAGGATTACTTAGTAGAATTTGCAGATGGAAGGAATTAGTTACCTTTGTCAGAGTTGATGTTATTATCACATAATTAAAACGCTACCTGTTTGTTTCTTCCACTGGTATAATTCATTGATTCACCTATTTTAGCTGTTCATTTATAATGATCTAGTGTTATGTGTTTTCAGAGGTCATTACTGTGTGCCTGCTGAGGGCTTGCAGTGCTGGATATTTAACATTAACTAAAAATCTTAGTCTTCTACTGCATTCATAGGAAGAATGTTCTTGTGACTATTGTTTGTGGTTTTGTTTCTCAGAAATACTTTGTATTCTAGTATTTCACCTAATGTGTATTTAACTCTAAATATATAACATGAAAATTTAATTAGTTTACTGATTCATATCTGCTTTTGAGAGGTTCTTAAATTTTAAAAATTCAAGAACACAAAGCAAAATCCAGAGTATTTTGGAGAGCAAGTTAAAAGTAAGAAAAAAGCATCTAGCATTAAGCTGGAAGCTGTAGTTTTAGAAAACATCTAGAACAAAAATAACTGCTTGCCTCTAGCAAAAGAGGGAGAGAGAGGTTTTGACTTCTCCTTTTCATGCTCTCCTTTGCTCACCCCCCTTCTCCTGCTGCTTAAGCAAGTGCCAGAACCCTGCAGGTGGATGCCACTCCCTAAAGCAGCAGGAGCCCATCTCAGGGCAGTGACATTTGTCCCTGCAGGGTGAGGTGCCTGGCCTGGCACCCAGCGCCAGAGCAGTGCTGGGAAGGTGGAGGGCTGCTGCTGCTGTGGTGGTCCAGAGCAAGCAAAACCCCACCAGATTTTGGGGGCTGCACTGTGAGCTGCTCCCTGCTTTAGGCTGAAACAATTAGATTTTCCATTTTAATTTTAGACACCATTTAAAAATCTTAGAATAGAACAGAATGGAATAGCAAGTTCAGTTGGCAGTGATCATCAACTGCCTGACCAGTTCAGGACTGACCAAATGTTAAGGCAAGTTATTAAGTGGATTGTCCAAAAGCCTCTAAAACATTGAGAGGCTTTGGGCATTGACCACCTCACTGGAAGCCTGTTGCAATTTTTTATTACCTTCTCAGTAAAGAAATGCTTCCTAGTGTCTGCCCAAACCTCTCCTGACACAGCTTTGAACCATTGCCGCGCTTCCTGTCAGTGGTTTACCAGGACGGTGAGAGACGGACCTCCCCTTGTGCTCCTCAGGAAGCTGTGGAGCGCGATGAAGTCTTTCCTTAGCCTCTCTTTTTCCACAGCAGACTAAACCAAAATCCTCAGCCGCAGCCCCAAAACAAAGTTGTCAGGAGTGGGATTCGAACCCACGCCTCCAGGGGAGACTGCGACCTGAACGCAGCGCCTTAGACCGCTCGGCCATCCTGACCCACGTGGGGGAGCTGTGGCGGCGCTGTCACTGTCTATTTGTAGATGTTTTTTGTAACATTGTTTTTACACGCACAGTGGGTGCCAAAAAAATATTCCAAATGAGAGCGTATTTTGTGTTGACTCTCTGGTAACCATAATAACTGATGTTTATTCATACATGCAGCTGTTGGGTTCTGTGAGTGAGTGTTCGTGTGGGGAGAAAGAAGCAGGTACTTTTGCACGTTTATTACATATGCCATGAAGCAGACATTTGAAGCTGTACAGAAATTAATAAAAATGTGATATGCAGCATGGTTCACAAGGACATTGCTTAATGGTGATTAGTTTCCTGTAATGTCTATGGAAATCCCCCTGGAATATATACAAGTTATTCATGGTAAGAGTTCTCTGATATTTGAAAGGGGACTGTGACACTGAAGAAAATTGTATGTCTCCTTGCTGAAGGTTTTTTTCAAAAAAATTCATGTGCTTGAAAACTGAGTCTAGGAACCTCTAAATATACAAATTTGGTCAAGATTTGGGAGTAAAAGTAAATATGAAAGACAAGAGGTGTGCTTGTTTGGA
This sequence comes from Camarhynchus parvulus, assembly GCF_901933205.1. Classification (NCBI taxonomy): domain Eukaryota; kingdom Metazoa; phylum Chordata; class Aves; order Passeriformes; family Thraupidae; genus Camarhynchus; species Camarhynchus parvulus. The sequence goes on from NC_044572.1 coordinate 133,096,783, forward strand.
AGCATCAGATTAAAGTCTTTATTTGGAATATAAACTTACTAGAGGAAAAAAAATGTTAAATGGGACAACCAGAAACTGTCAGAAATGGCAAATAAAGTATTTTTATTTTAAATAATAATAATATAATAATATATAATAAATATAATAATATAATTAATAATATAATTAAATTGCTTCATAAGGTTCTAAGGATTGATTATATAATTTAATATAAATTATTTAATTTATATATTAAAACAATTTATGTATAAATTACTGAATTTGTTTGTTATATGAAAATTATATATAAAATTATAACATAAATAAAAATTAGTATATCAATTATATGCTTTAAAACAATGATAAAATTAATATATACAAACATATAAATATATTAAAAATTAATATATAGATTATTTATAATTTATATATGAAATTATATAATCATTTCTTAGAACCTTAAAAAGCAATATTTTCCCATGACAAAAAAGGCAACTGTCTCTACCAGATTGGCCAAAAATTGGTACTGGTTTTATTTCATACTGTTGCTTCTGAATGGAGAAACCACTTCTTCTGCCTCCAATTTGTCAACGTCTTTCTATCTGGGGAGCCCAAAGTGCTGGGCCCAATACTTTGGTGCCATCTCATGGGTGCTGAGTTGAGAAAATAATGACTTGTGTTGACCTACTAGCCATGTCCTTCCTTGGAGCCACAAGAGTTGGCTGGACAAGGCTCTCTCTCTTCCTGACTTCAGAGTCAGTCCTGTCTTCAAAGCTGACTTTGCTTTGAGCAAGGTTTTAGAGCAGGTAAGTGCTAAAGCTCCCCTCAAACCTAAACTCTTTTGTGATTCTACAACTATGTGCCATCATTTTGGGCAATTTTATGTAACAGTGCTTGTGAACTGAGAGTGTTAATGCTGTATCTTGGCTATGCTGTAATGTGTCCTTTCTAGAGCAAGAAGCAGTCTTGTCTGGGGCCTAGCAGGATGAAAAGATGAGCCTGTGTAACCAATATTCTTGTAAGATACTGGAAATGTTATGTTGGAGTCAGGAGTTATGCTGTAATTTATGCTGCATTTCAGCAGTCTTGGTTGACTTCCTGGAAGATGCAATTTTCTCATATTTAGAAATAATATATTTATATTAGAAGTAATATATTTAAATTAAACAGAAACAGGGCCTTGGAATCGTCACAAAACATATTTATATGTGCTGACACAAGAGTCTTATTTAGCCAATGTGGTGCTGTTTGTTTGATTGGGTGGTTGGCTTTTTCTAAACAATAGCTGGTGGACTGATAACTTTTTCCAAAACTTTGGTATACAGCAAGATGGGCAGAGTGCAATAAGCAGAAATAGAGATGTATAAGTTTGACCATAAAAGTCTACTCATAAAGTAGTAACTCCAGAACAAGCAGCAGTTGCAGCCTACACTCTTTCTGCTGTCAGCACAGAGCTTTCTGGGTCTTCAGCCAGCAGTGCCAAAACCTTGTGTTCCCTACTTCAAGACATATTGATGATGTAATGCTGACTGAATGTGTCTTGAATTGCTGGGAAATTAACTAAATAGGTCTTAATTTAAATCAAGCCTAAGTTGTAAAGATAATATTACCCATTGGCTTCTAGGCTGGTAGATCACACAGGAAAGCATAACTAAGTGCGTACCAAACATACAGTGACCTTGGTGAAGGATTTGCTCAAGTCTACTCCTGGACAGCTCTCCCTTAACATTTTGGGGCATTTTTTTGGCTCAGAACTTCATTAACTACAGAGTTAATGATCTGTAGCATTCCCAAAAAATCTGCAGATCTGGCTGACTTGCTGGTTAAAATGTAGTGGTACTTGGTATGCAGTTGCCATCCCTACTGAGCTCTAATAAGTGAAATGAAAACCTCAATAAAAAGGCTATATTTAAAAAGATGTATGTATTCCCCAACTCCTTTGGCACAGACTTATGTAGCTGCCTGTCCATCACACATTCAGACTCACCAGACTCCAGGCTGGAGGTTGTTGTGTTGTGTTGTTGTTGTGTTGCAGGATGTTGATGGGCCCAGCAGATGTGTTCCTATCTACTGAAAAGAAAGTCCCTGGGACTTTATATAAGTAAAGTGCATATATGGGGGATAATGAGATGAAATGTGGTTAAATGGAGACTTGACTTCAAATAATGATTCCTTTTGACTGTACTTATAACTTCACATTTTGTCCCTAGTTCTACAAAAGCACGTGCTTGACTTTACAGGTACCTCCAATCCTGTTGTCAAGCCTTTTTTAGTTGCACAAAGAGAAATATAAAGAGATTCATAGACTCAAAATATTGTCAAGACAGTGGTAAGCTCTCTTCCTGCCCCCTGTAATCTTTAGGGACCAGACTCACTCATTTACATGAAAAATATATTTATATCAGTAGCAGAGAGAGACTATAGGCTGGAAACAAGACTGCTCTGTGGTCAGAACCATGTTGTCTCAGCTGCCAGCTGTCTTTGCAGCAGAACTTCAAGCTGAGTTGTAGTCACAGGTAGGAAGAATAATAGAGGCTTTTTCCTGGGCGTATTTCCTCTGTTCCAGTGGGAATTAGAGATCTGAGGGGCACAACTGAGAAAAAAAGTAATCATATTACTCTATTCAAAGTATGTTGAGAATCATCTTACTCAATTTAATGGGTCTTTCTTACTAGATAGCTCATCCTCAAAACACCTTCTAAGCAAGAATGCTCATAAACCTCCTTTGAATTAAGTACAATCCCTTAAATTCCCCAAATAATATCTTCCTTTTGAAGATATAAAGCATATTAAATGTGTGGAACCATGTGGTGTTTATAGGAGATCAGGAATACTAGAGAAGGCTGGCATAGCATGTCTGCACAGTCTGTGATAATAAGAGAAGATGCCTCAGGAGCATATGTTATCAGCAGGATCCAGGAGAGATGCAGCATCAATGTGTGAGGCGGGGGAGGTAGGATTCCTTCTATTCCCCTTGCTATGGATGCTGAGTCCCAGCTTTTCTTTCCTCCCAAGTCACTACTTTGTCAGGAATGTGAGCACCAACTGGAGAATTCATTGCTCTGTCATTGCTGTCTGTTGAGTTGGAATATTTTTTTTTCTTAGTACTTTTAACTCCAAGTGAAATGGAGGATTTCTCCAAACAAAAAGATAGAACTGCCTTTATGTCTTTAGGTCTCATGTCTGCTGTTCACAAAAGTCACAGGAGTGGGCTTTTGTTCCTGCTTAAGGCAAGGCATTAAGAGCTGTGAGGGCAGTGAGTGGACTTCTTTGTTTTCACTTGAACATACTCAGATGAAGGGTTGAGCTCAGTTCTATTCATAACATTTCCTCTTCCTGTCTAGTAACCATCAACTCCCATGGATGGAAGTAGTTACATTTATGGTTATCAGTACAGGGTATGGATGAGTATCAGAGTATCAATACAGAGTATTTAACAAGGCTGCAGTAAAAGGTAACTTGATAGCTGACACTGGGGCAGAACTTGACCTGCAAAATCCTAATTACTAATTGATGAGTAAGCATCTTACCTGACTTTTAGCTTCCAGCTCAAGTGTTCAAGAGTGAAAAATATCCTTGTGCTTGTTAAAAAAAGTAAAAAAAGAAAAGAACCTGTAAATCATTGGAGATGTGATAAGCATGGAAAATTACAGTGACAGAATAACTACATTTTATTGTTAATGGGGACTTTATTTTTACTTTTATATAGCAAATTCCTAAAATATTTGAAGCACAACTGCATATTTATACTCTATTAAAGTTCTGTCCTTATTTATAAAGGCAATAGAAAACAAACTATTGAACTGGAAGGAGTGTTGTCAATTATTTATATTAAATGAATCAGACGATGTTGTGTATCCCAGACTCTCAAGTGGAAAATCGTGTGACAAGAGTAGTTTATCACATAACCTGTGTGGAGGCCCTGTGTCCTCTCTTGGCAGTTTCCAGGAAGGCTGAGACATGCTAGAGAAGTTTTAGCTTAAACAGGGCTAAATAGGGTTTAGCTGGTAGGCCTGGATGTGGAGAGGTGATGTAGCTAACAGAGGATTTAGTGAAAGGAGAGCTCAAGAAGGGCTTGCCTTGTGCTAGCTAGAGAAGGGAGAACCATATGGGGCTATCTAGAGTGTTGCAGGTGATTGTCTTTTCCAGATATTGTCCAGGGTAAGAAACAAGCTTTGAATAAAGGACAATACCTGGCTGTGGCTTGGTTTCTATTTCCATGTTCTAAAGCCACTTCCTACTTACTAAAACTCTATGGAAAGAGTAAATCCCAGGCCTGTTTGTACTGGATATCAGTTGTGCTTGAAACTTCCTTTTGAACACTGCAGCCCTTCTCTCCAGATGGAGTGGATGGGTTCTGCAGCCACTTGCTCTCTGATACACAGGTGAATGGTTTTTTTCTGAGGTGCAGAGGGAATGAATCTCCAGCTGATTTTATATAGGTCTATTTGCAATAAAAAAAAGCATGCAGCCAGTGAGTGCAGCACTGCTAAGTACCACACAGTAAAGATAATGAGAAGTAACAATGATGTTCTATCATATCTATTATGTAATAAGAACACTAAAGTATTGAATAATGATTAATGTATTATAAAATGTGGAAGGTTTCTTATGAGTGTTGTAATTTGGAAAGTGGGATGTTTTTAGTGCAACTGTCAGTACTAGAGTCTTGTGACTGTGTTATGCAGTATGTAAAATAAATAAGCAATATGTTGTGTGCAAGATATTCCACCAATCATTGTGTACAGAAAACAGTTTCACAGTAGCTGTCAAATATTAACCATCCCTTAGACGTCCCTCTTTTTCTAAAGCATGACATTTACATGTTTACTTTCCTTATACCAAAGAGACATAGTATCTTTATTCTTTCCCTCAAAAGGCTTTCTACTTGCATGATTAATATGCTCTTTGCACACTGTGAAGAAGAATATCTGCTTCACTCTGGTACCCAGGCTGACTCCCCATCGACTATGCTCCAAACTAACATAAGAATTATTTATGTTTGCAACAAAAAGAAATCATGCTGGTTTGGAATGTGGTTTTCTTGTTGACATTTTAGAAGCTGTTCCAGGCTCTTCTTAATATTTAGACAAACAAATATGTTTGCTTTTTTCTGATGCTGCTGTTGACATTTCCTACGGGAGTTGCTGTAGATGTTAACAACTTCCCAGCACAGGCATGTTGTAATGGAAGAGTTCTTTGCTTGTGGCCCTGACACAAATTCCCTTTAACTGATGTTTTTGCTGAAAGTAATGTGATTGTGATAACTAATGTGAGTCAGGGTAAATGTGAATCAGTCCTGGCTATTTTGGGGAGCATAAATGTCTGCTAAACTCCTCAGTGTTTTGCTTCTTGCAGATATAACAAGCAGAAGGTACTGATTTATTGTGTGCCTCAGAGCCTCTGTGCCGCACAAATATCTGCAGTGCAGAGCAGGAAGAAGATCCATGAGGAGCATTGGTAATTGGTGAAGCCTGAAGGCCAGGGAAGCTTGTACTTCTACCTGCAGAAATTGGTCAGTTTGGGGCTTGGCTAATTTTGGAATCAGTGGCCATGAAAAGAATCACAGAGTGGAGTGTGCCCTTGTATGTGTAGTGTGTGCCCCGCAGGCACTGTAGGTTAGACACAGACTGATGTGTGTGGGTTGAACCTGTGCAGTGCCATAACTTTACTGTCTGGTCAGTACAAACAGGGTGTAATTACATTAGGTATTAACCCTGGGCTGTCCACTTAGAGAATTTATATAACCTTTTATGGGTGAAGATTTTGAGGACTTCTTAAACAGGTTGGATTTTGTTCTGGAATCCCAGATTAAAATTCTAAAGCTCCTATATGCAACCAGCCTGTTTAGCATGTGTCTGTATTAAATATGTCTGCATTGTTCCTGCAAGAAGCAGTTATAGCATACAAACTTTCAGCAAGATTATATCTTTTTCTGACTTGTCATGTATAGCAGATAGGGAACAGACTTTCCTCAAAACTCATTGCTGTTTTAAAATCTTTTCAGCTGAAAAACACTTCTGTCTCTGGGATTATCCTAACCTCAATTATTATATTGTCTACATTTTCAGTGAAAGTGTAGAAAAACTCACTGGCAAGACAGTCATGCAGCAGCATTTTGGCTCTGTTTGTTCCATTCCCGAGCCCTTCGGCTGAGGCTTCAAGAGGCAGTCTTTGTTGGGCTGTGGCTGTTCCCCTGCCTTGAAAAAGAACAAAAACTGTCAGGAAGAAAGATATTCATCCTAAGGGTAGACTCCAGTTACATTAAATAGAATAGCAGCCACTTGGAGATGGGACTGGAAGGCAGCCAAAAGGACACTGAAATTTTTCAATAGTCTGTCCCTATCCCTGTCTTCCAGTGATCAACAGAGAATGTAATTTCAACCTTCAAACTATTCACTGCAACCAAAGGAAACTGAATGCTGTTCTGGTTCTATTTTAAAGAGCTTTGTAACCTAGATGAGGAGATACTCTTCTTTTAAATGTGCATGTTGTTCTACTATTGCAGTAAATCATTGTGGGTATTACTGATTATTGATTTAAGTAAATTGTCCTTTTGGCTGTCTTGTTTCATAAGGAGAAAAGTTGACCTTGACCTGTGGATATAACACATTTTCAATTAGTGTTTTGATTAAGGATTTCTCAGATGGTTCTTCCTGCTTGCATCATTAGCTGGAGGCAGTCAGCCAGGAAGCACCAACTGAAGTCATGTTTTGAGGCGTTTGTATCATGACAAGATCAAATGGCTTTCCTTGTAATGCCTGCAAAAAGCTTTAACTGTGTGCTGTACCTTCTTTATGAAAATCTCTCCGATTTATGCATGCAAAGGCTGATGGCCTGTGACTTCTAGCAATATTGCAGCCTCATGAACCTCCAGCAATTTCAGGCATGTATTTGCAGTATCATTTTTCCCTTCCTTGTGAGAAATCTCTGCACCCACATGCCACTATAGGGAGATCACCCATCGAGGTGGGTGGGTCCTCTCAGCTAAAATAAGGTCAGAATAGGTCTGCTGCCACCTGGTTTCAGGCACTACTCTTCCCTTCCCAGTGGAATCTCTATGAATGTCTCCCAAGGAAGAGAAGAAGCTGAGGCCCTTTAATTTAAAACATTGCCTTTTAGTAAAACCAGGGATACGGGAATATAAGAAAAATAAGAAATTGCATTATGTAGGTAAAAATCTCATTCTTACTGTCAGATATTTGGGAACATTAAAAAATTATGTATATTGTAATATTTGTGCAGCATAGTGTTTCTGTTTTTCTTTCCTTCTGAAGTGTAGAGTTGTATTTGTATGCTATTAAAAAACCCAACCCCCTGTCCCTTTTTTCTACACATAATGGTAGTAAAATAGTTGCTAGGATAGGAAATAGATAGGAAAGCAGAGAGGTGAGAGGTGTCCTCTCTGAGTATGCTTTGAATGTGAAGAAGTAGAGATGACATTTGGCCTCAGAAAGACGATCTGTAGGATTCAGGAATTGAGAATGATAGGTACAATAAGTATACACTCCCAGCTTCCCACAGGGTGGCCTGCTCTGTTTTGTGAGTAGGTGTCAAAGTGCAGGGTAGCTAAATGTTCTGCTGCCCAGGTCATGGGAGAGTGCCACAAAGTATGGCACTTGTTATGAGGTGTATGGGGTGTTACACAAATGTGGAGTGTTATCTAAAGTAGCCAGTGACCATGGCTGGTTATTATGAAGAGCAGCAGTTACCACTGTGAGTAGTACATTAGCTTCAACAGAAACTACTTGGTGCATTCAAGAGTAAAATAACGTACTTCAGTTTTTTCCTTATTTAGGAAGGGCAGCTTTCTGCCATGCAAAAAATCTGGATTTACAGCATGTTCACAGCTACTGTGCTCTTCAGGATGGATAGTTTTATCCAATCGATTTTTTAAATGTTTGGCAGATAGAGGTGAAAGAGCCATCTAATATCCACCTTTGAATTCAGTATTTAGTAAACATACTGAACTGAGTGTGTGGCTCAGATTTTTGTCTCTCACTGTGCTTGTGCCGAGTCTTTTGCTATTAAAGACCATGATAGATGAGGTGAAAATAATGACAGATGTTTTCTGTAATGTGGATGGCATGGCTTGCTATCATGGGGATCCTGGACTTAAAATGGGCACTGCTATCCACGCCTGTCCTGGGGTGCTTCGAGAGAAGAGAGCTTTGTTCAACCAGAACTGCATCTTACACCTCAGTGCCACACAGACCTGCAGATGCTAATGACTTCCTCATCTGTTTGTCATTAAATGGCCATGAAATTTTCTACGATTATTTTCTGAGCACAACTAGTTCACTAGTTCATTATAAGTACTCGGCTTGCTTTTTTTCTCACTGTGCTACAGCAAATAATGAAGGCCGAGAAGAAGACTGAATGAATAAAGAAAGGAGATGGAGAAAAGAGAGGTGAAAGGAGTGGAAGTAGATGAAAATTAGGGACAGAGAAGTTACATATGTATAAATATTTTGACATCTCTAGAAAAATGAGTAGACTCAGGACTATTTTGTAAGGAATGACACAGGACAAAAGAAATTGCAACTTTTAAAATACGGGGAAAACACTCCAGGTGTCTTACATCGTAGTAATAAGTTTTCAGTTTTTTCTGAGTGTTTGAATTTAGAAAATAAAATTGAAGCGAAAATAGAAAAAGGAAAACTGAATAGTGGACCACAGAATGAAGAAGGTGACTGAAAAGGAAGAAAACCAGAGAAGGAAGGCTAACTAAGTCCATTTTGCCCTAGTGCATTTTATGTTCTAATTCATACTTAGTGACCTAAACATTTCAAATAATTTAAAAGGTGTTTATGTCTACTGAAAATGCATGGGTTTTTTTTAAACACAAAAAGTTAATTAACCTGTTGGAGATGATGTCACAGATAAAATTTCCAGGGAATTCAAAAAAGCCTTCACATTAGTCAGATGTAAAAAATCACTAAGGATTTTGTCGAGACAATGTGATGTTTCTTCTAAGGATTACAGGAAAAATCTCTATTGCTCAAGGGATGAAACTTCTGGCTGACAATGGTCTGGAAGGAACTTTCCTTGGCTTTTCTCATGGGTACTGCCTGCTTGTCAGTAATAGGACCCCTGTTCTCACAGTAGTTTTGTACACTGGTTTTTGAGGTGTTTTAGCTCTTGTTATGCAATGGGGCTAAATCGCACAACTCATGTTAGAATAAAGTGGCAGAAAATGATAAACCATTCTGAAAACATGATCAGCCAAGGTCAGTTCTGAAGTCGTGGCCAAGCAAAAAGCAGACTGCAGGCATCATAGTTACAGCCCACTACTCCATCCACTTCCCATTTCTGCAGTGAAGGAGAGGCTTTTCAGATGAAGGTCTAATGAGTCACGTTAGCTGGCATTTCATCTGCCATAATAATGGACCACAGTCAAAACATAATAATTTATACTTCTGTATGAGGTGTTTAAGTACAACTGAATGAAAATTTACTCACAAGATGAATACATATATTGCTATTTTTGCCTCTTTAGTTTTGTTTTAGTTTTTCTTGGGTCATAAAGAGCCTTTTTATTTCAGCATAGAACTACTTCATCTAATAGAGGAGTTTTTGATTTTTTTCCTGATCATTTGTACTTGTTGTTAAACAATAGTTAAATGTTTGCTTCATTGGGATAATGAAAGGAGAGTTGAGGTTTTCAGTGCTGAAGTGTCGCTTTATTACTGCTTCCTGCAGAGCCATCTCCATCATATGTTTGCTCTTTAATTTGCCAATTCTTTTTAATACATTGTGGTTATGTGCCACCCTGAAGTGGAGTGGGGTTGTTCCAGTTTTCTTGATTTCTTTCATTAAAATTACTGATTTTTGTACTCTCTTTTGGAGTTTAATAATAGCCACTTTTGATATAGTGGCTATATACAAAAAAAGAAAGCCTAGACTTTTAAGAATATTCCAAAGAGTCTATAAAACAGACTATCAGATTACTGTTCACTTGAAATGATCATAGTGATAGAGAGATTAAAAGAAATTTGCATAACTTTTCAAACAGGAAAAGGAAAACACAAGATTGATATCATTATATCAAACATGACATTGAAGTGCTTTGAATTTATTTTCTCACAGTTCTTTCTGGCCTGATGGATTAGTGGAGAACAATAAGCCATGCTGGACCCACTTCTTCCTTTAGGTTCTGATTTTCATCTGGAGAAAGGATACTTGAATTGATCTGGTTTTTTCATGCTTGCAAACCATGATTACTTGAGTATGATTTACAGTTAAGAACCATAATGGCATTAAATTTAAGCAGTCAGAAAAACACTGGATTAAATGTAAAGATAATGTCACATTGGAAAAGCTAATTCCTGATGCACTCTTGAATCTCAAAGTCACTTGGTAACGAAGAAAAATGTAACTCAGAATAAAAGGAGAAAGAAAGCAGTACATTTTCCCCTGTGAATAAGCTAGCAGAGAATTTTCACAGCCTTCCTTCCATTTTATGTCTTGACATAAAATAGTTACATAAAAATGTAGGAGTAATCAAGTATTCCATATACAAGATGAAATTCATGTCTTGATTTTTTTCTGACCGACATATATGCTTGGTAGTCTACTTTTCATGCATGTTTAGTAGTGTCGAGCAGTTCCCTGGAAGGTGCAGGAAAGAATGTGAAAACTGATGAAGTGAAGAGAATTCAAAGAAAGAAAATGAAGAATGGGTTAAGAAATTTTGGATTAACAAATTATGGAGGTAATTTGGGTCTATGAGAATATAGTAATGCTTCCCAGTGGCTGTACCCCAAGATTCCAAACATATCTTTATTCCTGTTTCTGGTCCCCACTCTCCCTTCACATGCATTGCCCTGTGAGTTAACAGTGGGCTTTCTGGTCGTGAGATTAGACCTTCATCTAAAAGTTATATAGGTTAATGCTAAATCCCAGCTCTGAGTAGTTTTGCGTAATACAAGAGAGGGAAGTCCATTCTCTGTGTAGGCAAAAGTTCATTTAAATATAGTTTATGATAGGAATAACTTCAGAAAAAAAGAGCCTTACTCCCAAAGGAAATTACTGCAGCATCTAGTTTGATAAGGAAGTTTTAATTTTCCTGCACTGGATGTAATCTTGCAAAATTGCCAAGAATTTTGCTGCTGATGTTAGCAGAAGTAAGTTCAATGCCTGGATGATTTCTTTGTTAATTGATGTCACTGCTCAGAATTATCTCCTTATTGTAGCTTGACTTCATTCTTTCTCTTTTGTTTTTTATCACAATTTATGATGGCAAAAAAGGTTCAGAAATGTTTATTAAACCTGTTCCTCTACCACTTTAAAACTGTTAACCATGTTTAACCATCTTTATAATGATGGCTTAAATACCCTTTACTGTCATACTTCTTTTCTAACACTTCCTTTCTGGATGGACCAATAAAATAGTTCTAAGGGAATGTACAAACATATTAGGGGAAAGTTTTTTTCTCCTCAGTGTCTCCAAGAAGCCAGCCTCACTTCTGGAGCAGGAGCACTATGATAATATATCACAGGCTTGTTATATCAATTACTGTATATCACAAGCTTCTAAGGTCTTGTTTTACAAAAAGGCTGCCAGTTGTAATGGCATACTGAGGATATTTAATAGCGCTCATGCAGAACCCACTTTGTCACTGCTTTATAGTATGGGAGATAACAGCTCAATAAATACTCCAGGCTAGCCAGAACTGAACATAAAATACGAAATTTAAAATACTTCGTTTCTTGCCAAAAGTATTGGACACATACAAAGCATTTGCAACTCCTGCATGGGTAGGATTTGAGTTTTGTTACTTAGAAAAATATTGCTTTGCAACATTAATTGCAAGCTGACTTCAAATTATTTTAGTATAAATAGTGCCTTTGCAGAATCAGGTTTTAAACCAACAAACACGCACGACCATTTATTGCTCATGGAATAGGATTAGAATCATTATTAGAATCACTGGAATATGGTACAAACTTAGCATTCTGACTTCAAAAGCAATTGCATGTTTAGGCAATTCTACATTTTCTTAAAGCCAAGCAAAACTGATTCCACATGACAGTGGTTTTAATGAGGCTCAATAAACAGTACAGTTTGTAACCTCAGGCCAACTGCTGAGCAGAAGCCAAGAGCAGTGCTACAGCTTTAGTGAACCCATTACTGTGAAAGATGCTGGATCCTGGAGCAGCCTGAGTCACTCATTGCACAAGAGATGAAGCTCCAATAAATAAAAATGAATATCTAACGTGACGGGTGACAACTTCATGCAAACGTGATTTTCTCTGATTTGACAGTGCCTTGATAAAGTCTTAAGGCATGTGGTTTACTAGCAACCATTTAAATTTTTAGCCATTGAATCTTCTGTTTTACTTGCAGACATTAGTATTTGGGGCTTGTGGTTTCCTATAGGTATTGAAAAATTGCTTTGCTTATGTATTGAGCCTAATTCTCAGAGCTACTCAAGATCTAGAACAGCTTCTATAAACTGTTAGAGTAGTCAACAGTGCTGAAATGCATGTTTTCTTTGCCAGTTTATGGTTATTTTTTATCAAATTCTTTTAAAGGTGAATTGATATAGGTTATTTCCTACCCTTAGGCCTGATTTTAGACCATGTTCCCCCACCAGCACATTCACTGACCTGGAGCCCCATGACAACAGTCTGCATCCCCTGTGAATGAGGTGAGGAAATGGGGGTTAAAGAACCACCAGAGGCAGCATAACTCCTCTTTTAAGGTGCTATGGCTCTCTTAGTCTTTATGAAAATATTTGTGAAGGGTATCTGGAAATACAGTATAAATGGATTTAGGGGCTAAAAAGAATTGAGGAGCAGAACTGAGATACTTAATCTTGAAATGAACAGGGAGGCTGAACCAACTCTATGGATGGTTTGTACACCAAAAGCATGGACCAAAATAAACAGAAGGGTTGGCAGCACAGGACAAAAAAATGGCCTTGTACAAGAAAATAGAAATTAGTTTACATTGCTGGGAATAGTATAGTATAGAGTGGGTAATGCTTGGACTTGATCTTAAATGTCTTTTCCAACCTAAATGATTCTGTGATTCTGCATGATGTTCTGGACTGTTTATTCATATTTCCCTGAGATAATCTTATCAAAACCCCTTAAATCTAAGCGGTTAATCATGTTTGCCAAAGTTGTGATTCTTATATAAGTTTTACCTGTCATCTTTGCAAGGTTGCTGAATCACAGTTTAAAAGTGGTTAATGCTGAAGTATAAGCTGTTAACAGGTTTACTATTTATGCTTTTGATCTTCAGCCTAGTAAGACAGCAGAAAAAGATGTTAAGATAACACAAAGCTAGTACAAAAAGATTCTGCAATCAGATTCTGTTCTGTATTTAGTGCATTTAAATTACCAAATGGCAACAGCAAAGATTAGGTTGTCATCTGCTGACATTTATTTCAGTGAGAAGCAGGAAAAATGCACTGTTAGAAAGTAGTATCAGAAACACTAGGGATTTACAGAGATATAAAGAGGCAGATAAACACAACAAAAATCAATATGGTTAGTGTCCTCAGTTCTATCTCCACTTTCCAGAATGATATAGTTTCTATTTACAGTTGGGAAATATGTCCTCAAATACTGGTGGCATTGCAAGAAATATTCTGAGGAACAGTCAACATCATCACACAGACCATGAAGGGACAAACCACAGCTTTTGATCAGTGGAGGAAGGGAAATGAGTGTTACTAATATACTATTCTCCCTTACAAGGTGGCAGGCCTGATACAGTGCAGACTCATATGTCTGAGCCAAGGCACGAAATGCAAAGCCAACTTTGAATGGGTATATCAAACACTTGGAGTTCTAGGCAGCAGAATCCATACTGTGAGATTAAACAAAGGTTGCTAGTTTGGTTTTGCAAGCGGATTGACTGTTGGTATTTGAAATTGTTTTATAAGTGGTTATCTTTCATGTTGCTTCATAGAAATATGGAGAGACTGGCATGAAAATTATTTTGTATCATTTTATAGTGTAATTTCCTGTTGAGTGTTCCTGCTAGGTTAAAATACACATATGGAAGAAAATGGTCATGGTTATTCTCCTAGCCTGTGGTAAACCAGAGGCTTTATAGGCCTAAAGCTATATATAAAAAAAAAAAGTAAAAAGAGTAGGTAACTGATCATAACATATTATTCAGGACTAATGCTAGATCTGGACTTTACAGTATCTTGTATTCTAAAGAATTTGGCACCTAATGTCTTTTCCAGTGTTGGTATTTCTGCACTCAGGATAAGTGATTGCTGACCTAGGGAAAGAAATGGGGCATCTGTGCAGAACTCCAGAATTTCACTGGCTCCACATTACAAGTTGCTGGCTTATTTACTGCATCATAATTTATTGGTGTTCCCCATCTCTGTAAGAGTTTAAAAGCATAAAAAGCTAAAATAGACTATAAATCCAGAACCTGATCCCTTCTGATGCATATCTAGGTTCTGTGGCCAGTTTTCCTGAAGGTACCCTATGGGGAGTCAAGGATCACTCCAATGTTTTTTGTTGTACTTTGTGATGTATTCCTACCACTGTGATAATCAATCAAGAGATGAAATAATTTGGTTTTGAGTAGACATTGATGAGGCATATATAATAGTCCATGCCAGGCCTCAATTTTTCTTGTAGTGAAAGGAGAGCTTTCCCTACTTTCCATTGGTATCCCCCGTGTTGTGGTGCTTGGGACAGATTTTGTGTGGGTGTGGAAATTGTGCTGGTGGAGGTCTCGTCACATGGCACATATGATCATGACCACCCCTGCCTGAAATCCCCTACCCACAGCCAAATGGGGGGGATAAGCTACCCTTGCAATGCCCTTGGCTGTGCTAACAAGGCCATGCAGGAGGATATCTCAGTAATCCATCTAGGGTGGATTGATGGTACAAGGAATGGAGGGAAAGGAGGGCTGGCTGTTGATATCTTTATTGATTTAATCTCCTTTGCCTTGAGAGTCTCAAGCTCATACCTGTGCACTTCAGTTATTAAAAATTACGTTTTAAGTTCCTAATTGGAGGCAAGCTTTTGAGCGACTGGTGTAATTCTTGTGATCAAAGCATGAGCTTTATTTTTTCAAAATGATGTACAAGCTTTAGTGAATTGTTCCTGCGTCTGCTGAAGCTTCTCTCTCATTCTGCATAGCAGAGAAATAACCATCTTCCTTTTTTGCTTCTCCAATGAGACTTGCTGTTTGGTTGATATTCCTTTTGAAAGGAAGTTCAGATATGAAAGCCTGGGACAAAGATATTTTCTATCAGTCTCCATGAACTTTACTGTTCTGAGTAGAATGACTCCATTTGGCCTAAGCAGCTATCCCAGACTACTGCAAACTGGTAATTGAGTGCAAAATTAATAGTATTTTGTTAAATTGCCGCTTGAGTAATTGTTGTTGTACAGCCATTGCTCTGCTGCTGTTGTGATTGTTTCTCAAATAAGAAGGTTTGTTTTTTTATTTAAATCCTGATTTTTGCATGCAATAAATGAGACACAGTTCTCATTGCTAGGTGAAGACAGAACTTCAGAATGGAGTCAGATACTTTGAAGTATTTTTAACCTTAGTGGTTCCTTTTAAACCAGAGAATAGAAGATGCTCACAAGAAGGGTTAGACTGCAAAAGACCTCACACTCTACCCAGGCAGTCTAAGGCCATAAGTGTTTGTGGAAGTCGATGCTACCCTGTTACAGAGAGGGATAGCTTCAACTCAAGTTGAGAATCTTGTCTGTAGCAATTTTGCCTTAATATAGATTTACTTTTAGGGACTGTTTTACCTTAGGCCTTTTATAGCCTGTTTTATATGTGGATAGTAATGGTGGCATCAGTGAGTCTGATCATCAATTGTTAATTAAATTTCTAATTATTTCTAATTAGAGTATAAAAAAGAAAAATATCATATTAAAAACCCCTGTCATATTTTATTAAACAAGCTGACCCTCTAATTTTCCTGTTTCTTCAAGAACTGTAAAAATGTCAGTTTAAATTAGATTGCAGTTTATTGATGGACTGCTAAATACAGTAACCATTCCATCCTGTCTGTTTGAATGCCAAAATCTCGAGCTATACCACAACATCCTGATGAGCATTTCTACCACAGCTAAAGCAAAGCTTTAGCACAGATACCTGCCCTGAGAGAGTCTGGATTTAGAATCCCTTATACCTGAAAATTTGTAACTAAATCAGTCCATGACTGATTAGCTGAAATGCTCATGTGCAATATTTCACACGCAGATGAGCGGTTTTGGTGCTGTGTTTGCTGCTGTGATGGCAGAGACTGTGCTGGGAGCCTTGCAGTCCCTGTGAGGCACGTGTCCCACACTGCAGGGGCACAGCAGCAGCTGATGTGCTGCCTCTGCAGAAGGAAAAAGGTGTTTTTACCCTCCCTTGATGAGCCAGACCCTGCAAAGAGAGGAGAAGGAGCCGGTGCTGAGGGCTGGAGGTGTGCTAGCACAGGCAGCCCATGGCTCTGGGAGCAAAGCAGTTTGTCAGAGCCTGGCAGAGCTTCACCTGAGGGGTATTGTAAGAGACAGTGTTCCACAAAACTTTGAAACAAAGAGCAAAGAAAATGCATGGTGATGGCTCCCTTCCTCTTCTCATTTCTCTTGAATGTGAGTTAGCTGCCACCTAGAAGATCTGAAGGATATGGAGAGAAGAAAATGACACAAAATAGTGTAGCAGTTACTATCTTCTATCCTGAAATGTGTGAGCCAGACAATCCTCAGTGGTGATTCCAAGAAGAGTTCAATTCATTTATATTTGAAGGGGAACTCGAGTTTTTGATATTTGTATCTGATTTTTTAAAACGAACTTGTGGTCTTCATCTGTGCTGGCTGCTGACAGGCAGCAGAGGAACAGCAGCAGCACAGCTAGAGGAGGTGGCATTTAGTTATGGGGCATTTGCTGCTGCTCACTTCTCCACTGTGAATCCATGAAGCTGCTGGTTGTACTGAAAAAAGGAGGATAGGGATGCTCAGTCACCTGCATAGCACAGCCTCCAACGTCAAAAGCTGCACTGAAAATGACATTGAAGTGTCATTGGCATTACCTGGAGGCAAGGAGATGAACAATGATATTAAAATGATGAAAGCAAATAAAAGGATTTTATGGATAAGGGTCACAGTTAGAGGGCTAGATGTGTGTCCATTTGATGGAAGATGGAAGGGGAAGAGGAGTTGGAGACAGAGCTGATCCTGCTAAACCCCCAAAAAGGGCAGTTAAAGCAGTCAGGTAATTTCATATCACCAAAGTGATATGAAAAGTGTGGCAGGTTCACAGGCACAGTGCTGGCTTTGTTGTCACTGTCTCCCAGTGTCAGAGGCACAGTGAATAGCTGTTTCCTTCTCCTACCCCAGCCAAACACCAGCAGCCTCTGAATTAGCAAAATCCCAAGCTCTGCCTCATTCCTCTGTGGTGTTGCTTTGACACAAATGGGCTCAGCGAAAAAGCAAAACCAACTAGCCAGTAAGGTGAAACAGTGACACTAATAACTATAAATTATCAGCCATCAGCTGTCCTGAGAAATTCTGTCAGGTACCCACATCAGCTTCTGTTATTAAAATCATGTTGTAAATGCAGACTTGGATTTTGGAAGTTAAAAATGAGCAGGGATAGAGGAGCAACTGTGGCTGCAGAAGAAAATATAAGTAGTTTCATGACTGCATATGGTCTATGTTTTCAATGGTGTCTATTGGTAATAGGACGGTAAAAAGAATCTGTGGAGTTGAAGACAGTGTAGCAGAGCATAGTGTCTTAAAACCTCACCTTTTCTGAAGGATATTGCAGATGCTGATAAAGTGGTTATACATGAATATGCTACTTGTAGTGATGCTGGTTTGTGTTCTGCCTTTTTTTTCCTTTTGTATGTTCTCTTTATTTTTCACACATATATTTGTGGCTCTGTAGCCTGTTGTATTAGTAGCTAGTTTTCCCAGTAATTTTCCATGGCCTTTCCCTAAGCAGAAAGACAAAACAAATTCCAGAGCTCCAAGTCTAGAGCACCACCCTGAGGGGTGTTGGGGTACAAGGCCCCTGTCCTATCTTGGCTCTTCCTGAGAACCAAGGCTGAGAACAACTCTTGGAGATACATTTCATGGACAAGTACATCTAGTGCTCGAGGGGGGCTCCAGAGAAGGGGCTTGACCTGGGGGGGGAATTGCATCACCACTTGTGCTCCTAATTGGTGCTTTTTATCAATTATGCTAATTTCCTAAAACCTATAAATGTGTATTCACCCCTGGTGGGGGTGAAATTTTGTGGACATCTTTCCATAACTGCTCCTGCAAGCCTTCAAATAAAGACCCTCTTTTATATTGCCTCCTTATTAAAATTATCTTGAGTTTCATTTCCAAGTTAGGAAAAAGGCAACAGTAACTATTCCATGGATATGTGAAAGAGAGAACAACTCTTCTTGGAATAGGCTCCTTTTAGTACTTTTGCTGTTGTTTTGCTGTTTCTTTGTTTTTCCCAGCAGTAGCCTAAAAATAGTTTGAACTGCTGTGTTTCACTACAGATACCCAGTTCAGGTACATGGTAATAAAATTTGAATAGAAGCTCTGCATGTGTTCTGTCAGGAAGGTGTTAAGGTGCTTGATGACTGCCTTTGCACACTGCTAATTTGGGCTGGTATTTTTAGTTGTATTCCCAGTAGGAATGGCACAGAGTTTCTCCCAGACAGCTATGATAGCTGATTCCTGTGGGGAGGGGCTACTACAGAGTTGCAGTAGTCATCCCACCAAGCTTAATGCCTGCTTTACTCTGATAAACCAAGTTTCCAATTTAAAAAAATCCAGAAACAAAATCTCCTAAAACTTCACATCCTCTTCCTTCCACTGAGATACTGATTATGTTTTTCCCTCTGGAAGTTCAGGAAAAGGGATTCTGGATGTATGTTAAGCCTGTATTTCTAGAACCAGATTAACCTGCAAGTTCTTGATGGGGGTTTATCTTGTTCGTTGCATGTGAGGGTTGTGGCATTTTTCTTCTTTTGTTTTATAGCAGTAGGTTAGGAGATGAGAGAGAAGTACTTCACAGAGCTTGTATTGACTATGCAGTGGACTTTATGGAGATCTGAAGAGATGCTCAACCAAGAGTTCTTCAGATAAATTAGAAAAGGACGAAGGGAACTTAAAAGGATGTATTTTATTTTTTACATTTTCTAGTTCTTTTTATTTGCTAATACAGCATGTTTAAATATGTCATGTATGAAATAATTCAGCAGACTAATAATGATACAAATAATCTGAAATAAAAAATAATTTGTGGCACTAAAAATCATAACTATAATAGGGTTTTTTTGGTTTCTCTAATATTCCTAATCAGAACTGCTGCTCCACAAAGGGCTGTGAAATAGTCCTGTTGGGAATGCAAGGTTCCTCATGAGCAGTACTGAGTTTCAAAGGTCTGGCTTTGATCTTTTACTAGTATTTGAGTTTTGGTGGGACAGAGCCCTTGGGATTAGAGCTGTCAGGAGGCCTGGAGTGTGCTTGGCTTGTGTGCAGGAGAGAAGGACTGCTGTGATGTATTAATAGTGGATTGCAACTGACATGCAGAGTAGATGCCTAGATTGTTATGAAAAGTACATTTAAAATTTTTTTTAGTGTCGGTTTTTTTTTCAAGCCCAGAGGTAACTCAATTTCTAACCATGATTTCAGGAGTAGTTTTTGCTATTATTGAGACTTCTTGGTAACTGCATTTTTGGGTGGTATGTTTCAGGAACTAAAATACCCCCAAAACTGAGTACTCTATGAATTTTTCTCCAGTAGTTTTTGTCTGGAGAAAAAATTATAAAAATTTTTTATACTACATCTCTGCTGGACACTGTAGTTTGCATATTTTCCTGTTTTCAGAGTCTACTGTCTCTCCTGGCTTTTATTTCCAAAACATGCCAGCAGAGGAAGTCAGGTGGGGGCACAAAGTAGTGGCAGCAACATGAAATAGGGCATTCTGTGGGCTCTGGAGAGGCATGGTGCAGAAGAAACAGCAGCTGAAAGGTGACAAATCTGAAAAGTTGAACTCTCTGTGTGTAGACCTGGGAGACTTCGAGCTAGATCACAGGTAGGTGCTGAACTTCTGCACATGGCTCTTCACTGTTCACTAACTAAAAATACTTTCTGGAACGGAGAGTGCAGGCACCTTCCTTTGGACTTTCCTAACTCCCACTGTGTTCAGTGCATCCTTCTGTTGATCACAGCAGAGCAGATTGAACAAATCAGGCTCTTTTGTGGAGGAGAATACAGAAGCACCCTGAATGTCGGGTGAAAGTGCTGGGCAGAATATGGGAAGCTGCTCAGATAATGCTGCAGACTGGTAGCAGAGATTGTTTTGTCTCAAGGAACGCAGGAGGTAAGAGGAGGGTGGCAGAGAAGAGGACTCTCCTGCGGGCTGTGTGACCTAAATGGGTGGCTCCTAAGACCAATGGATCTCCAACTCCTATTCCTAAAACACTAAGAGTACTTCAACTAAACATTTCCATGTGTCCTCAATGAATTTCTACGCCACGAAAAAAAAAAAAAATCCTTCAGAAAGACAAACTCTTAATTGCTGCTGACAGCTTATGAGGACTACTTCTGACCTGCCTAGAACATTGAATATTATATCTCTTGTGATAAGAATGAGTCTGGATGAGCTGTTAACCATGTGTAATTTTATGGCATACAACATGAAAGTTTATGTGATTTACGTGGTTTTGCCCTTGGTAGCATTACAGCTGGACTGCTTATCATCTCGCACATTCTGCCTACAAAAATTTCTATAAAAGTAAATGAACAGTTGAATGTACAAACTCTTTTATAGAAATTTTGGTGCTGAAGGATAATCCAAAAAAAATAAATTCCTCCATGGAAGCCTTGTATTCACATTGGGTTTTTCTGTCATTATACTTAAAGGACAGTTGTATCACCGCTGTGGATAATGAGAGCCACCAGGATTGGGGACTGACACCTTTTTCATTCCTTTTCCCTGCCTCAAGTATAGGAAGAAGTTTAATTTCCCTTACTGTCTGGAAATGTAATCTTTTTAAGATTTTGTTCATCTAAGCTCTTGTTAGAACAGTTGAATCCTTTGCATTTGTTTTCAAGACTGGAAAGTAATTTTCCTCTAGTATTTTCCATACCTAATCATTTAAATTCAGTGACAATTCACCTTTCATCCTTCCCTTATGAGCTGACTAGATTGAACTCCTTTAATCTAGCATTGTGGGGCTTATTATTTAGCTGCAGGGTTACTTTTGTTCTCCTTCAAAGTTTTCAGGAAGTACCTAGAAATAATAAATTTTATCATCAGAAAAGTCATTTTAACCTGGTAGTGTTTTAATTCGATCACATAAGAACAGAGAAAGATTAAGCTATTTTTACCCTAGCACCAGACCCAGGTTTTATGAGAAGGCAGGCATGGCTTTAGATAACCAAGTCTGTCTTTGAGCTGTCTCCTTCTAAGTCAAAATCTTTCAACCTTACTTGGGAACACATTATCTTGGACAAAAAAAAAAGAACATTGAAGGGACAAAAGTTTTTCCAAAACAGTCTTGTTGACTGGCATTAATTAGTTTTCTTGCATCTAATTACTGGTAGTCATTATGATGACAACAGTAAAGAAAAAACCTTAGAGGTCTTGAATTTTTCTGTGAGTGGTAAGGATATGTTTAGGTAGCAGTAAATGCTATCACATTTTAATGAGGAGAAAAGATTTGGAACTAGCTTTTGAATCTAAATATAGACATTTACAGTTAATTTTAAGTGTGTGTAGGAGAGGAGAGAATGGCCTTTTACCAAAAGCAATGTTTTGTGTTGCTACATTGTTCATTGGAGCAAAACACTGTTTGGGGCTGGATTTGATACGCACATTTCTTTATTAGAATTACTGAATAAACAAAGAATCATTAACTTTCACAGAATTGCACAGTAAGATCTTCTATAAACAAGAAAGAAAGTTTTCTCAGTGCACTTGATGCCATCCAGTGATCTGTGTTCCCAGATTTATTTGCAGGGTGGTTCTTGGGCACACACACTGCCACGTGGATGGAG
Source organism: Camarhynchus parvulus (assembly GCF_901933205.1). Taxonomy (NCBI): domain Eukaryota; kingdom Metazoa; phylum Chordata; class Aves; order Passeriformes; family Thraupidae; genus Camarhynchus; species Camarhynchus parvulus. The sequence continues at coordinate 133,118,761 of NC_044572.1, forward strand.
CGCTGTCTCGCAGGCTGTCAGCAGAAAAGGCTGATCATCTCTGCAGGGAGCTGGTGCCAAGCTGGGCCCTGCAGGGCTATTAATTCCAAACTCTTCCACCATCTGCTTTCAGGAAATAGAGAGGGGAGCGCCGCTGACCTTCGGGGTGTTTTTGCCTTTGGCTATTAAACAATCTTCGATAGTTCTGAGCCCTGGCTCTGAGCTCTGCCCGCATTCCCTTTCTCTCACTCCAGTTCCTACAGCGAGCTTCAAGGCGTCCAACCCATTAGAAACTTCTGAACACATTTTTTCTGAGTATTGTAAAACTAGATGGAAAATTATGGGAATAGTAAATCAACCTTTTATATCCAGTGAGAAAGGGTTCAAAACCAAACCAAGGAATGCATCCAGACATTTCTTTAAAAATGTGAGCACATGTCCCAGCTGCAGAGGGACTCATGCAGACTGCAGTGGTGTTGCGTCCTTTGTAGCGGTGCCATGTCTTGCTCATTGTTGTGCAGTGTAGGTCTGCACTAGCTATAAAGTCCCAAGGAGGTATAAAATGGTGAGGAACCCTGCCTGCTTGTGCACATACTCAGCAGCACTTATTGCCCATGTGTGGCACTGAGCTGGAGCAGTCATCCTGCTTGTTTTGTGTCCCCAGGAGTGGTGACAGTCTCTGCTAGCTCCAGCATCTGATACTGTTACATCAGAGTCTGGTTTCTGTAAGTCTGGAGATGGAAGACTGGGAGGGATAGTTAAAGCACTGGCAGAAGAAACAATGTGGGATAATGCTTAAACTGAATACTGCGAGGACTAGGAGCTCCCAGGCTCTCACAGGGAGTTTTTTTGAGCTCTCCAAAATCCCTACTAGAGGGCTGGTCTGCTTTGAGATATGGGTGGACAATCACTTCTGCCTTCTGCCTGCATTGCCCAGTCATGCAAAAGAATTGTGGTGAAAATAAAATAGCTGCATTAAATAAACCTGAATGCCCTTCCAGCTGGGAGAGAAGATGAAACTTAATGTTACAAGAGTGGTGGTCTCATTGGCCATTTTTTATTGGGCACGATAAGACTGTCAGCATTGGGGAATGAAAGGCATTTGAGACTCATGCACATCTGCACTGGCCTCTTGCACATCTGCACTGGCCTCTTGCACTTGAAGGATTTATTTTTGACTTATTCCATTGTGCATGGAGTGCTTAAAGTGTCATTTGCAAAATTAATTCTTGAAATGGAGGAAGAATACAAATTGCATTTGCAGAAATTGAGTGGGGACTAAAATCCTCATTCAGCAAATATTGCAGATGTCACATTGTGCTAAAGAAATTGGCAAAAATGTTGAGTGGTTTTAGTCTAATTTTAAAATCACATGAAATTAATGGTCAATAGGGATACATAACCTTTGAATATTTTGAAAACAAGAGAAGTTTTGAATTGACTATGGTCAATTTGAATAGTAGAATAGTTTTTAAGATAAATGCTTGTCCTGGTTTAGGGCAAATTTGGGAGAAAACCTCCAATGGGGGCCCCTCCGGAAAGCAAACCCACACAGCCCCTGCCTCCAACCAGTTCAGGAAGGATTCCTCAGAGAGAAGTGGAAAGAACCTGTTTATTTAACAGGCACAGCACCTCCCAGCACACAAAATGAACAATACCGGATGATAGCACTCTTTCAGTGCTCTGAAAAAGATGACAAATTCAGAAAGTCTCTCTTGGGGGTGGTCGCTCTGTTCTCAGTCCCTCCAGCGCCTGGGTAGCTGCTGCAGCCACGAGGTGCAAAATCTCGGTGGTCCCAGTCTGGAGCAGGTTCAAGTGGTTCCAAGAAAAGGGAAAGAAAAACAGTCCAGGGAAAATTCAGACTGTCTAGCTAAACTAACTAATGAGCAGAAGCAAAAGCAAGAGCAAAGCGAAAAGCCAAGCAAAAAGCAAAAACAGCTCTATGTACGGCCCTGTCTCTGTGTCCTGCCGATCGTGGGGGAGTGAGCAGGCTGATAACTCATAACAAAACAAAGCATTCACTCTTCAGAGCCAGTCTTGAAGGCACAGGACATAATATCCAGCATAAAGAGAACACACAACTGGGGATACAAGCATCACAACATCACCATAGGACAATGCTATAAAGAATATTTATCAACTTTTAAATTCTGTTTTGTGCTTTTAAATGAGAGCTTAAGTACAGAAAAATTTGTGTATTGGTTTGGTAACATTTCCACTTGAAAAGCAGAAGAAAAGAAAAAATCTGTATTTAAACTAAATTTTGATGAGAAGTTTAGAAATGCCTAAACAAATGGGGGTGTTCCATTTTCCATGAAAAAAAAAGATATTTTAGGGTCATTCCAACCATTGTTTCAGCCTGTGACTTTTTTTTCTGAAAAGCATATTTTTTCATTCTCAGGTAATTAAAATTTGAGATTGATAGTTTAGGGAACTATTCTGTGGACCTTTTTTTTTTTTTTGCACTGATAGCTAAATAAGTTCCAAACAATTAGTGGAAAAGTTAATGCCAAACAGCTTTATGAATGATTTATAGTTTTATTCCCTTATGTATTTTTTTTTTTTTAAGTCAGAGTGATGTTCAGCATCCAGTGAGTCTCCCACTGTAAAGCTTGTGTTCAAAATTGGAGACATATTATTAATAAAATACATTGCATCTGCTAGAGCCTGCCATTAAATTATGTACTGGAAACAGTTCAATATTTGTTGTACAATAGTATTAGGGAAGGGAAGTAGTAATACAGCATCCTTTTGTCGTAGCTGAGCAAGTTATTAGCCTTAGACTAAATGCCTTTGAAACAAGAGTTTAGTGTTGAGTTTTTCTGTGGTTTTTTTGCCAGAAGCATTATGAATAGCAAAGTTGCTGCATCAGTCCTTTTACTAGTCTTTTCTGGAAGAAAATGCGTTTCATCATATGTTTACAAGTCTGACATGAAAATACTATTAAAAGGAACAAGCTTTAAGTCTTCTTTGACCAGTTTTGTCCTCAGATGGGTGTAAATGTGTGTAAATAAAATTATTGCAGTATCTTACTAGCTTCTGATTCTCCTGCCTTCTCCCAGAGGCAGAACAGCAGGGGCTGAGGCATCTGCTACTGCTCTGCAGAAGGACAGAGCTTATCATTATATTGGCATTCAATCTCTCCCTTGTGTAATTCTTGTCCCTTCTCTTCTTTCCATATTCCTTCTGTAAATACTAATGTGTTGTCTTGTTTGAATTTTAAGACTGATCTTTTTCCCCTAAGAGTGACTTTCTGTAATTATTTATGCTGTTTCTTATTTCTGAAGGATTTTCTTAAAAGCTATAAACTCAGTTTGGGGATATAAAACAAAACACTTTTCATTTCTTGGCAGTGAAGATGAAGGAAAGCTAGAAATGTTTGTTTATCAAAACATTCAAACTTATTTAGAATTCAGACAGCAGTTCCTGTCTGGTTAGACAAATATTTGTTCTTCCTGTGAAGGTGGTTCCCAGTGCAGTGTGATAGACTGGGTACTCATGCCAGTCTCTCTTTATCAGTGATTTAAAAAGCAACAAATGTTAATTGTTTGGACTACATAATCTTGAAAGTAAGACAGAATCTAGAAAACATAGGGAAACTTTCACTGTTGTGGTACCCTCCTCATGAACAATTTCAGAGAGTTGGGGATTGTCACTTCTCTCCTTTCATCCCTCAACACAGGCGAAAGACTTCCACCCCACAAGTCTCCTTGTGGTGCACTGAGAAGCCAGAGAGTGCAGCAGCAGCAGCACTCATGCCTTGTTTTAGGTATTAGTTTCTTCCTTCCCTATTGTACATTGCCACAGAGCAGAGCAGGGGTCCTCTTCCCAGCTTCTCTTCTACGCTTCTTTCTCCCTCTTCTCAGGTCTTAAGGTTGCAGAGCACTCAGGCTGTGTGTGCAAAATCTACTGATGTTTTAGTATTTATTTTATTTCAGCTCTTTCTGAGCTGTCTGGAAGGGAATAACGTAAGAAAAATACTTGCATCCTTAGTTGGCTGCTAATTTGGAGTAGATGCAGCACTGCTGTAATTCTTACCAGGGAATCTCAGACATATTCTTCTCTCAATAGGCACGTGTCTACTTATGCCTATAATAATGTATGAACCCTATAACAGATTGTTCCATAATCATACTAAATATTTATGTTTTCTTTTGTTTCCACAGTACCCTTCATGGTAAAATAGATTTTAATTACATTAGCTGTGTTTCTGGGTTTGAGATTTTTTTTGTGTAGGTTTTTTTTTCTCTTCCTGTGTTGTACTAACAATCTCTAAGGTGTTATTAGTACAGCACTATTTTCTGAGTGAAGAAGTAAATACCACTTGACAATTGACAACTGCTTTTAAACAGAAGAAGCCATTACTGCAGTAACACTTGATGGCAGAGTGACTGACACAGCGCCTGACCTTCGCACAGCAAGTGCTGGTCCAGCTCTTGTGGTTCTTCCTGTCAGTGATGGCTGGGTCTAGCAACACCAACATGAGTGTGAAACCCTTGTATTCAGGAGGCTCATATGTCTTCTGCCTTTGTGGTGTTTAAATGGTTGCTAGGGAAGACAAAGAAAGGCCTGTTTGGAGAGGAAGAGGGTTAGAGACAAACTGGTTCCCTGTCCATTCTGCATGTGAATAGCACTACACTGCAGCAACAATAGCACTAAAGAGAGATTTATTTTCAGCTATGTTACATTGGTTTCCCATTTCTTTGTTATCTTGAATGTAAGCTGCAGGCTTCTGTGTCCACATGAGACCTTGGAATGCATGTAGAAAGAAAATGTACATTAGGAGCAGAGCTAGAGTTGTTATAGCAAGAGGCTTTTAGAGATTTTTTTAGCCTAGAGAAACTTATCTCTGTGCACTGATTATATATTTGCTTGAATCTTTTTATTATTAGCCCTAATAGGATCATCCCTGTTTGGGATGATGACAGTCATCACCTAAGTAACCCCTTCCAACTCACATTGCTGCTGTGAGCAGTTTTCTGTTGTACTGTGGAGTAAATCTAGTATATCAAGTGCATTGGAAATTCAGTGAGAAACAGTGATTTCTTGTTTCTTCCATCTGTAGTGCTTCTCAAACCTGTAACTACATGGGAAGAACATGGAAAGTAAAAATTATAGGTCACATAAGTCCTGGATAAACTGTTAGCAAAATATTGCTGCATGGGAAGCGTACATGGATATTTCTGAAATTACTACCACTGTGACTATTTCTCATTGGGGAAGTTCCTTTTCTCCTCAAGAGTCCAATACAAGAGAAGAATATATGCAAATTTGAGATGAGTCATGGATAGAAATCTACTCCAAATACATTTGCAACTCGATCTCCTATTTGTTTGGATTAGTTGGATTTCTCTGATTTGCAAGACAAGGTGCCAAGCAATACTTTGCTCTAGAAGCCAGCTGCTGAACCTTCACTGCTGGGCTAGGGTTTCTTTTTTTTCCCCCCACTTCTTCTCACTGCTTCTTTATGTTGGCCTAGGACACTTTGTCCAACTTTTATCCATGAATTCTCAGATTTAGGTAAAGTATAACAGCTTTCTACCCCTTTGTACTTAAACTGTTTCTATGCACTGTGCCACATTATAGGCAGTGACAGAAGGCTATAACCAGCAAGAATCTAGGTTTTTCTTTTTCCCTTGGGAAGACCCTTTGAACACAAAATGCTTGTAAGAGACACATGGTAACCAGCTCAGCGCAGCATTGCAGTTCTTTGGGGATGTATTGGCTGGGCAAGTCAATGATCTCCATCTGAAATGGGGGCTTCTTTTGTAGGAGCAACAATGCTGCATGCATACAATAAAATGCCTGAAATCACCAGTGTCAGAGAAACCAGAGAGGAGGGCAGCAGCTGACATTAGTTTCACGTACCTCAATCTGACAGATTCATGTACACAGACATATGCTCTGGATATAGATCCCAAGACACAAGAGTCTACATCCACTGTTCAATGGTGAAATATCAAAATACAGCCTGCATTTCTAGAGCATTGCTCTTAACCATTGCCTGGGCCACATGGAAGTTGTCAGAACAGCTACAGCCTTTTAACTAAAAGCCCTCAGAAGGAAGGTCTATAAATGTTTGTTTCTAAATTTATATATATGTTTGTTTCTAAACTAATATGTATATTTTTCTTATTTAATATGGTCTAAAAGAGGACCAAGAATCTACCATGGTGCATGCAAATAAAGAGGTGCTTATGTTGATGCCCAGCCACACAAGTGCCATGCTGACACAGAACTATGATTTCCAAGTTGAACTTTCTGAACAATGACAAGTTCATTTTGCCATGTGCTTCTGCTCTGTGCTGAAATAGATTCAAACCCCTCATATCAACATCACAAATAAAATTGTATGAAAGTGTCTGTTTTCAGATTAGAAAGATCCTTCTACTTTTTTTTAAATTTGGTATTTTCTTTTGGAAGTAAAAAAAATGGACCACAAGTGACAAAAATGTGCCATACAGGAACCTTTCCATTGGAATTGATACACCCCTGTGAAACATTGTACCCCTGATGGAACAGCATAATTCTGTGGGGTGTGAGAAAAAAAACCAACATGGCAAAACCCACCCAAAACATCTTGTCAAGTTTTGACAAGATCTAGTCTCTTTTCAGAGAAGTCTTAGAGTGAACAGATTAATTCAAACTATTTGGTTCCCCTTTTTTCTCTTAAGAGTAAGAAGAAAAAAAGAACAATTTTCCTTAAAAATATGTTTTTTAAATATACTGCAGCCCCAACCTTCTGACACAAGCATACATCTAGCACTGTCTGCTAAGTGACATAAAAAAATTACTGGCCTGGAACCAAATGTTTCATTGAAAACTAACACAAACAAAAGTGTCATGCAGACTTAGAAATGTTAGCTAGAAAAGCTAAATGCTTGTCTATGTGCCCTTATAATTTGCCTTTCTCTAATTTGTCAATAGATTCTAGCAAAGTCTGTCTCCTCCTGTTCCTCAGACTACAGACCTGTGTATGAAAGAGCAATTTGACAACATTGTGCTTAGTCCAATTGCGTGGTAGAAAGGGATACACAACACTTGGGACAAGTGCTAGTCCTTGGTGATGTTTTTGAGGACCAGATGCATTGGCGGTCTGTTGCACATATCAGTCAAAATCCTGTCCCTGCAAACATTACTTCTGTACTCTCAGGAGCACTATGGGGTGCACATAGGTCCAACAGGTTAGAGCTTGTCTGCTAAACAATACACTGCTGCTTTAATAATGTTGTAGTGACATATTTCACACTCCTTGTTTGAAAGTAGCAGGTGATACATGAATGAAAAATTTTATTTGTATATTGATCAGCTCATCTAAAAGCTGATCTCAAGATCTCTCATGAAAGCCCACCTGGAGTACTGCACCCAGCTCTGGGACACCCAGCTGGACATAGGATGGGTTTCCAACTCTCCATGGCAGGGGGCAGTTAAAGCTTGATGATCTTCAAGGTCCCTTCCTGTTGTTATCCTATTGCAAAACTGCCATACCTTCTAGGTGATGTCTCATGGGCAGCTCCTCGCAGCACAGCCAACAAACTCCAGCAGCTCTTGTTGACTACCTAACCCACTCTTCTATAGCACTCATTCTTATTGGACACAGCTGTGGCCTATTAAGGGCAGGCCTGTTCCTAATCCTTGGTAATTAGTACAGCTGCAATTCCTCAGGAGTGAGATTGCCTTCTGCACCATCTCTATTCTCTTACATTCCATCCCCCCACACCTTCCAACCCAAACCAGCCCATTCTATATTCTATGATGCTGTGATCTTGTCAAAAGTCCCTCTCCAACTCTATTGCAGGCTCATTTCAGAAACTGGAAGTCTGCAATTAGGTGTTTCCTGAAGCTTTCCTTTTGCTGGGCTGAACAATTCCAGTTCTCTCAGCCTTTGTTCACAGTAGAGGGGCTCCATCCCTCTAATCATCTTGATGGCCTCTTCCAGACTCTCTCCAACAGGTCAATATGCTCCCTGTGCTGGCGATTCCACAGCGTTCCACACTCTATGGAACGCTCTATGTGTGAAACTACAATTTATTTTGGCGTTCAGGGCTAAACCCGACCCAGACATTGGGCACACGTTCACAGGTGATGTTACATGTCTGCGGGGCACAGGCGGACCCGCACGCTTTGTCCTTGGGCTGATTCTGCCCGCAGAGCCCGTGCTGCTGCCGATGGCTCCGTGCCCCCGGCAGCGCCCTGGGGCCCGCGGAAACCCCTCCGTTCTCCACTGGGACCGGGGCAGGCGGCTGCGACATTAGCAGGGAACGGACAGGGAAGGGGCAGTGAGGGGACAGGGGCAGGGAAGGAACAGGGTAGTGAAGGGACGGGGGCAGGGCAGGGGCAGTGAAGGGGTAGAGGCAGGGAAGCGCCAGGGACAGTTGATGAAGCCAGGTAGTGAAGGGACAGGGGCAGGGACAGTGACGAGGCCGGGTAGTGAAGGGGCAGGGGTGGCACCATTGCTCCCCCCGGCCCAGCCCGGCCTGGCCCGGCAGTGAGCGGAGCAGCAGCCGGGCGGTGCCCGTGGCCAGGGGCGATTACAGAGCCGCTCTCGGTCCCCCTGCCGTGCCCGCCCGGCTGTACAGACCGCTCCATGGGCCGTAAGGAGCTGTGCTTCAGCGCCCCTGCCCCATCATCCGCAGGGATGCTGTGGGTGCGCCTGTGGCTGTCTGTCCCCTCTCTCCCACTGCAGCAGGAGATGGAATCCTTGCGCAAGGTTATGGGATGTAGGGGGATACAGTATGGGTAAATGAAGATGGTATAGAATGTAATCTTACCCCCTAAAGAGTTGCAGCTGAGCCAATTATTAGAGATTGGGAGCAGGCCTGATTTTAACAGGCCATACCTGTAACCAATAAGAAGAGTGTTATAAAAGAGTGGATTGGTTGGTTGGGGGGAACTGGAGTCAGTTGGCTACTGTGAGGGCAAGGAAGAGTCAGTGCCTAGAGGAGCTGCCTACAAGAAACATCAAGGAGGTGTGAAACTCTAGCAATATGGAGCCCTTGCAATGTACTGACAATAGAACTCTTGCCCTATAATGACAACAATGGGAGCCTTTGCAGTGAACCAGCATGTGAAATAAATTATTCCTTTAGGTAGCAGTGTGACTTGCTCCCCAGCCCGCCGGCTGAGCTGAGCCCAGCCCTTGCTGCTGTCCCTGGCTTTGGGCTGTAAAGGATGCTCCTCTCTGCTCCAGCTCCGAGTGGCTCTTGTGGTGCCATGGAGGACATAGCAGCACGGACAAGAGACTGACTTCTTGACTTTTTAGGTCTTTGGGTGTGACTGGACTGTCTACAAATTTACATAAGTGCTGAGAAGGTGTGGGGCAAAAACCTGCTTTGAAACTGTAAAAAAGAGTTTGTGTTTTTGAATGTTTGGCATGGATATTATAAAGGAATGTTTAATTATCATTGGTCTCTTGAAAAATAATATTTCCGTAGGTTGCAATTAATTTAGGATATTTGTAATTTTGTGAAAATTTTACGTATTTTCTTTCCTTAGAGAGCAAATATATTTATTTACTGAAGCTATTCTAAATATAGAAGGCAATTAACCTTTTATGAAAGTTGAAGCAGACTATTACATATGCCCAGAGAGGTGGTAGATGTTTCATCCCTGGCAACATTCAAGGGGTCAGACAGGGCTCTGAGCACCCTGGTGTGGTTGAAGATGTCCTGCTTATTACAGGGATATTGACTAGATGAGAATTAAAGGTGCCTTGCAACCCAGACCACACTCCTAGCTTGTATGGAAAACTATCTGCACCTGCAGTGTACTTTGAGAGCCCAATGAAAGATGAATATCCTGAAAGGACTATCAGAAGCTTTTACTTTGGACTTGCAGAGGACAACTCCTCCTATGAAACTGCAATATTGCTAATAAACCTCGCAAGGTGACAGCAGTTAAGTTTTCATCCACACAAATCTGCATGGTGTGATATCAAAGCCCTCACATCTCTGCTCTCTGAACAGTCTGTGTTTCAGTAAGCATGATCCAGGATGCGTTTGCTCGTCCCCTCTTGGATAGGAAGTAGAATGTTAGGAATGCAAAAATGTTTTCTCTTTCTCCTCCTGAGAAACCTTTTCTCTTTTTCCCTTCCTCCCTCTGAATCACCACTTTGTGTCACAGATATCTTATAAGGCTTTTCTCCTCTGTGAAAAATGCAACATTTGCACCAAAAAAAGCTTTAAGGGTGGCTGAGCCAGGCCCATCTTTGTGACTTCTGTTTCATAGACCTCTCTGGACATCTTTGGATGTATCTAAAATTACTTGAAAGTAACTTAGAGGAGATGTGAATTAACATGATTTTACAATTCCTCCTTAAAAGTGGTAAATAAGATCCAAAGAAACAGATTTTCATGTGTCTTAAACCCACCAGTGTGTATTGGGTATCAGTGGGGGTTGTGGGCTGGCCTCTCTGAGGACCCACTGCAAGGCACAGCTGAGCCCATCAACCAATGTGGGTAAAATATTTAAGAAAGGGGAAAAAAATTGGAGGACATGGAAGAATCAGGAGTGAAGTTGAGCCTAGGAAGGGAGAGGGTTGGTGAGGGTGGTTTTGGTTTTGTTTTTTATTTGTCACCATCCTACTTTGTTATTGGTTTGTAATAAAATTAAATTAACTTCCTCAGGTCGAGTCTGTTTTGCCTGTGATGGTAGTTGGTTAGTGATCTCCCTCTTCTTATCTTGACCATGAACATTTCCATCTTATTTTCTCCCTCTGTCTTGCTGAAGAGGGGGAGTGAGAGCAGCTGATTGGCACTTGACAGACAGCCTAGGCCCACCACACACAAACATCAGGTGCTGTTAAAGAGACCAGATTTTAAAACAAAAAATTTGGAGTAGATCTCTAAGATTTAAAAGTGAAACAAGAATGCATGTCTAGCATCACTTTTTGTACTCAACAGTCCAGACTCAGCACTAATACTTTAACCCTTGTTTGCTATGCAAGCATTGAACAATTTTAGTTTTTCAGAATGAAGAAAAAGCCTCAAGACCTCTGTGTTCTTCTTATTATGTTTATTTTATTAGGTTTAATTTATATATCATATAGGGGCAGTTTTAGAAACCTTTTTGTGACTTTGGCTCATCGGTTGTAAGTAAGCTCCAATGTTTCATGGTCCATTGTTTGACTTGCCTCAAGAACTGATAAGTACTAGAACGTGGCACAATGTCCAGTGAAAACACAACTTGTTGTGCAGTGCATGAGAGCTGATCTGCATATCAAGCAATGAGAACTCACAGTCACTTTGGATAAACAATTCCTATGCCATTGGTTTGACTTGATCTCAGATATGTAATGAGATAGACACTATTGTACTTTATACTTCCAGCTTTATATGAAGAGAAATTGTAAGAAATTTTTCAGTTACTAGTATTGTGTTGTTGCTTTTTTTTCCTCCTCCTGGCTATAGTGTGCAGAAATATATGCCTTACAATCCTTGCAGGAACCTAAACAATAATTTGTAACTGGAATTACACAAAATAAGGGTCTGCTCTAGTTACTTAACATTTAGAAGAAATTATGCTGTTCAGAAAACTGCATGTAACATCAAAACCAGGATTAACTTCCCCAAATCCTATTACACTCAAGGTGTCAAACTGAAAATGATCATCCATTGTCCTATATTTCCTTTTTGGTTTCTGTTTTCCTGCATATTCTTTCTATACAATCAATAGAGGCATTAGGAAAACAGGCATATATGCCCATCAGGATGTAGATGCACAGAGCATATGTGTGCACAGTAGCTCTAGATTGCTAATTTTATTAAAGGAGTTCTTGCTTTGTTTTATTATGGATGTTTTCCATTACTGTCTAGCTTCCTCTACCCTTGAAGTTTTTACTCAATGTTTTATTCTTGTAAAGGAAAATTTGTGGTATATATTAGACTTAAAATGAAGAAGAATATAAACAATATCATTAGCTATTTCTTCAGATACAGATGTTTGATCTTCTCACAGTGCCTAATTTCAATTTTGTTGCCATTTGAAGTCGGTTCTGCTTTATGAGCATTTCTAACAAAAACAGCCTAATCCCCAATGCACAGCTTCTGCTCAAATGAACTCTCTGCCTGAATTCAGAGAACTGCACAGTGTTTGGCACACAGGGTTGAATTCATTCACATCACATTTTGCTGACAAATTTTCCCTTGACTCCTCTCTCATCAGTACAGAGATTAAATAACCCTCAAACAGTTAAAGTCAAGCTAATCAGTAGGCAAGTGGTGTGTCTATCTCTTCATGTACAACTATGACATTTAGGGACATAGTTTGGTGATGGATTTGTCAGTGTTATGTTTACCATGGGACTCAATGACCTTAAAGGTTTTTTCTAACGTAAATGATTCTATGATTTTCTTTTCCAACATTTGAACAAATTCACAGAGACTGAAATATACACTGATGTGCTTCCTAGAATATAAAAACCCCCATACATGACAATAATTAAAACTAGTTATGTTATCTCCAGCAATATATTAGCTTTTACCCTTTTAAAATGCTGAGATGATGAAGGAAAGAAAATTACTTTAATAGCAGCCTGACCCAAATTTTTCCAGCCTTCCTGAAATGAAACAAGTTTTTAACCTGAACTTTTTTCTAAACAGAAGTTAAGATTTTTTTCCCTAAATGACTTAAAGTTGTGTCTAATTCCCTAACAACCTTAATCAACAAATTTATGATAAAAACCTATTTTAGCCTAATTACTTTGATATTATTGCTAATAATCCAATGGCACAATTCTTAGCAAAATCAGTGCAAAATATCTTCATTCACATACCATCACATAAGAGCATGCAAACAATGTGAAAATGTTGTGAAAGTGTATTGCAGAGAATAGGTGTCTGTTGTGTTGTTATATTCTGTGATGCCTTTTACACCCAAGGCCCTTTAATGCTACCTTGAAATTAATCAGAAGAGCCTGTTCTGCAGCAGCATTCTTGAAAGGATACCCAGCCTAGAAGATGCCCACTGGGACCTTTCTGCATGTGCTGACCCACATTTCAGGGAGCTGTTCCTCCCCCAGGCCTCCTGTGCAAGAGCCTCTGAGCATCCGTGCCTTTCTGCAGCCCCTCTCCTGTGGCTGCCCCTGGTAGCCTCTAACTTGTGCCCTGATTTGGGAGGAGTGAGAGGGAGCCCTGACCCCACAGATATGCAGATCTGCCTAACAGGGCTTGCCATCCTTAGCCTTTTTCAGGGAGTGTGAACTTGTTTCTCTTAGGCCTTTTCATGGTCAGTAGCCCTTGGTGGCTGCTTTGGCTGCAGGGCTCCTGCTTGGTCAGAAGTGGCCAGTGCCGCTGCAGAACTCTGAGCACTGCTGCCAATGCCCTTTTCTCCTGAGACTGCTATCAAAAGGCAGAAGAGCACAGGCAAAACCTCCCATGATAAAAATGCCCCTTCCCAGCAGATGGAGGCAGCTGTCATGCCTGATCTGGCAAGATGCTGTATTATGTATGTAAGAAAGGGCAGTGTGCCCTGCTGGTGTCAGTGACCTCTATTATGGCGTGCAATACAAGAGCACCAGGGAGCACAGGGACTGAGCAAATTAAGCTGTCTGGATGTGCTTTGACAGACCTGAAGTGATTTGTGCAGGGCTGTTACACATCTTACAGCTTCATGGTGGCAGCAGCCTGAAGGGCCCTCTTTTCTTGTTTTCCTTGGGCTGTTCTGAGCAGGTCCCAGGGGCCAATACAAATGTTAGAAACTGGTAGAAATGTTAGGCTGGTGAAAATTTAGATCTCAGTGACACTCAGGGAGATGGACCAACAAGGCTGACCATGACACAAAACTGATGGGCTCTCTGCTTCTGAGGTCCTCCTGACATGTGTTGGAGCTTTATGCTGTTGTACTTCCATCAGTTACTAAGCATGATTCGTGCAAATTTGTCTGCAATAATAAATCCCTGATAGATTCTGTGCACCCCTCAGAATTCCTGCCCTTTAGAAATGAATGAGTTGTGATTTCAATTTACAGTGGTTGCAATGTTTTTCTTATTTATTCCTCTTTTAACCTTTTTATTTGTTTTACTTTTTGCTTACTTGTTTTAAAAGGATGGTGATGTAGCTCTACACTTCTTTCCTCCTGTCCCACTCTGCCTCCAAAAATCAAAACATGAATTAGTCTGAAGTTACTAACTCCTATAATATTAACATAATTAAATTCTCAGTGTGACTGTAATTTCAGGATGAACCTAAATGTTCAGACAAGTATTTATAGAAAGATTTTCTATTGCTGAATCATTGATTCAAGTTTTATTTCTTTGAATTGTGCTGTTAAAATGATAGGCCTGACCTCTTAATATCTTACATCTTCCAGATCTTTTACCTGGGGACTTAGTGGTTCCCTTGTTGGGTTCATCTGGGCATCTTTAAGCTAATTAGTTTCCTCTCAGCAGAAGTGCCTCAAGCAGTGCTAGTGTCTTGCTCATTCCTGTTGGCTATTTACCTTTTTAGTTTTCTTTTCAGTGTCTTGAACAGGACTATTTGAATTAAGTAATATCAAGCCAGAAAGTGGAAAACTGTGATGAAAGAAACAGGAATTTGGTCTAAATGGTCTAATATTATTTTGTGAAGTGGCCAAACTCTGAGGCAGATGCGCGTCTCCTTTAAGACAGATAGTTTTGAAGGAAGAGAGGGCCTTTTTTATTGCATGCAAGACATTTTCTGTGTGCCCTGTTTTTTTCTCAAACTTCAGGATGATCTTTTGAAGACTAATTCTATCGCTTCATATGAATTTGCATCTCTTTGCAAGATCTAAGGAGCTGACACTTTTCAAATGGTCAACAGTGTAATATGAGTCCAGAAATGTCTGCATTTGGCATATTTTGGGATGTATTGGCCCTGTAGCAAAATGGAACCTGTCTTTAGGGTCTGAGGTCATTTTTTAGCAAACTGTCCTTCCTTATGTGTGAATAGAACTGTTTAACTGTTTATCCAGAAGTGCTCGGTTTGTTTGCAAATTAGTTTTGTGAATTCATGTCTGGAGCACATATTTCCTTTGAGTAGGGCAGTAGCAAGGTCTGACAGAGAACTGACAGAGTTTGTTGGGCCCAGCAGTACAGATTTTAGCCTTTTTTGGCAAGCTTGACAATGTACCTTATGGACATTTCTAGATTGAGTGGTGTTTGTCTTCCACCTCTGAACTCTTCCCTGTCTCAAATGAGAAGTCTTCTCACCCACATGTCTTTGTCTCCTTCTCAAATAACCAAGATCTGGGTGAGAGGTCACTGCTCAGACTCCAACCAGAGCACTCTGTGAAGCTTCCAAGCTCTCCTTGGCTCACCTACTTAGGTATAATGGGGGTTGCATGTTAAGTTAGGCTTCAAAATAAGACAGATCCACCTTTCTTAGTGGTTACAGAAGGGAAAGGTAGTGTTGGAACCTGAGAGTTCACAAACATAACTTTGTAGTATGTTCACAAATATAACTTTATAGTATGTTAACGATGTGTCATATATCTCTTGGGAAATAAGCAATTTGGACAGCCATATAGAGGCTCAAGGGAAAGCACTACATTGTGTCCTGGAATGGGCAAATCGTGTTCCATGGTGACAGAAGTGGCTCTTTCCAGCACAAAATGTAAGCCTTTGGTCACTCATTCATTGTGTAAGTTGAGCTGGGGTAGTTTGTTAACCAGCAGACAGGTCTGCCCTAGATTTCTGTTTGAGTACTGCAGATGACTCCAGAATGCACAATTACTACCAGTGCTGGAACTGGTATGATTTTTAGCATGCAACTCAAAGTTAACACATTTATTTCAAATTATGCTTCCCCAAGGCAGCTTTGTGTTGAAAATACTTAATTCATTTCTGTAATTCCTCATGCTTACTTTGAATAAGGAATATCCTAGCACTGTTGCCCTATATATGGAAAACCATGAATGGAAGTATTATAACAAATAAAGTGGAATTACCTGTTTCAGTTTTTGTTGGGTTTTTTTGTTTGTTTGTTTGTTTGTTTTTCCTATTTCAAATACAACAAAAATTTAGCGAAGACACAAACCTGAATTTTAGTTGCATGGCCATCTTCAGCTGTCTGTACTTATGTGGGAAACTTCCAAGTAGTTTTTCACATTTGCTTTAGCATTTGCCTACCAATGGGAATGGATGATTGCTGTATATAGCAAAATTTTGGCATTAGTTAGGGTTTTTTTGTTTAAGCAGTTTTTACCAGAAACAGGCAGAGCAGAGAGGCAAAGCTGCTCAGAAGTATGGCATGACCTCCACAGAAAGTATGCAGGGACTGGTTCGAGTATATGTGTATATATATATATACACACACACAATGGTCTGTACAGCATCCATTACATTTAGCAGTCTGTAGGTTTGAAATTGTTGCCCAGGGACATGAAGGTTCTTTTAGGGATCCTTGGCAGAGTAAGGATTGGCTGCAGGGTTGTAGTTATAATTAGAGACTTTTTATTGCATAAAAATTTTAATAATCGACATAGGTTATTCTTATCTACTATTTGTAGCAGTTAGTGCAGCTTAGCTACTCTTAGGATACCTTGCAGAGTATCCTTAGCAATTATCATAACTTTCAGTTAAACAGAATTTCTAGCAATTAGTGTAGCTTTCTTGCTTTCTAGGCCTTTTCATCACCTGGACCTGCTACAGTTTGGGTCCAACTCAATAATTTGTGTGTGATACAATAACCACAGTCTAGGCTCAGATTTACCTAAAGCAACAGGAATCACTGTGTCTCAGAAGAAGCAGGCAATAGCAGGGGTGCTCCAGACCCCCAGGGGTCATGGGTTTTCCTGTCCAGCAGCAGTTCCAGTCTGTATCCCACTTAGGACTTGCAGCTGCTGGATTTTATGGGCAATATCTCACGTGCTGGTGGCCTTCCTTATTCCCTAATGGGTGTCTCCACAACCTGGTGGGCAAATGGTCTGCTTGCACTGCTGACAGGAGGGTCATCTCTTCCAAGGTCATCACGTCCTGGTGACAGCCACAGTGTTTAAAAGGGGAAGAGAGGGGGGGTGGGGTGTGATCAGCACACTGACATATTGTGGTGTTTGTCTTAGAAAACGGTGTTGTTTCTGCTAAACATATTCCCAAGCCCAGGAATGGGGTACCAGACACAGAAACAGAGGCATTTATTTTTTACCCAGACTGAAGTAAATTGCCACAAGTTCCTAGAGGGACAAAAAGGTATAAGTAGGCTGAAAAAAGGATCAAACACAGTAGTCCAGATATAATCTCTTTGATCTATTTAGCAAGTTCTTAAGCTACCTATTTTCAGCAGGATAAATACAGAGGAATAGTATGTTTGCCATTTTCCTTATGTTCTCTCTGTAAGTTCCAGTTTTTGGCTGCTCTTGGGAATAGGATTGACGAAGAGAAAATGGGTTTCTTAGGCTGGTGTTAAACTTCCTGTCCTGTCACAGTTATGTTGGGTATTTAATGGAAAATGAAAGAATATTTAAACAACACAAAACAAAAAACCCCAAAAACAAAAACAACAACAAAAAAAATCCCCCTTCTTCTACTATTACAAACATATCTGCTTAGCTGAGCTGTGCCTGGCTGCCTTTCTTAGGCTCTGCATGCAGCGAGGAGGATACATTAATATTGATGAGCCTTTGATTGAGGTGTGGAACACAGGTTTGCTCCTTGGTCTCTTTGACACCATGATTTACAGTGACTTCCTGGTGGATAAGACAGGAATCTGCTGCTGGAGTTTTGGCTGCTCAGCTGCACACTCTTGCTCAAAGATAGAAATGTAGTAGCTAATACCTATTTGCATGCTGTTGGATTTGTAGAATAACAAAGTGCCAATAACAGTGCTATTCGACATTAGTGCTTGGAAATACCAATTCTGTTGAAGATGTCAATGTATTTAAACATTTTGCAAGGGAACAGTGTAAAGTGCATATGCCCCTCTCTCTCACAGTCAGTAAGGTGTATAACTGTGCTGTTATGAAACTTGCATGAAAATCAGGATTCTTGGTATTCAGGAACTGTGGGTATATATGGAGTATCCAAGAGCTTTTACCTGTAGTTGCTTTCTGTTTAATTTGCAATCAAATAAAGCATAGATATTTTAGAATGATTTTATATCATTTCAAGGAGATTTGTAGTAGCTGTCTGCAATATCTTTTACATTAGCATTGATAATTATTTATGTGATTACATAATGCTAGAAGTTACTTTTGGTCAGCATCTTGTTTCCTAAACATTTTAATATGTTTTCTCCCAAAATTATATCCTGCAGAGAAAGTAGCAAACATTAAAGCAGGTGTAATGCGCTCTTCTAGTGTTTGAATTACCAGTGCTCACCATGTGCCCGATATCATGGGAATTGAAGAAATTGCTTTTTCTAAAGTTGCTAAGGCCAGTTAGCCTCTGATTTAATGTGGAGAGGAGGAAAAGTGCTGGTTCTGAAATGTGTATTAAGATGTAAAATAGCATAGCGTGCATCTGAGGGATTGTTTTCATGGCATATTTTTGCTCTTCTTTTGAGGCACTGAAAATATTGCTGTTTTAAACAGATACATACTCTGATTTACAATTTTTTCTTGTTTTTAATTAGAGTTTTCTCAAAATTACAGAAAAAATGTTAGGTCTGAAGTGATATTTTAAAAATACCATTATTTCTAAAACAGAACTGCCAAAGGTGTTGGTTGTACAACTGCAGAAGAGAGCCAAGAGAAAAGTGACATGGCTCTTAATCTGTTGATTTCCAGTGGGGCATTTCCTTGGTGTGTCAGAGAGTGTCTAACCCAAGGAGTTCTCTGGGTCAGGCCACTTAAAATCAACTTTGCTCAACAGAGCTGAATGTCAGCAGGTTTTTGATCAGTTCCTGGGGGAGATAAAAGCTCAGAAGTACTTAGGTGTTCAGTGTTGTCTTCTTTAGTGCTTTAAAGTCTGCATGTATATTACATGTAATGATATTTTTGTAGTATTTTGCTTAGTTTATAAATCTGAATAGCTTCTGTATTACTTTTGTTCATACACATTCAGATTACTAGAGTAAAAGAAGTTTTCAAAACAAACATTCATTCTCAGTTCTTACTAGTGTGAAAATTTACATTTGTAGAAGTTTTGCAGTGGTAGGCTATGAAAATTTTCATTACTGTCTTCCATGTTTTTATTTTAAGTACATTTAATTAATGAATTAACTGCAACAAGAAAAGATGAAAAGCTAGAATCAGATAAAACTGTACCTTTCCCCCCATATTTTGCCTAATTTATAGTGAGAGATAGATTACTTTGAGTGCAGGAATCCCTATGTTAGTGCCTCACAAATAAAACGTGTCAAAATTCTGCTGTGTTTTGTCTGCATACCTTGTTTGTGTACAAAGAGAATTTCAAGGGCCTCTGTAAAACAGAGGTAAGTTTTTATACTAATCCCAAACCTCTGCATTTGTCATGAAAAAATCTAAACAAGTCTCTCGAAGGGGTCACAGTGCACCTTTAACATGAAATGTTAGGACTCAGTGTCTGTGTAGACAGCCTGTATAGAAGCAGCCCAGCAAATGAGTGAAGACTGAACTGTGAGGTAGTGCAAGCACTGTGCCAAAAGGGAGGACCCAAATCATGTACAGTGGTTGCTGTTCCTGTGTCCTCCATCATCCTGGCCTGACTCTGTTATCCAGTACCAATGGACACACAAAGGACTTAGCTTCCCACTCTGTGTCCAGTTATTTCTTTGTTTCTCTGCACCATTGCTATGAAGTGCTTAAATAACCCATTACAAGAACAGTAACACTGTCCAGAGCCTGAGCCCCACCTAGTAACTGAAAAATAGACTGTGTGAACTCAACTGCCAGCCAAGCAGAAGGTGAAAGAAAGCAGATGAAACAGTTATTTAGGAGCTGGACATCTATTTTATTGTTCTGGATTTATCCTTCTGGATAAGGCTGACTTTAGCAAACACTTCATGGTGTGAAACAAGCACAGAACATCACCAGAAGGGAAACTACAGGCTGGAGACAAGGATAAATTCCCAGCTGTATTAGGAGAGCAAGTACAATCCATTTTGTCATTAAAACTTTTAATGAGAAATTAATTAATTCTTATTCCATGTGCTCTCTGATATACAAAGCTCCCCAAAGCTCAGGATCTAAATCAGACACACATTTTCTGAAGCCGCATCTGCTTCATGGTTGCCAGAATGTGCTGCAGGACTGGCTGCTTGCTGCTAGTGCCTCACAACTCTTTTTATAGCCAGCATAGCCTTGAGATGGTGAGGAACATGTTAGTGTGAGACAGTCTGTGAGAGCAGACAGAAATATGCAAACTGATCTGCATGTCTGTGCTCTGCTCGGGCTGAAGAAGTGCCTCAGCAAACAAAACTCAGCATGAACTTCCAGCTCTGTGCAAGAAAGATTGCAGTAAACTTGTTTTCTGAAGGAGCTATAACTAAGAATTACCTGAGTGTCTGGAAGGAGAGGGTAGGAAGGAAACATCTTGTTATCCTGAAAATTTTGAAGTTGAGACAAAAGGGGAGGAGTGCTTGGCTGCTTTACCTCTTGGCATATCCACAGATTTCTTTTCCACGATCTCTATTAATTGAGGATGTCTCTGTCATTTATCTGTGCCATCATCAGTGATATGGCTCAAGAGATGGCTTGCAAAGCAGCACATTCCCTGTCCCAAACTCTGTTTCAATGCAGTCTTCAAAAGAAATCTTTTCAAATCCTACATTCCAACACCACAGGCCTGTGATGTTGAAAAAAGCCTTGCCATCCTGTTTATCAAGTGTCTCTCACATCATGTGGTCACCACAGAAAAATATTGCCTATATGTTAAAAATCTGGCTGAGCAGAGGTGGTCGTGGCCAGGCCCTGTTTATTCACCAGCCTCCTGAGGAGCAGCTGGGGAAACTGGGGTTGTTTAGCCTGGAGAAAAGGAGGGGCAGGAGAGACCTCATTACTCTCTACAACTCCCTGAAAGGAGGGTGTAACAAGGGAATCAGTCTCTTCTCCCAAGTAAAAAGCAATAGGACAAAAGGTAATGGTCTCAAGCTGCATCAAGGGGGTTTGGATATTGGAAACATCTTTTCACAGAAAGAGTTGTCAAGCATTGGAGCAGGCTGCCTAGGGAAGTGCTTGGAGTCACCATCACTGGAGGTATTTTTAAAAGACATGTAAGTGTGGCATTTCTGGACATAATTTAGTGGTGGACCTGGCAGTGCTGGGGTAACAAACAGTTAGACCAGAATGGTTCCATGCTCTGCAGCTGCGCTGCTCAGACCTGCTCCTGCTGCTCTTCTGAAGCTTGCACAGAGCCCGCAGCTGAGCCCAAGCTCGGTTGGACCTGTGTAGTCTGGACATCAGACAGGAACTGGATCAAGCAAAGTCTTTCCTAAATTGTATTTTTTGGGTTAAATCTGTCTTGGATTCAGCTGTAAGTTTAAGGTGGGGATATTTCTTCCTTGCCTTGTAACCATTACTGATGATGAGGCTTTCTAAATGGCAGATTAGTGTTGATATTTATAAAATTTTGTGAATATTGTATTGATAAAGTACTAAGCAACAGAAATGTGTGTACTAGTTGAACCCCATCTGTGACAGAGCGTGAACCCCCTCCATGTGTAGCAGTAAAAAGATAATGTCACTGGACTTCTTGCATGATAAAAAAAACTGTCACAATTTACAAGGAAGGTAAAGTGACAGTGGGTGGGGAACCTGACAACTGACTTAATTATAGAAGGCCTTACTATAATGAAGAGTATTCCAGCAAATTACTAGTTTGTCCAATCTAAAAGAAGCTCTTCTTATGGCTGGGTGATAAGGAGAACTACTCCTCTGTAATACTGCTTAAAGAACAGTTCCAGAAAATACAGCTATAAGCAAATAATTTAATAGCAGTATCAATATTATGTAATATTAGTAATGCTACACATAAGGTAGAAGTAGATATCAATAAAAATGTAACTTCTGTTAAACATGTGCCTGTTAAATGTAAAATACTGCAAGCCCTGGTTTATATTTTCATTTTTTAGTTAGGTTTTCATTTTAGACTAGATTTCATTTTGGATTAAATTTTGTCAGCTCTCCAGATTCTTCAACATTTTTGTTAGTAGAAATGGTTGGAAGGAATTGTCTCTCATCTATTACAGGTGCAAAAGTCTCTCTGCATTTTTTGTTTGTGTTTATCTTTCTAAGATTGTTTTTTTTTCAGTCAGGCATCATCTGACTTAAGCTCAATTTAGCATATACAAGTCCTTTACTTTTGACTGTTGTTAATAGTAATGATAGGCTGGTGTCCATTTAATAAAATGGACAATTAATTTGAAATTCCTTGATTTCAGATGTCAATAGACTTGAAGAATAAACAGTTCCATTTTAAAGAATATTAGGTTGAGAAATTTTGGAGTAAGAAGACTTGCTGCTGGATTCTGGGCTTGCAGTATTTTTGAACATGTGGTTTTGATCATCTTTTAAAGATTAAAATTTTAATATACCAAACCAAATGGTGCATTAATACAGTGTTAGACTAATGTTTTTTATTAAAGAACAAGAAGTGCAGTAAAACAGTTAACATGTTCCACTATTTACATTGCTGACATCGTAATATGACCAAGGGAAAATATATTGGCAATATTTGAGGTCGGGATCATGAAGGAAAATATTTAATGAAATTTGCAGTAATATAATAATCTCATGCTCAAACACAATATCAGAAGATTATAAACTTTTAGAATATTAACAGCGCTCATCTTGATTTAGTAATTAAATACTCTTGAGAAAAAAAAGAAATGTAAAACCTCCAAGGAAGTCCTGACTCCTGACTGTGCTATGCAATGAGCAAACACTGCCACCACAATATAGCTGTTTTAAAAGGCAGATATATTGCTTGTCATGCAGCTCTTTGGTGTATCTGGAATTCAGAGCGAGGCTAAGTGATTTCTGTGTGTAATTCTCCAAGACAGTGAATTAGAGAAAATTCTTAACCATGTCTCTGGATTCTAAATATGGTCAGTGTTGTGGGAGTGCGTGCCTCTGCTGCCTTCCCTGCTCTTTGGTGTGTAGGAAAACCAATCAATCTGGCAAAGCTTTACTTTGCTGCATAGGCCAGAGGATCCAAGGGCAAGAGAAAAGAGGCACTCAGCTCTTTGTACAGTGAGCAACACGTAACAACCAGCTAGGTTGGGATCCAGCCAGGAAGCCTCGCTCTTAGAAAATTGTTTCCTTATGAGACAAAGTGTTCAAAATGTTGCTTTCCCCTCTACTGAAAGATATGAGTGTTTGTGATCTGTTTCAGTGGAGAAGAAGATAAATTATTTTAACACAGTTTATGATAGCACTGCGGTGAACTATCACATCTCCGCAACAGAGGTACAACTCCTTTAAATCATTGTTTCTGCTTGATAGGTGGTCATTTGACCATATCCTTATGCATGACATAGATTGCTATTCTGAGAACTTGCTCTATAGACCTTCTGTAAATTTAGGCAAATGTATGAATTCTTGATTTCTTTGGGGTGGAGAGAATCAGAATCTCATTTGCAATTGCCCATCCTCCAAGGTTCTTTAATGCTTCTTAAACCAGTGGGCATACTGAGTTCAGTGCCCCAAATTCTAACTCATATAATGTGTATCCCTGTAGAAGATTTGCTCAAATTAAAGTAGCTTAAATATTCATATGACCCAGCTTTTTAGACTAATTACAGAGAAAGTAAATTAAAATATATAATCAGATCCTTGCATGAAGTACTGGAAGAAAGCTTTGCAAAAATTCCCCTGAGAAGAAAAAGTCAAGAAAGGTTTTACATAGTGCTTTCCAGTCCCTTTAATCTTGAGAAAAAGTTCTTTTACTTATGGTGACAAAACTGTGCAAATTGTAACTAATTAGTCTCTGATTAGTTTGTCTTTACTTAGCTTTTATGAGGGGTAGGGAAGAGGAGATTTAGCTTGGGGTGTGCTGTACATTTGCTTTGTTTTGCCTCCTTTTCTAGGCGATAGGAAAAGATGTGGAGTAGAACTCAGTTAGACCCTACCTTTTTACTCTGAATAAAAAGATCAAACACTTCCACATGGCATAAAAAATTATTTCTCTTTCTGTCTTACCTGTTGTGGGTTGTTGGGACTGTCACGAGTACAGAGCAGTAGAGTTCAAGAGTAGCTGTAGAGGATGGTATGACACAACTTTCTTCCTCTGCCCTTGGTAGCTAAGCAAGTTAAACAGAGAAAACAAAGCCATTAGTGATAATAATTTAATAATAATAATAATTTCATAATATTTACCACTGTGTGCAGTAGATAAATTGTGCTACTCTAATTATATAGACAGGAGTAAGAAACAACTCTCTTTTGGGTTATTTGAGCATTATTACATCATCTCTACAGTCCTGTCAGCCACATTTGTATGTCTTTGCTGTAAAACATCAGTGCTGAGGTGCAATTTTTGAGGCTGTAACATCAAGACAATCCATATCATGTTTTCTTTGTGTTTAAACACTGCACACTGTTATAAAACTCTGTTTAATATTTAAAAGATCTTTATTAGCTTGACTTGTACACTGATAAAATGATGAAGGAAAAAGCCAAGTCACTTTGATTTTAGTGCTCAACCATCTGCTCTCAGAAATGAATACATCAGCTATCACTTCACTCCACCTTCAAAGAACAGTACTTAAACCTTCCTGACATTTTCTCCAAACATATTCTGTAACTGCACATAAACTCATAAACATCTAAACAAGTATGAGTCATCCTGTTTTTAAACCCAGTGACTCTTCTGCACTGAATAAATAGTGCTAGCCAAGAAAGGAAATCTCTCTTCAAAGAGAAGCTGAAAATGTTTTTAGATTTATGCTGTCATCCTCCACGTCAGCAAAGCCAAGCTTGCGTCAGTGTGCTCCAGATGAGTTTTGTGTTCCCTGGTGTTTGCAGCACCCAGAAGTGTGAACCAGCTGTTGTAACAAAGATGTGCCTTCCTGAGTAAGGAGGGCTGGACTGAGCTCACTGTTTGATGTGGTCCTTAGGAAGGAGCTGGTGACTTTGCTGCACTCCCAGCTGGGACTTGTGGTAGAGCTGCTCTCCTGGCAGAGGAAAGGTAAGGAGGATGGTGTTACTGATGGATAGAAGCTGGAATTTTGCAGATCTGCCCAGTCCTGGCTGATGTAGTGTATCACTCAGTTCTCTGGACACGTGTTTGTCACTGTAAGTGTTTGTGTCATTGCAGTTGAGGTTGGTCAGTGCTGTGGTACTTGCATGATGTCATTTTCCTATCTGGAAGAAGCATTGATGCCAGTTGCTCTTGAAGTGATAACTTTCCATGTATGGTGTCTATTCATATCAACTGCTCTTCAATTTTGAAGTCACTGACAATAGGTGAGGAAACAAACTCCAAGAGCCTGTTGCTGAACAGGGTTCAGATCACTGCTGTTAAATATACGGCTCAGTCCAGCTGTGCTACAGGGATTTTTCTGTGTTTGGTACCTTTTTACTCGCCAAGCCAGGCCAAGGTAGAGCCACTGATTCTGAACAACTAAGAACCAAGAACATGCTGTCATGTGCTGTCATGCCTGCCAGCATGTCCTCAGTGTGTGTCTGCCAGTACTTCCTCTGATCAGACCTTGAACCTGTCTGTTAGCTTCAAAGCTTTTGAAAGGCCTTGCCTGAGTTGTTGGTTGGATGTGCCATGCCAAGTGGTGGCAGATCTGCCTCTATCTCCTCTCCTGCAGCTGCTGTGGAGTGCTCTGGCCTTTGGGAAACTATGTAGAAGGTTGTGCACACTTTGGGTGTAGGGATTCACTGCGTCTAAAGCATTCTGATTGATATCCAAAATGTGCTGCAGATTTATGTTCTGCAGTAGTTTTGCTTGAGATTATTAGATTTACTTTTGTGTGGGAAAGTTAAGGAGCAGGTATGTTCTTAACACTTTGTTTTCATGGGAGAAACTATCTGCACATTCATAAGAATGTAAATCACCCAACCATTGAAATCCTCTGAAGTTTGCTTCATTGCCAGATGAAGTGTTCAATACCTGAATCTTTCCATTGCTGTTTACAGGCAGTAATCTGGAGTGTTGCCACAGTTGCTTTCATGCCATTGGTAACTCACATCAAATACTGCCAGAGTACAGCCTGACTATCAGATTTACTGGAAGATTAGGTTGTTGCAGTAAAACTGACCCACAACTATTCTTTGTTTTACTTTCAATGAATATCAAGAAGAATTTCAAAATCCCTTGATCTTCTCCAATACACCACCAGATTATGTATATCAATGTCTGCAGCAGGAGCTCAGATGGGCTTTGAACTTCACAAGCAGCCAGTGAAGTAAACTTCTGAAAGAAGTATCCTGTTGAGCCTAGAGGTCCATGGCCAATCCACCCCAGAACATGTAGGCTTTGGTACCTGCAGCTTTGTGAGGCTTTTTTCTCCTCTTCTAGCTGAAAGTAGAAGCTGCAAGATGAAATTGGAATAAGGATGGGGGAAAAGAAGACCTGAATGAAAAAACTATTTGGTTTACAAGAAGTTTCTCAAACTTAACAATTTTCCTAACCAAATCTTGAGAAATATATGGCGAAAGCCATCAACTACATTTGCCTAGAGTTCTTTTCTGCTATTAGTACGTATTATACAAAGTAAGTATAAGGATAAAGCTAAGAAATAGAACTTTATAGGAATGTTTTATTGATAGAATTTTAGAAAGTAACAAATTTTATCAGTATAAATCTAAGACGTTTAAAAACTTTTAGGAAAACCTTAATTTCAGGGAAAAAAATCGGATCCTTCTCATGTTAGACATCAATACAATAAGCAATTCCAGATTCATTGACCCTTTCAGAGAAATTCACTACTACAGACTTAAGCAATTGGTTGTAGATTATTAAAATGGTGACGATCTACATAATTTTATCATTTAAGTATTTTCATTATTTATAATAAGATCTATTTCATTGTTTTTGCTTAGGTAAATATTTCACATTGTTTAGAACGCATTTTAAAACTACCCTCCGTGCTTTCTATTTACAAAAGCCTTTTACCAAATACTCTAAATCTTTGGTCTGTTTCTCACACTTAGCAGTTGTATTTGGTGTCCCTGCCAAGGCTTTGCCAGAGGGGGATTTGGGATGGGCTGGGCGAGGAGAGGCTGGGGCTGTCCTGTTCTCGGCACAGCAGATCCCAGCCAGCCCTGATGGGAGCCACCCCAGCCTCAGCTGAGCCCATCAGCCACCCTGGGGCACCTCTGTGGAACCAGCCTGGAAGAGGGGCACTGGGACAGAGAGAAGCAAGGTGGAGCAAGCACAGTCAGAGCAGAAGGAGGTGCTCCATAGCAGAGGAGTGTGGCACTTGGATGAGCCCATGCTGGAGCAGGTGCTCTCTCAAAGGGACCATGGCCCATGGAAGGCCCGTGCTGGACCAGAAGAAAAAAATGAGAAGGAAGGACTAGTGGAGGAGAGGAGTGGGAAAAAGAGCATGACTGAGAAAAACTGCTGTGGTCTGACCCTTCATCCTCTGGCCATCACCCAAGGGGCTGAGTATAGCCCACAGGGGTAACATGATGAGAGGAGAATAGGAAAGGACAAGGAAAGTGGTCTGGAACAAGGTTGCGGCAGAGTAGAGAGAGGGGGTTTTTTCCTCTTTTGGTTCTTTCCCAATATATGAATCATTAATTAAATATTTGCACTTAATGACAGTAAATTAAATGTCCCTTATGTGAGGCTGTTTTGCCTGCAATAGTACTTGGTTAGTGATTTCTGTCTTTATTTCTACTCAGAGGTTTTCTCATTCTCATTATTTCTATTTTCTCTCATGTCCCATTGGGGATGGAGAGTGAGCAGCTAGGTGGCTGCTTGGCTGCCAGGTGGGATCAACCACCACAGCAATCTACGCCTTTGAAGTTCTTCACACGTATTTTCCCAGTATTTGTTACTGTCTGCCATTTTAAAAAGTCAATCATCATTAGATTTTTCCACACTGATCTTCCTTACACCATCTAGAAATGTAATGTCTGCAATTAAGATGTCTTTCCTTTCTCCTTTCCCCTTTCCCCTTTCCTTGTTAAACATAATCAAAATAATTTACTGAAGTAACATACCAGCATGTGTCCCACCATAGCTTCTATTTCAGACAATCAGGGAAAAAGAGACGCCCAAAATCCTGTGTGTCCAGAGATGGCCCACTTGAAATCAACTTGCTCTCTTTTGTTCTTAAAAAAAAGAAAAAGGTGGCACTGGCTGAAAAGGGAAATACCTAACTTGATTGTCACAGAATTAGAAGATTTGTGCTGGCATTGTATAATTTTTTTTAATGTAGCTTCTGTCTTGACAAGGAATAGGCATAGACAAGAGCCACTTTTTTCTGTTGAAAAGCAAAACTATGATTATTATTTTCTACAGTGATAAGATTTTGACCTCAAGCTACTTCTTTCTGAAGCAATAATTTGTCACTTTTAATTGCCAAAAGTGTCTGTGCAGGTGGCCATTTTTCACTTGCACAGAATTTATTTAAAGTTTGGGTCTAAATTTGATCCCTGCTCACAGTTAGACCTGTCTAATGGTATGTGAATTGTGACAAGAAATCGAAAAGAATTTTGAAGGAGGGATGTTATTTTATAATGATGAATTTCTTCTTGTGAAATGCATTAAACTTAGGATTCTTTCAGCTTCTTTTGCTTATCCTAGCAGATACTTGTCAGCCCATAGGATCCAGGCTAAAGACCACAGAAAAAAAACTTTAGAATTACAGAAAGCAGGAAAGAGTTTTTCAGAATAAATAATTTTCTAGTATGGAATATCACCATTTGCTGGATACCCAGGAATGAAATAACCAAGGAAACCAAGATATTACACTGATTTTCCTCTCGCAGTAGCCATATGTTTCAAGTTACTGTTAAGCTGGTATGATAGCTTCTGGAAGAACCCTGAGGAGTTGTAGAGAATGGGAAATGCTGTTGGTGCAAAATCAACTAAATCTTGAAATGCAAAAATATCACAATAGGTCTGTTTCTGGGTAATTTTTATTGAGAGGAATATTTGAATTTAACTCTCAAGATATGAATGCTAGAGAGTTAATAGAAACTGGTGAAATTAAGGTTCTCATTTTTTCTATCCAGTATCTTTACAAAATAGACAGAAGATGAAGAGCTTTGTTCAGTTTTGACAATATGCCCCATTGTGTGTTGCCTTTATTATAAATTGCTGGAATGGAGTCTTTCTTTGCATGCCTGTTTAGAAATAGAAAATAGATTGTATTTTTATGCAGCCCACTTGTTTACTTCATATTAGATGCAGGAAGGTATATATAAATATTCGGTATTTATTATATAGAGCCTTTAAAATGTTCAGAGTTCCTTAAGAGAGGAAAAGGGGCTATAGGACAGTTTCACTGAAGTCAAAATTACTGTGGCTTTTGCTAAAATAGGATGTTTTCTCCTAGACTAATCACTTTACTGCAGTATTTGTTGTGTTTTCATTAGAACTGATAAAAATAATGCAAAAAATATAGCAAAGGCAAATCTCACACTTGTTTAGGAAAATGGGAATTTTTATTTGTTGTTAACTTCTAAAAAATAAGAAATGTAAGGTTTTCCAGTTATTTTCTATCACTCCAGTGGCAAACTCTCAGTACAGTTTTCTTCATTAACTCATTGGGGAGGGCTGGGCAGCAGGGGTTGAGCATGAGCCAGGGTGTGCCCAGGTGGCTGGGAAGGCCAATGGCATCCTGGCCTGTATCAGGAATAGTGTTACCAGCAGGAACAGGACAGGGACTGTCCCTCTGTGCTGGGCATTGGTGAGGCCACACCTTGAGTGCTGTGTTCAGTTTTGGGTCACTTGCTTCAAAAAAGACTTGGAAGTGCTAGAGCATGTCCAGGGAAGGGCAAGGGAGCTGGAGAAAGAGTCTGGAGCACAAGTCTGAGGAGGAGGAGCAGCTGGGGGAGCTGGGATTATTTGGACTGGGGGAAGGAAGGCTGGGAGGGACTTCATTGATCTCTTCAAATCCCTGAGGTGAGCCTGTGGCCAGGTGGTTGTTGGTCTTTTCTCTCAAGTTACAAGTGGTAAGATGAGCTTCAAGCTTTACCAGGGGAGATTTAGATTGGATATTAGGAAAAAATTCTTTATTGAAAAAGCTGTCAAACGTTGGTGGAGGCTGCTCAGGGAAGAGATGGAGTCACCATCCCTGGAGGTACTTAAAAGACATGTAGATGTGGCAGAATAAAGCAGCCCTACAGTAGTGTAATTAAGCCAATTAGATTGTAGACAAAGACATTCCTTGCTCTTCTGTTGTGTTTTCTTAAATCTTTTCCAACAGAGATGTTTCTGTGAAGAGCCACTTCTCCCTCCACTCCTGAATACAGCTGACATTTTAAGTTTCTGCTTGGGCACCACACTAACAGGCTGCCAGGTCCCGTTATACTTTGTGTTACTGGTTCATTTGGAATGGGGAAAACTGGGAGGCAAGCTTTCAAACATGCCATGAAAAGCCATAAAAAGAAGGGCTTTGTCATAGTAATGCAACAGAATTTGAAGAAAAACACCTTTGTCTACATATATTATAAATTCTAGCCCTTTCTTTTACCTGGGCCACTCATTTTTTTTAAATTGTTTCTGTTCTGACATTATTGATACCCCATTTCTCTGGGAAAGTGAATTCCCACAAGATTCTTCTAGTTTGTCACATAGAAAAGACATGTGACAAGTCCTGTAATGTCAGTCTGAGCTCTCTGTGCAGCCAATGCAGGCAGAATTCATCCATGTCCACATGATGCTCTCTGACTGCTGATTATGCAACATTATGATGACAGGGCATAAAAATGTTTCTTTAGAGAGAACAGAGGTTCACAAAAAATTTCATCAGTTGAGATTTTTTTCTAAAGCATCCCTAAAACACTGTTAGGACATTGTAAAACTACAGTACTTACAAACTTTTTTTGGCAGTCTACTGAGAAAGGAAAATGGAAAGAAAAATAATGCAATAAAATAAATGAGACATAAGAATGAGCAGAACAAAGACAAAGGTTATGAAGAAATAAGACATAGAATATGTAGGAGAAATAAAATAGAGGCAAAAGAAAGTGATAATGTATGGGTGCAAAAATGTATTATTCTGTTGAGGACCAGTACAATATTTGTGATCACTTAAAACTTGTGCAAAATATCAAGAGAAACTTTAAAGTGAAGAAACATTGAAAAAAATTGGTGGAATACCCAATTGAAAACGTGAGATAGAAAGGATTAATTTCAGGTAACCTTATTTGCAAGTGCATGTAGCTTCTGCATGTGTTTGCAATGGAGTATGGAAGTCTCATGTTCCCTTGGTATAAAGCATTTACTGTTCTGAGAATTCCCTGTACCCATCAGATACTGAACTCCCTGACCTGGTAGAGTGCATGGGAGGGCAGAGCAGACCAGCCAGCCTAAAGGAAAACCCACATTTGCCCATTGCAGAGGGATGTGGCCTTACTATCCAAATATTAGGTTTAAATGTAGAATTGCGAGTTCTTCCAAATATTTAGGGATGCAATATACATGGTGTTGCCATAGGACTGTCACATCGCTCTCCACATAATACAAGGTGGTGAATAAATTTTAAAAAAATCCTATTTCTTTAGATTTTTACTCAGCTATTAATTAATTTTATCCCTCGGTTTGCAGAGGCAGATGTTTTATTACTTGTCTTTGCTTCTCTGCTATGGAAGATTTATGAACTGCCTATATTTGGAGTTACAGACAGTTCTTTCAGTAAGATTCGATGACAGAGTGACAAAACTTTTTTTCATTCCTACCTAAGGCCAAGCTTTTTTCCTCTGGTATATCTCTACCAGGTACCCAAAATGAACCTGATTCTCATTCTTCTCTCCAATAATATGGTAAATAAATAAAGGGATGCTAACCAGGGCTTAGGTAGGGCTTAAAATCTTGAAGTCCATGAATTTGCCCGCAGTTATGTATCAGTCTCATATTCCTGGCAGAATGGAGTAGTGAAGTTGCAATGAATATTTCTGTCTGGTTGTAGAGTCCAGCCTTGATCAGCCATGGCAGCAGGGAAAATGTGCCACAATCTCTACTGGTGCCTGCTGCTTTTTTTGTGTGCCTACAGAAATGCAAGCCTCAGTTCCAGCCTCATGAGTGCAGTGTTGCATCAGGAAAATGGTTCTGCTTCTTTTTACACTGGTACAAGAATTTGGCCCTAATGTAGGTTGTGTCAAAATAGATTTTGTCCTGAGCTTAGTGACACTGGTCTTCATGTCATCATCCTTTACTTGCACCAAAGGAGCCCCTAGTGAGTGCACAAGCACACTTTTGTTGTTTTGCTGGTTTTTTTTTACCACATCAGGACATTAGCTTCTAGCTCCTAGGATTTTCCTAGCTCCTTTCTTTGTTGCTACAAGTCAGAGTTTCTTAAGGAGTTTATTTAAAATTGGAGATTGCCGCTGTAAATTAGGTCTAATTATTTTACCATAATCTTTAGAAAAAAAATAATAAAATGTTGATATTAAAAATAGCAATGCTTTGTTTTCAATCTTGCATTTTTCCTTTGCTCTAAGGGTTTGGAAAATGTATCAGCACAGGTACATCACAATGAATACTTAGGCCTTACCCACTGCCAGTCAAATTTTGCTAATCTAGGATATCTGTCCTGAAAGAAGATGCACATGTACTGAACATGCGAAGAGAAAAACTATTTATAAATAACAAATGTATGTCCATGATCATAGGTAGAAGGAATACTTGAATACAGGAATATCACTGTCCATTCAAAGGAGTGAAAGGCCAAATCTACTGGCTGGAGGAGCTGCATGGTTTTTACTGTCTTCCCAGAAGCTTTTGAGGATGCAGTATTAGCAAGGTATCACTCCTGCCTTTTCTTAGGAGCAGTGGTGGAAACCCCAGAGATTTCATAGTACCTGAATTCTCCTCCATCCTGGCATGCCTGGTCCCTTTTTGGCTGCTTCCTGCTTGCTCTTCCTGAGATGGGTGTTCTGCAGAGCTGGAGCTGGGGTACTGGTGGCAGTTCCTCTGGTGTACACAGATACCACTCCCAAGTGACAAAGTGGGGAGTTGAGGTGGAGCAATGAGCACTGAAATGAAGAGGTCAGCTTGGATTACAGGGTAGATCCTTCCTCTCTGTGTCCATTGAGTGGACAGGCACAAGGCTTGTGTATGCTGATATCATTCAGCTATGGGTGGTTTTCATGACATGAAGCTTTAGAAGACACTCTAAGGAGCTGGTGGTGTTTTGTGAAACTGGGTCAAATATGAAGCTATGAACATGAGAAGAGAGAAGGTTAAAGAACAGTGTCAGGAAATGTAAGCATTGGGAAAATGTGGGAGTTTCTCAGCACTGGTGCCTTGCTTTTAAATATACCTGTCATAACCCAGCTTTTTTTCAAGCATGATTTGTTGGGGAGTGAGGAGGAATATGGTCTTCCAAGGAAAGCTCAGGACCTGTGTGTCCATGTACGACATTGCCAGCCTCTATCTCTGCATCCTGGACTCACAGTTCAATTTGTCTTAATTAGACAGACCACACATTCCATGCCAATGGATCCTTATTTAGTGTCCTAATTAATGGCAAAACCCCAAATTTGCCATATCAGCCTTTAGGCCTCAGTCTGAGAAAAGACAGTGGGTTTTGTAATTGTGGGTGTCACTTTCCAGAACTGCTCTGTGTCCCAGTTAGCTGCCTACACCTCGTGTGGCTGGTGGTTTCTGTTTTGCGTTTAGTTTTTTTCTGCTTGTATTTGATGGTGAATATGACCAGGGAAGATGTTATAGATGTGCAGACTAGGGAGGTTTGACACAGCAGCCCTCCTGTGTTCTAACTGGCTTGTTACTGATTTTCAGTTCGTTATTGATTTTCTACTCACAGGTGGAGGTGTTAGCAACTATCTGGTAAAGATGGAGACAAAGGCATTTACTCTGTGAACAAAACCGAAACTCAAATCCATGAGTTTGGAAGTTAATACTGAATGAACATTTTGAACGCTGAAATTAAACTATTTGTTCAATGCAAAAAATAAAAAAAATATTACTTAGCTTTGGTTCTGAACACTAACTAGCATTGATTTCAATAGGTGTTTCTGGCTGTTCAGTGCTTTTGAACACAGGATGTTCCTCTAAATGGGAATAGTGCAATTCATGGCCTGAAATAGTAATTCCATTCTACTGCTCAGCATCTGATTGCATCGCCTTTCAGAGCAGAGAAAACTGCTGAAGAGAAAGATTTGTGCTGCAGAGAACAGAACAGGGAGACAACTTGTACTTTTTCAGTGGCCTGAATTTAAATGTTCCTCCTGAATGCACAGGAAACATGTCAATGTAAATATTGAGAAAGAAATATGGTACTTCTACTTTTTATCTACTGAATTTGGAAAATACCAACTGACCCAATACACTTGATAAAGCTTTGCCTTCCAGAGCAGTGTAGGTACATATGCATACTTATTTTCCCAAAAGGTTGATGCTAAAACTGTTGCTAGGAAAAAATTAACTGTAGAGTCTATGCCATGAATATCACAGTACACAGTTTTTTCTCTTATTGGTTTATTTGTGCTCCTTAGCCTTTAAATGCTATCTAGTTTCCTTGAAAACAAGTTCTTGAAGCTGGAAAATCTGGAATTAAGCACAGTGTATTTGCTGCAAGTTTCAAAGAAAAGTGTTCCATCCACTTGATGAAGTTGTGGAGGATTAGGGGCAAGCATGGAGAAGTAAACCTGTAGCTTTTCAGCTGGGAGGATTCTAACCAGCAATGCAGTAAGCTCCCAAGTGGGAAGCTGAGTTTAGGCACTGCCTAAATTACTGGAGATGTCATTGCCATATCAGTTCTCTGGTGTATCTGCATCCACCAGTAGATTTTACAGAGAATGGACATTCTTCTGCTAGACATTAATTTCTGCCCAGTTATATTCTCTCATTTATGGGCATGTGCCTTGCTGCTCATACATCTCTGTACCTTTTGCATTATGAAGGAACAAGAGAAATTGCAATGGAACCTTCTTGCTAGAGAGGATACCATGCAATGTAGGGTTGGGTGTGCAAAGTGTGCAAGCACTACTGTACATAGCGCTTCTTAGAAAATACCAAATTGAAAATATTGCAGTATGAGCGGTCTAGTCTTTTTTTTTAATAGCTAGTTCTTATTTGAGTTCCTTTTCTTTTTAAGTCCTTTATGTAATACAGAGAAGGATGTTAGCTAACCATTTAATTTAGGAAATGAGCCTTTCTAATGTTATGCTTCTGTTTCATAAATTTCAAGATGAAATTTGATCTGACAGTTTACAAGGTGGAAGTGAGGAAGAACAATGGACAAGGGCTGTGCCTTATAAGGCTGTCCATGTAATCTCCTTGAAAGGACTGGAAGAAAAACACCATTGCAGAAAAAAAAAACCAAACTGCATTAGTAATGTTTTATGATAGCATAGATGTTAACACCATGGGCTACATAATGAGAATTGGTTTGTTTTGAAGGTGGTCTTAATAATCAGTGCTGTTTCAGTAAAGGCAAATGGTGAAACCTAAGGTCATTGCTGATATCAGTTCCTAAATTTGCATTCAACCTTTTAAAAGTGTTTAAACACAATATATGTCCCTTAGATGCCACTTCTAGAATAAAAATTTAGACTAAGAGTCAACATGTTTCTGGCTGAAACCTTTATTTCAAGATGCAACCAGGAGTCCAAAGCTATTAAAATAATCACTGTTGTGATTTACTGTTGTTATTTTACTGTTATGGCCTTTGGAACAATAATTTTATTACAGGAGCCAGGAACCAAATAGAAACCTAAATGCCCTCTTTATTTCTTTATGAAGCTTTGTTTTAAAAGACACTTGTCAAAAGGATGGCTCTCTCTTACATGATGTTAAATGTAACAGGTTTAGGTGTTGTCAATGATACATTATCTTATGGGGAAAATAACTAAGTTAGTTCTTACTTTTATGTCCACTCTTCCTGTAAGTGACAGCTAAATGGGAATAAATTGCCTATCTGTTTCCAATTGTTACTTTTAGCCACCTGCTTTCTGAACTTCAGAGATGCTTGTGAAGAGCCCTTGTGTTTCTTTGCTTCCCTGCCATATTTTTAGTTAAAGTCAATGGAAGAAGTTGTTCATATCTTAAACCTAATTTTCTTCTGGGAAATTAGGGATGTATTCCTCCTTTCAAAGATGACCTTCAGTGTTTCTATCCTTCCTCTAATCAGAAAAAAAGACATATTGCGTTTCCCCAGTTTCCAACAGGATTAAAACCCTTTTGTTCTCTAAAACTGCACAGTGTGATTCATGGGGTTGATTAGGCAGAAACCGTTTGCAAAGTTTCTTTAAAACTGCAGTTTCACAAGCCTGTTATCCCTGATAAAATTTTGTGGTTTGCTATGTTCTCACATCTCATGTGTCAGGATGGCTCTAAGAACTAGCTAGTACATTCAACAACTGCTGGTGAAAATGAAGAGCATGAAAAATAAAATGTGACTTGCAGGAAAGCTGCAGAATTCCTATTTATGTGATTGCCCTGGATGAGTCACTGAAGTAGAAGTGAGATGGCTTGTGATGAGGGAAGGTAACTGCCTCCAAGGGTTTTCATTTCAGTCTGTCCCTGGTATATTTGGTAGGAGGGACAGGAGATGGGATGAGAGGTAGGGAAAAGCAAATGCTTTCCTTCTCCACAGAGTATCTAGGGGTAAAAAACCCAGATATTTGCTGTAGTTCCTTGATGAGCCTAGCAGTTTTGATAAAGGGAGTTGGCCTCATCAGTGATAATGTGGCATTTTTGGCAGGCTCAAGTCAGAGGATAAAGGGAATAGACTCTTGCACCTGGAGAAGGAAATGTTCAGCCTTCTCTTTTATTCATTTCAGAGCTGAATTGCTCTGAAATTTTAAATCATGGCACTGATTAAGCAGTCTCCTGAATGAAGCAGTTGTGAAGGCACCAGCAGCTCTGGAGAGACAAGAGATAAACTCTCATTATGACAGACAGACCCTGACCTGAGAAAGGCTGACATCAGTGTCATTGCAAGTGGTTGCTGAGAAAGCCACTTAGAAAATGAATTGATTTAGCCAAGCATTCCTGGTATTAGAGGAACACCATGGAGAAATGATTTTTGAATGCTGCTGTCAGTTCTTAATGCAAGTCTTGATTTGCTGAGATTAAGAATATTTAAAAACAGCTTTTCTTTTGGGTATATGGTGTATGAAAAGGCCCAGTTTCTGAAGCAGGCTTTTTGCTTTAAGACTGCTGGCAGCATCTGACAAAGGTGCTTTCAACTTCATGCTTTGGTATTAAGGCTCTCTCATTGTCTCATAAGCAGGTTAATGGGTTAAACAATTCCAGTTGGTTTATAAAGACATATCCACATTATAACATTAACAGGAGGGATAGCTTTTATTTTAAAGCCATTTGTGAGGGAAAAAAAAAAAACCAGGAGCAAAAAAGCCCACAAACAGGCCATGATCATACAAGATGGTATGTGCAGGTTGGTGTCTGTGTTTGCCTCCTTGGGGCTCTGGAGAGCCTGGAGTGTCGGAGGGGAGAGAGAGAGCGAGAGGAGAGGTGAGAGCACTCAGAATGGGCCTTCAGGGTGGGAAAGCAGTTTGCTAGAGCAAGAGGGAGCGAACCTGAAAGGACAAGGCAGGGATGACCCATGTGTTTTGGCCACACTTTTGTGATAGAGCCCTGCCTTCCTGAGTGAAGGCCTCTGTCAGGGGGTGGTAATTTCAAACTGCTGTTTAAACAAAGGCCTAAGAAACAAAATGGAAGTGATTTCTTATCAGTGTTGTGTACAGCAAGTTTAAATAGATTTTGAGTTTTATTTGCGTTCCTGATTGAAATGTGCAGGTTACTGCATCTGCAGTAGTTTCCCGATAGTTTTGCTCTTGGAAGCTTTCCAAAACTGATTGCTTACATTTTTCCTTCACCAATGTTTTCTTCTTAAAAAAAAAAGAAAAATTAAAAAAAACCTCTTGCAGAGAGGAGTCCACACAAAAATAGTTATTGAAATGGCTTAACTCAGTTCTATGAATTGTCTTATCTGCCTTTTTCTCATGTGTGTGTCCCCTTAGTCCTGAAATCATGGGGGTAGTGGAGCAGTATGGATGGAGAAGTATCAGAGAAAAACAAGGAGGTTAAGATGGGGGCATCTTCAGAGTACTGCCTTTTGCTTGGTGGGAGCATGAGGAGGGATTAGAAGAGAGCTAAGCATGGGAAACAGGAGACTTGCTGTTTCCCATGCTTAGCTGGGATCATCCCGATCAAAGACAGCACTTACTATCTGCTGAGCCTACACATCCTGAATCATGGGCCACTCGTAGGGATATGAAGACATGGAGATGTGAAAATCTGTAGTGAGTTAATATTGTCTTTGTGTGGAAACCTTTTAGGCATTTAGTATCAGAATAAAGTGAAAAAGGCAGTAAAAGGGAGGTCTATGGTTCTTGCAATTTTGGAGTTTCTGACAAAACCTGGAAACAGCAATTTTAATTTTTAGCTTTGTCACCCCCAGTGAAACACAATTTTATCAATGACTCTTTCTGAGTAGTGATGAGCAACTAAATAATCTGTGTGAGTGATGAACTGAAACACTGATGAATAAACAAGAATGTCAACTGTAAGGAGGTAGCAATAACGTGCTTCCTGTCAGTCTCTTTTCAGAAGCCTTAAGATGCAAATGGGGGAAGGAGTCTCAAAGAACATTCCATCTAGCTCCACTAATGACTTGTCAACAAAATGGCAGAAGAAAGGCAAATTTTCTTTGGACCAACATCCAAATCTACAAATCTAGCCTCAAATACCTACCACCAGTAAAAAGTTTAAAATCTTAATATTTGGCTGATGAGCTCATTCACAGTAGAGAACATTATCTTTAAACTTTGAAAATGCCTTCCCTGAAAATCTAGGAATTGTTCTTTGTGGGAGAAACAGCCCCTCAGGCTTATGAGGGGTTGTGTGATACATATTGAATGCATGCATGCAAAAATTGTGTGTTGGCATAAAATTGATTTGTGTCATCTCACTCCCTGGAAATCATTCCAAAAGTCACTGAATTTGCTTTGTAATGACTTGAAGATCTCAATTATACATTTAATTGCTTTATGGAAGGCAGTTTGGCAGCAAGGCAGAGTGAACGTATGGGTACTTTAAAATGCAAAGGCATTTGGGGTAAAAAGAAGTAAGTAAAGAAAGAAATCATATCAGATGGCACTGGGAACTATTTGGGAATTCTGCTTTTGAGCTTTTGGTTAGGCTTTTTCCTAGGTATTGTAACTGTAGAACTTGATTAAGAAGTTCTCAAGCCTCTTTTTCCCCTTCCCCCACATAATCTCTGCTAGGAGCTGCATTTTACAGAAATATGTACCGGTGCTGTAGCAGATTTAGGAGATCAGAGTTGCAGTGAAGGAAGCCTACAGAAGCAGTGATTTGCTGCAGTACAATATTCTCTTACAGCCCTGCTGCATTTTCCCAGTCATTAAAATTCTGCTGCTGCAGTTTGAGTAGGGGGAAAACCTGAAATGGTTGAACAAAATGCAGTGAACATTTCTTTATGTTTATGTTTCTAAAAGATACTAAATATAATTCTGGGAGGGAAAAGTGTTCTTGTGAAATCAAGTTTAGCAGCTGCCAGGTTCAGCTAGCATCTGTCCTTATCACGCAAAGTTTATTGGTAAAATTGACTATTTGTTTCCTGCAAGAAGCATTATGCAGGTAGGGCAGGTTTGTGTTTTTGCCAACTTGCTGTGCTCAAGAGTCAGCATTGATTTTATAACAGACCAGCTCATCAAAATGCTTGTAGTTTGCTGATCTTGATGATCAAGCCAGAGTTTTAACTCTTGGCATTCTCCTCAGTGCAAGGTTTTGCTGTGCTGAGAATGGGTAATGGTGCCTTTTGTCTCCATATGCGTGTGCAGCTCCCACCTTTGCTCCCAGGACTAGATCCAGATGTAGTTCTGTGCCTAAAAATGTGCAGACCTTGATCTGATGGACATCTTCAGTAGCTGCTTGCTGGATGAACAGGAACATGATTCTAATTTGGCATTCATTCAGTGAATTCTCTTTTAATGTGCTTTGGGTGTATTTTGAATGGACTCCTTTTCATCCATTACACTCCTTTCACAGAAAATGTCTTCTTTTGCTTTCCTTCTCTGAAAGTTCACTTTTATATGAATCAAATGAGAATTACCAGATCTTTTATTTTCATAGTGACCCATGTTTGAATGGATGAAAAGTCAGAGTGATCGTCGTGAATATTAAGAAATCAATTTTTGTGGATTGTAGAGATTCTTTTATGGTTCCTGAGTCAGTATCATTGTCTCTTTTGTTTTTTCTTGCTGAGACAACTGGAAAATAAATTAGGTCTGTTGACATTTCCTGATCTGCTTCCATTCACGGATAGCTTTAAATCCTTTTGATGGGGCCATTTTCCCTTAGGAAAGTAAAGACTGATCCAAGTAGGACTCTTGTGTTGCTAGGTTAAGAAAGCATATGCTTTTTTATGTATGCAAGGATTGTTTAGCTTTCTTATTCCAAACAAGTTCCATGTTATAAATTGCTACTATGCTACCTATTTACTATTTAGCATAAGCAGAATCAAAAGGGTGCCATCAAAATAAATTGTCTTTTTGCTTCCTCATAACAGTGTCTTGAAATGATCTGTGATTATTCTGTTCCTTCTCTGCTCTGCCTGTTCTTCCGCTTCCCTCCCACACTCCCTTTTTCTTCAAAGTTTTATTGCTCTTTTTTATATCTAAAGTGTACCTATACATGGATATATTATGGGATGGAGATTTTGGTTCCTGATGAGGTTTTTTCTTTCACATCTTGCAATTGATTTTCACAGAGTAGGATTTAAAATGTCACTGGCCCTATCAGCTTTTCACTAAGTTATATAACTTCTTGGTTTCTCAGCACTCTGTAAAGATGAAATGCAGTAGCTGCAGCACAGATGAAGATGTCAGTTCCCATACATAACATACTGTATCTACCCTTTCTCCTCTGTTTGTTACCTGTCATTTTATAGAAGGAAATTACTAATTTCTACCGTATTAAAATTAAAACTTTATATTCTCAGAATGTATACATTTTAGTGATTTACTGAATTCCAAGCCTTTTTTCCCCCCTGCAGTACATACTGCAGAATAAATGTAATGGAAGGTCAGGGGACTCTGTATTTTGTTCACATAAATTATGAGTACAACGATGTTCTAAATATATATCTTCTGGGCACCCAATTATCTTGGAAGAGCTGTGGGACTGGATCAGCAGGAGGTCACTGTAATGATTACTACTAAGATAGACACTGGACTGGATTTCTGTCTGATTTTAGGTATCTCCAGATGAATCTTTGTGGTTGCTTTAAAATATTTCTATAAAATACAAACCTGACATTAATCTTACAGCCAGACCGAGTCTGTTAATTCTGGAGTTAGTTTACCAAAACCAGGCATTTTTCTAGAGGGAATTAGTATTTTAGACAAAATTTGGGAAGTATAAGAACTTCCCAATCCAAAGCTTGACTACCTCTGGGTTTTGACTTTGTTGGAAAGTTGGGGGTTTTGTGCCTAAACGATTCTGAAAGTCTTGACTTCAGGAAACACTGAAGGTCTGTGCTGAAGCAGTGAGGCTTGAGTATTTATGCTCCCAGGGTCTTAAGGAGAGGACCCTGCCTGGTACATGCAGCTGGAGCAGAGCCATCCATCCAGTACAGCAGGCAGGAGCAGGATATAATCAGTGAGGGCAGGTACCAAACTGTGCCTCCATCCAGACTGGATGGGCAGGAGAGCGAGCAATTCTTCTGCCTATTTCCTTTTCTATTCCTCTGAGTTTTGTGTAAAGATTTTAATAGATATGTTCTACCACTAATGTGGTCAGAAGTTACCCCGAAATTTACTGGGGGCACAAATTTACTTACCTGAATGAAGTCTATATATATACAGAGGGCTATTGAACAGCATGAAGGGAATGGATTACAATCTCTTATTTTTATTTTCTATTGTGTTATATTCTTTAGTTCTTCCTATTTCTTACATTTTTCACATGTAAGATGAAAGAGGTTTTACCTTTCTGCGCCTAAGAGCAATAAGCAAGGCTTAGCCATAATATTTTGATTTCCTAATAGCTCCTTTTCATAGAAGATTAACTAAGGAAAACAACCACACATTGTGAGATTAGTTAAATACATCTTGAAATACTGCCAATACTTCCTGAAAAGGAAATGTGATTTACTGATTCGCATTTAGACAAAAAGCATCCGATTTATCTAACAGGACTTCTAAAATCTTGACAGTTTTATTGCATGCATCTAAATGCAGCTTCCATGTTTTAGCTTGTATGCTGTTTCCTTACAAATTCTGATCAGGTGGTTGTTTAACACTTCTGCCTTGGAGCTGAGTTCTAGTTAGCAAGCTAAATACACAAATGTTTCCAAACTCACTTGCCTCATTTAACATACTGTGGCCTCATTTGTCTTCTGGGCTCTGGTTTTGATCCTTTGGAACTGTTTAAATATCTCCTTGGCTTCTTTTTTGCACACTGTTAGGCACTGACTCCTCATCTCCTGTATTTCTCTGTTCATCTATCCATCGAGGCTTATGTTTGATCATGGGGATCTTAACCTGGCAATGTCAGCCAGGCACCAGCCTTGAAGTGTTCTTTGTTCTGGACTAGGGAAAAAAAAAACCTTCACTGTGCTTTGATAAGCCTCAGTTTAGTGCTTTTTGATTGGATTCTTCTTTCATTAATATTATTTACTGTACCTATGGATTGCCAGCGTCTGGCAGTGGATGTAGCTGCAGTGCTTATTCCGCTGTCTGGACTTATTGATTTGAAAATTAAAATAAAAAGCACTGCAGGGCAGCTGTGTTATACAATCTCTTGTTTCTATGTTTGTCCAACTCTATTTTGTATCATTGTGAGCAGAAAAAAATTAGGAAAAGATTGTTGCTTGTCACAGGCATAAATCTAAATGGTGGTTCAAGGGAAAGGTCATCCATGTCTGCTGGAGAGGACATGTCTTTACTTCAGTATGAAACTGAATTATGGCTTTAGACTGTCCTCTTGAATCTCAGAATGTGCTGCCTGTGAGTCCCACCTGCAAAGGGAAGAGGCGTGAATGGTGGTGAGGTCCTTCCCAGCACACACGAGCTCCAGCCTGGGCAGCTGCCATTGCTGCCTCTACAGAGGCAGAGGTGGCTGCCTGGAGTGCTGCTTGTCATCCCCTTCCTTCCTCTTCCTTTCTTTACTCCAGCGGCTCCCCCACTTGCAGCTGAAAGGTTAAGATCCCTAATCTGTGGATAAAGCTTGGTGACCTCATTTAAACCTGTAACAATGTCACTGCAGGGTGACACTGCCCTTGTGGGTGTCTCCTCTCCACTTCTTGCTAGGAGCCTGTTCCTTCCTTCTCAATCCACCAAGACTGTGGTGGTAACTGCTCCTAAATGTCAAGCAGCTCCTCTGTAAATCTCTGGGAAAGAAAGAATAAAATACTTGTGCTTATTGCAGTGTGCATGCTGAGGCACTGTAGTCCCAAAAATTCCCCCCAAGCTCCTGGAGAGAGAGTGCTGTTACTGAAGACACAAGAGCTCAAACACTGCTGACCGGGGGGGTATTGAAGCACAGAAGCACAGAGGCAAGATGTGTTCCTTACTGAAAAAAAGTAAGGGAAAAGCTGAGAGGGATATTTTTCTTTGGTGTTGCACTGAAATGTTTTGCTTTCCAAGATCAGTGCCTTAAGGCAAGGATCTGAACAGGCTTGTATCATCCTGGGCACATTCTTGCCTCTCAGGCATCAACTATTTCATGTTTATTCACGCAATTTCTTACAAGCCTTCTAAATGCTCTACAACAAAATCAGTATTTTAATATTTAAGTGTTTTTATGGTATAGTGAGTTGGTAGATAACTCCACAGAAGGGGGCAAGCTGTCTGCTCTGTAACTTCAGCATGTGCATGTTTCTACTGAGGCGAGTGGTCTTTGGCAAGCTGTGACCTGCCTCCACAG
The DNA here is from genome assembly GCF_901933205.1 of Camarhynchus parvulus. Lineage (NCBI taxonomy): Eukaryota > Metazoa > Chordata > Aves > Passeriformes > Thraupidae > Camarhynchus > Camarhynchus parvulus. Next base: position 133,162,616 of record NC_044572.1, read on the forward strand.
CTGGTTCAAGAAATACAGTTCTGCCAGGGTAGGATGCTGAGAAGAGCCCAGGTACCTTCACCTCCTGCAAGTCAAATCTTTCTTTTTACTGTTGACATTAAAATTGACAGCTGGAGATTTACGTCACATGTGTGAAAAAAGGTTGGGTGGTATCACTCGATAAGCCATGGGGTGCATTGATGGTCACCTCCTTCCCAGAATAGAGACAGCTGAACTACCTTGCTGGTGGGCTCAGCATCAGGCAGGGACCTAAGGATGACATGGAATCAGTAGCCCTGTCAGGAAGCTGGGGGAGGCTCAGGAATACACAACTGGTTTATTAAAGACCGAGCAGTAACACACTTCATCATGCTGCTCTCTATTTTGATTTGACTGGCAACATTTGTCAGAAGAAAGTTCAACTTCTGCAAAAATGCTGACAAACTTGATATCTGCAGTACATTATGTCAAGTTTGGTTTATTAAACACAAAAATTAAAAATGAAGCCTTTGGTCTGTGATAACAAAATGAACTTCATAACGTGTAAAATAGAAGAGTACCTTCCTTTCTTAGGCAATGTCCTTTCCTAATGCTAAACTATTAAAAGTGGTATAGAAACAAGGTATAAATTTTTTTTCAGGAAAAGCCTGAAAAATGTCTTCTGGTGTGCTTAAATATTTTTTAAAAAGTAGATTTTTAAAAATATACACCTTTTAAAGAATCTTACATGTTTATATAAATCTGATCTATGTAAGTACTGGAGGACATATTTATTTTTTCTGTGACAGCTGTCAGTGGAAAGTTCACCCTGCCTGCTTGAAGTTCAGGCAAGAGGGACACCTGTGTCACCTCCAGCAGCCCACAGCCCTGGCACTGCACACAGACACGGCCTCCCAGCAGGAGATCTGGTGGTGACAACATTTTCTTTAGTCTAGAAGTTTATTTCCACTAAATGGAAAAAATCCAAATGAATCATAGCATTTTTATTGAAGATAGATATTTTAAATTAGTGGAAATCTTCTAGCTGTATCTTCAGTGGCTTCTGGCAGCCAGTGATATGCTTTGGTCATTGCACATGCAATGCAAGCACATGTCTGTGCCTGCTTGAGCCAATTCACTCTCTCTTGGGGATGCTCATGCCCTGGCTCCCACTCCTGCAGCTTCTGTGTCTCCTGTGGCTTCTGCTGCTTGGTGCAGCAGAGCTTCCCCTGGTGCATGGTCCCTTCTGCAGCCAAGGGGGTCTATCATCATCATTGTGGGCTGTGCCTGGAGAGTAAAAACATAAAGAAATACCTTTACAACCTTTATTCTCTTGTGAACACAAAGTAAAAAGTTGTTGAAAATGTTCCTCCTTCTTCCACAGAACCGAGAAACAGAATAGTTGTGTGGGTTTTCCATTTGTTTTTAAATAAGTAAGCAGTATTTCACAACCTATCTGTTCTGAAGTATGTTTCTCCTTTATATATAGACTCCCAGTACAGCCTGTCATTAGTCAGCTTATGAAGGGACATTTCTTACTTCTTAGGATGACAAGAAATGAAAACATATATGCCCAAAATAGCATTTTCTCAAAAGGTGCCATTAACAGACTTCCCGTTTTCTATTTGTGTCTGGAGGGCCCTTACCAGGGCTCTGGATCTCAGCTACTGTGCAGCTGCAGTGTCTGAAAGAGCAGAGTGTGGGCTGGCATCCCCACTCAGCCCTCTGGGCCGGCATCCCCACTCAGCCCTCTGGGCCATCGTGGGAGCCCTGGTGGAAGTGCCAGAACCTGCTTGGCCATGTTGAAGACCCTGGGTGAAAAGAGAAAGCTGGATGTACTTAATCAGAGCTCAGTGCTTAGAGCAGGAGGGTCTCCTGACAGAAGGGTAGGAGGATAATTTTGTCTTAAGTATAAAATATTCCTGTATATTTGAAGATCTGTATTTGTCATCTAGTATAAGCTAACCTGATTTATGAATAAGAAGTGCAAAAAGAACAAGACAAAAATTTTTAAAACCTGTGTGGCCAGTACGTGGTGAAACTCCCTCAAGTAAACAGATTAAATTAACATCTTTTCAATGAAGGATGTGGTGTATAGATCAAATATTCAAAAAAGCCAAGCAATATAAAGCTCATTTTATAATGTCTATATGTTTTCTGCATGTTTCACTAAAATGCCAAAATGATACTTGTTATTCAAAATGCTTGAATTATACATAAGTTGGAAGGCAAAAATTCAATTCTGCTTTGGCAATGATGATGAAAGATTTCTCATTTTGCCTAGTCTTTAACTTGCCTTTGACAAGTTAGGTGTCTCCACAGAGATCTACCTGATATAGTTATATCCTGCAGAACACTCTGAGAACCAGTTTATGTTCCTAGCAAGGAGAAATTCTAGATGTTTTAGCCTCCTTATAGAGACTTTGCCCAAAGGGCACTTCAGCCTCAGTACAAGGGTAAATCTTGTGGCTCAAGGAAGATGATGTTCCATTTGGAAAGGAGCATGAGGAGAATTTGGATGATTTCTTGTGAGATTTGTGCTTCTGCTGCCCTGGACTGAGTCCCCTCCTCAGCCCTGTGATCTGTTGGCAGTTCACAGAGCATGGTGCTCACACTCTGCAGCATGTCTTAATGCCCTCACCAGGGGCTCTCTGGCTTGCTGCACCTCTGGCCCCAGGGCTGGCATTCAGCTGCCAAGCAGCTCCCTGTGGCAAGGCAGAGGCTGTCAGGAGGCAGCATAGGATGCCCAGCTGCAGGAGGAAGGCCAGACCAAAAGGTCCCCACTTGCCTGGAGGCACTGCACCCTCAGGGCTGTTATATCTGCCTGGGCTCAGATGTTGCTGGCTGGATCTCAATCACTGATGGTTTATTATCAATTCCCCTTTCACAAAATGCCTTCATACCTCACTGAATTTTCAGTGGTGAGATCAGAATGTCTTATCCCATTTATATCTCATGGAATAGAGATAATAATGACGTATAAATTAGTTTTATATTTCAAGTGAGGTCTTAAAGTTGTTTCAAGCTGTATGATTTACTGGGCAAGGCAGAACAATGTGCAGATTTGCATTTCCATATCTTGTGACAAGCATATCCACAGCCTGTTATTTGAACCTGAGCTGTGGTTGCCTGCTTGCTGATGATTATTTGTTGAGATGGTAGAACTAGAACACACAAATCTGTGGTACTGTTAGAGCATTGTAACATTCAACCTGCTCTGCCATCTCTTTGAGAAGTTAAAAAGACCTTTTGCTTCCAAATTTGACTACATAAATGTATGCATGTTATGACTGCATATAGCACAGCAATCTTGGGAACATTAAGTGCCCAAGGATATTGCAGCTGACTTGTAAACAACTCAGAAAACAGTCAAGCATAGGGCTGGAATCAGAAATGTAAATGCAATTGCCTGAATTAAAGTCCATGTATAAAACAGCTTTGTTGATGTATAAATTACCTGCAGCTAGCACAGAAAATAATTGATACTATGGCAAAGTTAATTACATGGCAAAATATTATGAGTTTGTATGGCTTCACTTAAGCAAGGTATTCCGTATGTCTAAGAGCATCCCATGGAGCTCCCAGACCACTGGATACCCTGGCCCTTGAAAACTCTCAATTCAGTGTATGGGAGGGAAGATGGTAATGTAGAATGTGATCCTCCACAGTACAGGATGTGTGACAATGTCACAGTAATTTTCAGGGGAATAGGATCTGGGTGCTGGTTGCATAGCCTATAATAAAGCAATTTCAGAAACTTCTAACCAGGTGAAGTAAAGACTTAGAGATAGAACCTTAAAATAGTCTGGACAGTTTAAATCCATCCTTATAAATAAAGCTGCAATAGATACAATCCTGCAGCATTAATGAGACAAACAAGAATGAAATAGAAATCATTATCACTTTTAAACCATTATGGAAAATTTTTCTGGGCTGAATATGACAGAGCTGGAAATTTCAAGACCCATGAAAATTGTACTGAAGTAGATTTGCATAATGCACTGGAAGAGCTTTTGTGAAAATGGAACTAGTGGGAGTTATTTAAATAACAGTATAGCAGCTATTAACAAAATAGTGAGATTCAAAATAGTAATTTACTTTGCACATCTCTTTTAAAACATGTCCAGAATCAAGATATCTGTCAGCAAATAGTACAGCATTGCAACCCACCTTCTCAAAATTCTGAAAGATCAAAAAATTCTCATCCCTGACAAAACACAAACCTTAGAAGCAGAGCATATTATTTCCATGATGTAAAGCAGCTGTAAGATATTATACAGCCATGGAGAAGCCATATGTTCGTGAGCTGTTAATCCTTGCACAGGCTTAGGCAGGAAAAGAAGAATGAATTGTATATGCTATGACTATTGGAGTTAAATTATATATTTAGTGTGATTGCTGCCATTTTCCTCTCCATCATCATCATCATCATCATCATCACCTCCCTCCCTGCTCCTGCCATGCCTCATCCTCCTGGATGTACATCTCTGGGCCCATGTGTGGTGTGGAGAGCACTCTGACTCCTTTGCCCATGGACTCACTAACGCTTCTCTCCCAGGCAGTGAGAATGCCTTGTCACACTTGAACCACAAGGGGATTCTGGATTCTCCCGCTTGGAATTCATGGATCTAACCTGGCAGCCACCAATCTTTATGTCTTCTGTAAATGATCCTCCAAGGGTTTACCTGTAGCAGTGCTGTCATGCTCCCAGGAATAATCACAAGGTTTGTGTTTATTTTTGTAACTCTTTATTCTGTGATGTGCCCTTGAAACCCATGAGGCTCCAACTTTGTCTATAAATCTTGTTAAAAGGGTGTGGGTTGCCTGTTCCACACAGCAAAAAAAGCTATTTTTCAATTATTTAGATACTATTCATCTTCTCCCTGAAGCCTGGTCAAAACTTCTGGTTCGATATTGTCCTTTGTTATAGAGTGAGGGATGGTGGCAGTTTTCCTGCATGTGCTGTGGCCACAAAAATAGGTGGTTTTGGTTTGCTTTCTGGTACTCTGACAATTAACAATTGCTGTGTCTTTGCATGGTAATTTTTAGTAATGTGTATAAAGGAAAAAAACGGTGTTTTGTATGCTTCCTCTACTTGTTCAAATACATAATGCTGAGAGTATAAAGCAAAATATAATATTGAAATGCCTCTTTTTTCATGTAGCTCTCATGCCTGCAATGCTTTCTTTGCTGAAGCTGGGCTCAGTGTTACATTGTTAATACATACCTGCCACTTTGAATTGCTTTGTGGGCTGAGTAGGTGTGAATTCATTCCTAATCCTTTCCCATGGCCACCCTTGTGAAGATCACGTTGTGTTTGCTCTGTGCCGTCAAATGATCTCATATGCTGCTTGCATTTTCTGAACACTCTGCTGCATGATCACACATTAAGGAACAGACTGAAGGGCTTTTCTGCAGGTTTTTGTTTGTTTACTGTGAGACATTGATTTAGCGCCGTCCTAAATTCTAGTTTGCTTTGTGGTGTTTGGTTTCTTCTCCTCTGCAATTCATAATGGCCAATTCAGATTTGAATTGCAAGTTTGTTGCACTCGGTTGCCTGCAGTACTTGGTAGTGGATAATTAGTGATAATACAAAAGATGGAGCATGCACCGAGTGGCTCTTTCCCTGTGAAAAACCTCCACCTTCCAGCAATCCCTGGCTCAGGGAAATTGTTTGCTGAAGTACCTGCATGCTTCATAGCCTCTAATGGATGCTTTCTGCCTGACTCGTGTCTTTCTTTTCTGTACCGAGTGATACTCCTGGTCTGTACAATTATTTCTGTCATGCAATTACATATACCATTCAAAGAAGTACTTAGCTGTGTTTGCTCCAAATATGTTGCTTGCCTTCCTTTGGTTCTTCTGCAAGTTCCATCGGTGTAAAACCATTTGCCTCCCCCTTTCTGAGTGCTGGTGGGGTGATTCCCTGCTGGTAATTCCTTCCCACAGTCTGTTTTGCCTTGCGCCATGAGGAACAAACTCATCATCATCACAGGAGTTTTCTTCTGTGCCAGTCTAATTCTGCTATCTTCATTTTGGGAGGGGATGGCCAGAGCCATAACCAGGTGATATTCAAGAGCATTAAGCAAAAGATTTTCTAGCAGCCCTCCATGGCATTGCCTCATGCTGCAGGCAGGCAGAAGTGTGGTAAGTGGAGCCTGACTGCAGTCCTCAAGCCTTTTGCTTGACCCCTCTGATTTGCCAAAGCAGCCAAAGAATGCCCCAGCCATGTGCAAATGCAGATTTCTGTCCTGTCTCTGGGAGACAACCAGCGTGTCCACAGGAGAATAAAACAACTTGCAGGCTGTCTGTGCAGACATCAGGGGGTTAGGCCTTCTCCTGTGTTTAAGTTGTCAAACCTTTGTAGTATTGGGTTCAAAACAGAAGTTTGCCTGTTGTTTTTTTTTTTTTCAAAATCAGATAAAACCTGGCTGTCAACATCAGTTTGAATCACATTTCTTGCTACAAAGAAATCAAATTCATAACCAGTTCTTCTGAGCATTCAAAATTCCTAAATGCATCTCTGAGGAGTGAACATCACTTTTCTAATTAAAGGTTTTGCTTCTCCTATTAACTGTGTAGTAAAATCTCTGCAATAGTCACAAGGGGCAGAGAGAGGAGATTTTTGTGCTCGGTAGATAAGAATGAGCTAGGCTTTCCTCCAAATCTTTGTTGCAGTAAGGGATTTTTTCTTAGAAAGTCACAAAGACTTAATTGTACAGATTCCCAACTCCTGAGATGCTTCTTTTGGCTGTTTGTTTCCACCCTAAATGGTTTCTTCTTTTTTTTTTCCCCTTGTGTTTCAGTCTGGACTACTAGCCATGAAGGTTTTAGGTGCTTTCAGGATCTCTTTAGAAAATATTGCCTTATTGTTTTTGTCATCCTGCTTTACAAAAAATGCAGTTTGACATTGTAATATTTTAAAAAATGCATGGATTTTGTTAGGAATGGAATAGATTTGTGATAGTGAATGCCAGGAATCAAATTCTAATGCTCATAAATTCTAAAGCAGAGTTTCTGGGTAATTCACTAGCCCCAGAACTTCCTATATGTATGGCCTACCAAGCACATGATGACCTTTTTTTTGAGGGAACTGTTAAGAAACTGTTCAAAGTGACCCATTCCTGGGAAGTGCTGCTGGGGAAGTCAGGGTGCCAACTGGGCAAGAGGAGGTAAAAGCATCTGTCAGGTGGTTTCTAAGATGCAGCAGAAAACCTTGCAGTTGTATGCAGAAGAAGGACAGAGAAATAAAGTGCAAGTTCAACATCTAGTCAGTGTATCTACCTACAGGGATGTCATCTCACACAGCTCGGAGATGCACATTCCTCCTGGATTAGCTGAATGGGCAAACCCTCAGTGATAAGTAACCAAAAAGTTCAGAGAGGCAGATTTGGGATTTATGCCTCTGTTCAATAGATTAGAGGTACCAAGGCTGCATAGAAGGTTTTCAGCAGCTGGAGTTACTGGGATGAGCAGTGTTATGTCCTAGGAAAATACAGTGAGATAGAGATGGAGAAAATGGGAGTTTAATGGCTTATTAGCAATAGTGCAATTGAACTACACAAACAGGTGCATCAAGCGTGTGTTTGAACAGGGTTGTGTCAAACCAAGGTGCTGCTCAGCTGTGTTCCAAGCAAACACAGATCTGGTCACCAGCAGCTGAGTAACCCCAGCTTTGGCCCTAGGATGTGTTGTCTTGATTACTTGTCAACAGCTGGTCCTTCAGAGTTATTCCATGTTAGCTTCTCCTCTGAATGAGCCACTTTTGCTAGAAACATGCCTGTCTCTTCTAACATCCCAAGGAGAGAACAACCAAAATTCACAGAAGCTGCCAGTAGCCAGAAGACAGCAGCAGTAACCAGCTCAGGATTCCACATGTCCCAAAGGATGCAGATTTTCTTAGTTTTGTTGCATGGTTTTCTCTCCCCTGGAGTTCTTATGGTTTAAGCATAGTTGCAGAAAAGGAAAGTTTTGCCCCTTCTACTTCAGATCTCAGCCAGGTTAGGACTTTGTCCTTGCTGTCAGACAAGCATTTCCCAGCCCCACCAGTGCAGCGCTGTCTTTGCAGCCATCGTTATCTGGCTGTTGGCTGGGAGGCTGCAGCAGCAGCATTTTGTGTCACACCAGGCAATATGGAAAGACCTGTGTTGTCCATTGTTGAAAAGTTAGGTGAAGGCTGCTACAAAATACATAGAATAAAAGATAAAAAAGTTTTGCCACAGCATTTCTTATACCTTTTATTTATTTTTCTACAAGCAGGCAGCCTGAAACAAAGGAAGAATGAGGACTTTGATCCCAAGACATTTCATGTTCAGATTTCTTTCTGACAAGGAATAAATAATTTCAGCCCAACTGTGCGGCTGTAGTATATTTAAAAAAAAAAACAGCAGAAAACCCAAAGCCAAGTGCAACACAAAGCTAGTAATAGAGCAGGGTGTTGGAGAAGGGTCAGGCTTATGTAGAATTCATTCTCTTGGCTTCAAAATGCATGCAGAACTCAGACTTACTTTCCAGATATGTGGTCTACTGAGGATACAGTGTTTTTTCTAAGTGTTTTTTCAAACTATTTGCTAGCCATGGCTGTATCAATATACAATTAAGGTGGGCTGAAGGAAGATGCATTAAACTGCTTGTTTTTGTCAAGTCATTGCCATAAAATTGTGTCCTTGCTTGAACCTGTGTCCTGCTCAGCTGACCCTGTTATTGCAGTCTGGATTAATTCAGACCCTGTATCTTTCCTGCCAGCAAAAGCACTGTCACCATGGTCTCCCAATCTGACAATATTACATGCACTTGCTTGGTTGCCATGCTCCTGCTTTGTTAATTTTGGTACTTATTTCTTTGGAAGTCTTACTTTTAAATTATTCTCAATTGCAAGAATAGATAATTTTTTGACATTAATTTGCTACAGACATTTCAACCAAGTAATTTATTAATCATAAGTCACTTCAAAAAGGCCATGTGAAAATTTTACTGTGCAGATGACAGGTATTATCCCTTTATTCTTATGTGATGGTAGAAGAATAGACAGTGCATTTGTAATAACAATCTGGTGTTCCCCACAGTGCAGCAAGCTATTTTATTAGCTACCTCCAGACAGCTTTATTAATTGGACTGTCCTTCAGACAGCCTTGGTGATGAAGAATGTGTTCATAACACAGCTGAAAGTATAAATCATAGCAGTATTTTTCAATTTGTAACATTTATTTCCACTCACCTGCTGTCTTCCTTTGGGGCAGAACATAGACTTGCATAATGCAGGACATGTGTACCCTTATTGATCTGGAGGCCTCAGGATTATGGAGACGTGTCGAACACTTTGCAGCCTCTTTGCCCACAGCTATTTTGCAAAACACAAAAGCAATACCCTGCAATCACAGTGAAATCTGTGGTCTGAGGTAGAGCACTGCTTCTTAAAAACTAGTGATTTTCTTCTCAGAAGTCATCCTTTAAATCTTCAAAGATTTCTAGTGGTAAGGAATTACAAAGACTTTTTATATCACCTGAGAGATGGTATATTCAACAATATAGCAGAATAACATTATGATAGAACAGCACTTCACTGTTAATAATTCAGTGAAATATTCCAGCCTTCATTTTAGGTAAATATATTTGACCAGCTGTAAGCTTAAAGCTGGAAGTGTTAACAACAACGTCTCAGTTTCAGGAACATAATTTCAAGCAAAAGAGCTTTCTTTTTTTCTCACACAATGTTTACTCAGAGGATTCCCTGCCCATTCTTGCTTTTATATTCTTGCTTTATAACAGTGCTCATAGTGCTGTTAGTTTGTCCCAAGCTGTGTCTCCACTGACTCCATATGTGGGTCCACTGACCGAGGCCCTTCAAGTAAGGATAGTTTTTTCACAGTGATAGTTTTATCCCGTATCTCTAGGACTCTTTGAACAGCAAGAGCAATGTAAGCAGCTGGTTTATGTGGAGCAGTAGTTGTTCATTGTTTCTCATAATTTCACTCTTGTAAGTCATTAAAATAAGCTACTGGTGTTGCTGTCTGAACACAGTGCAGTGTTAAACCAGAAACCGTCAAGGCTGGATGCTGCCTACCTCAGAACTTTCAATGAGTTCTGGAGTAATTAAGGACAAACCAAGAAATATAAATCCAAAGGTGCAGTGTCTAACTCCAGAAAACCCATAAACCAGAATCTGCTGGAGGCTGGAAAGATATCCATTGATGGACTTGTTGGATATATTTGTCTAGATGATGCAGTACAGCCTTGCTTATATGTAGGAGTGATAAATGTCCCTGTCAACCCAAACTGTTTATGTGGAGCAATTGGAGCTGAGAACCACTACTTCAAATGCAAGACACTCTGAATTAGTCCAGAAAAAGATTCTAGTGAAAATTGAATGGCATGGAGAAGTTAATTTCTAACTGCCAATTTTCTAACTTCTAGTCCTTTCTCTGGACTAAGCAATACTCTGTATGAGTATAGTATAGTTATTTTGCCCTCACAGTGTTATTCATAGTATTTGAATTACATTGATACATTGATACACTATCATAACTTCCAGAGGCTGATCATCACCTGTGTATTTTCCAACCTATATAGAGCAGTTATTATTATGACAACATTTAATCAGTTAATATCTTAAACTAGCAGATTCCATGCTCAGTGGAGTAGTCTATGCTGTTTAATTGCAGCCAATACCTGGAGAAAATGTTTGAAAAATAAGGAATTGCAGAGTTAAGAGGGGGATGCTTAGCGTTGAATTGTTAGCCTAATAAAATTATCTTCTAGCATTGCAGAACTTTATCATTTTACTTCACTTGCTTCGAAATTTCAGCGTTGTTATGAACCCTTCTTCTCAAATCAATATCTCACTGCAATGTCATAAACCTTTTATTTCCAGGATCAAATAATGTAGTCAGCTACATATATTTATAGAGACCTAATTTAAGAAAAGTATTGACAAAATCCAGTGTGTATTTTGTATTTTGTACAATGCTGTGAACTCCATTGTAACAGGTCATTTGTCTCTATTCAATAACTTTAGCAGCATAGTAACCTCTATTTTATGTTGCTAGAGATAGTGGAGATACCAGATCTATGGTGAACCAGTGACAGGGGGTACTCACCCCACTCCAAAGTAGGGTTTGAGAGTTAGTTAAGTCTTTCCCTCAGAACTTTGATAAAATGCCTAGATCTGAAGAGGAGTTGAGAGTGATAATGTCATTTGCCTCCAAGGACTTTCAAAAGGATTTTGACAATGTCTCAGAATATATTTGTGCACAAATTGTGATGTTATGTCTGGATGTGTATGCAACTAGAGGGGTAAAAAACTAGTTTGATAATTGGGCCCAGAATATTGTGGTTACTAATTCATGCAATACCTGTCTACCAGCAATGAGCTGAACACTAATTTCTTCTGCAGAAAAGAGAATTTATTTTTCTTTTTTGACTGTTATAGCAGTGCAAAAATGATACCTGACTTTAGTGGGATTCTTGAGAAACAATGTGTTGAAAGTATTGCAGAATGGAAAATGCAGTTGTAGAACTACAACTGAATTCAGAAGATCATACATCAATTCTTTTCTCTCATGGCTTTCAGTGACTTTGTGCAAATTATTTAATTTCTTTGTACTCCCTTCATCTATGGAAACTTAAGCCAAGCAACTTAATGATAGGGTAATGGTGGGCAGCTTGGCTTGGAAATAGATTAGGGACTGATCCTTCAAGCAGCTCTGCAGGCTGATCTGAGGGCAGTTTACTATTTGCAGCTACATGGGAGATGGATGTGCTGTAACTGATTTAGCAGAACCTGAAAGGGGAAATTGATGCAAGGGCTAATTTATCACTGCTGTTCCCTGTTCGGCTGTGACATGCATGAATTATTGTACAATGAACAGTAGAACATCATTGTTATTCTACACATAATCTAGGTATAGAATGATGATTAGTAATACTTTACTGTTTTAAATTGCCTTTAGATTAAAGAAGAAGTCCCAGTCGGTGGATATTAGTGGGCCAGGATGCAACCCAGTGGCAGCAGAAGCTCAGACACCTCAGCCCAGCAGACCTTTACCTGCCCCTCAGACCGCGGCTCCCGAGGAGGAGCAGGAGAGCAGCACCAACAGCCAGAGGCGCAACCCGCGGAGGAGCGACCTGAAGAGATATTACACCATTGGTGAGTTTTCTTCCACAGGAAAAATCAAATGTGCTTTTTCTGAAAGCAGGGGCTGTTCCTTCATTTGTGGTTTATTTTTTTTGCTTAATTGCAGCTGGCTAATAAGTTTACAAATGCTCACAGTGAGCAATAAGTTATCATATCTTAATGCTGATGTCAAATTGCTCTAAAGAATTAACCTGCTTTATTTACCTGAACTCTTTTTTGCTCCTTTTTTTTTTTTCTCCATAAGAAGAAGTATTGAAGAAGGCATAAAAGCAATTTTGAAGGGGATGCTTTAGGAAAAATGTCATTCTTACAGTGGATTGCATTGGAATTTCAGCAGAGATTGTTTAGAAAGTTCCTGATTAGGAAGGATTTCCAGTTTGGGGAGGGAGGAGGCATACTGAGCATGAAGAATTTTGTATGGGGCTTATTGGTATCTTTCCCTGAATATTTTGGTTTTCTGGATTTTCATCTGGAATGTCAGCATCTGCATAAGTCTTCAAAACCATCTTAGGCACCCCAGAACATGTTTTGCAGCCTGCTTCCCCACAAATAATTTTGAGATTGTGCTTGACTCCTTTTGGCAAGGTTGGAAGGGACCACAGTGGATCATCTGGTCTGATCTCTCTGCTCAAGCAGGCTCATCCCAGAGCACAAGGGACAAGATTGTGTCCACATGGCTCTTGAATATCTCCAGTGAGGGAGACACCCCAACCTCTCTGGGCAACCTGTTCTAGTGCATAGTCACCTGCACAGTAAAGAAGTTCTTTCTCATATTCAGGTGGAACTTCCCATGCATCAATTTCTGCCCATTGCCTCTCGTCCTGTTGCTTGGCAATAGTTTGTGAGCTGTTGAATTATTGCAGTATAATGTGATTGTTTCTTCTGCGCCAAGGGAACTATTTACATGTCTTTCACTTGTCTAAAAGACTAAGAAAAATGTGTTTCCTTAGACATCTTTCACTGTGTTATGTCTGAGCCCTTGAAACTGGATGTCATTGTAAGTTATGTTGCTTTTAAAGAAGGAAACTGCATTAGCAATCTACCCATTTTAATAACGAAGTCTCTATTTTAAGTGGTCAATGACTGTATGTGTTTGCATTTTGTGATGCCCAAAAATTTTTCTCTGTGTTTAAATTTGACTCACTGCAATTTCTTTTGGGACTCTTTATACAATCTTTATATTGTGAACTCCAATCTATATGTGCTTCGAGTGATCACAGGCTCTGAGCCCTAGCTGCTCAGGATGTAACCTCTGTGCTGAAACAACAGAATGTTGTTTGTACATTTGAATAATTTGTTTGGATATTTTGCAGCACTTTTTTGACAGACTTCTTGACTGGAAAAGGCCTCTGAAGGTTGTATAGTCTGGTGTCCTGCTCAAAGCAGGACCTCAGCCAGCACCAGATAGAACAGCCAAGGCTTTGTCTTGCTGAGTTTTGACAGTCTCCAGGGGTGGATACTCCACTGCCTCTCTGCCTGTCCTGCTGGAACATGGACAGTGTGCCCCCAGACAACAGCAGTTGTGGGCAACTTGCCCATAAACAGATGCCGACGTTAGTGAACAACAGTTGCAGACCCTAGGGAAGTATGAGGGGAACAGACCACAGAAAATGGCCAAACTTGCATGTTTTTTCCAAATATCATCTTCTGTTATCCTTGTACAGAGTACTGGGAGAGACCAGAGTCATCTGGACTGGCCCAGGATGGGAGAGGTGTTGGTTTTCTGTTCTTATACACACAACCTTGTCTATGGGACTTGTCTAAATCACAAAGATTAAGTTGCTAGAACCAGTATTACTGCATAGTGCATTATGTCTGACTTGCTGACAGGCAAATTAAAGAGACAAGAGCTGCTCTGTATCTTCTCAAATGTTTGATGGCACACGTTCCTGATGACTGTGAAAATGAATGGTTTAACCTTGGACAGCACAGTACTGACCAGATGAACGTGTTTACTGTACTGACTGAGTTGCTCCAATATTGAATCACGACCAATATTGACCAAAGTCAGGCTTTGGTACCTGAAAGAATAATTATCTTCTTAGAGCATATGTTAATTTATGACCTATATCACCCTCTTGACTTAAAATAAATTTTCTGCCACTTGTCTCAAAAATAACTTCTGATATTTAATCATTTGTTACTTTCTGAGGATGAATTTACTGACACACCTGTAACAGACCCTTACTCTAAAATAGAAAAACCCCTTGGATTCCTGTGATGTTCTGTGTAAGATTGGCTGTTATATAGCATAATGAAGCACAATAGATCTGTGGCCAGCTTAATACAATTACACAGAGGTTTACCTTGTTTTGCCCTTGTTTTCGTGTTGTTCTACTGAAAGCAACCTGTGTTCAAGATCAAGCAAATGGATTGAGAAAATATGTTAGAAAAGTAATGCTCTCAACTGGCTTTTTTCTTTTATTTTAAAATTAGTATTCTGTTACTTTAACCTCAGAACAAATTGGCAAATGACAGTGTTTATGGCAGTGAGTAACTCAGCTTGAGCTAACAAGTGCCAAATGTGTTTTGTGTTACTCTCTTGCTCTTTAAGGATTTATTTTAAGTAATTATCATGATGTGTAAGGTACTTTATAGATGTGACAACTGAGTTCAAATATATATAAAAAAGTATCACATCTATGTTTAGATTTGTGCATATAGACAGTTTGTGCTTTAAAATGGAACTGTCAGCATTACTTTGTCTATTAAACTAAAACTTATTTCAGGGCCTAACTGGATTTGTTAATATCTGTCCATTTTATTAAATAGCCATGCAACTTATGATTATGTGTAAGAAATGTGTAACCAGTTTTACTTCACCAATTCATGGGAAGTATTAAAAAATCAAAGGTATTTTAAAAATATGTGTTTTTTTGATTTGGCTATGCAGGAAGCACTTCAGACACTGTTCTATAAATCAGACTCTGCTTTGCAGATCCAGAGATGTGAGCGTTTTCCTTGCACACATATGCCTTGCAGAAGAAATTGTAGCAGCTTGTGTATGCTTGCAGCTACTGTGAGTAGGCACAGGCAATTGTCTAAGAGGTTGGCTTTATAAAGGTTCTCTAGCATCAGAATATTTTTAATTTTTTGTTTGTGCCACCTTATGTGCACACAGATTTACCCAGACCTTCTAAAACTGATTAAGTAATGAGTAAGGAATGTCTGGTAATTCCAAGAGATTTTAAAATTTCATCAGCACTGCTCACATGCTTCTACTTTAGATAGCTATAAACAAGTTACTTATTTTGCATTTCATCTTTCCTACAGACTATACTTCAGGTGCTTTCCAAACTTAGTGAGTCTAGTTGCTTTTTAAAAGTGGGGGGGAAAGTAGGTAAGAAAGAGAAGAACTGATAGGAATAGGCAATGGGGAACAAGTTGTATGCTTGGTTGAAATGGAAAAAAAATGGAGAGTCAGTGAGGGGGATAAATAGCTCTTCCATATGGCAGGCTCAGCAGGCAGGAAGGCTCCAGCACCTCCAGTGCTGAACTGGTGTGAAGAAACTGAGTGGGAACCTCTAGATTAATAAGATGAGTGTAGGAAAAACAGTCTGTATGGTGGGTTGGATGAAGTTTTTTGGAGAACTCTAGAAACAGCACCCAAGACCCTTAAAAATAAAAACCTAAAATTAGACTTTTTAGATGCTTCAAGCACTTAAAAATCCAGGCCACTTATTTCTGAAGTGCTTTTTGTTCAGCAACTCCCTCAAAAGAGAAAAAGAAGGTACCTGGGTCTTCAGCACTCTGAAAAAGAGGCTGAAATATTAAACAATGGAGAATCGTATGAGTAACCTGAATTCAAAGCAGTAAGGCTGTGTCAGCCTAATGCCCTGTCCAACTACAAGAGGTACAGCCATTTGTAGGTGGCTGCATCTCAGCTGTGTTATTTGTAGGACCCAGCTGAAGGGTTGTAGGACTATTCTTCACAGTATGATGCCTCAGGATATACTTTTAGCAATTTATTAAGGTGAATGAAGTAGTAAATGTTACCCTATAGAGACATGCATTTGAGGTGTATGCTCAGCTGTGCAAGCCTGGTGTATTGTGCTTAGATACCTCTGAGAGGGCATAGCCATTGGACTGCCTACCTAATAAGCCTGGTTTTGTAGATGTAAAAGCCCTTATTTTGTTCTCTCTGCCATTAAAATAAAACTACAGCACTGCTATAGAGTAAATACATGATTTAAAAATAAGAAGGTTGGATAAAAATATTTTTCTGATCAGGCAAAAGAAATTATGAAAAAGGGCAGAAGTTCATACTAGAAAATGTTATAGTACAGTATTGGTGGGGAGATGAGGAATTCAGGTTTTTTGGTTTGTTTTTTTTTTTCATTGTATCTTGCCTTAATGCAAGTGTTGCTGTTCAGGCTCTTGCTAGGACAGCTCATTTCATTTAGAACAACCATCAACTGCCTCAGGAGACATCTTTTGTTGGCACAATCTCTGTCATCAGTGGAAGGTGTTGCTGCTACAACTACACACACTTAGCAGTTTAGACACAATGCCTAAGTATGTATATGTACATGACATGCAGCATAGGGACACTTGGGAAATACTAATTGCCAAAGTTCCTTTCCCTACAGTGGTCCATTTTTAAAAAAAGTTAATTTCATGTTCAACTTGCAAAAAAAAAAAAAAAGAGGAAAAAAAGAAAAAAACCCTTTTCTCCTTCACTCTCTCCTGCAAATGAGGTCAGTAGAATTCTTAACAGAGAAAATATTTTCTGCTAGCTTAACCTTGCCATATTAGTGCTCTGAATTAACTAATATAAAATCAGTGTGGAAGAGAAATTAAGCTTTTGGGATAAGCAAATCTGAATAAATACATATTAATTGACTAAGTTTCCAAAACAATTGTCTGGTAGCTAATGCCAAAGTGATAACTGGGAAAAGACTGATGCTTATGTGAGTTCCTAATCTTGTTTGTAAGAGACAAAGTTTCAGTGAGTAGTTGCTTCAAATTTAGCTGGGATTAGTTTTTTTTAGGGATTAGTTTAGAATCACAGAACGGTTTGGGTTGAAAAGGACCTTAAAGTTCATCTAGTTCCAATGCCTTTGCCATAGGCAGAGACACCTTAGCACTAGACTAGGTTTTTAAAAGCCCCATCCAGCCTGGCCTTGAATACTTCCAGGGATGCGGTGTCCACACCTACTCTGGGGTAATCTGTGCCAATGCCTCGCCACCCTCACAGTAAAGAATTCTCTGCAGTATCTAAACTAAGCCTCTTTTAGTTTAAAGCCTTGTCCTATCACTTCATACCCATGCCAAAAGTCCCTCTCCATCTTTCTGCTATGCTCCCTTCTTGTAGATACTGGGAAGTTGCTGTAAGATTCCCCTGGAGCCTTTTCTTGTCCAGGCTGAACAACCCCAACTCTCCCAGCTTGACTCCATAGCTAGGGGTGCTTTAGCCATGGGATCATTTGGTGTCTCTCCTTTGGATTGGCTCCAGCAGGTGCCAGAGCTGGAAGCAATACTCAAGGAGGGGTCTCAGAGAGTGGAGTAGTGACAGAAACACCTTTCTTGACCTTCTGGCCACACTGCTTGTGATGAGGCCCAGGACACATTTGGCTTTTGGGGCTGCCAGTGCACATTGCTGGGGCATGTTGAGCTCCTTGTCAACCAGCACCCCCAAGTCACTTCTAATAATTCAGTACTTCTAAATGTATTGTTGTGAAAAGAAGATAGATATTCCAAAGATTTTAATGAATAGAAATATAAGTGTTAACTGGTAACTGGAATTATTTCTAATGCACAAAGCTAAACAAAACAGTATTTAGAAAGTGAGAGTATATTAAAAATTATTTTATGGGGAAACCTAAAACATAATGTATCTTTCAAGTGATTAATAAATCCATTCTTCCTGTTATGAAAGGAAGAATTAAATGAAAAGTGACCAGCTACTATTTAGTAGATACGATTATACCTAACCTTTGGGATATATGCTTTCCAGTGAGTCTATTTAAGGCATGACTGTTGCAATGAATTGGAAACATAAATAAATATAATTTTGTTTAGATATGCAGTAGATTAATTTTCTTGCTGTTTGCATGCATTCCAGTTTGTTTCCATAAAAATATTACTTTAAAATATGTCAGGAATATCTGTTTAAATGTGAATTCATACACATTTATTACTAAATTTATGTAGTGTCACAGAATCTGCCAATATAAAATTAATGTTTGGTATTAAGATCAGTTCAAGTGGTGATTTCATATCTCAGAGATCTCTCACACTGCTGGAGCTATTGGAGCTGCTGTGAGAGAGCTAGTCAGACATTACAGTGAATCTGCTATTGGACTCAAAACTGGAAAAGGACAACATTGATCCACCTGAAAATACAAGCTTATTTACAATCAAGCTGAGAGTTTTATGGAGTTTACCTCATGGGACTACCTGCTATCGAGTCACTTTAAAAACAGAGTTAGGAGGTTGCCTTTTATATTCTCCTCTAAAATAAGCATAAAATTTGTTTGAAAGACAGAAATTGTGACTTGTGGTACTCTTGTTTTCAGTGTGCAAACCTCTTCCTGTTCTGCAAGATGTTTTTTGGGATACTCTAGAAAGATATTATTCTTTTTAGAAGACATTATCTGATATTTAGTGTTTTTACTGTAGAGAGGTTTTCCTGCAAAAAATACTTCACTTTCTTTCCAAATAACATTCTTGCCATTTGGCCATTGAATATATTTGCTTCTACTCTTCTGCATAATTGAATGTGGTTCTTTTTTGTAGCGGCTCCCAAATTACTTTGCTTATTTGTTGCTCATACTAGCAAAGCACAAAACATACATAGGTGTGTTAGCTGTTAGATAAATGGTGGAGTTTGATGCAGTAGGTGCTGTAAATTTCAGCTTCATCTTCTCACTTTTAGAGAAGGACAGCTGGGAGATGAAGCTTCCAACTCTGCCTCAGAGGATCCAGGTGCTGCTTGGACACATTTGCAGAGTTTGACTCTGTCCCATTCACTCCACTTATAATTTCTTTATTGAACACTCAGTACTTTTTGAAAAGCATCATTCTGACTGCCTTCTTTCAAATATAGTTTCATAAACTTTTAGAGGAGGAGGCTATTTTCCTAGCACCTCATTACCTGTTTGTGAGTGATAAGGAAAGGGAAATAATTTGTGGAATGTGTGGATAATATGGAAAGTGTCTCTCGTAGCAACAGTAACTATGCAAAATCCTTACTCATTCAACATTTCTGAAGATTTTTATTAGTGATTCAGATCACATAGCTACTCTGGATGAGCAAGCAAGCATTTATTCATGTCTTTGTTTTTCTCTTTTTTAGTATTTCAAACTTGGAGCCATTACAAGCCAGTTTTTAATGTTGTATCCTTCTTTTGTCCTTTACAGATACTCTGCATATCCTTTGAATATAAATTAGTTCTGAGCTATAGAGACAGCATCCACCAGAAAAGTGATGCTCATTAATGTCCTTTCATTTCAGTATTTCCCTTTTCTTAGCATCTGGTTTTGGTTTTAATCATATAGAATGCTATCATATCATCTGCTGAGTCATTTTGGGCAAGAAATATTTCAGGATTTTCTAATTTTCTTGTTTTACGTCAGGATAAAGATGAAATCTTTTAGAGTTCTGTAGACAAGCTACCCAGCTTGCAAGATCAGCTAATCATGTGTACTCTTGGGATACTAAAATTTGAATCCCTGGGGAAAGAAATAAAAACCTGATCTGACCTATAAGCTCTCAGCTCTAAGAGATTGCATCATCCTCAGTCTCTCTCTCATTGGAGCTTTCTGTAGAAGAGAAAAATGGCAGAGAAAAAAGGACATGATTTCTAACATAGTGTGCCTTGAGCACCAGTCTTTTGAGTACTGGGAAATAGCAGAGCCTTCCTCCTAGCAGTGCAAGAACAAAGAAGGAAAATACTGATTCAGTGCTGAAATAGCTGGGTGATTTAGTGATAGCAGAGGCAGATAAGACTGAGGCTTTTGAATCTGGAGACAGAGTTCTGGGAGAACAATTATTACTAGTAGTGGAAAAGGGCTAAGTCAGTGGATCTGAGAAAAATCTTGATCCACATGAGGTGATGGGACCCACCAGAACACATAGTAAGGATGCTGAAGGAACTGCTGAAGTCACTGTGAGGTTCTCATTGTTGAAAGGTTATGGAGATCATGGGAGGCCCGTGATGTCTTGGAAAAGGCAAATTCTAGACCCCTTTTCAAAAAGGGGCAAAAGGATTTTCCAGGGCTGTTCCAAAGGCTGTCCAGCTTCTCTTCCAATGGTCATCACCTTCCAGAGCAGCCGTGTGTCCATGTTGGGGCACTGTGGCCCTAGCGTTTTGAATCCTTCATGGCTGGAAAAAACTCTAAAGACAGCAGTCACCAAGGTCATCAGGGGTCCTTGTGAGGAACAACTGAGGGAGCTGGAGAAGGGACATGCTGAGGAGCACCTTACAGCAGCCTGTTGCTGTCTGCAAGGAGGCTGCCAATGAGATATCTGTAGTCTGCTCTTTGCAGTGGTGCAAGGCAGGACAATGGCACACAGCCAGCCTAGAGATTGAAATATAAGAGATTTAGGCTTAATGTAAGGAAAAACATTTTTTCCCTGTGCAAGAGCATGCACACAGAGGTTGTGCTGTTTTTAAGACCCAACAACTCCATCTTCTATAAGTGCAGGGAATGTTAGCACACCAAAGCACCTGTTGTGATTATTTGTATTTTATTCATTCTGAAATCAAGTGCAATTTTTTCAGACAGCTCAATAATTCTATATGGCTAAAAATGCACTAAAATTGATTATAAAAATTTGTTGTATTTATAGTTTAAATAAAGTTTAAGGTAGCTGAATTTTTCTGATTCTCCACTCTCAGAAAAAAAAAATGTTTAAATGTCTTAAAATATCATGGGAGGTCTCTTGGTCCAAGGGGAGTGTGATATTTCTGTTTTAGTGATTGTTTCAGTTCTCTGTACATGTATCATGAAAGCTATGATTTTGGGGCATTAATCAGAAACTCAACTTTATTGATGGTGTCAAAAGTCCTCATATATTTTTTATTTGTTCCCTTAAAATTTCTTTAAATCCATAAAAAGCCCTTCTGAGATGAGGGGTGTGGGGGTAGAAAAAAATATTATGGAAAGGATCAAACCACAAATACTGCTGGTAACCTGTTTGCAGTGTGACTTCCTGACCCTTAGGAGCTGACACTGAGATGGTAAATGAGGCCATTGATTTTCCTTGCATACTGCATATATGTGAGCATGAAATCTAAGATCAAAACCTGGACTTATTTATTGTAGAATAACTACACTGAAACCAAAGTCAGTCTGGAATAAAGTGATCAAATCCATCTGTTCAGGGACACTGATCCTGAGGCATGACCCACCTCAGTCTCCACCACCTGAGATGATGGGGTGGGACCATCTCCCTCCTGTTCAAGGAGGTTGTTTTCCTGTGAGAATGATCCAATTCAAAGATGTAATTCAAGCTATTTTTACTGTGCCAAAACAGACCTTACCCATTGCCTAATATTTCTGGGTCCTTAACATGAGGGGTTATCCAATACCTTGAAAGACTGCACTGGGCTTCAAACATTGTCATTTTATTTCTTCCTTTTAAACAAATTTTTACCCTTTCCTGTATTCATGTTTTCTGATTATTTATTTATATTTATTTTGTATTATTTTGCTATATGTTGCTCGATAAATATTTCTAGATAAAGATTTTTCTAGGTAAATAAGAGTCAGATGTGATTTTCAGGAGACAGGTCTTCTGAGTTAGGATCACCCCCAGAACAGCTTGCTGTGAAGGTCCTTTTGTATTTTAACAAACTGGCTGGTTGTTTTGCTTCTTTCCCTCAAAAACATTAAGGGAACTGAGTGTTGTCACTAAACCCTGATTTTTATCTTGAACCAGGAAAAACAGATTTTATCATGGAGTTACTGCAGTGTTGAGCATCACACAATTACAGAGCATTAGTATGCACATAGCAGTATGCACAGACTTTACAAGCATAAAATATTCAACATGTACAAAAATTCTTTTTATAAATTTAGATACTAATTGGCCAGATACGTTCATGAAAACTAAATAGTGGCAGCAGCCTGCTATGTTTCCAATGAATCTCATTAATTAATATGTTTGAGAGATTCTTGTGTTCTTTTAATTTGTAGAAGATAGAATGACAGACTGTTTCCTCTGCCAGAGGAAATGTGACAAGCGTGACCTGTTCTAAGGATTGTTGACTTGAAGTTTCTCAGACACTTTTGCCATACATTTATTTAGGAACCTGTGTGACCACTTGGGTATGGAATTGGGTGGTTTTGTCACCTATCTACACTTTGAATTATGTTTTTCTCTTTACACTTCTATGTAAAACAGTGCTGAGGTTGGCTCTTTGATAGTTTGCCAAGTTTCTGATGTTCTTGCTCTGAATAAATCTCTGAGAAAATAGCTCCTCCCTACAGTCCTTTTTAAAAACATAAATGTACTAGGAAATAAAATTATGATTTGAGAAATTTGCTTAAATTCTGTCTACAAACTAGATGACATGTTCTATTTAAAACCAATAAATTCTCATTTTAATAAAACATGAGACACTGATTGTTCACAGGTCAAGACTTCCCAACGTAGCTGCTAATGTTAGCATCAGTTAGGTACTGAAATCTGCTGGGATCTTGGAGAGAAACCATCACCAGTGTGAACCCTGAGAAAATGCTGAATTACACCACTGCTGACTCTCAGCTGTCTAGTGGTTTGGCCCAAACTCAGCTCCAGTCATAAAAGATAAATCCCTGTGGGATTGCAAATACATAATGCACAGTTGAGTTGATTTTGATATTTTTAGTTAGAGTAGAACACCTTTGTCATGTTATCTGACACTGATCTAAATCTGCACTGGTTTCTTGTGATTTTTTTAATCGATATTGAATGCACACATTTCAAACCTGTCAGATAGAAGAAGATAATATGCCAAATGAAAACCATAAAACTTATTTCTTATTAAATGTTTGCTGGAAAACAAACCAAGCCCAAGCAGTTTAGCCTTCCTTAAACACCACGTTTCTCTGCTAGGTTTACTAGTGGGACTGTAATTCATCACAATTAAAAAATATGAGACTAAATATAGATAATTTAAGAAGTAAAGGGCTCATTTTGAACCCTACAACAGGCTCTTCCAAGAGAGGAGAATTTATTTTTCCCTGACAAGGTGGTTCTGAAGGATTGCCTTTTTGAATGAGAATATAACCAAGTGGAATACTGCAGGCTTAGGAATACCATGTCATTGTTACATATGATTGTAAATGACCTGCCAGAAAACACTTTCTCCAATAAGCCCCATTAATAAAGATGGATTGTGTTCAACTCAGTGTCTCAGTGTTCATTGAATGAGGTTCCTGTATTTGATGGTCTTTTAAAAGATCCATCTCTTTCACTGCTTTACCACCATATTTGCCATAAATTGATTTTCCTATTTCGTCTACCAGAGACAGAAAAAGCATAACTTCATTTGCTTTCGGATAGTTGGCAAACTTCTTCAGAACAATAAATATTTTTCTCTATTCTGCTAAGAACAAGATGCTGCAAGTTCTTTTGACTGATTACATTTTTGTATTTTTCAAGAGGGAGAATGTGCTAAGTGACAGTTAAGGACAACTTGAAAAAAGGATACTTTATTTTTTACACATGAATAGCAAAGCTGTCTTGCGCTGAGAAAGGAAAAAACCTCTTTATTACAACTACAGTCTAAATTACTTAGCAAAGAAAGGCTAAAAGATGCTTTCTTTCATAGAGTTGAAATAAATATGTCTGAGGGATGTATAGTTCATCTGAATAAACCCTGAGTTATTAAACTCTGCTTGGGTAAATAAAGAGATTGCAGGGAAAAGTGTTGGAGTCAAGAATGGCAGCACCACAGATATGAAGAGTGTAGTGTCAGTGAAGCACCAATACAGGAAGAGAGCAGCACAAGGCTAGATGTGCAAGTAAATGAGAGTGGAGCCCAGGCAATGAAGAAGAGCAGAGCTATCAAAGATATTTACTTGATAAAAACACAAGTAGACATATGGAATATCAGAAAAGCCCTGTCTCGTACCACAATCCAGTGTTCTGTTAATTAACAAGCCTTCTCAGATCCTTGTTCTGCTGACAACATTCCTATCCATCACATTTGGTATTAAGACATTTTTAATTTTAAAGAACAGGGAGAGGATTTCTAGGTAATGTACCTTTTTAGGAAAAATACAGAAATCTCAGCTCTTGTATATTGATAATTTCAGTTATAGTTTTGTGAGGGGAAAAGGTGGGAACATTTAGTCTGTTTTAGGTACCCACTGCCTTGCAGACTTACACTTCTCCTTTCCTACTGTCAGGATGACTTACATGTGAATAGGATGTAAAAATAGAAGGGGAAAACCTAAATATAATTTGATTTTTAGTTGTTAGGGACTTGAGTGGGATCATGTTTTTCTAACCAATACACATCATAAGTATGAATGCAAAATTATGTATAGTGCTATCTAACCTCATACACTGAAGAGATATCTGTTGCTTATTAGCATAACTGATGTTTCAGTTTTGAATGTTCATCCTCTGCCTGTAAATTAGGATACTATCTGGAAGATGCAGGTTTGGTCAGTTTGATTTGGGGTTTTTTAGCACAATGTATATTTTATTCTATCTTTGTTAAAGGAAGCAGTTAAAATATTATCTCTACAAACTGGACAGATTGTTAATATTTGCAGTTATTCTTATTTTCTGGGGGTTATACCACATGACCTTCATATTTATCTGCTCAGTGAAACAAGTTCCCTTAAAACCATCTGCAGAAATACAACAGCTTTATTCTGTTTTTTATTTTTTTCCCACTGAAACCTGCTATGTCTTCAGTTAGCTTGCTAGTGTCTTGCTTATGGAAGAAGTATCAGAAATATGAAACTTACTTGCAAATTGTTATTATCTATACCAACGCCAGCCTTGAGATGGAGTTTAGATATGTGTTCTTCCCAAATGTCACTGCCTGTTTTGGGAGATCAGCTGTATTTTGAAGTCCAAAACAAAACCCAGTGTCCAGGTCAGCTGGGTTCCCCCATCCCAAAGCTTCCTGGGAGGTCCTAGGTAACCCCAGGGTAAATGGAGCACAGTGTGCACTCCCAGAGCCCAGTGCTGAAAACAGAGATGTTGCAGGCTGTATAACAGTGCCACCAGATGATAGCATAAAATGTAGGGTTTGCTGCTACAGGAATTTGATGCAACAATTATTTGCAGATCAGCTCTGTTGTAAAGCATAATTTTCCTCTCAAGGTTAGTGTTTGGAAATCTTAAGACAAAACTAACAGATTTCTGCTGTAAGTTACCTCATAAATACACTGCCTGTGTCTGGGGGCTTTTATTGATTTTTCAGGAAGAAGGGAGGAGGAGAGGAGGAACAGATTGCTTTTGGGTTTCTTTGCAATTTTTCTGGGTATCAGGAGGCACCTTTTGGTTATGGCAGAAGGATCCATGTCTTTGAACTTGCCTACTTCTAAAAAACACAGATGAAAGAAGAATCAGGACAGTGTTCTAACAAGTATCAGTCTAATGTTATTTTGTGACACCCCAAGGCATGCAGGATAATTGTTTTAATTGTTACAATGGCAGTTTGAATTTAGGTTATTCATGGAATGATAGAATGTTAAGAGTTGAAAAGGACCTTAAAGATCATCTAGGCCCAACCCTCACCTCCCACTACTGAGGCTGCTCAAGACCTTATCCAACCCCAAAACTGCCAGGGATGAGGCATCCACAACCTCCCTGGGGCAACCTGTTCCAGTACCTCACCACCCTCACAACATCTTCCTAATATCTAAATTTTCCCTCTTTCAATTTGTACCTGTTGCTCCTTGTCCCATCACTGTAGTTCCTGATGAGGAGTCCCTCTCCAGCTCACATGTAAGCCTTCTTCAGGTGCTGGAAGGTGCTCTGAAGTCTCCTTGCAACCTTCTCTTCTCCAGGTTAAGCAGTCCCAGATTTGGACTCGTGGCCCAAGTTGCTCCAACAGTTCCATGTCCCTCTTATGTTGGTAGCACCAGAACTGTATGCAGCACACCAGGTATGGTCTCACAAGAGCAGAGGGGCAGAATCACCCCCTTTGACTTGCCAGCCATGCTCCTTTTGATGCAGCCCAGGATTTTGTTGGCTTTTTGAGCTATGAGGCCATACTGCCAGCTCCCGTTGAGGTTTCCATCAACCATCACCCCCAAGTCTTCCTTCATAGGGCTGCTCTCAATCATGTCTCTGCCTAATCTGTGGGTGTGCCTGGGTCTGGGATTGCTGTGACCCTGGTGTAGAACCTTGCCCTTCACTTTGTGGAACTTCATGAGGTTTGCATGGCCTCACCTCTAAAGCCTGTCCAGGTCCCTCTGTGTGGCATCCCTTCCCTCCAGTGTGCTGACCACACCACACAGCTTGGTGCCACCAGCAGATCCATGCTGTCCACGCAGATGTTGAACAGATCAGCATCAATTAATGCTATTTGAGGGCAGATTTGATTTATGTATGATATCTGTGATGATCCTGCTAGAGTAATTTGTGTAGAGAAGTGCCTAGGAATGTGATTCTATCCTAGTGGGAAATTCATATTAACAAAAGAAGGCATTTGCAACTCCAAGGAGTTTTACAGACTACTACTGTCAGTTGCTTGTTAACACTGTAGACATATTAGCACAATAAACTTGTTCTCATGCAGCCTAGCATCACAGCAAGAGAAAATTGAATAAACAGAGTCCCTTGCAGTATATTCAGGAAGCACTGATCAAAGTCATGCAGAACGATTAAGGATTTGAAATCATTTATTCTTTAGCTGTATTCAAGTTTGTTAATAAAAACAGAATCTTCAGTTAAAGTGTAATCAGATTTCACTGCTTGAAGCGAGCTGCCCCCAAAGCATATCCCACTCAGGGAAATGCTAGAAGTTGCTAAGTTAATGTATGGTGGGGGCACCATTTACCAGTTTAATACTTGTATTCATTCCCTCTACCAGAGCTTGATTTGTCCTGGGGTGCAAGAATATATAAGTAACAAAGTCGCCCCACTCTTGGAAATTACTTTTCTTGTTCAGGTGAGGGAGGGAAGATGATGTCTGCTCCCTCCCTCCCTCCCTTCCTTCCTTCCGTCCTTCCATTTTCCTTCCTTCCGTCCTTCCTTCTGTCCTTCCTTCCATTTTCTGTGATTTTGGAGTGAATTTTTCTTCACTTGAAGAAGTAGGATTGTAAATAAAAAAAATACATTATAAAACTTGTCTTAGTAAAAAAAAACTCGGTAGAAGGGTACTTTGAAGACAGCTGCAATATTTGCTGGTGGGTAGAGGGTTTAAATGCACTTTTTTCTTGTTGTATTTAAGTGACCTATGAAGAGAATGGTTTTGGTCTGTTTAGCCTGTAATCCAACAAACTGTTGTAATACTGCTGCCATCAAAACTACAGGAACAGGTTCAGCTCAAACTATTCAATGCAGATGATTTCTGTTCATCACGTTGTTTTATCCTGGGTTTTGTTTCACTGATGCAAGAAGGATGGAGCAATTTGCCACCACCTTTCTGAGCAGAACCCCACCAGAAAGGCTGTTGAAATCAAAGAGATTAATTAGTTTCTTAAGAAATCAAGAGTCTTTCTTCCAGTTATGTAATGCTCTAAATTTTGTATTGAAGTATATACAAATTCCTGTTCAAGTGAACTGAACTGCTCCCATGGAATTCAAATTCAGTCACTGTTACCGTGGGCTAAATTAAATGGGTAGCTCTCCTCTGTTTTATGAGTGCTGATCCTCTTTGTTTTCATATGCTGATAATACCAGCAGGTAAATTAGTTTCTTTGCAAGGCAGATTATTTGCTCTGCTGTCTTAGAACATTCCTTGTTCCTGATTCCAGCTCATATTTCTGGCCTGTGAACAACTCTACAAATATGTGAGGGCAGGCTGTCCTAACCAGACAAGTAAAATTTTCTGGTAAAGGGCAGTGCTGGCAGATGATAGTTTGCACCAACTGGAAATCCTAGCAGAAGTCACCAGAATTGGAAGAAACTTCAACAGATTCAGGGGTTGCAGACATGCTCTGAATACAAACCACATTAGTTTCTTCATAATAAATTATGTATGGAAACAGTCAAGTTATTAGTGTTTCTTAATCGCTAGTGATTTAGGAGTTTTTCAAAAGCAGCAGATATTTATATGCTGCCATCATTCAGAGGAAAGAGAGGTTAGTGCCCTGCTCATCCCACAGGGAAATTAGCTGTTACCCACTTAACCACTTCAAAGCATCAATGCCTACAAATCTGATTATCAAATTAGATTAAATGCCTTCCATTTAGCTCTGTAAAATTTATGAATTCAGATAATTTAAAAACAACAAGCAAGCTTCACAAAACTTGGGGGAAGAGGCAAAAATGTGCAATTCTTTATGTACAATATAAATATGATCTGCCCTACTATGTTCAGGGGTGAGTCCTAGATGAAGGTATAAATCTGCACAAACTGTCAGTGTTCATAAAGTTGGCTCTGAGTTTGCTTCATCAAAGCTTTAAGCAGAATGTGCCCATCATTTCTGCACAATGCTATTCAGGAGGCTGTAGAGAGAAATGAAGAAATTGTCTTCATCTGCCTAAAGGTGGTGTGTTAGGAATTACAGGGATTCAAATACAAGCATGGAATTATATTGGCAGCAAGAAGAGTCTGGCAGCTTCTTCCCTACCAGGCAGGATGTGTGTGCGCATAGTGCACTGCCCAAGCAGAGCGCTGCGTGGGACAAAAGTTGTTTGTTTGTTCCCCCGCTTCCTGTCACAACAAACTTGCACCAAAAGTAGAACTGTAAATTACCCACTGAATTCACAGCTTCAATCCAAGAACTGGAATTTCTTTTAAACTTGAATTGCTAAATTAATTGTAAATGTTTAATTCAGCTCTCTCCAGCTATTTACCACTGTTGGGCCCGAATGGTGTCCGCATCTGCTGTCCACATTTGTACCCCACCTTATCGTGGTTTTTAATAAATGGGTGCTTTTTAGTAATTGTTTACTTTGTGTGTTGTTTTTTCTTTGAAACAGCTGAACAACACTCAGGAAAGAACACTCCAACTAGTTTGCAGGATTGAAGCTAACTAGGAAAGGAGCCTTTTTTTGCTGTTTGTAAAGCTAAAATGTCCTTCTTGGAGACCACTCACCTCTTTTCAAACAAAAACATGCACTGAGAGCACCACGTGGGAATTTCTAATAACTTTGTGAATCAGGACCTGATCACTGAAGTAAAACTTCTTGAGGCACAAAAGGGAGTGGAAATTATGTTCTGGTTGGTGCATGAAGTAATCATAGCAGCAAAGGAAATAAACTTCTTCTCTCCAGGTCTGTCTTGCACGCGGTTGTGCAGCTGTTGTGGTTTCACAACCATCCACCCCAAACCATCTGTAGACATCTGTCCTGTGCCTGTGTGAAATCAAATCTAAGAGTTCTTAACTTCTGCTGTGACATTAATGTGACAGCAAAATACTTTTTCAAGATATGTGTAGTACTTCTGTTACAGCTACTGCTCTAGACTGTCAGTATGAAAGCACAACTTGTGAGACATGACCTCTGTGTCTACTGTGTAAATAGATGATGTGACTTCTGTAGCAGTGATAACACAAATGTTTTGTGTTCATATTTATCTAGACAGAAGATATAATGTAGAAAAGTGGCTTATTAAAAAAAATACAGAAATACTTCTGTATCTTCTGTCTCAAACCTTACAAGATTTTAATTAAGAACAGAAACTTACCTCCAAACATTTTATTAATGAACACATAATGAATTAACCACTTCCCTCATCATGTCTAGTATTTCAAATGTTAGACACTTACTAAAATTTGATGCATGTCTTCTAAATTAACAGTGAGGATGCCCCAAGATTTTTAAAGCCCATTATTTATTTTTTTGAGTTAAAAATTTGACTGATTCCAGCTAATTATAAGATTACTTTATTAAGCAGTGACAGCATCTTTAATGAACATGGTGTCTTCCCAGTACCTATCTCATTTAGCAGTTTATGAGTAATACAAAGTGGTCAAACTCTTAATTACTCTGACACCTGGGAGCCCCACTAGTGAACTTCCAGTGCTTGGAGCATTACAAACAGGACCAGAGAGCCACACTGTCCCTTCTTCAGCCTCAGATTTCTCATCTGAGAGGCTGCATGGAAGGCATGGAGAAAAACAGCACAGGGAGAGGATGATTGTGCCCATGGTGGGCTTGAGCTGGCCCTGTGGGAGCTAGACCCAGCTCAGGAGGCTGGTCTGAAGACACCTGCCTGTAGATACCTGGGTTTGTGTATAAAGTGACAAACTGAGCCAAGGGGATCCAGCACAGATGTTAAGGTATAGATGGATCCTGTACAGAATTGTGTCTCCTGCTCCCACAACAGCCTCTGCCTCTCTGCACAAAGCTTTGTTGTAGCAGATGAACTTACCAAATCTGCCTGCCTGTAAGGCAAGTAGGAAACACAGCTCTTTTTTTTTCTTTTGCAGCAAGCTGAACAAGATCTTTAGTTGGTCTGTGAGCCATTAGACAAGCTTTAGCTGATGTTTTTGATGTCCTGAAGTTGTAGATGTTCATGATTTCCTACAGTTTGTTTATTATTTATCTTATGTTTTGTACTTCACAAAAGTGTATTTAAAGAATTTGCTGTAAGTTTTATGTTTTATACAGCAGTTTATGTTTTATATGAGGTGATCTTATTGGTGCAGCCAGAGGAATATATATGGAAAGTGTTACAAATCTGTCCTTCTTTGTGAAAAGATAAACAGCAACTACCTTACAACTCATATATTATAACCATGCGTGCTCTCAAGAACAACTCTTTTCTTTTTAAATATTAAAACTGCAGGACCTATATAATTTTTCGTGTGTAATAATAACCCCATGTTATGATATTTTGAATTTACTGAAGTACTTCTTGAGAGGTCAAATGTTTTTCAGTGATTCTCTAGAGAATATAAGCAGCTTCCCAAGTGAGCACTGAATGTTACATTTAAAAATAAAATTTTAAAAAAAGAAAAGAAAATATTTAAACTGATAGGAAAACTCGTGTTACACTTATTTGAGCTAATATTCTGCAATTATGCTAGTATGAGCTCATTGAATTAACAGGGGGATATCCGGCTTTCCCACTCTGGTCACTAGCCCAGAACTAATTTAGGCTGGTGGTGCTGGGCAGGATCTGTGCCTCTGAAATGAACTGGTGATATGGGAATGGTTTCTACTGTTCAAGTGTGTCATAAAACATTATACCAATTAATACTGATGGGCTGCTGTAATAGCAGCTGTGGCATCAAGTCTGAAAGGTGGAGAAACATAAAGTAAACATTAGCAAGTAAACAGCCTCACCCATGAAGTGGACTCTCCAGAGTGGTGTTTAACCTAATTGGTAGGAAGGCACTGAGAATGTGCTCAGGCTGCAGCAGGGCAGTCTGTCTGTCTGTCGTGTTAATTAAGCAGGGTCTCCAGTCTGCAGCGCTCCAGTTTAATATACCATCATTGCCTTTATGTTCTGCTGCAAGTTGTGGAGTACAGGTACCAAACCAGCTGTGTGTAGCACAAGGAAGCTTTTTGCTTACTCATGCCAGCAAAACCTGCACTTCAGTCCGAAGGTTGCCTAACCTGTGCTTGTACCTTTGAGGACTACCATTCACAATGGCACCATCTCAAACTGGGACCATTTAAGCACCTTGAAAACAGGCCAAAAGTCAACACAATATGCCTTTTTATTTCCTGTTTCTAAATATTCAGTTGCTGCATGGTTAATGACAAAGTAGCTATGAGTTTATGACTGTATGGTATGTTAATTTAGAAGACACGCATCATTTAGAATGTGTGTAGGGATTCAGGGACAAACTGCTTCCACCTTCAAACTGATTATATGAAGTGAAAGGTTGCTGAGGACCTTGTTTTGTTTTGGTTTTTGTTTTTTTTTTTTTTTGTGAACAATCCTGCCTGGATGAAGCTGGAACAAGACCCATCCAGGCTAGTACAGAGCAAGCTGCTGCTGGCGCCTGTGGAGCAGAGGGAGCGAGCTCTGCCTCAAAGCCCTTAGAGCAGTCACTTCCAAAGGATGGGGCGTGTGCATGTTCCCTAGATAAAAGTGTCTTCTCAGCACCCACCATATTTTGCTGTGGTTTTATTCTGCCCCCAGGGCACATAGCCAAGCCTTCAGGGTTCAGGTATATATTTAAATGGCAACAAGATCCGTAGATGTGACAGACTGGAAGTTTATGAGACACAAAATGAGTAGAAATGAGGTGAGGAGGGATTGGCAAATTCTATGCATACAAAAAGAGATGAATAATGGTAGGATGATTTAAAAGAAAAGAAAATGTTAGTTATGTATGTGTTTGCAGAAACCACAAAGACTCAAAGCTCCTGTGAAAGTGCACAGAACTCTGCCACACAGTCTGAAAATATTTTTAACCTTTAAAAATAGCACGCAAACATCTCAGGGTTTTGTTTGGTGGGGTGTGGTTTTGGTTGGTTGGTTGGTTTGGTTTGGTTTGTGGAGGTATTTTTGGGGGGGTTTGTGGTTTTTTTTTTGTGTGAGTGATTCCTTGCTAGATATTTTAGTCCTACTTTTCTCTTTGAGTTTGTGTTCCAAATGAGATCATTCCTGTTAGCCTATGGAGTTCATGTAGGACAGGCAATTGCAGTAGTGAACTGTGGAAACAACTTGCGTGGTGACTGCTTCTTCCTGGAATAGCATTTTAAAGGGCACAATGTGCTCAGCAAGCTTACTTCTTGACATATGATGTGGATAACTTTCTCAGACATAGGTCAGGCACAAATCCTGCCATTTGACATGGCACAGCCCCCAAAGAGCATTAAAGTCACGCCTGCAAATACAATGGAGTCAATTTGCTAACTAAAATTGCTAAGGACATCTATCAACTAGATTGAATTAATCAGATCATTGCCAGAGTAGCAGAGAATAGAATTGTTCCTTGATGAGAGTTCTGGGCCTCCAGTTACACAACCAAAATGGCACTTTTCCACAAAGATGTCTTCAGATGGCATTTGCACGCCTACATCCCTAGCACTGCCTGGTTTCACTCATTTCTTAGCAGGGCTGTATGAATTGTGTGTCAAGCACAGATTTGGCAGTTCCAGTATGTTTTCGGGAGAGTTTATAAATACAGTGTTGTGCCTAAAATACAATGTTGTGACAGAGCTTTTCTTTTGCTAAGTAAGTTTGTTTTACCCTGTTAATCATTCAATTTTATATGAGATGTTAGCTGTATAATAATTCAGAGGAAGAAATCATACTATAGGGTATTTTAACTGAATGTATGCCTTAGGTTTCTTTAAATATAGTAAATAATTTGTCATTACCTTTTGTCTTTCAATATCTGTATACAATAGTAGTAGTTTAAAATATAACTTTAGTTACTGGTAATAATTATATGGCTTTAGAATATCATAGTTTCACTACATAGAACTAGATATTGGTGGTGTTTATTTTTGACTGAGGAAAACATAGAAAAATTAGGAAAAAAATCTGAATTCATTTGAGTTTGGGGTTGTTTTTGTTGTGTGGGGTTTTTTATTGTTCATTGATATATCTTCTCTTGCATTCATAGACTAGGTTGATTTTGAGCTTTCAGAGGACTGGTGAGTATTTTAGTACTACCTGTTAAAGCAAGTGTAGGATTTTCTTTAGGAAATAATATTGGCAAAAGTAACAAGCTCTGAAAGAAGGAAAAAAAAAAACAACTTGACCCCCAAAAAATCCATGCAGCTGGTATGGTCTCTCTGACAAAGTGGCTGTTTGAGGATTTGTCTCCAATAGACTGCTTTTATCTCCCAGGAGATGGGAAGGGGAGGAGAGAGACCTGTGACAATTGGATAAGGGAAGGTTTACGTGTGACCTATGATGCAAAGGCATGAGAGCAGCACTGTGTGCAGCTGCTTAGGTTGCAGCAGGATCTGCTTGCCATCCATGTCAAGGACAGCCTGGCTGTCTCCAAACTATTTTGTATCCCTTCATTTTACTTTTCAGTGCTCTCATTTCTGGAAGACTAAATTAGCTTGAACAGAGATGTGCTCGGCTCTCTCTGACCTAGCTGAGAGAGGGCTGATGAAGCTATGCATGCTGAGAAAATTGGTGCAAAACAGTGATTCTGGGAGGCCATGTAGAGCAAAGAAAATCCCATTGGATTTAACACATTCTGCAGAGCCATTTGTACGCCCATGTTACTCAGTTCATATTGTGCTTGTGAGCTGCCTTGGTTGTGCAGGATGGTTGCCCTGGGTAACTCAAGTGGTTGGGTTGTCCCCGGATCCTGGAAGCAACAAAAGCAGCATTGCCCTTGAGTTAATGAACTGTGCTGACTCCTCTGTGAATTTTTTTCAGGCAATTTCAGATATAGTGGAAGCTAATGGATATGTTGACTTCTATTCTCCCTGGATAAGTGGAGAATGAATTAAAGTTGTTGGCTTTTTGTTTGTTTTTTGTTTTCAGATAAGATAGATGGGGATATTGAAAGGATCACCTTATTTAGTTGATAAGGTTTTTTCACGTGCAGAATTGCCCTGGGCAGTAGTTTCTTTAGTCTTGTTATCTCAGTCCAGGAAGTATTCAGCTGCAGCTTTCCTGTAGCTTGAATGAGAGCTGTTAGCACAGCCATTAAGTTTATGAGCTGCCACTGTCTAGATACAAGATCTAATGTATCCTAGATATCAAAGCTTTGATTGATGCAGTCATTGACACCATCTCTTGTTAAGATTTCTTCATGTCTACATGGTCCATCCAGACCAGCATGTTCGGGATCTTTTCAGTTAACCTGTGTGAGCCCTGGGTCTGTGTCAGCCCTGGGCTGGGGAGAGAGCTGAACTGATTCCTGAGCAATACTGAGTTTGTGCCTCCTTTTGACTGTCATCTGGGACTTGCCCTGCAATGTACGTGTCACTCATTTGGGCTCTGTCCTCTCCCTGGTACCAGGATGTTTTGAAGTCAAGCCCATTGCCATGCTTCAGATGAATTGGTATCTGCCAATTCTATGCGTGACAGATTCTGCATTGTTTCTTTGAAGTATTTAATATTAAAAAAAATTAAAGCAATTTTTAAAGTATTTGAAGCATTTTATAAATAAAATAAAGCGCTTCCCATTTATATAGTTAAAGTGCATGAAGTAAAAATTGCAGCAACATTGAGGGGTTCCCATTTTTGTAAAGTTCGTGGGTTAAGAATGCCTGTAGTACTGTTGCCTGGATGTCCCATGTGCCAGGACTAGGTGAGTGCAGCACTAGTACTGTGACATCTATTACCACAAAAAGTTTGTTTAGAATTGAATACCATTCCTTAACAAGGAAAATGGCTTATTACTTTTTTAAGAATGGAAAAGTTGAGCGTGAGCTTTTCTGTTCTTACCTTGTTTTCTACTTGATTACAAAGGTTAATTACAAAGATACCTTGTAATGAAAGCTTATCTTAGCCTTCCTGAACTTAGGCATATAGCTTGTAATATTAGTAGGTGTGGTTGAGGTGTCATAAGGAATATGGAAGAAAATCCCCAATTTTTGAGAGAGACATAAACAAAATTAATGACAGGAAGAGCTAAGAAAAAAAGGTGGAAGAGGTGAATAGGAAATTGTTAGATCCTATACTCGAGGTGGCCAGAATGCTGCTGATAAACTGAAGCTACTCTTAGAATGGGTTTATATATATGCCTTACATTTTTTGGTATTCTTAACAAAATAAGAACATAACTGGGTTTTCTTTTTCTGTATGTAAATACACAATGTAATGCTTTAAAAGTCCTATCTGTAAGGTCAAAATTATAAAGACAGTTCCTTAATTAAATATGAAGTTTGTACTAGAGCTTACATGAATCCATGATGCTTCTGAAGGTGTTGAGGAGTTGGCCAGTTGTAAGGCCTCCCTCTGTCTCTTTGAAAGTTCATGCAGATCAGGGAGATTCCTGGGGACTGGAAATGAACAAATGCACATCCATCTTCAGGAGAGAGGATCTAGACCAGTCAGGCTCCCCTCAGTGGGAGCAGTAGCCATGTGCAGGCCCCCAGATGCTGAGGCATGACTGGGTACACCCAG
This sequence comes from Camarhynchus parvulus, assembly GCF_901933205.1. NCBI lineage: Eukaryota > Metazoa > Chordata > Aves > Passeriformes > Thraupidae > Camarhynchus > Camarhynchus parvulus. The sequence goes on from NC_044572.1 coordinate 133,198,775, forward strand.
CCTGGGGTTACCAAGGGCAGTGCCTGGGAAACTGAATGCATCCTCTGGCAAGGTGACTGCATCCCTGAATGAAGGGACAGCAGTGGATGCTTTGGAGTCACTTCCAGAGGCTACTCCTGATCTAAATTAGACTACAGAAGACTCTCTAGAGATAGGTGGGGTTCTTTTTTGAGGATAAAATGCTAAGCTAGCAAACAGGAATCGAATTGACCAGGTCATTCAAGGCAGTGGGAGCTGAGCAAATGAGATATATGCAGCATTTAAGTGTTGGCCAGTGAGTCCCCTAACATTTCTTACATGTTAATTCAAGCTGAGTCTGAAGTGTACAAGATATAATTTGAACACTAAATCTTCGGGGTTCCTCCTACCTAATCAAATAAGAATCAGAAATACATATGGAAGAGAATATTTTGGTCTATTTATAATGCAGGTAGTCTAGACAGCTGGTTATAAAATGAGTATTTTCCTGCCTTTTTTTTTTTCTTAACTGATGAAAAACTTCCACCTTATAAACAAGGGAAACACTTGTGTAATCCATGCATCTGATACCACAATGTCTGTAAGGTATTGGAGTGTAAGTAGGAAACAGATTTTGTCATTCAACACAGGGCTAAATATGAGTGTAGAATGCTAACTGGCTGCACGTACAGGGTATGCAGTCTTCTTTGAAAAAAAAAAAAAGAAAGCTTGTATTTATTTTATAGACTTTTAAATTTTAAAATATGCCAGACATGCTCTATTACTTTCTGGGGTCAACTTTGCCATTATTCAGATGAGATATTCAAGTACTATACAGAGTCTTCAGACCAGATTTAGGGGGATTTTAGGCACACAGACAACATGCTAGGCCTCTACAGAGTGAATATTTTCTGTTCTCTTCAAAACTTCAGGTTGAAATCCTAAACCCAGCAAAATGGATAGAAAATTTTGTTGATTTCAGGAAAATAGGATTTCAACTTTAGAGTTTCATCTTGTGCCTATCAAAGTGAATGAGTAATGCCATTGATTAGAGTGAGATGAAGAATGAGTCACAAACCCTCTATAGTCACTAATGGTAAAATATAGATTATATCCTTTTAGGACCTTCTAGGATCTTTTTCATGTGAACTTCAAAGAAGTAATGATAAATGTCTAGATAAATAACTTGGTAACTTCTGAAGAGAACAGTTTCCTGCCCTCACGAAAGTCTATGGCAGATAACACAGATTTATTACTAAGAAGAATGTATATTTTGGGGGGCTGTTTGTTGAATTCTTTTGTTGTTTTTTTTCTTCTTTATTCTTTTTTTTTTAATGAGGCAGCAGATGTTTACTAAAGACTAATTAGAAAAAATTTGTCAGCATTTGTGGATTTTTTCCTTTCATGATTCAGGAGATAAGCCTGCTTTGTTCTTTCTCTTTTCCTCTCCCTCTTTAATGAAGTGTTTCTTAATAACTACTGATTGAAATCTTCTGTACCCATATTTGATGACAGTCAATTTGGGACAGAGAGCCCTCATTACTGAATCTGTTTCTGTCACCATGCATCTTGCAAACAGGTTGGCCAAAAGTGTATGTTAGATCATAGTGTGTTTTTGCACATTGATGCACCTGTATGTGCCAGGTCAGATTGGGATGAAGGGACAGTGCCTCAAACCCTGGAGGCTCTTGGCACTGAGCTCTGGGTCACTCTGGAGGTCTCCTGCATTGTTGTGTCTTCGGGGGTCTGAAATTCCTGCTCCAGAGACCAAGACTTTGATGCCCGGATACCTTTTCCTAAGGTGCAGAAAGGTCTTTATATCACCATAGCAGTGCTTGGAATTAATTCACTGTATTTGCTATGATGCTGGAATAGTGCATTTCTGCAAGGAGAAATGAACATAGAATTTGCAGGAAAAACAAAAGAGAAGGTCTGGGTCTTGTTTACTTGTCCAATTAATGTGTCTGGGTTTGCTTACAGCTAGTGTGACTGACTGTAAAGGTGGTCAAAGAAAAATAACATATTTCATATGGAATAGGATCTCCAGCCTTGATTTCATGAGCTGTACTAGTACTAGTACTTGAATTTTGAGTGTTTACTTGTTATAGGTCTTATTTTTTTATTATTCCTGATTTTCCTTCAGGATTAAGTCAGGTTGGGAGAAATTTAGTTCAGTGAAGCAACTGAGCTTTCAGTGTGTTCATTATATTCAGATGCTGATCACCTTGAAATTTTAATACAACCAGCAGTGAGCGAATACCTGTGGCAACCCATTTACATGAATGCACAAAAGGATTTCCTCCATATTCTGTGCTGGAAGACCTGATGCACTGTCACTGCAGGGAGAATGCAGGGATTTCCCCCCAGGTCACTGTTTGGATGAAAGGTGAGAGGCTCTGCCTTTCACTTTGTACTTCAGGCCAAACCTGTTCTCCTGAAACACATGGAAATCAGCAGCAAAGGAGCTGAGTGTCTGATGTGGGGCTGCTCCTGCTGCCTCCCAGATGGTGGGAGCAGCTTCTTGACTAGAAAGCATTTCAGTTCATTATTTTCCATCAATCAGGTCTTTCATATAAAAAAGGCAGAAAACAGGGGAAATTATTTCTCTTTTTAATCATTAAACTTTGTTTTCTTGATGGTTTAGTACTATTAGAGAGCTGGCTTAATGTACATTTCAGTATTTTCATTGGTTGCAGCAACAACATAAAACTCTATTTTTCTTCCTGCATAATGGAAGACTGATTTTCAGGATAAATGAAATTGGTTTATGCTAAGTTGGAAGTTTTATTAATAGTAAGCAAGTTATTGTGTAGTACTGATCGTGTCTAGCTCCCCAGACTCCACAGAGTAGATATTTCTACAGGAAGTCATCTGTAGATTTAGCTGGCAATCAGGCAGAGTCTCAGCAGGTAGCATATGTATATTCTCGATTTCTCAATTAATGTAGACATATCATGGAAGACTACCTCAAAATCTCTTTAAAACTTCTGCCTTACTGCTACCTCTATTTGCTGGACAGATTCCTTTTCTTCAGCAGCTCCAGCCCCAGATCTCTTGTCCCATTCCTCACCTCATGGGTATTGAAATACCCATATTTTGAATCACTGCTGTCTCCCTTTGGGGACCTGGTGGTGGGGCAGCTCCAGGAGATGTGCTGGGGATCTTCACAGTCTTGCTAGTGACTCTGCACACAAACAACCTCTCCAGTCAGTCATTATTTCTTGCTGTGAGCATTCCCCATTTGAGCCTTTGCTTCCTCATAGGTACAACCTGAAATACCAGCTGACAGGTGTCAGTGTTGTGGCTCTCCTGAGGCATAAGGCACTCAGAGCACGGATTCTGCTTCTAGGGTGCTGATTGCCATCCACTGTAGTTGTTCCCTCTTATGACACATGAATAGTGGCAGATTTCTGCCAATGCAGATGACACCAACTATTTTTACACTGAGTTTTTTCACATTATGGTTTTCTATTTGTTCATAACTGATGTTCACCTAATTTAGATTAAGTTGTTTTGATTTCTCACTTGTCCTAAATTGTTGTAGCAACAGCAGTAGTACTGACATGCACTGTGGTTAAACCCTGAAGACACATGAATGCTGAATAAGAATATGATTTTCCTGTCATATTTCCAGGGTTTGAACGCTCCCTCATAGCATGCTTCTTTCTCTGATGTCATGCCAGGTTATTCCTGATGCTTCCTGACTTTAAATTACTTGTCTGTGATTTTAAGTATACTGCTTTGCTGTACTTCATCAGAGACATTGTTATTTTAGGAGAATCATGTTGCTCCACATCAGTAATTTAGAATATATTGGAGAGACATATGTTTATGTGTATGCATTTATATTTTAAACTCTTATCTTCAAAATTCATGCAGAAAAAAAACCCCTGAAAATAGTGTTTTGTGAAAGGCACAGAAAGTTAGTCATCAGAAGAATTTTCCACTCTGGAAATAAACAGGTACATGAAGGCAAAACAAAAAAAATATGTGGATCACCATATGAAGTGCCTTCAGGTAACATAGGCTCTGATCAAAAAAGGGAAGAACACTTAAGGATTCAATTAGAGTCTTTGCAAAGAGACCTGGACAAATCAGAGGACTGGGCAATCACCTCGTGTATGAATTTCAACAGGGGACAGTGCCAGATTCTGCTCCTGGGATGGGACAGCCTTTGATGTATGGACAGATAGAACGAGATACTGGAAAAGCAGCCCCATGGAAGGGGAGCTGGGGGTCCTGGTTGATGGCAAGTTGAACATGAGCAAGTTGAACATAGTGCCCTGGCAGCCAGGAGGGCCAAGTATGTCCTGGGGGGCATCAGGCACAGCATCACCAGCTGGGCAAGGGAGGGGTTGTCCTGCTCTGCTCTGGAACAGCCTCACCTGGAGTGCTGGGGGCAGTTTTGGGTGAGACAATATGAACAATTGCAGAGTGTCCAAGGGAGGGCAACAAAGATGGTGAAGGGCCTTGAGGGGAAGCTGTATGAGAAGAAGCTGAGGTCACTTGGTCTGTTCAGCGTGGAGAAGAGGAAACTGAGGAAAGATCTTATCACAGTCTACAAGTTCCTCACGAGGGGAAGAGGAGAAGCAGGTACCACTACTTCACTCTCATGACCAGCGACAGGACTCATGGAAGTGGCATGGAGCTGAGCCAGGGGAGGTTGAGGTTGGATATCAGGGAAAGCTTCTTCATCCAGAGGGTGGCTGGGCACTGGAACAGGCTCCCCTAGTAAGTGGCCACAGCACCAAGCCTGACAGAGTTCAAGAAGTGTTTGGACAATCTGTGACCATGTGTTTGCACATGGCATGACTCTTGGGGCTGTCTGTGCAGGACTAGGAGTTGGACTCTATGATCCTTGTGGGTCCCTTCCAACTCAGAATATTCTATCATTCTATGATTTCATGATCATATATAATTCTTCTAAATTTCCATATGACTACATCTTTTCCAAGATGTACTCTTTGCTTCTGGTATAAGCTGGTAAATCCTAGTTAGGAATAAGTATGTTCTGGTGCTGTCTGCTTGCCTCCAGAAGGCAAAGTAAGTCAGTGAGAATCAAGGCACATGCATATGGCAAAAATTAGTTCAGATCAGCTGTGCAAGAATCTGAGCATAATTCAGTCAAAATTTGGTCAGTATGCAAGACACTCTGCAAGTAGTATTCACACACAGCTGTGTTTTAGTGAGCAAGGGACAGGTCAGAACTAGAGCATTCATGTTGTGTCCCACTCCTCCCCTCATCCTCCCCAAGGGCTTCTTCATCTCAGCTACCTTGTACCCATCCCCTCCAGTGTGCATCCCAGTGCCCTAAATTGGTGGCTGGTCCCTTCCCTATGTCCAGGAGAAGGAAGGGCTGGCTGGAGGGTGGCTCAGCAGGAGGCACCCAGTACTTCAGTGTCAGCTCTTCATGCCTTGCCTGCAGCTGCTGGGCCACTGATGGCAGCACAGCCATGATTAAAAGAAAACTGCTGCACTGAAAAGGCTCGTGGCTCACAGAAATAATATGTTACATCATGCTGGACTCAGAGGAAAGGTCTTCTTGTTTCTAAAGGGAAAAAAAAACAGAACAACACAATATTTTGTGGCAGTTTTACAATGTAGGATAGAAAGATTTGTAATTTTTTTTAAAGATAATTTGATTTGTTTTAACTTAAAAAGGAGAACTGTGTGAGAAATTTCAGAGATTTGCATGTCATTTATCATTCATTGTAAGTGAGCAGGAGGGCTGCACATTTCTGTAAAATTGCAAGGTGTAGTGTCTGTCTTTAAAATCAAGGGCCTTTTTGGCTGACAGAAGATAATGTTACCTGTCTCATTAAAAAGTTGAACTGTCCTTTATGGCTATTTTCAAATATTCCAGTCACTTTTAGTGCTCTGCAAAATGTGCCTAAACGTAATCCTTAAAAAATTGGGAAATCATTCAGTATGGGCTTGCAAAAACAGATTTCAGCTTGGCCTGCTGAAGAGTCAGCTGACAACAATGTTAATGGTCTGTTAATATAGATCAAGGAACACTGTGATGAATTTATTATTGCAGAGTTTTTTGATTGCTAAAGAAAACAGGCTGTTAGTTTAATACTGATAACTCAATTTTAATTTTCTTTTCATTTTTCATCTGGTTCAGCATTTGTTGCATTTCAAAGATAAAAAATGAATTCTCTAGCAATAACTCTGTATATGTAGAAAAAGAAATTATTTTACATTGGTTCTCACAGAAAGGAGCACTAACTTTGCTGTTGAGTAAAATTGCTTGTGAATTACAAAACATATATGCCTTCATGTTATTTTAAAAATGGATATGAAAGTTCTAATTCTTAGAAATAAAAAACCTCAGTAATTTAAGTTTCTCATATCAAAAAAATGATTGGTGTTTTTTTTTTTTTGAAATGTACAGTTAGGTAAATGTCTCACTAAATTCAACAGGGATAATAAGAAGTCAGCTCTGTTATTCTAGTTGCAGATCTGTGTATGTGCATTCACAACCTTATGTAAAAATGATCTGGTGAATTTATTTGGGTTGCATGATTAAATAAAAGATGGAACTTTGCTGTGAAAATGAAGATCTGTTTTCTGATTAGTAGTTCTCAGAAGCTTGTCAAAACTGTGGAGAAGGAATCATGGCTCATTAATGAACTTGTATTTGATTCACTTATGTGTCTGATGCAGGAAGGTGTAGGCAGGACATGTACTGCCTGCGGCTAGAGCAACCAGAGCTACTGTATGATGCTTGTGGAAATTACTCAGCTGTAAGGAGAGGGAATGAATGTAACACATTCTTTTTGCGTGCATAATTTGCCATCTATCCTCATTCATGGCCTTGCGACGGTGCAGACCATGGTGCTGCTCCTCTGGCTTTAGATTTAGCTTCAGCCCATGGCCCATATGCTTGGAGTTGACTGCAGACTGGTGTGCTGGGATATTAAAACTCCACTGACTGTGGAAGCTTTTCTGAAACATGAACTCCACCAAAGGATATTGCATTTTTTGTACATTTACTTTCCTGGAAGGGGTTGGCTTTTACAGCTTCAGTTTCATAGGCACCTATATTTGGGGAGAACAGGCCCCTTTGCACAGAGCATGCAAACAGAAAGTATGTTTGTAATGGACTCAGTTTCTTAGGTTTTCAAACTTCTTGTTGTTACTTCCTATATGTATCGGACATGAAAACCTGATTACAAGAATGAAACTAAGGATATCAAAACATGAAAAAATGGAGTATGTACCTGCGAAAGAAGTCTTTTTAAATGTGCTAGATTGGTTAGATCTGATATAATTGTCAATCAATACTTTCAAACCCCAAAGAATATGATGTTTGCTAGAACACAGAGCAGAATTGCAAAGCAAGACTATTCCCTCCTTTTTTGATACTTACTTTTTAATTGACTTTGCTGGATATACCCTGATATTTTAGATTATGCTTTGTCTGAGATCAGCCATGTCTATATACATTAATGTGCCACAATTTAGTATGGACTTTGGAAATGCACATCAAAAAACCAAAGTTCCTATAAATCTCTCATTCAATCAACCAGTCTCTTGTTCAGGCCATGTGTTCTGAAGACCTGTTAGAGACCTCTTTTCAAGTACCTTGAGCCCACCTGGTGAATCTTGCAGTAAAGGAAACATTTTCTTGTTTTCAAGCCCACTTTATATGTGATTCCCTGTTTTGTATGTGATTCATCCCCAATACCAAGATCAGCCTCTTGTCCTCTACAAGATGCCCACCTTTCCCCCAAAGAAACTGCATGCTTCTGACAGCAGTATTTGCTCCTGTGACCAGCAATGGAGCCCTCCGAAGAAAACCAACCACACTCTATATTTTTCCATCAGCCTCCAAACAAAGACTGAAGGGAGGGCACAAAAAGCAGTAAGAGGAGCCCTCTAATGGACCTGTCAGAGGCCCCTGGCCCCAGCCTTGCCAAGTATGTATGTCCAGCGCACAGCATCTGTCCTAGCTCACACCCAGGCTCTGCTAGGCCTGGCTTTTGAGATAGTCCAGTTCTAACTGAGGAAACTTTAATTTGTCTGTGTGGCATAGAGTGAAAAACGACGTGAGCCAAACTGACTCCAGGTGGAAAGTTTAGGCCATTTCATTTTTTTTTCCTGAGAACCCTTCTACACATGAAGGTTTGCGAGGCCCTGAGGGAACACAGGTTATGGTACCTTGTGGGTCACTTCATGGGAGTGACCAAGGCCCTCCTGTGCCAATTTTTTATCCCAAGGTGAGTATCCAATGCAGAGTGCTGCAGAGGATCAGCAGTCCTGAGGTCTTAGTGACCCCCTTATGCCTGTTAGGACTTTCTTCCAGCATTTTTGAGTGCACCCAAGCTTATGCATGGCATGAATGCCTAGGATCTGGGCATGTGGGTGAAGATGTAGACATGAAAGATGTCAGAGTGGGAAAGCTGGGAATAACTTGGAGACAAAAAAATAGCAAAAGACAGTTTACAAAGCTAGACAAAATGCAAACAGATACTCATAAATTACATAATGTCATTGAGGTAGCTTTGTTGATGGAGTTGTTTTTGTTTTTGCTTCTTTGCCTGAAGAATACTGGAGGAACAGAAAGGATCAGAGCAGTAACTACTGTGCTTTAGCTGTTGCCAGATGGTGGCTGGCATTTTAGGGACATTCTCCACTGGCATATGTCAGACTAGCAGTGTGGTTACTATGGACTGGGGCTTTGATGAACCAGCCCTAGAACAGCAGAGATTGAACTGACTGTAGATCTAGAACTGAGCCCTATTTTTGCAAAGTGTCTAACCACAACTAATTTCTATAAAAGTCATTATGATAACTGTAGGTGGCTTTGGGACTACACTGAACTGTTTTGGAAACAATTCTGGTATTTCAGAGTTTTATATAGAAATTTTATCTGCTATATAAACCTGTGTGGCTGTGAATTTAAAAACGAAAATAAAGAAAGAAAAAGTGAGAAGTGGAAATATTTCCCGAATTCCATATATTACAAAAGATTTGCAAAACACTTTAGTGCTCAAAATATTTTATTATTATAATTTGAAACAACCTGCTATAAGGGACAAAATATTAAAATACAGATAGATATATATGGATGTATAATGTCATAATAAATTGTTGTAATTTTCAGTTATAAGTGATACCTGAAATGTGAAAGAATATCTTAACAAAATATTGAAGGATTATTTGAGGGTTTTTTATTACAAGGAACAATGCAAGTAACATTTCTCCTAAATTTTTTTCCTCCTTTGCCGCAAGGAAATGTTTATTTTGTTCCCTAAACAAATTTGATGTACTTCATCTGTTTCATTACTTAGTTCCTTTCCAGCATGTGCAATTTTCCTTTAAAGTCATTGTGATGTCTGTATTCTTTATATTTACTGGACATTTGCAGTCTAGGCTGGTCTGTGACAGATTAGTCTTAGTCTTAGAACCGCAAAACCATAGAATGGTTTGGGTTGAAGGGAACCTTTAAAGGTCCAACCCCCTTCATCTTGGGCAGCAGGCTGAGGTGTGAGCATGTTGCTGTCTATTAGAAAGAACTCTTAGCAGTCACAGAATTATCAAATGCAAAACCTTAACTGTATGGAAGTATTAGCTTGAAACTCTTTTCCTCAATAAAACAGCAAGAGCAAAAAAAAAAACAAAACTTAATTATATACTTTCAGGTCCAATGTTCTAACATAAAGTTTCAACTAGAATTGTCTTTTCCTCATTCCATTCCATGTCAAGGTAGTACATTTTCATGGAAGAATTATTCAATTTACCTCCAAAGGATTAAAATATATCTTAGGGTTTATTGAAATACTTTTTTTTAAGAAAAACTTTTGCAATCTAGTGAATCACCAAGAATGAGGATGTCACTTTTGTAAATATGAATTAAGGGTTGCATTGCTACTAGAAACTTCACAAGTAGTTTCAAACATATTATCTCCCCATAAAATGTAGTTTTATTTTAGTACATAACTAGAAAAGTTGTATTTGTGGCTTTGAATTCCTTATCTGTACAAAGATTTATTACAAGTCATTATTCTTGTGGTTTGCATTTTACAACCCTAGGACATTTGGATTTGATAGAATGTCAACAGTGCCACATTCTGCCGGAGAAGGAAGACTGGAGTTGAGTTTTAATATTGTAGGCTTGTCTAATTAATGAAATAAATGCATTTCTGCACAGAGCATACACTTGAGATTCTCTTGAAAGGAAGCCCAGATCTAAAATTTCCATGACAAGTTGTAATATTTCCATCCAGAAGACCAAACCTACCATCTGTGAAGCTGCAATGCAGATTTGCAATACACAGACCAAGATCATGTACAAAATGTGCATATTGGCAAAAGTCTGATGAGGGAAATCTGGGGTTGAGTCTGATAGCAAACTAGTGCTCACCTTACTGCTGAGGGATCCTCATGAAGTTCCTCCACTACTGGCAGCTTTGGATTGAGTTCTCAAATGGCTCCAACATCTGGCGCCCTTGTGAATTTAAAACATGCTTTGCTTAAACTGACTTTGTCCTGATGGGCATTCCTTTTAGCATTAGTATTGTGCCCACAAAATGTTTTCAGTCAAAACTTACAGCTTGCATCCAGAGTACTCAGAAGCCACCATCAGCACAGAGTTACATGAGCTGCTCTTACTGCTTGAGTGTAAGTTCTGTTGCACTGCATCATTTGTTACAACAAAACAATTCTTTAGATAATCTGTAATAAAAAGGAGAAGCAATTTAAAATTAATACAGTCTTCTCCTTCAATACAAACTCAACTTCAGGGGTTGAAAAGTTATCAAAAACATTGCTTTTTGCTCTTATTTAAGATCATAATTGATAGAGAGGGACCACAGCTCCTATTTTTAAATGTGTTTTCCTTGCATAGTTTTGTATAGCCTTTATCCTCTATAAATACAATTTTAAGGAAAAAAAAAATTGTCAACTGCATTCTCTTATGGCTCGTCTGTAGGCACAGAGGTGCACTGCAAAAACTTAAGGGAAATAACACCAGAAGTGCCACCTGCAAATTCAAACTGCAGTGAAGAGTTTCTCTCTAGAAGGTAAAAGAGGCTGGAGGAGAACAGGGAGAAATCACTACTCTTGTCAAAAGCCCTTCTGACTGGTTAAATCTTTACTTACTGGTAAAAGTTTTGGAAGAACATAGCAGATACAGCTTGTGATGGCAGTCTCTTTATGCAGGATAGTAATTCTCAGGAGAAACAACCTTGAAGTCGGAAGTTCTCAGTGCTCTGTCTTTCCTGAAGGATCTGTCTCTGGTAGACCAAGAACTTCTACAGGAACAAAAATAGTGAAACCAGAATTTTAGGGTTCAGACTGGTGCATTCAAGTTGAGTCAGAGATGATCTTCAGCTCCTGCTTGTAAGTTTGGCAGGAATATTTATATGCACCCTTTACTAAGGAAATTACAGAGATGATCTTCAGCTCCTGCCTGTAAGTTTGGCAGGAATATTTATATGCACCCTTTATTAAGGAAATTACAGACAACTCTTTCAGAAGCATAGTAAATGAGAATATTATGTCTTTAGAATACACTTACACTTGGATAAGTGATTGCTACCTTAAAGCCAAGTGAAGAACAAATATATAACTTCTGTTTTTAAATGTGTTCTGGGTTGGGGTTTTTTTGGTGTGTGTACAATGCTGTCTTATATACAAGCAGTCTTCATGTTTTACCCTCATTCATGGCATCATGGAAACGGTTGTGGAATGAGTCACACAGCTGGAATGCTGCAATGGATGGCTATAAATTCCTCAGAAGGGATGGGTAGGGAAGGGGAGGCACTGGGGTAGCCTTCTATGTTGGAAGTATTTTGATTGTCTAGAGCTTAATGATGGTGAGGATAGGGTTGAGTGTTTCTGGGTCAGGATCAGGGGGAAGACCAACAAGGCAATATCATGGTGGGACTCTGCTTTAGACACCCAACCAGGACAAAGAGACAAAGAAAATATTCTAAAAACAGTCTCATATTCGCTTTCACTTGTTGTCATGGGAGACTTCAACTGACCAGATGTCTGCTGGAAATACAACACAGCAGAGAGGATACAAGCTGGAGGTAAAGGGTTTGGAGCACAAGTCTTCTGAGGAGCAGAGTGGCTGAGGGAGCTGGAGTTGTTCAGCCTGGAGAAAAGAAGGCTCAGGGAAGACCTTTTTGCTCTCTAAAACGACCTGAAAGGAGGGTGTGGCCTCAAGTTGCACCACGGGGGAGTTAAAATGGATATTTGAAAAAATTTCTTCACTGAAAGGTTGTCAAGCATTGGCTCAGGCTATTTCAGAAGTATTGGAGTCGCTGTCCTTGGAGGTACTTACATGTAGCTGTGCCACTTGGGGACGTGGTTTAGTGGTGGATTTGGCAGTCCTGGGTTAACAGTTGGACTTGATGATCTTAAAGGTCTATTTCAGCCTAAACCATACTATGATTCTGTAATTCTATGATTTTGGGACAGAAAGCTCATGCAGGCCTTCTTAAAGCCATGAAGTGACAATCTCCATGCAGTAGTTTAGAGTTCTAGGCATTTCTAAGAAATTACTTAAGATTTCATGCTGCTAACTGAAGCTTGTAGCTGTGCTTGTGATCGCCACCCTTCCCAGCTGGATGGGGATGGCATCTCTGCCCCAGCTGGGACTTGATGTGACAGGAACTTCCCTAAACACACCTCTGCATGGCTGTTGGCCACTGTTTTCCCCAGGCCTTGCATTCTGGAGGCTCTTCCCTTTGCCAGTCCATTTCTGAGGAGATGAAAGAACATGTGTTTTGGCTATAATACATGGTCAGCATTTTTAAAGAGAACAACTTTTGATCCAATAAATAAATGAATATCCTCTAGAAGGTCAGTTACAAAACGGGAGCTGTGTGTATAAACTCCTTGGAAATACAAAATTCTGCTCTTCCTCATTTTGAGTTTAGATTAAGTTCTGTCTCCACTGTGGCTCCAAGGGAAGATTCCCATACATGGAAATTACTCAGTGGAAAAATACCTAGAACACCCAGAATCCTTTGCAAATCTCTCGTTCTTCTTTCACGGAAATGATAATATATGGGTTTGGATACTGGAGAAATTAATCTAAGCATTTTTTTATACAGGCAATCTTTTCCAATCTTGTCCCATCCTCCATAGCTGTACCGCCTCTGGGTTGAAGAGTTCCCCAAGAAAAGGCTGTTTAAGTTTGATGTCAAAGATAGACTAAAACTTGAGGATGAGCCTTGACTAAATATAAATGAGTCTTCACAGTTGACATTTAGAGAGCCTGAGCCATGGAATTACTTGCAGCTTTGCTCAGTTACATTATGTACAAAGTTCTGTATGAGCATTTGTGAATTTCTTTTCAGGTTGTGCCATTGTTATTACCACGCGTGGCATCGGTTTCTCATAATCCATGTCAATAGAGGCTGTGAGTCCCTCCACAGAGGTCAGTGAGTCCGTCACAGTGCCAGCACAGACGTTCCCGAAGAGGAATGGGGAACATTGAAGTGTTTGTTCTTCCTCAGCAGGAAAATTATAGTCTTGTGCCAGGGGCCAGATCAGGGGCTACCTAAGCATTTCTTGGGTTAGGATCTGGGGGGAAAAGAGCTGAAAAAATCAGCTTAATTTCTATGTCCTGCTGCATCTTCACCTGCTGTTAACAAATCCTGGTGGGAGGAGGGAATCTCCCATCACATTGTTTCCTACATGGAAATTGGAGCCGTATCTTCCAGCAGAGTTTAACTGCTGCAAAGAAAAATAGTACAAAGAATTGCTGTCGTCAGAGTGAGCAGAAGACATAATTTCTGCTTCAAAAATTTTTTGAAATTTAAGACCTTCTCTTCCAACTTGGGGTGCTGCAAAATGCACCATGTGTTGTCTCATCACTGCTGAGATTTTTTCTTGTGCCTTCATAATTTTGGTTTTCTTGTCATTCTCACATTCTCACTCCAGTAGGTATGTACTGTATCACAGCAGTGCCTGAAGAGCTCTTTATATACAATGTGAGCAAAAACCTACTGCAAGGAATAGGTAGCTTTAGAAGAAAATAAGAAAACAGAGAGGGGAATATAAAGTATTTTCTAGGTATTTAGTGAGGCAGGATCCATACATGTGGTCACAGAGACGGAGTGAAAGGTTGGACTTAATGCTTCAGGAAAGTGTGAAAAATCACACTTCTTAGGCTTCCCAGAGAAGCAATATTATTCCTGAGGAGATCCTGACCTGCTTGCTACCCCCTGCATGCTGTTTCCTGGAGGTCACCTTCTCCTGATCAGGGATTCCATCATAAACAGAAGTGGGGGAGAGGATGAAGCACCTCCTGTGAGTCCTTCACTTGCACCAAGAAAAAGCTTTAAGGACACCAATAAAAATTTTATGAATATGCTTCTTTCCTTCTCTTCCAGTAACTGTGCCTGTGCCTCCACTACTCCTGACAGTATGAAATGTGTGGTATCATAAAATTTTGTATAATGAGGGAACACTAATGATGGAGGCAGTGACTGCTAGACAAAGTGGTCTTTTTACTAGTTCTAACTTTTTTCCCCTTAAAAGTCTAGCTCTGATATCTGTGATTTCAATGCTGTGTAGAGTTTCAAATACTGAATCTCCATATCTCAAAGACTTGTCTTCTTCTTTTTGCCTGCTCATTGCAAGGTTTTCTTCCTTCTGTATAAATGGAGATTTGTGAGCTGTGGGTTAGAATCCATCATGGAAAAAATGCTCTGGGAATGAAGTAGCTAACTGTACTTTTTGTGCCTTTTAAGGACACAGTTTGTTGTGTGCCAGAGAAGAGGAACCAGTGAGTAAACAAAAAGGAAGAAACAAAATAGTAAGATCTCCTGCATTCCTGACTATGGCAAATATGACTGCAAAGCCAAAGGCCATTGTGTGGCCTGAATACTTGCCAAAACAATCAGTCACTTATATGGCCTTGTATAGGTATTATTGGCTTGCAGAATCCCTATTAATAAAGGGATTTGCATAGGAACCAATAGCAGGGTGCATTTTTGAACAGATATCTATTGGAACATTCCTTTAAACAAAGTTTGACAAAATGTACTATATTTAGACTTGTACTTTTCCACTGTCAAGATGTTACATCTCAAAATTCGGCAGAATGTCCTCAGGGAGACACACATTTCTGTATTCTGTGAGGGGGCAAGAAAAGGTGTGGCTGGCATGAACAAATCTTGATCAAATGCTTTCTTTAATTCTTCTACTGTATGCTGGGTTATTTCTTCAAACAACTAAGAAGCAGAGAATGTTTCCCTTTCACTTTTTTCTTGATTAACCCTCTGCTGCCCAGGGTACTAACCAGTTAATTAACATTTGGAAATAAGATCTTGGAGTGGAATAAGAGAAGCAAAGTTCAGGACTTGCAGTAGCACCACAGGAGCTCTGCTGTAAAATCTCGTTGAGCCCCATTCAGTGCTTTCCATCTCTCTCTGTGCTCTTCAAACAAACCCCTTTCTTGACCCAGAAACAGAGCTGAGTTAAGAGTATGACCCAAGAAGCCAGAAGAAATTGGCTCAGAGAATCCTTTCACATTTTTGACCGTGCCCCTTCACTACAGTCCTATGCCTTGGAGTCAAGCTGTTATACCAGTGCCATCAAATACTTCTGTACTGAGGCAATATTCTTGCATGAGACTGCCCTGTGGAGAAATTTCCAGGATATGATTTATAAAGCTAACACCAGAGATTGTACCTTCTTAGAGATCAGTAAGGCAAGATTTGTTCCTGTACATATAAGGAATTCATCCAGGGTATGTGACTCATGGTACTGTGTCCTTTCTTTGGAAAATCATGTAATGATACTTTGCCCTTTCTGCAGGAAATCATATCAGATGTGGAAAATAACTGCTTTCTTCACTTGTAAATTCTGTCCTGCAGAACAATAGCTGTGGGTCATAATGGAAGATACAGCCTTAAATGTTCACACCCTTTGTCAAACCTTCTTAACAGTGAAATAAAAGGCTTCTTGTGAGTGAAACAGTTCTTAGCTTCCTTCCCCCAGTGTCCACCCTGAAGGATCCGGTACACAGTCCTTGATAGTAAAAGGAATCAAGTGAGATCAAGTGTTTCAAGAAAAGAAGCCTCTAAAGATGCTATTTGGTACTATGCTAATACACAATTTGGTGTTTCCTCAATGCAGCTTCAGGCACTTTAGTGTCTGTCTTTAACATCAACCGTGTAAAACTATAAATGAAACTGTAGAAAGCATATAAAACTATATGAAGTATTTAGCACTGTAACTCTGAAAAACAGCTGTACTTCATGCACAACATGTAGCATAATATATCCTTGAGAAAACTGGGTGAGTCAGGCAGTTTATTACTGTTTTCTAGCAATGCTGTTTTAATTGACTGCCATATTTTGAAAGGTAATATTTTTTGAGGGGATTGTTCATACACTTTCTTTCAAACACTTGGTATAGTGTTTATGCAAAGAATAAGATTTTCAAGTAGGCAATCCACTGTTTATTATTATATGTGAAAACACTTTGTCACTTATAGTTTTCTGCTGTCTCCTTGCTGTGCTATTTTGATCAGTTATTAGAGAAACCAAGAATTTTCTCTCTAGATCTGCAAGAGCTCAGTCTCAATTTGTGCAATGCCCTCTTTTCACTGAATGCACCATATTTTGTTACAGAACCAGCCCCCAGAGCATCTGAAAACTTAATTTAGACGTGTACAATAGCATTAGTTAAAACATTTCCTGTGCTTTATATAAGTAAAACCATGAAAGAGGAAAAATAAAAAAGGGCATCAGAGGAATTTAAGTTCATGAAGTACAACAGAATCAATTGCTTTCTACTCTGCTGTAAGTAATGAAGTGGCTCACAGGATCCTTCAACTTTAACTAATGGAAGGAGAATCTATTGCACTTACTGATAACTATTCACTGAAATTCAGGGTTTTTTTCCCTCCTAAAAACATTATGATCTGTAATAGGGAGCAAATGTGAAATATTTCAAGTATGTTTGGGTGAGATTGCACATCATCTTTCAGTATGAAAGAAAGTAAGAAGACTGAAAATGGCTTGGAGATCATGCCTATGGATCTATTTGCACTAACCTTAGACTAATATTTGTATTTCCTTCTTGAAGCATGAATTCCAGAAAACAAAGTCAAAGCACTTGCAAACCAAGCACTTCCAGACACTGAATATCTGTCTGAAGATCCTGTTATCAAAGAAATACAACTCTGCATTACATATGTAGATGGCAATAAAATATTTTTTATGAAGTGTGTTTTGTGTCACAGCAGGGCTGACTGGCCAGGATGGTTATGGTTTCATTGGCTCATAACTTCCACAAGATTCTGTTTGACACCAAGGCTGAAAAAATGTTGGAAGAGCAGTTCATTTAAAGGGGAGTGTTAGAATTTAGTGGTACTAACATCTGAGTGCATGAAAATTTTTAAGAAAAGGGAAAAATTAATTTTGGGGGAAGAAAGCACAATATTGCTTGACAATAAAAAAAACCCATAGCTTCTCTGCTTTTTAATGTTTACAAGAATGCTTTACCCTCACATGATGCAAGATGCCTTTGTAAAATGCAAGAGGCATGGCAGACCACAAAATTTAGCAAGATTTCCCTATCTGCAATATGCTATGGCAATCTGCCCTCAAAAGTCCAATTACCTCTTTCAAAAGACTTGTGTGATTGTGCAAGCTGCACACAATTTATTCCTAATACTTTTTCTTCAGAGTAATAATGCTGATACTTGAAGAACGTTCTTTTTATAAAATCAAATGGAAAAGCATTTAAACAGTAAAAACACTGCTGTGGATATCAAACATTTGTGATACACCCTGTTTCCCAGGACAGAATATTGCCTAGACTAACCACCCAGTGATGCTGGTTTGTTGACTGAGACATCATTGGCCTGATTCAAAACAATTTACAAAATGGAAACACAGCTTCTACATCCAGACCATTTGGTCACAATGTGTCACAGGTAGCACTTTGTTATGATGAATGCACACATTACAGTGCTCCTGAAATCCCTGTTTATATCACCACTAGAGGCTTACCCCCCTTTCCTATTCATGCAGTAAAAATCTGCCAAACCACTCCTCCAAGGCCCTGCAGCACTTTAAAGCTTGTTTTGCAGCTTTCATGCAGTCCATGTAGGAGGGGTGGGGAATGTTTATGGTACAAGCAAGTCCTTGTGTCATCCAGTGTGAGTAACTTTGGAAAGTGAATGCTATTGCTAGCTCATGCTCCCTTGTCATCAAGCCTCTTAAAAGTAATATTACATGTTAAGATATTGAGAAATAGTGAACTTTAATGTGCTTCTCAAAGTTCTAATTGACCTCAACATTTTTGATTCCGTAAGTAAACACTGTATGCATAAGAAAACATATAAAATGATACTATCTTTTTTCTCTACCTGCTAGTCTTCACAGAAAGGCCAATACTATTCAGTTTAAAATTTACTACACATCTCATTTGAAAGACTACTGTTTTTCTGTGAATTACAAAACAAAATACATCTCTGCTCCTAGAAGAATTATTGTTTGAAATAAAATATTTAATACCAGAAATGGTGTTTAGTTTGATGTCTTTATGCAGAGAATGCTGAATACAAATTACACAGTAAAAAGCCTATAAATCTTATGGTACTGAGGCTAAAATAATGTTTTAGAAGGGAATTCCTTAATTTAAAAATTGCTCATTTCATGCAACTTGAAAATGAGCATCATCTGAAAACAAGTGGTGCACATTTATTTATAAATATTTATTTATTAAGGCTTATGACAATTGAGTTTCGTAAAAACAGAGAAAATAAAATTCCTTTTAAAAAGTGAAAACAAAATCCAATGGCCAAATAAAGAATTATATACAAAACAGAGTAATCAGGTAGAATATTGTTAATCCAGAGGACATGGGAAGCTAGGAGAATATGAAGAATATAAAATATTTGTAGGTGGGTAGATATTATGCACCTACTAATTCACACCTGTGATGCCTACTTAAAAAGGATTTCAGCATCAGGAGGCTATGACTTTAGTTTGCAGAAATCTGTTTAAATGATGAATTGTTGGGCCACTGGCTTGTTTTATATCCATGTATTTCATTCAGCTGAGTACAATCTCAGTGCTAAATAAATCCAAATTGTCTGCTTCCCTTCACTTTTCCTAAAAGTGTTGACAGTCATAATAATGATGGTATTTATTAAAATACTAATTCTAATAATTCAGTGTCTGATTCCTTTGGTGTCTGGTAGAACAAAGAGCAAATTCTGTACTGTTGCTCCGATTGCACTACTGAACTATCAGAAAGATGCTCTAAAAGAGTAGCCAGCACACCCTGTTATCCCATACTGCCCCATCAGTAACAAGGGAGAAATGTAATAGCATCAAGAGAGGTAAGGTAAAAGGTGGCCTTCTACCAGGTGATACAGGTGGTAGTTGATTCAAACTGGTAGAAAATAAATTATAGTTCCTGGGTAATTAATCGAAGTGCTTGAGCAGTCAGAACACCTGAGTGTTGAAAGTTTAAATCACAAGTGATCATAGCTCCATGGTACAGTCCTCAGGTTCCTCTTCATTTTGGCATGGAACAAAACTTTTGGGGAAAAAGTTATGGTCACACTCAAAGTCCCTGTGCTTTGCTAAAGAAAGCAAAGTAACAGCTCCCACTGCTTTGTGCTGTGCATCAACAGTAAGAAAGCCATCCCTCTGACTGCGTTTTAAAATTGTTTTAGCTCAATCTTGCACCTCTTTCAGGTAGGAGTTTTGTACCTTATTAGAGGAATGACTGACATGTTGTAAGACTTTGGGAAACAAATCTTGGGTATTGCTGCTTTATTTTGGTACAGTATCACTGTGTTTGGTAAGTCATATGTGAATAGACCATTATACTTGATGATAAACTGTTTCCAGGGTGACTTTTTAAAAAATGAAATATGCATAGAGGGTTACAAGCTTTTCTCAGTACCCTTTCCTTCTGTAGGCACTTCATCTCTTAATTGCAACAGATTTTCCATTCCTGACAATAACTTTGCATGACAGTAAAAAATGTTATTTTGGATTTAAAAAAAACCCATAAAATATAATCTATTTTCCTAAAGGCCTTGAATTCTGAAGATTAGCTTTAATTTTTGGAAACCAAAGAATCCCTTATCCTGTGTCTGCACGTTGAGGAACAGTGCTATGAAACTCCTGTGCCAACAATTTGTATTACAGAGTGCAAAGCAGCATCTGTGGAGTCAGGGCACGAGCAGGCTCCTCTCCCTGCCTGCCAGCAAGCTTGGCAGTGCAGCTGCACCAGCACAGAGGGATATTTGTGTGCTAAATCTAAACCTGCTGTAGGATACATTCCCTGCCCTTCCAGGATTACAGCTGGCTTCTCAGGGCAGTCTACAGCCACTACAATATAATAGAATATACCCAGGTTGTTTGGCAAAATCTCCTGATTGTCCTTCAATGATTTCTTTTTTTCACATTTGTTTCCATGTGTAGAGTATAACACCTGAGAATGTCCTGATAGTCTATTTGGATTCTTTTCCAAAAACACTTAATGTTCATGACTCCTCTTCAAACTAAGTTACAACACTGGTACTTGGTTCGATTTCCAATTTTCTGGATAAGGCAACTGAGGTGGAAAAGCCACACCATCTTGTATTCACTTCAGGAGATGAAAAAGGAGAGAAAAATTAAAGCAAAAATAATAGTTTTTCTCTCTCTCGGCTTCAACATCCATAGCGATTGAGGTGTTTTGTATCTCCCTGAGACCCCAGAACTGATCTTCTGAGTTTCCTCCATCTGCAGGATGGTCACCCACCCCCTTCAGACTGCAAGTGACCCAAGGAAAGCACTTGCTGAGAACTTCTGGTTCCAGAGCAGGGGGACAGGGTGGTGTCATGACAAGTGCTTCCATCAGACTGGCTGGGCAGGTTGGGGGGAAGGTAATGTTTTACTCATGTCTACCTCAGTGTCCTATTTCCACAGTGGCCAGCAGCAGCTGGAAATTAGGGAAAGAATATAGAAGAGGTCAAGTATGAAAGGACACTTTGCTGATATTTCCTCTAAGCTTTAGGCAATCTGCGGCATAGAGATTTCCAGAAAGGTTCCATTTGCATTCTTTTGCTCATTGGGTCTTGATGGGCTTTCCATTAATTTTTCTAAGCACTCTTTCTGAACCATTCATAGATTTGTCATATACAACATCCTGTGGTAATGAATTCTGTGATTATGTTGTGTAACAAAATGTTCCCTTTTATAAAAATCTTCACAGTAATTTCATTAGGTGCCCCAACTTCTCTAATCTCACTTGCTCCTTTGTTTATGTTTTGTATTATGAATCAATTTTAAACTTTTTTCAGCATATTTTACTTTTCTACATAATTTAGTACCATCAGCAAACTGCATCACCGTGTTATTTTCTCCTTAGCCTAATAATGCCATAAGTTCAAAAACATGCATCTCTGTTGGGCTGCATTGAGAATCTTTCTTCCTCTGCTGTGAAGTCTAGGCTCTTGCTTACTGTACTTTAAAGGATATTAAATGATGAGCCATCTTGTCCTACAACAGCTTCATTTCCTTGCTGCAGGACTTCGTAAAAAGCTTCCTGAAAGTACAAGTACACTGCTATCAACAGATTATTCTCATCCACATGATTACTGACTCCTATAGAGAACTACAGATTTGCCAACCATGATTAAAACAGTTTTTGATTTTTGCCATTCTACTTATCCAGATGCCTTCTGACTTTATTATTACAATTTAATTTCTTCATGGAATCTTGAGTAACACCAGAGGTACTTTGATACCACAGAGCCAATCAAAGCTTTCTGTGCAAAAAACCAAAATAAAAAGGAAAGTTAGAGGCTATAAAACAAGTCTAAAGCATTAAAAGGTTGTGATGCTGGGTTTTTTCAGAATTGCTTTAGTGATCCTGTCCTGGCTTCAGATAGGACAGAGCTCATTTTCTTCTTAGTAGCTGGTACAGTGCTGTGTTTTGGATTCAGCATGAGAATAATGTTGATAACACACTGCTGTTTTGGTTGGTGCTGAACAGTGCTTACTCTGAGTCAAGGACTTTTCACTATCCCATGCTCTGCCAGTGAGGAGGTGCAGAAAAACTGGAAGGGACCACAGCCAGAGCTGCTGACCTGAACTGGCCAAGAGGGATATTCCATACCATGGAATGTCATGCCCAGTGAATGAACTGGGGGAGCTACCTGGAGGGGGGCTGATCAGTGCTTGGGAATGGGCTGGGCATCAGTCAGCAGGTAATGAGCAACTGTGCTGCGCACCACTTGCCTTTCCTGGTTTTCACATTTCTCCCTCCTTCTCCTTTTTATTTCAATTAGTAGTAGTAGTAGTTTGTTATTGTTTGTTTTTTATTTTTTTGTTATTTATACTTTTACTTTGTTAATTATTACTATCTTTTACTGTGTTTCAGTCATTAAACTGTTCTTATCTCAATCCAGGGCTCCATTTTCTTTTCTTTCCTGATTCCCCTCCCGATCCCACTGGCGGAAGGTGGAAGGGAAAGTGTGAGAGGGGATCCTTTCCTTCTAGTGGTGCAAGATCTGGTGCCTGTGCCTCAGTGATGGTAGAGACTGTTACCACCAGTCAATCTCCTCCTCAGAGCCCCTGATACTGTTTGACACTTCTACCCCCTCTTTAGCTCTGCTAGGCTGAGCAGCTCATCCATCTGGCCACACCCCACACAGGAGTCACCTCTCCTGCTGTCCAGTGCCACTGCCCTGCAGCCTGACACCTGGATGGTTCCATGGCAGCTCCGTTTGTGCCAGCTCCAGAGCATGTCTGCTGGAGCAGCCCTGCAGTCTTCTTCAATGACACTGAGGTATGAGCCATACCCAAGGCAGTAAATTAGGAACTCAAGAGGCAAGTTCCAATTCAAATAACTTATTTTACCTTTGTATTTAATACAAAAATAGATCAAGGTTAGACAATAGCTGTTTTTCCCTTCTCACTGCAATGTGCTGACCTTACTAAGGTTCATGACTAAACTAGTATGCTGTATGTATTTCCAACATAGCATAATTTATTAATATTAGGACCTATTGTTGGAAGAAATAAGCTTTTGGCTTCTGAGAAATACAACAGCCTGTTTTCTTGATAGAAAGCATCACTAGTGCTTTACCCTTAACCCCTGTAAGTTAAATCACAAATTCCAAGTCTTGATCCTGGAGCACTGGTGTAAAAAACCTTGACAGATAACCATTAATCACCAGTGAAAAGAACAGTTCTTCTGAGATTTTGTACACAATATATGTTCACCATATTTCATTCTCAAATGAAATACAAGAAAAATAGCAAGACATGCCTTTAGTAATTTTAAATGCAGCCTACAGAAGATCCCATCTAAACAAATGGAAGGAGATTAATAAGAGGCAAGTAGGATCTGTAAAGCTGTGTATGTGCATAGGTTCTTAATGGTGTGTACAGCCTTGCAGCTAAATGTGACTGAACACAAGAGACACAACATACTGCAAATCATTTCAGGGGAAGCTGTGACAGCAATCAAAACCAAGATAATAAAATGTGAGAGAGACTCAGGAGTTAAGATAGTAAATCTCAGGGGAAGCACTACTGTATAAAGGATAAAGTTTCTTAATTCAGAGATAATACAGTAATGGAGAGCCTTCAAATGCGTTAGCTATCTAGAAGCAGTGGATTTGATTTTGGAGGAGAAATTGTAGTAATTATCCCCAAAAGGACAGAGTGAATAACCATCCACAAGTTTTCTACATGATATTATGGGAGCAAATGAATCAGGCATACGCTTGTGATGTTGTGCCAGTGGGGGAGGGGAGAGACACCAGATGTTCCTTAAGAAGCAAGATTTAACAAGAAAGAAAAAGCAGAACTTCCTCCAAGTAAGATCAACATACTTCTTCTAGGTTTTAATTCAAAAGAAAATTTCAGGAATGTCCTGCACAAATTTAGGTGGCTCAGGAAAAGGTATGTACAAAAGGCTTTCATATGCTTACTTAAGGGAAACAACCACAAAAAAACAGGTAGCAAAGGCTGGAACAGAATTCAGTCTTTTTTTAACTAATCCTTAATCCTAGAATGCACTGCCTAAGCAGGAGCAAGTAAAATAGAAAATCAGTAATTCTTATTGAAATTAAAAATTTACAATCAAAAGCATCAGCTGTTGCCATTAGCCTTATTCTGGTTTAAGATAAATTCTGATGATATTTGGACCCATTTTTCTAGTAAATATCGCTGTACTTTAGATGGCATTTCTACATAGAACTGACTGCTCATCACTGTTCTTAAGCCTTTTTTTTCCAGGTGTCTGAGAAGAATAATTTTGTTCTAGCAAACTGAAAGCATCTTGTATCTTAGATATCTTCAGGTCTAAAGGTTGCAATGAAAACACATAACTCATTACTAAAAGCTGTAATGTTTTTTGAATTGTAAACTGATTTGGTGCCAACCAAGCATAATGAGAGTATGTGACAAGCAGTTAATTATTTCTTCAAACAGACAGAACCAGTTCATTATATTACTTTAAATGTGTACTTTATAGACATTAATTTGAAGATTTTTAATGTTATAACCCCAAGAAGGACTGTGGATTTCTAAAGTATGTGGCTTTTCCTGTAAACATGAGGAATACAGCCAGTCATGAGGTTCTGAGATATTGATCTGAAAACATTTTTCGTGCTACTGCTCTGAATCAAGGCTTTAATTTGAAATCTGAGTTGTGTTATGATTGCTTAGTCTTCAGAAATGATTTAGAACCAGACTGAACTTTAACAACTGTATCCTACCAGAGGGACATTCTATTTTATCATGAACTATTCAATCAGTGTAAAAGGTGAATTGGAATCTGCCTCTATTGTTTCTGAGCAAGTATGAGCAACTTCCTTGCAGGAATATAGTGCATCAACAACTTGATAAGCATTTAGTGAGTGTTAAGGAAAAAATAGTTACACTTATATGGCAAAAAGGAAAAAATTCAATACTGTTTGCTTATGATTCAAATATCTGATGAATAATCAATTTTCTGAACACCTTTCATAAGCAATTATTTATCATTTGCATAATTTATGCCTCTGTAGAGGATGAGATTAGCTAGTAAATACTATGGAGTCATCAATTATACTGTCAGTATTTTCCACATTCAGTTGCAAAACACATGATGAAAGAAAAAAGATGTCAGTGAATTGATGACACAAAGACAGAAGATGTGTCTACTGAAAACTGACTCTGTTCAGCAAGTGCCATAACTAGTAAACATCCTTAAGCTGCATGGGTGTCTCTATGAACATGTATTCATAGCCCCTGGAGTCCAAATTCAATTTCATACAACTCCCTGAAAGAACAGAATGTTCTGTTTCTGTTTTTTTAGTGACTGTTCAGCCACTACTGACCAGATAAATACAAACTGAAGACCTGGAGGTCATTTCATGTTTATTTGGTAACGTAGTCCATATAACGAGCTGAGTAATTGCAGCTGAAACTAAAGTCCTGCCATAAACATGGAGAAGTCCTATTATGATGTGACTTTGTTCTCAAGGCCATATTTGAAAACTTCCATGTTGATATCATTGATATTCTGACAAATGTTGACATGTTATTGTAGAATAGATCATTTCAACATCCAAACATATGCATACTTTGGAAAAAATAAGAAAAAAACATATTTAGTCTTAGAATATTCATTTTTGTAATGCTAACTATTTCTCTGTTTCATGAAAAATAAAAGCATAAAAACAAGCTGGATGGGGACTATGATTCTATAATTTTGCAGAGAAGCTGGGTAACTGCAGGCAACAAAGCTTGTAGTTACCTGAATATTTGAAAGTTCAGACCATATGCAGCTGAAATTGGGTACATCCAAAAGTGTCAAAAATTGTGGCATGTTTTTGAAATCTGATAAAATTATTTTGCAAGATGAGGTAAAGTGGAGTAAAATACCCTTAATTTATACTCACTTCTGCTGGGTTTCATATGCTTAGTATGAATTCCTGTAACTATGCTATGTATGCCAGTGCAGGACACTTGTGAATCAATTAACATTTTTTATATATGTGTTACAGTATGCCCCAGATTGGTTTGTACAATTTATTTGCATGGTGTTTCTATCTTTGCTATCTAAATTTAAATTATTGCATGAAGATTTTTGAAATTTGGAGAGAAAAGCAAAAAATTCCTTTGTCCTTAAAGGTGAAATGGACTTGTTGGACTGTCCTAGTAATAAATACTCTCTCTTGGATTAGATTAGATACCAAACAAACTAACAGAACTATAATATTTATATAATCAACTTCTTGGTAAAAACACAAAATCACATAATGAATGTTACAGTACTTAGCTATTATGAAATTAAACATAAGGAGCAGTGCATCTTTTGATGCTAAAATATATTGTAGGGGTAAGCTGAAATGTCCAAATGTTCTCCTCAGCCTGTGGAAACTTCATATCTAGGTGTGGTACCTTCATTTTGTACAGCTTCTTAAGAAATTATAGATTTATTGAGCCATATTTGAAATACAAACACAGCAGGTGTTTCATTCAATTTTCTACTAAGGAAACAACTCTCCTAAAAGAAATGCTGTTATGGCTTCCTGTCTTTTTCAGTGTAATTTCAAGAATAATTGTATACAAAATATAACTGAAGTATCCCAGTCCAGAATCAGGGACTGCCAAATTCCCTTGTTGCCCATGTTTATTCTGGCCTGTCCCTTCAGAGTGACATTTTCTGCTGACCAGTGAACACCATCAGTGGTCAAGGTAGAGAATGGGCCCCATGTCCTTTCAGTTTTACAGGGAACTGGTTAGTAAAATCAGAATTATATCCCTACCTGCCGAAGTCTGAAATTCCAGGTTTGCCATTTCTGAAGCTAGTATGCAGATGGGAGTTTCTTGTTGAATCTGAAAAGAGGATGTGATCCGTGAAACCTTTTGAACAGCCACACCTAGGCCACAGTGCTCTGTGAGGAACCAGCTTTAAACACACCCATTTACTTAGTGTCACCTACTGGTTATCTCTTTTCAACTTCTTTCAAAATTATACTGACACTGAATTTCCCTTTGGAATAAATTGAACATTCTTAATCACAAAAATAGATCTGTGCAAGTGTTTTTGCTTCTAGAACTGTGTACTTCCATACTTCATCATTCAAATTAGTTTGTTCCTAGGGAAATAGGCCTGAGAATGTGGGAGTTCTGCACGCCTGAGTTCAGGTCCCTCCTTCAGGGACTGCATGTGCATTCAGCATTCTGTTCAATTTTTACTGAAACAGCATTGGAAACAGACTGCAGTATGTTTTTCTGTGTCTTAAGAGTTTATCTTTTTCACAAGGAAACAAAAGCTTAAACAAATCCTGAATTATTTTACATTACTAAAAATAGGTTTCATTAAAATCAAGAAAGAGGTTAAGCTTTTAAGAGGTTCTAATTCAAATTCATATTTTTGCCAATTATGGGTTTTGCAACTACACAAATCCTAGTGTCTTGACCAGAGGTGGTAGTTTAGAATACCTGACAAAGGCATGCAGCATCCCCATAGCATTAGATGACAGTCAGTGCCTCCAGAATGACTAAGGAACCTTAAATGGGGCATTTGGTTCAAGCTGCCAGAATGACATACTTGACTAGAGGTTGTTTATACACAAATGAACGCTGACTAATTGCCAAATGACTGACACCAAGACTGTCACCTCAGAAAGCATGTACAAACCTCCCTTCTCACAAAATAGAGTGAGGGGTTGGGTTAGTGCCTGCTGCACTTTTGTCTGCAGCTTGGCCACACCACAGATTTGGTAAGACATATTGAGAGAGGCCCATATCCTGCACAGCAGGCATGTGACTGGCCCAGCCCTGAGGAAGTTGAACAGCATCTGCTGGCATTTTGCTGGATTAGTTGCTACAATTTGCACTTTCACAAGCAGCAGATCTTTCCGTGAAGCAAGATAAGGTTTTATCTTTTTTATTCTCCTATTAAATACTTTTATATATAACTGTATGTTCAGACTTTGGAAATACTTTTACCCCATTGTGTCCTTTTCTATCTGACCAAAATAGATCCCTG
The DNA here is from genome assembly GCF_901933205.1 of Camarhynchus parvulus. Taxonomy (NCBI): domain Eukaryota; kingdom Metazoa; phylum Chordata; class Aves; order Passeriformes; family Thraupidae; genus Camarhynchus; species Camarhynchus parvulus. The sequence goes on from NC_044572.1 coordinate 133,226,714, forward strand.
CTCTCTTTCTCATCATTTAGGGTGCAGCTCAATCAGCTTCTACCTGCTCTGGTTTAGGATTTGGAGATCTAGCTGCGAGACCAGGTTGTGCAATAGATTTGCATAAGGTGTTATTAAATATTACATCATAAATGCAGACATATTCTGTGAGACACTTCTGTAGCTACTGAATGTGGGTTTGTGCATAATACCAATATGAAGGTGTCTCCATTTGTGCCACAGTCTGACTTCTCATTTTGAGCTAATACACCCTGGCACTGAAGACAGAGGCTGACATGAAACTCCCTCTCTCTCTTCCTCCCCTTCTGCTCTCCCAGCCACCTAGACTCATCTGTTGTTTTGCAGCTTGTGCTTCCACAGGTGTTTAGACACAACTCAGATCTGGAGATCTAACTGGGGATAGTTGTAACATCAAAACAAAGTCATAACAAATTAACAAAAAAAAGTTGAGTGAGTTTTTACAAAACTAAAAGATACTTTTAAATTGATCAGTTTTACATACAGTTCATTCACCTGCTAAATGAATCCTTGTGCTTACACTTGTAGCATGGGTACAGAAAGAAGCAATTAATTAAAAGCAGGTAGGACCTGTTCCTTTTTATTGGAGAGACAGTTTTAAGTGTCTGAGTTACAGAGATACTCTTTTCTCCACTGATACCACAGGCCAGAAGATAAACCCAGAAGAGATCCTTGTTGCACATTTAGAGATCAAACACAGATTTATTAGTCCTCCTCAGCAAAATCCTGGCTGTTTCCAGACATTTTGAGGACAGAAAGGTAGAATGATCTGTAAAGGTGTTCAAGATGAATATAAGTGTAAAAAATTTTAAATATTGTAGAAACCATTTATATTTGGTTTAGCTTTATAGTTAAAGGGACACACATTGATTATGCATGGAGTGCTCATGTTGCTCCTACCAATTAAAAAGGAATGCTGCAAAGCTTTTCACATGGAAATATAGGCTACCATCTTAAGTACCAGTACATTAGATTTTTAAAGTGACACTGGATTAAGTCTGGTCAGTTTTCAGAGCAGAGATCTTTGTTAAAAATCTTGCTAGCACAGGTGTGGTACAACTAAGGCATAACCAAGTTGAAACAGCATCTTAAAGCCCAGACGACTGGATATTTGTATTGATGATACCTACTAAAGAATCTTAGAATGATTTGGGTTGGAAGGGTCCTTAAAGATCATCTAATTCTAACCCCCCTGTCATGGGCAGAGACACTTTACACTACACCAGGTTTCTCAAAGCTCTGTCCACCCTGGCTTGGAACAATTCCAGGGATGGGGCATCCACAACGTCCTTGGGCAACCTGTTTCAGTGCCTCACCACTCACAGTAAAGAATTTCTTCCTGATATCTAAACCTGACCTCTTTCAATTTAAAGCCCTTACTCTTTGTAGAAATTCCCTCTCCAACACTCTTGTAGGTCCTCTGTAGGTGGAAGGTGCTTTAAGGGCTCCTAGAGCTTCTTCTTCTCCAGACTGCATCCCAGCCCTGTCTTTTATAGAAAGGGTGCTTCAGCCCTCAGATCATCTTTGTGCTCTCCTACAGATTGGTTCAAACAGGTCCCCATTCATGTTGGAGGCCCCAGAGCTGAATGCAGTGCTCCAAGTGGCTGCTCCAGGTGGGAGAGCAGAGCAGAGGAGGAGAATCCCCTCCCTTGACCAGCTGGCCACACTTGTCTTGATGCAGCCCAGAAAGCCAACTGTATCCTGGGCTGCACAGCCAGGTCATGCTGAGCCTCTCATCAACCAACCCCCAAGTCCTTCTCACCAGCGCTTCTCTCTGCTCAGCCTGTTTTTGTGCTTGGGATAATAACTGACCTGTTGAACTTCATGAGTTTTGCACGGGCCTGCTTTTCAAGGTCCCTCTGGATGGCAAATAGTGTAACTCTGACTATATTCTTCGCAATTTAATAACAGTGAAATATTAATTTTTGTATTACAGTAATGCTTTGAAATTTGATCAGTAGTTTATGGGCGTCACGTATCTTAAAGAGTACTGTTAATTTTCTAAGCATTGATACCTTAATCTTGATTTTATAGTTAAAACAGTCTAACTGAAGAATTTGTTCTTGCTAAGTAAAAACATTGGATGCTTTTGAGTATAGACAATGATTTTCAATACAATGAAAAAACCCCACATTTCAGTAAAAAGTAGCCTTTTTATAGCTCAGAAGGACTACTTGTGAGGAAAGCAGGTGAAAGCAGCTAAAATAAATTCATAATTATCAAACATTTACCTTGAATACATCATCAAAATGCTGTCTGAATCTGAATTTGTAGACTCTATTACTGCAATGTAATGAAAAAACACTGCCTCAAGCTGCACCATGGGAAATTTAGATTGGATGTTAGGAAAAATTTCTTCATCAAAAGGGTTGTCAAGCCTTGGAACAGGCTGCCTATGGAAGTGGTAGAGTTGCCATCCCTAGAGGGTGTGGCACCTAGGAACATGGTTTAGTGATGGACTTGGCAGTGCTAGGTTAAAGGTCAACAGTTGGACTTGATGATCTAAAGGGTCTTTTCTAACCTAAACAATTTTATGGTTCTCTAAATATAAACCTGAAGGAGAAAAAAAAAAAAAGGATTATTTCAAACCACAGAAGAACTACATGTAATCAATACAATAGCAGAGGTGTGTGTGTGGCTGGAATACTGGTGGGCAACTGATCTGGAAGTTTCAAATGGGCTGATCACCACATTTGTAAACTCATTTTTCATGCAGAGATGTAATAGATTTTGTCTAAAATAGAATCAACAGGGCAAAAGACCAGTCATAACTTCTTCGTGGCAGAAATCTTGTCATAAAATGAAAACTAGTTACACTGCTTAGGGCAAGAAATATCTGGTTGGCAGAACAGTTGCTATTCTAAACATCTAGTGGTACTTAGACCATGCAATGATTCCATAGTTCCAGATTTATTCACTAGCCTTGGAACAGACAGATTACTCATCCTTTTCTACTGGAAGATCTTGGGGAAAAGGAAGGAGGAGCTAAATCTGTCAAAATTTTCTTGTTCTCTTTCAGTGAAAGGTTTTATTTGAAAAAAGTCTTGAACATCATTATCTCCTGAGCAAGAACTGATTTGAGTAGTAGAAAGGTTGATTTGAGTGTACTGTTTAAATCAAGTAACCCTCAGAAATCAGCACTCTTAAAATGCTGACATTAAACTCTGATTTAATTGAGCAGCTGCTACAAGTGAATAGGACTTGAAATAGCTCAGCACTTTGTTCGACAGTTCTGCATGTACACAATAGATTTGGCTCAACAAGAGCATTTTTTATTAAACAATGCCTTCGTTTGCAGCTAGATGCAGCATTTAATTGTATCATACTCATATTAAAATATTAGCACATTAGCTTACAGTTCTGTGTTCTTAAGGTGTATGGCACAGGTATAAATATCATTATATGGCTGTTCCTTCAGCCTCAATACATGCAGAACACATCATAAGGCAGATCTTAATAATGAGATTCAATGCTTTAGGTATTTCTTTTTCTGTGAAACTCTTGGATCATGTTTTGATTAGTTTTGTGGGTTTTTTTTTTTGAAACTTAAAAAGTTCCAAGAATTATGGGGATGAAGAATGCAAAGGTACAAATGAATACCACAAATCAAATGTCTTTTTCAAAAAGAAAGAAAAAGTAAGTTTTGCTGGAAGTCTAAAGTGACCTAGTGGGTTCAAAGGTTGAGTCGGGTATCGATGTTGGCAAACCCTCAAAGGAGGGCACCGGGACGTGGCTGGCTGGCACAAGCAAGGGTGGTGGCATCGCACGGCAGGCAGGGACACTCGGGGAGAGGCAGGGGTCAGGCACAGCAAAACCACAGAGTGTCACGGCTGGTCCTGTTTTACACTTACAGTGGAAAAAACCATCCTCGTATCCGCGACTGTGAAAAGATTTAAAAGTGAGGGACTGCCTGAGTTTTCACGCTTGGGGAATGCTGAGACAGGAAAGCTGAAAGTTCATAGAAAGCGTTGCAGCACATGGTTGTAAAGCCCCGCGCTTCTACGAAACACAACCAACTTTCCGGACTGCGGGTGAGCCCGTGAAGATGAACAGGTGGCCGTGAGCCTGCCCGAGGCGAGAGGGAAGCGGTGTCCGGCCGTCCCGGGGACTGACGGAGCGCCCGCCGGCCGGCCCGGCCCGGCCCGGCCCCGCCCGCGCCCCGCGGCGGCGGCGCGGCCCCTTTAAAAGGGGGCGGGGCCGCCCCAAAGTTTGCCCAAGTTGCGGCGCGGGCCGGCGGCGCGCGGGTCCCGGCCCGGCCATGGCGCCCCCCGGCCGGTAGCGCCACCATGGACTCGCTGACCGCCCTCACCGGCAAGGGCGGCCGCCTGCTCCGCGGCACCGCCAGCCGCCTCTGGGGCGCCGTGCCCGGCGGCCTCCGCCCCGGCCGCTGCCAGGATGGCCGGAGCCGCGGGGAGCCGGGCCCCGCCAAGCCGACGCCAGGTACCGCTGGGGAAGGGGCCGAGGGCTTGGGGGTGGCCGGGGGTAACGGCGGGCAACGGGCGGCCCGGGCCTCCCCGGGCAGCGGGCTCGGCTCCTCGCCCCTCCCGAGCCTTCCTGGAGTGCGCGGGCTTCGGCGGGAAGCGGGAGCAGCCGGGGCAGAGGGTCCCTTCTCAGGCGGGAGCGGCCCCGCCGTGTCCCGGGCTCGCAGCCGAGCCGGTCGGGGAGAGGGACCGACAGCGGCTGGTGCCCCGCTCCGGGCGGCTCCGAGCGGCATCGGGGGAGGGCGAGAGGGAGGAGGCGGCGGGGGAAAGGGGCGCAGGGCGGGGAAGCGCCGGCACATGGGCCGGGGCCGGGCGCTGCCGGCGCCGCGCCACGGAGCGGTTGCAGCGGGGCTGCGTCTACCAGCAGCAAACCGACTGAACGTCTTCCTGATTTCCGTGACACAACTCCTACACTTCCTTTATTAACTTCCCTTTCCTGGTATTTTTGTAGACCAGGGTGTAGGGAAGCACCTGGAGCACAAGCTCCTCAATTGGCGATGTCCTTTGTCTACGAGGTTGCCTCTGCCTCTGAGGTGCTCCCGAGGAACAGGCAGCATTACTGGGAAGTAGGCTCGGGGATGCTAAGGGCAGAAATAGTACCTCTGCCACTCAGTGGCTAAACAGGTCAGTCAGGAGACAGCAGTAGGTGACTCCTTGTCCTGTGCCTGGAAGGAAGAGGGCTGTTGTTGTCACCTCTTGTCTTGATAATGCTGTTGTGGCTGTTGGTATAGGTATTTTAAGTATCTGATGTGAGCACTTACATTGGCAAGAAATACCATGAAAACTGGAGGGTTGGTCAGTAAATCCACACACCCTTGTTCATGCAGAAGAGGAGCACACAGTGAGAACTCTTAGAGAGGTAGTGCTATGGATTGGGAGTTAAAAACAAGTCATGACATAACTAGTAAGAGCAGCATGCTCTAATGATTGCTTGGAAAGAAAAAAAAAACATATGAAGTTAAATTTATGAAAGTGCTTTGTAATAAATAAAGAGGAGTATACAAGGAATAGTAAGTATTTTCCTTTTTTTCCCTGTTTTGAGAAGCTCTTTGTGAAGGAGATGAATGAATGTTATAGTCTCTAGTTGAGGTTGAAGTCAGGTCTCTACTGAAATGAATATTAAAACACATTACGTTTCTTTGTTATTGTAGGTTATTATGGAAGAGTAAAATAGTTGTTATCCTTGAAGGGAAACTAGGTCTGCTACTCAGTGTGGTAGGCAAGGTAATAGGAATGCCTGTGCAGCCAGTCAGATGTAGATGTTTTTTCCTTGTGTGCATTGGGTCACAGTTCTTGCACAGAAAGGATAATTGGTAGCTGGCTATATTTACATTGCCACTCTTTATTTATTTCATGTCCCTCCCCGCAGCATACACAGGGAGTGATAGAGACTATAACTTGTTTCTCAGCAGTGAAATGAAGTGCCTTGAATAAGGCCTTTGTAAACAGTTAAAGACTTTTTTGACAAAGATTGGTTACACTCTTTTTGCAGAACCAAAATGACAGTAAAATGCTTTAGCATCTTCTGGCCTTTTAATCTCTTACAAGGCCTTGTGTTCAGCTGTTAGTATAAAGTGTCTCCTGTGATACATGGGATTTCTTGGCAGGAAAGGCCCTATTTTCCCCCCTTCTTCTGGGAGAAAGGCTTAACTCAGACTGCACTGTAATGTTCTGGGTTTTCTTTTCCTCTAGCTTTGAGCAGAAAATGTATATTCACAGATGCTTTCATAATATAATGCTTAAAATTTGTGTTAATGACAAGTTCTAGAATGCAGGGTGAGTCTCTGTGTATATGGACTTTAATGCACCTTTTTCCTCGCCTAGGTGAAGTACGTGCAAGGCAAGTAGACCTTGGCCCTCCTGTGCTTCCTTCCCCCCTTCAGAGGGTTTCTGTCAGCTATGGGCAAAACCAAATTCTTGTGACTGTAGAATTCTTCTGTCAGGCATTTTGCTGGCTTTCACAAACCACCTGTGCCCTGGTAATGGGTGGTGTGGAAGCTGTAACAATGATTACAATGCTAAATTTGAAATCAAACCTCTGTTTTAATTAGAGATGGGTCCCCTGGCATTAGCTTAAGACTTAATGGCAGATTCTAAATGCTCCAAATGCTTAGTCTCTGCAGTGTCCTGAATCCAGGCCTACCTATTACTGTAGTTTTTCCTCCCCCCTTAGGGCTTTCAGTGTTTTTTTTTTGTTTTTTTTTTTTTTTTTTGGTTGGGTTTTGTTTGAGTGGTTCAGTTGTTACTGTGGATTACTTGTTAAGGGAACAGTTCTTCATAAATGCCTTAAAACCATGTTTCAAATTCTTTGAAACAAAAAACAACCTTTTTTAGCTTCTACAATGACGTATCTCAATTTAATTAATGTAATGTTAATAATTTTATTTGCTGTTTTCATGCTTGTCTTTTTGAGCAGTTGAACAACTTTTCTGTCAGGTTTCCAAGTTCAAGGAGGCAGATCTTTATGTTCAAATGCTGTGCTTTAAATCATACACATGCAGAACAGTCTATAGTATTTCTTGGTAGGGAGAAAGTACACACTTTCTCCCTACCAAGAAGACTGAGTAGTGCCATAGGAGGCTGTAAACCTGTTTATCCAGTTTACACTGTTTGTGTCAGCAGCCTAGTCAGTGAAAGAACTTTATAAAGATTTTTTGTTTTTTAATGGTTGTGATGGAGGACAAAAATGCAAATATAATCAGAAAGTCAAGAGAAAACATCTGGCTTTAGTGAAGACACTCTCAATGTCAGAGTGTAAAGTTATTATTTTTTAAAAATGCCAGTAAGCTTTGAAATATGACTTCTAAATATAATCTATTGATATTTTATAGGATGAGCAAGTATGTATGTATTCAAGCCTGGATTTACCTAGAAACTTTAACTAGAACAGTGGTGTCATTTTCTTGATTATTGTTATGTACTATAGATGTTAGCATGCTGAAGTTAAATGTGGTTTTAGTTGCTTTGAGATGCAACTCAAGGCTTTAGGCAATGTGTGATTAAGAATTATCTTTTCTGCACAATTAACTTAAAGCTTCAGTTTAATTTGAGTCTCATCTATACAGACCTTTTACTTAAATGAACTAGCAGTGCATCCCATACTTCAGTCTGCTTTGCTGTGTAAGGAGAGTGTGACCAGCAGTGAGCAACATGGTTTTGCTTCTTTGGTGTGATGCTGCTGAGGCTATACATTGAGTGTGCTCTTTGGTTTGTGTACCATGTTCAGGAGAGCTGCTGAGGATCTACAGTGGGTGCAGCCAGTTTATCTAGGGGCACAGGGCATGCAGTGTGTGAGGAGGGGTTGAGGGAGCTGGGCTTTAGTGATGCAGAGGGGAGACCAAGACGACTTAGAGGCAATCTAATTACCTCCTATATCTACCTAGAGGGACACACTCTTCTCAGTGCTAGGAGATCAAGGAGGAGGAGCAGCCATGAGTTTTAGCTTAAGAGGTTCAAATTGGACAGTAGAAAAAACTTCACACAGAGTGGTCCATCACTGGGGCAGCTCTAAGCTGACCTGATTTGATGTTGACAATAATTCTACTTAAAACTGGAGGCTGGAGTAAATGTATTCAAGAGGCTTCTCTTCTGAATAACCCTTTGATCTGTGAGGATATACTTTTGTACCTGGAGTCTTATGCTTTTTCCCTCCTAGATATATTCACCTCACTTCATGGAGGGAGAAAATACACTGCATGGATAGTGCTGACTTCCTGCAGTGTGTCTTTCATTAAGTACAGAAGTTAAATAAAAATCAGTGATTCAGAGACTCCTCTGAACCAGTCTGTCAGGGAAGTTCTTATAGCTGCCTTCTATTGAAACTTTTGTTGTTGTTGTTTTTCTCCCTCAGGTTCAACTTGATTGTTCAGTTCTGAACCATCTGGCCTATGGGCTTATTTACATTTCTTTCATACCAGCTTTGGAGTCTTGATTGGTAAGGTTACCACACACAGTATATCCACTAAACTCTGTGGCTTGTCAGTCCTCGGTCCTACGGCCAAGGCAGCAGCAGTACATTAGAAGGATAAATGTGCAGTGCCAACTTAAAATAGATTTCTCAAATCCTGCTATAAAAGTTAGTATCTTTCTTTCTAAAAATCTTAGAATAAAGCAAATATAGGGCAGGTTACTTTCTCCTTTCATCTTTATTCAGTACTTCATTTTTAAGAAATTACCAGGTGTATGATAAAGTAGGGAAGAGGATTCAAACTGGGGAGATGCACTTCTGTGAGTTTTCTTGTACACGCTGTTCCGGATGAAGCACATATGAAATGTACCAACACCCTTTACAAAGACGCTAATGCTTTGCTTTTATGGCTGAAAATAATTCAGTTGGTACAGGCATAAGAAGCAAATGTGATCTTGGAATGTATCAGGCTGGTGACTCAGTCATCTTGTGATATGTTAATGTATGCACAAGCTCTTCTTCAGACTTCTGTGCTACTAGTGTACAGGATTTCTTGAGTATTCCCTTGGTATACGTGATGTTAAATGATCTTTTACTTCAGGTTCTGCTTTGTACTGTTGCACCTTTCCCTGCTTTTATTCCTCCAAGGTTTGGAACTTCAGAATTCATTGTGTGTCCTTTTACACAACCTTTGCTGTTGATTGTCCTTTTGAATTTGTCTGCTGATGTGCAATTGTACTGTGTTAAAAACTACTCCATTGGGATCTCATTAATATACCTCTCCATTCTTCTGATTTGTATTTTTCTCCTCTTCACTGAATGTTACATATTTCACAATTCTTTATCCAATTTTTGCTGTTCAGCAGGATTCTGATGTACCAAATGTTTAACTGAAGTTTATTTTATATACTAATCTAGCAAATGACTGAAACATTGTTTTTTTCTGGTATTCTTTGACCGTATTGAATTTTTGTTTTACTGTATTATATTAGTTGTGGTTTTATCTTATATTTTCTGGTTAATTTCCATTTCTAACATTCAAACAATTTAGAAGGTGATATTTTATTGAGAATCTGCATACTCATAGCAACATTTCAGGTCACTACATGTATGAATAATAATTTTCTGTTCATCAGCAAGCAACACACCTTGTGTTATATGTGTAAATCTCACTCTGGCTTGGTTTGATGGCGTGGCCTTATGTATCTGTATTGCCTGCCAGAAAAATGGAAGGAATCATAGTTACAGATAACTCAAATTGCAAGTAAGATTGTCTAACCCTGCTAAAGGTGGGAAGGTGATGACTTCAGGCTAGGATTCTCAGTGCTTTATTCTGCTTTGGAAATGTCAAGAGATGGAAACTGCACAGCTGCACTGGTCAGTTAGGGTTTTTTGCCTTCTGTCTACTCAGAAGAGCTTTTGTTTCTTCTTTGTCTGTTGCCTTTTGTTCTCCTGCTGTATATCACTGGAGAGACTGGCTCAGTCATCTTGACACCTCTAGGAAAGCTATGTAGAAGGTACAGGATGGCTGCTGTTACAGTCCTTCAAAACCACTTCTCCTTCAGACTGGAGAGGCTCTGTTTTCCTGACCTCTTCTTGCAGCCCTCGACTACCTTGGTGTCCCTTCACCAAAATAGTTTTATCTGTGCCTTCCCTATATTGAATGTGGGCAGGGGGAGGGATGCTAGAGCCAGTATTCCGAAGGCATTGCAGTGCAAGGATAATAGGTGTGCTCTCAGTCTGCTGACCTCTGTTCCTAGTAATACAGCTGAGGATGCTGTTGCATCCCCCTTGTTTCCAGGTCATGCTTCTGTCTCCTGTTTTGGCTTCTGCCTACCAAGACCCTTGGGTTTTTTTTTCAGCGGAGCTGCTCCTTGGCTGAGCCGTGCCAACTGTACAGCACCAAGGGCTCTTCCTTCCTGTGCAGAAGACCTGTCCTGCTGAATTCAATTAGGTTCCTTTCAGCTTGTTCTCCAGCCTGTCCAGGTCCTGCTGAACAGCAGCCTTGCCATCATGTATGTTGGCTGGTCCCCCATTTATCTGCAAACCTAATGCCATAAACTTGTACAGTAAGATGTTTATGGAGGCTCTGTTAATGACTCCACATCCACAGCAGATCCCTTTGCATGTGAGCAGGGCAGTACACAAGTCAGCAGGATAAGCTGACTGACTTTGAACTCTTAGAAAGGGGTAGGTATCATGGGCTGATGTGTGATAAGGCAAAGTGTAAATTCTTGAAGGTAGGATATAACTTGATATTGCTAATTGATGGTCAGACTGCTGATGTGATGTTGGGTAGGCTTGAGCATATACGACTAAATGGGCTTAAATATCTGAAAGAGGTGGTGAGTTATTGGAAAAGTTGACTTGCTATATCAATAGTGCAGACGAGATTTCTGCAAGTTTCCATTAAAAGATGTATTTGGACTGCAGAGAGATTTTACAGAAGGTGGAGATTGGAGTTTGGGTGGTTTCTGATATATTAAAGTGTATACATGTATATTGTAAATCGAACAGGAAAGGCAACTTACTGTTGGTTCATACCGTGGCATAATCTGAAGATTTGGTAGAGCATTCTGTTTACTTTGAATGTGCAATCTTATTTTAGAAGAAAGCCCATGTGATGTTCATACCAGGAGTATCATGCACAGAGCACATCCTAGCCACCTGGAGAAGTGTCCTGTCTTAAGTTTGTTTCTCTTCAATAGTTTTTATTCCTGAATCATCAATTTATTTATTTCTGCCTACATGCTGTGCATCTGACTGGATAGCAGAGTGTTGTGTGTAAGGGGGATCACAAAATGAACTTGGATTAATACTGTATCTGTTGCAGGAACAAGCTATTTTGATATGTTCGACATGCTAATGCAACATTAGCAAGGTCTCAGATTCATTGAACTTGGGGGTTTGCTCGAGAAAAATGTGAACAAAAGCATCGTGTGAAGAGCAGTGATAAGGATCAAGAGTTTTGAGAGCATGACTTGGAAAAACTGAATCCGAACAAATAGCAGTTGTTTAACAAGAAGAGACTGAAGGAGTCATTATGACATTGCCTTGGTCTGAAAGCCTACCATTTTAGCTAAAAAACTGCAGACTACAAGTATCTTGTAGGCTACTGTTAGGACCTCTGTTTCTGGTTCCTAAGATGTTGGAAGATAACTGTAAATAATATTCCTGTAATTATTGTAAGCATATCTTACAAGCGGGAGGGGAGGAGGGTTAATGAGACAGTTGCTGACTGAAATGTAGTCCCTGCTGTTAGGAGAGTCAGGTCACCAGGTCTTTTGGAATATAAAAATTTCCTACTTTAATCTCTTGTTTCTTTATGGATAAATTATAATGATCTAATTGTTATTGAGCAGGAATAACCTAATAAAGATGTAATATCTGTGCTTCCTGTTTTGTCAATTAGGAGTTGTTTCCATGCACTGCTAAATAAAGATGTATTTGAAAATATTTCAGACTACTTTTCTTAGTTTGATTCATTACCCCATATGTGCTGTGTATTTAAGATCCTGTGAAAAACTGTCCTAGACAAGAATTTGACAAAGTTGCTGCCTTTTTTTTTAAACACCTGTAAATCTGATTCACAAATGTGCAGTTCTTAATGGACAGTGGATGAATAATCTTTTTCTTACCTTCTTGATCATAATAAGCTTGATACTTCAAGCTCATTTATTAATTTTAAACCATTTGCAGTAATTGTGGACTTGTCCAGATTCTTTGCTTTTTCTCAGAAGATACTTGTTTGGTTTATCAATTTATTTCTCTGGAAAAAGTTATTTTTGTTACATTGGAATGAATGGAATAGCAGCTGAGAAACATTGCAAGTTGAGATTTAATCTTACTGTGCAGACAACAGGTTAAAGTGAATACATTTGGCTCTGTGTGGAGCTTGAAGATCCTCCTAAGCAGTTCCTAGCTTGTATCCTTATCTTTACCAGCTCTTAGTGCCAGAACTCCAAAGGATGTGTGTCGTGGGTTTACTTTGGAGTAAAAGCATCCGTGAACAGCAAATTGAAGGTCTACAATTAAGCTGAGGTGGCTTACTAAGAAATGAGAAATGCCACTCTTGTCATAATAATTTGAGCTAGCAAGTGCCACAACAATATTTTCAACCAAAATTCAGTGGCAGAGGGCCATGTAGAGGCAGTTTATAGAAGGCCTGCTATAAATGTTAGGATTTGACTTTAGTTGTTTTGAGTTGAATGCCACTGACTATTTAATATTTTAATGTCAAAGCTGCCTTATTGAAAACTGCATCTTCCTAAAACATAATGTCTATAAGCCCCCTTTTCCTATCCTGTGTAAGCATGTTGGAACAGTAAGTCCTTCTTTCTGTGTTGGATGATCATATGTAATTGTTCTTATGCTGCAGTCATTTAACCTCAAGATTCTGAGCTTGTGCATTCAGACTAAATATTGGTCTTGTGTCATTTTGAACACCATGTTCTGCATCTTTCTAGTTCTAGTATTTTGAATCCTAGCTGAAATATTTTCTTGTCATTTGTGGATCTGGCATGCACTTTTTGACTTCAGTGTTTCAAGCTGTTGTGGAGGCCCACCCAGTCCTGAATTAAAGTGTGAATCCTGTTGTTACAAAAAGTCTTGTCTTCTTTCTGCCTAAAACAGCGCAGCTAAGAGCTCTGATAACATAGAACCCCAGATCCCATGTTAAACAAGTTACTTGACTCTTGAGGTTGTGTTTAAGTGCGGTCAGCGGTGTCAGGTTTTTCTTGGTGTGGTCTGAGAGCATCAACCTTTGTTAGCCTCACTGTCTTGCTGCTGGCAGATGAAGTAATGGTTGCATGTAACCTAACAAAATGAGAGCCTCTGCAACAGTTACCTGGAAAATAAGTAAAATGAAAGAATCAGACTTGGCTGACTCTTGTTGAGTCTGAGGACTTTTTAGACCGCTGCATTCTATGCTGGCAGTTCTTTCTGCTTGCATGTGCTTCCTAGAATGCTAGGGGCACTGGAATGGCTGAAAGACTCATTTCCTTTGCCCTCAAAAATGAATAGCTGGCTCATTTAGTGAGAGATAGAGGCTTTGTAGTGTGCCATCAGGGAGGTTGAATTCATGTTTCTACTACTCTGACCTATTTTCACAGCTGAAATACATTCTAGTTTTGTTTCTGAGAGGTTAGGTCAAAATTGATGTGTTCTGTATGAGCAGACAGCTCGAGCACTTGGGCTGTGGGCAGAGGTGTGGATTTTGGTAGCTTGGCCAGCTGGGTAGTCAGCACACAGGGAGCTCAGTGTTGTTGCTTGCCTCCATGTCTTGTTGACTCAGGAGACTCACACTGTGTCAGGTTATGAAACACTTGAATCTGTACCCATATAGTGAGTGGGAGGTAATGCCTTCACAGACTGAAGGAATGGAAGTGGGCACTAATGGAAAGGGTAGGATTTACTGCCTTCCTTATGGAAGGTAGGGGAGGGGGGGACATCGAAACCCCTAGCTGCAGACTATAAACTTTTGGAAAACTTGTGGGAAGAGCTCTCCTGGCTTTCTTACAAGATGCCTTCAACAGGGACCTGTCTGCCCCACCCCTACACTCTGTTTGGTCTTACTTTCCTGAAGTTACTAGAGTTCTCTCAAACCTCTGAAGATCAAGGGCCTAGAATGGAAGCCATATGAGAAGTGGCTGAGGTCATTTGGTCTGTCCAGCTTGCAGAAGAGGAGACCTCATAGAGACCTATAGCTTCCTCAAGAAGGGGGAAGTGGGAAGGACTGGCACTGGTCTCTTCTCTCTGACCAGTGACAGGGCCTGAGGGAACACCATAAGGCCATCTGAAGGGAGGTTTAGGCTGGATGTTAAGAAAAGCTTCCTCAAGCAGAGAATGACTGAGCCCTGGAACAGTCTCCCCAGGGAAATGATTGCAACACCAAGACTGCCAGAATTTGGGCAATGCTCTCTGGCATATAATGTGATTCTTGATGCTGTCTAGGGCATGGCCAGGAGTTGGACACAGTTGTCCTTGTGAGTCCCTTCTAACTCAGGATTTTTTATGATCATTCTGTGATTCTAAGTCTAAAGCAGCAGTGAAGGTTCTTCTGTTGGGAAGAACAAATAATCTCCCATTCTTATTTCTGGCATAAGGAACAGAAATGGGTATTTGTGCAGGCCTTCATTCTGCTGCTCAGTTACTGGAGAGGGAGAAGATAATTTATCTTGACCTCTTGAGTGGCACCTGTCTGCAAGCTCTTCAGACGCTTGAACCAGTAAGAAGAAAAAAGAAAGTTAAAAGTTGGGTTGAGAAAAAGACCCCAGAAACTACATTGGGCTATATACAACTGATGTGTGTACATATATTTGTAGTATGGGGCTTCTTTACTTCCATCTAATGGTGGGGAGGAGGGGAAAAAGACATCTTGTTCTGGAATAAGGGTTCTTCATTTATAGGTTATTAAGGCATGTATGGCATCCTGGATGAGATCAGTCTATTTCAGTTGCATAATTTCTCTTTTTCTTAGGATTATTTGACCTAGACTGCTCTTGAAAGAAAATAATTGGGCTATTGGCAAAGCTTTGATAAGGGCTGAAAAATCTGGAACAGCTACAGTCAAGCAACTGTTAGGTTTTCTGTAGCTTGCTGTGGAGGCACCTGTTGTGCTGCAAGGCCAGGTAAAAAATTTGCTAACAAAATATTTGACCTAGATGAGGAGAATATTGGCTGCTACTAAGCCTACACACAAACTTCTAGTGTATTTTATTGTTACTGAGTTGGCTTCATTTCCCTGAGAGACATTTGTAGTACGTTTAAACACTATGAATATAATCAGAAATGAATGTTTCTTCCAGCTAAGTTCTAAAAAGCTGCTATTAGTAAATGAGGGAAGAAGTACCTTTTATATGTACTGAATGAAGATAGCGGTGTGCAGAATTAGCATATAGGTTTTTAGAATTGCTAGAAACTTAGAAGTAGGCTTAGTCTTGAATGTCATTCTTAGCTATAACAACATATAATAATTAATACCATCCATAGATCAGTTTTAGGTATGGGTGCATTCTTCCTCAGGCTATGTAAAAGCCGATGAATTAGACCAAAGTTTATATCCTTTTTTTGTCTATATAAAGGAGATTATTTATGTTGGGCCTGCTAGAAATCACTACTGTGTTGTCTTGGGCAGCTTGTCCTATATATAGCAAATATCTTAGATATTTCTGAGGTAGGTTTTCTCTTATGTTGGTTTTTTTTCCCAAGATTTCATTTTGTTTCTTCTTCTTTGGCACAACTTGCTGTGTAATTTGCATTGTGATTTCCCTGCCCTCTATATTTTGATAGTTTTAGCTATCCATGTAGAAATTTGGGAGGAGTGTAGGAAAGTTGTACTGATACTTGTCTACTCTCTTCCAGTGTCAGAGTTGTGATACTAATTAAATCTAATAGTGCACTAAGGATGCTTTTGGTTCATAGCATGTTTCCTTACTACTTCAGGTGAGGCTTAAATGGATTACACTAAATATTCTATTCTCAATGTAGCCATGCTAAAATATTTGTTAAAAATACATTTTATAAGATTTCTTGCTTGAAAAGAAATCTTGAAATATTTGAGTAAATTTACCTTGAAATATTTGAGTAAATTATGGTAAAAATATGAGTGTATCAAAATGGGAGTATAACTAATCCCATTGTAGCATGAAAACTTAATATCTCATTGATACAACTATTTTGGGCTCCTCAATAGCAGATACTTGACTGTTGAAGGTGTAGGCCATGTGGTGGAGGAGATGAATTTAAAAAATCCATGTGTGTGTTTATAGATGCAGATATTAAAACTCTCACTTTTCTAGAGATGTATGTGCTTTCTGTTGAACCATACAACTACACAGGTGCATTGTGATTATCATAAATATCAAGCCAGTTAGTATAAAATAATAGAGCATACTTTAGTTATAGATGGTTGCTTGCTTGGCCTGTGAAACAGGTCGTCAAAATACAGTGCCCCAATAAAAAGAACAGTTTTTCATTTGTATCATTCATGTAGAATCTTTAGTGTTTATTTACTAGCTCTCTGTGTTACTACAGGTAGGATAATTATGAATTTAATACTAATATTCTTTGCTGTATAAAAAAGCTTTAAATACTCTGTAATTATCAAACAGTGACAAAATATCTCCAGTGATTAGATCAGACATGCAGGAACTCTAGATCATCTCCCCTCAGATGAAAGCAGACTGGGTATGATACAAAATCAAACACAGCAATTCCAGAAATGTTTCTTGCCTGATGTGTTCAATGTCCTATTTAGTCTTCATTAATTGCTTCCTGGATAGCAGCAAGTACTTCTGCAGCTAGTTGGTTTCCAGTTATCAGTTGTTTGTATTGGTCAAATTCTTAAAGCATTGCAGAGGAATGAAGTCGCTATTTTAGCAGCTGGTGTCTGTTGGAATCAGCAGGAGTAAGCTGTGTAACTGGTGGATTAGATGTCTGCCCACGGGGCTGTAGTCAGCAGCCTGTGACAGTACTGAGAGAGAAATGAATTTAACACACACATTGCCTCAATTTTTTTCAGATGCTGGCCAGAAGAAGACCCCAGACAAGAAAGATGGGCGACGAATGTCTTTTCAAAAACCTAGAGGAACTCTTGAATATTCTGTAAGTTACTGCTTTATTGTTAGAATGTTACTGCAAAACAAATGCAGGCTAAAAAGTTGCATTACAAAATATAAGCAAAACTGTAATGTGTATTGGCTTTAATGTTAGAATTCTGTGTATCTCATAGTTTAGTTTGATAGAAATTAAATTAGGGAATTAGCTAGTAGTACTAATACTGTTTTTTCCCTTTAAGTGCCTTTTTTTTCCTTAGAAATTCCAAGGTAATCAAACTGTTGACTGGTTCACTTTTAGGTAACTAGTTAGAAACAAATAACAATAGTTATATAATTATGTGCAAGTTCTCTGCTTTCAGCATTATTATTAAACTGTTGCTGTCAGGAGAAATAACAGAATAAAGTTGTAAAGGGAAGCTGCATCTTGAATACTGAATACTGACTTCCTGGTATTCTTACAATAATTGCCGTAGATCTGTGTCTTTTACTGTATAACTCAGTTTCTGCATCAGTATCTGAAAATGGAGCCTTTCTCTTCCCTGTTCTGTTCTTGAAATGACCCTCAAACTGTGCTGCAGTCAGCTTTCATATTTGTGGTTACTAAGGGAAACAGAAGTGAGAAGTATCTGTCTTGTGTTATGTACTGGAAATACAATTAAGCCTATAAATAATGCTTAAAGAGTTGATGTTAAATTAGGGATGGTCTGCCACAGTTATCTTTGAATGCTTTTGAAGCTGGACATAAATAAATAAAAATGACAATTGCTTTATGAAAAGTCTTTATTTGACCTCTTGGTGTTCTCTTACTCCAAGAATAGGAGAAAGGGGGAAGACTTAACTCTGTTACATTAAGCCAAGCTGTGATAATTGCTTAAGTACTGAGAGGGCTGTGATACTCTTTTGGATAAAGACAGAGTATGTGTGTAGTGGAGCAAGAAGCATTTCATTAGCGTGGCTTTTATTGGAATTTGAATATAATTCTAGCCTGCTTTAAAGACTTCCTTGAAGCTGAAATTCAAAACAGAAATTCCTTCTGCTTAGATTCTAGCAGTTGAAGAATGTTAATGTAAATGTGACTGTTGTTGATGTTATATTAACTCCATTTGGTCTGAAATACTTGGGAAAAACAGTCAGGTGTAGCTCTGGATTACTGGCATCCATACTCAGTAAATCCAGTAATTTGGCTCTTGCCACCATGTGAGTGCTTTTACTTTGGTATGTAACATTCGAGGCAAAGTAAAAGCAATGAGCTTTCCTTTTTTAACTTGGTGTGTGTTTGTGTCAAGTTGTCATGTACTTCTGCAGGTTTTTGTGTTCCAGTAGGTGGAGTTTTAGATCCAAAAATAGCTTTCTTAATACATACTGAAGTATGCATCACTTCCTTGTGAGTCAAAAAAGATGATTCACAGGAATCAAAGGCTTTTTGTCATTAAACTTGGTCCACCTTCTAAAGGAGCCTGTAGCATGTATGGAAGATGGTGCATTTCAGCTTCACACATACTGTATTCTGTCAGGTCTTGCTGTACATTTCACTCATGAGGCTCATGAAACACTTGAGTAGCGTCATGTTAGGTTAATTTGTGTGCATATATTTTAATAAAATGCACGGATATAACCTTTAGGAACTGAGCTTATGCTCACTGTAAGAGAGGTCTGGTAGCTGTTGTGGTAATTTGCTACTGTTATAATTTATTACTTTATTATGTGTGAAGAGATGCACTTGTGTCTTGTTTCTGACTTCATCCTACTTCCTGTCACAGTGACAACACGTGTGCACAGATGTGTATTTATGTACCTGCATGTGTTGCTTCTTTGAGAAGTAGTAGTGAGTGAAGGCAGAAACCAGACTCTCCCTCACCTTCCAGCATTGTTGAAGTTACTGGGGTTTTTTGCCTTTTTTAAGATCATAGTTTAATATGTTAATTTTTCCAATGGCTACCCATGGTTTTAGGAGGGAAGGTCTTATTTGTATTCATGAAGTTTGGAGTGAGTTGACATCTCACTTGTGCAAACTATTGGGTTTTAATAGGAAGTAGACTTCACACCAGAATTTTTTTAGAAAAAAAATACTATGGGACAAATGAACAATAAAATAAATTTTCTCTTTAAAGCTAAAGACAGAATACGGTTAATGTTTAAGATTTTAATTGAAAATTCCCAAGGCATGAAAACTTGAACCTGCTGTTCTGTATGTAGCAGCAGAGAGAAGATGTCAACAGGTACGTTACTAATGAATGGAAGTAAGTCCTGCACTGCCTCTAAAGGATACAGAAAAAACTGGTTCATTTCTGCTGGTACTGCTTAGAGAGTGAACAGATATCTTTTAATAGAGTTTATCTTTTTCTCAATGTGAGTCAGCATATTAGATGCAAGTTGATATTGTCTGTTATTTCAGAATTCACAGTTGCTGCTCAAGCCATATGTTTTTCCCTTCAGCCTTTTGTGTTCCATGTTGTACAAATACAACTGGTGCCTGCCTGTAGGTGTCAGAAGAGCCAGCTATGGGTGAATAATGGAGCATGAGCAGAGGGCTGCTTACTGACACCAGTGATTGTAGCATGCTAGCAGGCTTGTGACTTCAGTGAAAGCCTTCTAACTGCTCTTCTTTCTGAGAAGAAAGAAATAATTGTGGTTATTTACAGATAGGTTTGATTTTTGTTTAGAAAAATGTTTGTAAGTGAGTAGTTGAAATGGATGATCTGGTTTATGAGTGTTGGAGATCTAATCTAAGATTTCCCTTTATCTCTCTGGAGATTGAAGGCTGTGCTCTCCTGAGATAGTGAGTAAGTACTTAAAACACAGATTATGTTGTCCAGGTTAAGGAAGAGCCCAATCAATTCCTGAAGGTCATAGAAGCTTTTAGTAGACCATAGCCTTGAAGACTGAGTTTTCTGCCTGTATGTAGAGAGTGCTAAGGGTTCTTTTCTGGTGCCACGAGTTCTATTGCCATTGTAAGCCTTTACAAACTATTCAGAAAGCTACACACTTAGGAGTTTTGGTGATTTTTTTTTTTAATTTCTTGGCTCTACCATTTCAAACCCAAGGAGTGTGTTCATTTTTGGCGGCCACTTTTCTTTGAGCATGCTGTTGCCATCATCTTTTAAGTTGCTTTGGGGAATATTGGAAATGTAGATCATAATGGTGATGTTACTTCATCTGTGTCTTTTACTAATTATTTTTGATGCTGGCTTTATGATATTTACAGGGTTTGTAATTTTATAAATTAGGCCTGTTAACAATTAGTTAATATAGTCATAATTGGTATTTCTAAAGGCTTGGGTACAGTGCCAAAGCTGTGTTATTTGCTCCCTTTTGTTCTCACCCTTTTTTTTTTAGTCTTCCTATCTGTTTAATTTTGTTAGTTTATTTTAATGCTCTTAAACTATGTTTGATTTTCTGGCTCCTGGACAACTAGTGTTGAAATAAAAAAATAATTATTTCTGCACTCTGATTCATATGTATTTGATGCTTAATTTTTAATGGAGGAATGAGTGAATTCTGACTGTTGAGATGCAATTACAGTAAAGTTCATTAAAATACCAGTAGAATAAAGTTTTTAATAACTTTACCAGCTGTTGATCTGAGGGAAATGAAGGTAGTTTGAACCAGAGATAGTGGTGGCTGAAGTTTTCTGTCTGCTGTTATACATAAGTGCACCTGGGAAACATGGGTGCATTCTCAATGAAGATTTAATATTCAAATATTTATGTAAGATTTTTAACATTCAGAATAGCATTTAAGTAGCTACCTCAATATGTAGGAAGTTTCTTTTCTGAGAGGGGAGGAATAACTTCTTGCCTTCTCTTGTAGTGAATTGATAGGGTAAAGCTGGGAATCCATGGTATGTGGTGGCACAGTTCAAATCTTGTTAGTTCTGTGCTTTTCTACAAAGTTATTCTTTGAGGTTTTGGCTGTTCAGATTCTACTTTTTAGAATAGTAGAGAGCCTGAGAACTAGAAAATAGGCCTTGGAATTTAGGAAGATACTTCTAGGAAGTCTCTATTACATGAGCAGTGTCATTTTTTGAGAAGGTATCTCTGCTGGTCCCTGAAGTCCCATGTAGTCTGGAAATTTACCTGTGCAAACTTGACAGCCAAACAAAAAGGAAGCTTATACTTGCCAATGTGTTTGTCATGAGTGAGAGAAACCCTTTGGTTGCCAAGCTATTTCACAAGATGTTTTTATTTCAGAAGGCTGTAAAGAGTGCATGCATGCTAAAAAGGGCTTAAGCCTTGTGGTTTGAATGCTTTTAATTTATTTTATGTCATAAGTTAGTCTAAAATCTCACCTGCTTCAATGATTAAGATAAGAAAGATTTAGTTAGCGGATGTTGCCCTTCAACATTTAAGTGAGCGCAAACTTAGGCAAAACTTCTGAATTTCACTTCACAGTTTGTTTTAGCAAACGTTGTGTGTCATGTAGAGCTTCTGATGGAAACCTTACTGTTCAATGATTTGGTGGTTAGTTTTGTTATGGTCTGTAGAGAATGTAGTACATATCTGGTCTTGTTACAGTTCTGTTCTGATTCCTGCTGTAGTACCAGTTAAACATGGCATATGAATTTTTTTTTTTTTATATCTCTGATCATACAGTACTGAATGACTGAGAACTACTACAATACAGTCTTCCATACTGGAAATACTAGTGTAGAAAGATGTTTGCTGCTTTGTTTAGCTTATTGGCTTCCTGTATAAAAAAATCTCAAAATAGATTTCTAATTTTGTTTTAAAAAAGCTAATTGCCTTTTCTTTGGCAATGCTTATATCTTTTTGTTAGTGAATCTAGGTTGAGAAGTGCATCTTTACAAAGTTATATGGAAAAGAATTATCTAGCTCTACTTACATTTAGCTGCAAATATGTCTTAGCTCATATAGCTTCATCTTGTCTTAACTGATAAAATCGTTTTTTTCCTGGTACAGTGTTTATGAAGTCTTGTGCCATTATGCAGTAAACCTTTTGGTTGTTTGTTTCCTTGTAACCCCATTATTCCTAAGGCTTTGAAGTCTTTATTCTGAAATAGTCTTTCTGTGTAAAACTTTTTTCCTTTTGCTTTTTTCTATTAGGTAATTTTGACTACACTTTGGGAGATGGAGGTCAGAATCTGAGCTTGAAAAAAAATTCTTTCTTTGGTTGGGAATCACTTTCTCAAAAAGCTTATGCTCCATCTGCTGTCATAGTAGTTTACCTGCTTTGCTTCAGCATTTTTGCATTTTCTCAGTGATGCATTTTACCTGAAAGTCAGGGTCTAACAGAAACTTATTTCAATAGTAAGAGGGTGTGTTTATATTTATAGAGAGAACTCTTCAGCTTTTCTGTAGGTGAAAAGTGGAGAAAAGCAGTTGAAGAGAGGGAATGAATAATTCTGTGACCCCAGTCAGTGGTATATTGCCCAGTGGTAACCAGCAGTGCATTTGTAGATCAGAGGTTCTGGTGCCGTAGCTGAGCTGACAGTTCAAACTGTGTGACTTGACACTTCTGGCCACTGGAAACAAAGTGGGAAGGTGTGTGCTTTTACATGGGGTTGCAGTAGACTAATATTTAGGGAGTAGGTATGTTTTTTGTGGTGGCTTTGTTGTTTTTTGGGGGGGTGGGCAGTCATAAGAAATAAAGATATTAAAGTTCAGTAGAATCATGGTAAATCTACACATGCTAAAATATGTAAGCCGCTATTTTGAACTAATTTCTTACAGGTTTGTTTTGTTTGTTTGTTTTTCCCCAATTGATACAGGTGGAATCAAGAGATACTTTAAACAGTATTGCCTTGAAATTTGATACAACACCCAATGAACTGGTTCAATTAAATAAGCTTTTCTCCAGAGCAGTTGTTCCTGGACAGGTACTATTACACTATATATGTTACTTATTCAACAAAGTCCTCTTTTACTATATTTCTCGTTCCTACCAGAGTGCTAAAGTACTTCTCTTACTGATTTTCCTATTGGCTTTGTACAAGATTTTTTCCTTTTTCTCCAGTCTATTCCTTGTGCCTATTAAATAACTGCCTAAAAGGAAACATGTAAGGAAGCTACCTGTATCCCTTACATAAGATCAGAGCACTTTTAAAACTAGATGTGCTTAATGGTACAATAATAACACTTAGATACAAGCCAGATTGTTGCTTTGCAAATATAGCAGGCTGTTTATGAACTCTAGCTCAGCAGACACATTCAGGGTAGAGCTTACAAGCAACATGCCGTGACTGTATATTACTGCCTGCAATTCTATTTTAATAAATTGAATAATGTTTATGTTCCGCTCTGGAAACTCGATGTTTTTACCAGCAGTATTTGAATTACCATTCACTTATTATAGGTCACTGTTGCCTTTTTTCTCCACTCCTGTTTTTACCTTCAATTTTCACTTCTCCTTAAAAGCCAGGCCTGGAAACACATGATAGGTCAACTGTGGTATCAGCCATCAGCCATTTGGTATTTGCCCTTTGTTTGATAAAGTTCTATGTTCATTTCTGATTGCTGCAGAAATTTCTCTTGGTAGAATGAATGCCTATCATGGCTGAAATAATGTATTAAAAGTGCAAATACTTTCAGTTGAATTTTTTTTATATATTCAGTGAGTCTGTTTCCTTATTGCTCAAATAGTAGAGTCATAGCAAGAGAAATATTTGGACACATCTTCCTTGGACACTCTTATTTCTGTCATGCTGTATACTTTCAATGCTTTCTATCTGAACTTCTTCCTCTGTTATTATGACTGAAAATCAAAATTATATCAATATAGCATTTAAAACTTGAAGTGCTAAAATTTCAAGTGCTTTGTTTAGTATTGTTTTTTCCCTCAACTCATAGTTTTTTTAAAAGCAATGGGAGCAGAAACAGTTTTGTGTAGCTTAATTCGAGAAAGCATAGTAAATATACCTTAACTGGTGGGAAATCTAAAGTAAATTTGAAAGCATAACTAACTTCTAACTACATTATATCTTCTTTATAGATTTTGTATGTTCCTGACCCAGACTACATATCTAGTGTGGACAGCTCCCCCTCTCTAAGTCCTGTAAGTCCCCTATCACCTACATCTTCCGAAGCAGAGCTTGACAAGGCTACAGTAAATGTAGGTATACCTATTGTCCTTAAAATTAATTTTCCCTTCCATATAAATGATACAAGATAAATGTTACAGATGCTATGCTTTCTTCTTAAACTATCCTTTTGTTTTGGGGAGAAAGTATTAGACAGTACTTGGAGTTGAAAGTAAAATTATTCATTTTAAAAAGTAAATACAAGATTATAATCTTTGTAAATTATAGTTTTCAATGTGAAAACTGATTTGAAGGCAAATTACTTGTAGCAAAATACTGTCATTGCACACAGAAATCTTTGATAGTTTCTGTTGCATTTCTGTATTTGTTACATTTCAGGGCTTACTAAACATTTGTCTCTAATCTTATTGATGGTTTTGGCAGACAAGATACATTGGCAGGAATGCTCAGTTTCCCCCTGCTTGCTCTAGAGGTGCCGGAGAGGGTTCTCTAGTTTCATGTTGCAAAATTGAGTTAAAAAAGGGATTTCAGTGAAGGACTAATGCAGAATTAATTGTAGCTGACTTTTACTCAGTAGTTCTACATTTGCAAGCTTTCAAAATGCTAAAAATGTTTAGCCACCCGTGTTGTGCTGTAATTCAGCTCAAATGGAGATTTTTGGGTTGGAGCTGGCTTTGTAGAAAAAAGTGTGTCTTTCCAGGAACACTGGTTTGCTGTCAACAGTGTCACATAGGGAACAGTCCAACCAGGAAGATTCAGCATTTGAACCTGCGCTGCTCTGCAGTTTTTGCAACTGTGGTCTCATTTGGATGCTTCTTCATGCATCACCACTGTTCTTTTTCCAATTATCTTTTCCTCTCAAATAAGAAATTTTCTTGTTAGCATATTTTGACACTACCCAGTCAAACTGTCAAACATCTATTCCAGGATTCTGTGTGCTCAAAATTTAGGAGGGTTTGAGACTTAAAGCATTTACTTATTTGCTTATATGACTTGGTCCAGCCAAGTTTAAATATAAAGATTTTGCTTTGTTGCTGATGAGGTTCCCAAGCTGCATTACAAAGTCTATGGTGGCCTTTCTACTGAGGATCGCTGTTTGGTTTTGCTGTGATCTCTTTTCTCTGTCTTAGCATGCCAGTTCTTATGTCTGTCATTTGTGCTGAATAATTTCTTTTGTGTTTGATGGCAAACTGAGGGTGGTGTAGAACAGCAAGCAGCCTCACCTGCAAGAATACATTCTTGTATCACATATTTTCTAGCTATATCAGTCTCAGAAAGATCTATCCATGTAACATATATTGTAAGAAGTTACTAGAGGGTAAAGTTATCAATTTTACTATTGGAAATCTGAGCTTTTCCTACAGATTCCATGCCAGAAAAATACCTTATTCTTTCTTTTGTCAATTATTTTGTGTATCTCTAAGCATATAGTAGATAAGGAGATGCAACCATACCTGTAATTTGTTTGAAAACTTTTTGTTGACTGTATGTTTATATGGGAGATAAAAACTTGCAAGTGTAGAAGAAACAAAGTAAATGAAAATACTTAAAAACCTCTTCTGCAAAAGAATTTTTTCCTTTAGTGTAGTTAGTCCCCTGCTAGCAACAATTGGAATGTTAAATTTCATTTAACTGATGCACAAAACAGTTATGCAACAATAAAGTATCTTGTTACATGTCATGGATCATCACAAGCAGTTCTTAAATGCTTCAGGGAAGGTCAGGTTAGCAATGAGACGGTATATAATGTAATTATTTTGTTTCTGAGGCCTTTCAAAGTACATCTAAGGAAAGAAGAAATATTTGTCAAAAAATCAAAGAACAGAAATCACTTGTACTTGTCAGTGTGAACTTTGTGTGTTTGGTTTTGTTTTCAGTCTTCTCTAACAACTCAAAAGGCACTCAACTTCTGTGTGAGCAGTTGAGGCTGGAGGGTTTTGTTCTTCATCATAGCACCTGTCTTTCATGGTTTTCTTTTCTCTTTTTGCTGATTGCTATCATTATGAAGGAGAGACATACTAGTATACATTCTCTAATGCTCTCTTGATTTCTGTCTTCTTTGACTGTCCCCCAGTTTTGACTCCAGATTTGCAGTTTAAATTTGAGCATGTTTCAAGGTAAAGGTCTGTTCCTCTGCTTATGTAATGTAAAGGAGTCTTCTCTCTGCTCTGCTCAATAGAATCAGTAATTTCTTGTTACAAATTTTATAAGAAGGCTAACAAATATCTGAATGCCTGTTCAGTCAAAAATAAGCTGACATGTTCTAGTCTTGTTATTTTGTTTTATTGAAAATTGGAGTAGCTTACCACAGCCATGTGACTAGATACAAACCAGCATGTGGCTGATAAAAGACCTGCATAACTTTTTGTTAAAGCTGGGGGGTTTTTGGTAGGTTTTTTTGTTGGTTTTATTTTTTGTTTTGTTTTAATTTTGCTACACCTAAGCTAAGATTTCATTGTGTATTTCAACAATTTTGTTGCTGTCAGTAAGACTATGTAAGAACTAGCCTAGATTTTGAAGCTTTTCTAGTGCTGCTGGGTTTTTGAAAGATTTCTTCATTCAACAGTCTTAGGCACATATTTGAGAAGTCCTATATGCTTTGCTACCTATAAAACTCAAATTCCACTTCAAAATAATATGTAGTGACAAGGGCATCATCATTAAATTGGAAAGTGTACCATTGTGGTGGTGCATCTCCCTGCCCTCCCTTTCCCAGGCCATACTGGGATCTGAGATTGTGAGAAATAGCTGGCTTATTCAGAGTGGGCTTGGATATCAGTTGAGCACTTCCAGAGACACTTGCTGAGTTATGTGTCACAAGAGTGACACTGTAGTTTTCAATAAGAAGGTGTATGTAGAGGGAGAATTAATCTCCAGGAGATTTGTTTCCTAATTATATCTTGATCAGCTTTTTCAGCAAAATTCAGTTTGGTGTTCTGTACACTTTTTTGGTTTTTTTGGTTGATCTGTAATGGAGGTTGAAAGATGCTGGCAAAGGCTAAAGTAGTGCCAGAGACATAATGAACTGAAAACAGTTGTTCATAATGTTCCTAGATGTGATTAAAGGCATTTATCTGCAATCTGTACTGGTGAATAGAACTGAACAGGAAAGCAGAAAACCAAAAGGAATATGGGAGTTCTCATTTATAAAAATAATAATATTTTATTAGTAACTAAAAATAGCAATTATGTATGAAATTAAAGCCTTTAAATGTGGGTGAAGCGCCAAAGCAGGGTTTCTGTGCCTATAAAATAGGCTTTGGTGAAGTCTGTCTACTGTTTGTTTATCTTTAGTTTGAAAACAAATTTTTTCATTGTCTGTCCTGTCCCTAGGGTTCCATGTGCACTACTTAGTTGGATATACTGGTAGATAGTGAGATAGATAACTCTATTATCTTCCCAGGGAAATAATGAAGGTAATCCTCTGAAAGTTAATTCCAGGCATGTGAATGATAAAGATGGTTGGAAACAGCCAAAGAGAATTTACCAAGGCTATATCATACCTGACAACACTGATTGCTTTCTGTGAGGAAATGACAGGCTCAGCAGATGAGGGAAGGCATGTTTCTTACCCTGGCTAGAGCCAGGCTCTTGACACTGTTCCAAAGCAGCCTTGTTAAAATACTGGGAAAATGTGAACTGAATGGGTAGAGTAGAACATGGGCCAGAAACATTGCCAGGATCATTGTGTTCAAACTTATTCAACATTTGTGTATGTGATTTTTTTAAAATCTTTTTTAGAATCATAGAATAGGTTGGGTTGGAAGGGGCCTTAAAGATATCCAGTTCTAACCCCTCTGCCATAGGCAGAGACACCTTCTACTAGATCAGGTTATTCACACCCCCATCCAGCCTGGCCTTGAACACTGTTTGCTGTCTTGGTGGTCAGTTTCAAATCCTTGAGTCCCTGTTGGGGCTGTTCTTTTATAATCTGTCCATCAGTTACCTGACTGGTCAAATTACGCAGCAGAAAATCTCCAGAAGTTGATATTGAAAAAAGCAAGTTGCTAAGTTCTTCTTTGTTTCTTTCTATTTCTTTTCAGGATTCAGATGGAGTCCAACAGAAGGAGTCAGCTGTCTCGCCAGCACATGCATGTGTTCGTCCTTCAAGAGTGGTATCATCCACCTCCGAAGAGGAGGAAGCATTTACAGAGAAATTTCTAAAAATTAATTGCAAGTACATCACTAATGGCAAGGTACTGAAACATTCAGGTTTTACTGTTACTGTATAGAATGTAATAATAAAACATGTTTAAAGTATAAACATAGAGTAGACTTTAGTCGGGGATGAATAGATGAATCAACTTACATACATATGTCTGTATAAATATACTAATTTTTTTAACTCACTGTTTCTTTCGGGTTCTCCAGGCCTCTTGTTCAGGACATGATTGATGCAAGCAGTTGATATGTGACAGACATCTCTGATGCTGTACTGTTACATAAATCTTGTATGTTGAGGGCATGAGGTCTGTTTGTTCCTTATGTTAGTATCTCTCTTAGGTAATTTTCTTTACTTACAGTGGACAAAAACATGTATAAACTGTGCTAGGAAATATACAGCTGCATAGCTTTGCTTCCTTTTTTTTTTTAAAGCAGGACAGGGTGAGCAGAATAAACTTCTGATTCTGCAAACAAGTTCTGTATTGTTCACCATTTGGCTTGGTGTGGTGTGGTAGAAAACTTGATTTTGTTTTTTTCTTTGAAGCAGTTAGAGTTCTTTCAATAGCATCATTACACAAAATGCCTCAAAGTTAGTGACACTTGATTAACGTGTGTTTAGCTCATAAGTGCACAATTCTTGCACAGACTTCTAGGGACTGAGGTAAAGTGTTTTGACGTTATCTCAGAGCACTTTACCAAAAATCAAAATGTATTGCTCCACTACCTCGCAGAAAAGTTACTAGTAGGCACTTTATCTATGAAAAATACCTTCCCTGAATGAATGCAATAAAATTCAAAGTACTTCTAATATTTCTTCCTTTGCCTGAGGTTCAGGTGTGTATATAGAAATAACACTGTTTCTGTGTTGTTCAGCAATAGGTTTCTGTATAAGGTACACTAATGATAAACAGGTTAATAAAAATCTCCTGAAACTGTGATTTTTGATTTTTTGGCTGATGGGGAAAGGATTGCAAATCTATGTGTGTCTAGGCTTCAAGCCTTTTGACAATATATGTGTATTGACAAAAGCTGCTTGTTACAAGTTGGTGATGCAAGTACTGGAACAGCTTTGTTTTTTACTTTGTTCTGCTTTGCAGATATTTTTTTTCACTTGTTGCATTCTGTCTGTAGGTGACTTTCTTAGGTTGATCCGAGGCACATCCTTACTTATCAGTTTTAAGTGCTGTTATGCAGAGGAATTGAGACCTGTGAGCCTTTGTTAGAAATTGGATGTACTGAAAAAAATCTGGGGTTAAAATTTACAGCATATTATTTATGTGCTGTAATTTTTCCTCAGGATATTACAGGAAGTATTAATGGTCTTTGGCTTGCAGCATTACAGCCTATTTTCTGAGAACTTCAGGGAGAATTTTGTTTGTAAAAAGTTGTATAACCCATTGCAGTGTCTGTCCATACCTGGGGAGGTGGGTGAGAGAAAAATGAGTACTGACTTACTCAGATTCGAGTGCCAGATCTTGTAAGTTTAGCATGTAATTTAGACTTTGTGCCACATGTGGTAAGAATGTCCTCTTAAATGTTGTCTTGCCTCTCCTTGATACATTTCCTCATTATGCAGGATGATAAACTTGCAAAAGTTTTTTGGAGAAAGCTTAAAAGATTCATCCTTTGCTTTCTACTCTGAAAGGGATTTTTGAAGCTCTTAGGTAGCCATTCTTTAGGGCTTCAGCTGTGAAGTCTGTCATCACTGTGACTGCTGCTTGTAGGCTGAAATCTAGTGAAGGCCTATTTTACAGTGTGTCTGTACAAAAGGGCTTTCATTAGGGTAAGATTGTCTCATTTGTCACTTTTTAAAACTGCTTATTCTCTGTGTGGTTGGAGTTGCATTTAGTCACACTCGTGACTTTCTGGACAAGCACAGAGGAATTCTCTGAGGAGCAGTGTCTGGAACCTGGAATGCTTGCTCTGTTCATTGCACTTGCTCTGTGTTAGCTGGTTATGGCTACTGATAGAGGCAGGATGTTGAGCACAGTAAGAGGCAGGGTCATGGGAATATTCTGTACAGACAATAAATCAGTGTGACCAGTGTGCTGCAGTCACACCTTGACTTACTGCTTACTGTATACATAGGTGTGCCCTGTTTTACAACTGCACTGTTGGCTTCTACTTTAGAAAAGTGTGCTGCTCTGGGTTTTTTTTCTTCTTTGCACTGTTTCTTGTGCCAAAACAAAGGTACTTTAAAAAGTCTGCATGATTGTAACTGAAACTAGTTAGGGAAGTTTGGAATTCTTTTTTATTGTTGCTAAGTTTTACTTAACTGTTTTGAAATGTAGTAGGTAAAGGAAAATTACTAATACTGAGGCTTGAAAAAACCCAAACCACTGACCTGGAAATGAAAGCACAGAAAACACACATTTATTGCTCATTAAGTGAAAAGGAGCATAATGATGAGGTTCAAAACTCCTACAAGAAACAAGACATAAAATAAATGTTATTTTCATGATAAAAGCTTAATAAATCATAAATTATAGTTTTTATTCAACCTTGTGTGTTCAAGAATGCAATGGAATTATTTAGAGAACTTATGTTTGAGAACTTCTTGTTAGGAGTCCTTTCAATCTTTCTTAGAACTGTTTTACTAAGCTGCTTAATCTTAATGCGTGGGCTCACCAATGTGATAGTTTGGCTCTAAACCTCCCTTTATAATGATTGTTCAGATTTCCATCTCAGGTTTTACATGGGAGTTAGAGCTTCCCTTTCCTGAGGTGTAAGTAATTTTAATGGTAAGACGACACAACTGATTCAGAACTGAATATATACATGTGCAGTTTAATCTACCTTCCATATGTATGTTTTTGTGTATCTGGATTAATATTTTCTAGAGCAGCTTTAAGACTCAAGGGATATATTTTTTTTTAATAACCTAGAATTTCCACATGGTTTTTAGTAATAGAATGATTTAGCATTTCTCTTTGAGGATCTTAAATCAGAATTTCACCTGAACAGAATTTTACTTCACTTTACTTTAAAATCTATTGCATGTGGGAAACTTCATTTCTACAAGTGCTGTTTTGGGGAGTTTTGTTCCAGAACCAGAACTTCCTGTAACAGTATCGTGTTGAATTACTTAGTAGCTGCATGCAGAGTCTAGTTTGTATTTCATTTTCATAGCCAGTATTTTTAGTATTTTTTCTCTCAACAATTACTTAATAATTATGGTCCAAGAGAAACAAGTCATTGGTTATTTTGTGGAGGATGCCCTAAAAATCTGTTTCTCACGGCTCTGTAGCAACAATTGAGTTGTTTATAGATGCTCATCTTTTAAATTATTTTTTCCCAAGGACTAGAAAATGAGGAGATTAGAGCAAACATCAGTATACTGGAGTCATGTAGCAATTGGTAGCATGCATGCAATTTTTGCTTGAGCTTGTGCTCTGATTTGCAGATCTCTAACAACATTGTTAGCACAAATAATTCTTGTGGCCATTTTGAAAAATTGAATTTGTAAAAAATTGAGTCAAAGAGCTTTTCTGAAATGTTAATTGAGTATTTGATTTATTTTAAGGGGATCTGGGCTGAAGACCCAACTTAATAGCCCACAAAGGAGAAGCTGGATTCATCTTTTTTTAATATGGGTAGATGAGGGCTTTGTTTTTCATAAATAAGCCCCACAATATTCTTCACTTTGAAGAATATATTCACACTCAAAATATTTTCAATAGCTTAACCAGGTCAGAGAAGGAGCTTGGGAACTTTCTCCCTGCTCCAAAGGCAAGGAACCAAGGAGATTATATATGGGGACTAGGCTCTCAGTCATCTTTGGTGTTTATAAGATGGCAGGGGAGGTTAGTTTGTTGGAAGTTACTTACCAAAAACAGCATTACAGAATCATTTAGGTTGGAAAATGCCTCTAAGGTCGAGTACAATCTTTTCCTGATCACATGTTGTTGATTAGACCATGGCACTAAGTGCCACATCCAGTCGTTACTTGAACCTCCCAGGATGGCGACTCCACCACTTCACTGGACAGCCCATTCCAATGCTTAACAACCCTTTTTGTGAAGAAATTCCTCTTGATGCCCAGCCTAAACCTCCTCTAGCACACCTTGAGGCCATTTCTTCTTGTCCTGTTCCTGGTTGCCTGGGAGAAGAAGCTAGTGCCCACCTGGCTACAACCTCTTCTCACATAGAGAGTAATAAGGTCCCTCCTGAGCTTCCTCTTCTCCAGGCTGAACAAGCCCAGTTCCCTGTGCTACTGCTCACATGACTTAATCTCTAGACCATTCACCAGCTCAACTGGTATTTTAAGAACTTGCTCCAGCACCTCAATGTGCTTCCTGAATTGAGGGATCCAGAACTGAACACAGTATTTGACATGTGACTTCCCAGTGCTGAGTACCAAGTGACAATCACTGCCCTGGTCCTGCCAGCCACACTGTTGATACAGAGATACTCCAGGGTTTTTTCTGGCATCGCCTTTATTACCCATTCCTGGATATTTTATGATGTGGCTGTGGCATCTGCTGCCATAGTGCACAAATATGTATAAGTAACCAGAAAAGTTGTTTTAGAGCCTTAAATGATGAGTGCATGATACTAAAATGCTCAGGAGTTCATCGTTGTGTACTCTGATACAATAGTTCTGGAGTATATGTATTTTAGGAATGCTAACTTAGAAATGTGTCTAATCCTTCATTTCCAACAAGGAAATGAAGTTTCAGGTATTTCCTTTAAAGAATGGATGCAATTTTTTGTTGACTTATGCAAAGCTGTGGTGTTAGCTCTCAAATGCTGGAGTTGCTGCAGTTCTCATCTCTCAGGAAGGACTGAGCATAATGAGCAGCTCTTAAGCAATTGGCTAAAGGCTTGTGTGCTCCCACTTGTATGTTTTGTTCTGATGTTCTTTTTTCCTCCCAGCATCAACAGCACTTGGTTTCTGTCCATGCTAAGAAACAACATCTGTTGAGTAATAGCTTTAAGGAAGCTTTTACTCCTGCAAACAAGGTAGTAAAGACAGAACATATTATTCCTGTAAGAGTCACAGAAATTGTAAGAGCGAGTGTCAGAAACATTGGCATGTCTGAAAATGAGTAACTAAAATCTGCAGCCAAACAAAATTTTTCTTTATCTGGCTCTTAACCTGAGCATTGCTTAGCTACCTGGGTTAACATTCAGTGATCCTTGGAGGTAATAATGAAAAGTGACAGAAATACTAATGCTAATTAGTGTATTATTAGGAACTTAATTTTTATTCATTTGGAGCAGCAGTTCTTCTCTAGAAAAGTATACTCAAGTGTTCATCTAGTAACTGTGGACCATGCCTAGTAACTTGTGAACCAGAATTGTTGCATTATGTTTTTTAGATAGATAAGGATAAAATAGGTCATCTCTTGTTAAGGTGCTATAAATCTGTTGTTTTCAAGATACCTCTGTAATCTTTCTCTTCCTTATAGTAATTGCGAGTGAAGTGTTTGATCAGCCACTTCGTCAAATCCAGATAAAAGTCTTCTAGGTCTGAATTCTCAATTTCTATTGCTGTAGTAAATTTTACATGGAAATACACTTTCCAGTTAATTTTCATGTTGAATACCTGCCTACCTGTTGGTGTTGAGGGTTTCTTCTAAGGTCAAGATAAGCTTTTATTATTTCTAGCCTTGTCTTCAAGGCTGCAGAGGTAAGCTTTAATCCTTAATTCCATATGTGCTAAGGCCATGTCAATGTACCAGTTTAGGATTCTTTGCCATTAAGTGGGTCATTGTCAGTCTTCTCTAGGAAGCTTCTGTT
This sequence comes from Camarhynchus parvulus, assembly GCF_901933205.1. NCBI lineage: Eukaryota > Metazoa > Chordata > Aves > Passeriformes > Thraupidae > Camarhynchus > Camarhynchus parvulus. The sequence goes on from NC_044572.1 coordinate 133,260,581, forward strand.
TACAATAGAAGGTCTCTTAATGTTGTTTTTCTTATATAATGAGTAGCCTTGCACATGCACAGATTTTTGTCCTTGATAGCATGGTGTTTGCTTAAGATACTAACAAGCCTGGCTTGTGGGCTTTGGGAGGGGTAAGTTCGTATTTTCTGAACTGCTAAAACTGATTCTGAAGCAAGACAACTGAAAGTAGTAGTTGATGTGTAACTGGTTCTTCATACATGTTATTCTGATGATGTGACTCTAATATTCAGATAAGCCATGTCAAACATATGAAGCTTTTTTCTTGAATCAATTTTTGGCCTGTGCTTTCAGCTGAGGCAGTCTTATCTGTGCTCTTGAAAGCAAGTTATAAAGCATTGGAGTTTGTTGACACAAATGATATCTTAGTTGTGACAGCACATCCCTTGACAGAAAAATATCATTTCTTTATTGCCTCAAAAGCTTTTGCACATCCTGTGCACTTAATTTATCGAGGAAGGTTCATGAGATAGTGGACAAATGAAGACACTATTATTCTGGAAATGAAGAGCTCTCTAATGAGCTCAATTACTGTTTTTTTTCTACTGAGTGATATGTAATTGTGGAAGTTGGTGTTGAACACTTAAGTCCTTCAGATAGAGCAGTCATACAACCTTACCATTTTCTCTTCAGCCTGGCTGTTTTGAAGATCCACATGCAGTATTTGGGCAGTGAAAGAACAGGATAGGATATTTTGGTTGGAAGTGACCTACAATGATCATTTAATCCAACTGCGATCAAGACTATGACAATTTCTGGGTCAGATATAGAGAGTATTAATAAAATTCCATTTTCATGACCATTAATGAAAGAGCTCAGATGTAGAAAAGCTGTTGCTTTTTTGGTTTTAATTATGCACTGAATTTACAGAAGTTATATTTGTTTAAAGAGAAGCAGTCATTCTTCTGAGTAGACTCATTGACTTCTGCAGTTTTGTTAAATTTGTTTTCCAGACTACAATAGATAAAACAAAATGTAGACTTCTCTTGACAGTTGTCCTCTTGGAGGACAACCTTGAAAGTCTATTTCCACAATACAGGGCCAGGAAAAAAATGGCCATAACAGCCTTGTTTCAGTACTTTAAGCACCTTGGAATTATGTAGATGTCTTCTGCTGACTTCAAAGTCTTCAGCACATGTGTTGCACTCTAAAAGATGTATATGAAATCTGATTAAGCACTGAACAACTAAAAGACTCAAGCACAGATGCTTGGGCTTTTTTTGAGACATGTCTTCATTTTTCCATGCTAGAAATACCGTTGGTCATTGTTGAGACTTTAATAACACTTTTGTTTTGGTTGGGTTTTTTTATAACTTGCACTTTTCTTTTTACTGGTTGGTATCTTTGCTTTCCTATTGTGAAGGTCATCAACCATCACCTGGGAACAAAATTTCTCGAGTTCAGAAGAACTGTATCTGTGTTTGTGCTGTGCTAATGTCTTCTCAAAACAAAATTGAAAACAGTCTCCTCCAATACACACCCTTTATAATAGTTATGAATGTTTTATCAGTAAGGTCAATATTTAATTCCTTCAACAGCACGTGAACTGAGTTCTTGAGTGAAAATTTGGAATGTCTGACAAGATTTGCAAAGTCTTTAGGAGTCAAGATCTGTAACTGAAGTATTCCTGTCACTCTACTTAAAGCCAGGTTTTCTTCTGTTCATAATTTTGCTCAAACTCCACTGTTCCAACAGTTAAATGAATTTCTGTAGCAGGCAAATGCTGTTTGCATGTGTTTCTAACTTTTTTTGTTCAGAGTTGAACATATTGTAAATTAACTTTGTTTTTATACTTGTATTGTATAAGAACCCTACAATTCATAGAATATAAACCTCAAAGTTTTTCATAGTTAAATTTTAAACTCTACTTGCATTCATGTACTGCAGTAGTATCATTGTGATTAAAACCATCCAAAGTTTCATCTTTGATAATCTTGAGTCTTTTTATTCTAGTTTCATTCTGTAAATGTGTTTCTCCAATCAGTCACCGTGTCCATTAAGTTAGAAGGATTTGTATCAGCCTCTCTGTTACTTTTGTGTAAAATAAATTAAGATAAATGATAGGTTTTTAAGGTCTCTCTAAATAAATACTGGAAAGTGAGACAGAAGAGTTAAGAGTCAAGTTTTAGACAAAAATTGCTTTCAAACCTACCAGTTAAGCTGTGTGGTTATCTGGGAAGGATGTCTCCTTATCTCAGAGGAGCTGTTTAGTGTGTTCTTCAGTATGTAAGGTTTCTCTTATGTTACTAAAACCAGTTATTGATTAGTTGTGAGGAATAAAACTCTTTTATTTTGGGAAAGCAGGTGGTATTAATTTGCTTCCCCAGAAAAAGTTAGTTTCTTGTGTTTAATAGTGACTTAGTAACATAACAGGTTGCTTAAAAATAAATTAAAAATGGCTTTATTAAAAAAAAATAGAAAACACCCTTTTCCTTCTGAAAAATGAAGAATAAGCTGGAATTTGAAGGAGAAAAATTACCACTTCTTTTCCCTCTCATTTTAGGGTACGGTCAATGGTGTGCTGCTAGTGACGCCAAATAATATAATGTTTGATCCTCATAAAATGGATCCTCTGGTCCAAGAGAATGGCTGTGAAGAATATGGCATCATGTGTCCAATGGAAGAAGTGATGTCAGCTGCTCTGTATAAGGAAATTGTGGACAGCAAAATTAAGGAGTCATTAAGCATGTAAGATAGAACAGTATTTGTAAAGCTTTGAGTAAATCCGAACTGTAGCCACATTGTTGACCATACAAAACTAGCAAACCAGCCTTTTCCTTATTTTTCTTGTTAGGAGAGGATATCAAAGATTGGCTTGGAAAGATCCTATAGAAAGTTTGCTTTACCTTCAGTTCTCACGTCCTATATATGACGCAGGATGAATCTTCTTCTGTATACATGGATTCTAATTTTCTCCAGTAGTCTCTTATAAAGATCTGTGTTACCACATAATTTCTTCTGCCCCTTCCCCACTATGGAAACAGTAGTCAATGTTGTTTGGTTCTTTAATAATTTAAAAACTGGTGTTCACAATAAGAAAGTGCAGCTTTGACGATTTTAGGTACAAATTTTTATTGTTTAGCATTTTTCACTTGCTTCTCAATCTTGCTGCTCTGACAAATGATTTAAATTAATTTTCTAAGATTTGTATATATAATTATGGGCCTAGGAGTATATTTTTCTCCTTTTATGGCAAGAAGAGAGGGACTGCATATTCACCTTAGGTGTGGTGTTTTTTTGGAGTAAACAGTGAATTTGCATTGGTGAGGTCTAAGCACGGGTGTTTAGTACAGCAGGCATTTAAAATCAATTTTTAAGAGCATTAGAGAAATCTTTGTTCCATTCTCTCTGGTTTTTTATGGCGAGCTTTTATATTATCATCAGAAAAAGATAAATTCTGTCTTGAAATCCAAAAAGGATTAAAAAAAAAATCATGCCCCCTTTACCTATCACAGCCCATAAAACACAAACATTTGCAGACTGCCTCAATTATCTAGCTGTAGGGAAGTGGGCTTCTTTTACCAGGAGAGTGTAAAGCTGCTTGCTTGATATGTAATGCTATACCCTATTAAAATAGTTACATTTTTTTTAAGATACTCAATAACTCTTAAAAATATCCTCTTACAGTTCATATAGGTAGTACCCTAATACGTCTTTCTTGATAATCTTAACTATATGGACACTCAGAAGTAGTAACCTGCCTCGTACCATTTATGAGCTCAGTTTTGGCATAAACCTGGGAATGAATGGGTATCTTGGCAGGGTCTTGTTTGCTGCCCAATGTCACGTGTCTATTGAAAGGGCAACTGAAGTACGTGCTGCTACAGTGGTACTTTTGGGGCTTTTGATGTAGAATGATGATGCCTTCAGCATAATTTTTTTCTGGAAGTTTATTTTCCAGACTGAGTTTTAAAAAGTAGCTCACAGTTCCTATTTCAATTGACAGACAGTGTAAAGAATTAGATAACTCTATGCTTGAGTCATGTTATTGCAGTTGCAAAACAAGTATTTTTCTAAAATGCTTAGTTTGTTAATGACTTAATGATGCTATTGATTTTTGTGCTCTTGTAGCACATGCATTTTCTCTTTTGTTTATAATATGAATGCATGTGGAATGAAAACATGTCTGCTAATAAAAGGTCATACTCTGCATTCAGAGGCCTGTATGCCCAATTTGATTTATTTTTCTTGTCAGCTGTATGAACTAGTGGGTGCAACACTAGCTGCTAGCATTTTCTTCAGTCCCTGCACTTTTGTGCCTAGCTAAATATGAGGCATATTTTTAAATTTGGGAGAACAAATCTTTTAAGTCTAAACAGAAGTCCTAACATCTTCGGCTAGATCTGACAAGACCTATGTGTCTTGAGGTATTTGACACTTAAATCATGTTTTCTCGCTGTTTTGTTTTTTTCCTACATATTCTGCTGTTGTAGTTAATCTCCTTCCACTCTCCCAGTTTTTCCAACTGTCAAACCTGCTAAAACTTGGCAAAGCAATCTTATTTTCAGTATTCAGATTATTGATATGGAAAATGGTCATAAGCCCAATGGACGCTTTGGTTCTTAGAACTAAAATTTCATGTTGTATGGTTTCTATATATAACCCACAGTCTGCTAAAACAGGACAAAAATATCTGGCTGCATACAGATGTTTTACAGATTTTATGAACCCTACATTGTACTTCTCTATGAGCACCTATAATGAGCATAATCCTGCAAATTTAAAGAAATGGCCTAGTCTAATAGATAATGAATTCTAAAGCTGAATCCACATGCTTTGTAAGCAAAATCATTCCGTCATTTAAAGCTTACTACAAGTTTCATGTTGATGCTTAGATAAGACAGTGCATGTGCTTTGCAAACATCCTGAGCTTTAGCAGCATCTCAGTAATATGATGTAAGTGAATGTGAAGTTTTGTGAGACCGTAGAGTGAATTTATTGTCCTTCAAAACAGAGAATAATGTACAAGCTTCTTAAAAGCATTTAGTACTAGGTAATGGAAGAGCTGGTGTGCTTCTGATAGCAAAGAATTTGACATTGAGAACTCTAGTCATGAGTAAGTTAAATATGAGAATTTTTTGTGATGGCTGTATACTGCCCAGGTTTTTTGACAACAGAGAAAAGCTTGAGTTCTGTAGGTTTACTTGAGCGTGTTCATAGTACCTCTCTAGTCTTCCTCTTCTAAAAGTCATAGAATTTCTAGTGGGTTTATTTTGAAAGGCAGGTTTAAGCAAGATTATTTCCTCTGGGTAAAATAAATTTTTATGCTTGCTTTTTTTTGCACTATTTATCAGCATCTTCAGTTGTATCAAGTAGTTTCGGGTTTATTTTGCCAAACAATGGTGTCCTCAAAGTTAGGTCCCTGCTGAAGACACTAAACACTGTTTCAGGTATTTTCTGTGGGCGTAATAGTGAGATCTACTTTGATGGTTCCCACTGTTCTGCCTTTACTGGCTGTGATATCTGAGGTTAGACCAGATGATTTCTGCCATTCATGTCTTACCTGTGAGCAAGGTGTCAGCTTCCTTGTAGGGTGGGACATGTCTGTACAATTGTACTGACTATTTGGGGAGACAAAACCCAAAAAAACTATGGATGATTTTCACCTTTAGAGATTATGGTTGTGCGTAGCTTTTTGTTGGTTTTACTTTGGTTTTTATTTTATTTTTACACTTTAAGTGCATCTCACAATATTGTTAGTTTCATAGGAGAGTTTCTTGTGAAAGTAAAGTCATGAACTTGGGAAGTCCCAGCAGTGTTGTGCTGACAAAAGGTCAGCCACGTTTACCATTATGGTATCATAATATTTTATGCTTGTTTATTACTAATACTCTGGATTAAGTTGGTTTTTAGGGTGTTTGTTTGTTTTAAGAGCTTGAACAAAACAGTGAAGAAAAGAGCTTGATACTTTAGAGGTACCTGTTATAACAACATTCTTATTTTGCTCAACAGAGATGTAGAGCAGCTGTCAGTAAGGGAACTTGGCCATTCCAAGAAAGCTGCGAAGAGCAATACGGATGACACGGATTCCAGGGTTCGGGACACAGGCAATGACAGTGCTAGTACTGCCCCAAGAAGCACAGAGGAGTCTCTTTCAGAAGATGTATTCACAGAATCAGAACTCTCTCCAATACGGGAGGAACTGGTTTCCTCAGATGAGCTTCGACAAGATAAATCTTCTGGAGCATCATCGGAATCTGTCCAAACAATAAACCAGACTAGTGCTGAGTGTTTAACAGTCATTTCAGACTCCAGTGAAGCTGCCACTGACTTAAAGCCCAGTGCCGAAATGGTTGTAGGTGTTAAACAGTTTGGTACCCACTTAAGTTCAGAAAGTGCTAAAATGTCTCTAAAGGGGGGACAGGAATCTGGTGAAAACACTGCAGATGTCCTCCAGCAGTCTTTGCAAAGATCACAGGGTAGTGAGGAGCACAGCAAGGGGACAGAAGTGGGCAAGGATCAGGCTTCCTCACTAGGGAAAAAAGCAGATAATGAGATGGAAGAGGAATGTCCAGGTTGTGAAGATACCACAGACTCTCAAAAGAAAGAGACACCTAGCAAAGGAAAAGTAGTGGGAGACCAAAGTCAAGACTCAGAGGCAGAAGTTGAAGAACTCCGCAAGCTCTGGAAGACCCACACTATGCAACAAACAAAACAACAAAGAGAAAACATGCACCAGGATTCACAAAAAGAGATCAGTCAGAAAGCTGTATCTGCAGGAGATGGGCGGTTAGAAGGTGAGTGGGTACTTATGGGTACAGTATTAACCTTCATATTTAAAATCTATCACCCTCCAGTTTAATGGAAATTTTGAATTTTTTCATTCTGTACACCATATTTCTCCATGTGCTGGTTTTATTTCTCATTGGCTTGAAGATACTCCAGAGTTAAACTTTACATAAACTTTTGGAGAAAATATTTGGTGCTTTCAGAATGCTGTTTCACTTGCATCTTGTCTTACTTTGATGATGACTAGAACAATGTTAAGCATCCAAAAAGCTTGATTCAGGAAAAGTAAGGGCTAGATATTAGGAAGCTAGTGCTGTGGATACAGTGAACTGCTAGGTTTTATTTCTTCAGTACCTTGATTCTTCTGCAAAGATCAGGGTCCTGGGATTATTAGTTGGAAGTTACCCTTAAAGTCTGTTCAAGTTTTTATCATACAGAAATACGCTGTGCCTTTAAACAACTTCAGTATGCTTCTGGATGAATTTGAATTTGCTTTCTAAAAAATTCACACGTTACTTTCAGATGTCTTCCCATCTTACTAATAGAGATAACTGAACTGTTTGTTTCTTTGGTTAGCAGAAGTTCATTTACACTTCAAAATCTTATATAATGGTTTTTTGCTTGTTGTTTTTTTTGGGGTTTTTTGTTTTTGGTTTGTTGGGCTGGGGTGTTTTTCTTCTTTTAAGGAAGTAAATGAATTTTGAAATTTGAAGCAGATGAATACTTGCATAATTCTGTGATAAATTTGGCTTTTATGCCCTAAATATTAGAAGTACTTCTAATACTTCTGTCTACTTTCTAATACCTCTGGTGGATGTCAGCTAGCAGTAGTTGCTGGTTGTAACTTTAAAAGAATTCAGGTACTAAGTTTTCTTTGGCACAATTGCTGCTTTTCTTACAACTGAATATTTGTAACTCAGTAGCATTAAATGCTTTAGTTTTGTTTTTTTGTAAGATTGTATCATTGACTGACTGCAGGTTGTTCGTCTGTTATGTGAGCTGTATATTTGCAGAGTAAATATGTATATAACCAAAAAAGTGTCTGCATACAGTCCTACAGAAGAGTGCTGGCTAGAAACCTTATATGCACATAGTGCTGCTGCCTCACTCAAGGTTGGTGGGGTAAAGTACAAAGGAAAAAACACAAAAAGCACGAGATGCCTTTTGGAGATTTGTACCAATTCAGTCCAACTTCAGTTGGAATTATTACATCTCTTATTCTTGCATGTTGTATTAGCAGAATGCAAATAAATGAGTAAATTATGAAGTAATATTTCTCAGTCTAGATAGATTTGGTGAAGCTTCTACAGACATGATGAAACAGAACCAAGATAAAAGCATAGATCTGCTTTATAGCTCTTGAAAAACATCAGGCTGTATATGACATCTATTAGCAGCAGGTCACTAAAAACACCAAGTCATTAAAAATTTGAAATATAGTAAACACTTAAAAGTAGCCTTTCTCAAAATAAAATGCTGAAGTAGTCCTACTATGAGTTTTGGATCAGTAAGTTACCTAGACAGTCTTTTTGTCCCTTTCATATAGCAGGAACTTAGTTGAATTTTTCTCTTTTGTGGCGCTTTTGAGAATTTAGATTTTGAGAACTATTGTTTTTTAAACTTTAAAGAAGTCAGATGTTTGAGTTTGGAATTAATGAACTTTAAAGAAGTCAGATGTTTGAGTTTGGAATATTTGTTCTGAATGTTGAGGTCATGCAATGCAAGTAGACACATCAAGTTTAGAATAACTTAAAATGTCTCACTTGTATCTGCTTTTATTTTTTTATTGCCCAAGCTTCTGTTTTTACAGACACCTTTGTTAACCACTGGACTGAAATAAAGCTAGGTGTGGTTGATACTTTGGAGAAATTGTAACAATCTCTAATTTTATGTGTGTAAAAGCAAGTTAAAATATCATTAATGATAGCATGACAAAATATTTACAGCTTAGCTGAATATTGGCAGACATTGAAAAGGAAAGACAAGAAGAATGAGACACAGTAGCCATTGCTGAAATCTTTTCTCATTAATTATGTATCAAATATACAAGAAATTGGAGAACTCACTTAAAAAAGTGTCTGAAATAGTCATTTTGAGACTTGGGGCAGAGCTAAATTGTTTGGTTTTACTTTTTCTGATAGCTGGAACCATAGTCCCACTTCTCTGAACTCAGGGAAGTCCTAATCTGCTGCTTCTGAAGGACTAAAATTAAAACTGCCAAATCATTGAAAAGTTTTTATCTAACACTGGCACAGAGTTTGCATGTCAGTCCTATGAAACAGGCTTTTTTGTTTATTTTTGTTTCTTTTTAGTGTTTTTTTTCAATCTGTCAATTTACCTTTGAGTTTACACATTAATAAAATACTTCCAAATAATGCATGTTATTATGGCTAATTTACTATACTGTATGCTGCAGGTATAATTCTAAAATGTTGACTGAAAACATGACTGAAAACTGGAGTCACACATTTAAATAGTTACTAAAAAAGAAATAGTCTTTTGTGGAACAGTGCTGTTCTAAACTTCATGGTAAAAATCTTATTGAGAAAATGCTTATAGAGCAAGAAGGTGATGTTTTCTGTGCTTAGTGGTAAAGAAAAGATGTGTCCTGGGAAACTGAAACTTATCTGTGTGTACATATAATACCAGAGCTAGGATAAACCCTTTATTGTCATAACTGATCCTAATAACTCTTAAAATTACATTTTCCTTTCTTGCTATAAAAAAGTCTCTTGTGGCTGGTGGATTTGGCAAATCATCTAGTAAAGAAAAAAGTTTAAGAAGGCTTCTTACTTTAGCTTGTGCTGACTTGACAATTCAGACCTTGAGGGTAGTCATATAATTCTATGAGTTCAATTAAATATACCACCAGAGAGAAAAATCCTGTGCTGCAAAATCCAGTATCCTTCACCCTGAGGTGGTGTTCATACCATTGAGGTGTTTGATATAGCTACAAAATTAAAATTCATCTTAATCCTGTATCAGTAGGGCCAGAATGTTTTCCCTTGTAAGTGATAAATAACTAACAACATCTCTGACACATGTGAATCAAGCCAAAATACATATTTAACGCAATATCTTTTTCGTGTATGTGGGATACTGTTTAATAGTGGGAGGGTGGTGATTCAGTGTTGAGAGTATGCATAAAGAATACTTTGAATACTTCCAAGCATGGATGAAATGCTGTAACACTGTGATCTTAGTTGGAAGCAGAAATGAATGTTAGAATTTAGTTTGTTGTAGTCTGAAGTTAATTCTGCTGTTGTGATATTCATAACAAAAAAGGACAGATTATTATTACTATTTATCTTATCCCATCTCTCATTACTCACTTACATAAATGTTCTATATCCCTCAATTGTCTATTATAAAATTAATTAATGATTTTGTTGAGCTCTTTAGTACCTTGTGGACAGCTTACTTTGTCTTTATTATTAGGTTCTTCTGTTATGAAAGAAAAAAGACGACATCGATCTCACAAGTTTCTGTGTCTCAGGGTTGGAAAACCCATGAGAAAAACATTCGTTTCTCAAGCAAGTGCAACAATGCAACAGTATGCACAAAGGGACAAAAAACATGAGTACTGGTTTGCTGTTCCACAAGAAAGGTAAGACAGAGGCAAACTGTAAAAATCAGCAATTGCCAGTAGGTGTTTGAGCTTTTCATTTTTTCTGCACCATTCAAAATTTTGCAGCGACTGTATCTCTCTAAGTAATCACTAAAAAGGGTCAGTGTCTGAGGATGTTGTTGATTGGCTCGTATTGTATTTGCCATTGGAGTACCTCATTACCTTAGAGACATTTTACTGATTTACTTGAGTTACTTGGGAGTTTGGCAAGTAGCTTCTTATTATACTATTTAGGCTCTTGTTTGTAGCAAGTAAATAACAAAAGAATGAGTCAAGTGGTGTCTGGTGGAGGAAGTAAGTTCTGCAGCAAAATTTTTGTCTTTATCTGTGCTTCTCATTATTTGGAAACTTTCTAAAAATCCTCTCTGAGTTCAGAAGAGCTAGCTGGGGTTCTTTTTTCTTTTCTTTGTATATGGAAGGTAAAACCTTTCCATGAGCTACCTTAAGCATGTCTACTGGAAAAATACCTGAATTTGTTGAACTCATTCAAAGACATGAGATTGTTCATGATCACTCACTGGTACAGCCTTGTATTCTGAGATGATTTTTACTGCTAGGAAACTGTGACTTCTTTTCAGCCCAAAATTGGTTTTTAGGGGTGTTACATCCTTGTCAAAGAGTGGGGAGAAAAGAAAGAAACAAAAAAATATTAGTTATCATCTGGTGTAAATACCTACCCACAATGATCAAGTCACTTTTCCGTCTTTTCTTTTGAGCTGAATGGCATAGAATGTCCAGTTGGGGCACTGCAGTTGAGGACAGATATGGATCAATTGGAGAGAGTCCAGAGGAAAACAGCAAGACTATTTAATGCCTAGAAAGTGTAACATATAAAGAAAATTAGAAGTAAGTGGGGTTCTTTAATCTAAGGAGAAAAGGTTGATTACAGAAATATAATTATTTTATACTGAAATTGGCTGCAACAAGAAAGGCAGTAGTCTTTTTTTTATGTCCACTATGGATGGAAATGTGTGATGGGCTGAAATTATATCAAGTATTGTACTTATCCAACAGGTAGAATTGAGCCCATGGTAGTGCATCACTGACCTGCTTTTAAACACCACCCCTGCTACCTCTTAAGTGGTAAAGAGAATGCAAAGTTTTGAGTCAAAAGTCTGTCCCACTAATTCTGCTGCTGTTAATCCTGTCTGGGCCAGGAGTTCTCTTGTGGTTACAGTTAACTCAAATCTGCTTGTTCTAGCAGTATCGTATTTAATTTGAAATCAGGTAAATGTTTCATATACGCCAATGATGTCTAGATTAGTTGATTAAAATGATCACTGCCTCTTTGGTTCATTTTCTAATGTAGCAAGTACTTACCTTCAGTATAAAGCAGAATTGATCACCTGTTTTGTAAGAAAGGTTTCTTATTTTTTCAGTCTGTACTGACCTCCATGGAAATTATTTTCATCTGTGAATTATTTTCTCTCTCTCTCTCTAACTGAATGGGGTAGTTTACTATCAGTATCAGTTCTTGATTCATTCAATGTGTGTCCTATGTTTTTTGTAAAGAAAAAGCTATGTTCTCATAGTGGGGTGTTTGTTTTCTTAATTTGGTGTTAACCTTGCTGAGTGCTAGTCTGCATAGATGAAAATACTTAGTGCCAATCCAGTTGTCTTTGTCACCGAGTGGTACAAAAGAGAGAAAAGCGTTATTTCAGTGTTCTTACTCTCAAAGGAGCCAGTCTGGGAAGGAGAGTCTTATAGTACCTTAAGCATCAAGTTTCATGTCCTTTTTCTAACTGCTATAATTATACATAAATCAAAGTTCTTGAAGAGCTAAAATCAGAACTTAAAAAAAAAACTTTCATGCTTTCATGACAACCTAAAATTGATGCCTCATTCAGTCCATGAGGAGTCTGCAGCCTCTTGTTTTGAACTTCTGTGATAGAATTTACGTAAACTTATGCTTCCAGAATGTTTTGTTCTTTGCTACTGCCTGAGAAAGATTTGCCCCCTTTTCTTTTTCCCTCCCCTTTTATCATTGTTCTTCAGGAGCCTCAATCTTAACAAGGGTGATTCTGGATAACTGACCCTGTTCAGAGACTACATACCTGTGTGCAGAAATTTTTTGGTCAGTGGTACATGAAAAATATAACTGCACTTTTGAGAAACTTTGAAGTTCTGTATCTCTTGCTGTTCTTCAAGTGTTCAGTTTTTCAAAGATTATTAAGGAAGGGAGAAGAAAAGGCTCAAATATTATTCTTCATGCTAATACAATACCCAGATATAGCAAATATCTCTGGAGAAAGACATAAGGAATATTCAAAGTCTTGCAACCAGAGCCATGAAGCTCTAGCTCTGACTCTCTTTTCCATGATCAAGAGATACTAGTGGATGCATTGCAAGTCCTTTTCCTGAGTGCTCTGTCTGTGCACCTGCAGCAAATACAGAATAGACTGACATCTGTTAGGATTACAAATAATTTTCTCCTGTGAATTAGGGTGATTTTGCTCTTCTGACTGGAGAACAGTGTTATTTGTGGCATATAAGTTAAAATGAGGTAACTTTGAATCTTGGTACTTACTATAGTTAGAATAGTCTGTAGCTTATGATTTTATGATTCATATATACATTTGCATGCTTTCAGCAGTCTTCCCCCACATCTGTAGTACTTTCCACAATTTGTACAATTCTGATTATGTCTTGGAAGTGGTCAGTTGTTCTTCAGGCATAGGGTAAACAAACATGCAGACATTTTTTAAATTCTAATTTTGTTTGGTTTTATGTAACTCTTTCTAAATAAGATTAAAAAAGTCTTTGTGTTTTATTTTGGGAGTTATTTCAATTTTAAGCAGAGGTATCCAATGGGACAGAAGTGGTTGAAAGATCATACTTATATGTGAAATCACAGCTAGTCCATTGCCAACTTGCTTCCTGTTCTTTTTCTCCAGAGTCAGCTTCATATATGTAAAAGCTGAAAAAAACCTAAAGAACTACCTAGGTTTTTTTCAAATGTGTCTCTAATATCTAGTAAAATATGAAATAGTATTTTTATTTTAACTTTAAATACTTGATATTATTAAACATCACAAACTTACCTTATTTTTTTTTCTGTGTCATAACTTGACTTTTCTAGGACAGATCACTTGTATGTCTTCTTTATCCAGTGGAGCCCAGAAATATATGCAGAAGACACTGGGGAGTCTCTTCGGGAACCTGGATTTATAGTGGTAAAAAAGAAGGATGAGCCTGAAACTAGTGAAGAATCGAGTACTGAAGATGCTGCTAAAGAGTGGGAGGTAAGGAAGAGCAGTATCAAAGATTTTTTTTTAATACACACATTAGAATATATTAAAAATATTATTAAATATTTTCCAGGAGGAAAAAAAGAAACACCTTATTAGTCTGATGATCATGATCATGGCTGTTCAGTTTATGCCATCCTAATGCTTTACTCTAACATCAGATTAGGGCAACATTTCACAATTCCAAATCATTTTTTTGTGTGGAGTAAGTTGTAACTTAAAATTCCTAGGGAAAGGAATGTGAGTACAACAACAAAGTTGGAATTTTGGTGAAGCAGACTTAATTTTCAGTCTCATAAACTGACAGTTTTCTGATATTTATTGTTCCTGTATTTAGAGTGTCAAGTGTTTATTGGTAAGACTCTAAAAAAGGGATGGGACAGCAAAAGAGGAAAAGAACAGCTATTAATGACATGTCTTTTAAATAATTTAGTAATTAATTTTTCAGTTGTGAGTTATTCATGCATTATAATGCTGTTGACTGTATTTTAGAAATATGTTGTAATTGGAACTATTTTTTTTTTTGTTAATAATAAGCACATTTCTCTCATGTGAATCTGTGTCCACTGTGTTTCTATGGACACATCTTTACACGTCTACGTGGTTTTGTTTTGTAGTGTACATGCAGTTAAAGCACTTCCAGTCTTGTACATTCAAATGTTGGTCAAAAGTTTGATGATTTTTGTCATATATATATTGTAGAAGTATCCCATCTGCACTGTTTGAGTCTTGGGACAGCAATTGCAATCTCTGACTGTAAGATTTCTTTTGTTTTTCTTCCCCCTACCCTGCAGTGGAACATGTTGAAATTAAGGAAGTCTACACTGTTTTATGTAGAGCATAAAAGAAATTTTAAAGAGCCACAATAGTCTTAACTACAGGTAGTAGCTTGGCTCCAAAACTTAGAAACATAGAACTCTGGATTCAGAGTTGAAATGTAGCTAGTTGAAGAATTAGGCCATAGTTGCAAAACATTCCCTGCAACTCAGTGATTTTGCATGGAGCATTTTTGCTTTGAGACATTGAAATTAGTATAATAAAAACATGTCTTTTTTAACTTTCATATTTTCAGCATATGTATTGCTTGAGTTTTTACCAGCAATGTATTTTGGTGTTAACTCTTGCTCAAAGCCTTTATAAATATTTGGAGTTTTAAAATTTGGCCTTTTGGAGCATGGGTATCAGTGAATAATGATCTGTGTTACGGTTTAAAGCACAGTATATCTCTCCTTTACTGATCTCTTCAGTAATTTGACACCTTAATATAACTACAGAATAATTTCCACAGAATAGAGTGAAAATGTTTTTTCATGGTGGAATGTATTAGGTTTTAGAAACTATTTCTGAAAGTAGTTGAGGCAATACATTTTGTGCAAGTGTTAAAATCTGTAAGTTATTTCCCACAGAATGAGGCCAGACTTTAAGCCTGTATTTAGGTCTTCTCTGGAAACAGTCATAGGAAACATTTCAAAAATATTCTAATTTCTATGTGTTAGTGAAATTGTCAAGCTTGCTTCTCTTAATATTATCAAATAATAATTTTCTGGATTTATATGCTGATGTGATTAGTGAGATGAATAACTTTATAAAAAATGTTATGCAACTACAAGAAATGTACTAGTGTGGTCTTCTGTGCATTTTAATTTGTTTAATGTGACTTCCTATGACTGACTTTTAGCACAAACCTGAAAGCTCTTAAAAACTTTCTAATCAGAAATGTTTGACAGTACTGGATGGTTTGAGCTGTCATTACATAAAACTGCATTTTAGTGGCTT
This sequence comes from Camarhynchus parvulus, assembly GCF_901933205.1. Classification (NCBI taxonomy): domain Eukaryota; kingdom Metazoa; phylum Chordata; class Aves; order Passeriformes; family Thraupidae; genus Camarhynchus; species Camarhynchus parvulus. Next base: position 133,275,980 of record NC_044572.1, read on the forward strand.
CTAACATGTATGCTAGAAAATTTGAGTAAATATGGGGAATTGTAGCCATTGTTGTCATACCCATTATTTCCACTGAATTTCAGTCATTATTATCAATCAGTGTACTTCCTTCCTTCAATGCAGCAAGCTTTTCTTCTGTCAGTTTTTGCTCCAGGTGCAATCTAAAATAGCAGGCGAACAGTATAATTGAAGCCTTTTTCTGGGTATTTGGCTGAAAAACAGGCTGCCTTTCTCAAATCACAAGGATAGGAGAACTCTGGGTGGAAGGGAAGTGGAAATGCATCACAAAGTACTGTTCATCTAGCAAAGAATGAAGGTAGTGGAGTATTTTCTTTTCCAAAAGGTGTTCTTCCTGATGTCATTGTACAGTATCTTAAAACTAGAAGGACAGGGAAGAGGATTAATGGGTAACCCAGGTGGTGCTCTGAAACAGCTTTTGTTTCTTTGCAAGTTCTTTTAATACATTCAGGTGCAGCTTTTTATCAATAGACTTTGAAAAACTCTGTGTTTGTTTAGTGGAAAAGAAATTATGGAAAGAAGTAATAAACAAAGGCAAAGATCAGTAAATGAAATAAGTAGTAGGTGTTGGTTTATTATCAATGAATAGGACTGAATGCTTATTCAAACTTCAGTTTTTGTCTGCTTACTTCTACCTTGATCAAATACTGCATTGTACATAGTGTCAGGGAAAATTCCAGCACTTCCTTTAACTTTCTCTTTTTATGTGTTGTACCTCTGATAGAAAATTGACTTACTAGAAATAACTATGAATCTACTGCTGTCTCATGTTACCATCAGTAAAGGTGACTAATTCACAGAGTCTGAAACAATCTGTCTGAGGCACCTTGCAGCGGCTATCGCTGATGTTGTTAGTCAGTATTTGTCTTCCTGCCTGTGTCATTTGCAAAGCTTTATAAAAAGGATACTTTTTCACTTAAGACTAGCCCTTACTAAAGACTTGTCTCTGGTACCCACTAGAAATGAATAGGCAATAACTTTATTTAATATACTATCTAAGAAATGAAAGTGATGCTAAATTCTCAGTTGTGTTATCCCCATCTATTTTTCTCGAATATATCTTTTATCTTGTACTTTAGTGAATGGGCTTACACCAAGAAAGAGAGTGTTTTGACTTGTGTGGGGTTGTTAGGGTTTTTTCTGTTTTGGTGCTGTTTTTTTTACCATCTCTACTGAGCTGTAAGGTATATTTATCTTGGTATTCTTTTTTTACTTGATGTGTCTAAGTTCAAGTGCTAATGGCTTTCTATATCTGTTAGCACAAACGATGAATACTGTTATGTGTTAATAAACAAACTTGTTTTCCTAAGCATATTCTGTACTTGCATCTAAACATGGCAAGACTTGACAGCAAGCTGACTCCTTCTGTTGTGCAGTGTCTCAGAAACAATTTCCATTGGTACTTATGGTCTAATGTAATTTCCTTTTTAAGTTCAAGTAGTGTATATAGTAGATTCCTATTTACACCTGAAATCTGTTAAGGAAACACTTGAATTGCTCTGCATTACAGTAATTCTTGTTTAAAGCATTGATTCTTCTTTCCCTTCCCTGTCACTTGATCTCATTGCCATTATTCAAGACTGAGTTGTACTTTGTGTCCATGTAAATATAAATACTCATTCTCAAGATATTTGAAAATGGGAAATTTCTTGTCTTATGACCCACAAACTGGTCTTAAAGTAGTTTGATTTTTTTATTAAGTTTGTTAATTGTGAAGGAAATACAAATAATTTGATTTTAAACTGTCTAGAAGTTAATTTTCAAAATGAGCTTGAGTTAATAGATACTTGCAAATATTTTTTCCTAGACATGGTAGGTCACGTTCTGGACATGCATTTCATTGTAATCACCTTTGGTTTTGCCTATTGAATGTCGGTAGAAAACATGGATACAATGTTTCTGGAAAGCATTGTCACTCACTTGTCCAACTGAATTTCAGTTAGAACTTAAGATGTATTTTGAAAATGCTTGCTACATCAAGCCATTAGTTGCAATTAAAGTTCTGTCTTCTTTAAATGGTATTTGACTTGGACACTCAGCCATCCAGCATTACTGAAGCTGTATCTTCTGGAGTGTCTCAGAATTCTATTTCTGTATATTTATGGAAATGTCACAAACAGGTCACAAACAGTGATTGTCTCCTGGTTAGATAAGCACCTATGTCCAATATCCCAGTCTTGAAACCTTTTTGAGATGTTAAGTTCTTGGATCTTGTTTGATCTGGACTGGAACCTACAATGTTTCTATATTAAAGTGGATATTGCAGTTTTAGAATGCACTTCTATCTTAATTTTTGTATTCTTAATCATGTTTCTTCTGTAAATTTGCTTCCATTCTTTGCTGTATACTTCAGTGCTTGGATGCTGGTGCAACATCTGCTTGTTGTGCCTTGCATTTTAAAATGTGATATGAACATAATGCTGTATGACAAGCTGGATAATACTGGATGAGCAGAGAGAAGAGGAAGCCTGAAACTTGTAGGCTTCTTGAATGAAACATTGCATAGGATGTGTAAAGATGAACCATGCTAACATTCTTCAGAAGAAGAATATGTTTTCTGATATGTTTCTGGAAAGGCTGTCTTTTTATGATAATGAATTGGATATACAAACTAGATAGTTATTTGGTTTTTGCATCATGTATTGTCAGTTAAGAAACTGGATGTGTCACTATGCATGTGTGGCTGTGCATTACCACAGAATTTCTAACAGGCTTTGCTTTTTTACTGGAGGATGAATCTCTTCAATTCTAGCAGTCATGTGCTGTAGTAGATATGTTTCTGTTAATTTGTTGTGGTGGGAGAAAAAGATTCTGGTGTCTATTTACATAATCCAATGCTCTTTGCAGAGATTGGTAACTTTCATTCTTTGCAATTTCATTATTTTGCAATTAACTTGAATAATACTGTACTGTCTCTCAAGTTCATGCATTAGGGTATTTCTTGTTTTGCTGTATTTATTCTCACTACTTAATCTATTTCAAATCTATTTATAACTTGTAACTGGAAATTCAGAGGTTTTGATGATTTGGAGCTGTTCTGTAGTTGGAGTCATGAATGTGCAGTTGGCTAATTGATGGCTATTTCTTGTATCTAATAGAGGGAGCTGGGATGGTCCCTCTGCAAAGAGTTAAAGCAGAGCCATTCAGCTAAAAAGCTTGTGCTTTTGAGATTCTTAATGGCTTTCAGCATACCTTTGAAAATCCTCAGGAAATCTTTGTGATGGAAAAATACTTCCTTTTTTTTCTACCCTGCCTTTCCTTAAGCTGTTGACAGGAAACAAAGGATGACTTCTCAAATTAGACTTCCTTTCTTATGGAAACTTTCTCAGCCAGCTAAGAAGTTGTGCCAGTCCATGTTGTATTGACACTACAGGAGATAGCTTTTTGTAATGTTTTAGTGTTTCTTGTACCTGTAAAGGGAAAAGGGATCAGACCTTCCTTAGCTGTAATTGAATGTTAGCTTCACTGCCAATAATTTGACTCACTTGTTCTAGAAGACAGAGTAGTAATTTTGTATAGGAGCCAGTACCTGATTTTTTTTATTTCAACTACATTCTAACTTCATTACTCCTGAGCTTTACGCCTATTCATGTGGAATCAACAGTAAGTTGTAAATAAACTGAGGAATTACGCCCCTTCCTGCCTGTCCTGTTATCCTTCTGGGCTAACCTCTGTCTCTCAGGAGGGATGGAGCCTGAGAAATACATTTTCTACTAATGTAACCTCACTCAAAAAGCATGAGTGTTAAATGTAGGGATTGTAGAATTCAGTGTCATGACTTTTCTGTTGCTGTGGTATCAGAACATTGTTAGTGACTATGTGAAACAAAATAGTTCCATCTGACCCAGCTGCAAAAACCTTTTTCCACACTGGGTGTCCAGTCTTCCTAGGGAAGTTGAGGATTACTATGCTTACTGCCCTGTTTTAGTGTTATGTAACCTTGCCATGTGATAACTTGAAATCTGGTATGGCAAAAGGTCTAAACCAGGTAATTGGTTTGGAATGGAAATAAGACATTCCATAAATTGTACCTCTATTTGTTGTCACTACTTCTTCTCTGCTGCTGCTTAAGTATTTTTTGAGATAGATTAGTTTATTAGAAGAAATGACATTGTGAGGTAAAATACTGAGAGGACTATGCACATTGATTGTGTAGAGATCTTTATCTTGGTTGTGAATTAACAATGACAAGATTAACAAGATTGTCATTCAGTGTAATTAGATATATTTTGTGTTGCTCCATTGTCTATGTAAGAAATAGGCGGATGCTCTTAAGTGTTTGCTGCTGTTCTGCACAGATGTCATGTGTGAGCAGGTGCTCCTCACTAGAATCTTTTATTAAGAACACTGATGGCAAGGCCTACATTAATTGCAGCAAGATATGAGATTCTTATTCCAGTTAACAGATCAGTACTGTAATCCCCAAATGCCTGAAAAAATAAAAGGGCAGTTTATTAATCTTTAACTAAGTGTTGCTACTGAGGTCAGATTTCTCATGTGGGCTTCTCTCTGTGCCTGGGGTGGAGATCTGTCACCAGTGACAAGTTTGCCACTTCCCTGAGTGCTCTGTGTCTCCATGCTGCTCAGGTTCTGCTGCCCTCCCTCTGCAGCAGATGCTCCCAGCTGAGGGCAGCTGCCAGCTCATGAGGGCAGCTGCTGCTGCTGCAGGGCTGAGCAGCAAAACACTGTCAGGGGTCTCATAAAGTTACTTGTGCATTCATTCCCATTAAACTTTGCAGCTGTAATTCAGTGAAAAAGTGAGTTGTCAGATCAAACAGAATTTTATTGCTTACTTTTCTTTTGAGCACGTTTTTAAAAGCCTTTTGAGAAGCTATGAGAAAAGTAATTTTTATTCAGAGAGAAGCTTTAAACTTCTAAGCAAATTGTTAGACTTGTTTAAGATAAAATGTTACAGGATGAAAAAGGATTCAGTTATGCAGATTCTTTTCTTCCTTCCCAGAAACAGTGTATTGGCTTGTGTTAGGGAAGAATTTTTTTTTCTTGAAGGGCAGGGAACAGATGACTGATGAAGTAGGCTGTGGAAGATTTAGTTTTATTACTAACTTTTGCTTTCAGCCTTAAAAGTTTCATTTTCAGAGAAAGTTTGAAATACTTTTGCTGCATATTCTCCATTCCTTTAAGATTTCCCATACTTGGCAGAGAAGGGGGTGATGTCTGTAGCTTGTATTGTATTTTTATATTGTTGGTAACTCTCATTTGAAACAGTTTTAAGGGTGTCTGGTTTTTGTTCTTGTTATAACCCTTAGTATTAGTTCACCTATTATTTGAAAATTAAACGAAACAAAAAAACTTAAGCGCATAAATAGACATATGACTTATTATTTGAATCATACACCATTTGACTATATATTTAGTCAAATCATTGTTACATATTTGAATTTCCTAAATCCCAGCTTCAATGTTCCAATGATAACAATGTTTTTACTTGCCACCTTAATACTTCTGATAAGTTAGAACAAATTTGCTTTTAGAGATGCCAGCTCCCATAAAAGGTTTTACTGAAAAGAAAAACATTTTATCCATCTGAATGTTAGACAGTAGTGCAAGGTGAGGTGTTCCAATACATAATTTGCAGTAAAATACAAGTTTTGGTTCTGGTTTTCTCTGCTTGGATGTCTTGGCTTTTAGATCACAGCACAACAGCCTGAGCGAGCAATGATTTAATGTTGTTCTGTTGCTGCCCTGGCCGGTTTAATAGTTTCCCACAGAACCTGGAGCATGGGTGATGTGGAGATTACTTTGGTGGTTGTTGTTTGTTTTGGGGGATGTTGCAGGGGGAAGGGCGGTGTTTCATTTTGGCTGTGGGGTAGAAAGACTGCAAGTGCTACTGCAAGGAGATTCTTGCAGGGTTGTTATGCTTTTTAGTATTGCACGTGCCTGTTTAAATAAACATCCTTCCTTAAGGGAAAAAGTAATCATGATTCCAAAAATACTTTCGTGCTGGGACTAGCGTTTAACCCATACAGCAAATTTAACTTATAGACAAAAGGATTCATTTTCTTCTTGTAGCTTACAAACTGAAAAGGCTGCAAGGCTAGCAGTTTCAAAATGCTTTAAAACCACCTTTTAAAAAATATTTTAAATCTTCACTGACCACTCTTCTAACTGGTTCTGAACTCTCAGAAATTACTTACAGGGTTTATGTAAGGTTGTCAGCACAAAGAAGACAAACTATTAGTTTAATATTGAATGCAAACACTTTACCATTAGAAATTGTTTATGAGCAATTACCTTATAACCAAATATTGCAAGCAGTTCTTGGGGATTATTTTTGTGTTCTTCAATATTGTGTACAAACAATTCAGCTCTGTGTCTTTAAATACTTTGGCCTTTTAACAAACTAGTGCTCTGCAACCACGCTTGAGCACAGGAAGCCTTCCTCCTCGTGTATCGTCATCATTTGCGATACATCCCCTGCTGCACCCTCGCTCATTTGCTGCCTGCCTTGTCAGTCAAATGTGAGCGTCCAGCAAACTCGCCCGTCACGGCATCGTGGGGCTCTGCCTGTGCCTGGAGCTGACAGCAGGTACAGAGAATGCTTTCAAACAGCCTGCAACCGTGGTTTTTGTTTAATTTCTTTTTTTAGTCACGTTTTATTTTTAGAAGGGAAATGTCTCGTCTCTGGTATGGGAAGAAGGGAAGAAAGCACCAGCCAGTTAATCGTAAATGCACTCTGGTAATTTTCAGTGTAGTATGTTCATGTCTGTTATTGCAGTCTTTAAATGTTGTGGTGCAGAGACAGTTTCTGGAAGTTTAAATTTTGAATATGTAAACAGGATGCTAAGTCACAAATTTTCATTATCTTTGAAAGAGAATCTAATTACTGATATTTCATTTGAAGTAGATAGTAGAAACTACTTTGAGCATTAAAGAGTTCAGTAGTATTAAGGGGTTTTTTCCCCCTTTCTTTTCCCTTGGAGTAATGCATTTTTTCACAAAAAATGTGCTTTATGGCTAGGTACCAAGAACAAGAGTTTGCATGGGCATACAATTAGAGAAGTGTAAATTTCCTGACTTACCATGACTTTCTCAGAAGTCAGTCAACCATATAAAGGTCTGGTAATACTTCTAAATTCATGGACATGAGTCCCCTGTTGTCCCATTGTCATCTTTATAGTGAAGGGGAGGAAGCAAAAACACTGGCTTTGCAGTTTATTAGGTATATGAAAGGAACTGGGATTTTTCAGTGTTGTTTTCCCCAAACAGAATTTTTGTAGTACTGTTTAATACGTGGTAGATTCTAAAAGAAAAGGTTTTCAGTGAGATCTGCGAAACAACAGCTTGAGGATAGGGAAGTAGTGATCTTGACAATATACTGTGCTTTTACCCTCTGGTAAATTTGGAAGATAGTTTTCATTTAGACTCTGTTTATGACAGGATAGTCTAATTCTTAAGACTTACATCTTACTGGGTTTTGAAGCATGCTTTAAGGGTGCTGTTGCGTTGGTTTTTTTTTTTTTTTTTATTTTATTAACATGTTTTGATTATTTATCTTTTATTTATTGTTTTTATATTTATTTTTAGCCAGGATACTTGCAAAATATGAAATTGACTTGTTGTAACAAATGGTTCTATAAAATGTATGTTCCTAAATAACAACACATTTTTGAACTAATGGCCTCTTTAACTTTTCTCTGTGGTAGTGGAGTAGAAAGGAGAGATAATACCTAAATGAATTGAAGTGTTATTCTAGCGTAACTGTAGCAGTGTAAAAACTATCTGAAGTTCAGTTTACAAAGACTGTGGTTTTTAACATGTATCTAGATACGCAGATATATAGATATAACTTGCACAGATATTTTAAAAAGTAATAGTATCCTTTGTTATAATTGTTTCCCTTAGGACCAATACTGCACTTTAGCCAGAGTCTAACTATGTTATAAAAACAATACTTACCAGCTTTTAAGGACTGTTTGAACTAAAGAAGACTCTGTGAAAATAAGGAACAACTTTGCTGTGAGAGAGGTAGAGAAGTGGTTATTTTAACATGTAAAAAGTCGAATTGGAAGAAGAGTTACAGAAGTACCTACAGATGGGGATATTTTTAAAATGTTGTTATGTTGATAAGACAAGCTCTATTCTTGAAGTTGGGTTTTTTCTTCAATGAATGTTCATAAATCTAATGTGCAAGTGTAATCTTTTTACAGAGAGGAAAGAGTATTGGTATAATTATTTCTGTTATGCAAGACCTGTGGAAAGAATTTTAAGGAGCCTGGCAGCATATAAAGTGTACAGGTTTCTGACTGAATCTCTCCTTAGTGGTTGTTCTGAATTTGGATGAAGTCTCATCTGACATGAAGTAACAGTTACTGGGCTAAATTAAGTGATACAATAAAACAGAAATACTAGCTTGAAGCAACTAAGTTGCCCTAGATTATTTACCAGAAAGGCCTTTGTTACTTGCCTCATGATACTATTAATTTGAGCTGTGCATTTGAAAGGATTTGGTACTTTCCTAGGGTAAGAAATCAAAATTTTGGCGACTTACTGGTGTATTATGCTCCTCCTTTAAAAAGCTAGTAACGTCAGCTTCCCATGTTTTAGTAAATGTTTGGTATTTACTGTGTCTCTTATTTTTTGGCAATACAAGAGATGCCAGTAAGTTTCTAGAATGTCAAAAATGCAGGCAGTGGTTCTTCCTGTTAAAGCATTTCAGACAAAAGACATCACACAATGCAAGGGAACAAAAGGTGGATTGCCATCTTTGGGAATCCTTGTATGTGCTTTGCACAGCTTGGATAGGCAGTATAGCCAAAGGGGACAAAACCAATGAAACTGAGCTTGGCTTTTATATTCTCAAGTTATTAGTGTGCAAAGAGAATTAAAATGTTGGTTTTAGTAGCTTGAATTGTTTGACACCTGCACAACTTCTGACGTTTTGAGTTATAGGTTAACTTTATTTGGTAAGCTAGTGCCTGTATTTGTTTGACAATTAGGAAGGTATTATAATAGGGGCTTGCATGTGAAAGATGAGAATTTAGTACTTCTCTGTAGATGTCAGAATTGCACAGTTTCATCAATTCAGTAATACTACTGAAATATTTTTAAAGTCAGTTTTCCATATTAAGTTTTTAGAGTAATTGAATTAATTAATTATATCTTTTTAGTAATAAAAATGCAGAGTGAAATCCAGTACTTTCTTATACAGATAATTTGGCCTAGAACCTTTCCTTGACAGATATTTGCTGTACCTGTTGTCCTAGTTAAGTTGGGGGGTTATGCATCATGTTTGTGCTTTTGCCACGACTGCATGGTCTCATGCAGGCCTCTTGGAGCAAGTCCAGAGGAGGGCCACTGGGTTGATCCAAGGGCTGTGTTTTGGTATCAGCTGGACACCTCTGCTACGGAGACAGGCTGGGAGAGTTGGGACTGTTCAGCCTGAAGGAGAGAAGGCTCTGGAGAGACCTTATTATGGCACCTTGCAAAGCCTACAGGGGCTCTCTAGTAAGAGGGCTGGAGGAGGACTTTTCCCAAGGGCACGTTGTGATAGGACAAAGGGCAATGGTCTTAATCTGAAGGAGGAAAGGTCTATATTAGATACTCTGAAGAAATTTTTCCATATGAGGGTGGTGAGGCACTGGAATAGATTTCTCAAGGATTTGTGGAATTGTCATATCTGGAAGTGTTCAGTGCCAGGCTGGATGGGGCTTTGAGTAACCTGGTATAGTGGAAGGTTCCCTGCTCATGACTGGGGAGGGATTGGAACTGTATGATCTGTAAGATCTGTTCCAACCTGAACTATTCAATTACTATAGTTCTTCCTTTGAATTATTGGGTGTTACATTGTTTGCATTTTAATAATTATGAAATATTTGATATTTAATAACAATAATAAAAATAATAATTTTATATGTATTAATTATGAAATACCTCAACAAAGTTGAGGTAGAATAGCAGAGGAGTTTTTGAAAAGGTTGTTTATAAGTTAAAAGAAAGTAAATGAGGAGTAAAGACTTATATTTTTCCTGTATGGCTTTAATGATCTGTGGAATCTGAAGTTGGTTTCTTAATTGATTTTTTTCTGCTTAAAGCAGGAGACAAATATTTTCACGCTGGGCTGTGATTCAGTTATTTCTAAGCCTGTGAATGCTTTCTTGTCATACCTGAGAGGATCTTTGCAGGGCAGTATCAGAGCTGAGATGTAACCTTACTCAGTCTGCCTTCTCCTGTAATGGCAGCTTGCACTCAAGCACCAGGTGCTGTGGTTTCAGCAGCTGAACCTCTGGTTTCTCTGCTTGCAAGTGCTGAAACTTCCTTAAGTAGTTTTGCAAGGGAGCTGGGTTTTATTGGTCATGTTGCTACAGATCTTTTTTTATTAGGACAAAATGAGTAAGGTTGTCTGTCCTGCCTCTTTAAGAAAGTAATTTTCTTAAATCTAATTCTTAGTTCTTTGCACAAACCTCCTAAACTGTTTAATGTTTTGCATGCTAAATTTAGTTGCATGCTAAATTTAGTTATCTTGCTGGCATTATCATATCTCTCATATGAGTGTCTTCTCCCATCTTGAAAAAAATAGCTCGTTATTAAGGTCTACAGACTTGATGTAACACTTCATGTGCTTCAGGCTTTGATTGCATTCTTTTCAAGTTCATTTATTCTGGTTATTGCAGATAGTTCAGTTTATCTTCAGTATATGTTAATTACTGGTACAGTTGCTGTGGGCTTAGAGCACTTTGAGGCAGATATTTAACAGGGACAATACTGGTCACAGGGAGAATGCTGCTGTCATGTGACCTACTCAGCATTTCTGTCCCTGCTCTGGAAAACACCACAGTGTGCACAACAGTTTGAAGAGGGACAGCTTTTAAAATACTGAGAGAAAGAACCATGGTGACAGCCAAACCAGGGACTGCTGTCATTCTATGGTTCTCTGCATAAAATGGCCAGCTGTCAACCCTTCTTTCCTTGTCACCACTAAAATGACAGGGAGTTGAATTGACTGAATACCACACAAAACAGAGAATTAATAGCTTTGCAGCCACATACTTTAAAAATTAATCAAATTAAATTAGTCTTAAGGTTTAAGTTTTCTTCAAATGATACCGTACAACTGTTTATCTGGCACAGTACGACCCATGAATTAATGCATTTTTATGATGTAATCAAAATGTCCCAAATAATCATATTTGATATGATGGAGCAGAGTGCTTCTTCAATATTGTCTTCTCTCCAGCAGTCTAATATTTTTGGGAGGAAACTAAATTTGTCTGAAAAATAAAGTTAGTGCTTTCTCTTAAAATATTCATAGCAGCATTCAGTTCGCATAGGCACCTTTTTATTGGAAGGTATTCTAAAGTAACTTTGTAAGCAGCCTAATAAAACTACATTGGTTTTTTTTTCTTCAATTAAATATCCTGAAATATTTTTGAATCACATTAATGTTCATGAAGTTTACAGTTCAGCCAAGTTTACACCTATGTGTTAAGATTCAGTATTATGTATTAAGATTCAAAGTAAAATTGTTCAGATTGTGTTCTTTCTTAATAGTTGGTTTTTTATTTCATATTCTGAGTTGGTAACAAGGTTACTGATAACTTACATTTCAGAGCTGTTTGTGCCGTTAAGCTTTATCTGTTCTTACTTCCAGAAGCACTGTTCAGCTCTGATAAGACCCTGCCATTCTCGATGGAGACAGTTTCAGCTACTTGTTAGCTCTGAACGTTTAGCTGTGTTTGTTTTGAGGGCAGCAATGAAAGCTGCTCCCTGTTAGCAAACAGGCATGGGGGGGCAGCGGGGGGTGTCACTTGTGGCTTTGTTAAACTGAAGAAACCCTCGCTGGTGTAAAAAGCTTTCTTTACATCTGCCAGTAGCAGGATGATATGACCAGTGGCTGAAGGGGTCGATCAAACATTAAAAAAATTTAACTGCATTTTCCTGTGTGTTGTTGAAGGACAAGAAATGTTCCATATTTGGAATTTTGTCTTCAGTTTGATTCACTGCAAGTGGCCAGCATAGCTTGTCAAGTTAGGTACTTTTGAGATATTTTCAGAAAAACAAAATTTAGAAACATGAGTTTCAGAAGGAGAATCCTTGGCTTCTTGATTGTTTGAATCATTAGTATGCAAACCCTCAAGTTATTGCATTAAATATTAAAACTGCTAGGTGTTTTGTTAAGTGGTTAACTCACATATACATAGTGTGGAGAGGTTAAAAAGGTTAAGGAGTCATGCCACGAGTCATAAAATTTATCCTGTGTTCTTTCACCAATGGTGCCAATATGAATACAGCAGGTAGTATTAGATCTCTAAGGATATATTCCATGTATTTTCAAACTTGGAATCACAGACTCATAGAAGAAGCTGAGCTGGAAAGAACCCACAAGGATCATCCACTCCAACTCCTTGCCCTGCACAGCACCATCCCCAAAATTCACACTATGTGCCCAAGAGCATTGTCCAAACACTTCTTGAACTCTGTCAGGCTGGTGCTGTGACCACTTCCCTGGGGAGCTGTTCCAGTGCCCAACCACCTTCTGATAGCCACCTTTTTCCCATACCCAAAGTAAACCTCCCCTGACACAGCTTCAGGCCATTCCCTCGGGTTCTGTCACTGCTCACTGCAGAGCAGGGATCTGTGCCTGCCCCTCTTCTTCCCCTCATGAGGAAGTTGTAACTGCAGCAAGTTCTCCTGGCTGAGCAGACCAAGTGACCTCGGCCTCTCTTCAAAGAGTTTCCCCTCAAGGCCTTCCACCATCTTTGTTGCCCTCCTTTGGACACTCTCTGATAGTTTATCTGTCTTTTCTTGTGGCACCCAAAACTGCCCCCAGCACTCAAGGTGAGGCCTCCCAGAGCCAAGGAGAGCAGGACAATCCCCTCCTGGCTGGCTGGCTGGCTGGCGCTGGCTGGTTGGTGATGCTGTGCCTGATGGCCCCAGGACACTCTTGGCCCTCCTGGCTGCCATGGCACTGCTGGCTCATGTTCAACTTGCCATTGAGAACCCCCAGTCCCTTCCCATGGCTCTGCTTTCCAGCATCTCATTCCCCAGTCTGTACATACATCCAGGGTTGCGGCATCCCAGGAGAAGAATTCAGCACTGTCCCTTGTGACAGTGGTCACAAGGGTTCTTGGATGAGGCAAGAGATGAGAATGTTGACTCCATGTTCAGAAGGCTTGATTTATTATTTTATGATATATATATATATATATATTACATTATAACTATACTAAAAAGAAAAGAAGGAAAGGTTTCCTCAGAAGGCTAAGCTAAGAATAGAATAGGAAAGAATGATAACAAAAGCAGCTGGCTCAGACAGAGAGCGAGAGCCTGCTCTGCCGTGAGTGATCACTGAATCAAAACATCCACACGAGACCAATCATGGATCCACCTGTTGCATTCCACAGCAGCAGATAACCATTGTTTACATTCTGTTTCTGAGGCCTCAGCTTCTCAGAAGGGAAAATCCTAAAGAAAAGGATTTTCACAAAAAGATGTCTGCGACAGTCCCTTGTTGAGCTGCATGTGGTTGGTGATTGCCCAGTCCTTTGATTTGCTGAGGTCTCTCTGTAGGGCCTCCATCTCTTTAAGGGAGTCAGCAGCTCTTCCCAGTGCCGTATCATCTGCAACAGACAGTTTCGGAACCCTTTTTGCCCTGAAGTGCACTAACAATCCAGGCTATACGTGTGACTTGTTTTGCTCTATTCCAACCAGTGCCCAGATTAACCATAAGAGGTTTAGTTGGTTTTCTCTTCTCCTACATTCTTTTTAAAGCAGAAAAATCTAGAGAGAGAACAAAGCGCTCTTCAGGAACATTTCCTGATCCTCAAAAATTAGCTTTGGTTATCCAGGAAACTGGATGCTGAGATGGCATAGTAAAGAGAGCATAGTAAGTAAAGCACATAGCAAAGTCGTATAGGTAGACCTTAAACTAATTTTAGTGGAAGAATTTTATCACAAAGGAGTATTTTGTATTGAAAACTACAGTCCAGTATGATGAATATGAATTTGTATCTACCTTCATCTACCTATGAAATGTCTTGCTTTCTAGGTATTTCTCATACAGTATGAAAGACTACATTCTGTAGTAGAATCAAAGCTTGAGTTCTGTTTGAGAATCAAAGTTCAAAGTAGAATGAGGTAGAAGTAGGTCCTAGAATAATAGGAAGACAGACAGCTGATGAGGGACAGGGAGTGGGGCAGAAGATGGAAGAAAACACTGGTTTATTTAGCTAGGTGAAGCAGACTAGAAGATTAATAGAATTGCAAGGAAGAAACATGAGGAAATCTTGATGGAAGAGGAAATAGCATAAACAGTCTATGAATTAAACCAGGTTATAAGGAAGAATAAACTTCTAATGTTACTACTAACATTTCAAAGCAGTCCTCTTGAGCCTGGCAATGACAAAATGCTGTCTGTTTGCAAGATATATCTCAGTTCCTGAATGCAGTTGAAGGTGGTTGCTAGTAAGCTTAGACATATGTGACTTTAAGATTCTGTAGCTCATTTAATCAAGAAGTATGTAGTTTTGTCCGCTGCAAAGCAAGAATAAAGCATGTTGGCCTAAACCACAGGCATTATATAGAAGGCCAGGTGCTGCATCTGAAAGATTGAAGTATCTTAACATAATCATTTGTAGCCTAGTCCAGTGATGAGTGGATAAATTTGAGACAGTGTTTCATGGTTTACTCGCAGAACTTAGTATGAACTGCATGCTTAGTACAGACTCTATACTTAAAATAAGCTCTGGATTTGAGAGTGTGGGTTCTTTTCCTTTAATTTTCCTGTGGCTAGTTTGACATTCTATGACATGCTATTTATGATGTTTGTCATTGCATACCAGTGGTCTGCCATTATGCAGGTTTTTGTTCTCAAAACAAATGGAATGTGACAGTGTGCAACAGATTCAGCATGCCAAGAAGCTATTACATTGTACGCACATGAATAGATATTCATACTTCTCTCAAGCAAGAAAAATAAGGCATCTCCATGGCATATGAAAAGGTTGATCTCTGAGTTAAAAAGCTGATAAGCAATTCACAGATGCAAGATGATGACAAGTATGCATTTGAGAGGTTGAAGGCAAGATGGCAGTGCCCATAAAACTGTCTACATTTCCACTGTGTGAAACAACAACTATATAATGGTGTCGGTGATTTTTTTCTCAAGAATCTCTTTGAGTAACCACACATTTACAGCCTATTGTAAGTTACCTACTGCCTCACATGTGGTAGGGTGTAGCTTACAGAAGCAGTAAGGCTAAAGGGTCCTCACATTACTGCTTTCAGGGTTATGTTTGTAAGTTGCTGGTGCGAACAGTGTAAATTTGCAATGAAGTGTCAGAGCAAATAAAAGGATAAAACTACACTATCACATGTTTGAGTGGAATACTGCTAAAGCTTTACATATAGCTATTTGGCTCTGAGAATGCACAAGCCAATACCATTTAAAACAATATTTGTTATCTGTTTTGAGAGAACAGTAGAAAAATAATGGAGATAAATTGAGTGCTAGTAATGACAGATTATTCAGTAATAAAACTGGATGTCACAAGTATTCCTTTTTCCTTGCCTTGCAGTTGCATGGGGTAGAGTGAACCATCGCTGCTCAAGAGCCAGTCATGCATGACTGTGGGCTCTGTACTCAGGACAGTGGCGAGTATCTGGCCAAACTCCTTGTAGTAGGGACAGGTAGATGGGGAGCTGCTGGACTTGTGGTTGTCTTCCTTTGCACTGTGGTAGGCTCTAGAAGTTTTTAATATGCTCTTACTACATGGGACATCCATTTAATCTCTTCACCAGCTGTTTAAAGATGCTTTCATACCAATGATGATTTTGAGTTGTTCTCAAAATCACATTATTTGCAATAGTTACATCAAAATGACTGTTGTAGTCCTTTAGCCAGCTTGTTGCACCTGAGCAGCATGTTCTAGAGCTTTCTGACTAAAGACTTTCTGGCTGTACACCTCCTGCCAAAGTGGAGATGCCATTTGAAGTGAATGTGTTGACAGATGAGCAACTCCGGAAGCTTTGGAGGGGAATAGAAAGTCCAGGATAAAGAAATTGTCGGGTGGTATTGGGATGTTATTAAACTGTAGTCTTGCTACATTGTCTTTATCTTCACTGCTAGACACAAGAGTTAGAGCTTACTGAGAAGCCTGAGATTTGCTTCTAGTCTTCATCTAGGAAAGCAAACCAGGTTCACAAGGTTCATTAATCTGAGTGTAAAGAATGTTTGAGAGGACCTTGGGCTGGAGAGTTTGGGTTAAGGCATGTAACTCAGATTGACTTTCATTTAGCATCCTGATACTGGAAACTTTATGTACTCATATCAGTACTTTATTCATCCTAGATCAGTGAGATATCTGACTGCTAGTGCCCTTAGTGTTTATTTTGTAATCTTGCTGTGTTTACTCATATGTCTAAAATCACCTACATGTGCACTGTCCTTGCAGAAACAAACATCTTTTGGCCCTTCTTGTTTGTTTGTTGTCATTGCACATTTTCCCTTCATTACTCTCCTCCAGTTTTTTCTTTCATACCTTTTTACTTTTCTTCAACTGTCAGTGGAATTATTGTCTTCCTGTCTCCATATTCAGGTAGTGTCAGTGGCTGAGTATCACCGCAGGATCGATGCTCTAAATAGCGAAGAACTGCGCACACTCTGCAGACGTCTCCAGGTGCCCTCTTCAGTAGTTTAAACCCCATCTCCAGATACTAAAACATCTTTCTTTGTAGTGTCTTGGATCAGGGCAATTCCTGCACTCAGTGGGTTTGTCTTGTCTACAGCACTACAAGGATCCAGCAGAAAATTCCTTTGTTTTGTATGTATTTAATTGTGCAATTTTATGATGGAATCAGTAATTTTATGATGGAATTACTACTTCCACCTTTTTCACACAGGAATTTTCTGTTAGACTTTGAAAATTTGTTTTCAGTGCTACTTGACTTGCAGTGTTGTGTTTTAACTTCCACTTTAGACTGGTGTGTTGTGTTAGAAGCTTCCCTAAAAAGAATGCAAAACAGGTGAAGAATCAAAACCTTGTTGCATGGGTGTTTAATTTTATATAGGAATCTTTCATCAAGAATCTCACAGTACATGGCAAGTATGAAGCTTCACAACTTCTGTGAAATAGGTAAGTATTTTCCCATTATAAAAGCAGGTAACTGAGGCAGTTCAACGTGGCAAAGGTCATACACATGCACACAAACACTACTTTGAAATCACTTTGTATTTTGGAAGGTCTGTGACTATGGATTGAAACTGATATTTGCATTCTCTTTAGGTGTTCCATAGTTTTTTGACAGTTATAAAATTGTTAGCTGCTGTGCACATTATACATGCCTTACTGATGGAAACATAGCTTAGATTTCCTTAGAAGCATCGAGTATTTTGTTTTTCTCTAGTACTTGGCTGCTGAAAATGTAAAATTTTTTCTGTATTTTTTTATTTCTTTGATCTTGGCTTTTTTTACATATTAATAAGCAAACATTTTCTTAGCTCTGATATTTCTGTTTGTTTAATAAGCCAAAACTAATTGCTTTAAAATGTTTTGTAAGTAGTATAATTACATAGATCAATAATGAGCATGAACTTTGAACCCAAAAGCTGCACTGTTATAGGAAAGTCAAAAATCTTGCAACAAAAAAAGTTATTCCCACTTGAGAACAGAGCTATTCTGTTTTTGGCCAGTGGTGGTGGAGAATCCCTGTATTAATG
Organism: Camarhynchus parvulus; assembly: GCF_901933205.1. Lineage (NCBI taxonomy): Eukaryota > Metazoa > Chordata > Aves > Passeriformes > Thraupidae > Camarhynchus > Camarhynchus parvulus. The sequence continues at coordinate 133,293,672 of NC_044572.1, forward strand.
TTCTGGAAGTATAGGAGCTCTTTCCAAATACCTTTCACCTGATATGCCCAAACTCCTGGTTTAGGCTGACTAGAAAAATCTGTTGTGATGGGCTGCAGCCTATAAACTCTACTCTGAGGCCATTTGAGAGTTGTGCTCTCAAATGTGGTGTAGACTGTGTGAAATTTACCAATCGTGGAAGCCCCTGAAATCTGACTATAGCTCAGTCTGCTCTGTCCAACTTTGGTTGGAAATAAATCTGCAAATTTTGAAGTTAGAGTGCTTTCTCTCAGATTCTTTTGAACAGACACTCTTTGACTGCTTCTACTACGAAGAACACTGCTTTGAAGAAAACTGCTTACCTTTAATAATAATAAAAAAGAAAAGAAAATCCATCAAAAAATACCCCAATCCCCAAAAGCCGTTAACCAAAAAACTCGGTTTGCCACACCACTTGAATCCAAATTATTCATGTTTTGCATGGTGGTCTTTAATGAAAACTAAAGAATGACAGGCAGAAAAAGCTCTCTGCTCTACAGTTGGACAATGCTGAATTTCTCTGGAGCTGAAGCAGTAATACGATGGATGACAGGCATTTAAAGTGTAAAATACTTGGACTATGAAATAATATTTTTGAGATAGCACTCTGTAAAGCAGCACACAGATCATCTTTTTGTACGAGAAACTATATGGATAATTGCATTCTTTGTTGTGATATGGAAATTAGTGCTTAGTCTATGTTGGAAGTTCTTGTTACCTTCCATTCAAAAAAAGAAAGCTTCAGCTTTTTTCTTGCTTGATACTCAGTTTAAGCACACCTTTTCTTGGGTTTGGAATTAATACTGTAATTGAGTTACTGTATTAATATACTTTGATATGTTGATTTTATAAGCCAGATTTTTAAAGAACAAGAGTTTGTGATAGGAACTTTTTTGTAGTTCTTGAGGGAGATGAAAGGGGTGTCATTTATTTTTGCTCAGGTGGCTATATTTGTTTAAATATTCTTATCTATATTTCAGAGTTTTCTTTGATTTGCCTTTTTTTTTAATTAACTAAAGGAAGTTCACAAAAAGTTGGCAAAGTTACCATGGCGATACTGTGAAATATTGCAGTTGTGTCCTGTATGTTTAAAGTATGAGGGATTTGACAAACTGGATTTGGCAGGTATTTTCTTGAAATTTTCAGGATTCAGGATTTAATTTGGATAGTCTGGCTTTTAGTGTAACCTGGTTTAGGCCAATAAATTTTTCAGATGCACTTAATCTTGTTAAGATTTCTTTTTTCTCTCAACATTTTAGTAAGTCTTGCTGCAGTGGCTTATCTTACTAACTTCCTCACTTTGTCCTACTCCTCTGTCGAATTGCACTGTTCCTAGAAAGTTTTAAGTATCCCTGCAGCTGAATTTATAGGTGGAAATCTGTTTGGATCACAGCTATTCTAGTTATTGAGACATGACGCTTGAACTTGGAAGTGCCAGTGTGTTGACTGGAGTAAGAAGCTGTTGTGAGCTACGTCTGATGAGGAATTTTGTGGCCTCTGCCATCTCCACTCAGTAGGGTAGATATGTAGGTCAGGTATTTTAAATTACTGCAGGACCCTGCATAGTGCATCTTTGCCCGACCTCAGTGCTCACTATGCAACTTAAGTATTATTGCTGCTTTCCCACCCCACCATCTCAACTCTTTCTTCTTTGATTCCCATAAGCACTCCAGCAGATCATCTTATGGAGCGGCACTATTCCTAAGGCTCCATTCAAATGGTTTGCTCAAAATATATGGCAACAGTCTTCCCAGAGTCTACTGCATATCTGAAAAATTTCTTAAGTACTCTAAAAGAGTAGTGAGTCAGAAGCTACTAAGGAATGTCTGTGTTGATGTTTTAATTCCTTTCCTTTCTGTTCTTTTTTTAATTACACTTAGAATGCTATGTCAGTATTAAAATGCAAGAACTTTTGAAGGTATAGTCTGAAAAGCATTTGAAGCTCTTCAGCTGTGTATGAGAACTGTTTGTTGTTCTAGCATAATACCTTAGCTTTCTTCTCAGTAGGTGTCCATGTAACTTATTGTTATATAGTTGTGTACCAGTTTGCTATTGTAAACACTGAAAATCTCTATCAGATCAAATCTGTTGGATTTCTAAACTTTGGAAGGACTTGCATAATTGATAACTGCATGATTTTAAACCTGTGAAGTTTTATCTTGTCTGCTTATAGGATGGCATACACTTACTTTCTTGCTATTCTTTTTATAGATAACAACAAGAGAAGATATCAATTCACAACAGGCAACAAATATCAAAACAGACCTGGAGCCTGAAGCATTCCGGCCAAATCTTAGTGATCCAAGTGAATTACTACAGCCAGAACAAATTGAAAAGGTATGGGCTTAGATATATCATTTTTTATTCTTGCACATTAATGTATCACAAATGCTATAACTGTAGTGTAAAACACAGCAGTAAGAAGACCTTGTGTGATATTAAATAGAAGAAAATAAACTGTGTATATTAGAAAAGGTGGCTAAGAGCACTGAGTCCAGCTGTTACCTCAGCACTGCTGAGTCCACCACTAAACCCTTTCCCTAAGTGCCTTGGCTTACACCTCCTTTAGCTATTTCGACAGGGATGGTAACTCAGCCACTTCCCTGGGTACCCTGTTCCAATGCTTGACAGCCCTTTCACTGAAGAACTTTTGCTCAATATCCAATCCAGGCTTACAGTGGCTCAACTTGAGGATCTTTTCTCCTGTCCTGTTTTTGGAGAAAAGACTGACTGTTACAGTCAGGTAGTTGTAGAGAGTGATGGAGGTCCCTCTGAGCCTCCTTTTCCCCAGCCTTAACAATCCCAGCTCCCTCAGTCCTCTCCAGACCCTTCACCAGCTTCACTGCCCTTCTTTGGACACACACCAGCATTTCAATGTTTTTCTTTTAGTGAGGGGCCCAGAACAGCACACAATACTCAAGGTGTGGCCTCACCAGTGCTCAGTACAGGGGGGCAAGTCATGATTCCATTCTTGGTCACCTTCTGTCTCATGCACAGCTGTCTGCCAAGCAGCATCCTTAAGTGCTTTTCCTCTTTCCAGCTGCTCTTCTCCCAGCCTGTAATGTTAGAGGGACTTTTGCAGGACCTGGCACTTAGCCTTATTGAGCCTCGTGCTGTTGGCCATGGCCCATCAGTCCAGCCTGTCCAGATCCCTCTGCAGAGCTCACATACCCTCCAGCAGATTGACACTTTTGCCCAGCTTACTGCAATCTGCAGACACACTGAGGATGCACTTCATCCCCTCATCCAGTTCATTAGTAAAGACATTAAACAGGACTGGCCCCAGTACTGAGCCCTAGGGAACACCACAAGTGACTGACCACAATGTGGATTGAATTCCATTCACTACCACTCTCAGAGCCTGATCATCCAGCCAGTTTTTACCCAGCAAACAGTGCAGTTGTCCAAGCCATCAGCAGCCAGTTTCTCCAGGAGGGTGCTGTAGAAGTGCTGTCAAAGGGTTTACTGAAGTTCGGGTGGACAATATTCACAGCCTCATCCAGCAAGCAGGTCACCTTGTCATAGAGGAAAATCACATTTGCCTAGTCCCAAGTTCTTATGAACCCACCCTGGCTGGGCCTGATCCCCCAGTTTTCCTGCATGTGCTCTGTGATGGCACTCAAGGTGACCTTCCCAGGCCCTGAGATCAGACTGACAGGCCTGTACTTCCTGGGAGCCTTCCTACAGCCCCTCTTGTAAATGGACATACATTTGCTAACCAGGACATCCCCAGTTATCCTGGAATACTGGTAAACGGTGGGAAGTGGCTCAGTGAGCATATCTGCCAGCTCTGTCTGTTTCCTGGGATGGATCCCATCCGGCACCATAGACATGTGTGTGTCTAAGTTTTGAAGCAGAGCACGATTCATAGCTAAAATACTGCTTTTTTTTCAAGTCCTAACTTTGAATACACCATGTATTCAGACCAACTTATTTCTGTCTTTGCCCTACTTCCATGCTTTCTTGAAAACATCAGTGAAAAAACAGCAGTTCTTGCTATCCAGTCCAAAGTGATTTCATTATAAATGTGTTAATTGAAGTTTTGGATTAAAAAGCAGAACAACAGGGCAACAAGCAGCATTTACCCTTCAGCTTGTTACCTGCTGACTTGAATGATCTACTTACTCAATACTAAGGTATTGGTGGGACATGTAATATTGTTATGCAAGAATAATTGTATGGATAACAAACACATGTTCTTTAGTTGATGAATCATTCTTCTGTGGGTCTCTAGTAGAGGCAGGAAAAGAAACCTGCTTGAGTGACCAAAAGTAGAAAATACACATGGGAAGCTTCAGGTTTAGTTCTTAGGTTTTAAGGCCATGTAAAAATGGTTGAGCAGAATGTAATCTGCTTTCATTTACGTGTAATACATTCTTAAATATAAAACATATATTAAATAAAGTGTTGTCATTTTCTTGTTAATAGCTCACAAAGTCTCTTCCACCACGTACTATTGGTTATCCATGGACTCTTGTCTACAGTACTGCAAAGCATGGCATGAGCTTGAAGACCTTGTATCGGACAATGATGGGATTAGACACACCTGTGCTGTTGGTTATCAAAGACAGTGATGGACAGGTAGGAAAATACTTGTGTGGCAGTAGGGGACCCATCAAGAAAAATATTTGAGAAGTATAAAGGAAAAGCTTATGCTTCAATCCATCATGGGAGATAAAATTGTGTGTATCAAGCAAGTTAAAATGTTGTGTATCAAGCAAATTTTCTCCTTAGAAATGTGTTTTACTCTTAAGCAGTCCTCTAACATACTACATGGCTAGGAAATACTTTAATTATATAAGTTAGCTGTTGTAATGCAAGAGTCCAGTAATACCTAATTAATCAATTTAATTTTTTTATGCACTTAAGGTATTAGAAATACAGTCTGTAAAACTTTCTGATGCTGGAAGGTCTTGTTGAGTTGGAATGCTCTTAGCTGTGACTGGCATTTTTTGGTATATTCTGTGGCTGCAGCTAACATCTTTCAAGAGCTACACTACCTTTGTTACATTATTAACTTGTTCTTTGAGTCTCTGTAGTTGTGCTCTGTTTTCTTTTGACTGGGTTATGAACTTCAGGAAGTGGCTCATATCTCACCATTTGAATAGCAAACATCCTCTCTTGAATAATCTCGTGACAAGTGAACACTGCAGGCAGTATGAAACTTTCTTTTTCTGCAACTTCTGTGTTTGCTTGTGGAAGCATGTTACTGCTGTCATAAAAAATTGACAGAACCTCTATAAAATCTCTAGCATTCAGTTCACTTACCTCTCCCAGTTTGGTAACCACAGGTTTTATTCTCAGGAAGGATGGTCTCATTCGGGGGTATGAAAACAGTAAATGAAGTGTATCTTTTCTTATTCAAGTCACAGCCTGATATTTTCATTGTTTCATACCCCAGGAGTCCCTTAAAAAGAAGAATCCCTTCTAACTCTCTGCTAGTAGTGAACTTTTTCCCAGAAGTTCTTTAAAAATATTTTCTTCATTTACCTTTTGATCTTGAAGACAGAAACAATTGAATAGGCCTGAGATGTCTCAGCAGACTCATCAGTCTCATAAATATACTTTGATGACTTCTCTAATTCACTTATTAGCTTCTCAGGATAAATTAGTAAGACATACCTGCTTCCTAGTACCTTCCTAGTACCTGATCTGTCCCAGAAAAAAATGTCCTTTTTCTGGTGGGGCTGTCTCGACACCACTATGTAGTATTGTCTGTTGCTGAAGGAATTTTTGTTATTTTCTGTGTATCAGCATCTTGGCTTGAATGTTCAAAAAGTGTCATCGTGTCATCGCCTGTCAAAACATGGATTTCATAGATACGTCTTTTTTTTTTTTTTTCTTTTTTTTTTGTGAAACGAACCTTGCTGAATTTCAGCTTACAGCCTTATACCTAGGAATATGTATGAAAGCATGCCTTGGAATTCTGGATCAAGTAGTCACTGAACTCCACACGAGAGTGGGGGAAATCCATGTCTGTTCGGTGAGCAGCATATGCAGAAGGAATGGTTCAGAAGAGTTTTACATGCTCAGTCCTTCCCCAGTGTAGTGGGAGTGGTGTTTTCAGTAGCTCTGTCTCATGTTATTAATTAAAAATGTCTGCATTTGACAGCAGAAAATTAATTTGCGCTATTTTTCTGTTCAAAACATATGGAAATTAAGCACAGAGTCTTTCTCCTCTTCATGCAAGGGTCTACAATCATGAAACATCAGACAATAGTAACTAACTATACTCTTTGATAATTAGTCTGGGTAATTAATTTTATTTGTGAAGCTATTGATTTTTTTGAAAGAGGTGAATTTATTTTTAATGTCTTGTATCTTCCTGGCTGATTGCCCTTTAAAACTGCTTTCCACGACTGAAAAAAACCTCTTAAGTACTTTATAGGAGAATGTGTCCAGGAGTAGTTCACTAGCAGTATGCTAAGATAAATGCTGTATATGCCCTCCAGAAATGTGTTTCAGGAGACCAGGTGGTTATTCATACCTTACACTTCAAGATCACTGCCTGTTTTCTAAGATTCTAGTTCAGAGAAGATCCTAAATGAGATTCAGCCATTTTGAAAAATGACAGAATTATGACCAGATAGTTTCTTGACATTTGCTGAGCATACCTGCTCAGTCCTCATTGGTATTAGTTGTTCTGCTCCTTTTGTATCTTCCATGTTTATGAAGGATGCTGGAATTTTCATATCCTTGGTTGAGGCACTTTTCTTTTGAACTAGAATAAATTTCTTTCCTGGGCTGCTTCCTCAGGTTCCCCAGATATGTTTCTTTGGTGTCCATGTTTATGAAGAATGCTTTTCATTATGTTGATAATAGGTTGAGTAAGGAGCAAGTGTGCTTCATAACTCTTCATAATGTTCCATTAAAGGCTGCTAAGCCTCACGCCACTGAATTTTTTATTCAAAACCCTTTTCCAATCTTGCTTTCTTTTTCAGATCAATTAATAATTTTATGTAAATGGCTGTTCAAAAAAAAAACCAAAAATAAAAAACAACAAAAAAAAACCCAGGCAAAACCACTGAACTTTTACAAACTTTAATTGTGTAAAAGTTGAGCAATGCCTAGTTGGAATTTGGAATCTAAAGCAACTTAAATTGCCTGCTCCAGTCAATTCTAAGAAGTTCTTTAATAAAGGTGTCCATGAAATCTATAGTTGCATTGTTACAATTGTTATGGATTGTCTGTCTACTGGTATGTGCTTCTGTTAGTGAGCCCTGAGAGCCATTTAAAAAGAAATTGGTACCTGATTCCTGAACATGAGTCACTAAATAATTGGTGGTCTAGAAATGGGATTAATGCAGTTAACCACTTCAAGGACTGTCTAGTTTAATAAAAAATCATTCTTCAGATTGTATGCACTGCAGAACTGTGAGACTGATTGAACCTAGGACATGGGAATTCTAGTTATCCACCCTAACAACTAGCCACAAAAATTGGATCTCATGGAAAAATCCTAGGTACATCCCTTCTCAAGAACTAGAGTAACTGTTGAGAAGCAAATTGCACTTTTTCTGTAAAGCCTTATTCTTTTATTGTTGCTTATAGCAAAGAGGTGATCTTTCAAGTCAGCTTGACGTATCTAGAGCACAGAGAGGTTGTCAAATCCTGATTCCTGAGGGTACTCAAAGCTCAACTGGACAAAACCAAGTCAACCTAATAGCTTCAGAATCAGTCCTTCATTGAGTAGGGAATTATGTGGGAGACTGTCTCAGATTCTTGATAGCTAAATGTATTCCATAATTAGAAATAAAGCTTCAGAGTCTCTTAGGTAAAATACATAAGGTCTTCTACATGGTTAGAAGGGACTAGTTTTGTGTTTTACTAGATATACAGATAACGTCTTTGAGAGGATCCAATATAAACACTAGTATAAGTGTTAAGTTTACACCTGTACAGAGGCTGAACTGAGGTAGTTTAGGTTTGACAAAGCTCTGTTTGATACTTTAACTGAAGGTTAATTCCTCTCAAGGAGTATCTGTTGCGAATGAAAACTTACATTTACTTTTATCTTTTTTACTTATATTTATTGACTACATGTAGTATCAGGCCTAAGGATATTTATCTGAAGTAAGGTATGTCATAGCTAGCAGAATGTAGCTTAGCAACCAGAACTGCAGTTATTCCAAGAATGACTAGAGCCCTTAAAAGAAGTTAGGATACAGAGACTCAAATAGTTTGAGGACTAAGAAATAATTTCAAGAGTTCCTATTGCTGGAAAATATGCATGTAGTTATTTAAATATGGATTATGTATTTCAGCAGCCCATTTTGTTATATTCATTGATGAAACTAAATTTGAATTCAGTATGGATTTTTTATGCTAAAAATGCTCTATATAAGTTCATTTATCTGCACACACTAAGTACAGTCTAAGGTCACAAAATGTTTGACAAAGAAAAGTTAATAGCCAGATTTCTGAAGTCTAGTCTGTTGACTCAGATTCTTGAAATAACAAAAAGGAAAATGTGTCTCATCTGTCCTGCTTTTTTGAGTTTACATGTGCAAAGACCATCTCTCAGTGCACTCAGAACTGTGGTGCAGTGAAATTCAGAGAGTGAATTTCAAATTGACATTATTTACAACCTGATTTACCAGTTATTATCATTAGACATTCTTGGATTCTATGTTGTTGTTCTGAAGTTTTTCTTGCTCTGATGTATTTTTGCTACAGGTTTTTGGTGCACTAGCATCTGAACCATTTAAAGTGAGCGATGGCTTTTATGGCACTGGGGAGACCTTTATGTTCACTTTTTCTCCAGATTTTGAGGTAAGTAGTAATGACTTTTCATGCTTTTGCTCCCTTCCTCACCACCACCCCAAGTGCATGATCTTAAAATCCTCAACAAATAAACCTAACTGTAAATCTGAAAAATATTACAAGATGGCCCAAAAAAAGTCATCACGCTAGTTTTTTGTGGAATCTTTAAGTGCAGAGTGAATTGGTAGTGTTTGCATGCTGAGGAACACATTCAACCTGAAGAACACATTCAACTCTTTAATTGTACTGAAGGTTTTTCTACTGTTTAAAGTCTTCCAGCTGCGTGTCTGAAAATTCATAAACTACGTCCTTTTTAGGGGCATATAATCTAATCTAAGCATATTTCCTTGGTATTTTTCATTGTGTAGGTGTTTCGGTGCTCAAAAACGACCTGGTTTGGAATGGTCTTATTTTAATTAGCATAAAATGCCAGAGAATTTTTGTCTGCAGCTATCTGTTTCCTGAATTTTCTGTGTGAACCTAATTAAACTGACTTCTACTCACCCATAGTCTGTCTTTACTGATGGTTTGTTTCCCTTCTGCCAAAATGAAAAGTTCAGATATTTTTACTTGCTGGTCTTTTTTGTTTTTTTTTTTCCCTTAGGTTTTTAAGTGGACAGGAGACAACATGTTCTTCATTAAAGGAGACATGGACTCTCTTGCTTTTGGTGGAGGAGGGTAAGTTACAGTTAGAATCTGTTAAAAATATTTGTCTGGACACCTTTGAAAAGAAAATTTGGAATTTATTTCAGTATGGTAGCTCAGGACTCAACAGTTACCAGCCAGGAAGCTTTAGTATGTGAGGTGTTTAGCTTCCAATGCTGACAAAACTTAAACCGGAGATTTGTCTTCTCCCTAGTGTGGCATAAAATTTCAGCCCTGCAAGATGCCTTCCATGCTTGACTTGCATGTATGTCTTCCTGTATTCAGAATGGACACAAAGTATGATTGTGGAAGGATGTAAATGTGAAAATTACGTGTAACTAGAAGAGGCCTGAATTGAAGCTGAGCCACCCCAAAACATGTCAGGGTCTCCAGAAATCGTTGTCATGTCCTGGCTTTTTCTTGCCCATGAAGGTGCATGTGCTTCTAGACATGTTTTTTTTATTTGTTACTAGCATTCTCTTTAGATATGAAAGTGCTGTTATGTCATCTCTTTAACAAAAATGGAAGAGGCTGAAAACCTCTACTTAGCTTATTTCAGAATATCTGCAAGAGGAATATTCCCAAATTAATAATAAATAGTAAAAAAAAATTGAAATCCTTGTAGCGTAAATTTATTAACAGCCACGAGGTACTTGTGTTAAAAAGTAATCCTTTAATTCCTTCTCATTTCTAAATTTTGAGTGCAAAATGCATTGATGGATTAAATGCTTATTCTCTCAGTCTTTTGCTTTAATACATTGTCTGTCTTGCAGAGGAGAGTTTGCTCTTTGGCTTGATGGTGATCTCTACCATGGAAGAAGTCATTCATGTAAAACATTTGGGAATCACACACTTTCTAAGCGAGAAGACTTCACTATTCAAGACATAGAAATATGGGCTTTTGAATAAGTATTTCACTATTTCCACAGGTTATTGTCCCAAACCTGACATGAATCAGTGCAGCTTAAAAATCTCTAGGAGCAATATAATGTATTTTACTTACCTGTTTTGTTTTTTTTTTCTAATTTTTCAGTGTGGCCATTAGTTATTATTTTTAAATAGCAGATGTTTTTTCATGCTCTTGCATCTGTAATATACTATCATACTTTTTCTAAGCTATAGACTCTTTTACAAAATATTGACCTTGTGGACTAAAAATTAACATTAGTTACTTTGAGCCTTGTGGCCTGCAAAATTTTCTTATCCATATTACAGTTGCCTCCCAGGTTTCCCACACACACCTTTCCTGCAATCCTGCTAGGGGGCTGCTTCATTGAATATAGCTTATTATTTTTGTATTCAAATTATGTCTATGAATGAAGTTGCCCTCTGTGAACCTCTGAGAAAGCTGCGTGTGGGTATTTGGCAGCAGCACTGCAGAGATTGGTCCAGACCAATGATGGGTTATTCAAGTGGTGCCACAAATGGATGAGAAGCTGAGCATTCCTTCTAAATGCACCCCAGTAAACGCGTGGTGAAGTTAGAAGATATCCAAAGTCAACAGTGCCACTTGTCTTGTTTCTTGTTCATGTGTAGAAAAAAGTCAGTTAATATGTGTTGTAGCTGCATGCTGATTGTATTTAAAGAGTGTTTTGCACATGCTGTTAATGATCCGCAGGTTTGGGACAAATACTGACAATACTGAGCTAAGTGGCAAAGACTTATGAAATAGCAAGAGAATGTAAGAATATGATAGTTCCAAAAAACTAAAAGGCTAAAGCAAGCAAAACTCAGTGAACAATTTGTAGCTATAGTAGGGCATTAAAAGTACAGAAACAGATGCATCTTTCTTCAACATAAAGTGTCAGATATATACTGTTATACTGTTGTAGCCGTGTAGCACATCAGCTCCAAGAATATAGCTTATTCCTGTCCAAAGAAAAAAAATTTGTGATGTTTTTGAGTGGGTCTATGTTGTAAATTTACAATTAGCACCAGCTCTGATTAAAATGACATCATGTATCATAGGTAAACAGTATCGTAATTCAGTAGACTTGTGGAATATGCAAACTTACTGTCATGTGACCTCAAAAAATAAATGACAGGCTAGAATACAGTTCCAGTAGCTCTTGTCCACTTTTGTAGAAAACTTGATAAGCCATTGTGGCAATAACAGCTCAACAAAACTGTTTGTTTCAAAGCTTTTATTCTATGTTCTGCAAAAAAAACAACAAACAAAACAAAAAAAGAACAAAAAAATTGCTGTTAAGTGTGACAGTGACTGACTTTGTGCTGAAATTTCAGCTATTTCAGACAAACATTGTATATTATCTTGTAAATTAATGTTTAAAGTAGTTTTGTTATTATAGAAAAGTGTTGATTGACGGGTTGCTTATAGCACTTTAAATTATTCTAGAAATGGAATAAAAGCCAAATGGGTTGGCTAGTAGATGTAGTTGTATATTTGAAAATATTTACATTTCTGGAAAGTTAAAAAAAAAACTTATTTGAAGACAGCTTACTGCTATGGTAACGAGAAAGGGCAGATGTTTCATCTATAATATGCTAGTGCTCAATATGAATAGAAAAACAGGGCTTTGTTTCCTGTCTCTATGTATATCTCTTTATCCTTCTTAGAACTTAGTACAATGTGTAGAGTAAATGTTTACAAAATAAGGAACTGTAAATAAATTGAAATGGCTTTTCTCCCTTTGGTCTTCCACAGCAGTATTATTGTCTTTGTGGAGTTACAACTGATTATTACAACAAAAAAAAATCCTGTAATGGATTTCAAGTACTATAAGCTCACAGTGATGTATAGCAAATAAATCTAAATATATGTAAAAATAAACTTGAGTTGGAGTTTATTTAGAAGGTCGAGTTTACATAGGAGCACAAATGCTGGGTTTTGCTGTTCATTTAACAACTGAATGTATAGGATGCATTTTCTCATATTTTTTTGCATTTCAGAGAGAGGAATTGTCCAGCTGAGGGAATGGTGTACACTTGGTGTAGTATGTGCAAGCCAGTCCTGCTGGCTGTCTCACTGCCGATGTGCCAGTTCCGCTCTGCTTTCTGCTGTCCTGCTTACCTTACAAGCTGTGTAATCATAGTTTGTTTTCTCTTGTGATAATTGCACTGCTAATAACACGTGCTAAAGGTGTCCTGAGGTGTCAGCAGTGGCTTTGGTTGAGATGTTGGGGCAGTGCAGTGTGTACATAGCAGCTGAATGGCTGTGGGAGGAGGGCCTGCCGGTATCTGTTCTGTGATGAGTGATGATTGAACATATCACCACGAACAGTATGCTCTTCACTACAGCTCATTTTATTTCAATAGCCTTCCCCTGTTTTAAAAAGGAGCTGTATTACTGAACCTTGCTTGTACAGAAACATTTGTAAAGAAGGAATTATTGCTCTGGAGGAGGGAGCTGATTTCTGCTGGGTGGGGTACATGTCCAGTGAACCTTCCACTCACTTCAAACCACTGTGGTAAGACTTGGAAAAATACAAAGGTGTAAAAGTCAAATTTATTTCTTCTGATACAAGTTTCATGCTGTCACTTAAACTTTGTATTAGAATATGAAAAATGTAACTAAGTTGCTACAAAAGAAGATAGAATTTTTTCACTACCAAGGATGTGCATAAACAACGCTAGCTTCAGACAGGAGAGTGCAGGAGCTCTGTGTCAAGTAAAACATCTTGCGAGTGAATACAATATTTAGGAAATTATGTGCAACTATAAGCTACCATGAGAGTAGCTGAGAGTTGCTCATTGTCTCAAAGGTTAGATGTTTTATTTTCAAAGCAAGTCAGAACTAGGAAAGCAGGACTTAAATAAAAATTAACAGAGACTGCTTTAATCAAGCAGGTTTTGGCGTTTATCATCTCTCTGCTTAAAATATTTAATTTTGGCAGAGGTTGTGCTAGTTTCACACGAATGTAACACAGTATAGTAGGAGAGTTAGGGTGGGTAATTCAGGGAGTACTTTTGTTTTTGTTTTTTGGTGAGGTCAGATTTGTTTATCATACAACTTAATGTAAAAAATGCTCTAAAGCATATAACCTACATGAAATGCTTCAAAACACCATTACTTATATCAACATTTAATATTTCTTTTTGACAAAAATGGTAAATTATTTTCAGAAATTTTGCATGATACTGCCTACTCAAAGGTAAATAGTGGAGGGTAGTATGAGAAAAAATACTAGTTGTGTCCTGTGGTTTTCTCATCTCATTGGAAATAAAATAGTTTGAGGGGAAGAATAGGATAAAGTTGGAGGTTTGGTTTATTTTGTGTGGATTTTAATACTGGGATGACTGAATAGGAGGCTTAAATTACCTGCACTGAGCTACCAACCGATGAGCTTAATTCACTTAACACTCACATGTCTTTAGTGTGTATTTTTTTTACAGGTGTTTTGTATAAGGTCTGTTGCCATGTACTCTGAAATCTTTTTCTGGTGCTTTGGACAGAGAAACCTTCAGAGGAAATATTTTAACAGCCTATGAAAAGGAGAATATACGTGTGCTTATATTTTGAAGCAACTTACTGACATTTTACTTCACTGAATATGCGCATGTATTTGTTTCTTAGTGTGTGGGAAAATAAACCAAGAAATAATTAAGGAGTTCATGTATTCCTTTGACAACAAAATTTTATCAAGACAATTTAGACAGTTATAAAAGTCATTATATAAAGATGTAAAGAATAAGGTAAGAATATGCAGGTAAAAATTATTGTATGTAAGTATTGTACTAAGACATCAGTTTTGTAGGTCAACTTGAATAGTCTAAGAGATCTCAGGAAAACATTAAATAAGCTCCATTGATTCCATCTTACCATTTTTTCTTCTGTATATAACTATGCCTAAGTATTAATGATTTACATAGATTTAGAAGAGATGTAGTAGTCAGTTCTTGTATCATTAAGTTATAAATTATTTGGTTTATTTATACAGCGGAGCTTCAAACTGGAGTACCTGTACTCATAATAAGACAGCAATATTTGTTTTATCAGAGACAAGATGTTAATGCACCTCTACTTCTCTAAAAAGATATTTGTTCTTTCAGTTTGAAAGAATATTAAGGGGAGGAAAAAAACCACTTCTTTTTCATTACTTGCCCAGGCCTCTGCTCTGAAACAAATGCTTTTCTTGTGAAGAGAAACTGATCTCTCTAATCCAGCAAGTAGCAGAGACCTTACAGGGATCTCAGATTTGTGAATAATACAATTTTAAGTCCTAAAACTATTAGTTCATTAGCACTTAGTCCTCTCTAGCATCACCTGGGCTGAAATACATTATTTTAGTGACATTGGAATGGCGAATACTGTAAAATTAGGTCAGTATTTCTGTGTAATGTGGAACAACATTTTCCTCAAAGTTACGAATGCTGTTTCTCTTTTTTCACAGAGGTACGTTTCAATGGAAGATGATGATGTTAGTAACTTTTTTGCTGTATACAAAAGTACAAGTCCTGGATAGTTTTTATATGTTACATATTCTTTTTCCCTGTATTTATAAGAACAGTATCAGCATAGATAATCAGATAAGACATTGCACAACATTACATAGAAGGTATTTTTTAGGTAGCTATCTAATCAAAACATTTTTATTCATTACATTCCAACCTCCATAAGTTTACATATGAAACAATCTAAAAAATTAGTTATATAAATAGAATAAATATATAAAACCCCATTTATAAAAAGATTTTTTATGTGACATGTACGAGAAAGCTGTGTCAACAGTTGTATTAACAAGAGAATACTGCAGTAATAGTTACATATTGTGCTTGTAAAGAAAACAAATGTATCTTTGATTCTGTATTAAAATAAGGTAATTTTACTTGTATTTAAATCAATTAATTAGAAAGTGCATGCACAAGAGCATTTTTCAGATCAAAACCTTTGTCTGAGTTTATTTTGTCATTCAGCTTCTGATCTGGCATGTTTCATATTCCTGTAGCTATTTATATTGCTATGGACTTTTATCATCAGCTGCTTATATTCCATATAGCTTTTTCTCCTTATTTTTTATGGAGTAATTAACTTAATTGTCCTGAAAGCACTTCTGGTAAAAAATGAAGTCCATTTGGGTGTTTGGGTTTTCATGCGCTAGTTATAAAATACATATTTCAAAAAATACATTTTTCTATGTGGTGAACAGGGGAACCTTATGTTCAAAATGTGCAAATGCTAATGGCAAGGGAGAAGAGGAGAAAAGTTTTCCAAAGTTGTTCTGATTATAGCCTAACTTATTTTAATAAAGTAATGATGACATTATCATCTCTTCCTTGCCATAACATTTCTCCTTCAAAGTCTACCAGCCCATGTTTCCTGGCTCTCATCAGAATCCCAACAACCTTATCTGAAATACGAACATATCTGTCAAAGAGTTCCCCAAAAGTGACTTGGATCTTGCCGTCAGGCCGCGGCTTGGCCATGGACTCAATGATGAAGCACAAGTCCCTGATCTCCCGGTGGATGTGGGCCTCAGCTCGCTTGGCTCTCTCGGCAGTTTTGGTGCCTTCCTTTGGGCGGCCGTACCCTTCATCCCCTTTGTGCAGGCGTGTGGACATGGCCAGATCGTAGTCAAACTCCTCGCTGAAGGGGTTCAGCTTCTGCGTTATGATGTGCTGGTCAGCCCATTCCTGCCACCTGTCCTTGAGGCTGTGCACGGCGCTGCATTTCCTGCGCGCCTTGCTCCGCGCCTCCTCGCTCAGCCGGCTGGCGCTGAAAGACACAGAAACACACCTGAGCTTTGCATCTCCTCCTTTCCTGATACAGTTCTGCTGTTTATTGAAATCTGCTGTAACTGGGTTAGGGGCGAGCTGGAATCCACCAGGTGGCACGAGTTCACCACTTCTAAATTAGTTCTCATGGGGCTGTTCATCCACATTCAGTTTGCACACAAAATTCCATGATCACAGCTTTATCCTGTCTACACTACCACCTTCCAGCCCTGCCCTGAGCCTGTTTTCACTAACTTTGTACCAGAATGACTTAATTCTGTAAGGGAACAAAACAGTATGTTGCTGATCACCTGCACTTTCTGTACCTTTGGTCAGTCACGCAGTTCCCCATTCCTGCTTGCTGGGCCAAGCCTGAAGTGTGCCTGCCCTGAGATTAGAGATTGCTGTAGGTGTATGACCTGGCTGAAGGTGATTGCTGTAGGTGTATGACCTGGCTGAAAACTAGAGGGTGGTGCCTAGAAAAATGTCCTCTGTAATAAATGTCAATGATTATAGCAACAACAAAATCCTAATTGAGTGTCGTAGCTCTGTCTATGCTTCTGTATTTGGAATATGATTCTGAACAAATACTGAAGTCCAAAATTCACATTCCCATGTGTAGGGTAGAAGCCTGAAAGTGTCAAGGACAAAGGATAAGGAAAGACCTTGAGAGATTTTTTTTTTCCTTTTTTTATATGTATAATAGTTCTGGATGACTCCAAGCAGACATTCTATCCTCTTGTGGCCAATCTCACATGTTGTGGGGGAGCTGTAGATAGTCTGAGCTAGTCGTTGTGCTGTCCGCGTCCTGTCAATGTATATGTACTGAACTCCGTTGGGACTATGCTGTGCTGTGACTGTGCCAAAGTAATTTGTTTTCTAATATTTTTACTCCCCAAAAGGCTGCTCTGCAGCCTTCCCAGTAATGTCAGCTGAATATTAACACCACAAAATCAAAATGCACTTAGCAAACAGCACGCAGGGCTGCAAAGTTGCAGAAAATTCTGTTCCCCTGCTGTTTGGACATTCCTTTGTTTTCTACTAAGGTGGTTGAAATAGAGAATAGGAGTCATAGAGATGTCCCTAGTTCAGATCAGTGCACCAGAAAGAGGCCAGTACTGGGCAGGGCTGTGCTAGGGTAAGAATTGCAAACACCAAGTGCCAGGGATAGAAAAAGAACTAGGAGAGCTGCACTACCTTATTAGCTGTGGAGTTGCCCTAAGATGGGCTTACCTGTATTGAGGAACTGTGTTTAAAAAGCTCCAAAATACTCTTCCCTATCAATTTGGTGAAAAACCATCAGAAGAATTTAGCATGCTGAGTTGCCAAGTGCACCTTTCTTCTGTGGTGTGACTACAGAGCATCCTGAGAGTAGGCAGCATGTCTGTACCTGTAATTTTGCGTAAATGACTTACAGGTAGGTGTTGGCAGGGAAGCATTAAAATACACTCGTGGGGTAAATCTAGGCAATTTGGTTTCCCAAATGCGGCTCTATATAAGCTATTGTCATACAGAGAAAGGGAGAGCTGTGATCCTTTGTCCCTTCACCTGAATTGTGCCTTCATTTTCAGAGGAACTGTGGGCACAGGATTTGGCTATGCAAAGGAATTTGTCTCCTGAAGCCTATGGCTATCTCAAAAGTCACAGAAACGCTGTGCCAGCACAGTCTGAACTCCAGCTGAAGCTCAGATTGCTTCACTAGCTCTCCATGTGGAAGCTATCAGTTAAGGCAGGGGGAAAAAAATCCTAAGTGAATCAAAATTGCCTTGAAGAAGTTACGCCATCAGTCTCAGTGGAGTTTATGAGTAGATATCATTATGGAGGGCTTATTCCTCAGCCACAGCCAGCTGCTTCCCCTTCTCTCCAGGGACCATGACAACTGAGAAAGTCCTAGAACTTCGGTTCCCCAGGAAGAGTGGAGAGGAGAGGGGGACTGAGACAGCAGGAGGTTGTGCAGACATTGTTACTTACTTTAGTTTAATGGTCTAGAATGTATTCCCTCCTTTTTCTAGTGAAACTAATTTTCCTTTCTAGCAGATTATTATTGCCTTCCTTATCCAAATCATCTTCTCAGTGGTTGAGAAAACCATCTTATCTATCCTTTTGCTTTTATTGTGCCTCTTATGGGCTTGAAAAACCCTTACTTTTTTAATGCAACTTGTTATTTAACCATTTCTAGTTGCTGAAGTGCTATTTTTGCCATTGTTTAGCTTAATGACAGGTTTAAAACATGAATTGTGTACACAGAGAAGTATTTTTTTCATGTTTCTACTCCACCTAGACAAAGGATTGTGCACCCAAAGTGAAGGTTTTGAACTTCTACCCACTCTAAGAAGTGCTTTACATGCAACAATCAACTAAGTTAACCTGTTAACCAGAATGACATCCTAAATGCATTCTGACCTTCTAGGCAAATTAAGTCCATGTAGCATATTTGCCCTGTTTCTGTCTGTAGGGGAAAGGTATGAATCCCATTTTAATGTTTTGAGTTTCATATCCCTTCTGTTGCATTTTTCTTCTAATCATGAACAGAAGAGTTCAGACGAGTCTCTTATGCCAGTCAACAGGCTGCCTACTAAGGAAGCAACCTTATTCCAGTAAGCAGTGAAGCTGGAAATAATGAAGGTGCTGATGTGAGGAAAACAAAACACTTGTACTGATGCTTTTTTCCTAGAATGTGGAGAGGAAAATAGGAGATATGCTTTAACAACTGTGTGTTTATGACCCTTTTGAAGAAGATTAAACCACATTGAAAGGTTCATAAAAGTAGCAGGCTGCAATATTATGTTCTGAGGCTGTAAAATAAATTTTAAAAAATGAATAGTTAAAAAAGTTCAGTCCTGATAGCAGCACTATAAGTGCAGAAAATTAGTTCTGTGTTCGATTTCAGCGGAAGAAAGAGCTGTAAGTAACATAGAGGGTGTTATTTCAATAATTTAGATCACAGTAAATATGGCTAATCAATCTTTTTTCATGGTAGCAGCACTAAAATTATACATATGAGGAAAATATAAGAAAAGTTTAACAGAAGCTAGAGAGTTGGTCTACTAGATAGTTGGTTTAACTGAAGCTAGATAGTTGGTTTCTACTATAACATTTGAAACTGGAAAAATTTGTTTTAATTGAAGTTGTTTACAGATAAGTGCTGCAAATGTATCTTTTTTCCACTGTATATTTGGAATCTTTGTTTTGAGGTCATAACTTCTGTGAACGGATGGTGAACACAGACCTTTCCAAAAGCAGGTACTAGAAACTTTCAAGCCCTAGCTTACTGGGGAGCTTTTTTCACTTGGGCTGTTAACCACTTCCTTCTTACAGGAGCTGACTGCTTTGCTGTACAGCAAAGCATCATTCTAATTCCATTTGAATAGTTAAAATAGTTCTGGGAGTGTGTGTTCAGATAGCTGTGCTTAAAGGTACTGCATGGTTGAAATCCATAAGTGTGTTAGTCACAGTCTAATGGTCATGATAATGCTCATCAGTAGTGAGGTATAAAACCAAAATAGTGACCGTGATACAGCCTGCCTGCCTGTCTGCACAGGGGTCACAAAATCTGTTGTGGCATTTTCATCAGTTTTGCATCATCAGTGCCGATCCAGTTTTTAATTTCTGAAAATGTGATTGTGATATGGTATGAACTTGGGGTCCAAGAATCTGGAATTTTCCTTTCTTTGAATTGAGGAATTCCAAATTCATAGAAAGCTTCCAAAGAAGCTTCCAACTTTTGGTAAGAAGTATGTGGAAGTAATTCCTGCTACATTAATTTGGGACATTCTCTTCAAATTGCTCCTGAGATGATTTACAATTAATACTAAGCAAAATAATTAATAAGTATTTGGAAGTATTACTTGTCAAATATACTGATTTAGACAACATTTGCTGAAATAAATGAGTAGCTAAAGGCTGTTGATGAGGTAAAAGTTGTGATTCTGAAACATAGACTGAAGTATTTACAAATAAGTAGTTAATTTGATGAACTGGTAAATCCAGTGTGAAAATTAAATATAATTAACATGTCCCAAATATAACTTCCTAACTTTTTTCCTAACCTTGTATTAGGTACACAGTCCGATGTTGTTGAGTAACTACTTAAGCACAGAGTGATAAGTGAAAGGTCTCCTGAATTATGATTAACTTCTTGTAAATCAAGAATAATAGTTTATCTTTGACCGCTTCCTACTATCCCCCCCCCACCATTTTCCTCATGGAAAGCTGTGCCCCTCTGCCATTTGTGTTGATGTAATGAAGATGCTTTACTTACAGAGATGGGACAGGGCGTTTAATCCTCACAGCTGTCACCTCCCGGTCACTGTCCTCCTGCTCGAGCTTGTCCTCTGCTTCCCCATAGCCACTGTCCTGGGCATCCAAGCTGTCATCACGGCACTTCAGCAGCAGCTCTCCCTTGGCCCCATCTTTGTCCTCGTCTTCCATCTGCTCCCAGCCCTTGGTCATCTCTGATACCACATTTGAACACTTTCTCCTTATGTTTGAAGGTAATTTGTTGCTACGAATTTTGTCAATAGCATTTGATTCTTCTTTGAGTTTGGTCATCTCGGAGCTGCTGTTGTTGTTCTCATATCTTTCACTGAGGAGGCTGACATTGCCTCCTCGTTCATATGCTTTGCTGACAACTGTTTTGGTCACCTCTTTGCTTTTAATGCTGAATATTTTGAGGTCTTCATCTGATTCCCTTGATTTTTTTTCTGCATCTGTTACTGTCACCGAATCCTTTGCTAAGGATTTTTCATCATCTTTTTCTTGGTCCCTCTTGACAGATGGGATTTGCCATTTTTCAAAAGAACTTTCTTGTACAGGCTGAGCTGATGAGCTTTCTGCAGTGGGTACCCATCCAGAGGGCTCTTGCTCTTGCTTTACATGGTGGTCAGATGCCCACTGCTGCCAGCCTCGTGCCAAGCTGAAGACCTGGCTGGCCATCCGGATCTTGTGGACAGCCCTTCTCACAGGAGCAGCACTCGGCTTTTCTTCGGGAGCCATGCTGCTGTCTGCTGCCATCCTGGCTTCTCCCCTCCTTCTGCTCAGCACCTTCTGAATGGGCTTCCTGAAGTGAATAATGCCCTCTGAAGAGGGCCACACAGATTTAAATAGAAGCAGGAGCAGTTGATGCCTATGGAAAATATGTGACATGCTTCTCACAAAGATAGAGTATCCTCACTGTTGCAGAAGTCTTTTTTTAAAACACAGGGTTACATTTCATCACAGCAGATGAATGATGCATGATGTAAACAGTGTGACACAGACCTGTTCTGGAAATAGTGGGAAAGTAACAGGTCCTTTAGTCCCCCTTCCCTGGGACTGCTGAATTTCCAGTTTGTTGGCAAGGGTCTTGTTCTTTTGCAAATGCAGCACTTGGTTTAGAGATGCTGATGAGAGTGACTGAAAATGCTATATGTGAAGGGCCGTCAGTGGCTAGGAACTTTGGCCAGAGTGGACACTCCTCATCATCACAACAAAATAGCGGCCCTTGTCATGGAGTGTGAAGCCAGAAGCAAATTATGACTGAGAAATGCTTAGAAAAATATACCGGATTTTTTCTTATTGCTCATGTGTCCAAGGAAATCGAGGTTTGTTAATTTTTTAAAAGGTATTTATGTGTTCTCTTCCCAGTCATTGTCTATTAATGTCTCTTTAGAACGTAGCTTCATGGGGGGCCTGGGAACACTATCATGTTTGGTGTCAGCACCAAGGAAGAGGGAATCACTCTGTCTGGGGATCAGTACAGTAACTCTGACTTGATCAGATGGATCAACAATCTCAAAGTTTTAGGGGTTTGAGAAAATAAAATATAACCTATTTAATTTCTCACTGCTTTTTCAATTGAATTATATACAGCATAATTATGTTTACTGTGTACAATATAGAAAAAATCAGTTTTTCTAGGAAACCTTATGATTTTTTCATTCCAGAGGACTTCCTAGGGTGAGTTCATGATTGAACTTGTAAAATTGTTTAGTGAATTGATACATCCATTGTTGCATGGTAATAAACATTTTTCTGAGATACAGTCCTGTGATATCTTATTTCTTAGTATAGTGTTTCCTAAATAGGAATGGAAAATGTCATTGCTTTTTCAATCCATCATACCTTGGAGATTACAGGATGACCTGTGGCACTTGCCATGTGGTGCTCTGAGGCACTCAGAACTTCAAGGAATTCTGCTGGCTTTGTTGGTCTTACATCAGCGATAAATATGGACTCTCATACTCTGCCTTTTTTTAATCTTCTCTCTGTTAAAGGCTGGACTGTTTGAAGTAGGTCAGATCATATTTAGCTCTTGATTAATGCTATAAGAGTACATCATACCTTTGACTTCCATGTAGAATTCCTCATTAATCTATGGAGTAATTTCCTCTTCAAAACTGATGACATAATGTAAGTTAGTGTTGCTATTAGATATTTACTCATGCTTTTATTTTAGAAAAAAATGTGTCACCTCTGTGTACTGTACAGTCTCAGCTATTGCCCACTGCGTCACATCTGTGAGATGACATTGTGAGATGTACCCATACAATTTTATTAAGGAACATTTGTCACCAGACATTTATTTTGGGGTAATTTTAAGGCTAATCAGGAGTGAGACTTCCTTGTGCTTAGAATTTACACATGTTCATGCAGGCACACGGGGGGGTGTATGCTCCCTAAAATACAAGGAAGAGGCAAGCAAAAGAAAATAATGCACATGCAGAATAGGAGTATTACACCAGTTCATTCTGTCAATCTGTGTGGTTTCTGGAGTGTAAGAGTGGCTGAGGCTTCAAGAATGAGCTGAAAGCTAAATACAGATAAAGGATCAGGCTAAGGAAGGAGTGCAGTGAAACAAGGGACTGTGGAAGGCCAATCCTGAAGCATAAGGTGATTGAGATTCCTGTTAAAAGGCAGGGTCAGCTCCACCTCCATGTGTCCTGGATGGATCCTCTTTTACCTGCTCTTAAAGACTACCAGGAGTAGATACTCCCCACTGTCTAGGGAATCTATTCAACTGGTTAATTGGCTGTATTTTGCAATCAAAGGCCTCTTCTCAGTTTATTACTGCAAATATTCTTGAGGTTCTTGAACACTTTTGCTCTAGTAAAATATTTGCAAGTAGTTGTATTGAAATTCATGGCACTGAAAAGTAATTGCATTCCTGAGGAATGTTTAGAAATTATAGCACATTTCAAAGAAGTCGTTAATATAGAGACTTCTGGTTTTTTTCCTAACAGACTTGACCTTGTAGTATACTGGTCATAGTCCTACCATCTTACTGCTTACCTAGTTTAGAGAAATGACAATAAAATGTTACAGACGAATGAAAACCACCAAGATTACTGATCTAAACTACTATTAAATCCATATTGCACAACAATATGTTAAACAAATGTTTAGTTTAAATTGGTCGCTGTATTAATATGAAGTGTTATCACAGACTTGTCCAAAGTGCCAGTGAAACTTTGATATAATTATTCTGAGGATAACTATCTTTATAATTCTTAATTTGAGAGTGTACAATGATGTTGCCTTGAATGTGTTAAATGTTGTCTCATTTTATATGGTAGTGCTGCCAGCAAGAAGTTAATTATAAATTAGGTCCAAATCATCCAGTGGTATTCATACTTCATGTGTTGTTTACTTTGCAAATGTTTTATTGCAGTAAGGTTAGAATTTATTACTTCATGGTTTCATGTTTTTACTCTTAATCAGCCTAGCTTACATTTCTGCATGTAATTTCCCTGCTGTGACTTTCACAAGCCAATAGCCAGCCCTAAAGGCACAGGTACGTTTTAGGCAGGCTGAACCCAAACACATTTTCTATGTGTCTTCCACACATCACAAGGTCACAAAATGCACTCTAAATGCTTAGAAAGGCTGTGTGAGGGTGACTGTCACAGGCTTTCACAAGTTCAGCAACTATCCTTGAGGCCAGAGTGGAGGGACCATTTCTTGCAGAAGATCTATAGGAGAAAAGGTAATTGGAGAAAGTATTAACTTTGATGAGCAAGCTTGACACATGCTGAAGTTGTAAATTCCCTTTTCCCTTGACCATGGCTGCCTAAACTCCTGCGATTTAATTTCTTTGACACCTTTAGACAAGTCTGCACATGTCCCTAAGACCTTGTTGCTGCTTGTGGATTGCTGCATTTCACATAATATCCCTGACTTCCTGAATCCAAAGTTGTGAAGGACCAGCTGAGGGAATGCCAGTGTCAGAGATAAAAGTTTTTGCTGTGTGATGGTTTAGTTTTGTTTTCCCCCCAGATGGATTTTTCCCTCTATGGTTATAAACTGTTTAAAAATCCTTTCATTTTCTCTTTGCTGTAGAAGACTAACAGTGTCTGGGAGATCAGTATGCCAAACTATTTTTGTTTTGTTTAAGGATGATTATCTTTAAAGGTAGAACTGGATCCTTCATACATTACTTTACCTTGTCAGACACTGACATAAGTTATTCAATGTTTTTGATTCCAAGGAATTTAATTTTGAACCAATTGTAAGTGTATGAAAGATGCTGTCTTCCTCCCCAGAGTTAGTGGTGAATAACGAAAACAAGATGTGTTTCTTTCCTAAGTATAACCAGCTGCCATTATCAGGAATCTCAGGAATTCTTCTCACCATGACACAGTTAAAGTACATTGTGTCATAACATCATACATTACCAGTTATCACAGGAAACCTGTAAAAAGAGTTTGAGTTTGGGATTTCCTTATTTTTAGAGTTCACATCAAACAAATTCCTTCTAACAACAGCAGTGAGCAACTGTGTCTCATTCAGCATGCAGCCTCATGGACAATTCAGGTGTCTGAGCTCCAAGAAATGGATGCCCCTGAGCCTTTGGACTGGGTCGTGTTGAGCCAGTAACGGAAAGAAATACGTGCATTCATTGGTGCAGTTTTTTATAGTTGCATCCTATATCTGGCTACAGCCTTTTTTGTACAACTGAAATTGTGTTTTAGTGAAAAATTATCCCTGTGTAATAATGACATGGAATTTTGAGTTTGCATTTGATTATGTGTCATCAGGATTCAACTACATGAGAGATCAGGGCTTATCCATGACCTAGCATGGCATCACTGCTCTGTGAAGAAAATAAATCCAACAAACTGCCAAGAAAACCCTGGTCAGAACCCAGCCTGACAGACTCTTATTTGTGGAAGGGTAATGGGGAGAGGGAAGATGCACTATCCAGTAGCAGCAGCTGCAGCAATTTGTGGAGTGGAGCCCCAAAGGTCCTCTACCCCCAGGGTGAGATAGATTTAAATGCAAGTCACCCAAGTAATAGAAAACAGCCCTGCAGATTCTCAGCTGGCTGAGGATGAGATTTCAGCACAATTTTTCCCTGCAGTCTGGTAGAGGGACCTGGCTGTTAGAGCTGACACAAACCCAATTCAGGGCGGGTTTACATGCATCCGTGGATCTTCAAGTTCCTCCCCAAGCTCTGCTACTCAAGTGACAAAACTCTTCACTGTCTTGTAAAGGTGTCCTCACATTTCAGAAGATGAAAACTAAGATTGGGATATGGAGCCTTAAAGCCCTTTGGCATACTTTCCCTACTTTTTCATATAGTGACCACAGCTTTTTTTTGGAGCCAGATGCTTGCAAGAAATCCATACAAGTTTAATCAAATTTATAGAGGAAAGGGAAGAAGAGGTAAGACCACATGCCTTTAGTCCCATTTTACCTTTGAACATAAATACAACTTTTATTTGAATAACTATAGTAAATGAACAGAAACAAGTAACAAGGAGTAATGAAGCAATTTTGTTTAAAAATCTAAGCAAACGCTTGCAGGAAATCATTTGCATCAGGCATTTAGTTCTACTTGCATTATGAAGGAATTTCTGAAGATCATTTAAACAAGCTAGCCTTTGAAATAAATCCACAAATATGTTGCTATTCAAGTTTATATTGGTTATATCTACTTGTCAGTGAATGGTTATCCTTTTCTGATAAGAATATTACGTAATTTAATTTTGTGGTTCCAACTTGCTGACGTATCTTAGTTCAAAGTTTACCTAGAAATAGTCTTATGGCTTTGAGAATATGGCCTTTTTGCTGCTATTGAAATCTGAGAAGAGCACTGGATACAAGGAATTGAAAGTCTTCACATAACTTTGCAATACAAGACGGATGGGAGGCATACCAGAATAGGAGAACTCGAAATCCGACACCTGGATGTAACGTGAGAGATGATAAATGTATTTTACATGTCTAAAAGGAAGAAATCACAAGTTAAAAAATAAATAAAAGCACAGTTCTATGTAGTCAAAATATGTTACAAACAAGAGATAAGAGGCATAATCAAATCAGTGTTCTCCAGGTATTAACAAGGCAGTGCTTCCATGCATTGTGGCTTTTATTTTTCAGGGTAATACCTACTGCATGTTTCTGCTAATGGCTGTTTCTCAGATTTCAAGGTGGCAAATGTGAGAAGAAAATAGAATTTTCACAATTTAAAAAAAAATTCCTGTGGGAACTGGACAGTGTCCAGTTAATTAGAGCAGTGCAATTCTGACCTGAATGCACCACTTCATAAGTGTTTGGTTTGTCACTAGTCTGTTTAAAGTGTATTTACTTCCAGTTATCACTACATGTGCATTGCTTGGTTCTTCTGTATTTTCTTTACAGCCTACTATATTTATTAACATATTAAAATCTGCCAATAAAAAGTATAAACATAAACAGGTGTGTCTTTGATGTGTATAGTGGACCTACCGTGAGTTTTTAGAAGGATCATTGAAAATTTACATTTGTACTTCTAATAGAGTTACTAGTTATTGTCTTTGTATGTATTGCAACTTAAAAAAAAAATAAATCTTAGTTTCTAAAATTATCTTTTGAGAATGGAGTGGAAAACAGACTGCAAATTTTAGGAAATATGTTTGAATGCAGAAAACTCTATTAAAAAAATAAATATTCAGAAAAATTTGAGTCTGAATATAATATAAATGCAATGAATATAATATAATATTCATTATAATATAAATGCAATATTTCATTATTTGCTTTAATGTGTAATTCAGAACCAGTTTCAGAACACGGGAAACAAGCCTCAGTATAATTTTGGTAATTTATTGTGAAGATTTTTTAATATTTACTGAGGGAAATACCTTGAATTAGGTAAATACTGCATTTCTGTTTTAATCTATCAATTGGCTAAAGCAATTAGCATATTTTCAATGCCTCAGTCAAAATCCTGCTCAGCTCTTTTGTTATTCCATATCCTGAAAGACCCTGACACAAAGGATTGTTTGAAACAATTGATGTTGCGGCTCAGACTTGGAGGTATCAGTGAAAAGCAGAAATCCTCTTGACTAATTCATTGTGTTTTTTCTTGCAGTGTGGGGGATCTCATTCTAAAGGTGATAGCAGCGTGCTGAAGCCGTAACCTGTGACTGGTTCTTGACCTTTGGGTAACGCGGATGAATCCTCACGGGTGCCATTGGCTCTGCCCACTCCCCGCTATCACATTCCCCTGCCACAGGCGGGACAGACCCTTATTTATTGGCTCTCACTCGGCCACCAGCTGCTCTCACAGCGTGCAGCTGTGTTGTAGTTAGCACAGGCAGACCCCTGTGTTGTAGTTAGCACAGGCAGACCCCTGGCTTTGAGGGAAGTCCAGTGCCCAGCCTGCAGAGGAGCGCTGCTCGCTGGAGCTGCTTGCCTGAACCCTGCTGACTTTAGGTGTCAAGAAGTGAGTGATGGGAATTGCTGGAAGATCATGTGATATTTACAGTGCTCCATGGAAGTTTCCTTGGCTCATGACTAAGCTTCAGTTGCCAAGGAAGCTGGCAATGAGGAGCTGAGAGGCCCAATGGTGGGCCTAGCTTTCATCATAAATTTCTAAACCATATTAGATTAAATTCCACACCTACCTCATTTTAAAACTATGCTTCAGACATCTACCTTACTTCTCACATGATATAACAGTAACTAACAGACCATGATTATGGGGTAAAAATTCTTTGCAAAAAAGAATCTGAGAGTAGAGGAGTGGGAGCTTGAGGTCATTATTTAAAACTGCCCATCATTTGATTTGCAGTATGGGAGCAAGCTATGCATTCCTCTTGGATACAAGGATACCTAATTGCTAGTAGCAGCACCCAAACTGGAATGAGCTATTCTGGGAGGCAGTGACAAGTATCTACTCATTTTAGTCATCAACTTGATCTTCTAATTTTGTGGCTAACTCATGCTTCAGCACAGAGACAGCTATGCCTGTTAACGCAGTGAATGACTTAGTGACCCAAAATACAGGTCAGTGTACTAACAGTGATTTTTGAGGGAAAAATCAACTTCCTCATCCCCTTCACTTCACTGAACAAAGACAATATCCCTCACAATGGTGTCAGCCATTTCAGTACAGAAAATTTGAGAAGGTGGTGAATTTTCAAGGATGGTTTTTGATATTTGAAAATATGTGACTGATCAGCTTGAAGTGTTTTTCTTCTCAGGCAGGTAACCTGATTGTAGCTCTCACTGGACTGGAGACCTGGACCTTCCTAGCTCTTTCCCTACATCACTAGTCACTGCTGAATTAATCCAGTCTTGTATATCCCAGGGGATTTGTAGGCTTGGAATTTCAGTGAACACTAACAAAATCAGTATTATCACCAACCGCTTCCTTAGCTTTTCTAATTTATTCTTAAAATAAAGGAGAAACACATGTTTACATTTGAAGAGTACTATGGTACTCACATCACTTGACTGGATATAGTAATTTTGGGCCTATTGCATTTTTCTTTTTTCTCTGTGGAACCTCCTAAGGTTTGTGGCAGAGGTCAATGGATCTGTCCCTGAGGGCTTAACAGGTTTCCCGATATAATAACAGTATCAGAATTTTAAATCAGTTGAAAGTAATCTATTTTTTTCTCTTTTCTTAGCCATATAATTGCCAACAATTTTTTGTTGTTGGTCTTTATTTCCCTCTTGGTATTTCTCTTCAGATAGTGATTTATAAAGTTCCAGGTTTACTCAGAAAAGAAGGAGAAAGTGATTGGGAGGTTTTGAATGGTAGGAAAGATAATAAAGATAAAATCTTCTCGTCATACTTTTGAAACCCATGGGAATCACATGAGAAGCATTTCAGTGAGTGGAATCCACAGACAAAGGCTGGTATGAGAAAAAGTAGTGAGCAGGGGTATGTACTTCTTTAAGGCCTCTCCTATTTTGAGAGTCGAATAATAAAGAGGATAAGAGGATACAGTTTCCTCAAGTCCCAGGGATACAGTTTTCCACATAATTTGCAGCCTAGGAAGCATCCTTCCCAGGAAGTAAATCTGCTGCATATGCATTAAAAGTGCAATTAAAAGAGTTGGGGGTAGGAAGAACATTTCTCATTGTCATTGTTATGAGGTACTTCAAGGGTACTATTTCCTGAGATTCCATGGGGGATGGCCTGCTGTGATGAACCCTTGGGGCAGCTCCTGCCCATTCACCACTCCCCCCGGAATGCATGGTGCTCCCATGGAGTGCACATTGTTCCCACGAGTGCACAGTGCCCCCATGAAGTGCACAGTGCCCCTATGGAGTGCACAGTGCCCCCATGGAGTGCACAGTGCCCCTATGGAGGGCACAGTGCTGCTATGGAGTGTACAGTGCCCCCATGGAGTGCACAGTGCTGCTATGGAGTGTACAGTGCCCCCATGGAGTGCACAGTGCCCCAGTGGAGTGCGCAGTGCTACTATGGAGTGCACAGTGCCCCTGTGGAGGGCACAGTGCCCCACTGGAGTGTACAGTGCCCCTGTGGAGGGCACAGTGCCCCACTGGAGTGTACAGTGTTCCCATGGAGTGCACAATGTTCACATGGAGTGTCAAATGTTCCCGTGGAGCACACAATGTTCCCGTGGAGCATTCAGTACTCCCATGGAGTGCACCATGCTCTGGCTCCCTGAGCAGCTTCTCCCACTGGTGCTGCTCATGATTCCTGCGCTGTGCCAGTGAGACTGGATCCATGGAGAGGCCAGGAAGCTGAGCAGTGTTCCAGGAGACTGCCTGCCCAGAGCACCCAGAGCAGAGTCCAGGATGCCAGGCAATGAAGGTCTTTAAAGAGTGTCATGGGAAGAATCAGATACCCAGAGAAGGGCTCTGCAACAACTCAAAGGGAGGAAGACCTTCTTATGTTGTTTATTAGTGAGAATTTGTGATCCTGGAATATTTATGGGAATAATCCTTGGTAGTAAATAAAGCAGGTTAACAATGCAGAAGAATGCCTAAGGGAACATTTGATTTCTATGACTGAGCATAGTTTTATCTAACTTTAATCTTCAGTAAATTATTCTACTGAACCATTCCATCTTCCATATTTGTGCAGTTGCCTCTAGATCAGAATGGTTCCTTGACATTTATTAAACACAGACAGAGACTATAGCCCATCTATGGAACGGTACTTTTTGGAAGTTGCAGTATTAGACACAGATCAAAGTGCTGTAGTTTTCTTATTTTAATTTTTTTTTCCTACATGAAAACCATACTGGATGTCTTACTTTAAGTATATTTAATGCCTAAGTACAGGAAGCAGTTCAAATCTAGGGAAATCTGAAAAAATCAGATTCTAACATCTACTGCTGCTGATTAAGGCTTATTACACAGGGGCTTGCAATGACAATAGTGAGTGCACTGGCAAGATAAGTGATTTTCATCTGGTCCAATAAAGGGTGGTGGTCCATCAAATGAAGAAAAAACTATTTTAATTGAGCCACAAAAAGTCTCTTGTTAATGGGACTGGAAGATATGCACAAGTGTGGACAAACCAGATGATGAAGGGCATGGAATGGAATTCAAAGTTCCTGCTGCCCAGGCTAGAGTGCAGAGTTAATGATGACAGTGATGAATGCACATACTACATACTTACACAAAGGTAAACAGTCACTGTGTAATCACCCAAATAAATCTGAATACATGATCAGTGTTTCTTTGAGTGTTGGATGGATTTTCCCTGTGGAACACGTGATACATCTTACTACATAAATTTTAGGAAAGTGCTCCTCCTGCTCATTTGGCAACTGCTAACTTTAATGTGTTTAAGAATAACAGTGGCAGCAGTTTTAAAAGTACCTCAGTGACACTGAAAATCAGAGAAACATCAATGTATCACGACTTAGTTTTAGAAATATCTTCATAGGTTAATGTGAATTAACTCCTACACACTCCATTCTAACAAAAAGTTATCTATCTTTACTGTCATGAATAATCCTGAGTATTCACCATAGAACATTTATATGCATGCCTAAATCTAGAAGGACTTTAATCACAGAATCAGAATCACAGAATAACAAAATGTGTCAGGTTGGAAGGGACCACAGCATGTCATCTGGTCCAACATCCCTGCTCAAGTGGGGTCATCCTGGACTACATGGCACAGGATTGCATCCAGAAGGTTCTTGAACATTTCCAGTGAGGGAGACTCTACAACCTCTCTGGGCAAAATCTTTCATCAGAATAATGCTCTTGATCCAAGGTTTCTCAGGTACTTCTGTAAATGAAAATGCAGTAGTTTCTCTTGGAGAGAATTTTTAAGAAGCATATGAAGCTCTGAAACAATAGTCAGAAGACTTCTCTGCCAAATTCACACTGACTTTGTGTATAATGTTTTGCATCCTGTGTGAGACTAGGACAGAACAAGAAGCAAAGGTCCTTGTGACTGTTTTAACTTTGAACATGACACCAAGTGTTGCAGAAGAAATAGTAACAGGGTTAAGATCCAGCATTGATCCAGAGCCTTCCTGCTGGGGCAGATAGAAATGTTCTGCTGTTAACGAGTAGTGTGTGTAACTTCTGTAAGCGCAGAGCTATCACCTCCCTCTGTTTGCACACTGGTATTGTCTATCTATGCTCCTGTTTGGTATCTTCCTACAGCTTAGCTCTTTTCTATATTTCAGCTGCTTTCTGAACAAGGGAATTTTCATTGCTTAGGCAGGATTTGTTCATATAATTGCATGACTGCAATAAATCTCAAGTGTCACTTCAAACACATAACTTTTAGTTTTCTTGCTGAAATTTTGGATCGTAAATGAATTCCCAGGTTAAATTTCCTTCTACAACACTGTCTGTCCCACATCTGTATTATTAGACCATTAAGGCATCTCAAAAACATAGATAATCTCTTCTAAGTGTGACTGTCTTTAAAGAAAAGATGCTGACCTCCAAGCCAATGTAAATAGATCATTTATGGAAATAAATAAATTAGTGTAGAAGCCAGACTTGTCCCAAATTCTTCAGTGAGTGGAGACTTGGACATAATTGAGAGATCAAGAGTCATGAGGTTAATGAGGTCATGCTGCCAGGGCCTGGTCTGGGTTTAGTATAACATGAAAGACTCAGCTCTGATCTGACTGGCACGGTCACTTAACAGCAGTGCCTTCCCACCACGGCTCTGTTGGGAAACCTGAAACCACCCTGGGTCAGCCCTCTTGTGCTGCGTGACGCCCCAGAAGACGCACGCTCCTCTGCACATGAAACCACTTAACCACCTCCCTCCATGGCTTTTGTAAAAGGGCTTGTCAAGAAGAAAGAGGGACTAATAAAGCTTCTCCTTTTTAAATATGGGTGGACTATTGAACCCACCTAAAAACATTGCTAGAATAGTAGTAAATATTGTTTGATAACTCTTACTAACTATCTGCTAGCTGTATTTGAACTGTAGTAAATGCCATGTTTACATTGCACGTTAAGAAGAGCTCTTACAGTCAATAGCTCTTATCTGAATGATGGGAAAGGTGAATCTCCTGCTGCTGAATGCTTTACGACAGCTGACCAGTATCAGTACAGACAACTGCTATCAACATTTTTTTATTGTAGATGTTCTCAGGGTAGTGTGTGATAACAAACCTCAGATAAAAAGAATAATGGCTTGTTGCAAAACATTTTTGTCCCTGTGCACTGGATGAGGAGAAGTTTCTGTGGAAGGTGGACAAAGCTCCTGTGTGGAGAGAGATGCCTGGGGCAGGAGGGGAGCAGGTCTCCAAAAGCACAGCTCTTTTATTTTTGTACAGTAGTACACCTAATACTGTACAAAAGCAGTGTCTTGCATGCCACAAAGCATATTACAGTTTACTAGAAAATTTTCTATGGACTACCTTCTCTATTAGAATGTAAAGTTATAGACAACACAAAGGTTTCTTGAAAAGAGTTCAGTCTCAATAAAGTTCTGACAAAACATTGGGAATTTTCAGAATTTCATCTTTTGTTGCCACATAAGACCTTTCACCTGCACCCTCTGAAACCCTAAGAGTTTGCAAGGAAAAACAGAAAACAGTTTGTAAAAATTCAAAACTTTTCCCTTTCAAAGTTTGAAAATGGAAAATATTACCGTTCATTTTTCAGTTTTATTTAATAATTTCCTGTATGTAATATTAAATGTAAACTCACACTGTAAGCCTTACTTCTGCATTGAAAGAAAACAAAAGAGTTTTTGTTGGACTTCTTAGTTAATTAAATGCTTCTGATTTCCTCACTGATTTTTCATTTGGAAGGAAAGCAGAAGACTTTATTTTTGCTGCATCTAAAAAAGAAAATTACTTATTGTCTCACAAACATGTACTTTGTGAGCACGGCCAGCTGCAGAACTAAGTTATTGCAGTCCTTGTCAGACCTCCTATCCTCATCTTGACTGTCATTACCAGACTTTGTCTTCCCAAAATAAAACTGATGAGAATTGCAACACCTTCAGTCAGCAGTTTCCAGGGTCTGAGACTTCAGCAGTTCTGTAGTTTCCCAGAAATTCTGGAAATAACCTATTTATGTGTTTCTATAATAACATGTAGGAAAACTTAATTTCCACACAATTCTCTGGACTTCTTCATCTCAGCTTGGACTAGACTTCTGTGAATTCAATATTTTTTTACACTGAAATTAGGCTGCTCAATAATTCTCTGGACTATGATTTCTTTTGAGTTTTTTTTTCTCGCTGTCTGCAAATGTTGGTGTTTCACCAAACCTAAATAAGTTTTAGAGTAATTTAAACTTAATAACATTCTGTGTTTGAGTGCTATAATTGTTAATTTGGTTTTACAAAGTGCTATGGTCATGCTTTATCCTGATTTTTGTTTTATTGCAACTCACTGGCTCCATCTTTGTTCAGTGGTATTTCCATTTGATACAGTGGCTGCTCTGCAATATTCCTTTGAATACAGCTGATGGCATAAAAAGTTGATAAACACTCAGCATCAAAGATGAGGGAATTTTTCTTTTATTTTATTTAAATAGAGCCTTGGGCTTAAAATTTCCAATCAAACACTTTAAACTGGATTACGAATGTTAAACATCAACACATCTATTAACTGCATTTTACTATAAAAAGAAACTCTTTTAAAGTCTTCCAAATACACAAAACATTAAAAAAAAAGAATGACTGTGTGTGATGTGATATATTGAAAGACTATCTTAATGGCATCTTGACCCAAACCTTGTATGCTGTTCCATGATCTTTTAACTAATGTGAGGATCATGGAAAACTGCTGCCAGATTTGATTAAAATAAGAAGCAGATCACTCAGGGAGAACTTTCCCGTTCCTACGGCCAAGGCATCATAGCATGGCCAGTCCTGAAGAAATGCCACCTAGCACTGCCATGGGCTGTCAAACCTCTCATTCCTCAGCAATCACCAGCAAAATGCTAAGATTTTTACAAGTTTCTCTAATTGAAGGTAGCACTGGATCATTGACAACATGGATTCAGGTCATGACTAGGAATGGAAATAATTTTGGAGTCAGTGATGGATGGTCCCCTGTTGGCAATTGATGCTGGGCAGGAACTGATTCCTGGTTCTTAGACCTCTCTGCAGACCACAGAAAAACAGTAAGGCCTTGAGAAGTGTACTAAAATCTGATAGATTCTTCTTGGGGGTCCCCAAAAGGTTAAGAAAGGAATGTCTGCCACTAGACCTTGTCTTCTTCCTATGGCCATATTCTGTAATTCTCTTTTTTTCTCCTCAAGTCTATCAAAACTTGAGTGAAGCTCTGTGGGAAATGGAGGCTGTCTGGATGTCAGCTGCTGCAGCCTGTGAAAGCCATGGCTGGTGTCAGCTGCCTTGTTATCATCTCCTCTCCTTCCCCGGCTCTTTCTCACTCTTTACTAGTGAAGGAACCACAAAAAGGCTCCTCAAGCAATGCAAGTGTTCTTTGTCAGCCTTACTAAAACCTTATCTTCCAGCCTAATGGATACAAAATTGTCCTCAGTTAATCTTATATGCTTATTTAGGAGCCAGATGACATCAATGAACACATAGGAAAGCGTATTTAGGAAGGTACAACCAGGACAAAGCAGTGCTGCACGTCTTACCAACACCAACCATTTTCAGAAGCACCACAT
Source organism: Camarhynchus parvulus (assembly GCF_901933205.1). Taxonomy (NCBI): domain Eukaryota; kingdom Metazoa; phylum Chordata; class Aves; order Passeriformes; family Thraupidae; genus Camarhynchus; species Camarhynchus parvulus. The sequence continues at coordinate 133,329,072 of NC_044572.1, forward strand.
ATCTCTGATTTTCTCCATAGTGGTGGGGGAAAAAAAAGCCAGACTGGAGACCTTGTTCTTATTTTAGAAAGGGTAAAATGTTTTTTTTGCTTTTGTTTTTTTTTTTAATGGTTGCATAAAGCTCTAGTATGAAGATGGTCACTGATAAAAATAATTCCCTGGGTACAAGGTAGCCTCCAGTTTAATAAAGATATGTGGGAGGCAGCAGTCTTTACTGGGGCCATTCTCTGAAATAAAGTTCCACAAGCTTTGTCACCTTCCTCAGCAGACAACTGTTCATATATTACTGCTCCTCATACAGCCCTTACTTACCTAAACTGCTTCTCTAACCAGCTCAGAGCAGCCTTTACAGTTTAAAAGTCACAGGTCAAGGAAGCATGATCAGTTTGGCAGAACAGTCTCAGGCAATATCGGTTTGCAAGTAAGGGCAGAACTTTGCCAACAAAGAATCACCCAGGGCTGGTACAAAAATGGAAAACTGCTTCTTCCTAGGAAAGGCACTCGATGTTTATTTTGCTGGAGGCAGAGGATGGCTTCAGATCAAGTCATGTTCCTGAAACTGGAGCCTGGGCAGAAGTGGGCACAGACGTGAGGCCTCAATGATAACTTGTTGCTGCTGTCCCTCTGTCCGAGGCTGAGGCAGTGGCTGGAGCAGTCTGCTGCTCTGTGCCAGTGGCACACAACCCAGCACCCAGAATGCAGCTACAGCCTTTCTAGTCCTGACATCCTGAAATCACACTGAGGCTACAGGATTGAAGACTGAGAGACTTTCACATCAAAGTTCATATCCTAGCTGATACTACCTAAATAGCTTCTTAGTCATAGACTGATTCTAAGAACTGCTCTTTTTATTTCATTGAAGGATTTTTTTCCCAATAGTTTCATTTCCCTCCCATAACTAAGACTGATCTTACTTTGCTATGATCAGATTTGCTCTCCTTTCTCTAATTTGCACAGAGGAAGGGCATGTACAGAAACAGGAACTTTTCTTCAAAGGAGGTTCACACTATGGTCAATGAGGATCTCACACCTTGTGCAGCAGTCATTTCTTCCTACTGGCTCCTGCTAAACATAATCAAAAAGAGCATGATCGTAAAGTGTCACAGCCATACACTATTGCATAGGAGGTATTAGGTGTCCCCCTTGAGCATCATCAATAACACTGGACCATTCATGTGAAAAGAGAGTCACTTGTTCCTTTGCTATGGCAGCTGTCATTATGCTTTCCTGAATTTGATCATCTAGCAGTGGTAGCAGTTACAGAGGGGATATTTCACCTGAAATCTGACAATTGATGTTGTCAGCCCCAAGCGAGCTTACTGAAGGATGCCCTATGGACAGGGAGAGACTCCTGGGGCCGAGGGGGATGGTGTAATATAGTTCACATTAAGTACATTCACAGTCCCCTGAGGAAAGGGGCAGCAAATGTGCCAGATCACTCTAAAATCACTCTTAATGTGAAATGAGGCTAGAAAACAAGTTTAATTTACAAAAGGTGAAGAGGAGCTCTTAAATCAATCTAGAGACAAACAGGCTGGAAACACGATAAATGGCTCAATAAATACCTGGTACTTCATTGCAATTTCAGGCTTTTGTTTATTTTTTTCAGTTAGCAGACTTGAGCACTGAAGTACACAGACACAAATCATTTTGGATGCCACAGCTGTCTGTTTCTTAAACAAGTCACATTCTCCCAGTGCTGTCTTTCCAGGTAATCATTATTGGTATACAGAGGACGTGTAGGGATAGTACCACTGTTCTATTATAGTATTCCCTTGGTGTGGATCCAATAGCCCAGAAGGTCTAGTGGTTTATTCAATATAAAGAATGTGATTCTGTGCAGAAAGAACTTGTTCCTATCATTTGAACAGGAGGTCGAAGAGGGGTCTGCTCATTTTCTTCTGAGTTCCTTCACTTTTGGGAAGTACAGAAGCATTTCTTAAAGCTCTGAATCAGCTATTGCTCTCTGAATGCCCAGAAATATTTCAGCTAGCAAACTATGCCAGCCTGCTGATTAGAACTCAGGTAAAGATAACACATTTGTGGTTTATATTTTGTAGAAATGAAAACCTCAGAAACGCCACAGAGCCACTGTGTGCAAACAGTGCTGCCAGGCTTTTCACCCCACTCTGGAGGGCTCAGCAGCGGCTTTGTTGGGATGTTGCCTGTCAGGAGCTCTGTGGCTGCAGGGAGCCATGGGTCAGGTGCCAGAGCTCCTGCTGCAGGCTGGGCATGACTCCATCCCTGCAATGTCACACATGGGCTCTGTGCAGGGCAAGAGAGGTGAGCAGGATGCTGTGCTGAGGCACAGGTGGGACCCTAAGGACCCTCACTGTGTTCTCTGATCCTTAGCTTTGGTGTCTCACAAATGGCTGCCCATCATCCCCACACATAGACATGGGGGGGTTTATTTTAACAAGAGGTGCCAGTGGTCACCTCTGCAGATGGCCACTTAGTCCCAGCTTGTGCAAGGCTGCCTTGGCCAGCCATGCTTAAGGAGAGCAGTGCAGTCTTCTGCCTGTTTTGTCTCAGAAGCAGCCAACATAGTTTTTGCCACACATCACTTACTGCAGCAACCAAATCAACTGGATGATAAAGCAGCAGCAGCAACTACCAGCTTCAGTCTTTTATTTCCTGCAAAAGTTAGAAAGGAGAAATATTTGATCTTTGAGGTTATTGATGCGTGACTGTTTGCCCATTCTTGTTTTTCCTTCTCTCTGCATATCTTTTTAACTAACTTTCGGGAGTAATTTTCCATTCCCCTTTATTTTCTTTCCTAAATGCATTGCACAGTTTAATGTTTTCAGATGTTGTCAGGGAAACTGAATTTTGAACCTGGCTTGTCAAACAAATCAAGGAGCAATTATTTTTGAAGTATCTCTATAAACTTGGATCAAAGATGATTGCCTACCTTTAAAGGGAGTATTACTAGCACATTTGTGTACAATTACTCAGCATTTCCAGTGACAACTTCCTGTATTGTAAGTCCTGCTGTTCAGCAGGATATTTCTTTTAGATGCTTTAATAGGGAAATACCAGGAAACCTGACCCAGCTGTTTCCAAGCAGAGAGAGAGCAAAAAATGTTTCAGACATATTCAACTAAGTCTTTCAGCTCTTTCCTCTGTTTGTAGAGCAGCCACTGCAGCAAGGTGAAATTTTCTGGGGAAGGAACACTCTGGTAGTAGGGGTTTGCAGGGAGGAGAAGGACATTTTTCTCTCCTGGAATTTGGGCCTGCATTTGGGCTAGCATCTTTCCCAGGTGAAGTTGCAGCTATCCCTGTATGTAGTTTCTTCCCTTCTGCTGCTCATTGGAAGGGAATGTGGGCAAGCATTGGGCTCTGCTGGTGCTGGGCTACTGATGTGTGCTGGGAGATGCATTGTGTGGGCAGCCTGACCCCTCTCCTTCATTCTCAGCTGCTTTGTGAGCACACAGCTTCTCTCTGCTTAGAGTGGTGACAAGCCACATCATCTTAACATTCAGGGAAACTCAAATGCAGTGGATGCAGGAGGGCTCTGTTGGGGTGGACATGCCAAACTGCCACCAAAGTTGGCTGCAGCCCATGTGATGTCCCAGGGTTGTTCCCAAGACTCTTCTGGAATGTGCAACTCCCCCTGAGGTCAGTGGGTATTTTCAGTTTGTAGCCAGGCACCTGCACTTTGCCATTCTGGCTGCTCAGTGCTGTCCAGAAGGAGGAGGTTCTTTCCAGTTTGTAATGCTGCTATCAACAGAGCCTTCAACTCCCCTAACATTAAATAGAAATTTTAAATCAGTATTACCTTACACTTCATATAGCTATCTCAGGAAAAGGGTCCTAACACACCCTGAGACATACCTTTAAACAAAACCAATATGCACTGTTTTCTCAAGAACCTTCTTGTACTTTATGTTGTTTATGTTACCTCCATAAGGAATTCTTTATCATCAAGGCTCTGTCTGTCAGTGAAAGTCATAATGCATTCAGAACTTCAATCAGTGAGTGGAGCCACTAAATTCTATAGGTATTAGATTTTTACTATTTGGTAATGAAAAATGGTTCTGTAAACCTGGGAATGAGAGCAAAAAATATGCATGCACAGACTGTCAATAATTATGGGTTGGTGTAAAGCAGCACTTTCCCACTGCACTGATACAAGCTGTGGTACAGCTTTCACTGTCCTGATTACAGGATGCACACAAACCCTGACTGGCTCACCAACACCCTGGAAAATCTAGGGAAAAGTGATTTGACACAGCTTGTACTCTAGTCCTTCTCACACTTCTTGAAGAGCTCCTGGAAGAAGTTATTATACTACCCTCTCCTAAAGCAGAAAATGTATCCAAAAATGACAGATCAAAATATTTTCTAAACTCCCAACATTTTTGTTTATGTTTGCAACACAAGACTTTGTTACCAAAATAGTTTTCTTGTTCTTTTGTTTTTCTCACCTTTTTTCAAGTCGTAACATTAGCTCTACATATGTTCATAAAGTAACATATTTCAATTACTGGAGATCCAACTTAAGAGTAAATTTCCCCTTTTTGTTTAAAGTGGCTATACTGCTGCATTGCCAAACTTCTTTATAGAAGAAAGGAAAAAAAATCAAGCAAATAAAAACTCAGTAAGGATTGTATCCTGGGCTGTATCACAAGAGGCACCAGAAGGTCAGGGGAGGTGATTCTCTCCTTCTACTCTGGCCTGGTTAAACCCCACCTGGAGTATTGTGTCCAACTGGGCTCCCTTACAGAAGAAAGACATTGACCTGTTGGAGCTAGTCCAGAGGAGGGTCATGAAGATGATCCAAAGGCTGGAACACCTCCCCTGTGAAGACAGGCTGGGAGAGCTGGGGCTGTTCAGCTGAAGAGAAGGGTCTGGGGAGACCTTAGAGCACCTTCCAGTGCCTAAAGGGGGCTCCAGGAAAGCCAGAGAGGGGCCTTTTGCAGGGACATTTAGTGATAGGTCAAGGGGAAATGGCCTTAAACTGAAGGAGAATAGATTTATATTGGATATTATGAAGAAATTTTTTACTCTAAGAGTGGTGAGACACTGACACACTTTGTCCAGAGAAGTTGTGGAATCGCCATCCCTGGAGGTGTTCAAGACCAGGCAGGATGGGGCTCTGAGCAACCTGGTCTAGTAAATGTTCCCTGCCTGTGACAGGGGAGTTGGAAATAGATGATCTTTAATGTCCCTTCCAACCCAGGCCATTCTATGATTCTATCAAAGGGCCTGACTCCATTTGAAAGAAACATTGCTAGAAATAATGCAATGCATTTTTGCCTGTCTGATACCCTGATGGTACACCACAGCTGCTGGTGGATAGCAACAGTGCTCCACGGTGCTGAGGCCCCCGTGGGATCTTTCCCTTGTTTGGAGCAAAAGGGATCCATTAGGTGTTTGTAAGAACGAGGGCTGCAGTGCAGGACCTGTGCAGAGGGCTGGAGATGGATAATTAACCCTCAAGTGTGGTAACTGCTAAGGATCTCTAGCCAGACTTTTCAGGGCTTTTTGAGGAAGGCAGATATTTAAATAAAGACTTTGATATACAAACAGGCTGTCAAAGGACAAGTTACCATGGTAAATTCTCTATGGTAACTACCTTCCTTAGGCTTTTCAGCTACCAGGCACTCTTCAAGAGATGGAATGTAAATTAATTTGTACCTTAATTTAAAAGTAAGTAACTTTCAATTAATTAGGTCACATTTGCCACGAGGTACACAGGGGCGCATTCAGGGAGGTAAAGAGGAGTCGCAGCGGCTTCGGCGTTGAGCAGCGCAGCCGGCTCCTCCCTCTGCCCCTCCCGCAGCCGCCGCTGCCCCTTCCCCGCCGGAGCCCGGCAGCGGGGCGGGCTCTGGGGGCAGCGGGGCAGGCTCTGGGGCAGGCGGGGCAGGTTCTGGGGGCAGCGGGGCAGGCTCTGGGGCAGGCGGGCAGCTCTCCCGCAGCGCTCCGCCCAAGCCCCGCAGGTCCCCGGTGAGCTCCCGGCAGCGAGCTGTGCTGCGGGACGGGCCGCGCTCCGGGCGGGGACAGGGAGGGACCGGGCGCGGTGTGCGAGCGCCTGGCTTCTGCTCCGGCTCCGTTCCGGCTCCGGCTGCAGCTCCGGCTCCGGTCGGGCTCCCGTCCGGCTCCGGCTCCGGCTCCGGCTCCGGCTCCGGCTCCAGCTCCGCTCCGGCCCCGACAGCCGCTGCTCCACCGGAGTCAGCCCGAGGGAAGGGACCGGCAGCGCTTTTGAGACCAGACTTTTTACACGCTTAAAAAGTCGTGGATTTTAGTGTTTTGTTTTGCTTTGAGGTTTGGCTGTGGGTTGGGTTTTTTTTTTGTTGGTTGGTTGGGGTTTTTTTGATTAATCGGTAAACAAGTATTTTCTTATTTCTATCAGCGAGGAGGTTCTGCCGCTCCTGGGGTCGGCGTGGCTCTGTCCCATTCCCAGACTCCTGCTGACACCTACTGGCCTCCTGCTGGCGGGAAACTCAGGATGCTGGGGGACATCTGCGTGGGAAAGGGGGCCAGCTCTCTTCTCTTCTTGCTGTTGTTCCTGCCTTCGAGGCTCTGAGCTGCTGGGTGCTGAACTGTAGAGGAGATTTATATATTTAGAACAAGTATTTATTGGGCTAAGCCTACATTATGCCACGACCATGGCATAGGAAGAATATCTCTCCTCTGCACCTGGGAGGACTGTAAATACGATCCTTAGGTGCTTCAGTATTTCTTCTAGGCTCTTCTGGAAATGGGACAGGCCGAGCTGGTGACAATGGAGCGGAGATCCACTTCACACCAGCGGGGGGCTGGCTCACCACAGAGTGAGGCATCCCACAACCTGCTCAAGGAGACAAGAGTTTCAGCTGAGCACAAGATGTACAGTGTAAATTGACTTGTCATATGCTTCAAAATGAAAGAGCAGTGCTGGCTATTTGGCATCTTTTATGACAGGACATTATGAAACATTAATTGTTATTGCTACTTCAGAGTTTCTGACTTTACAGGGATACTCGGTGCAATTCTGGGGTCAAATAGATATCAGGCTGGTGAATCTAGTATTTATTTTCTAGCAAGCTGGAATTACAGAAAGACCTAATTTTCTGTTGCCTTGACTGAAATACAGGCACTTATTTAGTGAGCTAAAAAAATGTGAAAGGTAAATAACTTTATATTTCTCTAAATGACAGTGCAGCCAGAGTAGTAGGACACACAGTCTAAAAGTTTAAGCATAGGGTTTCACGCTGTTCTCTGCAAGTGAATGTCCTGTAATCTGAATTGAAAGAAGTGGTTTTGGCTTTTTTCCCCCTTTCAGTTTGCAGTTTCAAACCTCAAAAACTGCAACATGCAGTACTGCTGAGGTTTAAGCCCCAGCAAGCAACCAGGTATCACATAGCCACCAATTCAACCCCTACCAACAGGATCAGGAGAGAGAATCAGAAGTGTAACAATTAGAAAACCTTTGAATTGAAGTAAAGACAGTTTAATTGGGAAAGCAAAAATTGCCCACAAAAGCAAAGCAAAACAAGGAATTTATTCACTCCTTCCCACAGGCAGGCAGGTGTTCAGCTTCCCCAGGAAAGCAGGGCTCCATCACACATAACAGTGACTTAGGAAGACAAACCCCATCACATTGCTTCCTTCTTTTTGCCCCCACTTTATACACTGATCATGATACCACATGGTCTGGAGTATCCCTCTGGTCAGTTTGGGTCACCTGTTCTGGCTATTTCTCCTCCCAGTTTCCCATGCACACCCAACTTTGTCAGCATGGCTGGACAAAAGCAAAAAGAGCCTTGGCTCTATGTCAGCTCTGCTCAGCAGTAAAAACCCATCTCCGTGTTATCATGCCTGAATCCAAATCGCAGCCCTGTGCCGGCTACTGTGAAGAAAATTAATTTTATCTCAGTCAAAACCAGCACAAATACAAACCAGTTACTGCTACTTGCTGGAATTAAATAAATGTAGTCTTGAATGAAACACTGCTGCTCCTCACAAGCTATGCTGTTCTGTGTGAGATGCTCTTTTTGGAGTGAATAATGATGAGAGACTCAGGGCTGGCTTGGTTTATTACTGTACTGCAGTAGCACCTGCAGTGTCGGTGTGAGAGGGACAGCTTTCACTGAGGAGCAGCCGAGCAGAAGGAAAGAAGAGCTGCCATCTTGTGTGGGGAACTGAGACTGCACTGAACGAGGCTACAACTTTAAGACAATTAAAAATTTATTAAACCTTTGGGAATTTATTGAGTAAAGATGGCTTTACATTACTTCCATACTTTATATTAGTATTTAACTAATAAAAATAAATCACTTCAACCAGGAGTGCTGTTTTTCTGGCTTCATCAGTACTGCAAACTCATTGGGAAGATGCCAAGGCAGTGAGAGCAATGACCCATCCATTCTTTCTACCAGAGATTCTCAGCAGAGAATTCTCAGCAGAGTGGATTGGCCACAGAGCAGGAACAGCAGCCCTGTACACAGAAAATATCTTTGTGACCTTTTGTATACAAAATAGAGTAACCACAACCAAGTTTATGATGTGTTAAATGGTGTTGCTAATCAGATGGCAACAGGCATCTTTCTGCAAGCCTCTTGTTACATTCCTATAGGATATGTGTTCAGTGGGTTTTTTTGTTGCTGGATGTGGATGCTTAGCACAAACAGGCAAAGAAATGTCCTTGTCAGTACTAGAAGCAATGTTATTCCGGCTTCTGTTTTCCAATTCCCTCTAAACTCCTAAACCAAGATAAAATATGAGACCTACAGTAGCAGATTATGAGTCGACCCAGATGCTCAATATTGTTTGCGAAACCCTCACCTGCTCTCCCTCTGATGGGCAAGGAAAGTGCGATGTCCCATTTCTGGACTATATGGGCAGCTGGCACTCTCCAGCATTGTGTCATCCACAATGTATTTGAACCCTTGTGAAACAATGGCTGCACTCCCTGTCTCTGTCAGTGAGCAAACATAGAATGACACCCATAGAGGCTATCCCAGCCTCTGCTGAGAATCCCAGTGCTGTGGGGAATTTATGGGATCCATACAGATCTCACATGAGAATGGTCATCACGATTACCACTGATGAGCAAGAGAAAGCATTGCCCTTTTGTTTGGCTTAGGATCTTCCTACTGCATCATATGGAAATGAAGCTGGAGTCTTTTTCAGCCACTAAGGCAGCAGCAGGAAGCATAAAAAACTCCTTACTTAAACCTTTGCATTTTGAGAGTGAATTTGGATTTTTAATTCAATCACTGGTTGAATCTAAGCTTAATAAGTTGGAATTCTAAATCAGCTACCTCTTGTACAATCTCAGTGTGTTTTTTTAATTTGGAGTTAACACGCAAATGTTATAGTGATCTTAGTCCTGATCTGTGTCTGTGTCAAGTTAACACTGCATGCTAATGAAACTAAATAAACAGTATGATCCCTTATTCTTGGGCTTGTGGAAACAATTCAAATTGTCTGCTCTCAAAACAATATTGGGAAAGAAACCCAGCTAGGAAGGTTAAGATGTCTCAGCACCAAACTTGGTTGCTTCTTTTTAAAATTGTCCTTTTTGAAGGCCTTACACCAAATAACTAGGGATGTGCTAAATTTAATGTCATCTCAAAATCAGCCCTTTGAGTGTTCTTTCATAGATCACTAAGAAAGACCAGAGAGAAGCCACTGACACTTTTTCTGCCCTTACTTTCATCAGAGATAGTTTGGATTTTCTGCCCTTTCTTTCTAGCAATTGATAAGCAGAAGATCTTACCAGCTCTCACTTCTTACCCCTGCCTTTTCCTGTAATCCTCTTGAGACCCAGCACTGTTTCACTACAAGCAGATAGCTATCTTCAGTAAACCCTACAAGCATTAATGAGAACAGTAGTGATCATCTACCTCTATGCTGTAAAACATGATCTACTCTGATTAGCTGTCAAAAGAAAACTCTCTTTCCTGGGTAGAAAACACTTAATTGGAAAAGGACTCAGTCTAGAGCATTAGAAAGGCTCTACACAAGAATGGATAAAATCTATTTATTCTTTCTATTGAGCACTTTCAAGCATTCAAACCTCCTTTCAGATACAACTGCCCCTGCTGTCTCTTCTCAATCCATGCATACCTTATGGAATGGTATTGACTCAGCCTCTGGGTTGCATTTTATGTCCTGTTTCAATGATAACATTTCAGAACATGTAGCCATTTTATGATTGCTCACCTCCTCTCATTTTACACTGTGAGACTGTGCCAATTTATACCTAAGGTCCTTACTAGTTATTATGTAGAAATGCATGTACCTGGGATTTTATCCTATTCCCACTCTTGTCCCTTATGTCCCTCTCTTGCCAGTGATCACCAGTCTATCCTGTACACTCTTTTGATCTCCCTCTGGTGCTGCTTTTCTGTTATGCGTCATCAGCAAGCTCTACAAGTATGATACTTTTTGTGACAAAATCTGTAATGAAATTCCTCCCCAAACCAAGCCTCACAGGGCTCCGTTGTAGCTCCTTTTTCTTCTCTCAAGCTGATACTTCACCTTTCCACACTACCCACAGCTGTTTTCAGCCTTTCATAATGCTTTTATTGCTTCTATTTTTCATGGTTTATCTGTTAATACCTCATGCAATAGGTATTAATATGAATAACTATCATATTCACCTAAATCCAGATAGATCAGATTGCCAAGAAAGTCAACCAAGACTGACACAGGCTCAATTTGGCATAACCTGTCATTAATGAACTGATATGAATTAACCCCTCTAATAGACACCTCTGTTTGCATTTTCAGCTTATCAAACATTTTTGGGCTGAGAGGACACAATCAGACACAAATATGAGGGGAAAGAAATCAGATCTGTATTTGTATGTACTGTTTTCTGCTTTTTAAACTTGCATAATAGACTTTAACTCTTCTTTACCATCATTTGATAAATATATTAAGAAAACTTGCTAGAATGTGATTCTATGTTCCCATTCCCTTAGTGTTATATGACTGAAGCCCATGTCTCAGTTTCCAAACTTGAACATAAAGACTATATTGCCCTGAGTGTGGTCATTAAAGAAATATTTCAGGCTGGAACATTACTACTGACTGTGTCATTAAGGAATTTTCTTTACTGCCTCATCCTGATCTGTTTTTTGCAACCACAGAGAAGCTGTCAGCACAGAGAGAAACACAAACCTGAACTACATCTGTGCATTATCCCACTGGCCTGTGCATAGGCTTATAGGCATGAATCAAGGAACACTCTAATTACAATCCTAACCACACACCAGAAAATCCATGCTTTCAAATGTGAAGTAGGTGCAATCAAGTTCCAGCTATTTTAATTCAGTTCTAGAAGCAGGTTTAGCCTGCTGTCTTAGTTTATAGAATCTCAGTAACTAATTAAGATAATGTCACTTACATGTCTCAAAAAGGTAAAGGAAATTGACTCACCTAAATGTGTCTTTTTGTGAAGTTTCCTCTATGGATCAAAGGAGCTTAGATGGCTGAAACAATTTACAGTTATAAACTCTATCCTGATCTTCTTTTACTTATTGTAATCTGTGACAAGTTTTCAATGATTTCAGTGTGGCTTTGATGTCATATTACCTGCTACTTGGAAAAAAGAGGATAGGATAAAAAACCCAGCAAAATTTGCTGTACTGCAGAAACCACTAAACAGAAATACATGTACACAGGAAATCTTACCAAAACGTGATGGAATAAAAGTTACGATATACTAGTTAAAGTAGCAAATATTAAAATAAAGACAGAGACCAGGTAGAAGGATCAAGAAATATCTATCCAATTGCTAGGACAGTGATAATATGTGTTGTCAGGACCCAGGACATCCCTCTGGCTGTCCAGGACAGCCAAGAACCCTGCCAGGGGGCTCAGAGACCCTGGCACAGAGCCCAAAATGCCTGTGGTTTTGATTATGACCCATGGAGCAAGTTGCCAACCTTAGATGAAGATCTGCAAGCCATGACAGTTAAGTAGAATGATAGTGAATTTATCACAGGGTGAAAAAGTAGATTTTGGGGTTTTTAGAATGGGGGTTCAGGGGGCAAGATGGAGGGATCTGGGTGCGTCCAGCCTTTCTTCTTCTTCTTGGCCCCCATCTTCTGCTGTGATGTTGGCACTTTTAGATTGGTTTACAGTAGAAGCTCACTGTCTAACATAGGTGATAGGTATTGGAAAGTAATTGTAAACATTGTATACATAATTTTTAGTATAAAGACATAACACCACTCCGGGGGCAGGCAGAGTGTCTGGACTGTCTTGCTGAATGGACCTCAGCTGGACAGAAGAAAATATTTTATAGATAAGGAACAATAAACAACCTTGAGATCTTGAGACCAAGGACTGAAGAGCTCTGACTCCTTTCTCAAGCACTGCACTGGGAAAAGAGACTTTTTTACATTTCTTGGGGTCACTCTGACTAGGGAGAGGCCCCGAGAATGTGGGGTGGTAATTTTTTGGCCAATCTTTCAGAGTGGTGGTAGCATTGCAATTTCCATCCTTCCCTGCAATTTTTTTTTCCCCCAGAACTAAGTTCTGACTGTGCTTTAGAAAGCACTTGATTTCTAAATTTTTTTTGTTGGGAAAAGGGGCAGGTACCTCAGTAGGACAATTTTATTACTGTTAGAAGTCACCCAAGTTCCTGATCATAGTGGATGGCAGCTGACAGAGTTTGCTTCCCTAAGTTTAATTTTTGTATCCATATCAAATAGTGACTTACTGAAGAGACACTTTGTATTTACTTGTTGGGTAGAGGAATCTTTAGTACCTTAATTCAGTTTAATTATCTCCTTGAGATTCTGGGTTCTGCATAAGTAGATAAGTGCAGTCACACTATGCTGCATCTTGCACTATATCAAGATTTTCCTTAAGCAATTTCGTAAGAAATTTATTTAGAATCAGCCTTATAATAACAATCAAAACAGAAAGTTTCTGTTTGGCGAGATTGATATTCTGCTTTCAGGTACACCTTTATGGAACTAGAATCAAGATGGAATCTATGAAATCTTCAGTGTGTACTAAGGTCACTAAATCATGCAGGGTTTATTTTCAAAGAAATGAATATGATATCCTTAACCAGCTCAGTTGGTAGAGGCTTAAGAATGCCAAGTCCATTTAGTCCCTGATGTGCTCTACTACAATGAAGCAAATTGCTGTGTTTTCTTACAACAGGGGAGCACAAGTATGTGCTGAGTGTTCCAGGTTAGAGGTGCTGATGTTGAGTAACTAAGTTGCTGATGAGACAAAATGGAAAGATGAAACCTCTTTGCATTTCAATTTATGTAATTGATGTCTTTATACAGTGTGTAAGCTTATGTTGCATGGAGATCTCTGGAAAGACTTGCCACACTTTCAGCAAAACAATCAATCTTACCTTTGTGAACTCATTATATTTCTGTGATATAAACCAGTATTATTCATTTCTATATCAAATAGTATTATCCAAATCATGCCAAACTGGGATTTGAATGTATGTCCTTGTTTGGCAGCAAAAAATTCTGTTGTTGTGTACAGAGTTGGCCATTTTGAAGCATAGTTTTGAAAATATAAATACAATGAACCATGTTTCTCATGGAATCAAAATAATGTGCAATCCTAATTTATTGTGTTCAACGATTAAACAAATAATTTCTTCCTTATGTATTCCAATGGCCATCCATCAGCTCTTTCAAGATTGAATCTATAGTGCCTTTCTAAATAGCTGCAGAAAAACCTTTCATTAATTATAACACACAGTGTTATTACTGCATGTACACTGCTAGCTGCACAAATAATTCTTTGTGTTTCTTCGTTGTAATTTATTGCTTCTATCTTGGCATAAAATCTACTCACTTAACCCTCATGAGTCTAACCAGCACTGCCACCATGTAGAGAGCTCAGTACACACACAGAATCACAGGATCACAGGTTAATAAGCTGGGTTGGAAAAGACCAACAAGGATCATTGAGTCCTGCTCCTGGCCCTGCACAGCACCATCCCCAAGAGTCTCACCAGGTGCTCAAGAGTTCAAATACTTCTTGAACTCTGGCAGGATTGGTGCTCTGATCACTTCCCTGGAGAGCCTGTTCCAGTGCCCAGCTACACACCGGGAGAAGAATCTTTTTCTAAAATCCAACCTAAAGCTCCCCTGACACAATTTCAGGCCCTTCATCTCCTGTCACTGCTCACCACAGAGAAGAGGTCAATGTCGGCCCCTCCTTTTTCCCTCAGGAGGAAGCTCTAGATTGCAATGAGGTGTCTCCTCAGTATACTCTTCTCCAGGCTGAACAGACCAAAAGGACCTTAAATGCTCCCCATAGAGCTTCTCCTCAAGGCCTTTCACCACCTTTGTTGCCCTTGTTTGGGTGCTCTCTAGTAGTTTAATGTCTTTCTTATTTTCTGTTGCCCAAAACTGCCCCCAGCACTTGAGGTGAGGCTGCCCAGAGCAGAGCATAGCAGGACAATCCCTTCCCTTACCAGGCTGGTGATGCCATGCCTGGTGCCCCCCAGACAGGTTTGGCCCTCCTGGCTGCCAGGGCACTGCTGGCTCATGTTCAACTTGCCACTGACCAGGTCCCCCAGGTCCCTTTCCATGGCACTGCTCTCCAGCCTCTCAATCTCCAGTCTGTGTCTACATCCAGGGTTGCTGCATCCCAGGAGCAGAATCTGGCACTGTCCCTTGTTGAAATTCCCTGGTTGGTCATTGCCCAGTCTTCTGATTTGTTGAGGCCTCTCTGCAAAGGCCTCCATCTCTTTGAGGGAGTCAGCAGCTCCTCCCAGTGTTGTATCATCTGCAAACTGGGTCAGTATCCCATTTATGAAGATGCAGAGAACTGGGCTGAGAATGGAGCCCTGCAGAATCCCACTAGTGACATCTCCAGTCTGATGTTGCCCCAATCACTGTAACCCTTTGTGCCCAATCCCTGAGCCAGCTCCCCCATCACATGACTTGTTTATGCAGCTGTGATCTGGAGATTTTTTCTGGAAGGGTCTTATGACAGACAGTACTGAAATCGAAAAGCTTACATCAGCTGGCTTCCCTTCATCAGTAAGTGGCTACCTTGTCATGAAAGGAAGTCAGGTTTGATAAGCAGGACTTTCCTCAGGATGCTGCGCTGGTTGGGACCAATGACTGCATCACCTTTCAGGTGTTTTTCAATACCTCCTCCATAATTTTACCAGGCACTGAAGTGAGACTAACAGGCCTGTATTTTCTGGGGTCCTTGCTCTTGTTCTTCCTTAAAATCAGGAGATCATTTACCAGCTTTCAGTTAGTTGGGAGCAAGAATGGAGAAGACAGCAAGCTCTTGAGTGGAGCATTTATCTGGTTTAATGAAAGGGACAGGGGCCATAGCTGGCAGGTAGAGTAGAAAATGTTTCCTCCCAAACTTGAAGGTGATAATGCAAACTGCTCCAGGTTGATGGAGAACTCAGATCATAGAACTGTGGAATCACAGAATGGTTTGAGTTGGTATAGCTGAATGTGGAATATTTTTTGTTCTTTTAATGCATTGTGAAATGCTTTCAACGTGCTCAGTGCAAAGCAACATTGTGTTTCACTTTTCTTCAAATTTGCACATTATTCATCTGAGTTACAGACTCATTGCACTTTTTCTAACTCTTCGCTGTGGTTGAGCCTTTTTTCACAGTTTGGGCTTTGTGGATAAGTTTCTGCCAGTTGAATAACATCTTTTTTTCTTCAGAAATCACTTGAATCTATAGGAGAGTGAGGTATGCACAGAATAAGGAGAACATAATTTAATTCTGCTTTAAGTTTAGAGCTCAGCATCTACACTACTGCCAGTAGACTTGACTGTCTGTAAAGCAGTGAAATGTGGTGCATTTTGTCCAGGTTTCCCTACTTATTTATGATATTATTTTTTACTTATCTCCATTGCTGGCTGCACCTTGTTTGGCAAAAGGTAATTCTAGGTTAACTAATATCTTTAATAATGGTAAGGAAATGTTAAAAACAATTGTTAATTAACATCGACTACATAAGGACTCAAAAAAATGCAAAGTGTTTTGAAGGTGAGGTCCTCGTGAGCACTCTAGCAGCTTTGATTCCTGAAAATTCAGATGAAATGGTAACTTCTGCTTAGGAATTGTATTGGGGTACTTTTTTTTTTCCTCATGACAAGAAAGAGAAGGATAATTTGTGGAGCTCAGAGCTGGTCCTTGCTAAAAAAAAAAAAAAATGTGACAGTTGCATCAGGAAACAGTTTGGGACACAAGGTGTTGATCTTTCAAGAGGGGCATCATTAGGATACGTAGGTTATTAAAAGTAAAATAAAAAAAGAAACAGGGTGAATCTTGGCTTGCCAATAGGCTCTTCTGGAATTGCCAGAGGGCTGAAGTTGGCCAAGTTTCTATGGCCTGCTTGGAGAATGGCAGATCTGGGAACTGCTGGGAAAGGAAACTTATGTTTCCTAGGGCTTGAGGCCCTGAGGATTCTTTACATAGACTGGTAAATTTATTTTGAAGAAAGGATACACTAAAAGCTGTACTTGAAAATAAATTCTTCCTTACTGCTTTCCTCAAATCCACATGAGAAGGAAGTGAGGAGCTTTGAAGCCAGGATTTGGTGCCATGCCACACACACACACACACACACACACCTATCTGGCTCCTCTCGGTGCATTCCTCCCTCAGGGGACGCACCTTGTGCCTTTGCCTCCTGTGCTGCAAGCCCATGGCTCTCTACTCTTACCCTAGGGTGAAGGCTGTGGTATTTTTGTGTTTGAACTCTGTTCATCCAGAAGATAAATCAGATTACTCTTGCTAGTGTTTTCCTGGAAGAGCATCTATTGGTTTATTGGAATGAGGAATCACTTGAAAGAAAATGCAGTTTACTCTCACGACAACATAAAATGACAAAGTGGGGGTTTTCTAATCTGGAATGATAAATGAGTACATGAATGCCTACCTGAATGGAGCTTTTCCCTTCTCTGGGCTGGATGCCAGTTTTTTACACAGTAGCTTCTGAAGCTTACTCTGCATTTTTATAGCTAAAAGAAGACTTTTATTTCCAGGTCTTAGCTGAGACATATGAACTAGTTTAATAATACTCAGAAAACAAATGTTGCTATCCAAGCAGCAACACTAAATGCATTACTTTGATGCTTTTTCTAAAAACCTGCTATCTGGTTGTAGCTTTTTCTCCATTCCTGCTTGCACTTCCCCCCACTAATTCATTACTGAATTAATGTAGCCTATACTTATAGGGAACTGCCTAGCAGACAGTTCTCAGCACGCTGATGTATTGCTCTGGGGAAGCTGAAATCTATCGTGGGGGGTGAACTGGAACTGGTTTAAATTCCCATTCAATCTCTCAAGAATGCAAGAAAAAGAAAAACAAGGGGAGGTAGGGTAGTAAAGAGATGAAGACTTTAAATAGTATTCTTGACATTTTGAAATAATGATCATTGGTGCTAATGCCTGAAAGCTTATAAGCCACTGCCTTATGTGGATTAAAGAAGTAGGAAGGCCAGCTCCTTCTTAGGTAGTGTACTTTGTAGTGCTATCTTGGTTTCGTGGATTAAGATGGATTTCAATAGGCTTACATTTCCTAACAAGTCTATGACCACCAGTGCCTCTTATGGCTCTCCCAGTGTACACTCTGACCACCTGAGAGGGAGAGGAAACGCATCTTTCTGCTTGTAAGGCAGATCCAGCACTTGCTACTAGAAATATCACTTTTATTTGACTCTTATCTACTTATATAATTTACCATAATGTGGATTAGAAAGAGGGAGTAGAGGCAATAGGAATCAAGGTTAGTCTGGAGTCCTTGGCAATTCAGAGGAGCAGACAGGAACAGATTTGCTTCCTTCAGCACTTTGTCATCCTTTGCTCTGGCTTTCAAAACACACTTTTCTGTGCTGTGAGATGTGCCTGCCTTTTGTGAACTTTGAAAAAGCTTTTAATGGCTTGGGAATACTGCCATTGTGGAAGAATGGCATCTTCAGATCAAACTATTCTGGCAGTCGGGTTGTACTTCCAGCATCAGCCAGGTTCTCTTCCCTCCTAGCAGGCTGCTGTGCAAGCATTGGCAGGAACAGTCAGCCCTCAGTTTAGCAAGGACAGGGAGCTCCATTCACAACACTGAATTTCTCACCACGTGTAGGAGAGTGGTATAGACACAGGAACTGATCTGACAGGGGAGAGACAGACATCTTTAAAGTGAGAAAACAGCTAATCTGTGACAGAAGGTGATAAGTCTGTATGAAATTATTAACTCTTCTGGGGATTGAGTCCTGAATTATCAAAGTTAGTCTCTGAAGAGCCTGTAGAGATGTTTGGCAGTTGACAGCCCTGGCTGGGAAAGTGACCTGCCTCCCTCCTCAGAAGGAGGGCAGTGGGTGCTCAGTGGGAGGCAGGCTGTTGGGGCTGTGCTCCCAAGGGGAGCTGCAAACAGCTTCCATGGCGCTGAGGTTTGTATGATCATGTGCTGTGAGCCCAGGGACAGAGCCCAGTGTTGCTCCCGAATATCTGATACTGGGGGTGGTAAACCAAGGCAAGAATCACTGCAAACAATGAGGTTCTGTAGCAGTCATGGCGGGGACTCTGGTTTAGGAAACCCTTTCCTCCTGCCTCCTCGTTCCCATCCTCAGGCACAGCTCTCATTCCATGTCCCAGTTCCCTCTTGCTTCATTCGTGCTGCTAAAATTGCAGTTGAACAAAATGTAAATCTGACCTCTATACCAGGACATCTCCTTTTTAAATTTTTCTGGTCAGCTTTTCCGCTTGCCAAGTGCACTTAGAGCCTGTTTGCACAAGTTAACTAGATTCAAGAAAATATCTGATTTATGTTATTTTTATCCTCTCTTCACTCCCAGCTGTTAGTTCTGTACCTGCCTGAACTTCCTGCTTCTTAACTTATGCCTGATATAAAAACCAACTCATTATCAATCTGGATCATAAAATGGTCAAACAAATGTTACACCCTGCTGGCATCATGGGAGTAGAATAGGAAGAATGACCATTAAGGAAAGTCTGGAGACCAGAATGATTTAATCTGTACTCAACACAACAGCTTGTGTGATTTTAGTCTGAGAAATAACATAGTCACACCTGAAATGCATTTTTTTTTATTTTGTAGGAGTGTGTAACAGAAGGTGATGCAAGAAATTAGCTGGTCTAGCAGAGACAGATCTTCACACTGTGAGCAGAAGGAGCCAGCAAAAGGGGAGTAACAGGATTTGTTTTTCTTAAAATCAGAATAGTTTTCCTCTGTTCTACTTCAAATTTGTCACAAAGGTTTTGCTCTGAGGTTTGAAATAGAATTCCATAAGCCTTAATGAATGAAGCTGCCAGGGATGGCCTTCAGATGTGGACAAAATTCTTGTGACCCAGAGCTGAAAAAGAAGTTATCAGAAATTATCAGAAATGAGTAGATTTCCCTCTCAAGTAAAAGGTGGAGAGCCCATCATTCATTTATTAGTGAATTACAGAATATGGGATTTTCAGACTAGAAATCCATGGTGGATGTGGAATGTGTTTGCAAGGCCTGTTTATAGTTTCAGTTATGCTGTGGTTTAAGGTTGTTGTGTCCACATTGGGAAAAATTTAATAAATTTATATGGAAGTTATTCCCTAACTTGGATGTGTAAGCAATCTTTCTTCTGGAATTTACTGCATCTTTAGTATAATACTTTAGAACAGGAAAGTTTGTGGTCAATCTGATGTTTGAAAATCAGTAGTTATGGTGTGAAAATCTGCAATTGTAGGTTTTTTGGTGGGTGAATAAAGAGATGGGACTCCCTTTCATTTACCTGCAGAGCCTTTGATTTATGAAGCATATTATTTCATATTTAATGATGGACTTTTGACAATTCTTTTCCTTGTGCTATCATGTGAATTTTAAAGGAGCACTTGCCTTTAAACAATTTGGTATGTTAAAAATAACTTTATCTGGAAAAGCTGGGGGAATTTGGAACATCAGGAGTCTATTGCTTAAAGGTGAGCAAAAGCAAATACACTCAGTTCTGCTTTTTAAAAGGGCTTTCCTAAAGACAGTTATGCGAGGCAAAAAATAGTACTCTCAAATAAGGAACATCTTCCTTCTCTTCTTTGAGTTAGCTTTGGTTAATAACAATGTAAAGAGTTGCAAGTTTTTGAATTTGTGGTGTTGGGAAGAGTTGCTTACTGGCCATGGTCATTATGATGTTTTGATTTTACATATAACTTTTGCTAAACTCCATATTGATAAGCTTTTTTGTGTCACTGATAAATGAAAATTGAGTTTTGTTAGATTTTTTTTGCAGGTTCAAAAGTTTTTATGCTCTTTTTTCAATCCATAATATATCTTTACAATGCAGACAGCTGGGACATGGTTGGATGAATGAGGGACCTAGAAAGAAATCTTCTATCAGAATCTTGTACTGAATTTTTTTCTCCCATAAGCTGGTAGTGGCACAGCTGAAGCCACAGCATTAGATGCAACTGGATACTCCATATGCTGTCTGAGACAGTGCACCCTGATCATGCTATCCAGGAGAAATCCCATAATCTTTAAGAGAAAGTATCGATGTTTCTATATATTCAGTGATCATGTCTCAGAACTTAGATACGAAAGCATAAATAAATACTCTGGACATCACTGGAAGTCTCAGCAAGCATCAGCAAAACAAAACTCCAAATCTCTTGACTCAAAATAGCAGTAAGACTTACACATCTTTTATTCTTGGTGGCTACTGCTTGAGACTTGGAATTGGGCTGGATGCCCTGTGGGGCAGCTTTCACAAGGGAGAAACAACTGTCTCTTTCTCTTGACACTGGGTTAGTGGATGAGTTCAGCTGAGGAGGTTGGGCAATCACCCAAATTGGAGCAGAGATACAAATATTAGCCAAGTATTCTCATGGGACACCCATGGAATTAAAAGTTGGCTTCCTTGATTGGTCTCAGAGCCTGACAGAGCTTGGCAGACATATCTATTTTCTCAGGCATTAAATGAGCATGGCTTGGATTATCTCCTTAAATATTTTCTCTCTTTTTGGTGAAGTATAGAAATTGGGGAATGACTTAAAAAGAAAAAAAGGAAAGTTTGCATCCTGAATCCATATTTATCACAGAAGAAAGGGATAGGAGAGATTTCAAAAGGTCACCTACTTCGTTTTCCTATCCCCAGGCAGGATTAATGATACATGAAGTGGGTTCCCACACTATGGTGCACTGCTGATACATGAATCCCTTGAAAGTGAATGTAGTAGTGCTGCATAGAGTTACAACTTTCTGGGGCAAATCTTAGGCACACAGGAAATACTGTTTTCAGGAGATCATTTGGAATAAGCTTGCTGAGCCTTCAGCCAAGGGAGGGAGGTCTGACTGAGGCTGTTCGGCCTCGAAGGATGGCGAGAGCCGCTCAGCGCTGGATGCAGCAGGATGAATCTGCTGCTGTTCAGCTGGGCTTTATGCCTGTGACAGCTTTCCTGGCTTGCCTCTCCCAGGAACAGCTGTAGCTACAGTCCATGGGTTTCTCAACCACTCTGGCTAAGTTTGTCCATGTCCATTTTCTGGCACTGATCCTGGAGTGGATTAGGATCATTGTCACTATTGTAGTCTTCCACCCTTCACATCTAAGCAGACAGCTGCCTATTGATGGCAACAGTGGCCCATTCAGACTCCAAAAACATGCAAAAGAGAGAGAAAAGAAGACTGTTTGGGAAGCCAAAACATGTTCAGGGACTATTTTAATAACTTAATATAATAATAACTTAAAAGTAGCTGAATCCCTGGGCCTGAGTGCATTCCTTGTTGCAACTGAGTTTAATTCAATAGATTTAGTCCTCGCTCTATAGATGCAGCCCCTCCCTGTCCCTTAGAGAATTCCTTTATGTGTGATGTCTCTGCATGAGGTAATCTTTTCCTCCTGGCCCTCCCTGCTTGTTGCTTTTTACTTGAGATGTAGAACAACTTGCTCCAGGAGTTTTACACAATCTGGTCGATGCCCTTGTGTCCAGTTTGCCATAAGGCTCAGAAGACCTGTGCTACAAAGAGATCCATGTGAGCAGCTTTTGCAGATGGTGTAGCTGAGTGCTGGTCACTTGAATGCTGATAACTCCCTGCTGTGATCTTTAATCTGTTCATAGTGCCTGCTTTGGAAGCACCCCTAGTCCTGTAATCTGCATTTCCCTCAAGGTTGCTAAGGCAAGGCCACAGAGGTGAAGTAAAAAATGTTTTTGGGACACAGGGGTTGCCTTTGTTAGTCAAGAGAAGAGGATAGAGCAGAAATTGAGAAAGACAGATTTTGTGGGATGGGGATGTGGAGTGAGGTCTCCATCTGATGAAAGGATGTAGGAGGTGATAGAGTAATAGCAAGTCTTGTGGCTAGACAGAAATTCATATCATCCGCTTGAAGGATGGACGGCCAGGAAAGCAGTCTGTGCAGTACTGAGATAGCACAGAGCTGCTAGACCATCAGGGTGCTGGTGTCCAGTGCTGATGCAAGAGTGAAACCTTGGCTTTTGTGCAAAAATGCAGGCTGTGTTTTCAGTATGCATTATGTGTTATCTTGTGCCATGCATGCACAGGATGGCATTATGACAGATCCCTTACTAAAATAAAAAAGCTGACCAAAAAAGACCTTTGAAAAGTAGTTATGCTGTGCCTGAAAACCTTACCTCTTCTCAGGAAAATAAGATATTTTATGGACATTCAAGCTTTTTTGTATCTGCTGAAAGAGGCAGATAAAGAACAAGAGACACTTCTAAGACCTTGCCTTGGCCTGACAGAGGCAAATATTTCCCTTGGAAAAAAACCCTGAAAGCTGGCAGCTTTTATCCCTGTGAAGAGACCATCCTCAGGGAATCAATTTATAAAGGCACAGTACACCACGCCTTAGTATGACTTTAAGATTGAAGATGTAGATTTATGATCTTAGCTTTTGATAGTGACTATTTTAGTGAGTATTTTGTGAAGAATACAAGGTAGCTGTGCCCATGAGTATTGTCACTGTCATGTCTTCTCTTCCATAGTGCAGTGCTGGGTTTCCAAACCAGTTGCAGGAGTATGCCAAGGGATGATGACTGTTAAAAACTTCTCCTGTGAGACACAGAACTAACTGGAGCAGAGCTGATTTTGACTAGCACTTGAATGACCCTGAAATTGTGTCCTTTTGTTACAAGGAGTTTTTTTCACTGGCCCTTTTCATTGATGCATATCATGATTTGCCAGAGCATTTTGGTTACTTGTCTCCCATTTAGTTTAACATGGTGGTGTTCAAAAGACAAGTTATCCTCCAAGAACTGCAACATGTCTGCTATTAGAAAACACTGTCATTAATGGATGCTGAAATGTTAACATTGAAATGTAATATATAATAATTCACTCTTCTGAATCTCTGAACCACAGCAGATTGTCTCAGGTTTTATGATGTCCTCAAGGTAGTAAAGTATTTGTGGGCATTTAAAAAAAAGTTCTTTCCTAAATCTCATATCAGCCAATTTAGAGGAAGAAATCCACATTTATAATATTATAATCTTTGAGTGTAAAGCTAGAAAATCTACAAGTTTGTGCATGGTCCTTCTGACACTGTCACCAATTGCCAGAGAATTCAGGTGCACGGCTTTGCTTCTCTTGTGTCGCTACATGACCTGCAGAGAGACGTCACTTTCTCAGGCAAATAAATAATGAATATGGCTTCATTTAACAATTGAGATATTTACCTCTGCAAGTTAGCAATTTTTCAGTACGTTCAGAAGAATTGTGTGCTGACTGAAAACCTTGAGAGGGAGGAATAGCCTTATTTTATGTCTGGAATGTAAGCATATGGTACAGATAAATATTTTTAACATAGAAAGTGTTGTTATATTAAAATCTGACACACACTTTAATAGTGGTACTGTAATCTGTCTAGCTCAGGTTGCTGTTAGGGGAGAATGAATTTAAATGTATTGATAAAATTTCATTACTGAAACAACTTTCTGAAGTTTGGTCTGGGACTGTGAATTATATTTTTGTAGTAACTAAGAATATCACCAACACACCACTGAACCTACCTTTTGCTCCAGACACAAGGAAAATATTTTTAATGTTTTTGACTTTCACATAGATTGGTTGTATTTCAATCAGAAATGTTAGGAAAGCAAATTGAAATTAGTTATTACAGAAAGGAAAGTGAATAATTACAAGAAGAAAGTTATTAAACAACTACATTATGTCTGGAAACCTCTATGATGAGCTTCGTATCAAGTAACACTACCGCATTGCCTTTTTAAAAAAATGTTCTGCAGAGTTTCAGGGAAAATTGCAAAATATACCACCTTAACCCAGTTGATTAGAGTCTTTAACTGCCAATTGAAAATTAATTTGTATTTTTCTTGCAGTTCTAGGATAGACTCAAATGAGAACCATATTATTTGTGTTTCAAAAGCCCTCTGTTGCAGAAGTCTGAAGAGACCACAAGAGTCTGCCAGGGGCTTGCTCTCAAGGCTTCCCCTCACATCTTCCACTACTTATCCCTTTGGTCACTCTTCATCATAGTTCAGGCATAGCAGAGATGGGAAAAAGGGAAATGACCTTGGCTTTAGCCAGTGATTTAAAGAAATCCCATCGCAGGAAGTAGATGCCTGTATTCCACAAAGGGCTCCCAGCCTAAAACCCAGGTCCTTCAATCCTTCAGCTTCATGTGGGAAACTGTTCCTACCAACTGTGGAGCCACTTGAATACATTGGCACATGCAAAGAAAAAGAAATCAGTGGTCTGGAAAAGATTTTTTCTGCTGGAAAATGTGTAATAAGATGCTGCCAATAGCTCAGCTGTGTAAGCACTGGGAGCACAGTCCTGAATATCTGCTGAAAGCACACAAACCTTTTTTGTGCTGGTTGCTTGGCGCTCATGCAGATGAGCTCCTGCAGAAATCTAGGTATGAGATGTCAGAGGAGAGAATAGGACTGACCTCCTTGGTGCTATGAATGCAACCTTTGCCTCCTGATTAAAAGTCTTTGGGTCTCTATCAGGTTTGGATTCCTTCTGTCCACTAAAATCCCAACAAACCAGGCTTTTAGTGAAAATTTCACTATGAGGCAACTTTCACCTCTATAAACACAGTGTTGAGTGTTAAGTGTAAACTAGAGCTGAACAAACAAACTCTGAGCCACAGATCAAAAATATGATTTCAGTGGATTTTTCTTCATGTACTCCTGTTTTTTTTTGTGGGACTGAGGCTCCTTATATACTCAACTACTAGGAAGGTATGGCTGAGAACCTTGAATTAGGAAATTGCTTGTTCCCCTATCCCAACTGAGGGAATTCTCAGCAGCGGTGACTGAAGAAAAATGTAACCAGGCAGTTTGGGATTTGGAGAATATGTAAACTAAACACTTCATAATGACAGCTGTACACTTCTTCCAGCAAAGTTATGCTATAGGTGAGCCAGGCTATACTGGCAGAGAGGTGATTTCTGCCATGGAGCATATATGAAAGCCACTGAACTTTTTCAGGTGGAAATCCTCCAAGCTCATCTGTAACTCTGTCTCTCACAAAATGTTTTTATGCAAATGTCGAGTATGATATAATGTATACATTTCAATATGCATCTTCTTATAGGCTAATTAGGCCTACTCTATTTCTCAGCATCTCTGTCTTCACTAGGAAATGGATACCTGCATTTTCTTGAAGACCTGATTTTTCCTGCCTTAATGACATCTTCATAGACTCAGAAGAAAGATATTAATTTTATGTGTGAGAAATTGAATTTTCTGCTAGACTTACCCATATTCTTTTCATGTCAGGCAGACCTTCATTTTTCTCACTAGTTTGAGTTTTGGAAACTAATAGAAAGGAAAAAATTGTGACAAACTTACCAATTTCTTACCTCACAGCTATGATATCTGAGTAGTGTGTAACACAAATTGCTTTGGAGTAAGAGTATTTCATTTTCTTTTTTTGTTTGTTTGGTTTTTGTTTTCTTTTGTTTTCTTTTGTTGTTTTTTTTTGTTTCGTTTTGTTTTTGCTTTGCCAAAATCTTCAGATATGAGCTATAGTGTAACATCATATCATTTAGTACTCTGAGACCAAAGAATTGCTCTCCTATTGTGATAGCAAGAAGCAGTTTCTTGTAATCACATATATCATGTGGAATAGTGGATTTATTGTTTTTATTTTTGGAGTGAGAATATAACTTTTCAAGACTGACTAATTAAAACAAAAAAGGAAGATAACCTAGGTGGGACTGAGATGTCCTTGACTTGCCTGGAAAACCTTCTTTGTTAAATTTCTGTGTCAGAAATCAGCCTGTAGATGTCCCCCAACACACATTGTGTTATATACAGTGCTCAGTTCTGTTGAAAGCAGCTATCACATTTATAAATTACCAACAACCCAAGTTAAAGAGAGACAGAGAGACAAAAAGTTGCTCTGGAATGACCATTCTGTGGGAGGACAGTTGAGGTAATGGCAGACTGAAGAATATCTCAGACCAAGAGAAACACAAGCTAAACAAGAGCTGATAAAAAGAAATAGAAATGAGTCTTATAGAAGACTGAAAAATGAAGCCAATAATGACACACTTCACTGTGATTCTAGGTATGGAAATTATACATTTTCCTCTGGCTTAGTGAGCCAGAACTGACCTTAGCACTGTAAATACTTGATGAAATGAATGCTGTACATCCATGAAGTGACAGGTTTGTCTTTGACGAAACCAGCAGTTAGGGGGAGGAAATACAGCTCAGTCCAAAATCATCCTGATGAAATGAGGAATTTTGGTGACCTTTACCTATGTTTAGCTAATGTAATTAACTGCTGAATAGCGCTTGCATCAGTGAGGGGAGCACCTGGCCCTGCCTCTATAACCTACAGTGGAGCTGGATAAACCCTGCATATGGTTTATAATGAGTGGAATCCTCAAGACTTGTTTGTTTCACCAATTTACAACCTGTTGTCTTCAATAAACAGTTAATTTCTTCTCACAGAAGACTTTCATAAATGGTTTCTATTTGTATCAATACCCATATCCACATGCAACCAAGGACATTTGTCAGAGTATCCATTTCTCACAATTTATTATTTGCTCTCTTGGCATTTTGGCCACTAATCTTCTGTTTTCACAACTATCCAGAGAGAACCTGAAAGAATACAGAGTAACTTTTCCCTCAGCACAAATAATCCAGAGTCAAAGCAGACATTGAGTGACTTTTAGCCAGGAAATTTCATAGCACTTAGATTCTGCTCTTCTCCTGTTCTAACACAGATCAGAGCACAGCAAGTAATGGAAAGTGAGCAGCATCCAGCCTGCAGATGGGCTTCCAGGTCTGCCTGTGTCCCCAGAGACAGTTCTATATAACCAGCCTTAAAGCCTCTAGCAGTGGATTCTCCCAAGCCTCCCTCCAGGCAAGCTACTCTGATATTTGATTATTTTGGGGTTTTTTTTGAGTGACTTCCTCAATCTGCTTTCCATCATCTTCTTTTCCACTTTGTTGTGGGCATAGCTAATAACAATATCTCCATTTAAATAATAATTATTTCTAATGTATCCAGTGATTTGCATACTGGAACACTACTATGTTCCACTCTCTTCTGTCCTCCCCTTCATTAAGCTGCACAATCCTGTTTCTTTCATCCCTTTCTCAGTGAAGACCTTTTCAAGACATCATTTACCGCTTCCCTCCAGAGTCCTTCCAGTTGTTACACATTTTCCAGGAAGGGACAATGTGATATTATTTTGTGATTAGGTTGCTGTTCACCAAAAACACATAATTGTTTTGGTAGAGCTGTTTGATAGTATCCTGG
The DNA here is from genome assembly GCF_901933205.1 of Camarhynchus parvulus. Classification (NCBI taxonomy): domain Eukaryota; kingdom Metazoa; phylum Chordata; class Aves; order Passeriformes; family Thraupidae; genus Camarhynchus; species Camarhynchus parvulus. The sequence continues at coordinate 133,356,725 of NC_044572.1, forward strand.
TTTGTTTTCCCCATTATTTCTGCCTAAATTGAAATGTTTTGATGACAAATAACAATTACTGATATGCTAAATGCAATTTTCAGTGTTTTCCATCCACCTTTAAGTACTTTGCTTTTACAGAACCATTGTTGAATCAATGACATTTTTCTGTGTAATGGTGGAAAAAATCCTTAGAGATTAAGAGGATAAGCAAACATGAGTATAAAGATTTAACTCAATGATGTTTTTTTCTAACCCTAATGTTTCTATATTTCTAATACTCTTTATTTCAGTAGGATTTTGAACAGTGTTTGGGAGGGATCTTAGTTGACTGCTACTCATCTGCTACTAATCAGAATGACTTTCCCAAAGTCACACTGAAAGCATTTTGATGTAACTAATGCAGCACAGAAATGGAAACTGCATTTTAACCAACAGGGAAAAATAATGAAGTCCTGGCATAACTGAAATATTCACTTTAAAATGTGATACAATAAAGTATTTCTAAAAATCAATTTTTCATGGCTAACCAGTAAGTTTTCTTCTTCTGTACTACTTAATGAATAAAAGACATGTTTAAAATTTTATTTCTAGTAGTTTTTAGAGGAATTAAAAAAAAAAAAAAGAGTTGACTGAAAGAAATGTGTATCAGACCATCTGTCTGTAACACAGTACTGCAGTAAGCCATTTTTCATTCCATGGATGATCTAAGGTGAATACATTTCTTCAAGTATATTGCTTCTGGCCAGTAAGTGGATGTGTAATTTAGCTCTTTCACTTGTAGAGTGAGCCCCAGCCTAAAGGAATGTAAAAAAATTGCATCTAAGCTTTCAAGTAACGAGTTGCACACAGGGGACTTGCTGTGAAGACCTGTTGAAATGCAAGGTGCTAAGACTTATAACAAGGTAACCACAGACGCTGAGCCTTTAGTATGATTGATTGTGCTTTTTTTTTTTTTTTTTTTTTTTTTTTTTTTGTGGTTTTAATTTTCTCTCCTTTCTTGTTTTTCCTTTGCAGTGGTGATGTATTTTGCTTTGTGTTCTGAGACAAACCTGCAGACAAATTGTAGGGGATGGGAAAGAGACCACTTGAACTGCTGACTGCTCCAGTGAGACTGAGGGTACAAGGAACATCTTATATTTCATCAAACCTCCAGTGGTCACCCAGAGAGATTGAGGAGAGCAGGTCTGGGTCTAGCAGGTCTAGCAGTGCCACTAGTCTGAGAAAATTTATGAGTCAAGTGCTAAGCAGTACTTTTTCTGTAGACCTACCCCATAAAATAATTTTCTCAAAGTCAGAAGAAGTGTATGAGAGTTGTGTTTGGTTAGGGTTGATTATGCACATGTTAATCAAAGACAGAAAAGCTTTGCATCAGGTTGATGTAGCTTAGCAAGCCAGCTTACTCAGTGAAGTCAGAAAAGCTGTGATAATTCTCTGAATTTCAGGTTTTCACCGCATCTTTTGTGTTTTCCTGGTGCTCTTTTGCCACACACCCATAGAAAAGTCATTCCTGGTGCCATAGTCAAAGATACATTAATGAACTAAAGGAATCCACTTCTTTTGTTGACACTCTAGAATTTACATATTTCATTTTCCTAGAACAGTGGAAAAAAAGAAGTAAATGTATCCTTTTTAAAATTTTAAACTGATTTTTTAATATGTATATTTCTCACTATATCTGTCAGTTATTCCTTCTACTTGTTTCTGTCTTTTGCAGGGTGAGGAGAAGTTGACCTCAGTATTAGAAGTTTTCTTTCCACAGTTGTGTCAGGACATGGAAGAAGCCAATTTCTGTCTCTGACCCCAGTCATACACAAAAATAACAGATGTCTCAGTATGCTGAGATCAGACACTAAGGGGAGCTGAGGAGAACAGATGTTGCATCAACAGAGTTTTCCTTCTTCTGAATTGTTTTGGAGTAAAGTGTTGTTTTCTGGTCTTTTTTATTCCTAATTGGATCAAATTATACTGAAATAGATCTCCTGATATCAAGTCTAATTATTTGCATCTATTTAGGGATGAATCCAGAAAAACACAGATTGAGCTTTAAATATATACATGTTTTTCCATAAGAAATTTGTCTGAAGAAACATCATGTACTTTATTCAGAAAATGATCTTATCTCTGCAGAATAAAGTGAGGCCAAATTATCCACTTTAGATGATTAGTAGATTATCTACTTTAGATTGTCTACATTTAAATGACATATTTAAAAAAATGTACAATCATTATGGAATCAAAATATGGTATTAATTTTGACAGAGTAAATGGACCCAAGGATCACAAAGGTGTTAATCTGATCAAGTCACTGTAAAGCAGTTGCAAGTATATCATATATTTGAGTAGGGAGACCCTGGATCACCATGGCTAATTCCCATGATAAATAAACTGGAATATTCATGCTAAACACAGACACTGGCACATATTCACATTCACATACATACACATACAAAGTTTAGATTAGACTGTAATGGAGGAAAAACCACAACAAACCAGACCAAAACAAGTTTAGGAAACAGCCTTAGTGTGAAAAGTTAATTTATTTGGGAATTTCCTGAGCCTTTTTTTTTGGTCAGAGATATTGGTAAGGGCCTCTTAGTCTGCATTAGTCTCAATTATTATTGGAGAAAAGTAAACTGTTTCTGCTGAAGGTTTCTACAAAGCACTCTGAAGCAGAGGGTTGATTTTAGTCTTTTGCTCTCTCTGGTAAAAAGTAGAGAGAAGAGGAGGGATGAGAGGTTTGATAGTATGAGGTGAGGTTGTTGGGGTTTTCTCCAGTCCTGGGAGCCAAAAGCAGCTGTTTATTTGTGGTGGGTGGTCAGAGCCACTGCGTCAACCTCAGCTGTTAGATTGGCAAGTTTGTCTCAGTCCCACAGCAAAATCTGCAACCTGGCATGTCCAGCTGAGCTCCAACTGCCTCTGCTGAAATGAACTCCTGGGGCTGCTCTATAGAGTGAGTGCAGAGTCATGGAACCAAAGAAAATGAGGGAGAGAAAATAGCTGGGGTGGGAGGGGTGGTAGTGTGTGGTACAGGCTGCTGTAAAGAGGATTGGAAGGAAGGCAGTGTCAATGCAGTGGCATGGTGTTGGAGAGAAGAGACTGCTGTACAAGCCCCACTCTCCCCTGAGGTGGATCATTCTGAGCTGCTGTGGTCCTACACACGGTCATGTGTTGCTCAAGGATATTGCTGTCTGCCATTTCTGGGATAGACTAGCTGTGCACACTCTGCAGGACTCTGGACACTAACATTCAGAGTGTAGTATGAAAAATTTTGATCAACTCATAAATTCAAAAGCAGGACCAAGGACTTTATTCCAAAAAGTGTAGTTCTCTTATCTTGAATGGGTTTTGCTCTTAAAGTCTGCCTTAAGGTATGAGTTGAATAAATATTTTTCAAAATCATAATTGAGAATAATATTAATAAATTAAGAAGTATTAATTAACATTGGAAGGTTTGTTACCTGCATGCTCTACTGTTCTAGCAGATTCAGATGCACAAAAGCTCAGTCACACCCAAAGAACATGTTAATCCTAGCAGAGCAAGAGGATGCGGTTCACATTTCACTTTCAGTTCTGATTGTTTTGTTACCAGGATCTGTTTCATTCTCACTCAGCTCCAAGAGATCTGTGTGCTTGTCATCTTCCTATGTACATTGGTTTCCTTTCAAAAACAACCTGGGGTTGTGGACAGGATGGAATCTGTGGTATGCTCTGATATCTTCCCACACAGTGTATTCTGCGGACCAGGGGTGTGGGTGCACCATTCTGCACCCTTGCCATAGCCAGAGTCTCTGCTTGGAGAGCAGAGCTGATATCACTGTGAAGAGCAGATCTTGGCAGCATCTTCAGGGATGTCAAAAGCTGGGTTTCTATTGTGCCACAGGAAACATCTACAAAAAAAGAGAAGTCAAAAATCTGTGATTGTACAAGACCCCTGTTATCTCCATTTTTAACAATGGTGATCTAGGAGAAAGTTATAATAATTAATTTAAATGGTATTGTTCATTATAATAAAATTATACAACTTTGCTGCCTGCTTTCTATAAACATTAAGCTAAAGATCCTGAGGGGAAGCTGAAATGTAAACAGTACTTTTTTACATAAACATTCACTAAGAGTCTTGCTCTTTTTTTCTAAAGACTCCACACCAGCACTTGATTGCAAACTTAAATTAAATGGTTTGAAGAGTGGGTTTAACATTTTTCAGTACAGATAAACAACATACTTCAAAGTAAATACTGTTTTGTGACATGTGCAACCTTAGAAATATACCATTTTAATCATTACTGACCACATTGCTTGTTCATCCTTGGTATGACATCATTAATTGAAGTGAAATTACCTTTGATTTTACTAAATGGGAAAATTTAAATTCCTATTTTCTAATATGTAAACAAATAAATTTAATATATCTGTTATGAATTTAGGAGTTGGTATTAAATGCCATTACCAACTTCATATCTGGTCCATGAACAAACTGAAAACTTTGCTTATGTGCAAAGTGAGAAGGTAGTTTGGATCTCTCTCTCTATGAAATTCTCTCACACAATAAATATCTCTCAATTATGTTGTTGCTTAATCTAAGCTATGGTTCTTCTGACTGAGAAGATACTTGTATATCCTTCATGTCTGGGAGCATGCAGCCCTCTAATGATGTAAACCACTTTCACTGCTATGTCTGGAAGAAATAGTATCAACCACATACCACGTCTTGTGCCTCTGTCCTCCTGCTCCTCTCTCCCAAAGTGGTTTTTCGTGACAAGTGTTGCAAAACAGAAGCCAGTGGGAAACGTGCTTCTGAGCAAAGTAACTCTGTGAAGCAGAAAGTTAGAACCGGAGAACAAAAGGTTAGTTTTCTTGAAGAAAAGATAACAGCTTGAACCTCTCTCCCTCTTCTCTACCCACATCAGAAAAGGGTGCACTAGTGAGGTTAGGTCAGCACACACATGTTTTAAATTAGTGGTTTATAAACAAGGAAGTGACAATTATTCGTTATGATTATTTGTCAAATAATCACATCTGTACCTAATTATCATGTATATGGCAGTGTTTGCATTTCTCTTTAAGCTGAATTCAGTGAGGACAGTTTAGATGGTAAATTGTGAGCCCACATTTAATGGGTACAAATATTTTAACACAGTACACATTGTGTTAAAAGTTATAAATAAAAGTGCCATATAGTTCTAATCAGTCTCACTCCCTATCTTTCACTTGCAAAGTTTACGAAACACAGCAATGAATCTTACATACTCTCTGTGATGTGGGTTTCTCTCATTCTTGAAGACTTCTTATCAGATAAATTTTAGTCTTATTGTTTTATTAACAAATAGAGTTCTCTCTTTATTAACACATACAAAGCCTCACTACACTCTGGCCAGGCTAATATTTTCAATATTCATCTTATTTATTTATATTTCTTTTTTCTATTTTTGCATGTAGTTCAATGGTTTACTTTTCAAGGTCAGATTTTTTTAGGTGTCACAAGCTCAGCTTTGGGATTCCAAACAAAAAAATCTTTAGATGCTCATTTGAATAAAGATAGAAACTTTTCTTTGACATTCTTCTCCTTCAGAAATTCTTATCTCAGATTCCATACAAAAGTGTATTTGGGGAAAGGGAAATTGTAAGTATGTCTTTACATGAGTGTTTGTTTGCCCCAGAGGTGTTTGCGCTGTCATCTCTTAAAGTGCTTGAGTTTAGGAGGCACTCAGGGTCCAGGGGAACATAACACACGCTTGAATTATTCCAAGGCTTTGGATTGGATTCTTGGAGTATGTGTGATGTTGTCTTGCCTGCTCTGAAAGAATGCTTTCCCAGCTGTGTCAGGGTTTTAACACCCCGTTATGTCATTCTTCTATGTCTTACAGGGAGCAGGGTAAGATGTGTATCACCATCCTGTTTGTGGTGAAAGAGCATGTCTGTGACAAATTCAGACAGATTGGGAGATGTTGTGGGAATCCCTGGCTGGAGGAATGCCTCTGCGGTTTATGCTTGTCTGACAGGGCCGTGTTTCTGTGTGTGGTCATGCTTTGGCAGCCGTGCTGCCTTACATGGTGGGAAGTCTGGGGTGTTTTTTTTCTGCCATCCACATACCTTTGCCTGCTCCTAGAATTTTTAAATGAACTCATTCAAGGGACAACAATTTGACCTCTTTGTTTTAGACCCCACTGTCTAAAGTCTCTGTAGCCCAGGTCTGTGAGCTGTGGTCAAGTGGGGAGCAGGTTACAGTGGCTGTCCACCCAGAGGCCCCTGTGCCCAGGGCTTCTGCACAATTTCACTTTGGGACAGGTCATGAGACAGAGGCCTCAAAGTTAAATGTTGCAATGGGAAGTAAAGAAGTAGCAATGGGAATAGCTACAGGAGGAAACAAAAGGTTTAGTTTTAAAATACACAATTCATTTGTGTGTAAGAATCTGGGTCTCTCAGGCTGCTGTTTGAGGCCACTCCAGCTAGCTATGCACCCTGGCCCACATGGTCTTCCATGGACAAAAGCAAAATACTGGAAATGCCCTTCTCCAGGTGGGAACGAGTGTCCTGTTTATTGGCTTGGGAAGGGACATCTGAGGGTCTGGTGACCTCCCAAGTGGAAAAGAGGGTGTTGCCTTCTTGCAGGGGACTTTTATAGCCGAGAAATGGGGGTGGGGTAAGAGGACCACAGTCAATGGGATACCATTGAGGAGGGGCGAGGAGAGGGGTAACCAGGGGCCAGATCACCAGGGGGTATAGCAGAGGGGTGCATGAGGGAGGGATCATGTGATGGGAGAAGGGAAATCACAGTCTACGTGACATAATATTCTCTGTGCACATTTCAAATCACCCAGTGCAAAACAACTAAACAAACTATTTAGTGCAATACAACATTTGTGTATTTGTGGAACTAGTGACCAGCCACAGAGAGGTATGATGTTACTCAACCATCACAGCAGTACCCCGCTTACATCATATGATGATGATTTCCCTGATCCTTTTTAGGTAAGATGAGACACTAAGGATGATCCCACTTACTTCAGTGTTCAAGGGAATAAAATTAGCATTTATTCCTACTCAACACAGGGTCAAGATCTAGTTTAAGCCTTTATTTGGCTTCTCAATGACCACATTTCTGGTGGCACTATGACAGCCTCAAAATTAAAATTGGAAAATTCTAGCCTGGCAGCTGCACCTTGCTGCTCAGCAAAGTGAATTCAAGTCACCTAAGGTGGAAATGAACCTAAAAACCTGTTTTTCCAATTTCCTGAGGATATGCTTTCATGAGTAGGCCATTACTTCCAGGATATCATTTCTCTTTGTGTTTCTCTGTGCAAGTTTTGGAACGAAAGAGGGTGAGCTTTACATTAAACTCATAGTTCTATCCAAGGGAGCTGGGAGCTTAAGCATACCTGATGGACTGTTTTCCTGTGGCTGTTTAGATTTAAATTAAGTATCTTCCAGCAGGACTTGGACATGGTTCCCAGCGCAAAGCACTCCATAGTCCAGTTTAAGAAACTCTATGTTATAGTCCCAAAAGATGTTCTTGAATAATTTTAGGTACATGAGAACAGGTGATAGGAATCCTGAGACTTGTATGCATGAATGTTTTGAGTTTATTAGGAAATTATGTGATCTGAATACATTTACAGTCCAGCAGAAAGAGAACCTCCATTTTCAGAAAAAACAAACTGATGTATAAGATGGAAAAGTTTAACCCTAAGAGCAATAGGAAGGGGTGAAATTGGTATTGTAGTGTTAATCAGATCTTTTCACAAGACTAGCATGACTCTAAAATTAAGGCCACTAATCCATTAGGGAGAAGGAAAACCCATTGCCTACTCTTGTTTTTTTGAATACACACACAGAATATAGTCACTTAGGTAACAGCTAGTGTTAATCAGTCAGCAAATGACCCCTGAAGACAGAACTACAGAGGGAAGGTAAAATAACATTATCATGGTGGAATTCAATATAAGCACCTGCTTGTACTGTCTTGTTGACTATATTTAAATGTCACAATTTTTGGAAATGATAGAGGAATTTTATTAAGTAAATTAATTACAGCAAATAAGTGAAATTCTTCTATTTCCCAACTTGTCACATATTAAACCATTAATCACAATGTCAAAAATTGTTATAAAAATAGATTTAAAATATTGAGAATGAATTAAAACAAATTGCTTCATATAAGTAAATACATCATGCCATAAGAGACTAATTTCTCAAAGGTGAAATTAATATGAGTCAAGTAATCTAAAAGAAAATTTAAACAGAAAATTATGATTTGTATCTGAAAATGGTGAAGAAACCTAACTGAATCCCTCAGAAACCAGTCTGGAAAAAATACCATGCGGATCAAAAAGTCCAAATCATAAGCATAACAATCTGGTCTAGAGAAGAAATTGGATAGCAATGGATGCAATGGATTTTATAGCAATGGATATAAATGACAAGATAGGAATTGGAGACAATGATTCCTAGTGAAACCTGAATATCTTTGTAATACCTGAATTGAAAAATTAAGCATACCTTTGAAATTAAATGAAAAAAAATAAAAGGAAAATTATTAGTCTGGCAAAGTAAAGTAGAGCTCTGATGAATTTTCATTTGGTGCTAGAAGCAAGGAAAATTACAATTCTAATATTGGATTGAATAATGTAGAAAATTTGAAAATATTATTTCAGTTATTATCTATCTTTAGGATAAGAAAATAGGATTACATTACATAATGTTACACATGTGCTTTCCAGTGAAATCTTAGCCAGATATCATAAGGTAATTACTAAATTCTAGGTATTTTTAAATTACTGGTCCAGATAAACTATGTCCAAGAGTTTTAAAAACTATGGCTTGGGAGCTGTCTCATTTATTTTTAATAAACCAGGGAGTACTGAAAAAAATCCAAACTAAGCTAATGTCAAGCCAAAATTGAGATATGAAAAAATCTGAATAATTCATAGACCTGTCATCATAACTTTGATAAATGATGGTATGGTAATCAATTAATAAAAAATTAAGGGGAGTCAGTAAAATTAACAATAGTCAGCATGGTCTTGTAGCATTAGTCACATTAACATTGCATAATCCCTTTGGTCCATAGACTGAATATTAATGACATAGTATATTGAATGTGCTATTAAATACTTGAATTATTATACCATTGTGGTTTCATTTTGGAAATCAGAGTGTTACAAATTATACATTTTGAATGGATTAAACCCTGAGTGTATGTGAATGTAAATTTGAGTTTATTACTTGCATGGAGGAGGAAGATCTGTTAAAATGTATTTTTTTAAAGATTTCTTGGTCCTGGGCTTAAAAAAATTATCATAAATGAAAAAAACCACATAAAATCACCATGGATTTTAGTTACACATAATTCCATGTTTAGGTGAGAGATAAAGCAGTTGACTGAAGTAATGTGGATCACCCTACAGATGAGAGACGACCTATGGGATGCAAACAATTCATGGCAAAATGAGAAATTTGTACTTGCTGGAAGTAAAAAAGTAGGTCATAGTTACAATAATATCGATGACTTGTTTAAATAGCAAAGGCGGTAGTGACCTTGATAAGCACAGTCAGTTCACAGTAAATTTTTGAAGATTTTCCTTGACTGAAGATGTTAATAAGATCTTTGTCTTTTATATAAAGTTAAATATTAAGAAGGAGTAGGTACATGATGTACAAATTAGTATTTTTTGCCTTTGCAGTTCTCAAAGAGATCCAGATTTAGTATATGTAATTTATGTAATTTAAGAAAAATGGTGACATTTTAGATGAGGTTCCAAAAACCTTCAGAGGGTAAGTAGTTGTTTGAAAATTATACTTTAGAACAAAGGATTGATAAATAGTCTGTTTTTCAAGAAGATTACAGGCTGATTGAGCACTGTTTCTATGTATTCTCTAAGAAGAGCTCCATTTCACAGGTGGATGGCTGAAGTGTAAGAGAAAAAGTAAAAATTAAAAGGATGGAACTCGCTAGTAGAAAAAGTCACTTTGAAATTAAACATCAATACTTACTAATAAGTAATATGAAATACAGAGTGTTTATAAGTATATATAAGAATAATATGCCAATGTAGTGTGAGACACAAGTAATATAGCAGTAATATGAAAATAATATGACAAAAGTTGAGGAATAATGGAAAATTCTTAAATTTATAAAAAGCATTTATCTCTGGAAATTTTAAAATTTCTTTTTCATTAGCAAGTTTCTGTTACTATATGCCTTCATGAAGTCTGGTGGCTGAGGCTGTGTAGGAGGCTGCTCTTCACAGTCATGGCAGCCTATGTTTTATCTAGGACTTGGTGAAGGCAAGGCCTTGGTCAAGCTAACCAAGTCAGAAAAGCACTTGTCTTCTCTCCTCTCATGACAGATCTAGACTGTCAGGCTGAATGCTACTGATGCTCATTAATAAAGCTATGGAGTTCTTCAGTGGTAGCACACGACTCTAAAACACCTGCTAGGATTCCTGTTTAAATACATTCTTCTTTATGCATTGTACTTCAACTGTAACTTCTCTAAGGTGAAAAATTCCAATTCTTAACTGCATTATAACTTTAAGTACAAACTTTCCATAAATAGAAGTCCTTAAAACTGAAGTTGTGTATTATGCAACCTTGTTTTCTTCATTTTATACAACCTTGTCCTGTGACTGTGGTCTGAGTGTATTTGCACGACAAAAATTTTCAATGTGTCCTAGTTTTTCCTCTGTGTGTCATATATTTGGTCTGATGACACAAAGGGCATAAGATTTAGTTTCTGAAAGACCCTTGAGTGTTTTAAAATTTTCACTTTGGTACAGTGGTTGTCATTACAAAATGGTACCTAATATATCACTCACTCCCTATTCTTCCAGCAGAAATATCTATGTATTTATTGGCAGATGGCGAATTGTTAATTGTTCCCAATAGCACCTACTTCATGTAATGCAATTTTAGGGCCAAAATTTGCCCTTAGATCGACTTTTCTTCAGTGGTGTGGAGACTACAGTTGGCTTCTAACACCAACAGACCCTTTTAAAGTTAAATGCCGTGCCTGTTTTTGCAGATCTCTTTTAATCTTGGCAGATAAAAAATTATGCTTTGTCTTGGTACATGTGTGCACCAATCGCTTCAGGAATCATAAGCAAACAAGACCCTAACTTCAACAATTCAGTTCTGAAAGGTAGGTGGATTAAGATATTTTCAAGAGAGAGATTCAGAATGACCTTTTTTGAAGGAGAGTTCAGTTAAAACCTCAAAAAACTCAGCAAAGTAAAAGACAACAAAGAAGACTCATAGCTAGACATAAAGTAGAAGCAGAAGTAATGAGAAGGTGGTGAGTAGCCTCATATCAGAGGAATAAAGAAACATAATCAAGTTTAAGATTGAAACAAACTGAAGATACAGCTGTTCACAGCTTTCTACTTAATCTCTGGAGCTCATTGCCACGAGGTGTGCAGAATGCCAGAAGTATAAATGGTGCAAAAAGCTATTAAGTAAAATCATAAGTAGGTTCATGGAGTGTTGGGAAATGTGAATGAAAGATTGCAACCTTCGGCTCAGGCTTTCCCTAAATCACAGATTGCCAGCATCTGGAAGGATTTGCCATGGGGACAATCATGTTATACTCATTCAATTTTTATTCCTTTTTTCTGAAACAACTGCTACTGGCAGTACCAGAGACAGGATCTTGGTCTAGAAGAGTCTTTAGTCCAACCCGTCACAGACATGCTTACAGGAGTTCAAATGCAGCTTTTTTTTCCTAAGAAACAGGGCTTTTTCCAAAAAACAAATTACCAGACTGTGCTTCATTGCACCTGAGACATCCCATATTAAACAGTAGAAGATCATTTATTCTGATCTAAGACTCCTAAAAAAGGTCAAGAATAGTTCAAAGTAAAAGCCTTATCTCTGACTTATTTTCCTTTTTATCAATTCTGATTAAATCATTAATGGTTCTTCTAAAGTAAAAGTATTTGTAATATTATATCACATAAAGTCTGTCTTCATGTTGGATTTGCATTGTCACTGTTGATTTATGTGCTTTTAAAATATTAGTTTTAAATTTTCTGGAATGTTGTTCAAGTCTTTAATGTAGCTTGAAATGTATTCTTTCCATGTTTTTCAATCCAGTTTAAATAATTTAATGAGTTAATCATTTTATTCATCATGAATTCACAACATTTACTTTAGAAGTTGTCTTGACTAGATATACTTTGGTATTTTTAGTGGAAAAAATAGAACTCAATATTTTAGACATTTAAATGTAATTTTTTTAAGTCACAAGTTTCAAAATTAATTACTTTGTCTCAAAATAAAAATCAGTGCCCTGTAAAGGCACTTGCTTTCATTTCTGTAGGTACAGGCTTGCAGTATATTCCCATTCACGAAAATGAAACACTTTATTTCTTCATAATGCAGCACATACTTTTCCAGTGAAACTTACTCATGTTGGTAACAATCTCTCTTCCATACTCCACAGGGTAGCAAATGTGTGCACACATGCACACACTTAGAGGACAGTATATGCATTACTTCTGGCTATAAATAAAACTAACATAAGAGGTTCAACTAAGCACAAAAGAAAATAAATAAAATAAAGTGATATGGATGATCAAGAGGTTAATGCCCAGGGTTTCCTGGAACAATAGAGGGCAATTTCCACATGAGTGGGGCAAACAAAATCAGCTGTATGTTTGTGCTGGGGCTGAGATGCAGCTCACTTTCTCCACAGCAGCTCCCACAGTTCTGTGCTTTGTATTGGGAATGAGGAAGGTGTTTTGGTGGTGCTGAGCAGTGCTGACACAGCACCAAGGCCCCATTTCTAACATTCCCACCTCACCAGCAGGCTGGGGGTGGGCAAAATCTATAGAGTATTCCCAGCATCAGAAGCTAGGAAGAAGGAGAAGGAAGTGGAATATTCCCTATTTACTACTTATCTTCCTGAGCAACCTCTATGAATACTGAAGCTTCCCAGGAATGGGTTGTTGGCGGGAAGCAGAGAATAAAATCTTCTGTTTCCCTCTGCTTCTGTGTGTGTGACCTGTACTTTTGCTTTATTAAACTGGCATAATCTTGACCCAGAAGATTTTCCCATCTTACTTTCTCCCCACCCTGTCGTGCTTAGAAGGGGTGTGATAGGGCGCCTCAGTGGGCCCCTGACACCCAGCCAAGGTCAACCCACTCCAAAGTCACTCTGACAAAAGATTTGACAGACTCCCACATTGCACCTCAAGCCATATTACCACTAGTGAAAAGGAACAGAAAAACTGTCCTGCCTCTGCTTAGAAGAGCACACAGGAAGATAAATTTTACCTAACATTCCAGCTAAAATTATTCTTTCAAACACAGACAATGGGAAACGTTCCTTTATTTCAGAAGATCTCATGCTCCTTTTCCATTTGACTTAAATTATAACATTTAGAAAATACTTTTACCTTTTTTCTTTTTTGATTCTTCTTGGCATAATCACAGGCCTCAAAGGGTAAGTATTGGCTGTTTATGTCTGCACAGCACTCTGGGAAGGTGAGAATTATGCTTTTGCTGATCTGCTACCACAATGAAGCAAAAGATCCTTTCCCTCTCCATGTTCCTTGTACTAGCAAAAACCATGGACAACTCTCCAAGCTGCAGTAACAGCAAACTTCTTATCATGTAAACATTTTTCTTACAATTTAAATGGGTTGGGAGGAAAGAAGAAAAGATTAAATACCAGATTATTTTATGAAGAAGAGTATACTTTATGCCTGACTTAGACAAACCAAGGATAACAAAAGAGCCCAAAATAGAAAAATGAGACAAAGATGGTGTTATGTTTATGTGTGTCACCTGTAGGAAAATGTTAACAAACTTACTGTGTGTTTTTTAATCAATTAACTGGTCGATCTCTTATTAAGCTACAGAGAAATTGGTAAAAACTTACCAGCCTTTTATATGATTACCACTTCAGCTTTGCTTTTCTTATCCTCGAAGTTACCATGTACATTGGTTTGTCTTTAAAGTTTGCTATAAAATCATTAACATGCCGATCTGTAGAATGAAACAAGGCTGAAGCACAGGTACCGGCAAGAGGAAGGGAATCCAAACACCATCTTCACTGTCAAGATTAAGCATTTTCCTCTAGTTCTATGTCCATATGAGATTTCAGCCTTCAAAAACAACCAAATAAAGAAAATATAGAGACTTATTTGCTTGAAATTGTGTCTACTTGGATACAATGATACCATCTCCATCACCTCCAAGTTGCCTACATTTAAGACCGCTTAGGTCTTTAATTTTAAAACTTTTATCTTTTATTTCTTCCCCATCCTGATCCAGTTAGTTTGGGAGGGAGTGCCATATTAAAACATCTGGGATTCATCAAATGTGTTCTTTTTAACACAGGTTCAGTGCGATCAATCCCAGATGCTCAACAACTAAGTTTACATATAAACTGTTCCTAGGTTTTGGCCAAAATCATATTCATCTCCCCATACCTTAAAAGCAGAAATTCTTTAAATAGATGTGATTTAGATTTCAATCATTTAAAAAAAAAAAAACCAAACCAAAAAACAAAACAACAAACCAAAACAAAACCAAAAAGAATGAAAGAAAGGAAGGAAGCAAAAATTGAAAATGGACCTCATTTAAAATATATTTGAGTTAGATATCTTAGTTTATATGCCACTTTAGGCTGGATTTTCAGTGTTATCTGTTATTAGAGTTCAGTAAGACTTCTTGTCATAAGATCCTTCTTTCAGTCACTTACATTTTGAGGCACCAGGACAGCCAATTAAAACTAAAATCTTTGAAGGAGGTCTGGACCAATTCAGTTCAACTCTTCCTGAGAAGTAACACTGGGGAGGAGTGACATAATAGTTTTCCCATGAGAAAAATACTCTGGAAAACAGTTGTTAAAAGTTCTCTCAAAGCAAACACAATGAAATAGGACCTTCAGGTTAGGTGGTGGAGACAGGAAATTCAAGGTATCCTGCAAGTCCTTTGACCACTGCTAAGAAGTTTTAGCTTGAATTTCAAGCAGCATTTTTAAGCTACTAGTTATAGTATGCATGCTTGGCACTGCCCAAGAAGCATCAGTTAAAATGTTTGCTGGAGCTAATGAGCACAGAACTGTAGTGGGAATATTCCAGTTTCCAGGCTGTTTAGTAGACATTTGATTGAGTTTAGTTTATTCCTGGAATAAAGTTTCCATTTGCATAAGTGTAGGACACATAATGTGTATCTGGTGCAAATTATACTTCCCTGCTTAAAACCAGATCTTGTACATTAAGGATATTCTAAGCTGAAGAAAGCACCAAAAGGAAAAAAAATAGCTAACTTATCTAAAGTAGATTTCTTCTCTTCATGAATGCAACAGTTTTCAAAGCTATTATTGAATGAATTTCCAAGGTCAGAATTAAACAAAAGCATTACCTTAATCTAAAGGTTTTATAATGATATCAGAGTCTCATTTCTAGACTTGTTAAACCTCTCACTGACTCAACAGCCTGTATCACAATTTTCACAACTGGGAAAAGGTATTGACATTCAGGGGTAAAACCAGATTCTTTCTATGGGACTTCAGAGTGCATTTTTTTTGGGTCTAATTTACAATAATGATTTATTTTAATTTAATACTTATGGGTCTTTTTAAAAATAATGTTCAGAAGGATGAAAGGCAATTAGTAATAAAAACTCAGCAAATTCTCACAATTGGACTACCATGGTTGAAATAGCTTTTGATGGTGAAAGAAAATAATTGCCTTGTCTTCAAAAGGTTTATATTGTAGCAAAGCATGCCAGAAAGAACCTCTTTTGTCATTGCTTCTTTATGCTGTAATATTGTCTAGGAGCTTGACCATACAGCAGAAACCCAATTTCTAAACCTTTGCAAAGCAGTTAAAGACATTTCTCTGAAGGAGACCAAGGAAGTAAACTTTGTAATATTGTCAAAAAAGATGTGGCTTTTTCAAAACCTCTGTGCAAATTAAAGTGCACAATGTTTGTGAGCTTATTCTTTATAATTACACAAATTTTTGCTCTAATGATTTTGTTGGGGTTGGGGAGAACAAAAGCAATATATTTGCTGCTAAACAAGCCTGACTTCTACCAGTTTGTAACAAAATTATGTCATATCTTCTCTTTAGACATGCCTCACTTACCTGGTCTCAGCTACCTAGCACTGAACCAAAACAGGATGCGTCATTTACATTGGAAATTAAAATTTTAAGATGCAGAATACTCCTAGAATGGGAAAAGGTGGACTGTCTTCTCAGACTTTCAGGTTCCTAGCATAGCCAAGAAGTGTAAACCCACGTCTTTTATAAGAGGATTGCAAAACTTTTTTTCAAGGCTCTCCTTCCTAAAACTAAACATGGAAGCTGTGGGGAAAGAGGCTGCTGAGATCAGGCAAGGCAGAGTTTCACATGACAGTTGTTATAAAAAATTTATTAGGTTTTAATAAATCAAGAGGTTTTCTGGTCATCCAGAAACACAAAATAAAGGTAAATTTGTAACTTATTCCTTCCACAACCAAATACTAATATATATTTGAATATAAAATACAAGGACTTGGTTGTCCTTGTATTTTATATTCAATATACAATATTATATGATATTCAATATATAATATTATATTATAATATAATATATATTATTACAATATATAATATTATACAACACAATATTACGAATCAAGAAGAAGTGATCTCTGATAAAAGGCGAGATTGGGAAATGAAAATAATGAAAAAGAATAAATATTCAAAAACTTGGGGAGGGGGAAACAGGCCTGATAAGGGGGGGAAATTTTTAAAGGAAAAACCAATTTTTCAATTAAGTTGGTTTTTGTCTGCGACAGGTCAAATTCTTTTGTAAATGTTTTAGGTTATTTTAAGGTTTTGGAAAAATGAGTAAGAAAAATGATTTAATAAAAAGACAGAGCAGTTAATTTGAGTCTGAACATCTCTATAGTAAATTTATCACATCAAATCTTTAATGTTTCACTCTGAATCCTGGGAAATACTGTATAAAATGATATCTATGTAAAAGAGAAAGGGAAATATAGTAGGAAAAAAGAAATGGAGATGATTTTTAATCTTCAAGTCCAAACTTCCTTCCTTTTAGCCACTTTGATTAGCTGGACTTAAATAAGAAAGTAAAGAGAAAACCAAATTAATTTAAAGCCTATTAAATTCATGAAGAGCTGCATCTATGTCATCAAAGCTTTCCATTAGGCTCAGTATCCCTAAACTGCAGCTGCTCTTCATTAGTTTAAGAAGGATAAGAATGAAATCTGTGATAAATGGATAGACCGTCTTCCACATTTAGAAAAAGAAAATTCTTTTACTCTCTGATTAGTCCTATAAATATTAAAAAATGTTATGGGAATTTTTGCAATTAAATAACTTAGCAAAATTTAAAAGTAACTTTTTTCATATAGAGTATAACTCTCAAATGGATAACTGACTTTGTTATATACAACAAGACTGCAGCATGAGTTACATACAGCATGCAAGTCTTCCCCTACCAGTGACCTCTGGAGCCTTTCCCTTAAGGAGCTAATACTTGGAGAGAGAATAATTGGTAACTGGTCTGCTTAAGTCTGACAATTCCTTGGTTACCTATACACTCTAATGCAAACATCTCTTGAACTCTGCATCCTAGAATGTATCAGACCATAAAGATTCAGTAATCAGATAAAGCTGGCAGTCACATTTCTTCAGGCTTCATACATCAAAGACAGAGACAACATTTTGAGTTATTTTAATGTCTGCTGAATAGAACATTTTGAATCTCCAGTTGAAAATAAATGTTTTGTGTCACAAGTCTGTATCTAATCTGTCCTAAGCCTTTTGGCAATCACTAAAGCCACTTTGTTACAAAAAAGAGGATGAATGTGAAATAAATAACGTATTCCAGCATGAAAAACAATTACCAAGAGGCTGATTTTTCTTCTGTTTGCACTGGTGAAAAACTCATGTTTTATCTCAGTGAGGTCTTTTTAGTCTAAACACAGCCATACACAGGCAGAATAAACTGCATCTCCTTCCTGCTGTAAACTCAGTTCCCAGAGTCCAGTTTGCTTTTATCTACCTGTGAGCATAAAGCCCACAGACAACAGACACAGATAACATTTGGCATCAATCTGTCTGTCTGAGCTGAAATTTGTTCCTTGGACAATATGATTTTTTTAAATATAGAGAAAAAAGTGCCACATAATTTAGACTCAACTTTTTTCAGATGGAATTAATTAGACCTTGAAGATACCTAAGATGGAAGAATCACAAACCAAGCATATAGATGGAAAAGCTAGAATGCTTCCAGGGTCATTCTTGTCATATTTTGTCAGTTGCTCAGGAGTTTCCAAAGTCACATGGACTTTGGAAACCATGTCTGCCCACAGAATGCAGGGAAGTGGGGGAATGTTGGATTGAGGATTGAGGGTTGAGGAGAGCAATGCCTTTCAACATGAGCTCCAAATGATCGACTTTGAACTTGCATCTGACCTCAGTATGGGCCACAGTCCTCATCACTGTCTATCAGTACCTGAAGGGAAGGTGTCAAGAGGGTGGATCCAGGCTCTTGTGGTGCCAAGTGATAGGAGAAGAGGCAATGGGCAGGAATTGATGCACAGGAATTTCCACCTGAACATAAGGAAGAACTTTAGAGCGCAGTGACTGTGCGCTGGAACAGATTGTCCAGAGAGTTGTGGAGTCTCCCTCGCTGGAGACATTCAAGAACCCTCTGGACAAAATCATGTGTAATGTGCTCTGGGATGACCCTAACTGACCAGCAAGGCTGGACCACAGGACTCACTGTGTTACCTTCCAACCATACCTTCTGGTAGTAGGTTGGTAGAGATAATTTCCAGGTGATTCCTCTTGTTTGGTTCATTCTATACTTCTACTATATCACTGTTCAGGTTTACAAATCATGACGATTACTGGACTGTAGTTTCAGTTTTTCATAACATAATATACCTCAGCCTACTATAACAAGTATATAGAAAATAATTTCAACAGTACTTTCAAAATAATAGAAAAATGACTGTCATATTTTTTTTTGTTGAAGCCACCAGTGAAACCTGTCCAAAAAGCTGTCTGAGGCTTGATCACATGAGGCTGTGAGGCTGATCACATGATCATCAGAACTCAGCATGCTGTAAAAAAAAATAAATTATTAAAGTCAAAAGTCAAACCACCTGGAAATAAACTCAAGGAAAGTATGTCACTAAAGAGACAAAAATTTAAAATAAATGTAAAAAAGCGTATTTAAAATCATATATTTTACTCACATGAAAATGTTTGCCTGTAAAAAAAAGCTATCTTTTTCTTTTTGCAAAATTTAAAAGCCTTTTCTTCTGCAAAGGAAAGGGCATCAGTCAAGCAAGACCTTAATTGTAGTTGAACTCTAGTGGGAAGATCCTTATAAAACATATCTGGAATGATGCAGACAGGATTTCTGAAAAAAGAGTTCACTGATAAACAGTCACCATGTTTGCTACATTAAGTAGTACTCATAAAATAAGTTAATCTTTTAAAGCTTGGAAAGTCAGAATGATAGTGTGATTCAATGCAATAACATCAGGAGCAAGCAGGAAACAGACCCCATCTCTCATGAGCTACAGTGGCTGACGCAGGAAAGAAAAATATATTTCCTCTTCTTTCAACTATCTGCAATTAATAAGCAAGTGATAGGATTGTTGCCATACTGCTTTTGGCCATTTAGGAATCTCATGCAAGTCATAGACTGATGGGATAGACACATTTTACCAAATTGGTGGAGAAAAGTGATATTTCTTAGTCAAGTGTCTAAGCTGTCTGGGATGAGTCTGGGAAAAGGAAGCTGAATTTAAACACAGCGAAATGGAATTAATTTTAGGATCCCAAACCTGTTATTACCACAAAAGCTGCAGATAAAACTGGAATTATTCTGTCCTATTTGCAGTTCATTCATACCATTTGAATTCTGGCATCTTACCTCCCATGCAAGTCTTTGCTTATACTTGTAGCAGGGATACATAGGTTATAGCAGCTTTCCCAATGCACAGATACTTAAAATATCTAGATTCTGTTGTACTCCTAAAAGATGTATGCATGTTTTCACTATATTTAGTGAGTTCCTTAAAAATGACACATGGACACTCAATAATCTGTGTGTAATAATCTGGATATTACTGAGTCATACTGAGAAAAGAGTAATTGTGTGAAATTATTCAAAATTTAAGACAGAAATACTTGCTGGAAGTATTTTGGGTGATTAGAGTGCATAATTCCCTCTGTTACATGGAACTATGGTCTAAAAATGAAAACTAAGTTGCTTTTTCGATTACATTTCTTTCTAAATTCTAGAGTAATAGATCATTTTAGAAAAGTTAAAGTTATCATAGATGAGACAATTATACTTCATTTTTACTATGGATTTAATGTATCAATATTTTACTTCTCTTTGCTTTTCTATGATTACATTTTGACATATTTAGTGTTTCACCAAATGGTTGAGACCGCTCAATCATCAAGTGACTGAGATCAGGGTTAACAGTTTCATACAGAGAAATGGACTTATCTCTGTTACTGTCCTGAAGACTAACATTGCTAAGGAAACAAAATTGATTGCTTAGTATTTCCTCTCACAGCCTTTCCAGTTCACAGCAATAACATGCTGATCATGTTTCTATTTACATGACTGACACACTGCAGGGGTCTCTTGTGACTCAGTCCATGGTGGAGACAACTGTGTTTTCTTCTGTCTATAATTCTAGCATCTAGTGGGGGAAAATTGGCCCTGGCTTTATGCAGCTCAGAAGTATTCTGCAAGATGGGAAGGGATGGTACCTGAGGAATGATATAGCAGCCAGCAACCAGTGCATTCCCTTTGGCTCTTGCCTGCAGGCATCTTGGCAGAGGCTCTTCAGATACACAGGGTGAATTTTTAACTTTACAGGAGCTGCAGCGTGGTCTGCAGGGTTATCTTATACTGCATCAGACCTAGGCAGCAGAACAAAATAGGCCTTCTGAACCTCATGCTGAAGCTAAGTCAGTAGAAGGGTTTGTGAGGACAGATAAATCATGATTGCTTTAGGTGGGCTATGATTTCTGGAAAGGGAGGCTGAACAAGTTTCCTTTTGATGAATGCAGCATACACTGTGCTCTAAGGTGGCCAGAAGTGATCCTGGTGAAAGGACAAAGTAAATTATGATGCAGTCCAGTGAACTGACTTCATGCCACAGCTTTATACTGTCACTCACCACAACACTGGCTTTGAACAAGGCTTCATTCCTCATGCTGTAGGCTGAGCTGAGATCACACGGCTTTAGTTCTTGGACTGCTTCAGCACTGATTTTAGTTCTGTTGTTATTCTGACGGCAGGAGTAAATAATGAGACAAAAAAATGCCAAGTAGCTGAAAGACAAGTTCAGCTGCACTATGAGAAATTGGGGATCAGAGAAGATATTGTGTAATTAATTTTGTTTATACACAGACTCATTCAACTGGCCCCTGCAATGAGTACTCTTTCCTTATAATGAATCTACCACCTTATAAAATCCACCACATTTGGTCATGAGAAACCTATTTTTGTGCCAGTGTTGCTAAGTAATCTAGAGAACTCAATGTACTTAATGATATTGCTTTTTGTCATGGTCACAACTTCTATGATCCTTTGGGCTTTTATGGTGACAATGTATTCTCACTCCTAGTGCTGGAAATTTTACCTCTCCTTCATTGTCTCATTGTCTTTGTGTTCTGTACTACAGAATGGTATTCCTATAGTGAGTGAAATATAAAATATTAATCAGTAGTCCTGGAAGATAAAGCAAGAAATCACAGAATCATTTGGATTGGAAAAGACCCTTAAGTTCCCAAAGTCCATCCATTAACCTAACACTGCCAAGTCCACCACTAAATACTACCCTCAAGTGCCACATCTGCATGTCTGTTAAATACCTCTAGGGATGTTGACTCAACCATTTCCCTGAGCAGCCTGCTCCAAAGCAATGATGGTCTGGAATTCACGTTGGAAAGAAAGAACAGTCTTTGATATTTCTTTTCAAAGCAGATGATATTCTTACACTGACTGATATAAGATCTTGACTTGACTGTTAGATCAGATCCTTTTATGTTGTCTTCTTTAATATTCTTGATGAAATTAATTTCTAGGTCTGACACTCTAATGATTTATATCTCTGTAAACTATGTTAGAATTAATTGTAACATCATTTACCCAGTAATAAGTTCTATAAGTTTTTATAAGTTTCTCTCATCAGGTGGTCTGTGGAGTAAAGGAGGGGATCTGGGTGGAGGAAAGGCACATCTGTGAAAGAGCAAAGGGCATCCCCTGTGGGATCAGCTCCAGCTGGCAGACAGCAGGAGGAGACTGGAGGATTGGGAAAATTAAGCAGACCCAAATCACAAGCTTGGGACTTTTTGGCAGCTTCTGTCCCTCTGACTATCCCAACAATTTTCCATTAACTGTTTTTGAAGATCACTTGCTTAAGGACCTCCTCATCTCCCTTACCCCATCTTTTTGCAATCAACTCCAACAGACGTGTCAGATTCTGCACTAGTCTATGCCTAGCAGGGGTTGAGTGACTTACAAACCAGAAGAGACTGGTTCCCGTTCCCTCAATTTCAATGATAAACCAATGGAATTTGGAGTCAAATTAAGTGCCCAAATCACTCTGCAAAATTACTGTTAATTGATTCACTTCTAACCTCTTGAAATATATACGTTTATTTCAAGAATTGCATATCAGGACTTTGTTATCAACCCATTTGTTATCTTATTTTACAGATCCTGGCCAAAAAATAACAGCTTTAAGAGTCAAGAACTTGTCAAGAAGCAGCTTTATTGACCATGCCTTCAAAAGTAGTGAGAGCATTAAACATAATATTTTACTGGGAAAGGCTGGAAATGCAAAGTATTTTTGGCCTGATACAGTAAATAATTTTCTTTTTTTGGTATGGCAAATAAAGGCATCTCTATCAAAACAGATCATCCCTCAGGCTAGTATATGCTGCTTTTCTAAAAAACATGCCCTTCCTCCTCAAGATACATTTGAGTGTATATGAAAGGCAAACACAGATGAATCAGATTAACAGTATTGGAGCATGTCAGCCTGAGATCTGTAAGGATCAGTGCTTGCCAATAGCCAGCCACAGTCAGAGTGAGAACATCAGGCTCACATTACCCATCCTCCCCTGAGCAGATACAAATCTCACATGTGTCAAGTGAGTGTTCACTGCTGGTTAATCATAAGGACAGTGGTGGCTTCGTCAGCCTCATGACTGACACCATTGCAGCACCAGCCAGGAAAAAATATTTCTCTGTTCAGCATGGCATTTTATGCACTTAATTTTGAAATAATTTCTGGGGCTATCCTCCATGTTAAATATTTCCACAGCTTCCTGAAGGCCTTCTTTTTTTATCCATCAGCTGAGACTGATTTCAGTCGATTTGTTCTTTCAAGGTCATACCAATTGTTATTGATTAAGCAGTTGCATAGGAACATGTGTTTTCAAATCTCTCACCTCTTTTTCTGTAATCATTTTTCTGATATTTGATATATTTGAACAACAAAACAAGCACCAGAACATAAATTCACATAATACCACATGTGAATATCTTTAACTACCCACATGCTGTGACAAGTATATATATATGTATGTATATATACAGATAGCAGGAAGAAGAAAATTCAGGATAACCTGGATAAACCACCAGTGAAATTTTTAGTGTTTCTGCTGATACATTTTAGCTATTAACATGCAAGGAGACAGGCTCTTGAATATGCAGTTATTTGTAAATCTATGAAAATATGCCAATCATACATTTAACAGATGTAGATTTTTTTACTTTTTAAAAATTTTTGTCTTTTACAAATAAAACCAAAGATCAGAACTAACCTTCTTGTAGGCCCCCTTTAGATAGTGTAAGGCTGCTAGAAAGTCTCCCTGGCATTTTAGTCTTTGTATACTAAAATATGTTTAAAAACACACACAAATTTTGTTTTCATATTTCAGTAATCATTTTATTATCCACAGCTATATTCCAAGACATACAAAACACAAGCCTAATATGAAAACATTTTGCTTAAGCTTGAAAAGCTCTTATCATTAAAAAAGCTAAATTAGAAAAGAACACAAGAAAGTTAAAGATTTAGTATTCTGCAACTATTTTGGGCTTGTAATGTGTGAAGCAGACTTGATATATTCAGGATGCAAATTAAAGCTATGGATAATAATAGTTGCTAATCTCAATTGTAAGTGAAATGAAAGTGTAAGGATATTTATTTTTTTCCATGGAAACAATTATCGCTTATTTATGTCTTTCTATTCCAAATGACTCCTCCTAAGACTAACCAGGGATATTGATCTCTCCTAGTAGTTCAGAAAGTGAAGGGTTTCCTTTCGCAATATCTGTTTTCAAAGCTCACCTAAACCTAGAAGCAAAACTGATGTCAGCGAGCCTAAATCCTAAATCTAGATAATCCAGATTTTCTGAGATTTTCTGTCCAGCTAATGAAACCACTGACAGAGTGTCAGTCACAAGACAAGATTGCCAGCTTTGCTGTCCTCAGGGGGATGTGTTTAATGAAGGAAACATACACTCTGAATATAAATATCTCATGCTTTATAACACAGCTCTGAAACCAAAGTTACTGAATATGCCCTGGTATGACACAGAAGAAATATGGACACCAACACCCCAGTTGCTCAATTTTTCTGTAAGTCCTTCAGAGCAAGTTCCAATGCTTATTAGTACCCAGAGACATCAGAGGAACTAGTATTTGCTGTTGGGTCTTGATTTCTCTGCTCCCTCTCTGCTGTATAGAAAGGAATTTCACTTCTTTCACCTTGTGGGACACGCTTGAGTGATCTTGCAAGAAGGATTCAAGACATGTCTCCAGAAGCTCTGGAGAGATTCAGTCTGGTTTCCTTCCAGGGAAGCAGAGCAGGGCAGTACTTCAGTTTTCATGAACTAATGGCATTTTCATCAGCACAGAAAGCTTGACTACTCCTGTGCAGAGAGTAACACTCTGAACCATTGTAAGAGTCCAGTGGAGAAATAGTTTGGTGACAGCTTCAAAGTCCCAACTTGTCAGCTTTTAAACTTAAAAAATTGCAGTCTGGTGATTTATAGTGAGCATAACAAGAACATAAAAATGTTTTCTAAAACATTCTTCGTTTGAAGCAAACAAATCTGAGACCTTTGGTCAGCAAAGCTCTTACTTTACTGACCCAAGTGTAACATTACAGTCTTTATGAAACAAGAATACAAGCGCAGTAACAAAACAGTCCTCAGTGTGATCTCTGTCATTACAGATAAAAGACCAGAATCTCAGATTATACTCTATTCTATTTGTAGACTTTAAGCCTAAAACAACAAACAATTAAAAAGTCATTTTAAATGCAAATAAATCTGAGAAAAAAAGAAAAGCTGTAGTTACTTTCTGGATGTACTTGACAAAAGCCATTTCATCTACCATGTGTTGCAAGATAAGATGTTATAAAATATTTATAGGGAAGAAGCACCCATATTTTTATGAAAAGGACAGTATTTCTGCAATAATTACTAGAATGAAATATAATTTCTGGTTACTAAAAAATCCCTACCCTTTCTATGCATTAATATTAAGGTGAATGACATATTCAATAACAGTGCAAATGACAATCCAAAAGTGGTATGCAAAATGTCTCCCCCAGGAGTATCAGTTTACTTTTTGGATCATATCCAAAGCTCTCAAAATTCTTTGAAATTCTTCCTATTGGTTTCAATAGGGTCAGGCCCCTATAACATTATATCACTCTACATGTTGTTGAACCTAATATTGCTCAATTGTTGAACCTGGGGGTCAACAGTCTTCTAGTTCAGTATTTGCCTTGAAGAGACATTTCCATAATATTTTCATCTTTTTGTACCATTAGTTTTAATTAAAACCACCACTTTTTTGTCTCTCACTTTCCTTCTTTTGCCACAGTTGTAGCAAAAGAAAATGGATGTAGCAGTTTTTATGAAAGGCTCTGCCTGGCAGAGTACCATGCCTTCATTCCTGCATAAGCTGTCACAGGTACAACCTGTGCCCAAATTAGTAGCAGTAATAATATAACAAAGAAAAAAAACCTAAACATGTTCAGATAACTTTAGGCACAATAAAACCCATGAACCAATTAAAACTCATCAATTGCAAAAGCAGATTTGATATTCAACTTTCAAAATCTCCTGACATATATTCATTTAATGTTTCAAACATAATGTAGTATTAAGTTTAATTTAGATGTTTCCTCTTCTTGAAACTTTTTACAAGTTACATTGTCATTCTTGTGTCCTGTTTTTCAAGTATATTCATCTGGCTATGAGTGCAAAGAAATTAATTGCATCAAAAAGATGCAACTATTTTCTTGAGGAGAGATATGCTTGGGAGAAAAATGAACAATTAGTTGTCCACATAAGCAGCAACGTTCTAGTTATGTTAGTAAATTCACGTGCATGTGTAAGTGCAAATATGGTCAATTAAATTCCATCAACTCCCAGATTATATTTCAGGGTGGAGCTATGGCTGACAGAGAGAAGATACGTCAAAGTTCTGCCAACAGCTGCTTGTGATATCCTGGTCTTCTGGAGGAAAAGTGGGGAGTTTTTATCTCCATGCCAAAATCTTCCATCATATAAATCCAGATTGGTGCATACACTGCAAACTAGGGGAAAGCTTGGATTGCACAGAACTATGATTGATGCTTCACCATTAAAGCAGTATGTCTAATAGAGGAATAAAGTGTGACTTCAATCCTTCTCAAATTTTGAGAACTATTGTCATATTATAACTAGCACAAATGAGATTTTTCTTTCTCCTTAGGGTTAAAAATTAACCTTCTATGAAACCATAATAAATGCACATACTCACAAAGAGAAATATGTCTAACATAGAGAACACTTCAGCAACATTTTAAGACTTGCAACCCTATTTTTCTTGTAAGGTACCTATGTGAAGAAGACCTTGTGTTCTATGAGTAGAAAATTTCATTAACCTATTCAAACCAAAAAAAATAAAGGAGACAAATCTCAGGCTTGATCACTCAGCAGTCATTCACTAGCAATCAAAAATTGAGCCTTTTGTATGTAGCAGCACATAACAGTAGCCAGATCTCCATTTAGGAAGCCTTTGTAAGAATTAGGTTCATCTCATAAAAGTGACATGACCTGTAAAATTCAGAAATATTTTTGACATATGACTGGAGGTAGCATTATGATCCTCATGCAACAAACCTTTCAGAATCCTGTTCAACTTTAAGTACATGAAAAAGCTGTCTTCTTTGTTGCTGCTTGTGTGAATTCTGGCCACACACCTAAAAATTTTGTGTAGGTTTCATGCCTGAAAACCAAGGTTATCTGTCTGAATCTCCAACTATGTACAGCAGTGATTCAGGAGCAGCAACACAAGCCCACACCAAAAGCAATATAATAAAATGTTTCGACTGTTTCTAATAAAAACCCTCAGAATCCAAAATTAATTATATGTTTAAATATTGGTTTATCAAACTAAAAAATCTTACTCCAAGGACATGGAAATAAATAAAGTAATACAAAAAACAATACAAGAAGAATAATGAATGTTTAATAATATACCTGAGTTTCCTAAATTCACTTTGAAGGGAAAGAGCTGGGAAAGGTTTTATTTCTACATCCTTGCTGTAGAATTGTATATGACAATAGCTTGAAAACTTCAATAATGTGATAACAATGCTTAATTTTACAAGTAGTGTAACTGGAGGTAAATATTTAAAGTCATATCTGTCAGTAGAATGGATATATGTTGTAACCTTCTGATTTTAATATTTTTATTTTTCCATTCTACCCTCTAAGAATACAGTTCTACCACTAAGCACTACCAAGAAAACTCACAAATTATATAAATAAGGAGTGGATTTGGATTTGGAATACAAATAAAGAATGCTAAAAAACAGCATTCAGACTCAAGCATTTCTTTACAATGCAATGCTCTAAAACCTAGACCATGATCTTTTCCAAACACACATAAAAATATTCACACAGTGTGTTTCAATATGAAATGCCATAACTTTTGCCTCCTATATCCTATCCCCCTAAGATGCTGAAACCACTGTACCTAATTTTTCTCTTTCTCATCTAATGAACAGTGGTCACCAAAAGAGGTTAAAAAAATATCAGTAGACCATGTACACATCTAATCAGAGCTAATAGGATAAGTTTTTTACATATAATTGTTCCTTGCAACAGGTAATGAATTATATTAATACTAAAAATGGCATATTGGTAAAAAAAAATATTAGATTTTACCAAAACAAAGAAAGTGTGTGATTGGAAAAATCAAATTTATTAGTATCTGAAAGTCATAATACTTTGTAATAAACATTTTTTCCTTGGACAGTGAAAGGTAAAAGGGCAGTTTCTAGTCTATAATATCAATGTGCTTGCATTTAAGTAGCTGGGTTTTTTTACAGAGAAAAGAGTTCAGGCATAGTGAGCTGCCCAATCCTTTAAGCTACAATTCCACTGTGAGTAGTAAATTCTGTATAAATGTGCAAATTTTAGGGGGCATGTGGGAGGATTTTTTCCAAGATGGAAAAATAACTAAGGCATTTTTATTTCAATTAAGCAATAAGTAACACAGTTGTGATGACAAAATTTATGTTTGAAACATCTGTAAAATAATTTTAGTTATTAAAATGTAATAGACATAATATAGGATCCAATATATGTGTAAAATTATAGTAGTGCATTATTGCAGTCTGGTGTCCACCTGTCCTGAGGAGTTATGTAGCAGGAACCTTGCTGGGAGTTCTCTAAAATGTAATAAAACATTATTAGCACAGGGAATTCTGGACAGATGTCAAACTGGTCACAATCTCTGCAGCTAAAGTGTTTCCTGCAGTAGAGAGCTTGAGTGCTGGGGCTAAGGTGAGACATTTAAACCCAAGATTTAAATCATGCAAAGCCATGTGCCTGTGCTGCTGGTGTGCTGGGAAGCAGTTACATTTCCCATGTGCCAAACTTGCTTCCAACACTTGAGCATCCAAATATGCACCAAGGGCCCTGTTGGACTCCCCCAGGAGTCCCAGTGAGCTGAGGCTTTGTACACACAGCAGGAATGTCTACACACAGTTTTGAACGTGTTGCCTTCTCAGATTTTGAAACCATCTTCAAAATGGGAAGCTACATTGTCCATCATGATTGACAGTGGACTCCTCAGAGTCCTGCTACTTGAAATTGCTCTCTTAAGATAACACAATGACTTTAAGTTAGGTAAAATAATGCAAGTGGCTCTATAAGATTTTTCTTTCTCTGGGGCATAACCCTTTCTATTCCACTCAATCTAGCTGAGTATCTTGCTCTCAGGGTTGGTTAATGAAATTGCTGGTAGGATCAGTAAAGTGATTTCCCCTTCCTCTCTCTATAATGGTGAAAGTGATAGATCTGGTGCCACAGCCATCTCACTTGCCTTCTGGGGAATTGAAGGGAGCCCAGAGAGGAGAATAAATCTGAATTTAGACTAATCATTACTTCTGAGGTGCACAAATTCTTTATAAAGCTAGCTGATTTTTTCATTCCTATTGTAATGTGGTAGTTTTTCACTAAATCTACTGACACAGACACTCTGTTGCTTTATACAGCTTACAAGTCATGCTAAGCTGGTAGCTCATTTTTACACCAGAAGTTTGTGGGTTTTTTTTTGTAGAGTTTTTTGAAAATGCCATTAAATGCAGGAAAATCTCAAGATTTTTCCTGTCTTCTGTATATCTGCTACATATTCAGTATGATACTTGGAACAGCACAATCTGACAAAGCCTGGGAATACATATTTTTACTTCAGTTAGCACTTGAATCATCCTTTTGGGCATCAGAATTCCACAATTTTTTTCCAGTTGAGATCCTGGCTCTTCCTAAATCTTCCCTGGCAATTCTGCAAGCAAGTATAACCTTAGCATGATGAATTATCCCATGAATAGAATGTAGCTCCATGTTTATGTGTGTGTCCTTTCTTGGTTCTTCCTCTCACCCAGTAAAAGCTTCAGAGACTCTTCTGTTGAATAAACTGTCAAGAAAAAGGGACTTTATTTTAACAGTTGATGGTGGGTGGATACTGTGCTGTGATATAACAAATATATTTTGAAAATTCCCAAGAAAATACTAGTTCAGAGTGACAGATATGAAAAACAATTTTTAATTTTTTTGGATCCCTGAAATTTAATTTTGACAATTCCCAAATGTTTACATATAGTCCTTCAGGAATGGTGCTCATCTCATATGGGGACCAGGACAGGTTTATGTGCGGTGCTTCACAATCTGCTAGGATGTGACAGTCCCAACACTGATGAAGTTTAAAAAAATAAATGAAAATAAAAATATAAGACAGAAAATAATTAGAAAAGGAAAAAATTAAGAGATCACATGAGCTTTTCAGAGCAAGATAGAAACTCAGTGGTGGTGTCAGTACAAGAACCAAAATACCATTTGCTTGTCCCAACAAATGCTTGTCCAGGTTGTAATCCAACTGACTCACTGCCAAGCACATGTTACATTTAGCCTGTCCAACTGAAATGCCCATAGTACAAGCCTAAAGAGTCCTGCTTTTCTTTAAATTCTCCAAGAAATAAGGGCCTAAAAGGAATTGGGGTTTCAAAGTACCTTGTGGTAACAGAAATATTGTTGATATCCTGATACTTCCTGGTTGGTAACACATGGGATTTATTTCACTTTTCTTAAACATTTCTCTAAATATACTGAGATAGAGTTATTCCATGCTGATTAAAATAAGCAAATGACCCAAAGCATTTTTTTAAAGATGAGAAAAAAAGTGTAACTGAATTGGGAAGGTCATGGAAACAAGACACAAAAGCTATAAATCTATTTAAAAGTAATATTTATTTAAATCTTTATAACTAAGGCCAGAGTTGAAGAAACCTGCACAAATATTATAATTTTGTGCTGCAGCAGGAATCCATAGGTGCTCTTCTGAGAAACCAGAAAGAGTGTGTCAGTCTCAGATGTACATTGTTGAGTCCATAAATTACACTATTGAAAGAAGCTTTTTTAATGCACTCTTTTCCATTCTACTTCTGTTGCTGGGTACACTGACTGTTTTTCTAGTGAAACTTAGTCACACAGTACAAATATTAGTAAGCAGAATGTGAAATAAAATGAAAATATGATTTGGTTATGCTTGGCTCCAGTAGACTAAAGAATATAAAACATTATCAACAGAGATTTTCCTTTTTTGGTGGAATGTGATACAGTGGTAAAAGAAGGCAGGGCAGGAAGAGTTTGAAGTTATGCTAAATTTGCTACAGCAGTTTAATTAGGGATTTGGATGTAAAATGTTTTCTATTAAGTCCTTGCTTATTTTTAGCAAGTCCTGTAGCCTTTAAATTAATGTCATACACAGATGTTTTACAAGCATGAGTTATTTACCAAAGCATGTTTACTATTGAAACACAGTAGATTTACTGCCAAATACTTTTCCCTAACTGTTTTAAATGTCGATAAGTAACAGATATGTTTTTACTGAAGTTTATCACTTCTGTTTGGGCTGCTGAAAATTTCATAAGGTGACTACAGATCTTCAAGAACCCTCCTCTCATAGGAACAAGAGTCCAGATGTTTGTTCTTTCATTCAGCTAAGCTTCAGTTTTATGCAGTTTTTTGCTCGCATCAAGAGTGGTTTTGACTGCCCTGCTTTGGAAATTAGGGCTTCCTGAGGTTAGGCAGCAGTGTCACCCTCACCTCACCTAACTAGTCCTGAAGATCATCCTGGAGATAGGTATGCCTCAAAGCTCAGTTTGCTCTCTCCTCAGTCATCACAGCTCACAGTCACATCAAACCACAAAAGATAACTTCCAGGAAAGGTGCTAATAGAGTATCAGAATTGTGTTGAATGTCTTCTGTTCTGCTGCCCATGCTAAGCTGTCAGTAATCTGCAGCAGAACATGAAGGCACAGAGCATTAGCCTGTCACCTTTACAGTCATGGCTGAATTCATCTACTTCAGCCCTTGTTAATCATGTGTGACATGCAAACATTTCACTTTCAGTAGAGCAGTTTTATTGAGATGTTACTAGGCAAAAATTAATAATATTGAATTTTGCCTCTTCTGACGATTATGGTCATCTTGCTCGGACACAGAGCTGCAGGCTTAGGAAGTTCCTGAGTCATAAAATATTGGAGGCTGGAAGAATATTTTTGAATTACTAAATCATTGACGGAATATATCCTATGTTTTCTTTTATATCCTATGTTTTCTCTGTTCTGAAATTTCTCACCAGACATCTGGTTTTGGCCTTCGTAAAGGAGAAAGAGTTTGTGGAGGTGAAGTCAATGGGCTATCTGATCTTGGCACATAAATCTCTCCTTTCTTTGACTGAGAAAAAACACAGTGACATCAGAGATCAAGCAGTGCTTGGCAAGTAAGAATTGTGAAAAATAATGAAAAAAGAGGACAAGTTCCAATAAAGGACATAGAAAACAAACAGAACCAAAACCACAGAACCTACCACACAGTAGGAAAGTATTTCTTAGTCACACATCATAACCACACAGAAGACAGATCTACATACAAATGTTAATACCTGAAAGAATGAAGAATGTCTAAAAGTAGGATGGAATTTGACCTTCACATCAGTCTATAATCAGTCATTCTTGGAGCCAGGATGAGAGTCTGTATGATCTTCTGAGAGACTTTAATGGTTCTGCTACAGAAGATTGACTTTCCTTCTGATAATTAATGACAACAACACTAACAGCACTGTGAGCTGGAAAAGTTGACTAGAGAAGCAAAAGACTAACCAGCCATTTCAGGATGAGCTTTCGTGAGAAGCAGAAGATAAATAAAGACCAAGGAAATAATTTTTAAACCGTCACAGCTATAATGATGAAAACACCATACTAAGAAACAAAACACATTTCTTGATCAGTAACGTTTCATTTCAGGCTGGCTGCATGGGTGAATATGTACTCCCTACTAAGTTCCTAAAGGACACCCACTACCACAGTTTTAATTTCATCTGTATCAAGCACAATCAAAGATTATGTCCCACTATATTGGTATTATAGACCATTACCAAGGACCCAGCCTGTGAGTTGTAGAATGTGGATGAACTGCTGGAGTCACAATGTGATCTTTGCATTGTCAACCACACATCAATCACGATGCAGCCGTGCAGAATCAGGAAGCACTCCATGGCTACACAGTTGTCTTGAGTGTGAACTGCAAAATGTGGAAAGTATATTCCCTGTCTTCAAGAGGTAATTATCTACTGAGTTACTTCAGTCAAATTTCAGCACTTGCAAGGCAAGAAATTATCTCAAATTGTTTTAGAGAAGTATGCAAAGTCTCATGAAAATTATTTCATCACTGATGGAGAAGAAGAATTAATATTATAATGAGTGAAATTATATAAGAAAATAACTGCAGTGTAGGAGCATATTATAATGTGTTTAACAGTTTTTTTAGCAATTAGTTTAGTTCTTTCAAATTGAATCAGAATTCATTATATTTTCCAATCACAATGTGATTTACATAGTACTATAACAACAAAAAATAATCAAGTATTTGTAACCTTAGATGTTTAATATTATCTCTTTACTCTAGGTTGAAGGCATGGCACGGTCAGATTCCATAAGCAGTAGCTGCTTTTTTCACAGCAACCAGGTAATGGCAACTGCAACTATATTTCCAAATTAAGGGATAAATCTTCCTGCAACCTTCCATACCTGACACCTGCTTAGGGCCACCATTTCCCAATTATCTTTTCCAGTTTGGGGTGCTGCAAAGTCACAAGGAAGTTTCTTTTTTCAATGTCTCCTTCCTTCACCCTTTTTTGAGTGAAGCTATTCTTCAAGAAAAAAGTTCAAGGCTACACATTCTTTCCACATATATGCACCATTAACTGCAGCTCATTCACAGAGCAAATCAGCAATTTCTTCATAATTTTTCCCTCCTAATGAGCATTAAAAATGCTTTTCTTTCAGCCACACTATCTTCTGCATGAGGAAGTCCGGGCATTCACTTTTAATTCCCCACTTTTGCAGCATCATGGGACTTAATCATCATAGCGTGGCTGACATCATTTCGGTTTTGCCATCCTGCAACTTTAAAATGTCCAGGCTTAGAACAGGAACAGAACACTCTAACTTTACAGAAATTGCAGAGGTGTAAAAAGCTTTTAAAAATAATGTAGCGAACACCGAGGGAGAGTTTTAAGTATTTGGGAGGACTACAGACAAATTTGATGTTTTGTCTCTCTGTTTACAGTGAAGGAGAAAAAAGATCTGAAAATAGATTGCAATGTAACCTTGTTTAAGTACTTTTATATGTTTTATGTGTTATGTGAAAATATCCTATGAGACATGGGAATGAAATTAGGTGCTTGCTTTCCATTTGACCTCACTTTGTTCTGACTGTAAAAATGGTCACTAATGTTTGATTCTTCTGATTCCTTTTTGTAGGAAACAAAGAGATCAAACTAAGTTGCAAGGCACTGAGTACAAATCTACCCTGTTACTAAGGTTGTTCCAATGCAGAGAGAAAGCATGCAATTGAATGGATCGTATTGTGGAAAGCAGTCCACTTAAATGGAACTAATTCCCAAATCTCAAACCAAAACTGAACGATTGCACTACAATGTTTATTGTATTCAATTTTATGGATAACTTTGCCAGATATACATTGTAAAAAGCTATTGTATATGATAGCATAACATAAATCAGTCAAATATAATTTGGACACGGAAAACCAGAAGGATGTGTGATGTCTGTACTGAGTTTGTGTATCTTATGCGCAGGCAGTTTTGTGATTTTGATTTTCATGGAAATGAAATCTGATTCTAAACATATAAAAGTAGCCAAGTTAAAAATGTGTTATCTTGGCTGTATTGTACATACAGCTTTGGGATGTAAACTTTAGGTTTTTAAATGCTCGTTTTGGATCGGGACATGTGGCTTCAAAAACAAAATTGTGGCATTTCTTCCCTTTACTTTTACTCATCCCATTTTACTACAGTTCAAAAATACTGTCAGCTGAGAAAATCCCAAAATTTTATTTGTGTCTCTTTTTCCTTTTTTTTAAAAAAATAAATTATTCGGAAATGCTATGCTATTGTCTCACAATGCTATTTGTGAGACAAGTAATCTTTAATGACAAATAATTTTCCTTAGTACATAGAGAATTAGTAAATCTACCAAAGATGGATTCAGTGGTTACACTTACATTTATGAACCAGTTAACTACATTTGTTTGTAATATTTAGCATTTTTACTGTCCCTTCTATGCTCCTACACTCACATTCAAATTCCCCAGTATACGTGATATTCTACAAACACAGTGAAAATTACATGAACGTTTTATGACAAGAAATTAATTTTTCAAAGAAGGAGAAGCTTTAAGGAAAACTGACCCACAGGACGGGAGAAGTCTAAGGTTATGAAGTCCAGGGACAGCATTGTAAAATTACTTTCTATTTTCTCAGCTTTATCAAGCACAATTGGCTCATTGGACAAGCTGAGCTGTCAGCCACCAGAGCAAACTGATTTACCAGATCCCCTGCAAAGCATTTGTACCACACATAGCACTAATATCCTGTGCCAGAGCCATGGAATTGGCTGGCTGCAGCTCCCTTGCACTGTAGGCATAAAGAGAATTGGGACAGGGCTTTGCCAATATGAGATAGGCATAACCTCACAACAGCAGAGACAGAGCTGAATGAATAAGAACAGAATGGAGGAATCTGGCAGTGACTCAGGTGAAGCTGAACCTTAGAAATAATACCCCTTTTCTTCTCTTCATGCAGGAGAATTGTCACAGAAGTGTCATACCAGTGGGTTTGGCCTAGCGGCTTCCCTAGGGCACATGGTGCATCTAGGGGAGTATATCTGAATATCCCAAAGGCAGGAGTTACATGAAGAAAATAGACTAAGTTTGATGAAGTAACATGTTACATGTGTTTCTTAAATCCTTTCTGAGTTAGGCCCCTGAGCTTTAAAAAGGTGAGCAATAAAAGCTGGTGTGTTGAGTATCCATATCCTGTACTGCATTCTTCAACAGGAGATAAAATGTTCTAGTAATGGAAAATCAAAACAAAACAATCTTGCCTCAGAGTATTTTTAAAATCATTTTACAGGGCTATTTGCAACATTTCATTGCATTAATAGTAGAAATAAAAAGGCATTTTTCATATTATTTCCTATTGGTCTTCATGATTTTGCCACCAAGACCAGGCTGGTGACATCAGGAATATATTTCTATTGCCCTTTGCTATCATCCAGCTTGCAGTACTTTCTGGGAGGCCAGGTGTCTCCAATTTGGAAGAAATTATTAAAATCTGTTCAGCTGGTTCTGCATCAAAGAATTCTGTAATTGCTTGGTTCTAGGGCTTTCTGCCATCTGAGGCTGAAATGGCAACCATCTGTTAAGAATTCTTCCACTGAGTAATTTTATTCATATTCTGAAGAACATCAGGGAAAAAAAGCTAACAAAACCTCAAAAACTTTCTTAGTTATAGCATGGTTATGAATGGAGCTCTGAAACATTCATCTCCCAGTAGTTCTTGTTGTCAAGCTTCTACACTGGTTGACTGTGTAGCAGGAAGAATGGTTTACTTACCATGAAACATTATTTTTTATGCTAATGATCACTCACAGGACAAACAACCAATGTTTTTTTCTTATTCATTCATGAATATAATCCCTACAAGGTGCTGAGAGCTCCACAGTTTAAATTAAAGGAAATTCCTGGTCTAGGAGGTGTAGGATTTAATAGTCTTTTCTATAAAAGTTTCTGGAAAATAAACATTCACATTCTACTATCTAAGGTCAATTTGTCATTTAGGTTAAGGTTTACCTTCAGCAGCCTTTGCCATCTCAAAGAGAAGTGTCTAATCAAAACCCAGTCCTCTAGGTTTCTTCTGTACTCAATCCTTAGGCATGAACATATCTACTGAGCAATTCACCTTAATGTTCATGGCCTTTGGATCCTTTCTTTGGTGTGTTCTGATAAAATGAAGTGCTTATTTTTTCCAACTCTCTGTGTGTTTTCCCAATTTTATAACTGCTGAGGCCCCATATATATTCTTACTAAAACTTCAGACACTAACTTCTGTTGTATTTAGCAATAGTGAAGGTTATATGAATAGATCTAGTATCATAACACAGTATATATGTACAGGAATACTAATTCTATGATTTCTGGTTTCTGAAAAATGTACATTTTGGGTTTTGATTTTGCTGGTGGTTTGGTTTTGGGTTTGGTTTTATTTTATTTGTGCTTAGGGAATGCAAGGGAGTAGATAGTATCACTCTGTTGCCTAAAACATCTCTGTCTTGAATGACAGCCACACAAAATAACTTTTCCCCTTGAAGAACCTAAAGACTAAAATAACTATGTGAGTGGATGACTTTCCAGGTAGATACTCGAGGAACAGAGGGACTGAGTTAACCAGAACTTCAAAAGATATCCAGAGCAAGGGTTGGAGAGGACTCTTCATTTGGAAATTCACATTTTTGTGTTCATCACTGCAACCTCTTCAGCTTTTTTGTAGGGCTTCTCTTTGTCATTTTAATAGACAACTATCAACTCTATCTCCTCACATCTGGAGAAGCCAGCACTCTGCCACCACATTCCATATGTCAGGCTCTTAATACGTGCTTTTAATCCCAGTTCTCCTTGTCCTAATACTGTGAAATACTAGAATGTTAGAGAAAGTGACTGCTAAATTGTCATGTTTATAATATTTTAAAGGGTAGGACAAAATGTTGGAATAAAAGCAAAAAGATTGTGGTAGAGTGAAATAGAAGATTTCCAACTCTTGTTGCTCACCTTTATAAAACTCATGGGCCTAATGTGGAAAGTATCAGGAATAACATGTAAAACTTTATTTTTAACTTACTAGAAAAATCAGGTATTTTCACCTCTTCTACCACAATTTTGTCTTACAGTATCTTTAAGAAAAAGTAGGCTGGAGGTGAGCTGTAATGACTGCCTACCTTGTACTTTTGAAGCAGGAATATATTTCTTGTCCTCTGCTTGTACAGTGAATTGCACAGTATGGCCTTGACTATGAGTTTGACTCATTTATACTCTATCCTTTAATACACTATTTCATTATTTCAG
Source organism: Camarhynchus parvulus (assembly GCF_901933205.1). Taxonomy (NCBI): domain Eukaryota; kingdom Metazoa; phylum Chordata; class Aves; order Passeriformes; family Thraupidae; genus Camarhynchus; species Camarhynchus parvulus. The sequence continues at coordinate 133,394,774 of NC_044572.1, forward strand.
AGTTGCTTTTAAATTGCTAGCATTTTAGATATATATGAAAATACAAAGTAGGAGCTTCAGTCTTCATTTGTGTTTAATATGTGCCTGAGTCATTAGTGATCCCACAGGAAGACCAACCGCCCATATAATATATGTGGATTTCGTTCCTAGGCCCAGCAATATGGTAACAGTTTATAGAAATAATTTACCACTTGATGTTTTTACAATGCCTTCCTTTCATATCTTTGTGCCATCATTTAGCAATCACCAATTTCAGGCAGAGCCTTGGTCAAATGCTAAGGCACTCTCACTCTTCCCTTTCTGGTGCAAGCAACAGGGGATTCAAAGTGACAGAGCACCCAAGAGGTGAGACACCACCCACAGACATCTAAGGGAATGGGATGAATACCCCTCAGTGGCAAACAGAGGGCCATGAGCATGTGTTTTCAGTCCACGAGTTTTATGACATTTGGAAAGTGTATTTTACTGGAGATTGGGGACCTGCTTTATTCTAAAGCTCTTTTTCTTGACAGAAGTCTCCTTACCAGCAGAGTCCAGTCTGCAATTTCTTCCCAGAGCCCTTTGAACAAACAGCCTGTTCTGTCCTGCCTTCACTTTGGAACTCCAAGCCCCCAGGAGTCTGTCTGTGAGTTGATGCCCAACCTCAGACTTCTGAGGTCTCTCAGGCAGCTCACTGAGCTGTGGTCATCCCCAGGGACGGACACTTACTGATCCAGCCTTCAGCCCTCCCACCTCAGCGAAGCCTGGGGACTGTGCACTAAGCCATGTACTTTGTTAATTCATTAATGTCCTTTAGTGGCTCTTAGATCATTGTGGTAACAGAATTACTGTGATCAGGAATGCTGTTTTACAGCAAAAAACAAAACTGAAGCTAAATTGAGTGTGACAGTGACCATAGAGAAGAATAACATTGTTAATGGAGCCCTTGCACTGCTCAGATTCCACAGGCAACACTGGGATTGTAAAACAAGACTTAGTTTGATTTTATGCATAGCAACAACATCAAAACTGACAGAAACAAGGGCTGTGAGATAGAAACATACCAAAACCATGCTTATGTCAGAGGAGTTTTGACTAATGAACTGAAGACAGGAGGTCTGAAGAGATATATTCAGTACTAAGGTTAGTAGCAACCCTGTAACTTAGCCAAATGTTGTTTTCTCAGCTCCATTTTGTTTCTACTAAGGGAGCTGTCTTATTTCTCTGCTGTTGTTGTATTGAGAAGACTTAATACCAAAAGAAACTTCTTTATAGAACAACATTGTCACAGCAAGGAAAATGTAATGGTGGGCACTACATTAGCACGGTCAGCCCTTGCTCAGCTGTGCCAGCTCCAGAGCATCAGGGGCCATGGACCGAGGTGTGTGGGAACCTGGCATCAGCTGGTGTTAGGGGGCAGAATATGGGCATGACTTGTAAGAAGGAATCTCCCACAGCAATATGGCTGGGAATGAACCCAGAAACTGTCAGGGCGGTTTGCAGTGAAGTAACATAAGTCACATTAGTATCCAGGTTTGAATGAAGCTTTTTGCAAAATGTGGATCTCCATTATGGATAGTTAAACCAGCAATTGTAACATTCAGGTTCAAATAAAAGCCCTGACATACTGGAAGATGGAAATGAGAGAAGCAAAAACTGAGATGTTCATTATTGTAGTGCATAATGTGGCATGTAAATACTTTCTCTATGTAATCCTTTCTCATAATTCAGAGAATATTTTAAGCTTGCAATATCAATTGCCAGGATAATAACCAGGCAGCACATAGAATATAGAATAAATACTCTTTTCAATTCAGCAAAGATTTAGGTAGAAAAAGATCAATTTAGGTAGCAATCAAACCAATTGAACTTGTCAGACAAGTAGATAAAACCAGTGAAATTAAAATACTATTTTTCAGTACTTAATATTGAGCTGTCAGTATCATCAGAAAAAAGAAAATATAAATTCCAACTTTAATAACATACAGTCATCTATGAACTGTGTTGGCACTGATAGTATCTCTTTTGGGAAGAACAATAACCTCAAAGATTCAAACTTGGAAGTATTCACAAAATTCTGCTAACAAAAATATTTTTGAGATTGAAATCCAAAGGAAAAAGAACATGCGAGAGAAGTAAATGTAGTACTCCTGGTTATGCATGCATAAGCCTGTGTAGAAACTCTAATACAGAACACTTGTACACTTCTATAGATGTTTAGCTGTCATGAAAACTTCCCCAAGGGAGATTTCCAATTCTAAAAAGCCTCCACACCCCTCCGAAAAATCTCCCTCAGAATATACTCAGATTCAGGGAGAAATCTTGTAAAAATAGCGTGCCATGAACTGATGTAACTCATTGTGTGTAGTACACTCAATGGAAGCAAGCGGAGGCATAAGTGAAACTGTCTGTATAATTGAGTTTGTCCAGGGGCATTTTATTGCTTACTTGCATGTTTGCTTTTATTCAAACAAAGAAAAGAATAAACTAGAAGGAAAAGAGGATTCTCATAGACTCTCTTTAAGAGACCTAAAATCACTTTTTCTTTACCTTAACTTTCTAGGTGTCTAAGCTTTTTTGTCCTTCCTATGACTGAGCAGGTGTCAGGACCCAGGACATCCCTCTGGCTGTCCTGAGCAGCCAAGACCCCTGCCAGGGGTCTCAGAGACCCTGGCACAGAGCCCAAAATGCCTGTGGTTTTGATTGTAACTCGTGGAGCAAGTTACCAGCCTTAGATGAAGATCTGCAAGCCATGACAAATTAAGTAGAATGATAGCGAATTTATCACGAGGTGAAAAAGTAGATTTTGGGGTTTTTAGAATGGGGGTTCAGGGGGCAAGATGGAGGGAACTGGGCATGTTCAGCCTTTCTTCTTCTTCTTCTTGGCCTCCATCTTCTGCTGTGATGTTGACACTTTTAGATTGGTTTAGAGTAGAAGCTCATTGTCTAACATAGGTGATAGGTATTGGGAAGTAATTGTAAACATTGTACACGTAGTTTTAAGTATAAAGACATAACACTGCCCTGAGACAGGCAGAGTGCCTGTACTGTCTTGCTGAGCACACCTCGGCAAGACAGGAGAAAGAATTTTATAGATAAGATACAATAAGCAACTTTGAGACTGAGTAATGAAGAGCCCTGACTCCTTCTTCAAGTGCTGGGCTGAGAAAAGAGACTTTCCAACTTTTCTCAGAGTCACTCTGACAAGCTACAGACCCTGACAAGCAGCCTGCCACCCTCTGTAACTGTAGCTCTTCAGGGTAGTGATACCTCCAATCCTTGGCTGCATGCCTTCTGGAAATATGGCATAGACAAGTGGCCTGAGAAGTTACTTCCCTTGGAGAACCCTGGCTTAAATACCATGTCTGAAACATTCGGGCAGAATCAGCATCATCCAGTAACCCTCCACATCTGGCTAGAGCCAGATGTGATGCTGACACAGTATAAAGCCATCTACCTTACTTAGAAATCTTTCCAGCAATGTTCCAAGAAGCTATACTACATTTGTAAAAAAGGTGAAGGGGTTGTTTCTGGGCATGGTTCCTCAAAAACCTTTACATGAAGTTCATTTTCTTAACATATTTGCTGTCTGCTGGTACACCAGACCACAAATAAAATATTCATCAATACAGTTTCATCAATGTAGTCACTTCTCTTGACTTGGTATTCCTGATCTATATGACTGTGACTCAAATGTGAATAGGGATTAAAACCAACTATGCCAGTCTTCTCAGGGTCACTATCTTAAACTTCTTCCAAACTTTGTGTTTTTATTTCTTCAATTCATAAACAAATTCAATATATTATTATGCCTAGAGTCAGTCCTTAAAATCACATAGGTTTTGCAATCAAAACTATAAGCAGAAGAGTGGAAGGAAAGTGGCTCTGTTACCACTGGATCCTGTTGAAATAAAGCCAAACCACTAGTAAGCACAGTACACTGATGAGATTAGTCCAGTGTCAAGGTTTCTGCATAAAACTACACAAAATATCAGAACAGTTTGGTGCTGATGTGATAGTATTGCTATTATTGTCGGTGTCATATGGATGTTTTATAGCACCAATACTGGCATGATCTTAAAATATGAAGGTTTCATTAACATGTTCCTTGAATCTGTAACTTTATCCCTTAGGGATTATCTTTCACTCACTGGGAGACTTTTGCTTCCATACATGTCTGATTTCTTTCAATATTTATTTTAATTAAGATTGTCTTGCAAATGAAAATGAGAAAATATTCCTGTCCATAATTATAAGAAATGTTTATTTGACACTTTGTCAGAAGGGAAATATTTTATGGTGACATAGATTTTGTCACTATTGCTAAAAATTTAATTTTACACTGGCCTTGTAGGCTTTCACCTTATGTCTCTAAGTGGCAGTACGCTGGGTAATGCTCCTATTTCTTATAAGTTGATCAAGGAAATTATGAACAGCTGGAGAAGTTGCAGTGGCTTTCCCTATTTCCAGATTAGCTACTATAAAAATTAAATCACACAGAATTATGGGAAGAATTTTGAACTTGTATTTCTTGTACTTTAGCAATATTGACATTGAGAAGATTTCACTTGCAAATTAGATTAAGAATAGAATTTATATTTGCTTTGTAAACTGCTGGCGATATGCATCACCCTGTAACACCCAGCATAACGATGCTCTTGTTCTTGTGGGCTCCTATTTCACAAAACAAATAATCTCTATTGTATCAAATTTCTTAGGGCAACATATATTAGCACATATCAGCAAAATCTAGTCTTTTGATTGTTTCCTTCTTCACTGTCCTCCTTGATTTGTTTTCTTCTTTTCCTACTACAGAAACCCCACAACCAGCCCAGATCTCCTAACAGAGAATTAAATATTTATTGTTCTTTGTCAGTTTACTTTTCAACATTTTGTGATTTCATTGCACAATATTTAAGGAGCAAGATTGGAGACTTCTGCTAAAATAGATGCACAAAAATAAAACATCATTGTAATATTGTATTCTCCACATTAGCTTCTCCCAACCTGTCCCCCACAAATGACACATACCTCTGATGTTGGAGGTCAGCCCTCATTTTGCTTTCCACTATATAGTTTCCCAAGTGGAATAGGAAAACAAAAACATTTACTTTCTTCGCAAAATTGCTTCCTGGAAATGGCAATGGTCCCTTGGTAAGTGGAAGTTTGTTAATGGTTATAACAATTGAGGGGAAAAGAGAGGAGGTCTGTGATGTAGAGAGGAAGGTATATTTGGGATTCAAACTTATTTTCATTTTTTCAGACTGATGACTTTCCTCTGCATTGCCCTTCAAATGAATTGTCATGGAATTGTCATTCCACTACAGGGTGGAAAACCTCTAAAGAAATAGTTCAAAGGATTCTTTAGATTTACATGTAACAGTCTACTGTATTAATAGTACAATTTACATTGACTCAAGTGGGCTAAATGACATCATTGTTTTACTGTGGGAGAAAGAAGTTAAGTTTAAGTTGGAAATAATATTGTTCAGAATCTTATCAGTAATATTTATGAAAGTATTAATATTACATCAGGGAAAAAATTGAGCTGAAATCCTGAAGAATGTGTTTTATATTATAAACTTCCATAAACCATTGACACAGAGCAGCTTTAGCATTTGGCACAACTGTTTTCTCTCTGAAATGCTATATATGGCAAAAGAACAAAAAATAATTTGTCATGTTTTGTTCTTGTTCTCACATTTCTTTAGTATTGACTGATATATTTATGGCATATGAATACAGAATGTGCAGATGTATGTGTGAATAACCACAGAGAAAATTAGTTAATTCAATATTTTAATCTTCTAGATCATTGATGTTTGAGAAAAACAATCCAGATATTTTGAAGGAAAAAGTTATTGCTGCATGATTTAGTCTTTTTGGAAACAAAATGGTATTGAAACAAAATGGGGATATTTTTAGCAATACCTTGTCTACTGAAATATGTACAATTTTTTTTCAAGAATGAGTAATATATTATGTCTAATTATTGAGACACTAATGGCAGACTTATATATATTGATAAAATATAAGAGCAAAATTACTTTGGATATTCATACCTATTTTTTTCAATTATATCTGGCATTGGAGACAGATTGATGGCACATATTAAGGTATTTCATTCTATTTTGGTCATATCTTTAATATGGAGGTGCATTTAAACTGCTGAAGTTAACTTTTACTGTTCTTTTATGAACAGAGGTCAAGATTTTATAATAAATTTGAGAAAAATAGACTTTCAAAGAGAAAAAAGTAGAAAACACTCTTTTGAAGACAGCCATTGGAGAATAGATATAAAAATTTTAAATTGGAACAGTATAATGATGACAAAAAGCAACATAATGATATCTCTCTAGTGTTATACACTTCAAAATTTCCTAAATAATGCATTTTTTCATTATATAAAATATTTTGTTTATCATGAGTGGAAGTTGAATAACATAATTTGAGTAAACATAGTTTTATAGCAAAATTTTGTTATTTTTTTTACCTTAGAATCTTCCTCATTATTTTGTTAAAATCTATTGTCCTTAGTTTACCAGGTTTTCAATATCAAGTCTCAGCAAAACAAAAGGCAAAACTAAGAGAAAATATGGAAAAGAAGCATAATTTATAGAAGATATTCCTTTTAAAAAAATAGACCCCTTCAAATAATCCAGTTGTAACATTCTTATAACTGATAAAGCAGTTAGCTAAAAATGCAAAATTAGGTGATCTGGATGCAATTGATAGGCCTGGAAATGATATCCCCGTCTCCATTTCAGGTACAAATGTGTGCACACTAAGAATTTACATGTGTCCTGTGACTTTGGTTATCTCTGTTCAGAACTGCAAATGGCTGTTGGCTTTTAGGTGACTGCCAGCTCCTATGAGAAGATGCTTATCAGTTCCTAACTCGGTGCCAAAAAAGGTCCATGTGCACTGATACTGGGCTTTATACTGCCTTACTCTTCCGTGCCTTGCTGTTCTTGCTCAGAGCTTTTTATTTGCCTTAGCTTTTCATTTTATTTCCTGCAGCGGAAGTGTCTATTCATCTGCCCTTGAAATGGTATCTGATATGAGCAGACAATAATTCTTGAGCCAGTTTCTGAATATATTTCTGTTGGAGACAGTTATTATCCTCTAATTGAGAGATGTTCTCGGTGATGACAGAAGATCTTAGGCACAATTTGTTTCTAAGAATTTTTCTTTCCTCTGAATTGAAAACTATCTATTAAGTCAATAAACTCATTAGCCCTCACATTACTGTAACAATGGAATGGAACACAGAAGTTCTGGGAATCAAGTTTAAAAGGAAATGTGAAAAATAAAAATCTTCACTGCTTTCTTACCAGCAGTTCAGATGGAATTATGAACTGCCATTTGTGACAACCATGGCACATTCTATGGAAAATAAAAAATGAGTTTGGATTTCAGTACAGTATATCTTGATATACACATTGAATGATTCAAAATTCAGAATAACTTCTGCAAAATCCTATATACAAGATACATGGAAAGTTTAAATGTGCTTCTCTTACCACACTACTTCAACAAGGTTACTAATGAAGTAAACAGCTATACACAAAAGACACATTGAACTTTTGTGCATCAAAACATCCAACTCTGAACCCAGTACAACTAGGATATAATATACACACAATTCCTTCTGAAAGGGATGCTAATGGCTCCAGTCATTGAAATATCTGTCAAATCAAGAGAGCCTGAGAGAGCAGAGACTGTTTAGCCCAGACTTGGGAAGGCTCAGGGAGGAATGAAGGAGAGAAACAGACTCTTCTCAGTGGTTCCCAGTTACAGAACAAGAGGCAATGGGCAAAAATTGAAATACAGGAAATTCCATTTAAATATTAGAGGATGCTTTTGTGCTATGAGGGTCGTCAAACATTGGAACAGGTTGCTGAGAGAGGTTGTGGAGTCTCCATCCTTGCAGATATTCAAAACATGATTGGACATGAGCTCCCATATCTGGATGGTGGAGGGAGTTGGACTGGACTGGACAAGCTCCAGAGGTTCTCTGAGGTGAGTGAAGGTGCTCCAGCCTCAGTCACACTGCAGCTCCCTCTGTTGATACTGGAGAAGGCTCATCATAGCAACTTGCTAAAGTTTAGCTGAGATTAAAGTTGCATAACAAAAAAATTTCACCTTAAATTTTGTATTAAGAATGTGTATTGCTGATATAAAGGTTGTATGATGCCCCCGCTTAGTAAATTTCTTATAAGTGCTTGACATATATCTCACAGTTCCTGCTTTATATTCCAAATGTAACAGTAAGTGTTTAATATCCATTCTTAAAAATCTCTTTAAGTAACGATCTTGTTTGGTGTAAATTTAAAAAGCTTTTTGCTGACGTGAATGAAGAACTGTAGCATGCTTCTTTTCCTAAGAACAGTGTAAGGATAGAACATAATTGGACTGAGGAACTAAAACCTTAAGAATTATTTGAAAATATGCACTTAAAGTTTGTAAAACTGTTACAAATCTTTTATTTCATGGAAAAAAGTGTCATTTCTAAAAATATGTAAGATTGGCAAGTGATTATAATGGGGATTGCACTATACTTAGAAGTTCCTCCTAAACCCTCCCATCTTAAAAACTCATTTATCAAGTATGAATCAAATTACTATCTTATATTTAAAAGGTCAGAATGGACTTTCATATTTTGAGGGCTTGTTTCCATACCCAGATTAAAAATTAATGTATAAGAGAGGTTATGTAGCTTTTGGCTACAGTTCCCTTACAATATATTAATTTTAGATGTGTTAGAAGAGTGTTACAGAAGGATATTTCAAGATAATAGATTTACCAGATAATGAAAATAAAACTGCTGTTAGTTCATACCAGCATATAGAAAGAGCAGAGCAAGCCAAATATATTCTAAAAGGAGATGATAACTTTATGCTTAAAATAGAAAATATTTTGATGATATGTTTGCCTTTTGATGAAAATGTAAATGGTGAAAAGTACTTTAATTTGCAATATTTGGTTCCTCTCCTCTCCTCTCCTCTCCTCTCCTCTCCTCTCCTCTCCTCTCCTCTCCTCTCCTCTCCTCTCCTCTCCTCTCCTCTCCTCTCCTCTCCTCTCCTCTCCCTCCTCTCCTCTCCTCTCCTCTCCTCTCCTCTCCTCTCCTCTCCTCTCCTCTCCTCTCCTCTCCTCTCCTCTCCTCTCCTCTCCTCAGCCTTGCAGGTCTCTCTCACATCACACCACCCAGACCCAGAAAAGCTCTGTGTCTGCCCAACATTTTTATTATCCCTGGTCACTGACTTTGGACAGCTGCAAAGCATGTGCTGTGCGCAAGTTATTTCCTTCCCTACGTTATTCTCTAGCAAGACAGAGCCTTCAGAAGATTTTGTTTGAATACTATAAATTGGTTTGAACTCTTGTAGAAAACCTTTTGTTAGAGCTATGCAGTACTGGGGAGGATTCCCTTCTTCCCATTTTTTAGGCCATATTAAAGTGTACAGGAAATATAAAATTGCACCAAGGCCCTTGATTTGGGTGATCATCTATAAAGAAATATTAGTAAGGAAAAGATACTTAAGAGATCCACATGCAGATGCGCAGTCACATATGCCTTTGATTGTTTCTCCATTTTCTCTCATGAAAATTGTACTGGTGTTGGTCACTAAATTTAATAGCAGAAGCCACATACGTCATGACCGATCTCATTGATGGGAGATGTAGTCTCACACTTGAATTTACATTCTTACTACTGACCCTGTTGTCAGCTGAGAATCCATTCTCTTGATTTGACTAATGTTTTCTTTAATTTTAGCTAATGTATGTCGCAGCTTGCATATTGAGTTATATGCTGGCATGCTCTTGTAGGAGCCAGCACTGCAGTTACCCTGTCAACACCAGGTTTCAGAAGGAATTCCTTCAGTCAGTCTGCCTTCAGTGCTGTGCCCCTCGAATTTGAAGTTCGTCCCTGCAGAGGGTTGTCTTGCTGGTTCAATATCTCTTTCAGTTGTTTTCATAATGCCTTCCACTTACTGGATTACTGTTTTCTTTAAGGAGTGCCTAAGAAGGCCGTTTAAAATATGTATTTTAATAAATACATATGTGGGGGGAGCAAGAAAGAGGCAGGAGCCCTCTACAGGTATCTAAATTACTTTTTCTTGTGCTATAATATCTTTGAAGATACTTCACTGAAAGACATTTCGTGAATTATTTCTCCATGTTGAATATTTCGAACTAAAACAGCCAAGAAACAAGCATTTTAGGAAGACCAGTACTATCTCCTTAAATAATATTACAATATACTTGGTATTGTTCAATCTATATTGAGCAAAAATACTTTCACTGTTCTAAATGAGCATTTATGATATATTTTGGACTTGGTACAAGAACTGCTAAAGTGAGAAGATTTTGGGGTGACCTGAATAATTTGATTGAATTTTTTGGTACTCTTGAGTAATCTGATTAACTCACACAAGTGCCAACACAGCCTTCATGTCAATCCACAGCACAGTATCAAGTAATTTTTCTCTCCCACATCTAACCTAGTTTTCAGCACCTATATCAAAGCCAAGCTGCCATGATGAGAGTCTAAAGGCTGGAGGAAGAGGGACTGAAAGTTACTTAAGCCTGAGAGTATTTGGGCACAAAGGTGGTAAGAGAGATCTTTGTGAGGAGCTAATTGAAAGTGCAGGGCATACAGAAGAGACTGGAACAAATTCTTCCTCATGTAACAAAGAATCCATGCTATAACTGGTAGGTTTCTTTGTGTAAATGAGAGGAGGCTTTGGCTGAGCATTTATCTAATAGGTTAAACATAAATAGACTCCAGGAGAGAACTGCATTTTCCACACCAGTCTGAGTTACTGCTGGGAGTTAAACTATGTATGTCCCTTTCTTATATTAAAGAAAATGAGTAGGAGAAATACAATCTAATCACTCGCTGATATTTCATAGAGATGGAGGTAGGAAGAGGCTTTAGGTTTCTTCCAATGTTTATTCTTCTTTACTTTATTTTTCTTCTGAACATGAATCTCTCTTCTCAGGAAAACTGCTGTTTCGGATGCAGTCTCACTGAACCTCTGCCCGGTGCTTAAACCAAACTGAATCTAAGCCTTTTCCAGGAAGACTGGGAGGAGAAGTGAAAACTGTTTAGACCTAGGATTAAAAAAATAAATGTGATGTCTCAGTACTGCTGCTTTCACTTGAGATCCAAACTCAGGTCAGATGGGCCATCCTTACCACAATTCCTGAGAGGACCCAGCCAGGAAAAGTTCATTCTTCTTAGGCTGTCAGAGGTGACACAGGCATTTTACAAGTGACCCTGATGCCAGATTTGTAGATCTCGTTTCCTTTAGAGACAGACTTGGAAGGAATGCTGAGTGTGGTAAGAAAGAAGGAGGAGAACTCTGGCCAGGCAACTTCCTGCCCTGCAGGAGAAACTGGACCCCTGGCTGCCAGAAGAGGGATGGCATTTCTTGCAAGAAGGATTGCTTGATCAGCTCAAACAGAACCCCAATAACAGAAGCATCTTTTTCACTTGCACGAGTGTTAAGATGTACGTGAAGACTCACTAACAGCTCATGCGTCAGGAAACAGATTCAACTAGAACAGACTAATGAAATAGGTGTTGGAAAATTTCACTGTTCAAAGGCGCAGCCTGGCCTATAACTACAAATTCATTTTGCACAGTACCAGCCTGTGAAATTGCAACATTACTGCATTTTTTACTGCTTGCTGGTTTAGTTGATATTTCAGCTTTGATTTGCAGGGGTTAAATTTAACTAAGCTGTGTTCTTTTTGTATATAAACATCAAACACAAGATGTTTGCTAATAACAGAAAATATTCACAATTCTTTATGAATAACACATTGTCACCAAGAAAGAGCACTTCTAACCTATCTTGTAAACTTTATATTAATTTTCATTTACACCGCCTATATGAATATAGGAGGATTGAAGGCAGAGGCACTATTGCAGGATTTGACCTATGAAATAAAGTTTATTTACAGTGAAATATAATCTTTTTGAACTTCCTTGGTGTATCTTCAGTGCTGAATTTTTTTCTGTACCTTCTCAGCCTCTAATGCTGCTGCATGTCATTGTTTAGTTGTCGTTGCTGCGACAAAAGGAAAATGTCTCTCCAGCTACCACAAAGCCACATGGGCTCTCTCAAGGGACAAAGAAATGGTGAAAGGAGGAGAAAAGGGAATGGGAGGTGAATTTTCTGATGGTGTAATTCCATTACTGTTTATTTGATAGAGTAAGCCCACAGGTGTTGGATGTTTCATAGGGGGAAGGATGTAAGCTCTCTTTCTGCTCTGCTTTTAGAAATGCTTTCCAAATCTCCCTAATCCATTAATCTATTTTTGTGCTTTTTCTTAGTTTCTGAGGAAACAGACACAGAGCTCCTCTGAACAAGGTTGTACAGTTAGAAGTTTAAGAAACAGATCTGACTATGGATTGATGAGTCAGTTATGGATAGCAGGAGTGATTTATAAAACATTCTGGCTAACATCTAAAACTAACTAATGAACCTGAAGATACCATTAAAATGTTTAAGTGTAGCAGTTGTCTCCGCACTCCCTACTTGTTATCCTTTTAATACCTTCCTATACTTCAGCTAAATTAGTGAGTTACAAGACAGTGTCATTCATTTGTTAATTGTCAATGCAGAATGATACCTTTTTACTAGTTTATATGCCTCAGTGTGTTTGAGTCACATTTGAATCTGTTTAGTGTCTCAGTGAAGATCATGCTCATCCACAATTTTAGTTGTTAACACAGACTGTTAAATATGTTTTTGGTGTTTTCAGCAGTTTTCAAAGTCTGTTTAAGAAGAGTTTCCTGCTTCAGAAAGGAGATTTATGCTTCTAAAGAACCAGAACACAATCCCTCCTGATCCCATCCTGATCCCTTTCTATCTTCTCCCCTGACCATTTCTGCAGAGAGGAATCTGCAGGCGTTCAGAGGAATGTCTCTACATTTCTGCACTGATTCCCTTTCTGCCTGCTTCTGCAGATTACATAAAGCAAATAATTAGAACTCAGGATAAGTTAACTTCAACCATATTACTTCCTACCTCTACCTGATTTCAGTATCTTGGACTAAGTCCTTAGCGCAAGTGAGCTAATGCATTCAAGAAGAAAAACTTAACACCACTAGGTTTTAGTTTTTGTTTTGCAATTAAGGTAACTTTTTAATTCTCTCTTAAGTCAAAGTTCCTTCCTTTGACTGCAAATTATCAAAAAGATGAACAATACTACTAGATCTACTTTTAACTACAAAAGGGTTATGATATCAGAAAATCGCTGGAAACATTCAGATTTGGAGGACTTCACACAAAAGTGGGTTAAACCAAGTGAAAACCAGTTCTAGTGCCAAAGATTTATCTCTTGACCTATGACTGTGAAAGTAACAACACTGCCAAAATAAAGAGCAGTACCATAGCACTAGGTATTAGGGTATACTGTGGATTTTCGAGTTAACCTCAGCTGGAACTGGTTTATATAAAATGCACTAAAGAAGCTTAATATAGAAAGAAAATTTTTATTTTCTTATACTTTTCAGGGGCTTTTCACCATAGGGAGATTGGTTTTGAATCTAAATGAACGTTGCTCAAAGTTGCACCAGTTCTTGGTGAATTTTTGTGTTCATCAGTTGCCACACCAATGCAAATTCTTGGCAAATTCAGCTCTTAGAATCAGTTCTGTCTCTTCCATGCTGTTGGCTAAATTAATTTTCCACACTTACAAAAGAGTGTTCTTAACTTTATATCTGATTTTAATATGTACTCTTAGAGTAATTTTAATATATGACTTCTTTAAAAAGTCAGTACAAATATATAACCTTATTTTGTCTTCATTTTTTTGATTGTAGATATATGTAGACATTTCACTTCTTTCAGCTGAATCAAATATTGATCCCTGGTTTGGAACTTATGCTACCCAATAGGGGCTTGTAATTTTATCCATAATGGGCAAAAGAAAATGAAAAAAGGGTTATGTTTCTCATTTTCTATATATTAGGGTCTGGAAGCTCAAGTTGTATGAATATTGCTCATATCTGTAGCTTCATACATATGGTACTATTCAAATTCTATTAATGATGAAGACTATTTCAAATTTTATTGATTTTTTAAATAAGTTGTCCTCTATCTCTACATGATATTGAAATCTCTATAAGAACCAGACCAAGTTTCCCTTCTTTCCCAGATCTAGCTCACTTCAGAGAAGATAACCAATAATGCTTTCTTCTAGAAGGATAACGTGTTCATATTACAATATATTTAATTATTTTTCACATCATCATTTTATTTTTAGTGAGGGGTGATTTTTCCTGATTTGCTATTAAAAAGCAGTAAGACTCCTAATTTCATACATAATTTAAATAACACTTTTCTGTTTCATACCTTTATATGGGGACCTATTATCATATACAGAGTGCCAAGCAAAACACAGTATTTGGAAAAAAAATTTCAGAAGAAACACTTTACATATGAATGGTCTGTTTCCAAAGTACAAAAGTGTAAAGTGAGACAGGCAGAGCTACCAGTATTTGGAGTATATGTTGAACAGACAATAAACAGAGCAACAGGATGCCACTATATACTCTAGAAAGTGCAAGTGTCCTGCCTGCTCTGCACGGACCTTGTCCTCCTATCTCAGGAAAGACACAAGTCTGGAACAGGAACAGAGGGCATCTGAAAGGTGAAAGACTTTCTGTACAAAGGACATCTGATGTAGGCTGTGACTTGGCAAGCTGAAAAAGAATGTCTGAGGGGATTCAGCAGAAGCCTGTAAAAGTATGAGCAGAAGGGACTGGAAGTCATCGTTTTATCATTTATAGTGCAGAGCCAAATGAATGTAGCAATTAACAGGCTAAAACATCACAAAACCAGACATTTTGTATATCAAGTAGTCAAACTAAAAGCTACTCACCAAAAGTTATCACAGACATCCCACTAATGACTGAATCTCATATGGCAGGTGAGATATACATTGAGTGGTATAGAAGTTCCAATTTATTAAATTCTGGGTGGAGTGACACTGTTCCTGTGGAGATATTTGCCTGCACCTGGAAATCGCACATGTTTAACATAATTGTCTGACACCGGGAACTTGGCTTAACTAGTTTCTGCCCATATGCTTATCTGGCTTTGATAGTGGTATTTAGTTCCTGAGAGCTCTGGATAATAAAATTAAAAATCAGCTAATTAAACAGCTTTTTTCCCCTTCTACTTCTATTAATTATCTAATTTGATAAAAATATTGCATAAAATGAAGATCTGCCATAAAATTATCATTTTATCTTTTATATCAGCAAATAAATACTAATGGTACAGAATCTATGTCCAATTCTTAATCAGAATATTTAAAACTTTCATTCATCTTATGGCATTGCTTTATCAACTTATGTCTAAGAGTCACTACTTCTGCATAGATGTAAGAGAATCTCTCTTACATCTATGACACAAGACCTTCATTCCTTGGTGGTGAGATAAACTCCTCCCTGGAAAGCAGTAAGGATAAAGGTGGTATATTATTTTTGGTGGTTTTTGTTTTGTTTGTTTTTCCCCACTGGAATTCTCTCTCCTTTGCAATTGCGATAGTTCCCTTAAGATCTTCCATTTAAATTAAAGGTAAGGATTTAAATATGCAATGGTAAATGAAAACCACTGGAACAGATTTTATGATTTGTTACATTCATGCACAACAGTAATTTTACTAAATTAAACAGACTCAACTTTGTACCAATAGCACAAAACAGCCTTTTGCCGCTGCCTCTCAATTTTACATATTTTGACATACTATCATATAATTATAGCAAACCTTTCCACATCATTAAGTAATATTGGTATCCTAAAACCATACTTTGAAACTGTAGTTGCACTTTTAAATCATTTTTTGTTTGTTAAAGGGCTTTGTAATCAAAAGACAAATACCAGATTCTCTATGGTAGAAGTTCCCTCCAGAGTTTTCAAGTTTTTGGGTGAACTTGAATTTCTATGAGCAGCTCTTATTTCTTGTGAAAATGAGAGAAGAAGTGGAAATTTCTCTATTCAAACAAAATCTCCATCAAACCAAAAATTAGTTAAAAAATCCCTCCTGAGTATTGCTTTCTGATGAGCTTTATCAAAGCTTCACAGGAAAAATGGGTGAAAATACATGAGCTAGGATTTATAAATCTATGGCAACTATGAAAACATTGCTTCTAAAATAGAGATTAAATACTGCCATTAGCACACAGAGTATTAAAGCAATGCCACACATCTCCTTTTAGCACTGGCATAAGTTTGAGAGAAATTGCCGAGAGAGGCACGTGATGAGCAAGCCAAGAATTTGGTTCTCTCCTACTTCAGGTTCCATTTCTTCCCACTGAAAATTTGATTTCCTTGGTGCCTGCCATACAGAAGCTAGAGCACTTCCCTAGGCCATTTCTCTTGCAGCCTGAAGTTGTAGTTGCCAAATTGTATGTTCACAAAAGTAATTTGCTGTAATTTTTTGAAGCATAATTAGAACACAAGGGCTTAGTTTGAAGTTAACATTTTCTGCACTATTTAAAACAATTGATGCTGTCAATAATTGTAGTGGAGACTAATGCTGATCTTTAGACTGTAACATTCCAAGTCTGTTTTCAGCTTCTAGGGTATTTTCCAACTTGCAATGGTGTATTGCAAAGAAAAACAGTACAATAAAAATAGTCATTGTAGCCAGCATCAACAAGTAAGTTTCTAATATTTCTGGATGTGTCTATTTAATTTTATCCTAGCCAAATTAATTGCTCCTTCAATCTCAGGATTCTGAGAAATACAAAGAACTGCATGAGAATGAGCTCACTGTGATAATGTACGTTATCAGGAGACCTGGCCTAGAGTGAGAAAAGTCTGAACATATGAAATAAAATAGGCCAAGTCCAGGACTGAAAGTCTTAGTGAGAAAACATTTTCATTAGGAATAAAAATATATTCTCTTTATCTATTTCTCCATTGAAAAATCTAGCCACTATCTAATTTTAGTGATATCAGCCCACCTTCTTATTGCTGTAAATTTGTTGGTATGTCCAAACAAATCCAGATGAAGATTTAGTTGCACACCCTGTTCTCTTCAAATGCTCAGAAATTGCTTGTATGTAATAATCCTCGCTTCTTGCATTTCAGAACTTGAGTGAATTTAGTGGTCAGAAAAGCAGAGTCAAAACCAGCTCTGGCTGATATTTAAGGCTGGTGCAGGTGTCATGCAAACTTTATCTCTGAGCTGCCCCAACTGTGAGTTGCATTGATCTACTAGCTCAAAATAAATACCAATAAATTAAAAGGAGAATTTGAAATGCTGGCTGTAGCTAAAGATACTGATGATACCATTGCATATTATGACGTTATTTACTGCTTTTTGGTACAAAGGTAGGATAAATGTCTCTGTTTCCAGCTAGATATAAAATGCTTACTGTTCAAGGCAGATCAAGCTGAACCCTCCCTCAGAGGATGTCTCTTCTCCATTGCTGAATGACCCTGAGATTAGAGGTTGGAGCATCGTGTCAGTAGTACCAAGGCTATGGGTCCAATCTCCCTATAGGCCATTCATTTAACTGATGGACTTGATGACCTTTGTGGGTCCCTTCTAACTCTGTGATATGGAAATAAATATTGAATATAATAGACTCCCATCCAAACTGGTTGATCCACTTGCTCCTAAGTGGCTCCTAGGAATATTCAGGTTTCCTGAGTAAATTATTGCGAATTGTAAACAAGGCCTTCACAAATAAATATCTGTTTCCAGAAAGGTCATACCAAAAGAGGAGTCTGTAAAACAATTTCTATTTACAGTAGTAGACTTATATACTAATTTGGGAAAAACCTTATACTGTGAGTATTCTATTAAATCAGTTAAACTAAATCTATCATTATTACTTCAATGTGTTTATCCTATTACAATAAACAGTGACAGTATGAGATCGTGAAGCATTAAAATTGCAACTCTAGAAGTCCAGAACGTGTTTACATAGCTGTAGTTTTGAATTTGAGTTGAAAGCAATAAGGCAGCTTGCAGCTATGCAATATGATTTGTTAACATACTCTGGAATGCAGACAGGTAGCCCCACTGATGACTATAAAGAGAATGCAGGAAATTTATTTTCCTTGTCAAGGAGTTATTCAAAAGTACTGGGACAATTGAGCGTTTCAGATGTTGCAGACATAAAACTTTACAAAAGAAAATATTTAGATACCACTCCCAGATGCTCAGGAAAGCCAAGAGGGATAATGCACTTTTTTGACTGCTACTAATACATATTTAATACCTTTAGTGACTACATATGACTATATGATTTTTGAATATCTCCACCCCATGAGTTTATTAAGAAGCTGAATAATGAAATGGCTGCAAGAGCTGCCCCTTGTAGTCAGAATTAAAACCAGACAGAAGGGGAGAGGTCTCATACAGGAGAAAGTTAATTCCAAAAATTTGAGTCACCTGTCTGCAAATGAGGGTGATGATATAAAGTATAAATCTAATTTTAGTTTTCTGTGATTGCAACTCAGAAATAATGAGTACCTTCTAAGTAAGCTACAGACATTCTCAATTGTGAATTAGCAAAAGAACAACAGTTTGGTTTTCCACTGAATTTTAATTTGCTGAGATTTTTCCTTACTGCTTTCACCTGTTTTTTCCTAAATTTTTGTGCATCATATTGTTTTAATGTATGTGTATATTAGAAAACATCTGAAACCACAAATAGCTCTTTAAAACAAAGATATGCTAATAGGGAAAGGATCCAAAATTTCCTTCTGCAGTCAAACAGAACCAGCGCTGTTTATGTGGGCTTGGGAATATAATTTCCCATTCCCTTGCTGGCGAGCTCATTACACTGCTTCCTTATGAAAATAAAAAAATTGATCACCTTTAAATCTAGTGCCGTTGTGCTCCTTTGCCAGCCTTAATGGAGAGGCCAGAGAGCAGTCTTATCCCTCCCCACCCAAAAAAGCCAATGAGTTATTTCTCATCTCACCAGTTCTGACTCTCTGGGTTAGGTCTGCACATTTCCTGCTGCCGTGGGTTGTACCAAGGAGCTTTCCTTTAGATCCAGTGCCTATGGGTAAGACCAATCATCTAGAACTTACTCCAGCTGCGGCCCAAGTCCACCTCAGTACTGAGCCTTAAGATTACAGGCACTCTGATTAATTCCATTGTCCCAAAGCATGGTTTAGATTTCCTCTAAAGCTAAATCAGAATCATGATGGAAACTCAGGTAAGCAGTTGTCATTAATGCAGAGAATTTTTTTTTCCCTAAAGATAGGAAACGTTCTGGTAACACCACAGATAGATTACAAAAACCTTAAGAAAACAGGGCTTATACTGATTTTTAAGTCAAATGCAACAAAAGAAAAACAGTTTCTTTTTTGGCTTTCTTTTGTTCTTTCAGCTCTTCCCTCAATCTGTTTGATGGATGAGATACTCCATCAGCAGTAATACCTGATCACTCAACTGAATTCTTTGACCACTTGTACCTGCCCCAGGTCAGAGATTCCATTTCAGATGTTGTAACACAGTTGTCTAAGTTCATGCTGTCAAAATGGAAATCAACTGGGTATTAACATTTTGGTTTTGTTTTAAATAGAGGGAAGAGGATTTTTAGTTATCTTTCTGATAGTAAAGTTTAAGCCAGGGAAAATACATTGGATACTTTGTTACTTCTGAGAGAAATGTGTACTGGGTTGATGTCAAAATGAGATTCTCATTTTTATTGGGTGCTTCTTTTAGTTTGGTTTCCTGACTATGTTTTACTAGTAATACAAAATCAACCATTGTTTTTATTTTCAGTTGAACCAATTTTATCTCAAGTACATATCACTGACACTAGGAAACTTTTGGAAGACTTTCATAGATCTTCTGATGAGTATCAAAAGCCTGGAGATTAGAAAACAAAATTAAGAAAAAGAGAAATTGCTATTAGAATTTAAAATACTTGCTATCTCATGAAAATTAAGCAAATAAGAAAATTTTTCCACTTTCTAGCAGGCTTTTCATACACTAGAACAAAAATAAATACGGGCCAACACATTAACCCAGAGCTCAGTTGCTACAGGATTTTCAGTACAATCTTGAAATGCTTCAGTGTAGAAGAAGCAAAAATACTCTGAGCCTTTGAAAGCTGGGGGCCATTCCCTCAGATGAGGTGACAGTAATAAATCTATGTCTGGCTTTCAACCCTGCCTCAAATAATGAGCAAAATCAAGCAATAGGTCACCTCAAATGCTTTCCAGAACTAACCCAGGGAGATATGTTGTAAACTTGCAGCAAATGTAGAAAATTTTAGTTTTATTACTAATGACAGTTTATAAAATGGCATAGTATTGTTATAATAGAACAGTATAATAGTTCATGGTTGAAAGATTGAAAGCAATATCTTTTCCCCTCATTTTTTACAGTATCACCTAATTCCATTAGAAGCAGATCTATGAGGTTATTTTTATTTGTTGATAACTATAAAATCAGCTTTTTTTTGTTGACAAGCCTTTTTGAAACTCATAATTAAAATAAAATGCTGTTGAATGACTTTTAAGTATGTGCATGCAGTTAAATTCACATTCAGATATTTTGGGGAGAAATTTCATTTACAGATTCAGATAGTTACTGCCAGAAATTTAGATTTTTAAGAATGTCTAAAGTATGTAAATGTGTAATGTCCTCATGGTTTCACAGGCTATCTCAAAGCCAGTCAAACAAAAAAAAAAACAAAACAAAAAAAAAAAAAAAAAAAAAAAAAAAGAAGGCTACATCTTCCTAAAAAATCTGTTGTGTATGCTCCATCAGAACTAGTTTGATTAAAGTTTTGCTTTTTATCATATGTTCAAGAAAGCTGTACTGCTCATCAGAAACAATTCCATGCAGAAAACTGAAAATCTTATGATGTTTTCATTCAGTTTGAGTTAGATCTGTAAATACTGAAGATTGACAAATAGTTGAATGCCATGGGTTCTTAAGCACCCATAATTTTCGGTGTAATAAGGAATAATGAAAGCAATACCTGTTGATTTTGCTTAAGAAAACTCAGCTTGACTGTCATATCATTGTTGGCTCAGTAACATTTTCCACAATTATTGTGGTTTAGAAATTCTTTTCCTCAATTTAGTACTTCCACTAAAAAGACCATCAGCTACTCCTCTCCCCTCCTGAATGGAAGGCATAAAAGACAAAGATCTCAGGTTAAGATAAGAACCACTTTCTGGAAAAAAGGAATGACTTAATGCCTTAGGTTACAGTGAAAGATGTACCAAAAGCATGTATTCAATCACCATCTTCATAAGCTGTTCAGTACTGCCCATGTGGGGCAGTGTTCTTTATCTCTTCCAAGACCCATCTCCCACTAGGGAGATATCCTCTGTAATTGGGCCATTGAGTCTCACTGCATGGCTGATAAAATTACTTCATTCCATTGTGAGATGCTCTGCCCAGGGGGAGGAACCAGGCATTCCTATCTGGATAGAATCTGATGTTTGGAACAATACAGGCAGCCTTATCCACTGAATTCCCAGAGGACAAGAGCTACATAACCACCACTGTATCTTTAGAGGAAGACCAGACTCTTCTACAGGATCCCTGCTTCAACAGAACCATATCTGTCACTCCAGGAGGACTGCAGCCACCATTCAATCAAGCAATACCAACACTCTGTCCAACAGGGTCTCAGGCTGCATTCTGATTCTGTCAGTGTTTCTGTATTATTGCATTTATTTTAATTTACCCATTAAATTGTATTTCTGACTTGGCATCTCCCACTGGTTTGCTTTCAAACTAGTGCACATAACAAAAGAGTAAGAACAATATTAATAACAAAAGGCATAAGACAAAGAAATTATTTACATACAAAATGAAATAATACCAGACTGTTTTGCCTGACACACTTTCTCAGCCCAGAAGGAATGCCTTCTCCCAGAAGTGGGACTCTCTTTGCCCTGCCCCAGCAATGACGTGGGCTGGCATCAAATATCATTTAGGTCTTGGCCACACCCTCTCCCATTGATCTAGGTGCCAAAACCAGGGCAATAACATTTTTTTAAATACTAGTCAGATGGGTATTATATATAAAATATTCTAAAATACTTTAAAGTAAGGCAGAATATGTACTGCAAATAACTTACAGAAAAATACTTAAGATCTTGAACTCAATCTTTTTTTTCTTAACAGAAATATATGTCTTCCAAAGTCTGGCAATGCTAGTGACACAAAGATGGGAAAGAGGTTGTCAAGCTCAGTGAGCAAAATGTAAATTTTGCTGCATCTATACCAGTGGCTTTTCACAGTCATTTGAAAAGCATATTTAAAGGTAACTATGAATTAAAAGGAGGGAAATACTGTGAGACAAAATAGTACATAAGTGGTTTACATAAAAAAATGTGCCTCATAAGAAAAAAACCCAACAATTTGAAGGACTACCATTTTTTGTATGGTTTCAATACTGTTTCCCACTGATCACTCTATGAAACACCCATAAAATCAAAACAGAAAACTGACCTACCACTACTAAAAATAGTACATAATGAGCTGTTAAACATCAAAGTAAAACTGGAGCTACACAGGAAGATAGCATGTTCTTTCTTATCTCCATTATTTTAACCTTATGTTTCAGAGAACATTGGACAGTATTCAAGTGAGTAAATACTCAAATAAATTTTTATTTCTTATTCAATGCTTTTACAGTCCTGTTTTAAATGATGAACTGGTTGGGAAAATCTGTTTGGATTCTATTTTCTGTGGTATGTTTTTCAAGCATATTTTGACATTTTTGCAGTTGCTGTCCTTATAAATTTTAGGACTGATCAATATACACTATTGAACTGAAAGACAAAACCAAAAATAAGATAACTCTCATGATAGGAGTTTAAAAGCTTGTGATGAAGAAATGTCTAAGATAGTATATACAAAGTATTTTACACAAGTGAAGATATTTGCCACAGAATTTTAAAATGGTGGACTAAAAATATAATTCCTTAGTTCAAGATATTTTATTTGAAAATGCAATTTCTATCCACTATTTCAATCAATTTCAAAAACATGAAAGATTAATTGTAAAATATTAAAATATTAAACCATGCTTAAAAAACAAGGTTTGAGTGCAATTCTATTCTGAAGGCTTTCTAAGGACTTGTTCGCTTAAGAGTAAATGCCAACAAAAATTATTTTGCCTTATCTAGTTGAAAATAAATACTTAACATAGAGTATGCAGTTTAGTCAGATAAAGCACAAGCAAGGGAATACTATGAAATAATTCTTCTTTTTAAAAAAAACAACCCTTCAGTTAAGATTTTGGCCCTAATCCTATCCTCATTAAATGCAGTGGCAAATATCCCATTGTTTTTAATATAAAATTACTAAGAGCTTTATGGCATTCTGATGATACTGGAAAAAATGTTATCTCCTTAGAATCTCTCTGACTGATAATATGGAAGACACATGCATAGAACTTGCTTAAGGATGCTCAAAAATATTCTTGGTTCTCAGTGAAAAAAAAAATCATGTCTGGTATGGGCTGAAAGCCCAGTATTTTCCCAGCAGTGAAACGAGGACCCAGAGAAGGTGAGAGATCCTGGGGACCTTTTTATCCAAGTGAAATCAAACTAACTGTCCAGTAACAAAAGCAACCTACATAATCAAAGACTGGGTGACAATAAGGTGCCTTTGATGTCAAGCAGCAGAAAATTTCTGGGTTTTTATCTTCCAAAATATCCTAAAATGTGGCAATAGACCTAAAAACTGTAATTCAAAGACAGAAGGATGTAGGCCAAAGGACTACTCTCTTCTATTTCCTGCTGAATGTGGATGAGCATGGCTGAGCTTGTGCTCACCCTGCTCTCTGCTAACCTGACCCAGGCCAGCCCTGCCCAGGAAGCCATCCAGCAGCGTCTGACTGTTCGGCTTCAAATTTTTCAGCTGGAAAATTTGAATTGGATTTAACAGTCCATTTATGAAACCTCTGGGTTTGTAGCAGAGAGCTGGGTCACATCTGGGTAATGCTGACCATGGTCAAACTCAGTGGTGCCCACCTGAGCAGGGCATGCCCTTTTCTTCCCATGTAGCTGAAACAAATTAAATAATCTTTAGCTTTATGAATAAAACAAAAAATGCAAAGAGTAAGAAAGAAAACAAACCAGTGGCTTTTGATTTTTCCTTGGACCATGGATGATCTTAGCCAAAAACCTTAACTCATATAACTAAGGTGTAATATAAATACATGGTTTTGGAACTATTTCTTCTGAAGATAAAGTGAGTATTTTAATTTCAACTTTTTGATGAGTTTGCATTCAAAATATGCCATTATGAATAGGAAATGTTGCCTACTCTGTTTTAAAGTGTTGATGAGTTATTGCTTTGATACAGATGAGGCAAAATCCTTTGGACTACTTTGGGGATAATTTTGGACTATATTTGGGATCCTCTTGGAAACTGCTTTTACTATACAGAAAAACTTGTGAAAATACTTCGCCTTGGCCACTTCTCCATGAAAATGACAATGTATAAATCTACACTTCTGGCCAAGGAAGAGAATGTTATAAATGAGCTCTGCCAATGTGACTTGAAAACTGAAATGTCCAGACATGAGTCTATACATGTTGTTTAATCCCTGAGTTTATAGCATTAGTCTTAGCTGGTAATAAAAAAGTTGTCTAATATCCTTCTTGACTAATCTAGTCCTTGTGTTAAATTACGCAGATATGAGGTTATGCACAAAATCTTTTCAGACTCATCATAAATCATCTACACTATATGGGTTGGGAAGTAGGTAACATGAGCCTTTTTACTGCCACTTAATTCTGATTATATTTAATTCAGAAGTCCTACATGTCTAGAACAGGCTTAATAAAAGATGCTGATCTCTGTGATCATTTGAGAGGAACAATTTTATTTTTATTGTGTATAGGGAACCTAATGAAACAAATAGAAAAATAAACGGAAGGAGGGACTTTACCAAGGAGCTTATTTAAGGAATTTATTTTAAATATTTAGCTGAAATAAATGTAATTCTAAAACAAACTGAGCTGTTTGTCAGAGCTGGATGAGGTGATGCTGTCAGTTTAAAAAGTACACTTATTGTAAAGCTGTTGCTCACAAAACTCTAAAAAATTTAAACAGATGTTTGCTTTTAAATGAAAACAAACTTTTTAAGCGAAATATTTACCTTTTTTACATGGAATATTTTTAGACATTGAAACATATTTTTGCTATTCTCTTGGTACTTTCTAGTTTGTATTCACAGTTTTGGGATATGGTGTTACACAAAGGAAGTTGTCAGCATGAGCCACCCATATCACAGTTGACAGAAACTCCCTAAAGCCCATTAATCCACTTTGATAACGACTGCTGTTTCAGTTGCTACTATTATATCAAATTCAGCTTGTTCACGTGAGGAAATCAAGCAGGTTTTAATCACGCCGTGGAAATTACTTGGTGTCTCTGACAGAATCACTTCTGTAGAGTGAATGTTTTAGGGTAATTTTTTCAGTGTGCCAGAGACTTCCAGTAAAGACAGAGGAAAAGAGGCCACTGAAGTCAATAAACCCTGAATTAGAGCCTTTGAATTTGGTTAATCTCTAATCCCAAGGGTAAAATAAGAGTATTTCAAAATAAATATGTGAAAGCCATCTTTTAAAATAAGGAGTCAGAACAAATTATCTTTGGTTCTCCTCTAATGAGTAAAAAGTTTGTTTGAAACTCTACCCTGGGAATAAAGATTAACAAGCAAAAATTCTGCCTTGCTTGTCTTAAGATACAAGCAAATGTGTGTAGCCATTGTAATCTCTTCCATGCCAGCTCTTTTTGTCTAACTAGTCCAAAACTTCTTGCTCTTATGACAGAACTTTTGAATCTATGCAGGCAAAAATAAAAGGGACACCATAACTGCAAATGCAAAATCTGGAATGACCTTATATTTTCTTATTTCTTTTGCTGTCCAGAAAAATATTGCTCCGTTCTTAAGAAAATAATTAAAACTCTAAGAGTGAGGGAAATAAGGAACAAAAAAATCTAATAATTTGCCTGCATATTAGTCATCTTCTCTCGTCTGCCACTATATACAAAGTATAATTCAAGTTTGCAAACTGTGGTAAGAGCAGATCCAGCTTGGATGGTGAGCAGCAGCAGGTTCTCCTGCCCTCTCCTTCAGTGCAGGCGGGTCTATGTATAGCTGCAAAAACTGCAACAGCTCTCCATCCCAGCCTCCTCCTAGGATACTGCAAAGGAAGGATATTTCTTCAGATTTCCCTTCTCCAGCAGTCCCCTTCAGGCTCTGGAGGATAAGGAAGCCCTTATGTTCACATCAACTCAGCACAAGCATTTCCAGGGTGTTTGGACTGATTGTGGAGCTGAGATGTATGCGGAAGGGCAAACACCTTGGTCTGGGGAGGCAGATATCTCGTACCAGAGATGTGGAAAATCAGCCTGGGCAGGAAGTGTTGTGAGCAGCAGAGGCAGTATCTCAAGGGTTTGGACATGGGTTTGGAAAGGGGGATGCCGATCTGGGGCAGTGCAGACTCGAGGGACACTTTGTGCCTTGAAGAGCAAGCTTTGAGCCTGCCAGTTAGTTGCACATGAGTATGCTGGTAGGGTTGAAATGAGGGAGGGGGCACCTAAGTGGCAAACTCCTTTTGCAGTGTCCTTGTGCACAAAGAAATAGCTTCAGACAATTCTTGCTGCTCAACCCTTCTCATGCATTTTCTCTGCTTTTGCACAGCTCAAAGTCTGTCAGAAGTATCTGCCATACTGTCAGTAGCCTCAAATACAAAAAATTAATAGAAGGCTTTTAAATTAAAAAATTAAATCCAGCTGCATTAACCATGCCAGGAAAAATTGCATGGGGCTTAAGGTCAATGTGGATTTTTAGTATATGAGCAGTCCTAATGACAGAAAGAGTGACTTCAACAAGAGGTCAAAAAATCATGACTTCCTATTTATACAGGCATCCCTGTAATTAACATGAGAAGTTACTTGTGTAACTTCAGAGAATATTTAGAAATATATATTTGAATTTTTTCTCCCAGAAAATCACTATGAGAGAGGGATTGAATCTTGAATGCTTTCTGCTATCCACCTCAGAACACTCGGTCTTCATTATCTTTTGGAGGCCTTGGACTTCACATTAATTGTCTGATGTTTGCATGTTTAACCAGAGCATTGAGAAACCTTACACTGAATATTAAGATGGAAGAGAAAGGGGTTCATATGTTGCTTAAGACGTCAGTTCTGAATGACTTTTCTCTGTCTCTCATATCCTTTCTCCAAAGCAATGATGACTGAGCTCTCACCCAATAGAAATGCCTTGTTTGGTCCATAAATCAAGCATTCTAGAAGTAAAAATAAAAACCTAAATACTTGTATTTTGGCAAATGGGGTTTATTCTGTTCATGTCAATTTTTGTGCGAAATATGTGTCCAGATACAACATTTCTCTGCTGGCTGAACATGGTTTTCAGTATTCTGTATTATACATACTTGTTTGTTATGTCTTACACGTGTATACATATTTATGTATAGTTCTGTATCATTATTGATAAACTCTGCTTGACAGTCACATGAAAATGATTCCCTGATTCTGTTCTGTTGTCTGTGTAGTTTTTGATGAAAATGGTACCAGTTATTTTGCTCTCTGCAAATTTCCCATGTGATTTTTATACCATCTTGATTTCTTGTTTTCTAGACAGTCCATATTGACAAATATGTATTTAACTTTACTAAAGCAGAACATGTAAGAAGACCCTGAGTCAGAACTGATCCAGATGACTAAGTTCATCCTCAGCCCTAAAACTTCTGAGTGTCTAACTGCACTGCGAAATGTCTGATAAATTCTTGTTTTTCCAATGGTTTTATTTTTTTCTGCACCCATACAGATTAGAAACTTCTCTCTTGAAAATGGAAGATGAGATAATTATGTCAAAATGTAAAATAATTATAACATTTGCAGCACTTTACTTGTGTTTACCCCAATTCATGGACAACATTGCTTTACTCCCAGGGAACCAACAAAAAAGAGAGACTGTATAGTCATATATTGCAGCTTGTGTTTCCTGAAGGAGATCAAGGGAACAGATTGTGGAATTAAGAGAAACGCACTTGCTATGAACCACATTGCTAAAAGGTATAGGAAGTTACATTAAATCATTGTGAGGCTCAATTAAAAGTGGATTTTTTTCTCCCATCTGGCTACAGTACAAGCATAGGAGCCAGCAACGTATGGAGAACAACCACAACTTTCAGAACAAAACTCTCTGAATCCAAATAACCACTTTAAATCCAGAGCTTGTCCTGGCTAAAGATTACAAATTACTG
Source organism: Camarhynchus parvulus (assembly GCF_901933205.1). Classification (NCBI taxonomy): domain Eukaryota; kingdom Metazoa; phylum Chordata; class Aves; order Passeriformes; family Thraupidae; genus Camarhynchus; species Camarhynchus parvulus. The sequence continues at coordinate 133,423,027 of NC_044572.1, forward strand.
ATGAATAAGTGTCACAAAATCAAATAACACCACTGCTTTAGTGAACAATATTGATGGGGAAAAAAAATAGGATATCAGTTCCAGAAAATGGTAAAAAATGCTTCAGAAGCATAGAATTAAATTTAAAGTAAAATGCTACATTTTGCTGTAGACCCTTCTGTTAAAATTCAGAGGCTGTGATGAGGGTCTGGCTTCTGACAATTGTCAGACAGCAGTATAAAAACTGTGTGTTTGACTAGTGGTGTCTGGTCTCAACATCTGTGGAAAGAAGGCTTTTGGAAGTGTTAAAAATTTTAACCACTGATTTCTTCACAGGAGGGTTTTTCTCTATATTTTTTTTTCCTGTTTAATGTCTTTTCTGAAAACATTCAATTTAATCACAAATTTTTCCAGGTGGTGGAGTTGGCAAGCCACTCCATGACATTGGAAAAGTCATGGCAATCAGGTGAAGTTCCAGGTGACTGAAAAATGGGAAACATTGTACCCATCTTTAAAAAAAAACATTAGAAAGAGTGACCCTGGGGACTACTGACCTGTCAACCTCACCTCTGTGCCTGGGAACATCATGGAACAGATCCTTCTAGAAGCTTTGTTAAGGCACATGGAGGACAGTGCTGTGGTTCAAGACAGCCAGCATGGCTTTGCCAAGATATTTGAGTTTGTTGGTCAGAGGGTGAAGAAATTTCATTAGATGAGAAAATTTTGTGGTTCTATTTAATGTATCACATTTTTCCCCTTCATTTTCAATGTAATTATAGGGCACTAAGAGGTCAGAAAACATGCACAATATGAGAAACACTTATTTTGTCTGGTAATTCATTAATTTGACAGGGCATAAGTTTTTTCCTGCTTTTTCATTGCAATGATTCTTCTTCCTTGTTGATTAAAAAAACCCATAACTTTCTATTTTAGTGGTACTGAAGATGATTATACTCTAGCAGAAGGAGTGTTAGGAGTAAAAGCCTTTGGCTGATGTGGCAAATACATCACTGGTAAAAAATTCTAAGAGGAGGTGTTGATACATATGTCACTATTTGGCCTTCTTTCCAACACCTGTCCAGAGATTAAGTAGAATGCAGTTTGTGCTTTGTCACTTACACTACAGATGACTTTGGCCTTCAAGTGTAACTCCATAACCTTAAAATACACAGTAGATAAACACTAAATACCAGGCTATCAGCAATTTTAATCCAAAATGTATTACTAGATGACAGGATGCCAATATCATAATCAAGCCATCACTAAGGCTGGTTGTTTTATTTCCAAAGTAACAACTGGATGCAATTAAAAGCTATGATTTTCTCTTCTGTCATGTCTGTTCAATTTTTCAGGTCACAGTTGAGTAATAGTGCTTCTCGCACCTCATCTCCTAGGTAGCTATTAGAAGTATGCCACTTCCAATTGCCAGATGTTCCTGTCATCAGCCTGACCCTTAAGAAAATTTAAACCAAAAGCTGTCTCTTGTGATTTCTTCATTTTCCTGTAGAGTAGAAACGAGAGAGGGAGTGATGAGTGGTTTATGGGTCAGAACATATGAAGGATGTCAATTTACAACTACCACTTTCATTTGAAATTTGTAGCCTGTCCTGGAGTTGTTGGGTATGCCTTAATAATTTCCCAAACCTACGCATGAATAAATCTAATTCTGCTTCACCTCTGTTGGAAGGGCTCATGTTTTAGTACAGACATCCAGCCCAGGGTCCTTTGTTTGTTGTCAGGGCTCTTTATTTTGTCAGAAAAGGAGGCAAGTGCAGTTTCAGAGTGCTCCAGTCAGCAGCCCAACAAACTGCTCCTATTATGAGCTGTTTTGGACCACCTGCATTACAAACCTTGGCATTACAAACTTTTATCAGTGGAGCAGGCTGCCCATGCGAGCGATAGAATTGCAGTCCCTGGAAGTTTCCAAAAGGCATTTGGAGGTAGCTGCTGGGTATATGGTTTAGTGATGGACACAGTGCCAAGTTAATGGGTGGATTAGATAATCTCAGGTGCCTTTTCCAAATTTAATAATGACCCCATGAGTCTAAGTTGTGTAGAATCGACTGAGGTTAAAATCTAGCCCAACTTCTGTTTAGCCAAGTGTTAATAAGGTAATATTAAAAAAACAAATCAGTGATAACCTGTAAATTCATTTGTTGTCCAGAGCCTCCCTGTTTCCCTCTCCCTTTTTCTAGCTACAATCTACTGGCCTTGCATATGTAGGTAAACGCTTTATAAATATATGTATGTATATTTGTGTGCATGCATAAACCGCTATTTCCACAGTTTTAGTGGCCAGGAGGTTGGAACTAGATGATATTTAAGGTCTTTCCAATCCAAGCCATTCTATGATTGTTATGAACAGTGTGTCTAGGCCCTTTGAAACTGCCTGTCCTTAACTGTGATATGTGTTTGATCAGAATTCACTTGGAACATTCTCATTGTTCTAAATAAGGAAATATTTCACGTCAGATATCCTGATTCAGTAATGGTTTCTAGGGTTGCTTGCACCAAATGGACACATTGCATTGCTTCCCAGAGGGCTTTCTGTGAGGATGTTATGAGATTTGCAATACTTTTTCTTGTCTAACACTGAATAAATTAGCAGCTTCGGTTCATTAGACACTCTGGTGGTTCAGTTCTGCTTCCTTCATACTGACGGTAGCTTTCAGACATGTTAATACCCCACATTAATTGGGGTAGTTACTCCTCTGCAAATTACAGTTGATGGAGCTCTCACAGCAGAACATGTGCTCTCAGGTATTTTCAAATACAGCTATAAAAAATACCCGCTTTAGCTGCTCAGAGGCATAAAACAGGTCTGAAAAAATTATTTGGAAAAGATGAATTTTAAAGGATGACTTAATTTGTGACATTTATACTGGATTTTGGAGTCTAGTTTCAAGAAGTCAGCTTATCTCATGGAGTAGCATAGACCAGGGCTGGATATAGCCCAGAAATTTGGCCAGCCTCCATAACTGTCAGAAATCTTGTGACATTTCTAGGGGAAGTTACAAAAAAAGAGATATTGCCTGCTTTTAGTTACATGGTTTCACTCTTTGCCATACAGCTTAATACATATACAGACACACATAGAGACATTTTGATTTCAGAATATCTTAGAGATAGAAAAAGCACTTCCATTGAAATGTATTGCAAACCTTTTAGACTATTGATTTTAAACATTTTATAGGCCAGAATAATTATGCTGAACTCAGGAACAAACCTTCATTGCAATATGGATCTTAATAGAGATTTCATAATCACAAGATATACATGGTGCTCAAAATAGCAAAATATCGATTGTCTTTTAATTTTCTGGTACAACAACAAACAACAATGAAAATATTTGTAATTTAGCATGTGACTTAGAAGAAGTCACATCAAACAATAACAGAAGTCCTCCAGGTAATTAATATGTTTTATTGGCCTCAGGACTCAACATGTGATTTTCTGTATTCTCAATCCTGAAATTAATACAAGCTAAAGAGAAGCTTTGCATGGTGATTTTACTTGCAGATAAATGAAGATACATGCTTTGTTTAGCCCACTAAGTATAAAGTCACATAAAACTATTCCCTGTCTGGAAGAACTAAGTAATCTTAAGTGAGGAATTATGTTTTTAGGTTAAAAATACTCCTGCTTATTCTTGAAATGAAAATAAGAAAGGAAGGTTGTAGGTCTAATGCTGAAATGCTTGCGAGGTATGGAGTCCAAGACATTTGGCTAGATCTACCACCACCACTTCTCTGTACCTACACTTATGATAGATTTGATAATGGTAAAATACGCATAGCAGTTGTAGGTTGCTTTGTGTGACATTCCTGTATCTAGGTATATAAAATTATAGACATATAGACAAACCCTGAGTGTATTTTATGTCCTTGAATTAGAGGTCTGGAAGAACCAATAAACATTGAAACACCTTATATGAGGTATGCATTTGTGATGTAGAGATAAAGGCATGTTTTATATCCCGGCACTTCATGTTGTCTTGGTTATTATGACTGTTTGCATGCTCAAAGTCTTGAAAGACTTTCAGACTAAAAGCTTGAAAAGTTTCCTATAAATGTCTAGAACTGTCACCAACATTGAACATACACATTTGAAAATATTTGCTTATGCGTGTCAGTGCTTAAGAAATGAACAGAAATGAACAGACTATTTGTCAACTCATTGCAAGAGTTCCTGTATTTGTGTGAGAGTGCCTATATTCCTTCCATAAAGAGAACAAAAAAGGCTTTTTTGGTTTTTTTTTTAGCAATGCGCAAAGGGTGAATTGAGCAGGTGTTCAAACAGAGCGGTGGTGAGATTCAGAGAATTAACTCCTCATGGAGCACAGTAGACATAACAAAGGATTTGGGCTGTAGAAAGGATAGTGAATATTGTGTTGTGTGTAGGATTTTATTATTTTCTTTCCTCATGTATTTATTTACTATCTGATTATTGCCTGCAGGGCGCTTAGGATATTGTGTGCAAATAAGAGTGGACTTTTTGGAATTAATTTATATAAATATAAAAAGTGCTCAAGACTGCAAAATTGGGCATTTTTCTTGCCTCAGAAAGGGACCTCCATAAAACCTCACAAACCATAAAAAGCAGACAGTCAGCTTTCCTGGCATGCACAGTCCTTTTCCCCAGATAAAGACACCTCTTTCTAGTATGTAAATCTTCAGCACAAAACTGGCTTCATATCTGCTAAATTTCTACCATCAAGTAACATATTGCTTTTGTTTTTGTAATGGCTACTGCCAGATTGACAACTAATTTCTTTTCTGCTGCAGATGTGCTGTTCTGGCTGGTTTCTGCGATGATTTCCATTTGTTTTGGCACCTGCAAACTCACGACTCTCAATGTGGCCTTTTCTTAGCACATATGTTCTACAACTGAATAATGCATTAGTATAGATTTAGCTGACAATTACGTTTTTTCTTCCTTTCTAAATTTAAGTGCAACATTATCAGTTTGGGATTTTTATTCAAATGTTTTAAAGCATGTGACTGCAATTTATAATGTCCTCTGAACATCTTCAGTTCAGGTTATCATCTTCTTTTACTATGATTTTGTACAGATAAAACACAGATGAATATAGCTGACCATGTGATTAAGCATACAGATTTTATATATTGCCATCGTTGCTTTTGTAGCTATTTAATTTTAATCCTGCCTCCTAATCCTCACTTTATCTGGCTTTTTATTATTACTATTTGATGTTTTCCATGCATAACCACTTAAGAAAAAATTTTCTTTTAAAAAAAGTACTTTCCACAACTGTAAGTACGTAAATGTAAGTATTGCTACATTGTTGTAAAACCCAGGAAAATGTAAAAAATGCCTTTTCATACCCACATTTTCATTAGCAAAGAAATATGGTTGTACCATCTACTACCAATGTCTATTACCAACTGGCTACAACCTACATGACATGCTAAACAAAAATTAGCCAGCTGAGGAAAAGGAGCTGAAGTACTTTCCTGCTCTCAGTTGCTGCAGAGGCTGATACAGCCAGTAGTATGACTGCTTCTGTTGATGAAGTACTGTGATTTCTGACATTTGTGCTTTCTCTGAGCTTTGCATTCTTACCTTGGAGGGTGCATCTCCACACCACTGTGAGAGTGCTCCCAGGCAGCTCTTGCCCTGCTCTGTCCTGTGTGCACTGCATCCCTCTGCCACCACGTAAACCACCACATGGGCAAAGCCTGAACACTCTACAGTACAGGTTAAGGAGGTGCCAGAGGTGTGATGGGGGCACTTATGGTGGTTATACAACTGCAAAGCATCTCTCTGCCACACCACTCCTGTCCTTTCCATACTTTTAAGTACCAATTACACAACGGAGATCCTTTGCAGGTATATTAAAACCATTAAAACTGACAGAAAATGTATTTTCTGTACATTAAAACGTGATGTTATGGTCCAGAGTCACATTTTGAGTCGGCATTTTATGTCAAAACTTCCATCACAGAAATGACATTGTGTCCCTCTTTCTAGCACTGCAAGTCACTGCCTAGCAGATGTTGAAATCTGCAGTGATTTTTGTAGGTATGAAACTGGTCACTACAGCCGGATGTGTTTCTCCTAACACAATGCCTTACACTAAGACAATACTGAAGAACAGTTTTCACATGTGAAAGGAAGAGAGTGCTAGAAATTTCCACTGGCAAACAAGGTTTAGTCAATCTATTTTAAAGGAGAGGGCCTCAGTATGACATAAAAAAAGCCCTGCATGGGTCTGTCATAGGAACTGTCACTTGCTGCCAGTTACAGTTATTTTCAGGGTCATGCAAGTGTTGATCTTGAAAATACATTATGAGGAGTAAAGGTGTCAACACCTTCTCGTGTTTGGTTCTAGATATCACATGGACTTGTGCTGGATATTTCTTCACTCCTTCAAGTACTGATGTTTGCTTATATCTACATGCCCAGCAAGACAAGTCAGGTCCCAAAAAGGAAAGGATCATGACTGTATACTTCAGAAATACTCCTGCGGTAAATTCAGCTCTCCTTCATTCTTACCAAAGAGCGCTGAATTCTCCTTGTCATGCTTTAGCTGTTCAGAGATGGTAAGCAGTGAGACTGGCTGTATAATCCAAAATACAACAAAGTGATTCAATGGCTCTTGAGATTGCTCACACCCTAGCTAGTGTAACCTGTCACATCCTTAAGGACTTATCAGGATTTTTTTGTCATTTCTCTCCTTATTTTTCCAATTATCTAGAATCATCCTAATGTCTAAAGACTCAGTCAGGATTAAGTCTGTAATGTGTTTTATATTCTGTACAGGCACAGAACAATCTGTGTGTCTGACTATTTACACAATCTTAATGCCTCTTCCTGAAGACTGAATTCCTGACATGGAGCACTTTCTTTCTAAAAGTAAATATGAAATCCTAAGTAAATGTAACATCCTAGGCCTTCTAATGTAAAACATCTAAATTTCAAAGTTTTGAAAATTGTAAGATTGTATTTGAAATTGTAAGATTTTATTTTAAATACTGGGAGTCTATTTTATATGCCCCACTTTGCTTGTATGTTTTCTCTTACCTACTTTGCTTCTAGAACAAAGATTTTAGGGTTATTTATGGTGGTTTTTTTAACATTTCAGATCATGTTAAATCTTATTTTTATTTTCTCAACATAGTGACTGTTGAATGAAGATTAAAGACCTGTTTGTAGAATGTATGGAATGTCCTCCTTTTCTCCTAGGCCAAGGAGTGGTATTCGAAGAAAAGGAAGTAGGGAGGAGGGTGTCATGCTTGCTGCAGAGGGACCTACAGGTCTTATATACTCTTGGGAAGTTGGCCAGGGTGAAGAATAAAAGCAACCTAATGTGAGGGTTCTGGTGGCTGTCATCTCAAATTAAAATGGAGAGGTGGCATCTTAAAACTGTAGAGCATGAGGAAAGGCCATGCTGGCACCGAGGTGTAGTAGAGTACGACAGAACCTGACAGAGAACATGACAATCAAAGTTTGGCATCGTGACTGGTAAAAGAAGCAGGGCATTTCCTACAGGCACAAACTTCAATTTGAGATTCCATTTGTTACCTGCCTTTATGTGAAGTAATGCTGCAGGACCTGATTTCAGAGCATATCTCCATGCATGAGACGGTGCAGATGGATGTTGCTCGAATCACAAAGGCTGGAGATGGTTCTTTATACGCATCAGCTGAGGTCCAGAATTTGACAAGCAGCATTGTCCCTTCCAGTGAGATGATCTTCAAGAGTTCCAATGGACTACATATGCCACCATGTTATTGAAAAATGGCAAAATAAATTACCAGCAAGTTCATTTATTTGCATTTTTTCCAAAATCAAATCAGGTTCATTTATTTATTTATAATTTCATTACATTTTTTCTTTGTTTTTCCTACATACACAACTATTATTTATTGCCTTTCATCTTTAAAATAAAGAAGTATTTCCTTGATTACATTTAAGTCTCCATTTATCAATACAACATAAATATGTTCTTGACATTTTAATTTTATTTTTAGTGGGATATAGTTTATAGGTTTTAAAATTTATTCTTCTTGATCTTCTTCATCTTTCAGCAACATGGTTTCACAGTGAATTTCAGTCTCTGTTGTGTATAGCTTTTAATGTGTTTGATTTTTCACATTTGTTATCTGTTAATTTTTTGCTTCTCAAATGTTTTATAGGCACTACACGAATGCTGATCCTCTATTTGTGTTGGCTTAGAAGTTCCATGTAATTTAAAATCCCATTGGTAGATCTCTGGGAGGAGACTTGGGCTTTTACATCCAAGAAATGTAATCCACTCTGTCTTTATGCAGGTTTGCTATCTCAGTGATGTATGGCATCTGACAGAAATTCTTTGAAGAGCTGCTGAGAAATTTCTTGGATTTGGATACATGATGTAATTATAGCTTTGATTCACACGTGTGTCAGCATTTTTTCTTTTCATTCAGCCTCCAGTAGCTCAGACATCTTACCTGAAGCCTCCATCCATTGCTTAATTTGGCATCAGTCCATCAGTGTGCAGGGTCACTTGAAGGCCCAGACTCAGCCTGGGTTTTCCCAGAGTGCAAGTGAGCAAAGTGCACTGCTCAAAGAAGCTCACTGAAGCTGTGAATCTTTTATTTTCCCAGAATCCAGAAGTCTTGTAAAGTCCAGGAGTGTCTAGCTGTTTCTTTGCTTGATACATCATAGTTAAACAACAAAAAGGGAGTTGTTAATCACTGTTATGTTCCTGGCCTGCCTTGAGCCATTTTCCATTGAGTGGCCTGAAATGCAAACATAACCTTTTTATAGAGCACTTGCAAATGTGCATTTTTGGGGTGTTCAGTGTTCCATCCAGGCCAACAAAGTGCCTCTGCAAGTGCATGCATACAGATAAAATGCTTAAAACCTACTGCCAGTCCAAAACATTTGATTTTAAAATATTTTGGATATTTTATCTTCAGAAGTCTACGAGTAAAGCAGATGACCGCTACCTCTGAAAACCAGCCATGTAACTTCAGATTTGTATCATTGATGTTTAGAAGACATTAAATCCTTAATTTTGCTAGAAATTTATATAAATGTGGTGTTGAATATTTAATACTTATTATATTTATTGGCTGCTGGGCTCTCAGTTCACTCTGCTGGGATCTATTTTCTTACTTTTCTTGGAGAATAAGAGTTAAAATTGTTGGGGCTACAAAAAAAAGACCTCTGTAAAAACCTAAATCAGCAAATTAGCAAATGCATTTCTAATTTGCGTCTTCCTAAAATAAGAACAACATTTTTTGTACCATCCCACCACATTCTTCCTATTATTCCCCATTAACTGACATAAAAATAGTTTTCTAATTTCTCTTTCTGTAAATAATTTTCACAGAAATATGTACTTGGTATACAAACCATGAAGAGGGTATATCTTTCCTAGTTTTGAAGGTGTTCTAGACAATGTTGCAGCCCAGGAGCGGTTCTTGGGACTACATCTTTCCCAGTGAAAAGAATGTTCCCAAATACTGCCCCCTGACCCTGAAACTCCCTCATCCACACCAATAAATTGCTGGACTGGTCTCCAGAACAGTCACAGCCATGACCAGCATGTTCCAGGCATAAATAAGGACTCAGCACAGAACAGGATCTATTCTCAGTAGGCATTTTCAATACGGCCAACCATGTTTTGAAGGGAAACAGAATTAAGTATGGGCAAGGTACTTTCCTTGCCAAGTACCAGGACATATTAGAGGCTATTTCTAATGAAAACCAGGCTTTTTCCCAAGATGTACTTTTTATTGCTATTTCAAGATATTAATATTTTGCAAATGCTTCTCCCTGTTCTCTGATATCTAATCTCTGATCTATCCTATGTCATGATGGTGCAATTGCCTGCAAGTCAACAAATAAAGAGCACATATTATTACATGCATGTCTCAGGTAACATATTTTGAATAGCATCATTGTAAATAATCCATGAATGCAAACCAGGATGTGAACATGCTTGCTTCAGAAACATCTATAAAAATAGGGAGCAATATCTTTTTCAGAAAAAGGGGCATTGGTGATGCATGAGGCATGCAATTCAGAGTCTCATCTGTAGCACAGGACTTAATCTGCATGCTCACCCCACGTCTGTAATGGCTCTTGAGAAAGCAGAGAATCCAAGGAAGAGCAAATAGTGGTGTCCTTCATGGTCTGTGATGTCACTGCTATTTCTGTTCCATGAACAATAAAAATATGATGTCTGATTACTTGTCTTGATTTTCATTTATCTTAATCTGACACCCAAATAAGGAGTGACAAAGAAATAAATAAATACATATTTCGTGGAAATTAAAGGGAAAATTGAAACACTGCACATAATGTGGCATGAAGGAATTGCCAGAACAAGACACTAAGTTTACAGCCCTAGCTAGGATTCAGACCAAAGGTGAAACTTTTCTAAATATTATTTTCTACTCATCATTTTATAACAGTGATTTATGTATTGTCACCCCTCTCTTACTTTCATCAGCAGAGCTGTAGCTGACATCAGATCAAGCACAAGGGTCACCATTTTTGCCTGTTACAATGACAAAATCCTGTGGTCAGTAATCAAATGTAACATTTACAGCAAAATCCATTTGTGCTGTGATAACTGTTCCTGCCAACAGTCCTCATCTGAGAAAGAAATAAAAAAAAATTATTTGACAACAGGTCACATTTCACCTTGTTAGAAAGGGAAATCTTTATGATAAAGAGAAACATGGGACATGGGAGATTCCCCAGGATTTATCTTTGAGGTAATGAGGAAATTGAATTCTGAACAGACATTTAGAAGTTAGTTATAAATGGGTAAGCTGGGAGGTGAACAGTCATAACTCTTTACTGCTCAGTTCCTCTAAATCTGCAGAACTAATACCATAGACCAGTTCCAAAGCTGATTGCTGAATTACTGACCAGGAAAGGAAGAACAAAATAACTCTATGTGCTGGAATATAGATGCATACACTGCCAACAGGACCTGGGCCAACACACATGAATGGAAACCCAAGAGCCAAACACAAAAAGAAAAAAAATCAAACAAAATAAAACCTCACCCCAAACAGAAAATAATAAACAAAAGACCTCAGTGTTTAGAAATGTAAAGTGTGGCTCATCAGGAGAATCTAAAGACCTGTTACTCTGCAGAAAGGGGAATCAGTGTTGGAGTTAAGATTCAAGACAGGTAGTGAGAAGCTGCTGTACCAACTGGTTAAGTAATGATCTGGTTCACCAAAAGCAGATTGGAATTATTTTGGGACACTCACAGCAATGAAAACGTTTACCTCATCTTCTGTATTACAAGTTACCCAGAAGGAGATTTGGTTTAGAAGATCTGACAAAGTACCATGTAAGGGGATTGGCAGTTGTTTTACAGAACACAGGATATTTATCCTAAACTTTTTAATCCTAGCCATAGTTGCCTGTCCCCTTATCACAGACTAGAGGTTTCATATTTCAAATCAGAAGAGTTTTGCTAACATGGGCAATGTGTCAGAGTATTTGTGTTCAACAGTAGAGGACATATTGCTGATATTTCATTCTGTTTAACACTAAGGTTTCCTGTTTCTGGACGTATAAGGCATCTCAGTGAGTATTGTTGATTGCTGTTGGTACTGCCTTCTGTTACCTTCCCTTGTTTCTTTGCAGGATGGACTTGAATTTCATTTAGTCTTTATTTCTTAACTGCACAGGACCACATTTTCTCAGCTGTTCTAGCTTCATGTTGCTACTGGATATGATGGAGGGAAAGGGAATTTTTATTCTCTCCTACTCCCCAGCAGATGTTTGGTTTTTGCTTCTCTTCCTGTGGTAGTAAAATGAGGAAAGAAGTCTGTGGCATTTTCTGACTGTGCAATGCAAATACATCATGAAAGATCATTACTTCCTTGCTCCTCGAGAGCTTTCTTTAGCCATAACTCTGTAATGAGCTCACATATGTACACCTGCAAGTAAAATTAGTTTCATGTACTAGTTATTTCTGTTCTATTTCTATATTTCATCATTTCTAACACTCATATTGGAACAGCAAGAGACCAATTTTAGGCAATGACCTAAATACATCCTTAAATATTTTAATGGAATGAAAAAATAGACTTTTTAGTATGTCCAGCTGCATTACAAAGGAATTAGAAGGTTTTAAATAGTTACTTTATTGAAAACACACTTAGGAAGAGAAACACCTTGGATTCTGACCATTGAAAGCTAAATGATTTAGAAATTTTACTTTAACACAAGAGTGTATTCAGAACCCAGAGTTTATCACCTAATAATGTTTCTCTGGAACATGTCAGGTTGAGGACAATTTCACCTTGTAATAACAAAATTTCTGAAATAATTATCTAACTTTAACAACTAGAAAATAAAATCATGTTCAGCTCTGCTTGTGTACTATGTAGCATTTTATATTTTTTGATTTCTTGTCTCTAAATTGTCTGGCACTTGTCTGAATTCAACAAAATAAAAGGGATTCTTAATACAAATGAAGACACCGGAATATATATCAGTAATTTTATTGCCATACAAAGATAAAAATAAAACAAGATGTCTTTTCCTAGTTTCCAGATTTCCTGTTGTGCCTTCTTATTTTATCCTCAGTATAAATGGCAGGGTCTTTGCTAATGTGTCATACAGACTCATTTATTTTGATTCCTTCTCTAACAATTTTTGCCAGTACAGCCTCTTCTCCACCTTCATTCTTTCTCCTATGCTGTATTAACCTTGTTCTTTTGACTTTTATACTTAAGCGATACATAACCTCATATTTCAAAATGCTCTGAGATATCCCAGCTCTGTTTGTACTTAACTTCAAAATTCTGCACAGCTAATGCAATAATGGCCCAGCGTGGATTCAAAGCTGCTCCCAAGTTCTTCAGTGCTCTGAACCCTTCCTATGTCTGAAATATTATTTTCTAATTCTGATTGACATGAGATTCTTTTACATCCTGATAAATAGTAACTTGTATTTATACAAGTATATATACTTCGTTACTTCCACACTTGACCAATCAATACAACCCCAGTAATTCTGCTACTTAAAAAGGCTTGGTGTGTAAAAGTATGCACAGGGGAGTAAGAGTTGCTCTCTTACATGCTGTAGAGGGGATGTAGGTGTAAACGATAACTGTGAGACTTTTTAAATAGGAAAGAGGTGGTTTGCAAAAGAGCCAAATACAATAAATGTTGAGGCACCAATGTGGAGGTACAAAATTAATGTAATAGAAAAAGGTATTTGGAAGTTATTGTGGTTGAAGACCTTGTGGGAAAGACAGACAGTTTTGTCCTCCAAGCTTCTCAGAGGAAATCCTGACAAATATTTCAAATGAAACTTTTAACATAGTCTGCAGCTATTCCCCAAAGTCTTATATAAGCCTTACTAAGTTAGGTAAAGAATTAAGACTTATTTAACTGTTGCCAGTTATCATCTTAGGATAATTAATTCAATGTGCAAACCAGGTTCCTATCTCATCTTATCAATAGCTGAAGTAAATTCCAAGCTGTTTGGCCTTTCATGTGTCTCAAACACACAATCATTTAGTAGCTCCTACAACCGTTATCCATTAGTGCACAACCGTTTTATCCTTAGTAACAGAGATTACTGGAAAAGATGCTGTTCAACAGAAAGTGAATTTGTAAGGCACATCAGCTTTCAGTTTTTTGGAAAGAAGATGAGAATTGATACAGCAGCTGCAAATTTTTGTAAAGGTAGATCTCTTGCAAAATGTAAGAAAAACTATGTTGATAGATTTTTTTTATTTACAAATAATTTAATATTGTAATAGTAATTTAATATCACAATATCCTTGGGAGGAAATTAATAACTTCAGTTGCTGAATTTGCTTACTACGAACACTAATAGAGAAGAATACAATTTCAAAATGATAAACATGAAGAAGTTGACTTACAAATACATGTATTTTTATTAGACGTATAGTGGCTGTAAAATGTCACCTTTATATATGAGAAAAAACAGACCGTAACAGACATGATACATATTTTTTCCAGCTTCATTGTGTATGATATGGATTATGCTTCTATTTTGGAAATAATTTTCATGAATCTTTTGAGATAAATCTGGAACAAGCTGCTAACTATTTTGAGTTTTCAAAATTAGAAGTGGGCTTAAAAATATTTTCTTCTGCTGTATGACATTCCACATCTATTTGGTTTTAGGTTTTTATCCAAACTAATTTCTGGATTTCATGTTAGAAAAAATCCATTAGTAATAATGCTTCTATCACTAAATCTAGGGCTATTTATTTTTCTGGGTTTTGCTTTACTAATTTTTTTTATAATCCCCTCCACCCCCATTTGTGTAAAACTCAATATTCTGTCATGTCTAAGAGTTCAACCTGCAAATAGTTCTGCACAGCAATAAATATCTATTCTGGTTAGCATGGACTTCAGATGACCACAATATAATGAACTTCAGATATTCCATAAAACAGTGATAACACTCCTACTTACTTCAGAAAAACTAAACCTTAGGCAATATTTACTTTTTCTAAATGCAATTGTATTTGGTCAGTTGAGGATCTGTATCATGGCACTTGTCCTTGAAAGCTGAAGATGCTCAAGAAAAATGTATTTTGTGGTCAAGGAAACAGGTTGCTTCTATTTAAATCAAACAGTTCCTTTATAACTGAAGCCTTTTAAGTGTAATTTAATTGTAAATAATACATCAGTGGCAAGACTTTTCATTTTAATCTAGACTAGTTTCTGGAAACAAGATGTTTTCATTGCCATCCGGGATCCAGGTGATCAGGGCTCTGTCCCAGGATGCCACAAGCAACCTCTGTGACATCATATGGTTCAATCTTTCTGTGGCTCAACTCTCAAACTATAAATGTAATCAAAAAGATATTTCCATCTATTTTCTCTGCTGCCTGTTAACTCTGAAAATCAAGGTTGGGGCCTGGGTGGGGAAGCTTGTTTTTTTTTCTTTTCCTTTTCATCTATTCCTCATTTTACTTAGGTACATTGTAAAGACTGATGCAGCACTGTTGTAGATTGATGCCTTTATATACTGCTCTCCTTCATAATGCTAACACCAAAATGAATATTTTGCTAGGTTTCCTTTGGAATACTGTTCTTCCTAAGGTATAAAAGTTAGTTTATTACTCAGACCAGGTGTGGTTCAAAGATCCTTGCGGTAAGGGCCCACAGGCTACCAGAAAGGTATCTGTGACCAAGAAAAAAAGGAACAAAAATCTCTTAGCCTGTATTTTTAAGAAACCCCGGGAAATCTTTTTTTTTTTTTCCTCTCAAAAAGTGTCACAATTCAATTTCATTCTTTAGTTGAAAAAAAACCACAGCTCTGTAAAAACATGCATTCTCATTTCGCAAAACTCTCACAAACAGTGATCTTCACATAAGAACAATGGAATTCTCCATAGCAGTCTATGCATTAATCTCCTTGGTTCTATGAACATAAAATTTCTGGAATGCAGCATATATATATATATATATATAAAGCACCCTGATTGACATTTTCCATCTTGTGGAAATGAATTGAACTCTGAAGAAACATTCAGGAAGTCTACAAGTCAAATCCTGCTGATCTAAACACTGGACATCCTTGAAAATTTCAGACATAATTCATAGAAGATAAGCAGCAAGGCAAGAAAGAAGAGAGAGAAAGGAACTAACATCTTTATGATAGAAATGCTGGATGCTTTAACAAAGTGTCTCCTGATCACCAGCTTTAGATGTAGACAAATCAGCCCAGAGGATTAATGATTTTCATATGGAATTTTCTGTCTTCCAGTGACTAGAATTTCCCCTCTGTGCTTAAATTTGGAAATAGTGCTCTAGTAATTGTTCATGCTTTGAATGAAGACATTACTGGGTAGTAAAATCTTTATAAACATCACTCATTCACCCATAAAACAGAACAATGACCTAATGCTGTAATTTACATTTTAAATCTAAAAATTTGAACAATAGGTAGTTTTTTCTTTACCACATGTTTTTCTTGGGTGGGCAGGTGGGGTCCAGTCTTGTTAAACCAAAAATACTATACCTTTGGGTTTTCTCAACAGGAAAAGCAGAAGAGAGTATTAAGGACTGATTGATGAAAGTATTTGACATGAGCTCATGCAGTATAACTACTGCTTTTATCTCAGGATTGTGCTCCTCTGCAAAGGAAAGGCATTATGTGAGTGAAGTTATAAATTTGGCATGAAATGGTGCATGGGTTTTGCACTGGTGCCTGCACATGGGTGAATGTTTAGCACACCCAGGTGGGTTAAGATGACTGCCCATGTTGCATTTGGTGAGGGATGTAGGAGCTGATGCTGGAGACCCATTTCCTTCTCAGTGCCTCACTCTCTAGAGGAGCTCTTCTTGCTTCCCTTCCTCTCCCATCATCTAAACAAGAGGATCTTGCCTCTAACTTTTGCACCTCGTGTACCTACACTCAAAATACAAGGTGACACTGACAAAAATTCCACTTCTGGATTTCAAAAAAATTAAATCACTTGCAATAATATTTTATTTTAGTTTAGATTGAACTGTTTAACAACAAAGATTAATTTTAGTTTCTTATCACTTATAAGCCAAATTCCTGTTTAATTTCTATTGATGCAAGGTTAGAAAGGAAAAAAATGAGAATTACATTAAAAGGTCTTTTATCAGCAAAGTGGAAAAATTACCTTCTTTTCAGAAAGACACTCTCATTATGATTAGGAGGAAGAATAGCAAACTATTCTAACACTCTATTTAGTAGCAAACTATTAACACTCTACTAAATGTTTCCTTTCAACCTTTCTGCATTCCTCTTTCCCAAAGCTCATCTCTTTTTCTTTTTAAAAATTAGTACTGTTACTACAACTACTACTACTACTACTTGGGGGGAGGGGGAGGAAGTGACTAATAAGGGAAATATTTGTTTTCCTAAATGTCAGATCAGCTGAAACACTGACTGTAGACAGGGGCAAGTTCAAGTGCTTGTCATATTTTCAGAGTTTTGATTCTGAAAGAAAGGACACATAATTCACCATTAAATGGGGAATTTCTCCAGCATCAAAATGTGTGTATGTTAGGGAAGATGCAAGACCTGTTTAAGAACTTAAATTTCCCATGTGTTGGGGTTTTTTCTGTTGAACCAAAGTGCTTTAGCAGAGAAGAGGTAGGTCTACCTATCCATTCACAATATAGATAGATATGTAATGTTTCCTTTGGAAGAACATCTTAAAATGTTTAATTGTAGAAAAATTGGAACTGAATTTTTCAAAACTATCTCACTGGAGATTCATAAACTCTCAAGCTGCAGAAGTCCAACAGATAAAAGCATCTTAGGGTATCTTAAGAACTTCAGCCTTTAAAATTGTGGGAAAAGCAGAAGATTTTCAATTCTTCCTTCATAGTCCAGTGGAATTCATATATTCCTTTTCCAACATATTTTCTCACAGGAATGCCCTCAATTGTAAAGGCAAGAATTTAGAGCAAGTGAAGTACATTCCAGTCATCTTCTTCATAGTCAGAATACTCCCAGATTTTGATATTCTTAAAATAGATTGAACTCCACAAATCAATTACCTTATTCCCACATCTTTGTCTTCTTCTCTTGTTTTTCTGTATATCAGAAAAAACACCTGGCATAAATTGACTCCTTGTGTATTTTAAATTAAAATTAGCTGCTATCAGTTTAGCAACAGCAAGAAAAAAAATATTTAGAATCTATCACCTCCTAGCAGTTCAGGGCTGCATTTTCATGTTGGAGTTAACAGTTTGAAAAAGCAGAAGCTTATTGTGAAGTATTGGCTCAGTCTTGACACTTTTTTTTTTTTAATACTTAGTGCTTAATTAACTTATTCTTCTGCATGACAGTAGCATCTGGAGAGTTTTTTCTGTTTGTTAAGTACCAGGATGACTATCTTTCCACTTCTGGAAAATGTTACTTTCAGGAGGGTAAAGAATTAACAATTAGGGAAAGAAAAAATAAAAAATTACAGTACTATGAGCATGACATGTCTGTCTAAGAGTCCTGATTTCCAGACACAAAAATGTTGGTTTGCAGACCACATCAAAAAAAAAGGAAAAAATGTCATTAAATATAGGTTTGGAACCTTTGTTTTCCTGTATAATGTTGTATATTTTTGCAATTCTCACAATGTTAGGATGTCATGGATTGTAAGCAGAAATTGCTAGAGGAGGAACAGGTGGGTATAAATTCAAAAGAAAAACAAGAATTCCTTTGCCTAACTAAATCTGGATGAATTTAGCAAATGCTAAGGGAAAGAAGAAATAATTAAAAGAAAAATGCAATAAAATATTTGTCTGCTGAATGTTTAGTGTCTAGCCCTGGACTCAGGCCCACCAGGACATGATCTCTGCAGGCTGGGGCACACAGCTATAAGGTCCTTATCTTCTCTTTGGAATGTTTCTGGCTTTTATCCAACCAGTTTTAATACCAAATTTGTAAAAAATAAACCAGGAAATTTTAGCCATGCATTTCTGAACAATATATGTTCAAACAGGAAGTGGCTGGCCCTGGGCAAATGGGAAGATAAATGTATGAATGAAATCAAATGTTCTGGGCTGCAGCAATATGGGATACTGCAAGCTTGGCATTTTTGCTGTAGAAGTTATTTAGGAATTGAAAGCAAAACAAAAAAAAATATTAGAAGCAAATGCTGAAGTTACTTTAGAGTCATAGAACTTAAAAAATAAAAATAAAGTGATAAGAGGAATGTTATAGTGTAAATTTCTCCACTTGCCTGCAAAAAACAGGTCAACCTACTTCTACAGACGTCCTCTGCCAGTGCAACGTAGAAACCTTTATGGAAATAAAATCCTAAAATAAATATCTCCCCCCTCCCTAAAGTGTGTGTGCAGGGGGGTGTTCTCTTGCTCTCTTAGGCTGTGGTTCTGTTACTCAGGTTACTCAGGTTGTAATCCATGCAACACACACATGGAGCTAAAAAACCTCACCTGCCTGAAGGAGAGAGACCCCTCAGAAGCAGGCACATCAGACGACATTCTGTCTCACACATCAGATGTCATTCTGTCTGTCTGTTTAGGCAACTAAGCTTCACAGAGGGAAGCAGATCTAGATGAAAAACCTTGGGTACCCATATGTGTGTCTGTTGTGCCCTCAGATTTATGGTCTGTGGATGTCAAGTCAATAGATCAGCAGAGGGAGATGCTCAGCTGATCAGCCAGGGCCTTCTGACTCACAGTGCCTTGACTTGCTCAGGGCTCTGCTTGCTCATCCTCCTTGCAATCACCCATCTCTTGTGGAACTGCCTATATGTAAACACCTGAAGATGATATCCCTCAATTTTGAACAGGAACTGCCCTTCTTTTCAGACACCATTGGATTCCTCATTTACTGTCTTTCATGCAAACTTTCAAGACTTGTGTGCGCTCATGTAGCTGGTGAGATTCTCAGCAATGGGCTGCTTTCAACTTTACACTTGCCAAGACAGAACAAACACAATGTTGCCAGATTTGGAGGAAGAAGACTCTGACTGCTCAATAGTAAAACTCTTCTATTGTCCATATTGTTAAGGGCCCTGCTGCTGTCATGTTGTAGACAGTGGATTAGCTAATGAGACTGCCTGTGAGAGCAAAGAGCTGGTTCTCAACACACAGCTAGTTTTATAGTCTGTGGGCAATAAATGTTACACTAATTCCAGCGTGGTTTCCCAGAATACACCATCACAATTTACAAACGGACTCTCTAATTTTATTACTTACTAATAAAATCTGGTAAAAGAGTTCGCCTCCTTTTCCTGCACAATGACTTTCAGAAGCCGAAAAGGCCCTGAAAAAAATCAAATTAGAGGTTGGATATGAATTATAAATGTGAGATCAGGACTGAACTGTGTAATCTGCATCACTTGCTTACCAACCTCTTTTCACAAATTTTCATTGAGAACGACCATCTTGTGGCTGCACAGGCTGGTTCAGTAATTCTGCTGTCCTGAGTACAATTGTAAAATAAAAACAAGAGACTAAAGGAGTCAATGAGAGGATGAAGTTGCCAGCTGGAAGCCTTAGCAAAATGATATTCAATGACATTAAGAACCATTCAGTACAATTGAACCCTGTCTATACTTGGCAAAATATTCACAATAAATGTAATTGACTGCTCCTCTCTGAACTTTGGGACTGTATGGAACTGATCTGTCCATGAAGATTAGATGTTAAGTAATGTCTTTGCTTATGTGAGGTCTTCATTACTCTGTGGCTAGAGGGTAGGCTGCAGTATACTTTAGAAATATTTTGCATATTTTGTTATCAAGATTTTAGCTGGTATGGCTTGTGGTGACATTCTCTCTCTCTTTATCCCCTCTTTTTTTTCTCCTTGTTCTTCTAAATGACTTTTTTATGTGCATGCCTTTAATAGCAGATTTTTTCTTTGTGCTGATCTAAGTCTTTGTCCTTTTTTTTTTTAATGTATATGTTCTGAGGTAAATTGGATGCACTTTGCTATTGTTGACTTTAAAATGGACAGTTCATTCCCTCTAGAAAAAAGGTTATTTTTCAAGTTTGGTTTGAATTAAGGCATTTTCAAAGGAGACATTAGGTGATAGACAAAAGGAACAAAAACCATAAAGCTTTCTGGATATAATCCACTTCTAATTATTGCAAAATATACACAAAAATATTCCACAGAAGAATCCTGAAGATCAAACTTACAAAGTCCATTTTCCTTCAGGTGTTGGATACTTTTCTGTTGGCAAGCAGAGTAAACTGATAGCATGACTGATGGTTATGTGTACATAGGGAAAAAGTCTCTCAGCAACAGGAAGGTGTCCCTGCCCATGGCAGGAGGGGTGGAATTATCTGATCTTTAATGTTTCTTCTAACACAAAAAAATTTACTATTCTAGGATATATTATTTTATACTTATGCTTGTACATAAACACAGGAAAAATGACAGTCTACTTCTAGCCTCTAGTCTTAGTATTGTATGTGACAGTCCATCAATGTATTTCTGAAAGCTTTCAGCTAAAGTTCTATCAAACCCTGCATTTGGATGCAATTCTAATTTATAATGTAACTCAAAATCTTAGTAATATCTAAAAGAAACTCTGGAGAATTAGCAATAAGATATGTTACAATAATTTTTTATGCATTAAAGATGGACACCTGATTATATAAGCCAAAAATTCAGTATCTGTCCTTTCCTCCATACCCAGGAACTCCCTCCATCCCATGAGCAGTGAAACAAATCTTACTATATTTAATTTTGATAAAAATATACTTTTATTTTGGCTTCCCAAAGAGTAAAATGACTTTTAATACAGTACTTTTCTAGACAATGAATAAAGTCCAGGAAAGGGACTGAGGTGTGCCTCCTAAGAAGCAAAATGGCACAGACATCACAGTCACACTTAGGCCTGAGCTCATCTCACCAACAGCATGGCCTTGGCCCAGTGTCCCAAACAGGCATCACACAGACCCACAGGATTTGATTGAAGTTATAAGAAGATGGAGTTCATCTCTGGAGACCAACTCAGATGGTGTGTGGGCTGCAAGCACAAATCAAAGAGTTTGTGACTGATGAGAATGAGGAGGAGAACTTCTCCTGCATCTGCACCAGCTGCAACTTTCCCAGGGCTGATGCTTCCCAGTTTCTGTAAATTGCATGGCTGTAACCAAAATGGAACATGGTGAAGAAATGAATTATCATTGTTGGCCTTGAATCAGAGAAGAGCAGATGATACCCTAAAGCCAGTGGAAGATAGTAGCAAGTATTTCTTGCAAACCCTAAAACACAAGAACATTATCAGTCATAAATCATCAATATTTCTCAGCACTTTGCCAGCTAAATGTCTACAAAGCAGGTCACGCAAATCCAAAGAAAATTCAGATTCATCAATTATCTAGCTAGTATCTTATTGACTTGTTTCTAAAACTTGTTCCCAAGAGTTCACTGAAACTGAGATGTTTATATTCTCTTTTTTTCAATTTAATAAAAGAATTTCCCAGAACTTTTAACTTCCATGTTTTTCATGGCAAAATTGCTCTGGTACCCCAAAGTTTTTTTTTAACTTCAACTGAATATAAAGCACTAATGCTATGATGAGTTAGGGTCTTCATTTCAGAGCTAGAGATATCAAAATACCTGTTCATTTTTTGAGCTTTTCTATACTCTGATGCCTTACTACTTATAAATATGTTGGCATTCGTCCTCCTTTCAGCTGCCTAAAAGGAGGAGGTAAATTACACAGACAACCTAGCTTCCAACTGCTGCTCCACAGCAACACAGTTCTCTGGTAGGATCTGTTTCCTCTTCCTCAGTGTGACACCTTGTCAGCTACCCTTGGGCATTTCAAATGGCACCAGGAGCCTTTGTTCGGACAACTCTATTGAGTCCTTCCTGATACAGTCATAGTGTATCAGAAAGTAAGACATTTTTTAACTCCTGAAATAACTCTTGAAAATTAACATTTTTAGATGAGATTTCATTTTTCTGCAGTGATGTATCCGCTGGTAAGGCCATGCAGCCTTTGAGAATCACAGCCTTGATGAGAATTCATTTTCTACTTAAAAGCAAAAGAAAAATACTTGAAAGCAAAAAGAAAATTGCTTGTTTTTAATAACAACTGTATTGAAGTAGTAAAGAGAAATCTCACAGTGAGGTGCGAGAAATGCCACTGATTATGTGGATGAGTATGATTATATTTATTGCTAATACAGTATCTAAATATCATCAGTGCAGTATAAAATATAAGCAGGTCTAAGGTGTTATGATAAGCAGGTCCAGCTAGAAGCATACAGGTTTAAAGTCTTTGGCCTTACAGAGTGAACAATTGGAAAGCAACAAAACACCTATGTAGCTACTTCAGGGTTTTATCTCTGCATGTGACCAGACCTTAGCATTTTCTCTCACCTCTCCAAAGGTGAGGGTTCCCTGTCTTTGGGCTGGATGTACCCTGTAGACAGCCCTGCCAGGGGAAGGATCAACCCAAAAGCTTCCTGCAACCTTAGGAGACCAATTTGCCCAGCTGCCCCAGTCTTCAGCAGAATTTTATACCCCTTTGCAAGGATATTTGTATCAAATTCAATCCAATCATTGCAATGCCCCTAATACATTCACTATGGGAGAAATCCAGACACTTCCTCCTGAAATTCCCACCTGGTGTTCTGATCTTTGGACAAATCATATTGCCTATCAGAGACAAGAGCAAGGGAGGGAACAGGGCGCACCTGAACACCTGATTATCTTTTCTTGTCATGACAATGATCTGATTTGCAAAGCACTAAGGACTAGGACAGTCTTTTAGAGAGATTTTTTAGAATTTCTCTTCAATTGACCAACATATGACTTGTTTGAAAATGGCAGAACATGAGATTCACTTTGTCTCAAGTAACCTGCCTGTGGTTTTACATACTACATGTATTGAAGCATCTTGGTATTGGGACTGACTCCAGTTGTTTTCACATTATTTAAAAGCGTGTAAAGTCTTGAAAGTAGATCCCAGATGTAAGCTGTCCTTTTAGGTTAGTGTAATTCCAGTGATGCCAATGGAGCTGCCCCAAATCCTGCATTATGCACTCATTTCCCCCAAATGGGGTTCTTGGTGATTGTGTCTACATTCCAGATCATTTCCAGCTACCGTATTACATTGTTTCTAAACTTTTTTTTTTTTTTAATTTCAGGGCTTTTATAATTATTATAATTTTATAAATCTTAAAAATCCCTTCAAAACTATAAAGATTTCAAGAAAGCTTAGATTGGATAGCTAGTCAAAGTCAGTTCTTTGCTTGTGTTGAATTTGACATGGCAGGTGTCTTACTGATTCTCTATTTACTCCATTACAGCCTTTTTTTAGAAGCAGATCAGTGCATGAAAAATCTGGAGGTGATGCTGTAATATAACAAAGTAAGAATGATGATATAATTTAATTTAAAATATATGTGATTTTTTTCTAGTTATTCTTTAATTTTTTCTTGCTATATTCTGTCTGCACTTTTGGTAAAGATACAAATAGGTTCTTGTAAATCTATTTATATAATTTAATCAATCTGCACTTGAGAGTCCAAAAATTATTTGGCTCTTTTATCAGTTGAACATCTTGTTCCTAATGATGAGGATATTCTCAGGACTCTTCAACTCTCCCAGCTGATGTCAGCCAATAGGCACATAGGTCAGCCAGAAAGCTGTTTGGGGGTGTACCAAAAAAAAGAAAAAATGGGGAAAAAAGTAAACACAAAGAACACCACGGGTCATATGGCTTTCAGTTAAAGGAAGTTTTTTCCCCTATGGGGGAAAAAAAATTAAGTACAAAAATAATCATACAGTCTCTTTTGAGACCTCTTTCATAGCAACAAATGTAACAAAGAGCTGCTATGACATTGAATTAAAATGCTTTTTTTACCAAAGTAGTGGTTACCTCAACCATTTCAAGCAAGTATCCCAGTTTAGCCAGTGGCTGCAAGACAAGAAAGAGATCATTTGAAATGCTTTTACTTACACCAACCTGTTTACAACTCTTGCAGTTTTAGTACTGAGAAAGATTTAAAGGGAAGGAAAACCAAGAGGCCTTCTTCAGTGTGTTGGTTCTTGCCTTGCCAAATCAGCTGTCTGTGTACAGAGCCAGTCTCTGTCACTTATGGCCTCTCCTTGGCTTCTGGTCAGAGAGCTTAGGAACTGTTTGTTGTTTAATAGAGCCCTCAGAGATTATTCTTGGAGAAGGTTATTTCTGTAAACCAGAATACATTGACTGAAAATTCTTTTCCACAGCCTTGCAATAGGAGCAATTGGATGCACTCTTTCCCTACTAAATATTCACTGGGAAACAGAAGACAGAATTTGAGGTCTATACCCCCCCTTTCTTGCTTCTTATTCATCAATTCACCACACTCAGGGACACTGTCTGGTGTCTATGTAAAGGCTTTTGAAATGAATCTGTGATGTCATCACAAAATGAAGGTTGCTCCCTGTTTTGCAGAATTAGGTCAATGCTAGGGAGCAAGTTTCTGTGTCAAAAACAGTAGCACTGGCAACTTAACAAGAATTTGTTTGAGACACTGCAAGAACATAAATATAAACATAA
Organism: Camarhynchus parvulus; assembly: GCF_901933205.1. Classification (NCBI taxonomy): domain Eukaryota; kingdom Metazoa; phylum Chordata; class Aves; order Passeriformes; family Thraupidae; genus Camarhynchus; species Camarhynchus parvulus. The sequence goes on from NC_044572.1 coordinate 133,447,992, forward strand.
GTATTTAAAATTACCATATATTTGTCTGGAAGTCAAACATTAGATATTTTTTCTTTTCTGTCTATGTAAGAAAAAGATTTAGAGGAAATAACTTTAATAACTTTAAAATGTAGGGCAATTTTTTTTATTTGTTTCTTGCATGAAAACCAAAAAAACCCTCAAACCCTGAGATATATTATTTAGAACAGGAAAAATAAACTATTTGAGCTGTTTGAACCAAACTTAAACACATTTGCTTTGTCTTTGGGATACAATTTTTAAAGAATTGCAATTTTCAAAATGAAAATTCTTAAAAAATTAAAGACTGAAATGCCTTCCCAAATATTAATGTGAAGTTTTCCAAATTTTCCCCTTCTCTGACTGAATTTATTCTCCCAGAATTAACTTCAAATTAAAGAATAATTCCCATCTTTTAAATTTCATCTTTATAAGAAGCAACTTTGTGCTGAAGAAAATATTAAATGTCAGCATTGCTAATGTTAATCCATTGAATGAATAGCACAGTTTTTTTTTACTCTCAAAGAATAAATGTAGGCAAACTATAAATATTACATTAATATTAATATTTATATCAATAATTTCTTTATTGAAGTCTTATTAATTCTTGGCTTTTTAGTGAGTTGACATCTTGAGAAAGAGCCACATCTCTGTGTCTCCAATAGGACATAGCTGCAGAGCTGATCCTGAGAAAATCAGCTGGATATTGAAAATTGCTGCATTAATTATTCAGTACTCCTCACCTCCAAGTGTCTGAAGTACTACTGCAGTACCACAGACACAACCAGTGCCCAAAATAGAGTTTTCAAAATGCTGGTCAATTATTTCTCACTGTGAAGATGTCAGAAAAATGCCTATACGTCAAATGTTGCAGTCCTCAGCTTTACCTTTTGTGGATTCACCCCCTAAGTTGTCACAATAATTTGTCTTATGGTAAATTGTCCTAGTGAGTCCAGGGCGAGTCATGATGGGGACAGCCGAGTGAGTAAAATGATCAGAGTTCTTGTAAGGAATCAGAGCGATGGATGAAGGAGAGATTTTTGTTCTTTATCCCAAGATGTTGGGACACACATGGATGAACAAAACATAACTTAGCAGGAGCACTGACAACCGAATTAAAACTTCTAAAATTAGTCAAAATTATGAATCAAAACATATTTCAGTAGATCAATTTTGTATGAACTCACATACCAGGAAATATTTTTAAAAATTTAGATATAATTTAGGGGTTTTGATGATTTTAGCAGAAATTGAATAGTCACAGATAAAAATGAATATCAAATATTTTTTAGAAAACATATTCATCAAATCCATTGTCCATAGATCTTTAATTGAACAATTTCCATCAACTGAATTTCAGCAATCAAATTTCAGCAGTTCAAAAGTACATCCTCTGTATCTAGTGAGGTTGGATTTTCACGTCTTATTTACATTCTTAGATGCTTATCTGATCACTCTCAAATATCGCCAAAACACACTTTGGTCGCAGCCTTCTCTTGTGAATGTAAATCCAAGATATACTGCAATATCTGGCAGGATTTTTGAGGGTGTTTGATTCTCATCTTAATTAATAAAACTTTATAATTCTGCATGTCTTGCTGATTCATTCTATTTCTTTTTCTAAAATACATGGCATGAAATATTAATTTTAATTATTTGACCCCGCCTGAATTTTTCTTGAGTCCTGGAAAAGGTTCAGCTGAAGCTACCAGAATGCCACAAAACATACTGGAAAAAGAAAGCTTTCTTTCCTATAAATGTTTCAGAATACACCTTTCCAAAGGTGTTTCAGAATAACAAAAATATAATTTAAGCATTCTGGGTCTTACTTGTTCGTATCACTCAAAAGATGCTTCGGTTGCTTTATTTATGAAAATATACTGAAACCCCTGTGAAAATAGGCATAAATACCTCCACAGGGCATGGAACAGAGGAAGTGATCCTGAATCAAAGGGATATGAACATTTTCTCTCAATTTCTGATCACCTGAAACTCTTTCATTTTCAAGGGTACTTACATTTTTTGGGCAGGGTATTGATTTCTTCTCCTTACTGTTTGGGGACACACAGGATGTATCCTAGTCCATTTTTACTAGTGTAGACACAGCTGTAAAATCCAGGAATTAATATCACCTTGGTGGGGACTGGATCTGGCAGCAGCTGAAAAGCCAAGCAGTGTGAAGAAGAAACCTGAGTGCTTAAAAGGAGTGGTTAGGACACTACAGCTAAAAGTCCAACAGATCTTATTTGGAAAGCAAAGGAACATGAAGCCTCTGAAGGGTAAAAGAAGCTGGAGTACTTAGAGAGAGCTACACTCTTATTGCTTTGTCTCTTTTTTGCCTCTGAGTCTTGTGGCCCCTTTGGTCAAGACAGAGGGTATGAAAGTTGGAGAGGAATCTATTTGAGCTTTGGGTTATTTGGCCAACAGACCTTTTCCATGCTCAAGCCTGAGTCACTGAGAAGCCTAAAATGGCAATTACAACCTGAAGTCTACCATCAAAAGCCATCCCTGGCTTCCATGTCCTTGTCATTGCTGTCTACCATGTGTTCTACAGCGAGAAACACAGTAGCCTTGTTGGTGGCAGATGCTGAATAAACACAATCCTCTGCCAAGATAAACATTCCAAGTTTTCTTACTTCATGGGACCCACCTTCTTTCAGCACCAGCAGTTCATATTGCCTCACTGGCGCAAGAAAGCTTCTTGTGCCATCTCAAACTCATTTTTACCACAGGTCTCTTAGGTGGAACTCCCAGAAGAGCTAAAACTAACACCTTGTTCACAGAGATCGCAGCATAAACCCTGAATTAGGCCATACCTCCATGACTACAGTGTAGTGTAAATATATTCTAATGATTTATCATGTTGGGCTTGATTATCCTTGTGGGTTCCTTCCAACTCGGCTCATTCTGTGACTCTCTGATTCTGTATTTGCTTTTCCATTTCATATAAATAAAGCTGAACATTTGGGAACCACATTCTGTCAATGTTAATATAAAATCCAGATGTCCACTCTGTCAGCCTACTGCCTTATACTGGATGTTTGAATGTTCTAATTTTCTGCCCACTGGTGAGTTATTTAAGGGGATAATATGTGTGAGCATAAGAGTGTGTACAACACTGCAGCTGCTACAGCTAGTGCCCCAGGTTCAAGATATGCACAGATGAATGATTCCAAGTCTCAGAAATAAAAGGTAACCAGCCGTTGGCATTGGTATTTCACAGGACTGTGGACATATGAACTTACATGATGCAAACAGGTGGTCATACATGAAATGCCACTGTTATTTGTTTTTAGCACCCTGTATGGGGATTTACCTTCATGTTTCAGGAAGCACTTCTGCACTGAGATAAAGAAGTGTAGTCTTTGCAAGCTTTGCCTTTTTTGCCAATCATCTCCAGGTCTCAGGGCACATGTTGGCAACAGGATTAAAGTTTCATCAGATTTTCACATAACCTACATTAGACCATTCCAAGCAAGAATGGAATTTGGTCCAAGTGCCCTGTGCCAATGCTAAGTTGTATTTTTTGAGAGTAAATTGCTAATAATTTTTCATGCTGTAGTCAAGCTCTGACAACTTTTATTTGGGAAGGTTATCACTGTTGATGGTACAAAAGACAATTTTTCCACTGAATAATTCTGAACTATTCCTCCTCAAGAATGAGGAATTGCTCTCGAGGGTGATGCTTCATAGTAGCCACCAAGACCAGTGTCAGTAGGCACAACTTCTCTACTGACTTGAAGGTACCAACTATGGCAATTTAAAATTAACTTTGCATGGCAGTTCATAAGGTGATTGTTCTGACATGTTATTCTTGACACAAACATATGTCCTTCACACAGAATGTGCTAAGGAAAAGCTGGATACTGCAGTCAAATATTCCTCCACTGCTATTTGGAAGGGATGTTGAAGCAACTTGATTTTGGTCTCAGAGAAAATATTTATTCAGCAGTACACCATACAAAGAAAGTTAGGCAATATTTTATATCTTAGGATATATTTTCAACACTCTGCCAAATTCTGATCTTAGATATGTGCGGAAAAACTCATATTTCATCAACTGAATTAGTCAAAAGTAATTAAGAGAAAAGACAGTAGGCTTTAGCACATTAATGCCAAATAGATTTGCTCATATATATCTGAAGAGAGGATCAAATTTGCAAATACAGGGCCAGATTGAAGATTTCCCACTGATTTTTCCGGGCTTTGCTTCACACTATAAAGTAATTTTAGGAGCAAATGACAGGTACTTAGCAATGACTGCGCAGCAAAGAATACATTCACTGTTACAAGCTTTTTTTCAAAAGTAGTTAATATTGTTTTTTCTCTTGTCACATTAAAATGTATTCTTGAAAGGACTTTGCCAAAGTGCTACATAACTCCAAAGCTATATCCATTTCCATTAAGCTAATAGTGTTATGCTGGATTTCAGTCAGTGCTAGTGAGTGCACATTATGCCTTAAAAAGGCTATTTACATGGGTAAAAGGAGTGGAAGTTTTCTCTTTTCTTTAGACATGGAATTGAAACTTTGATTTTAAGAAGAAAGTAGCTTTCAGAAAAATTTTAATTAAAAAATATTCCATAATCCATCTGAAATAACCACAAGACGAGATTATACATTTTGTTTCTAATATAATAAAAAATACTGTTCCAGATTTTTTTTATGGCTTTGCAAATGTGTACTTAATTTTCTGACAAGCAGCATTTGAAAACATCTGCTCTGTGACTGGATCTGCTATTTTTTTAGTGCATATGCAAGAGTGGGAGAGAGCTGTATTAGAGAAGCTTAGCATTTACCTTGTTATCTAATCAGCTCATTATTCAGCAGTAGTCAGAAAAGTAGCTCATATGTTGGAAAGGAGCAGAAAAGAAAACAAAATAGGAATTATAAAACTTCTGCCACTGTACAGTGCTATGGAGCTCTTAGAGCTTGAATTATTACTGCATTTATGTTGCCTCCATTAAAGAGTGAATACAATAGCAGTGGAAATAGCAGTGGAAAGAGGAGGAGGAGGTAAAAATAGGAGGACAAGAAGAATGAATAAAGCTTTGGAACAGCTTCTACTAAAGAAATGAAGAAGGAACCGCTACTAAGCAAGACATAAAGGAAGGACTGCACAGTTCATTAAAATAGTAGGTGTGTAGAGCACAGAATGATTGTTCCTGTCTCTGTCCTTCCTGCACAAGCAGATGTTATCTTTAGCCTGGACTTCTGGAAATATTACAAATTGAAATGGCTTAAAATATGTAATCTGAAAAAAATATTGGGAAAAATCTAGTTGTTAGATAATAACATTGTCTCTGAACAAAGAAGTTCCTGATCAATGTTTATGGAAAATCATCCCTACATTCTGGAACTGCATCTATCCCTTTTCTCAGACCTAACTGTCACATATGGAGTCTTCTATAGAAAAACAGAATATAGGAAAAATTTTGATTTTTGCCTGACACAAGATTTCTTATGTTCTAATTTGAAAACTGCCATCCAGTTGAAGTTGTGGCCTGCAAATATTAGTTGTCCAGAGGAGGCAGAAAGGCTGCAGAGAAATGACAAAGTGCTAGACCACCACTGCAGGGTCAGTTTAGTTTAAAATGAAAAGTTAAAAGCACAAAAGACAGACAAGAATAAAATAGCACAGAAGGCTTGATAAGAGCAGAAGGCTTGATTTGACATACAAATCTTTATTTAAAAACTAGTATTTTAGGGGATAAAACATTATCGTGTTACTCCTCATTTTTCAGGCCCTGCAACAGGACTAAACAGTACATGTGGGATTATTGCATGTTTTACTCATAATTCATGAAGCAATAATGCTATGTCCCAAGTTTGCAATGCTTGCTGATTTCAGGAAAGATTACTTGTTTTAAAGACTGTCTGTTCAATGTTTTGGTCAGTGTGGCTGGATGCCTTCTGTGCTGAGAGCACATAAACCGCAAGCAAGGTACCACCCACAGCTGCTTATAAATGCTTTTTAGCAAACCTCATGGACTGTAGGCCTTTGATTGAGCCCTCAGTGCCCTGAGCAGGACAGCTGCCAGCACTTGAGTGGAAATTCATGTGGGATTTAAACAGCCATGGGTTTTCCCAGCAGAGGCTTTAAGTGTCTATCCCTTGCTGGGCTGGTTTTCAGAGGCCTGGGGATTGCTCCAGCAGGACTGTGTGAAGTGGTGCTGTGCATCATCTGGGGCAGTGAGTGAGAACAATGAAGCAGAATGGCTGCCAGTCTGCCAGGTCTGACTCTTCTAATATCTGGTTGCTCACACATCTCAGCAAAAAACTTTGTAAAGCATTGGTTGAGATGCATTTGCAAACACAGTTATTCAGTTTTTCCAACTATAGAGATTCAAAGTACCATGAGAAAAATTAAAGCACAATTTTTGAGACAATCAACAACTCAAATTTGTTTTTAGATTATTCCTTAAGTTTCCAAGTAAAATCATTTTTTTTTATATTCTGGTGTAACAGCTCTTGTGTCACTGTGAAATCTAGTAGAAAAAATTGTTCTCTCAATTTTGATTGAAAAACAGTGGTTAGTGAATTTTTCTCATCCCTTCATTAGTTATAACCTCGGTATAAATTTAACCTTTTGACTCCAATTAGAGCTTTGAGATTTCTTGGGAACAGATGACATATTTACTACTCAATGTGTTTGTTTCATCCATTTGTTCTCTTCTGGCAGGTTGTAAATTATTAGGACACATGCTGCTTTGTGTATATCTTTCATGCACAGAAATGAGCTGTGTGGGTAGGGTTTCCTGCTCTAATTGGTATTTAGATTCTTCCATTGTGTGAAAGCTATACAGTAGTAAGCTATGGATAGCTTTTTGATCTTCCCTAAACACACTAATTTCTGTCCTCACTGAGGGTCACCTCAGCAGTGGAGAGTAACAGTAAAAAGGAAACAAGCATGTCAGACTGGAGCAATGTCAGACAGCGTTGAACTCAGAAAATCAGAAGGTCCCAAACAGCTCTAAAAGTGGGAGAAAGTAAACAAGGAACCTGCTTAGACATTAAATGCATTTTGTGACAGTGATATCTTCAGTAAATGATTCAGTGAGAAAATGAATTGGTAAATTTGTTACAAGTATTTCCAATCACAAACTCATTCTCTATAGGAATAGCCATCAAGCCAAAAAAATATATCTTTTTCATCAAACCAAAATTTGTTTCATTCCAACATGTGTCACTTTGAACTGCTGTAGTTTATGTGAACGCACTGCTGGAATGAAGTTTCTTTGAGAATTCTCCATTTATCAAGTTTCTTTTGCAAACTACAGTTACATGTCTGTCTCTGGTGGTGTGGACAGTCTGAATTTGAAAAGCAAACCATGGGGAATAGAAAAGGTGTAGAATGATTGTGCTGTAAATGCTGCTTCAACTGTGAAGTCTGAGAAGGCTAAAATAGCAATGCAGGTTTTCTGGAAATCAAACAAAAAGTTAGAGACTGTATTAACTACCTTAGAAAGATTATTAAGGAGTCAAGGGATGATGTTGTTGACAAGGCATCAAGCCAAAAAATATTTGTCCATAGCTGATAAGGGAAGAGGGTTAGAAATAGGAGAAGCCTAAGCAGATATTTATAAAATTTTTGCTTAGTACAAACAAGATCTTCAAGGACTGGGCCATGGTTATCATAACCCTTTTACTAAAAAAGTGTTCTAGGGATTTACTTAGAAAATGTATATCAATGCATTTAGCCTCATAAGGGACAGAAGTGTTTCATGAGATCAAATAAAGATACCCTTGGAAAAATTGACAGCCTGAGAACAGCCACATGTTCTCAGGAAGTGGAGATCATGCTTCAGCTGGTTGGAATTCCTGGAGGATATTATTACTACAGAGGTGCGGGTTGATTTGCTAAAGTAGCAAACAAAAAACACAGAATTTGCACTGTGGTTGTTCAGGTATTTTGATCATGTAAACATCCTATAACTTAAAACTGGTGAGATTAATGTTCTCTGGTTCAAGGACAAGTGAAACTGATTAATGAAATTCAAGTTGTTTCTTAAACTCCTTTGAATTAATGTTTTTAAACCATTGTTAGACTTAAACTTTGCATTTAGAATTTCTCAGATGTTGTAGGATTGGACACAATGAAAAAAATACTCTGAATACTCCCATTTCTGTAGTATTAAGACTAAGAGAAATGCAAAAGGAACAGGAAGCAAAAGGAACTTGGAAACATTTTAGTTTCTCGAAACTGTATTCTGCCACCTGGGAGGCTCAGCAGAGTACTGTGTGTCTCCAGTCCACTACAGAAATGGAACTTTAATTTGGTTTGGTTAGTTTGTGGACATGGACAATGCATAGTACAGGCTTAGCAATTCTTTGCAAAGCTGTGTAAGTATGTTTAAAGTTAGAATCACTTTAACATTAATGATTTTGCTTTTTGTTTAGTGCACCAAATTACAGCAGATCTACTGGGATTGACTGATTTCTTTTTGACTGCCAGTGGTGAAGTATATATTCAGGAAAGATTATTAGATGAGCACACAGAGAGAAGCCATCTTCAGAGAATACTGAAGTTACTGTTCCAAGAAGAATTACTTCAGGAACCGTAAACTTTGCAACTTGGATGACTGTTGAGATTTCATGATCACCATAAAATTCCCAGATTGCATGGATTAGACAGAAGAGTCAGTTAACAAAATGAACAGATGTCAAATGAAAGCTTTCCAACAGATCTTAAGGAAAGAGCTTTTACAATCAAATCAGATCAAGGCTAAATTATTTTGAATGACATGGGATTACAATAAGTCAAAGTAACAGCTAAATTCTCAAAATAAATATATCCCAAGTTATTCAGTAAAGGTCAAGAAGCCCTGTATGCATTGAAAATACCAGAGATTGTTACTGTAGGGGTGATATGTGATGGGACGTTAATATCTGATACAGATATTAATCTGTACACTTAAAAAATTTCAGGTTTGAAATGAAAAAATAATAGAAAAGGACATCTACAATTAGTGGTTGCATCTTCATTATTTTTTAAATTTCTGCAATGAAACCTCTGCTCGTAAGAGAAAATTAAGCCTGCTGTTCCCATGTAAAGAAAATGGGGCAACACATCACAAAATCTCCCTTGCCTTTACATAAAAAATGAAATTTGTGTTATAGCATAAAATCAAAGATTTAAGAAGAAGATGATGATTTTTTTTTCTCCTTCGCTAACTGCTGTCAAGACATAACCATGAAAATTAATCCTAGTTCTGTCTCACAGACTTTTGGGCTTCTTTGCATAAAGCATCTCCCACGTGTCTCTGTCAAATGAGTACTTGTCTTACCAGGAGGAGCAAGTGAGAAGCAAGGAGTATTTTTGCTCCCTGACAGTGCAGACTGGTTTGGTGCGTGCCAGCAGGGCTGGATGGGAGCTGCACTATCCCCAAGGCTTCCCTGGGGGTTTCAGGTGAGCCCCGCAGCTGCTGTGCAAGTTGTCCTACTCAGCACCAGCCTTTGTCTTGGTCATGGTGAAATCTCACTCCCACAGATAAAGACAAAAAAATCAAGCAGTACATTCCCATGTTCAATAGCTGTTTTTTTAAGTTTGAGCATTGACATTGTGACTGCTAATCATTCTTATTTTCAATTGAGCCATTGAAATGTTCCCCAGATTTTTGATTTAGCACCAGACTTGTTTTTTTGGCTTTGGATATCTTGAAATATCTAAGCTTGTTAGAAGTAGATGTTAGTCCAGATGGAATTGAAACCAGATTTCTGAGGCAAGGAGTCTAAAGGAACAAATTATTGACACATTTTATTACTTCTACTGCAGTCTAAAATACTGGACAAATCACTAATAAAAATTCACAGTTTAGATAGCTTTTGGAATAAAGGCAGGCCATGAATTCTTTACAGTCAAACATGATATCTAATCACTCAAGTAACAGCACTTTGCTTAAAACTGCAGATGTCATTTTTGGATTAAATTTAATATTAGGGGGTTTTTTGATGACCAAAATTTGGATTATTTCTTTGTTATATGAATTATCCTGTTACAATCTGACATCTATTGCTGTGGGGTGGGAATCTACAGAAAACTTGGCTTCAGTCACACTGCTGTAATGACTTAATTGTTATTTAGGGCAGAAAATGTCAATGTTGGCAGATCAAAGCCTTCTCAAAACTAAAATGAATTCCTTGGATACTCCAGAGGTTTGTATCCACATTGGATCATATTATCTACAAGTCTTGCAATAATCATTTTATGCCTGTCTATAAACACAGAGCAGATGCAGGTTTCTCCTTCTCTTAATGTCCTTGTGTATCCAGCATGGGGAGAGGCTGGCTTAGCTGTGCAGTCCATTTACATTACTCTCAATGCCCAGCAGATTTCACTGCTCTCCATTCACCCATCCAAGGGCTGACCTTATGTTTGAACAAAACTGTAAGAATTTCAGAGAGCTATCAAGACCACACAGAATGCCACAACTCTGCTTTGTGAAATGGATCTCCCTTTCTCATTGAATGAAGGGGAAGATTTTTGTGAGGCAATCGTGAAACTTGAGCTTTCCTAACAATGAAAACTTTCATTTTCATGTGGGCTGCTTGATTAAAGGTGAGTTTGGAATCAAGACAGAGACAAAAACAAAGGAGGCATATGGAAAGAATGATTTCTTGTACCACCTGGAAGTGGAAAAGGATTCCTGCTACTTCATATATTTTGCCATGTCATTTTGAGAGTTTCAGGATGATGAGTAGGAAGTTGACTTCCAGTTTATGGCTTACATAAATTTGGATAGCTTTCAAGTCCTGTGTTATCTTTGGAGGGGCTTGAGACAAACGGTGCTTTTCCTTTGGATGTTACTGGAAAACATTCATAATCAAAAAATACTCAATTTTTCCATTAAATTCTGTACAAGACACTTGGTCACACTTGAAGTAAGGGATACTTCCTATTTTGAACTTATTTATTTCCTTATACAATTGTGTTTCTAGAAGAGTTGAAATAGTTATGCTTGTATTACAGAGGAAGTAATTAGGAAAATGCTTTCAGACGTTTAATCATGCTTTTATACTACCTAAAATAGAGAGGGAAGGGGCAGAAATTTCAAATTTTCCCACAATTTCTTTCTCAGAAAACCAATAATTATTGTTTCTTATTTGCATTTAACAGTTGATTTCCTTAGGGAGCTTTGGGGGTGGAAAGGGAGGAGTCTATAAAAAAGTAGAATTTTTCCACCATAATACCAAAATATGTGGATCTTTCATTGGAAACTCACACCCCTTATTCTGAGGTTTTCAGTGGAGCCACAAATATTTCTATGAAGAAATCCCTCCTCCCTGAATATTTCTTTTTAATAGCAAATCTTCTGTGAAAAAACCACATTTTGTAGAAATAGATCAGCGTATTTTTGATATTTGGTTGTAGTGGAAAGGTTTTTGGGTTTAAATTTTCTTAAAACAGCTTAGTTAATGACATTGTTCACCTTTTTAGACTTGGAAATCTTACCAAAAAATCTAGAATAAGTGTCAGATACATCAAGCCTTTATAGGTTAATATATTTCATTATATCATAGAAATTTTATATATAATTAACCAAGCTCTGTAAAGTAAGAAAATATAAATTTCATCAAAAGGAGTAACATTCACATTCCAGGTGCTAAAATCAACCAAACTGAACAACAGTAAAGTTACCATATCAAGGAACAAAGGAGATATTTTTCAAAACTTCATACAAATCTCCATATGAACACAAAGATTAGCCATGGATTCTGCAGGTATGCTATTTTTTTCACAGAAATTATTTGCACTACTATGCACTAGAGATGGAAAAAAATAACATAGAAGTTTCAACTGCAGGATATGAATTTCTATTTTATCTCCAAGTTTATGTATATTTGCTGAGTATTGCCAAACCAATAAACTGTTAGTTCATAGAAGATTAATTCCTGTATTTTTATGTAAGTAATATGCTGTGCAGGAGAAAAATAAAAAATGCAGCTTTACAAAATTATTGAAATTCTGCTGATATGAATTGTGACACTAAAGAATTAAAAAAACCTAAGTGCCATTACTTCATTTTATGCAGTTTGATAGGAAATAATTTTAGAGGAGTCACAACCAAAAAATAAAGTTATTTAGCTAAGGGATGAAGCAGTTAAGAAATAATGTAAGTTAGAAATTATTTGCACTGCCTTGAGAGAGAGTCTGTATATTCTGTCACATGTATTTTCTGTACACAGAGACATGCACGGGAAATATTTTTGCATGTAGGAGACTGCAGCCTGAATATGGGATTGCTTATTGTAGGCCACCCACAACACCACTGCATTGAAGAAACTCTTCTACCAGCAGTGATTCAGTTAACCTTTGATTAAGCACAGGAATTTAAACTATGGAAAGGTCTGAAACCTGACACAATCCTTTGACTCCTCCATGTCTGTCATTAAAGATAATCCTGCATTAGGTACTGATTTTTGAAAATAGAATTAAACTACTTTGGTTTTCAATCCTAACCCTTCCATATTGCAAATGTAACCCTGCTGTGTTAAGAGACTTCCTGAATTACTGCTTCTCCTTTCAAGTCTCTGCGTTTGTGAGGGAGCTTTAAAGGGGGCGCGGGGGCCAGTGAACACAAACTGGGCAGCTCCATCACCAGCAAATGAAGTGACTGTCCAGGCTGCAGTAATCAGTGGACCGCAAAACTGACCAGGACTTCAGAGTCTGATCATGCCCCATTCCTCCTTCACTTTTTCACACCTTAGTGAGACAGTCACCCTAAGACTAAGACAAACAACATGTTAGTTATTTTTTAATCTTTTCTTTGACTGAGCATCACCAATGCCATACTACTGTTTTTAACTTTGGGTTGAACTTGCTCCATCTTTTCCCACTATTTCTAGTAGGTTGTGTGATGGAAGCTCTGTGATGACCTGAGGCCCGCACTCTCAGACATACTTTTATGCCTTTTTAATTGCTACGTTTTCTCCTCTTCCTCAACTCTGTTTATCCAGGTTACTAAGAATATCTCAGTAGGAATCTCCCAATATTTCCTCAACCTGCTGGTTTTTTTTCCTTTTACCAACATTAAGCACAGGCAGGTTCTCATTTTTCAGCTTTTGTATCTCACCTGGATATAAAAGTAAAATAAAGAAGTCTAAAATAAAACTAGGATGGAGCACAACTTAGCAGAAAACAGTGTATGGTGTTCCAAAGTTCATAGGCTGTGAAATATAAGAAAGTCTTTGGATTTATACTGTTTTTGAGAAATTGCCCATCAGTTTTTTGGATAGGTCATGTACTCCAGCCAATATGGAATAAGCAAGGTCCTAGCTGAGAATAACCCAGGCACTGACTGTTCTGCAAAGACAGCTCTTATACCTTTAATCACCAGCAATGCTGCTGGTGACAGGACATCACCCCACGAAGGGTGGTGAAGGGCCAGATCTTGGAATTATGGCAGTAGTCCAACTTGAGCAAAGCAAAAACTGGCTGACACCAGAAGAATTCTCTTTAAGGTAAGCAAGAATCCTGACCAGACTGCACGGGCAAGTGCCCTCCTCAGTCATCTTCAAGCCACCCAGGTGCCCCTGGATGCTGAAGTGTCCACCAGTCTCTTCAAGTCGCTGAAAACCAGTTACATGACTTTTAGAGAGAGAATGTTTAATTTTTTTCTTTTTTCCCAGAAGAAGCCTTTCAATCTGCTTTATCAGCCTGTAACCTCTTGCCAATGCACAAAGGATGTTCGTAGAGCCCAGCCACCCACAGCAAACTGAAAAAAGCAAAGAAGAGGCTTTGTTTTGTTTTCTTTTAGCTCTATGATGTACAAGCATGAAGCCTGAAAAGGACAACTCAGCCCTTGACAAGCCTTTGAGTGGCACCTACTTCACTGTCCCAGTAGTGCAACTGCAGTTTACAGGGATCCAGCCAAATTTCTGGTTCTTCTTCATAGGTGTCATATGAAGGAACAGTAAAAATATTTCAAAATTATTAATTGCAACAGGGCTGTTGGAAGGTTCTGTATGAATGGAGGCATTTTAGAAACATGTCTATGTTAATATTTAGAAGCATTTCACCTGCACCTTATAGAAAGAAGGAAAAAAAAAAAGAAAAAAGAAGGACAACCTAGGGAAGCTTCGGTTTAAAGCTGAGCAATGCAAACAAGGAAAGATGACAAGAGTAGAAAAGACTCCTTTGGGGATGTGGCCTTTATGGAAGAAGGAAGGTGAAATCTAACCCTTGTCAGTGAAGCTCATTTTACAGTACCAAAGAGGGCATTTCATTTTGGCAGGGTCCTGCTGTCTGCTTATTGGAGCCACTTATTGTGCAATCATTTCTGATTACAATGTGCAGAGCACTGTCTGGAGACAAATACTTTGGGATGCACGGAGTAACCTGGTATTTCCTGGTGGAATACCAAGCTTATCGCTTCCATGACACTAATCTCATAATTCACTCACCGAGCAATAAAGATTTCTCTTACAAATTAAATCTGTTTGATAATCCATTCTGTGTTTTGACATGCTTGGTATGCTGCTACTCATGTTCTTTCCTGAATAGCAGTTTAATATGGTGATTTGTGATGCCAGCAGGAGGCTCAGACAGGTGCATGGATAAATAGAGTTTCTGCATGTTTTCATTGTCAATGCAGAAATCTCATGGACTGCAAAATCTCTGTTTTCCCTGCCTTGCTATTTTGTGTAAATCCTTGTTGCGTGTTGTTTCTAAAAAAGTGAGTACAGAAAGAAATTATGCCAGCTAGCATTTCCTGACTTCATTTTTGTGAAGAAAGAAGAATGTTTGATTCTGTTTCGGTTTTGTTTTATTTATATTATGTTCCAGATTAAAGGACACAAATTCAGGATCCCTTTTGATAGGTCCTGAATCTGTCCCAAAGTTCTAGAAGCTAAAGACGTCAAGAGACACAGTACAAAAATCTGAAGAAAAGGTATGGCCAGGAAGCAGTTCTGAACCCATTAAAGTAGTTTGGTTGTGCATGCACTGCACAAGTGTTAGTACTTCGAAAAGTACAGTGACCTTATTTTCTAGCTTGCCTTTCATTTAGTAGGAATAGCACTGTTGGTCATGAGAACTTTCATTTTCTCTTATTCACTAGGTGTGACATGCTCTGAAAGAGCAGGTTCCTGGATGTGTTCCTCATAGGGTAATCAACTGGAAAATATCCCATTTAAGAAATCTGTGGCATTAAGTAAAAATGGGCTCTCCACAGCTGAGTAGCAGTGAGGTTTGTTATGTGTCAACAAACTGATCTGCTAGAACCACATCTGTAAAACATTTCGGTGTCTAACTCTTAAGTGGAAATGTCTGTCTAGAAGAATGTGAAATAATGATGCTGCTTTGGGCCCCTTCAGGGTGTTACAGTGATAACCCTGGGAAGGGTTGTTTTTGTTAGCATAGGATGTGGTATCTGAGGTCCTTCGTGGCCAGAGCTTCATCTGACCCAAAGATGGCAGGAAGGATATTGGACTCATTTTCCGTGAGCCTCCAAGCTTCCAGGTCATCTGCAGAGCAGATGCGAACTGAACCACAGGGCCAGGGCCCAGCTGCTGTGAAAAATGGCCTTTCAGCCATTAAACCACCATTCTAAATGCTGCTTTTCTAAGGGTATCTATTCCATAATCCTACGTTTCTTAACAGCCAAGGTTCTGAGCTTGAAATTTCTCTGCTTGTGTAACGCAGTGCCAGCTCCTCAGGCACCATCACACCTGCCTGTGGAGCTGGAGTACCTCTGGGGCAGCCATGGAATGGCTGTTTGTCTGTCGTGCTTGAGTCCAGTGGGTAACCAAACTGCTTCTGGTTTTCTTTCATGTGCATTCATTTTTACTTGCTCAGAGATGCTATGTTGGTTGCCTTTGAAACTCAAAGAGGACAAGAGCACACAAACAAATGGGTTTCTCCAGCTTTCTAAATATTGGTTTACTCCTGGTTTCTGTAAGAAATGACATGAAATTCTGCTAATATCTAAGCTTATCTGTGGCCTTGTGGCCTGTGAATCCTAACCTCAGTGGGACTCTGGCTGGAACACTAGAAAGTGAAAGGTCAGCGAAATGAGATAGTTTATGCATGGCAACAGGATTAGCAGTTTGGGTTGCTCTGAAGATATTAATTTGGACCATCCCATGGCAAATATCACTCAGGTGCACTAAAGGGGAAAAAAGGAATTTTTGAATTCTTGAAAAGACAAAGTACCTTTTTCATTGCTGAATGTGACTCCAGAGTAAATAAAGGCACTGAAATGAGTGGATTAGTTGGAGAATTAAAACCATACAATTATAAGTATATATTTTCACTTCCCAATTAATTAATCTTCATTAATCAAAAACTCTATTGAAATGTGGTACTTGAAGCATGATATAAAACCTGTGAGAGAGCAATTAAAACATTCAGGATAACTCATTGTGCATAAATTGGTTAAATTTAGATTCAAAGAAGAAATTGGATTTTTGCCTTTACAGCTGCTGACAATTTGTCTTGAAGACTATTTTAATGTGGTTTTTTCAAATATAGTTCAGTTCCCTTGAACTATGGCTTTCTGTTTTTTGCTTCTTGCTTGCTCACCTCGTGATGGGTTTCCTTTGTACACATAACTCTGGTCTAATGAAAATGTAGTAACTGCAACATGCATTTTTAGAATAGTTTTATGTTATTTCCCTTTCTCCATCACCCACTTTTTTTGAGCAACTTTTTACTCTGTACAAATGAAAACAGGTATTTCTTTAGGGAGGGTCTACACTGCTAAAAAGACAGTGTATTTTTAATCCACTTGGAATAAACCGAAATCAGTGGGAGTTCAGTACTTTTAAAACTGAAAACGTACCTAAATAGAAACTTCCTTTTGACATCTGGGCTGGACATCCTGACAATTTTTATTGGTCCCTTCTGTTTCCTTTTCTTAGCTCTCTCATTTCATGTTTAGTTGATTCTGGTGATGAATTCATTTTGGAGAAGCTTCATTTCCAACCACAGGTGGCAGCAGACAGCAGAAGCTTCAGGGAAAAGGGCTTCTCTGCATCTTGGAGTGAGCTGAGATGACAGGATAGCTTGCCATGTTCCACAATGAGTGTTCTTTATAATTTTCTCCACGCATCCAGTGGCTACTTAAACTATATGTTTTATATATTTATATTGTATTTAAGTGCACTGAAAATATAAGCATTTTTGATTTTTTACTCTCTGAGTACTCACATGAATAAATCTTAACCTGAACAGGTTAGTCACCCTATAAATCCTAGATTTCCAACATTTTATATATACTTGCCCTTAATCTTAATTTATATCAAACTGAGGCAGTTTTTCTGATCTTTTCACTGGGCTGTAGGGTAGCTCACACAGTCTGGAAAGGAGACTCAGGAAATGCAAGTGCCAAGCAAATTTGCTCAAGTCATTCAATCAAAAAGAAGCTGTGAGAAGCTTTTGGCTCCTGCCTAAATCTTCATTCATAAATCCATATTCACGCTCACAGATGTAAATTTTCTATCTCTGCGTTTCACATTGTTTTGGGTAAAACTGCTCTGGCTTATAAACTTATTTTTCCCAAAGTCTGGTATATGTATTACTGTTTTTTCCCAAAGCCTTGAACACTCCAAACTAATGCCAAAGCCTTTGTAATATGCTATACCCGAGGGATATTAGACACATCTTCACCTATGTGTTTAGAAAATTGCCTGTCTGCTCCTGTAGCAAAAACTAACACAGGTTCCTTAATCTAATAAATAGAATAAATTAGTGGAAAAGCCTTTGGCTAATGCCATTGTACTTCTAAAAAGATATTGAGATGTATTTGCATCATCTTTGTCTTGTGACCAGGCATTCTAAAGTCGTTCCAGAAGTGCTGCTTTAGTGTGCATAGCCTGCAAGGTAAATGTGCAGAGACATCATCCCACGGGAACAGCCGTCGTGGTGGCTGCTGGGCCATGGCTCTGCTCTGGGACAGAAAGGTATGCCAAGAGAAACAGGTAGGAGGGAAACAGGGCTGTGGGGGGGGAGCTTGAGGACACCCCCATCACCTGGATGAAGGTACAGATAGCCCTGGCGTGGCTGGCCAGCGGGCAGCTGCTGGTCACAGGGATTTGTGGGAACCAGGACCAGCATTTGTGGGCCTCAGGATCTGCACTGATGTTGCTCGCAGGAGTTCCAGATTTCCTGGAAGGACTGAATGAAACCCCTCGAAAAGGAAAGGGCTGTTTCCTGGCTGTGTGATACTCCATGTGAAGGCAGAGCAGAAGATGGCGACAAGAACCATTGCATTAACTCAGGAGAACTTTGCCTGGGGGTTTTACAGAAGAAATAGCACTGAGTGAAGCTATCAAAGAGGTTAAATAAGCATCTCTGGTGGATGAAATATGAACTCCAAACTAGAATTGTTTAAATTAAAAAAAAAATAATAAAAAAATCCTTCAAAGGAAGAGGAGTAAAATTCTGCTCCATTACTCAGCATAAGTCAGTGGTTTGACAATGCAGCTGAATGAGATCAGGTCAGAGATGTGTAGTTTTCTTTAGAGTAGAAAATTATTCTGAATATAAGTGGGTTGCAAAAGGATGGTGATTCACATCTTTTAGTGGAAGAGTAAATATTATCTAAAGTTGATTGTTCTACTGGTGGATTTGTGTCTCATGCTAAAAGCACGAACTGTTTTTCAAGCAGCATGTTAGCAACAATTCATCTAAGAAGGAACTGTTTTTTTAGTATTGCTTTAGATTTTACCAGCATACCTCCATTACATTGTAAATAATAAATAATAGCAGAAAGTAAAAGGGTGATAAATATTCCTTTTAGGCTTTGGAAAATTAATTGGATACTAATTGTGCTCTAATAAATGTGTTAACAGATTCTTCTGCTGAATTCTTCTTCAGTTTTTCTTATCCAGTGCTTTCATCTTTGCCATTTTGCTATATTCTTTATTTCAGACTGACTGCCTCCTTTTGCTGACCTTGCCTTCAGCTTCCTAATATGATTCCTTTGCACTCTTAGTTTTCTTATTCTGTGATACACATTTTTCTTACTCAACTCCTTCTTACCCACTTTAGTGTATCAAGATTCTCCAGATTTTTTTACCTTGTTTGGCATTTTTTTCCCCTCCATTTCCACTGTGTCTGAGAAGCTGCCTATGAGTTACTCTTCTGGAGTCCCCTTCAGGGCTGGCCTGGCAAAGCATCTGCTTACTGTTTAAGTG
The DNA here is from genome assembly GCF_901933205.1 of Camarhynchus parvulus. Classification (NCBI taxonomy): domain Eukaryota; kingdom Metazoa; phylum Chordata; class Aves; order Passeriformes; family Thraupidae; genus Camarhynchus; species Camarhynchus parvulus. Next base: position 133,467,125 of record NC_044572.1, read on the forward strand.
GAAAGAAGGACTTCTGTGTCCCTTATTTATCACATCACAACCTTGCAGAGCAAATGACGAGCATCAAGAAATGTTCCTTACCCACGGTTTGGTGGGGAGTGACTTTGCTCTCCCCACAGGTGGTGGTGTGAACACATACATCTGCAGAGCTGTTAAATTTGGTGCTTGCCTCCTGTGGCTACTTCCACACAGCAAAAGGAAAACACTGCCAGCAGTTTAAACGGAGTCATAAGGGAACTACTAAAGTGGGAGTAAGGTGAGACGTGTAAGAAGAGAAGGAAAATTTATGGTAAGACTTCAAGGCTCAAGATTCTTTCTATCAAAACACAGGACTGGTGTTTAGGCCTTGATGCACTTTAATATATCTTTTGGGGGTGATATTTACAGTATATATCCATTCTTTAATGTTCTTTAATCGAACTCACTGGCTCAGAAAACTGTACTGGGTATTAGAAATTTTATCTAGTGGAAGAAAAAAGTCTTTAATTTCACAAGATTTTGGACGAGCATAGGTTCTATTTCATCATCAGTACTTAAAAGTCATGCAGAAGAATGCAATATTTTCTAAAGGAACTTTTTCATTTTTACAGGACTTGCTACACAGCTAACTTGATGTAACCATAAGCAGCATGTCTTCTCAAAAATTCATACTAAATTGGTCCCTGTATAAGGATTATAAAAACATACAGACAAGCAAACCACTCAGAGCATACAAATAGAAATAATATCCATAGATTTCTACTCACATGAGCAAGAGCCAGGCAGAGGGGATTTGGATGCTCCTAGAGGACAAGGGAGCTCCCACAATGTGTGATAGTCATGGCACAGTAAATTTGAAGCTGCTGTGTCTCACAGCTAATCCCTTCCTTTCAACTCTTCTCTATCTGTCTGTCTTGTCCCTCTCTTCAGTGCCATACCCCTGTCTTTCTCCTTCCTGCTCTTGCTGCTTGCCAAAGCTCCTGTAACTATTATTATTATTATTATTATTATTATTATTATTATTATTATTATTATTATTATTACCTGAGATTACAGCTCCTTTAGGTAAAATTTAAGCAAGACAATTTTGATTGTCCGTGTCATGTTTTCTCTAGATGTATGGATTTGTGTGTTTGTGTCTGTGTGTCTGTGTGCACACCACAGCTGAGAGTCAGAGAGCAGCAGCAGCAGCAAGCTGTATGCAGGGTTAGTGCCTCTCTCCTCAAGCTGTCCAGCCCATGTAAAAGCTGGTAGGTAGGAATGCTCTTTGGCACAGCTGCAGCACAGTCTGGTTGTAAATTACTCTTGATCCTACCTAGAGAATTAAGCTCTTGTTGTGATTGCTATTTCAGTTTTGTTCTTCCCAGAGGAGAAGGGGAAACTGCGCCAATCGCAAACAAGATTATTTGAGGCATGGTCAGAGCTGTGGTTTGAGCTTCTAGTCTGCAGAGAAGAAAGTTGTTTTTATAGCTGGAAGGATTTTTTAAGGAACTTTATCTTGGGACATAGTTGTACAAATGACTATAAATGATTTACCTACTTAATAGGTCAGTACTGGATGCTAGGGCACTTAGGAAAGTGTGCATTTAAATAACTATTCCAGCCTCAAAAGATATTAAAAATTAAGGATCAATATGCTTTGGAAAACATATGTATTAGTTTGTCAAAACTTTGTATATTCTTGTTTTATAAATCAGGAAATTATCTGTGAAGATTAAATAGTAAAGTTACTATTACACTGACCAATGACTGTTTTTTTTACAATCTATCAAGACAAGTAGGATTTTAATATAAATCAACTCCAAATCCAGGGTTTTTAGGAATTGCAACTCTTCAATTTATGCCAGTACATATTCATCCAACTTTAGGAGCAAAATGTGCTTTTATGTCTATAGTTCCTTGCACCTTTAGTGTTGATTTAAAAAGCTGTGTTTCCCTGAAGGAACATAACAAGTCAATTAAGAAAAAAATTCTGAGAAAATGAGGACAAATTATTCTACATGACAAAGAGACGCTAAACCTGATCACTGTAGTGTTAAAAGGCATACAAATGGACCAAAAGGAATTTCTGGGTAAGAGATCAGCGGAGATTTGTCACTACCAGTTATAATTGAATGATTGATAGAAGAACACATCATAAAGCAAGGAAAACATCACATTTCAATTTGCATCTTTTTCTGTTGAATAAAAGAAATCTTGTATTTTAAAGATTGATAGAGTTTTATGATTTGAAACAAAGATAAGAAATATAGCCCCATGATTTTAATCAAAGAAATTCAATAAAAGATATTGGAGTAGGGATATGAAAAGTTAGAAATAATAATTACTGAATAAACTTGAATTAGAGTTTCTCCCTTCCTACAGCTCTCTAAGCTTATTACTATTTCTTACATGGTGAGGTAGTGGCTTTTGAAATGTTATCAGCCTGTCACAGACAGCTATACTTACAGCAAAGCAAAATAACATACTCCACAATTTTTTAAAACATTTTATTATAAAGGATAGGAAACCAAATCCACTTTTTTTTTTTTCAAACCCAGATAAATAAACAGTAAATATCAAGCTTTTAATTTTAAATGGGTTTTGCCTTTTACAATAGGATCTGCAAAAATGGCATTCTTAACTTGGAGACCTGCAAAACTCTATCTTTTGAGAATGTGGTGGAAGATAGTCTGCATATTTTGGACATTAATGAAGACTATTAGAAAAACCTGCTGAAACTGGGACAAAACATGTCTGTGAAGAAAGTGCTACGTAAGGAGTAGTTTGGTAACTTAGCAGAAAACTTAAAATTAACCCTTAGTCAAGATTATTTCAAATATATATATAAATATATACAACTACACAAAAAAAAAAAATTCTTCCCGCTTAAAATGAAACAAACATCAAATTGTAACAAAATCAGAGAACCCTTAGGGGCTGCAATAGCCCTCAGTGGTAGTATAACCTTGTGATCTTTAGGAAGAGGTGTTTAAAAATGTCCAAGTATTTTTTTCTCTATTCCATATATATAAACTGCTAAATAAAAAAAAAAAGGTAAAAAAGTAAGGGGAAAAAAGTGTTATCATTATTCTTTAAAAAAAAATCAGATAATTGTTGTGCCTCATCTCAGGAACAGTTTAATAAATGGAACAAAGCAACAAAGAGATGAGCAAACACCTCACCACATGCAGATTCTGTGTGCCATGTTGGTCCCAATTTAATTGATGAGAGCATTACTTCTGATTTCAGTGGGAGTAGGGTAAAATTTTTCATTTCATTTCTAGTAGAAGTAGAATGACTGTGAGCTACTTCCCCAAATGGATTTTATTCATATAACTTAATCAAAAGGGCTGTAAATAGAAAGAGTTATCTCTGTATCCTCATAGGCCACCCAATATTTTATTGCTTGCTATTAGAAGACTTTTATCTTTTCCAATAGTCCCACACTTCTGCAACACTTTAATAGAACAAAATTACTTGTTGGCAACCTGTAAGCAGTCATCTGAAGTTTTTTAATATTTATATCCTTTTGAGGCTTTTCACCCTTTGCGTGGGTTCAGGGTTGCCTGTACAAAATAAATGACTGTTGCAGGAAATGTATGATATTTACAAGTTCACAATTCTTTATTTTTTATACAGTTCTGATGAGTATTTCTTATAGTTGTAGCCTAAGCACTGTGTAGAACTGGCATGCTTCTGATAAATTACAAAAATGTAATAAAAAAGTAAAATAATTCAGGATAAATTGTGCACATGCAAGGATACTGCAAAATTAATCCATTGCCTTAAGCTATGCATTTATGTAATTTTTTTATACTCTAACACTTTGCCTTCCTATGTTTTTTGATGGAAAAATTCCATGCAAAATCCTGTATTTTCTCTTGGACAATATTTCACATTCTTTAAACCTTCCATTAATTATTCTACATGACATTCAGACTGCTTTTAATGAAAGAAAGGAAAAACCTAAAAACACAGCTACTTTTGTTATCACACTATAAATCCTAGATCAAGGATTATGCCAATTATCTGATTTACCTCTACAGAGCAACTGAGGAATTTATGCTTATTATCCTTATCATTATTCATATGCTTGACTCAGTTTATTAGAAACCTGTCCTTAAAGTATTTAATGAAAAATTTTATTTGCACAAATAATTTGACTCTGGGATTCACATAAATCCATCCACTATTCAAATTCAGTTCATTAAGAAAAAAAAATTTGGAGTGGTCACCTTGGATGCTTTAAGACAAGTTTTAACAAAAGTGTCTCTGTAATCCTTCTTCATGGGTATAATGTTGTCATTTCACTGCTGAATAACATTCTACTCAATAGACCATGGTTGATATGTTCCAGTTCTTCAAATTCTGATCCTATTGCTGAATTTAAAAGAAGGAAAAAAAAGACATCCACTGGCAAGCACCAAGTTTGTGCAGAATAGCCAAATCCAGTTCTTTGGAAAATCATTTCAGTCACATTCTTCTAAACCAAGCTCCCCGCAGTAATCAAAATATGGGGTGACTCTTGGGAAGTGTGTGCAGGTTATGGAGAGACAGCGAAGCGACTTTGCATCATCCCTACACGCTGCTTTCAGAAGCCCTTCACCTTTTCCCTTCAGGCTGTGCCAGTGCTGCTGCTGAGGGCGGTGCCAGCCTGGCTCCTCCCGGGATCCGCTGTGGAATTCCTTCAGAAGTCCAAAGGCCGAATCATCATGGTGGTGGAGCGCAAGGAGTAGCTGGGGCCTTTGAAGTAGTGCCACTTGATGCCATTGAGCTTCCCATGGTTCTGTCCAGCTGTGTAGAACATCCCGTTGAGGTTGGACGGGCCACAGGCATCAAACCACCACCCTGAAACCAGTAAGACAAAATCTTAAACTGCAAGTGCACTAAATATTTTACTTTGTTGTTTTAGGTTTAGCTGATTAGGAAATTCTGGTAAATAGCTCATTAATAATGCTGGTGTGGTATTTTCCTATTTTCCTTTTTTGCTCTTTTGTGCTATTCTTTAGTCAGGAGTGCTGGAGAACACACACATGTATTTACAGACTTGCAAAAGTAATTAAGTCCCAATGCATTCTAGTTTTATTCTCAGTATGTGGAGGAAAAACAAGAACATGAGAGACAAATTAAGAGGTTTTCATATTTAGACAGTATTGTATTTTTCATTTAAACCTCAGAAAAAGACCATAATTCAAAAGTATTTGGAATAATTTCACCTGTTATGTTGAGTATAGGCATGATTTGATTTTATTTACCAGCCCTTTTCTACTGCTTTAATTGTGATTGTTCACTGCTCAGTTACCCTGGTTTCCAGAATAGATGTTAAAGATTCTCATAACTGAATTATGAGAATTGTGGTGCTGCATTGCCCTACTTTAAATTGTTGCTTTAAGATGAAATCAATCAGTGAACTTTCTTGTTTATCTCTCCAAGATCTTTTCTTGTTAAGGCGAATTTTAGATTGCCATGGGAACTAGAGTTTTAAGAAAAATTCCAAATAACATGAAACTTGGCAACACTAGGACTACAGAACACAAACTGACGAATATAAACTAGGTGATATGCTGACTCTACTGAAAGTAGTGGGAGTTTTGCTGGATACCTTGATGGGAATAGAATTTTCTCTCCAACACCTTGCAGAGTATCTATGTATAGTAAGAGACAGATGCTTAGCTCAGACTGAGAAAGGCAGAATGAATTCCCAGAGTGCAAAAAGCAAATATCCCCAGTATCAAAACTGTATTAACTTCTGTGGCTAGGAGTTCTATTAGTCAGAAAGATTTCTGTTGGGACTTTTTTCATAGCGAAACCTCTAATTTTGTAAATCTTTAGCACAGTTTTTATGCATCTTTCCGTGGAATATGATTGTACTGAACATTTGTGTGTCATGAGGCAAATAAGATCATAAAGATCAGGTAGTGACTTTTGCTTTTGTTAGTTAAACGCTACTTTAATTTTAAAAAAAGTTATTTCAGCCTGCACATCACAGCATTGCCATCTTCCCAGGACCCCTTGTGAAGCATTTTTTAACAGTCCTGGTAGTGGCAAACTGGTCATCCAGTGAGTGCATACTGAATTCTGCTGGTGTCACTGTGGACTAGAATGCAGAATTTAAAATTTTCTGTGTGTTTTCCACTTTGACTTCTGGAAAAGGGGTTAAACTGTAACAAACTCCTTTTAGACAATGTTCACTGCCCCAAGGAATCCTCCAGTTAGACTTTTATCTACCTATAATGAATGCATTATATGAAACTATTTCAGTCTATGGTATACTACCACTGTTATGATACTGATTGTGTTTAGCCCTCAGAACCGGTGCTTACTCTGTTCTTTGTATTCAGATCCAAATAATTTATGCTTCTAGTCTTGTAATTCTTAAGATTTTGGAAAGTACTTAGTGTTTTGGTTTTTTTTAAGAAATAACACTTCATAATGAAATCTTGAGGGATGAATTTATGCCAGATAAATTCTGACAATTTTCTATTTTGGTACAGCTGTCTTCCCTTTGATTTCAATGTTATGCCTAAGGGAGCAATAACCAAAGAAAGGGAAAGCTGTACAGCTGATGTTTTACTGTAACCAGAGTATAATCTTGTAGAAATTTAAGATGAAGTTAAACAGAGAAATCCTAATCCTCGTTTTTCAAAGCTGGAACTCAGATGCAGCTGGGTTCTATTTATGGTGTTGGGATGAAGACCTGGCAAGCTGACCTAGTTACCATTTCATCTTAAAGGAACAGGAATAGATGCATAAATGGTCTTTTTTGGGGTGAAGGTTTTCAGTGATGCCATACAAAATCAATGTTAAAACTGGAATAAGCCAAAGAAACACATAATTTTATAAAATATTTGTGAGGACTTGCTCCAACCTCTCATGATAGATTTCTTCTAAATAAACACTTCTTTCAAAATGTGTTTTAATGGTCTTAACTTTTTTCCTATTGTACTGTTCTTGTTAGTGAGAATGAATGGATCAATGTTTTAAAGATGTTTCTTAATACTGCGTTTAAACTTTGGGTTTACTTTTTCACTGTCTTTCTCTTTTTAAGTGAAGTGGGGTTTTTTGTTTGTTTGTTTTTTTAGGGTTTTTTTCTGTTTTGGTTTTATTTTTTTGATTTATGGTGTCTTTTTTTTCTCTATATGGCTATTTCTCTCCATTCTCCCCTGCAGCCCTCTGAAAGGCCTTCACTCCCCTTAGGGCCTCAGATTATCACAAGACTTCCTACTGCATGTCTCAACACCAAAACTCTCAACATCTTTGAATGGATGCAAAGGAAAAGTTTTTTACAGATGCTTTGTATGTTGAGGGAAAGAGGAATGCAAGCAGTGACTTCCTTGGTAGCTATGAGTGAGTGAGGGAACATAAACCAGAGATTTCTAAAAGATTTACCTGCAGCACTGCCATTGCAGAAAACACCAAATTGAACAGCTCCAGAGCTGTGAGACAGCCTGACCCAAGGAAAAACCTCAGTAGCCAGATGTTGGCTTATTACTTGGAGTTCATGGGATTTTCTCATGAATAATCTTGTTTATATTTCTCTACGTGGTAATGGCTTTCCCAAATAATTATAAAGTCATCTTTGAACCGCAGTAAGATTTTAACTTTGGAGATAACTTTTGGCAAAAATTTCCATGGGATATTTCAATCAGGCATGAAAATGATGAAGAGTAGGCATTGTAAGAAGTAGTAATAGAAGTAAGATTTTAAAGTGAAGTGGTAGAAAGAAGGCTTTCATGAGAAGTTTAAGAGAGATTTTATTCAGAAACAGAGGTAGTTTCTTCAAGCTGTTGTGACCACAGAATCACTAATTAATAATTTGAACTGAGGGGCAATTCAATTTTTTAGGTTAGCCCACCTCTAATATTTTGTATAGTACAAGCAGCATTACCATCTCTATTTGTAATAAAAATCCCTAGGTCATAAAATGTACTTTCCAGACAAAATATAAATTAAATAATGCATAGATAAATTGTTTGAAAGTTCAGCTATACAAATAGAAATGAATCCTCACTGTAGATGACTGTTCTTCTGGAACAGTTAAAGTAGGTTCACATATTGTGTATGGTTATGCTTTGGTCTTTAATTCATGTTGCTATAACCTGTGGGAAATTGTTAAATTTCATGTCAGCTCTTTTCATTAATAAATATATTTTTTATGCTTAAGCTACCTATCTCAGATAGTTGAGCCCCAGACTACACTATACTTTATTAGATCTTTGACTGAATGTTAATGTATATTGAAATAATTTCCACAAATTCTTGCAAAAATACCTAATAAAAGGGCATTGCTCAAATGAGTAACAATATTAAAAGAAAAAACCCACAAGCATCTTTTATAATGGTTTTCTGAAGTGACAAGTATAATTTTTGCACTATAGAATCTTCTTTGTCAAAAGCAATATTAAAAAAGGGCTTTTGTATGCCAAAGCTAACAGAGTTGCTTTTTTGGCTTGTATAAACTGCAATTAATCATGTATGCATGTAAAATTCTTTTTTAGTGACCTAATGCTCATCAGTTAATGAGTGCACTGTAAGGCTGGTGCTCGCTGGGAACTGCAATGATTGCTCAGGTTTGATGGGAGGTTCTTAGCTGACTTTTACATTCTAAAATAATAGTTGTCTAAACACTGCACATTTGATGGCAGATGCTTTCCTCTCACATCTCAGTTCTCCCCCCTGAGGACACTGTATGTCTCCAAATGCAGCAGGATCAGTGCAGACCATTTAATAAGATCCAAAGTTTGTCTGAATGGTACTTTTGTATGGATTTGCAGAATAAATGGATCATATGGAAAGCAAATATTTTTTTCTAGCCCTCTGGGTTTGTCCATAAAATTTAATGCATTTGGCAACAAAGCCAATAAGAAAAATTTTGAATCCAAAAATATTGAAATAGTCCTCATTGTTCAAAAGAAATAGACATTTATTTTAGGAAAGATGTCAGTGTTTCTGACATTCTGTAGTTTAAAGACGTTAGATGGCAATGCTTAGGATCTGGTGATTTTTCATTGGTAATTTCTCTGGATGAAGTTTCCGATGACACCTCAAGCTATCAGTGGAGCCATGGGACAGAGTCCAAAAGAGTGAATGTAGCAGGAAAGACTTAGGATTGTTTAGTCAGAATTTGAAAGACAAATTGCCAACAATTTAAAATTAACTAAAAACCTTTCAAAGAAATGTAAAGGAATGATGTTTATTCTTTCTAATTGTAGAGATTATGACAGGATGGAACACATTTAAATTATCATAGAATGAGCTAGTCAACATGCAAACCGTTCTTATATTAAATGTAGACAAACTCAGTAACAGATTTTATCATGAGAATAGAAATCTTGAAATACATAGAAATCTTGAAAATGAATAGAAAGACGGAAACAAACAGATAGAGAAGAATCTGTCTTGTGAAGGGACTAAATGACCTCTGGAAGAGATTTCTATGTTATTTTATTCCTTAGAGTATTGGATTGACCAGACTACTTGACAATCTGAAGATTTAATTAGAACTAAGCTGCCAGGACATAAGATGAAAAGGCATCAGCTAAGATGAAAAGGCATCAGCTTTTCATATCAACTGGATAATGCAGTCCCTTTCATAGGGACCTTTTTATGAGGTAAAAATAACATGAAACTTGCAGACTGGTGGCTATGTTCTAGTATATCAAAAGTTAGTCACTTCCTGAAGATCTCCTAACACTGCATTACAGTTGCCCATACTTAATCTTGATAAACATACCAATGTAGTAATGTTTTTGTTAAAAATTATGTGTAATCATATGTCTAATTAAATATTTTGAATATTTCAAGCAAAAAATCAAATAATATTCTAACCATTTGATTATATTTTTTCATAAAAATATTTTGCAATATAAATGGTACTTCATTAATGGTGCTTTCTGAGCAATTTCTTTATGAAAGCAAGAATATGCATAAAAATTAAAAACTGGTGCTTTTTTATGTAATTAGGCGCATATCCAGGGGTTCAGGTTGGATAATCTTAAGTGTCCTGCCATTGTTTCTTTCAAATATTCTGTTTCAGGGAGAATATAAGAAAAATGGTGGCTTTTCTGATTGGAGTGTATTGGCAGACTTCTATATTCAGCCAAGAACTTCCCTCCAAGTCATGACATGAATCCACCATCTCCTTCTTGCAGAGATTCATAAAATTTACCACTTGGAGAAAAAAGCAGTGAAACAACAGGCAGTGAATGCAACATGGTTTTGGAGTCATTGAGCAGCCTCTGTCTTAATAGATGAAAAATCTATTGAGGCTCAATAAATATGTGTTTAATAAATACATATTTCTCTGATTCAGGAAGCCCCTGAGATTCAAAAGATACTGAGAAAATACTCAAGGGAGGGATAATTCATTTGCATTGTTCTTATGCGTGTATTGACTGTTGTCAGAGACAGGAGACTCCAGCTGGATGGACCTCTTCTTCCAGTAAAATAAACAAACAATTTATTTCAGTCATCTACACTGCTTCAAACCTGGCAAGACATCTAGAAAGTCTCCCTGTCTTCATAAAATGATTTTAAGGATGAGAATTTTAGCAGTATTCTCACTTCTCACTTGAAGCAAGGTAAATGTCTTTGTGAACACCTCAGACTGCAGCCATTCCAGACAAAGAAAATCACTTAAAACTCTTTCTCGGTGGGCCAAGATACCATAAGTCACTTTCCAGTGACTGAAAACAACTTCACAAACAATTTGGGGCTCAGCTGACAGGTGGTACCTGGCAGAACAGATGGGAATTTGGCCCAGGAATCTGATCCAGAGATGTTAAATACTAAGGGCTGTATTGGAAATCCTGTACTCATAGACTTATTCTGGTGACAGCTTGTTGCATTTTTAGTGCCGTTTCTTGCAAAAAAGCTGTGTACATAACTCATTGGGGCACTCTTCAGACTAAAGCTTGAAGTAAGATGGGGATATACATATATATAACCCTTTTTTTTTTAGTTTACTGGCCTGAGATATTGAAAAAAAGGAAGAACTTATTTGAATGAATAATTTGTCTTCATTAAAGTAAAACAAACACGCTTAGATTAAATTTTCCAAGTCACAAAAAAGCAACTAAAACATTTAAATATGATGACAGTTTAGAGGGGTTAAGAATCCAGCTCATACACATAATTTTGAAGTCATTCCCTAAAATCCATGTGAAGATAGAGCCAAGTAGCATTGCATGGCTCTTTAAAATACAAGAAAGACACACACAAAATACACTGCTGGTGCTTCTGTATTATTCTCCCAGTATTTAATTTCTCATTCTAGGGAAGAGGGATGAGATATAGGAGGAGAGAGAATAATAGTTATGATATAGACCAAATAAAACTGACAACTAGCAAGATCACAGAGAGAAATGTGTGTTTTCCTTACATTTTTATTTTCAGCCTTGATTATAACCATATCACAGTCTTGAGCTTTGGCTTATCTCAGCCTTTATTCCTGACATAAATATATTCATTTCACCTCATAGAGATAACAGACTCACCCAAACTGTCAAGATAGCTACAAACTTGCCTGCAGATTTCATACCATTCATCATTAAAGAGCTCTCTGTGATGTTGCCAAAACCAACATTCTGATATCTTTTTAGGGAAAAAAAAAAGGAGGTTTTCCAAAACCTGTTATCATTGCTACTTTTCTAAATTAGTCTTTGTCTAGTAGAAAACTGAAATACACTCCCTAAAATGATGTTTTGGTATTTAATTAAATTCTGATATTTCTCAAGGAATGAGAAAGTTGTTTCAAGGAGAAAAGCATAGCAGAGTGTTTGAGGAAAACTCCAGCATGATTAAAGTCTTTCTTGAGGAACTAGAAATTACAGTGCTGTACAGCTTGTCTCCAAAGGAACAGTACTCAGAGTCTAGTCCAAAAGAGCAGATTAATCTATCTCCAAAGGCTAATTGCACCTCCTTTTACTGTGTGGTGATTTGCTAAACTTGTGGTTTCCTCAGCCTTTGGTAATTCGCCCTCTTCCTCACTATTCACTTCATTTGGTACCAGTAAATTCCAATGTGTGGCTAAGCTGTTGATTTACAGGAATGCTGCAGCAATATATGTGAACCTTGTGGAACGGTTGTTCAACAGGAGACTGACCTTAGCAGGGTGTTGACCTGTCATAGAACTCAGAGCAGGAAAATAAACAAAGCGTCAGCTCCCAGAAGGAGGTGCCTGGGAGTAGGGGTATTTCCAGGCAGCTCAGATACATGAATGAGCCTGCACTTCAGCACAGACACAACTCACACTCAGGAGCTCCTCCTGACTCTGGCCTGCCCTGGAAGTAACACGCTTTAATTTATCACGTTCTCCAAAGGGAAAGGTCAACAGTGTTAATTAAAATAATCTACTGACTTCTTATCCACTATCTGTCTCCAGATCTATCTGGTTAGCTTCTATTTTTTACAGAAATGGGAAGGTAGTGTCTTATTACCTATCTACTGGAAAAAGCTTCCCATGATAACTTCTAACATGATATCCCTAGAAGAAGTTAGAGGAGCTTGAAAAATTGGCTCCTTAAAGACTTTCCCAACTGTGTCACTTCCAACTGGCAAAAGAGAATGCAGAGCTGGGCTGCGCATGCGGCATAAATTCTCAGTGATGGGAAACCATCTTCTGTTAGCAGATGATTGCTTTAGAGGCTCATATGTGCCTGGATGTGGCCTGAGCTGAACTCAGAGTGCCAGTAACCACAAATAATACAGGTTTAACAGTCTGATCCAAAATAATTAAAACTGTACACGCTACAGAATTTTTTTCCAGAAAAGTTAGAAATCACTGAGGAGAGTCTCCAAACAACATCAGATGTGAAGATAAGAAAGGGGCTCTCTTGATCATACAGGCAGTAAACCAAAGAATCCCAATTTAAACTTTCTGCTATAGTGTGGTGTTCTAGAGATAAAAATGAGCTTGACCATACAGGGACTAGGAATGATTATTGTTTGCCAGAGAAAATTCTCACTCTTAGGAGCATTAGGAGTCTGAATGGAGAGATAATCTCAAATATTCATTCTCTGTGCTCGAGGGAAAAGGTACCAATCATATACACTACATTTGAAAAAGTACTTGCTGGCAGTCAGATCGACTTGAGACTTTAAACTGTCCCAGTGTAACTTGTCTGTGCTCTTCCCCACCTCAACTCTTCTTTCTTTCCTTCTGTAGTTTGACTCAGCTCACAAAGGAAATCAGCTTAAACCTTCCAGATTTAAACAGGCGGTTGCAGGTCTAGTCTTTCACAGGGGAGTGAATTAGTCATTTAGTGTCTTTATGCATTATGCTCATCTAACAGAGAGAATTTAACCATTATAAATACCTTAATAAGAGAATCACATCCCTAAGTGGAACAGATAATGTATTACAAGTCTAGACTATGATTGTTTCTAAACTTTGCCATCTAATATCTAATACCAGGCCATTTCTCTCTTTTCTTGCTGATTGATTGTCCAACTTCTGACAAACTTCTTGTCACCATTTTAATATTTTATATTTTTTTAAATTTTGCCTTTCTTGCCTAAACAATTACACTAACTTATACTTTCCTCTTTGACATTGTTGCAACAGCTTCAGTGCAGAAGGATACTGACTGCATCTCTGGATAATCCTTTCTCCTCTGATAGGAATCTAGAAGTATTGACATTTTAACAATATATGTATAGAAAAAAGTAGCAGTAATAACAATAAAAGAAGTTTTCACTCAGGACTTAAACATCTATGACACAACTTCATCCATGGTTGCTATAGGAAAACACAGATTCCTATTAATGTATCATATTTTCAGAGTCAGTTGTACTCACCTCCAGTCAACATGAGAGCACATTTACACATGCAGTTGTCGTTGTCAGCATCTTTTGTACTGAATTCAGCACCATGCAGGATCAGACTACTCTGTTTTCCAGCAGTTCCACTGTGACCTTTTAAATAAAGCCTGAAACAACAAGGGAAAACAATCAGGGTCACCAAAATAGAAAAGAAAGATAAGAGATTCAGATTTTTTTCATATCGGGTTGGCATTGTATGAAGTGCACCCAGAAAACTCATGAATCTCTTATGTTTTGTCTAAATCTCTCTCTTGTTTCAGATGTGACATTGTATCTGTAGTAGCACATAGTCCTTCCTCCAGAGCAGAATCAAGCTCAAGGAATCAGAACTGGAAAGACAAAAAAGCAGAGGCAGTGAGAGAGGAGGAGTGAGAAGAGGTGCCCAGATATCTGGAATACATTGACAGAATGACTGACTACTTGAGTAGCTGGTTTCTTTACTGTTTCTTTCCTGCGCCACAGAAACAGCAACCCCAGTTAACAGGAGTCATGTTATTAATGCCTGGGTTTGGAAGAGGATTTTAGCAGCCTTAGAACTTTTAATTCCACAAGCCAACAACACAGTTCTGCCCAAGCTGTCTCAGAGTGACAAATGCAGAATAACTTAGAGTTCAAGCCACAAAAGTCTTTATAATTTGCAATGCAAAGTGTCTCTTTTTTTAAGGAGTCTTTCAACTAGTTGAAGCCACAACCAAGAGCTAGGAGCTGGAGCTCAGCTGCAACAATGGTTGGAATGAGGAGAGGAGAGGGGAGAGGGGAGGGGAGAGGAGAGGAGAGGAGAGGAGAGGAGAGGAGAGGAGAGGAGAGGAGAGGAGAGGAGAGGAGGAGAGGAGAGGAGAGGAGAGGAGAGGAGAGGAGAGGAGAGGAGAGGAGAGGAGAGGAGAGGAGAGGAGAGGAGAGGAGAGGAGAGGAGAGGAGAGGAGAGGAGAGGAGAGGAGAGGAGAGGAGAGGAGAGGAGGACATGGCAGGAAGAGGAAGGTGTTGTTTGTCGTAATAGCTTCATATGCAAGCAGGAAGAGCCAGGATCTAAGTGTCACTGGAGAAGTTTGAAGCCACAATCCTTACACTCAGGAGCAGGCCCTAGCCACCAGAGCAAAAAAGAGAGGAAGACACATCCTTCCCTTCTCATTGAATCTACAGGTTAGGAATAAATCAGCCACAGGTCTAAACAAGAAGATGATTTGCTAAGTAGTGGGATAGACTTCTCCACTGAAGTGAGACACCTGTTCTCTCTTCCTCTAGGGTTAGTGCAGAGGGGCAAACATGTCTTTTAAATATCAAATATAAAATGCATAAGGAGCTACAAGAACAGAGGCAGGACACAAGCAGAAGAGATGTCTGCTTCTCTCTGTGATTTACCTCAGAGTGCTGTACTAGAAAAAGTTGTCCCAACTTCTCCCACAGACAGAGAGAACAAGGAGAGCAGAAGGAAGTCACTGACTGTCACTGCCTCTCTGTTGTTGTTTTTCTATCTAGTTACTTTGCATGAATAAAAGAGTAAATGCTTTTACCAGAGTGACATTCATCCATTTGTTTACATGGAAGACATACTTTGCTGCAGTGTCCCCAGTATTAACAGCAGGAGTAGAGAACATCCCTGACCTTTCTAGCCTACAATAGTAGCAGTAGTTAAACCATTGGCATTTTTCTGAGATGAGGAGAGTCTGTCCCAAGACTGAAATTTAAATAAAACCCATTTCTGCCATAGAACTTTGGAGCTGAATTCTGCTTATAAGAGCAAGGGCACCTTATGACAGCTTTCCTTAACCAAGTGCATGGCTGCTGGTTTTCGTTGCTTTAGTTACGGGTTTCTTTTTTGTTTTGCATGCATCTGTGGGTGGATATTAGGTCCAAATAAAGCCAATTGGATTAAACTTGTGACAGAAACTCATTACAGAAAAGCCTTGTCAGGATATCTGATGACATTACTTAAAACGTGAAGGCATAGAACCAGATCTTAGCAATCTACAGAGTTTCACACTTGCAGACAGAATCTGAGAATACCCTATTGTAGACTGATGTGAACTTCACCTAATTTTCAGTGAATTTCTTCCTATGTGTCCTTTGTTCAGCTCTAAAAGTGGAGACAGTAGATGCTAAGCATGAATATTTAAAAATAAAAAAAATGAATTAAAAAAGGAATTGTCAGGTTTATTCTTTTAAAGTAGTTACACTGCCTACCTTAATTTGATTTTAATTTTGATTGTTACATGGCGGAGGCTGATGATTAAATACTTTGGATTCAATCCTTAGAGCAAATTTTGTACATATAGATAGAAAACTACACACACATAAACATACAAAACTTTTTGGATTAAATACAAATATCATGCATAGTCAAATACCTTCTGATAGCACAAAAATAGATAAGGCCAAGTGTAAGCCTCAATAGAAGACTGTGAAAATCCTTTGTAATTTAACAAGAAACAACCCAGGAACAGGAACACAGGAAGGTCATTGCATTATGCTATTGCCCAATCATGGTGGAAATTAGCCTGTAATGACCATGTTAATCTATCAAAGGATGTTTGTTTTAGACAAGATTAATCTAAGATCTGTCTTTGCACATGTCCATTTCTTTGTTAATACAAATGAAAGGCTGGAATTGATCCCATCTTCATTCATTGGACTTTTGCCTTGTTTTTGGGCTGTGCCTAATATTTTGCAGAACAAAATAAACTTCCCCGAGGTTGTGTTGATAGAGAAATTATTTTGTTACATGATATCTATGATCTGAGATTAAATGCCTGTACATCCTCATTACATGAGCCACACCAAGGCTCACAGAAGCCTCATAAAGTTAGTATAAAAAGCAAATGCTGTTTACTTAAAAAGAAAGACAAGGTTAGCCAGACCTTTTTATTAGCAATCAACACTATAAAACCCACTTAGTCCAATAAAAAAGTACAATTTAAGAAAACATAAATGATAAAGAAAAAAATATTACTTGGCATTCAATGTTTTCCCCAAAGGGTGAGGGCATTGGGATTGTTTACAAGCTCTTTACTTTCCCTGATATTTTACAAACATTCCACTCATCACAGATTTAGATCTTGTCAGTTGTGTTTGACTATTCCTTAACACAATTTGTCTAGTAGGTCTCCAGTGACTTTAAAAGAATAAAGCTTAACTTGGCTCTGAACTCTAGTGTGCTTATCATACTGCAGCCATGTGCAGATGAACCACAGTTGAAACAGTAATTCTGTTTCTTTGGGCTTCTCCCTGGATTGGCATTGTTCGGCAGTTAGGAAAAAAATGCCACTGCAAAGTTGGCACTAGTTTGCACCAAAATCAGATCTCAGTCAAAACCCAGAGCTGGTCCTGAAGCAATCAGGAGCTTCAGCTCAAGCCATACAGGTCCAAACTAGCCCAGCTTAAGACAGCAAGTCTGCACAGCAGCAGGGCAACTGACGAGCTCCTTAGCTCCCAGGAGCAATAGACACCTTACTACTTGCACTCAGTTATTCAGTATTCTCAGATTCAGATTGGTAAGATTGAACCTTTAAAACAAACTTCAAATAACTACTAGGATACAATTTCCCTCCCTTAGAAAAAATGGCTATTCAGGGTGTAGTTCCTCTTGGTTGTTCTTGGAGATAAAGGAAAGGAAGTTAAGAATAAAAAGCCACTCATTACTGATTAGAAGTCAAAGAACATTTTAAAGGGTACATTTCCAATCTTCCCATTTGCTCACAGACAGGAAATTCTGATCAAGGAAAGAAGGTGAAACGCTGCTCTGATTTACACAATAGGAGGGAGAAGTAAATTTGTGCCTGTATAAGCAAAAATAAATCTACTTTATCTGCATACAATGAAATTGAAAAAGCAAGAAATAAGCAATAGCAATTAAATAATGAGTAAACAGGAATGAGAGAAACACTGCATTTTTATATGAAATTTTAAGGACTTCTGATGATTTTTTTCATGAAATTTTCAATTCATTATGAGGAACAGAGCAGCCCTCATTTAGAAACTAGCAACTTTCATAGTTGATGTACTTAAGAAGAAACAATTTTTTTTTAAATATTGCAACTATTACATCTTATTTAGCATGGATGTTAGGAGCATTCTGCATTTTTTCTGGTGATATAGCAATGGCAGCCTGGGATTTCACTTCTCAGATGGTGAAGGAGAATTCTTAAGGATGTTTTTCTTTTCATCATTCTTACTGTGTGACACAACTTGACTATCTGCAGTACCTTGAAACAAAAGTAAGGTATATTGTGTGCAAAGAGTAGATCTAAAAATATTACATAAACAACTGCAGGGCAGTCTGAAAAGATATTTTAAATTCACATCAGAAATTTTTGCTTTTGCAGTGATTAGATGACCTCACATTCTTTCAAATGTATACAGCTTAACTATCTTCATACCATGTTTAAAGACTTTCACAGATAAACTTGGGATGATTCCAAATAAATAACAAAAATATTAAAATGGTATAGTTCTGCAAAATACAGCTGTGAAAATTGCAACATACAGAATGAGATATAAAAAATTCTGAAAAATAAAATGCAATCATAAATCCATGTAAAAAAGTTGTGTGCTATAAGTATAAGAAATAGTTCTGATGCAGTGCTTTACGTATCAAACATTGAATCTTAAACTTAGTATTTATTTATTTATTTTTACTAGAATGAGTTAGAGTTCAGTAGTACTCCCAGAATTTAATATTAACTAGTTTTCTCTAATTTTTTTTCCATCAGAGCTGCTAGAGATCACTCAGTCCTTTACTTCTATCAGTCTCTCAATGAAACAGCTAAGTCAAATCCAGCTTTGTTGGTGAGAAATACTTTGTCTGTAAACAAACAAACAAGATAATAGTTTATTGCAAACATAACAACCATCATTAGGAGATGTAGAGAACCATCTCAGCGACCTCAGTGTGCAACTCTTGAATATGCTGAGTTAAGAGCAAATCTCACCATTGCCAAAATGCTAAAAATATGAGCAGAGATCTCCTTGACTGGAATTCATAAACATGAGTAATGGCCTAATATCCTTAACAGCTAAATAGAGAGAACCAAGAGTCTTGAAGTAGGATTTAAAAGATTCAGCATGATCAATGAAGAGGAGCACATCAAAGCTTGCCTTTGGGAAATACTTTAAAGTGATGCCTCTATATTCCCACTTCAGTTTTGTCTCTGCAGCCTAAAATGTCCTATCTCCAGCCTGCTCATTCCACATGGCAGGAGGGAATCCCAGATTCTGGTCCTTTCCCAAAGGAGAGGTTGCTGATTTTGATGGAAATAATCATGGAAAAAAAATAGTTGCGTGGGGGTCAGAATCCTGTACCCAGAGTTCCCTTTTCTGAGCTCTCTCCTCACTGGGTTTTCATTTTTTCCTAACTTTGACAAGAGTAGAGGGCACCTACATCTCAGTCCTTCTAACCTACTGGTTACCACTTAGGTATGTCCTGCATGTTAGGCATGTGAAAAACATCTTTGTTTTTAGAATCCATGTGACTGACATTACTTTGCCCTCTAGATTAGAAATGTTTGAGGCTGAGGAAGGATTTAACTTGCATCTTCCATCTGGTTCACAGCTGCATCTAAATTTTAGATAGCTTAAGTTTCTGAAAGTAAACCCACTTGTAAAGATGCTGAAGTTGGTAGAGTTTCATGAAATGCTGTGTTAGTTAAACAATTCCATTCATAATGGGATTTAGGTGATTAAGTCCCTTTGTGAACCAAAGACTGCAACCACTTAGGTGGACCCAGTATGAGATTATACTTAGGATACTCTTAAAGAAAACAAAACCAGAGAGCAGCTTCATTTTAAGTACAGATTTGGGTGTGTTTTCCATCAAAATTGCTTTGATTAATTATTTGTGAATCAAACCCCTTTTTTTACCAATTAATAAGACATCATGTCTACATTAAATATTGTTTGTTAGAATTCTGGACAATGCACCTTTTCCTGAACATATTGCAAAATCTCACTAAGCCTGCAAATGGTGACAGTTATCCATGAATAGAAAAATCACCTCTGCAATAACGACACCTTACAAATGTTCAGTGACAGATAACATGTTGTGAACAGGAGAAAAAATCTAAATAATCGCTCTAGAGAAATGCTGATGTCACTGAGGTTGAAACTAAAATGTCTGCCAAAAGCTGGCTAAACATGGAACAAAACATAATGTGGGAACTATCTGGGAATCATAACCCTGGTATTTTACTGATACACCCTAACTTTTTCATCATTTAGTACTCCCTCTAAAGGATAAAGGGAAACATCCCTTGCGCCTGCTAGTTTTTAAAATCAGTGGAAAGATCATCTCCTGGCTGGAGATAGAGCATGAGCCATCTGTGGTGACCAGGGAGATCCCTGTGAGTTTGAACTCTGTCAGACTGTAGAGTAAAAGGCATCTTAGTCAGTGCCCTTGTCCGGCTTATGGATAGACTGCCTGGGCACCCATTTGGATCCTTTTTCTTCTTTTGGAAATAAAATTTGTTCTTAAACATAACTTATTCTTTTCTTTGAAAAGGAGAGGAGGAAATATTTTGATTTCATTAGGACGGTGCATACTCTCCTTATGAAAACAAACTAAATTAAATCAACACACAATTTTTTAAATCATGAATCAAGATTAACTAGCCAGCAAGAACACAACACAAGATGAGGTAAATAATTATTAGAAGTAAACTAAAAGCTACCCCAAAAGAAAGGAATATACTTTGGAGAAATTGAAGAAACAAGATAGGGAGGAAGATAACAAAAACACCACTACTCACAAAATTTTGAGCTCTTGCTAACTCGTTTAATCGAATTGTAAGAAATATTCACCACCTTGATCACTGCCTGTCTTTGAATGAATAACTGATGCAAAAGTACCAAAAGAGAAGCAGAAAGGGAATATCATATTTGGTGTCTGACTGGAGAAAACCAGAAATATCAACCATAAAACCTAAGAATACTGTATTTTTCCCACTCCTATCTTTAGTACAAACTTGAGAAATAGTGTACTTGGTAAATTAATGGACTTTTTATTTAACTTATATTCCTAATGGAGTTTGTAATTGCAAACAGTAGGCATGATGGCTCTGTAAAATGTTGAAAACCTGAATAATGCAGTAAGAAACACTGACAACTTCAACAGATTTTCAATTTGGCTCCTAATATTCTTGCTGCCTGCACATGAAAATAATCTCCTTCTACATTTCCTTTAGAAAAGTGTAAGACAAAATAACCTCTGTATCTCTCCTAGGTTGCTCTTTAGCAATGACTCACTACTGTAATTATTGTTTGACTTCACCACAGCTCCTTGCCCATTCTCTTGTTGAGACAAGTGAAATGTGCCAGCTAACTAAATATTAATTCAATATATCCAAAGTAAGGACATATATCTGCCAATTTTAAAGATAAAATGTGACTATAAAATGCAGCTATAAATGAATATTATCAGTTTGCCTTTGGCATTGCTTCAGTACAACCTGTCTAAGGGACAACAAATGCTTTATAGTAGAGGGGTCCTTCCCAGGAATTGCACACTGTTAACTGAAAAACTTGTTTTATATCTCTAAGAGCCCACGGCAAGTTTAGCTTGTGTTTGAACTTCAGACCTGAAAGGTCAAAGGAGAAAAATATGTTTATTCTGGACAGTGAACAAGCAAACAACCAGCCATGAGTAAGAAACACATCTACACATTACAGAAATATATTAAATAGTCTAGTAAGGCTGCATGCTGTACTGATAGTGAGTTTTTGCATAAAATGAACAAATTTACTTTTCTATATTAAATTTTATTAATAGATTAATAATTGAGTAAAGCACTGTACTTATTTAGTATTGGGTAAGCATAACTAAAAGACATCAGGATCATTTTTCCTAATGCACAGCACATGGCCTGTCATACTGCTGTCTGCAGACAAATGGTGCTTTGTCATGGTTTGCAACAAGTGTTTAAAAATATGTTTATTCTGGACAGTGAACAGGCAAACATATGCTTCTATTACTTGAAATACATGCTACAGAAGCCTCAGAAAGTCCCTGGCAGTGTGAGCAGGTTTGCAGCTGATGTCAGCAGCATGGTGGTGATGGAGAGGAAACATACGGTAATGCTGGGTTTTACTGCTAACAGAAACAGAAACATATTTAAGGCTACTATCACAATGATGTGTTGAACAGAAATAATTCCCTCTACTCTAATCTCTCACCAAATACAGCACAGAAGAGATACATTAATCTGCTACTACCATTTTCTGTTAAAACTATTTTTCAACACAATACTTATTAAAACAAAATCAACCACCAATGTTTTTTTCTCGTGTAAATCTGAAATGAAACTTTTCAGTTATTAGATTTATTACATTTTTTATTAAATGAAAGTTAAATTCTTGCTACAGAAAAAAAATTCACTCTCTCACCAGTTAGATAAATGCTAAGATTTCCTGTTGCTGCAGAAACTACCACTTTTGTCCTGATTCATGGCTCTATAAAACACAACATTAGTTTACAAAATGTAGGGGCTGAATTAATTTCAAGCTTGAAATAACTAGAGATGATGAATGTTTTAAATGGACATATAAACACTGAACTATGCTAAAGGATAATGCAAATTATTTTTATATCACTGAAGATTGATGAACATCTTAAAAAATAAAATACAAAATTAGAAGCTATCTGAACTTTTGCCCAGCACATGGACAAAGTCAAGGTTAGAGAAATTTGCTTAATTCAAAATGTAGCCTAAAATAAAAAAAATCTTTTCCTCCCTACTCAAAGAGACTTCCCAGGTTTGGCTGAAGCCAACAGCAGAAATGCCAAAACTGATTCTTAAGGGATTTTTTCAGCACAGAAATACAGGGACTCTACAGAGAAAATAATATATTAAAAGTTTTTAAGGTTTATATAAGTAATCAGACCTTCTGATGCTTATCTTTACTGAATTGCTGAAGCTTGTGGTGTTTGTATATCTTTATTTAAGGATCTGTTTTACAGACATTGAAGTTAGTGGAAAAGTTCAGTGAACATTTGTTGGAAATATGATTTATCTTTAAATTGATTAATCATGTTTGAAAATCCAGTAAAAGAGACCCACACAACTACAGTAAAATTTAAACTTAGTACTTCTTCCAAAATATGCTTGGAAGTTCCAAAAGTCTCGTAAATATAGTTTGTTGAAATCCATGCAGATATATTGTAATAGTGGATTTCATAAATCTATGCTTTCGTTGTACTGAGGGTGACATTAATTATACACTGTCATCCACATAGGTTATACATTATCCTAATTAACTGGTTTAGATAAAATGGAAATAGAAAGCTTCATGTATCAGCATGCTGTTCATGCTTGCTTTTACCCTGATGGCTACTGTAGAGATACTGAGTTTTTCTTACCAAGCAGTGTCATTGAGAAATGTCATTTACAGGCCACAGTAAAATATTTATCACATGGTTCACTTAATTGAAAGTCATTAATCATAAGTAACTAGAAAAGTTACTAATATCATAGATAGACATGTTAAAAATTTATATTTATCTTAATGAGATAAGTTGGTGTTTGGAAATAAATGTGTCTAAAGAGCCTGTAGTCAGTGTAGGTTGGGGGGATGGGTGCTAGTGCATTGATTTGGGTTTCTTTTGGGGTATTTGGTTGCTAACAGAATTCCTGACAGAAATATGACTACTGAACTTACTTTTTCTAATCAAATTGGATGTTGAATAAGGTGCAACATGTAATCACCATTAAGAAATTATTTAAATACTGAATTGGACAAAACATCTAGGTTGAATAATATTTTTTCCTCATGTTTCCACTGGCACAACAGTTAACTGAAACTGTGAAAGGTATTTTTCAAATATCATAGAGTGATAGAAAAAATTTATGTTGGAAAAGACCTTTAGGGTCATCAAGTTCAGTCATTAATCCAGCACTGCCAAGCCCACACTAAACCATGTTGCTAAGCACCACATCTCCACAGGTTGTAATACCTCCAGGGATGCTGGCTCAACCACCTCCCTGGGCAGCCTGTTCTAATGCTTTACAATTCTTTCTGGGAAAGTTTTTCTCCTAATATCCAATCTAAAAGTCCCCTCATGCATCTTGAGGCTGTTTCTTCTTGTCACCTGTTACCTGGCAGAAGAGGATGACCTCCCTTCCCCAGCTACAACCTCTTCTCAGGCAGTTGTAGAGAGGGATAAGGTCCCCCCAAGCCTCCTTTTCTCCAGACTGAACACCCCCAGCTCCCTCAGCTGCTCCCCACAAGACTTGTGCTCCAGGCACTTCCCCAGCTCTGTTTCCTACACCAGGACATGCACCCAGACATGCTTTAGCGATCTCTAGGCGGTTTGTTGGTGGCTTTTTTTCCCATGTGAAGAGCTTGGATATAAGGAAATTAATCATTGATAAAGGTGGAAATAGTCTGCAATTAATTTTTTTATCAATTTGTTTTGATTATTTATTCTTTACTCTGCGCTAGCAGTGCAATCTTCTCTTTCAATTGTACCCCTTGCAGCATTTGCAGTTTCTGTTTTATAAATTTTTCCAGTTGTGAATGACCCAATAACCCTCTCAAACCTTACTACAGCATTGGTTTAATGTGGATGGAATGGAATGAGTTTGCAGCTGCCAACAGACTACAATGTAAAGAAATAACTTAATGAATAACACATTAAAATAAATATTTTGGGTTCTGCATGAGATTTTCAAGATTTATGCTGGGATTCATGTCAAGAAATATGTGCTTCCCACTGCATGAACCCCAGAGGAAAATGCAAGGATGTTTTGGGGAATATTATTTTCAAAGCAAAAAGTTAATCAGAATTTTCTTTCTCTTACCTGTGTTTGAACTTGATCAGTCCTGATGGATAAGCCAGTTCACAGTTTATGAATTTCCTCTAATCAGATTAAAGGGCTTTATCTGGTGGCTATGTACTCAGACTCATGACATCAGTAAACAGCAAAAGAAATTGAAGAATCAATTTGTGGAGGTGACAGGAAAAGCAATAATTTCCAAATATGGAAACAATAGAAGATAGTATTAATGACAACATAATTGTCATGATCTCTTTCTGACCCTTATATTGTAAAATTTTTTATGGTTTTATGTCATCTTAAAGAGCATGCAATTACAATGAAACAAGAGTGACTTGACCCTCAGTGAGAGCTCTGGTGGTCCTGCCTCAACAAAGTACTGACTGTGCTTAAAAGAAAAAAAAAAATACTTGGGTACATTGCAAAATGAGTAAAATAAGTCTGTGCAAAAAAAAAATTAAAATGGAGGATGGGAAGGAGAAGAAGAAAAAAGGTGGGGATGAGAAAGCCAAGGCTTCTCTTATTCATATAGTATCCTTCACACCAGCATTATTCATTTTCTGATTAAAGATTTATTAAATTAGAAACTAGATGTAGAATAAAAGTACTTATGTACACAAGCACATCCCACCTTCAGTCTGAATAGTGTGCAACAGGCCTGGCTTGATCCCTTCACTCATTAGTTTCTGTATTGTACAACATGCAGCACTTATCCTCTGGCTTTTATCTCCATTATCACACTAAGGTTAGGCTTTCAGTATAAGGGCAAGTATTTAGGAAAAGGCAACAAATTTTATAAGTGACTGATGCATAGAGAGTTTCTGTGAAATGTTTATAGCTACTTGAAAAATAAATATTGGCTTCACTGTTTCCTTGGTTTTCTTAATGCAAAATTAAGTTTAAAAAATGCCAAAATGAGTTATGTGGCACTAAGACCTTGGTAGAAAAATATAAACAGACTATTAAAACATATTTCAACTCCCTTGGCGTCATTTGTGGCCAACAAACAGTCATCTATGAGTGAAAGGTTAACTGACTGTCACCCATTTATGATCCAAGTCCTTTCCTGGTGCCACACTGACCAGGCTAACAGTGCTCAGCATGTTTTACATGCCTTTTTCACCCTAAAAACCCAGGTCATGACCTAATAAGAGCTGTGATTCACAATAATGACTCCTTTGGTTCAAATGGCATTGAGGTAGGTGCAAAGAAGTTTTACTTCAGTGCAGCTGAATTATAATTCTAAATAAAAGAAAACCAAACATGAACATTGCACATGCACTTGGGTCAAGAATTTTGAGCTGTTCCAGCACTGATTTTAAGTTGAAAACACTTCAGCCTCTAGGATCTGATGAAACAGAAGACTGAAGAACAAACTCTGTATGGTACCAGGCTCTTTTCTTTCTTTTTCTAATTAGGCTTTCATTGTTTTTTGAGTACCTCCTTCTTGCAGATCTTTGCAGACCAACCAATCAATGAAAACTTCGCTGTATTGGATATCACAATAAGTTTGTGTTCTGACATTCAAAGTTTTTATCAGTTGGAAGGTTTATGTAAATTAGCAACTCTTCAGACATGGTGTATACCTCTGCTTTATGGTCTAGCTCATCTGCTGCATTGCTACTGTGGATCAAATAATGAATAATATCCCTTTTTATTACCATTACCTTAGAGATAGAGACAGCTAAATCGAGTACTCATTTGATAGGATAAAAATCCCAAATCTCAAATCCAAGAAAACAAGAAATCTAAAGATTGGTGCAATAAATGACTACTGAAAAATCTGGGATTATCCCTTTGCTAGATTCTTTTCAGGCCCCACAGGTACACTTTACTCTTTGACTCATGAAAGAAGGAAACTCACAAAAAATACCACACCACTTTGCTGGCATTTGCTGAAAACATAGTGAATCAGTGCAGAAAGTGTTCTCAGGACCAAGCTCTAGAAACCTTGCCAGTAGAGTTGTTAATGATAAAAGGATGGAGAAAAACCACTGGCATTGGTTGGCTGGGAAGCTGGTAACAGATTTCAGAGACTTTAACCATGTACATTCTAGATTAAATAGGGGTCACTCTAAGACTTGGCGCTTGTGTTTTTCCAGCAGATGAAAGCTTGCTCTGTCAGTTCTCTCTGAGCAGACATGAGCTCATTCTGCCCACACTCTCTCCTGGCTGGAAGCTGAACTGTCACAATAAGCGCGACACTGAGCCTACTCACAGGCAGGGTATTTTAGCTTGGGCTCAAAGCCACATGGACAGGTCTACCAGGGTTCTGCTTAGCTCAGACAGTGGGCAGAGAGTCAGCAGCTATGGGGGCACACAGAGCCCACTCTCTCTGAGGGGGCCTCAGGTCCCATTCTTGGTTTCTGCATTATGGAGATCTAAGCTTGAATGCTTGGCTCATGGTGAAAATTGTGGACATTTCAGAAAATTTTGCAAGCAGCAGGTTTTTTTCTTTTTTTTTTTTTTAATCTGGATATATTGTCACTAATAATAAATAAATTCATCATAATCTTGTAAGCATTTAGTGGTCAACTTCACTTTGATGAAGATCTTGATCATTCACAGGAAGAATATAATTTTTCTCATAGAAGTCAGAGACACATCCCATTTTTTAACTCAGATTTTCTACCTTTCAAGACTAGCATTTGGAAGTGTCATTTTTTTCAGTTTTGATCAAAGTTATGGGAAGAATAATGTCCAGGTTAAATATTTTGAGCTGGACCTGAATTTGATCCTGAAAATGCCCTGCACCTTATACTTGCACAGATAATAGTGAACAGAATTATGCAACCAGGCAATCTTCATTAAAGAAAATTTTCCAATACAATGTTTTCTAATTGTGAAATATTTTCTAATTGTGTATTTTTCTGTGAGAGTTTTTCCTCAATCTACATTTTACTTCTGCATTTGTTTTTCTGCTTGCACACTTAAGATAGATGCATTATGCTGCAATACTAAATTTCTGCATATCAGTGATTAACAAACATTAACAAAACTCTAAATTTTCACACTGTGGTGCTGTATCTATCTGCAACATTTTACATGTCCTTACATATATCCATTAGACTTTGTACACAAATTTTCGTTAATTTACATTCTGAAAATTATTATAAGTTGTAGAGGGTATTAACATATACAAGAATTGCATTCTACAAGAATTTATTTAATTAAAGCAGTGAAAAATTTACAAGAGCACACAACTTCTAATTAAGAAAATTATTGTAACAAAAATTATTATATTATAAATTTTTATAGAAATTTAGGAAAATAAGTTCTTGGTAGATGCTTTGATGCAAGTAGTTTAAAGAAATGTAGTTATTTTTGGTGTTATTACTGGCAGAAGTGGAAGCTCTTACACTGGGGACAGTGAAGTCCATTCAGCACAGGATTTGATAAATTTTGTTAAAATACGTGTTTTAAAATTCTTTCATAATGTAAATGCAGAGGTGGCATAAAGCAATAAAGGCTTAAAAGACAGTAATACTTTGCAAGAAGACTGACATTGATAGTGAAGTAGATAGTGAAGATAATGAAAACAAAAGGAAAATAGTAATTTTAAATTGGAGAAGTAAAAGAACAGATCAGTATTATGTTAAAGCCTGTGCAGCTTTCTGTTCGGTGCCACAACACCCTCTGTCTTCCCCTGTTAGCTGGGACAGACCTTGTGGAATCTGCACTGAACTACACTATGTAAAATGGAGATCACTACTGACTTTCCATTGATAATTTCTCTGCCAATACTTACATTCATTGAAGAGTTCTCTCAGACCTCAGACTCATGTACCTGTGCAGCAAGTACCTAGCCCTTGTGTACCTAGCCCTCAACAAGGATTTCATAACACTGTTCTGTCTAGAATTACACTGTTCTCACATAAACCTACTTTTATTTTTTGGTTTTTTTTTTTTTGTTTTTTTTTTTTTTTTTTTTTTTTTTGTTTTGTTTTTTTTTTTTTTTTTTTTAAGATTCTTCACTGGGTAGTAAGTGGTCGAGCTACTAGTTGCTGTTGTTCTCAACTTTTCATGTAAAAATATACTGATCTGAGTGACTACTACCCACCACATAGGAGTTAGATTTTTATGGACTCAGCAGGAGAAAGGTTTAAAACCACAAAACTTCCCTCAGCATGCCATAACCAGCAACATGTGTCCTGCAGCAAATAAATTACTCAAGATTCACTGAGCCTCAAAGAGAGCACAAATGTGTGTAGCAGAATAGTATCCACTGGTTTATAACATAATTACATAATTCAATAAAAAACCTATTTAATTCAAAATAAGACATGGAGCAGGGAGCATAATCTTAGAAATCCCTCTTGCACTTCATTGACAAGGGACCAGTACCTATTCATTCACTGAGCAGTGAATTCATCCCTGCACAGTGTCAGGGATTCATCGAGGAGCCTGTTCCCTGGCAGCATGGATTGCTGCTTTCTCTTGGGAAGCAATAGCTACAGTCTGGATACCCTCTAGCAAATGAATGCATTAACCCAAGGCCTTTCATTTCTTTCCTGAGTAAGACAAGACATTGTCTTCTACCTTCAGGCTGTGGGCTGTGAACTGTCAGGGGATATAAATGGATGCCTTGCTATTTTCAGAATTTCCTAATGGTTAACTCTAGGCAGCTCTGTGCTTTGCATGTTGCCTGATTTGGCTTCTGTCTAAGCAGCTTATCTCTCCCCAGGCATGCACAGAGAATCGAGTGTCTCAGATAGGGTCCTGCAGTCTGGTCCTAGGGCTCAACAGCTTTAATGTTGGCACTGAACAATCTTTATCTCACCTACCTGTAGGAAAACATGTGAATAATCACTTAAATTCATTAAATCTAGGATGATGTCTAAGACTAAAAAATTGTTACAAAAGACTCTCTTTTTTTTCGCCTCAAGTTTGAATTGATGTTTTTCTTTTATTGTAGATAAGCTTTATGGGAAAATAAGATACTTTTGTTCTTGCTCATATATTTTCCGTTTCTTAAAAAAGTTTAGGAGTCTGGAGGAGGAGATAATGTCATGCCCACTGTGTTCCATAGTGATAGCTGTGGTGAAACATATTGGAAAACAAGCTCCTCTTTCAGTTAAGTGGCTGAAAAGCCCTAAAATGACAAAGGAAGGAAAAGATTCTAGAATCATAAGAGCAAAATCAAACTTAATTACTGAAAGTCTCATACTAATGTCCTATAAATAACTATTGGAAGTGGGTTCTGCAGGCACGTGAAACTGAATATAAGGAGAATTATCCAGTATTGATGAAGTAAATATATCAATTTGGAGAAGGTAATTGAAAATTAAGCTGTTAAGGGAAAAGGATAGAGAAAATCAAGACTGAAGACATCATCAATTTAGAGACAGCTTGGAAGATCTAATAATGAAATTAGATAACAGATATCTACCTACTATTGATGAATAAATGGATACACCAAAATGGTTAGGCCATTGTCACATCAAATTCTGAATGTGACTTACACTGGAGGCTTTGCCTTCCTCCTTGGAAAAAAGGCTGCTGTACCACCAACAGTGTATATCTAGTAAAGCTTGTACATTGGTACTTTTCTAAAATCTTAAGTAATTTTCTTGTATTTATGGAACACCAATATTGATTTCCCCCCATGTCGTAGACACTGGTTTGTTTAGAAGTTCTAGTGATAATGTCTGATAAATTGTATAATTTTTGAGGTGCCTTTTCATATATGAATCCTTTCAAGTATTTAGTAAATAATATAATAAAATAATAGAATCATAGAACACTGTGTGTTGGAAGAAACTTTGAAGGTGACTTAGTCAAAGCTTCCACTCCAGTGAGCAGGAACATCTTCAATTAAATCAGGTTGCTCAGAGCTCTGTCCCACCTCACCTGGTATTTTTCCAGAGGACATCTATCACTAATTTGAGAAACCTGTTCCAGTATTTCACCATCTCATTTCAAAATATTTCTTCCTTAAGCCTAATCTGAAGTTACCCTCTTTCAGTTTAAAACCATTATCCCTTGTCTTATGGCAACAGGCTCTATAAAAACTGTCCCAACCTTTCTTATGAGACCCTTCTAATTACTGAAAAACTTCTCAAAGGTTTCCCTGGAGCCTTCTCCAGGCTGAACAACCCCAAGTCTCTCAGACTTCCTTCACAGGAAATGTGTCTAAGCCCTGTGATATTTTTCATGGCCCTCCTCTGGACCTGCTCCAACAGGTCAATGTCTTGTGCTCTGATGGATCCAGAGATTAGCGAAATATACCAGATGAAGTCTCACCAGACCAGAGCAGAGGAAAAGAATCCCCTCCCTTGCCCTGTCACACCTCCCTGGCCACACTGCGTTTGATGCAGCCCAGGACACATTTTGCTTTCTGGTCTGCAAGTGCACATTGCTGGGCCATGTCCAGCTTCTCACCCCCCAAAACCCCCAGGACCTTCTCTTGTGGGTTGCTCCTGATCTGTTCATACCCCAGCCTGTGTTGACATTGGGCCTGACCCTGATCTAGGTCCAGAACCTTTCTTCCAGATCAGGATCTTCACCTGACTGCCATGACTTCTCAAATATTACAGAGTGACTTGGCAACTCCATTAGCCCATTCCCTCGGGACTCTGGGATGCATCTTGTCAAGTCTCATAGACTTATGTATGTTCAGGTTCTTCAGATGGCCACAAAACTGATCTTCTCCTACAGTAGGAAGGACTTTTCTTCCTCAGTCCCCTTTTTGTGGTACATCTGCCCAAGAGCTGTGGGAACAGACATTGCCAGTGAAGACTGAGGCCAAAAAAATTTGTTGAGTACCTCAGTCTTCTTTTCATCTCTTGTTACCAGTTTTGTCAGTCTTACGCATGGAGGAGAGTATACTTTATTTGACTTTCTTTCTCTTGCTGACACACCTGTGGAAGCCCTTCTCATGATTCATTGCATCCCTTGCAATTTCATCCCAACATAACCAGGCAGTTTACCTCCACTTTTTCCAGGATATCTGGCTGTGCTTCCACTGCCTGTGCATTTCCTTCTTACCCTTTAGTTTGACCAGCAAGTCTCAACTTAGCCATGGTGCTCTCTTGCGTTTCTTCCCCTGTGGGTTTCTTGCACCTGTGGATTACTAGATCTTGAATTTTATGGCAAATGTCCTGAAAGATCTATCAGTCTATTCTGCTCCCTTGTCCCTGAGGACACATTCCCAGGGGCTCCTATTAATTAATTCTTTGACTGGAGGTTTCTTTCCTAAAATTCAGGGTCTGACTTTACTCTTTGCCTGACCCATATCCCTCAGGACTGCAAACTCCACCAATGCATGAGCAACCTGGTCTAGAGGGAAGTCTCCCTGTCTTTGACAGCGGGTTGGAGCTAGATGATCTTTAAGGTTTCTTTCAACCCCAACCATTCTATGATTCTGTGATTCTTTGACCACTGAAGTTCAGGCTGCTTCCAATCTTGATGTCAGTGATTAGCTAGCTCACTTTTGATGGTGACTATCATCCATCCTCTCTGGTAGGGCTGCTTATTACCTGGCTTAAGAAGTTATCCTCCGTGCACTTCAGGAGCCTCCTGGATTGTCTACACCTCAGTATGATAATTTTTCAGGAGATGATGGAGTGACTGAAGTCTCCCAGCAGGACAAAGCCTGTAAGTGCAATGCCTCCCGTGGATAGAGCAAGAAGGCTTTGTCCTTGGCTTTCTTTGATCAAGCAGCCTGGAGCAGACACCAACAACCAGCCTCCCTTTGTTGCCTCAGTCTCCAGTTCACAACTTTAAGCTTTTAGCCTGTCTGTGGCTGTTCCTGAGAAAAAGCTCTTTGCAGGGTATCCATTTATTGATGTAGAGGGCAATGTCTCCACCCCTCCTTCCTTGCCTGTCCCTTCTGAGCAGCCTGTGGTCCCTGATAGGCACTCTCTAGTCAGGGGATTCATCCCACCAAATTTCAGTAGTGGCAAGTAGGTCTTATTTCCAAGTGGCACAGTGGCTTCCAGCTCCTGTCTGTAGCCCATCCTGTGGGCACTAAGCTGCCAGCTGCGCCACATTCTTAGAGGAATAGCTTTTAATCCTTTTGAGACATTTCAGTGGTGTTTCTTTCCTGGCTTCTGTTACCTCAGGAGCTCCTGGCTCATCTTCAGAAGATGCACTGCACTGCAGAGTAGCCAGCATGTCTCAAGGCATTCTCATTAGATTCCATAATGAAAAAGAGGGCAACCTCTGTTCCTGCTCCACAGTAGTCACAGCTATTGAATATTAAACTATAAATGACTTTAATGAAGTTAGAAGTGGGAAATTATTAGCTGTGGAAGGATAGTGTATATTGGGATTTATATGGATTAAGATAATTTTTTTAATTCATAAATTCCATGAGCATACTTATATCTACTTTCAGTCAGAGAAATTGTTATATTTAATTTCTGCATACATTTAGAGATACTGCATGAGCTGACAGTGAATTTCAGTCACTGATATGATATAGGAACACTGGCATGTTTCCAGAAAGACCTCTGGTTAATGGGCATTGGATTGAATCCTTGCGCTTCCAGCATTTAGGCTTCATAGAATATTATTGGACTTACAATATTGTTTAAAAAAACCAAATTATTTAAGCCAGATATTTATATATATATATATACACATAAAAATGTTAAATATTTTTATCCATATTATTGATTTTAAACCACTGATTGGTAAAAATATTTTCAAGTCATAGAAATTATGCATACCACAGATACCATTCTGTCTGTTAATAGGATTTTACATGGATATTCCCTCTGAAGTAGATTTGCAAATTGAATTTCAATTTCCAAAGAAAAGTGAATACCTACAAGGTTTTTGCATTTTTGTAACACGACTATATTTTTAAATTATTCTGTAATTTTCTAATTTGGCAAGAAAAGTACTGGGGTCTGGGCACAGAAGGTCCCAAGAGGTTTTGTGTTTATTTTTTCATTTTGCTACAGATTTCCTACATATCTTCCACTGTACTTTTCCTTCCCCATTTGAGAAAAGAGTGAATAGATCCTTCAAAGTTTTACTGTGATACAAATCATGCAGAAGAAGCTAAGTAGATGGCTCAAAAATTTACAAGTCAGATTGATCCCCTATTTTACCTAAAAAACTCAAGTGACACAAGAAGAAAATGTTACTTACACAGTTGCATCACTGAAAAGCCTGGGTAATAACAAGAACCACACCAACATTTAAAAATGGGATTTTGTACACCAAGGAAGTGACAGTGGTCTGTTTGTGTTCTGTTTCTGAAGCAGCAATACTATGTGGAATTTGTTTCTTAATTAAAGACACATAAAAACATCTGTCCTCATAAAATTTGTACTCTCAAATAATACTTATTTTACTATCTATTACAGGATTTTCAGCACTAAAATTTTAAAGACTGTACAGATAAATATATTTTTCTCTATTTTACGGAAAGATAAGCAAGGACTTTTGCAAGAAATTCCATCATTAATTCAACAAGAATATAAATAGCCTCAACCCTAAAAAAAAAATCTAAGATGAACATTATATCAAGGCTTCTGGCAGCAGACTACCTACCTGATTTGTCTATGAAAACAGAGAGAAATAATACTATTGCTGTAATTAAAACACAAACTTTTAATCAAACAAGAGCTAAAAGTCCAATATTCTATTCAGTGAATTGAAAACTCTCTTCTACCAGGTCCCAGAAAGTTTACCAATTCTTAGTTACTTTCAACAACTGATCTTGTTTCCTAAAGCAAAGCCTGGCGAGACAGAGGATATTGGAGAGCTTGGAAACTGTCACCTAGATTTACATTGCTTGGGAGATCATGTCAGCAGTTTGAAGTGATTTTAATAATTTTAATAACTACCTCCCCTGTTTTCA
This sequence comes from Camarhynchus parvulus, assembly GCF_901933205.1. Lineage (NCBI taxonomy): Eukaryota > Metazoa > Chordata > Aves > Passeriformes > Thraupidae > Camarhynchus > Camarhynchus parvulus. The sequence goes on from NC_044572.1 coordinate 133,501,481, forward strand.
ATAAATTTCATCAACTTGTTCCTCTGAGGACCCACACACCTGACTTTTCCCTACATGACTATCATTGCCCTGTCAAGAAGACTCTTGTGCTCCTGATGGATCGATGCTCTCTCCACTTTCTCATGAGGTTTTGTAATCACTTTCTCATGCTCATTCCAATGTAGAATCTCTTCTTCATTTTAACTACCACTTAAGGTCAGCCACCACCTTAAGTCCAGAGTGACTCAGGGAAGTTAGGATGTTCTCTGTCCATCACCAGTTTTCACCCACATCAATCCCAGTCTTGCTCATCTGAGTAGAGCTATCTGATCACTTAATCATATTTCTCTATGGACAGGACCAAAGTTAGTTAATCATTGCAGCAATAGCAAACTTTTCTAACTAAAAGAATGATTAAGTACCAGAGTATATTGTCTTAGGGAGATGACTGTCTATTAAACTTCTCTGATGGTTATGAAGTAAAAATAGCTCAGACAATTAAAAAGTGCAATTCCCCCTTTCTTCACCCCTTGCTTTGCTTGGAAGTGCTTCTCCTGTATCATGAGTAGAAAAAAACAGATGTATCTGCAGGCTGAAATTATTACTGTTCAAAATTCAGCATCAATATATCTGCTTTCATAAACTAATATGTAGGATTATGAATTGTGGTGCCTGAAATCCTAACACATGGTTACTTTTCCTGTTCAGTTATGGAGGATCTGAGGACATGGGTCAGAGCAGCAGTGTATCATAGCTGTACATCTCCAAAGAACATCAAACAATGTCAAGTGGACTAGGCAGAGTCTACACAGGAAAAGAGGAGAGGTCGTGTGTCTTTCAGGATTCTCTTTCAACTCATGTTTTTATAGTTCTATAAATAATTCCTAATTATATTATAAAACACTGCCCTAAATGAGAGATCTGCAAGATCTGGCTCTTCTTACTGCATGGAGATTTTACTTGCCACAGTCTAAGTTGCAAAGAGTCTGACAGAGATATTTTCATCATATTTACAGATAGTCTCTGTGTAATCATCTTGTGTAGATAAGAAACCTAAGGATGTTCTAAAAGACGTAAATAATTTAGATACTTTTATTAAAGATTTCACATGTGGTACAACATTTGATTTTCTGTTTCAGTTATCATTTATCATTATACATTTACTAATTCAGTACCCATCTTCTCATCTCAACCTTCTTTCCACTCATCATCTGGGATAAATAGATTTTATTCTGATTTCCCAGAAAACCTCTTGAAGCTGTCTCATTTTGAAAGAGAAACAAGTATATTTGAACTTACATGTGTTCAGCATTACTCTCTTTAATAATAGTTTCTTCAGACTAATAAAAAGTAGTAAAGAGAATACAAAAAGCCCAGAGAAAAAACAGAACCCTTCTGAAATAACCAACTGGGAGTTATCCAGACTGAATTGAACTTTGCATAATGTTGAGGCTGGACTTTGGAGGAACAACATGAAAATGATTTTTGATATTTTCTCAAGCAGATTTTATCGCTTCATGATCTTTTCTTTTCTTCTCTTTTCTTGTCTCCTTTTTTTCTTTCCTTTTTTAACATATTTGAGCATAAGACCTGGAACCTTTTTTTTTCATATCTTCCAAATATAAAAGGTACTGCTATAGCAAAATTAAAGATGTTCCACTTGAGATTTTCTTTTCATTTCAGTGCCCTTTCTCAATTTCAGATTTTCTTGATCCACTTCCCAGACCAGCTTAGAAACTTGTCTCTTTACTGGTTACTATTATTTAGTGAACTTTGGTTATTTGATACTAATGTGAATCTAGCCAGTGTACAATTACATATTTTTGCTAACAGAAACAACATTTAATGTGGGTTGTTATAAGAAACAAGCTCCCAAAATAAGACAGCATCTGTTTTGTTTGGCAAAATTATTTCAAATAACAGTAACTAAAGTTTTGAAAAGGTGTTCTGTATTTGAGGTATTGAAAGCAAACATGGCAAATGCTTGAAAGCTGGGAAGGAAAGGCGCTGGGAGCAGAAGTTTGGGAATTGTGGTTTTCAGCTTCAGAGGAATCATTTCAATCCTTAATGGCAGCTTCTCAGATAAAGGGAAAATAGCATTCTCTGAAGGATGGCCAGCTGTTTAGTACTGAATAATTAGGTTTTTATTCAGACAGCCTTCTGGAATTGCTGCTATCACAGATAGTGATGCTGGCAAGCAAAATAAAGAGTTTTATGTCATAGAATGCTTTCCTGTAAAAAATTATAGAATAGCCCAACATAATTTTGGTTTGAAAAATATCTGTTGGGCATATATTTGTCTGCACTAGTGCATTTGTCAAGCATGAAAAACAGTTTAGACTTGCATGAGGCTTACACATCATTATTTCCAGAACTATCACCATGTTACTCAGCTATTTTCTTTAAATATTCCAATATACCTGAATAAAAATAATAGAGGAATTAATCTGAAACCCAAAGGGCCAACAGAAATGGACTTCTTTACTTCTTTATGTTTTCATCTTTGCTTATTTCAGAAAAATATGAATGAAACTGATTTTCCATTTCCTTAACAGAAGAGCTTCAGTTGCACCATAAGGAGTGTGAGTAAATCTCATTCTGGCCTTCATTTATACTGTAGAATAGGACAGGAGCCAAAAGGGAAGTCAACAGCCTCCAGTCAAATTCCCTTTGATTTTTGTGAAAAAGTGACTTGGACATGGGTAGCAGAATTTATGCCTGTTAGTCAACATTATACTCTTTGAGAGCTGTATGCTGCCCTCTGGTTTAATTTCTACAGGCTTGAATTATCTCTCTTTTGGTTTTCTTGATCAGCAAGAAGAATTTAAATGGATCCTCTTTTACATTTCTTCCCATGTTCAGAAAATATTATTTATATTGCAAAATATCTCCCTTTTTTATAATGAAAGTGGGTTCCCTTCCCTTCCCTTCCCTTCCCTTCCCTTCCCTTCCCTTCCCTTCCCTTCCCTTCCCTTCCCTTCCCTTCCCTTCCCTTCCCTTCCCTTCCCTTCCCTTCCCTTCCCTTCCCTTCCCTTCCCTTCCCTTCCCTTCCCTTCCCTTCCCTTCCCTTCCCTTCCCTTCCCTTCCCTTCCCTTCCCTTCCCTTCCCTTCTTTTGAAACATAACAACACAATTCTCTTGCTATTTTGCCATGAACGAACACTGAGGAGTCCTGAAAAATAAATCCTCACTAAACATGAGCTTTAACATGTAAAATTTTCAACAGCCTTCCAACTCCTCAACAGTACATGTTGTCCTTAGTTCAGAATAAATACAAGCAAAAAAGACTCTAGTTTTGTTAGCAAATTCAGTGATTTTAATTCATCCCCTGAACAATACTTTCCTCTGATTCATCACAAACTTTGAGCTATGTATAACTGCCCTTGAAAATTTTTCTTCATTTGACAAGGAATTGTCTCATCTTTTCCTTTTGAACAACTTCTACGAATGTTTAAGACTCCACTTTTACGCTGCTCTTTTTATGTTTTGTATAAATCTTTCTAGCCTCTCTTTTGAGCAGTTTCCTTTACTTATATCTATTCTTTGACTAAAACTACCTCAGAATAGGTGCTCCCCCTTTCCTGGTTTGGGGCAATGGCTTTCTGTGGGCAGTGCCAGGTGCAGCACTGCTGGAGGCAGTCGGGGATAGAGCTGTCCATTGTGTGCAGAGGGGCAGTCCTTGCTTTCTGCAGGAGCTAAACTCCTACTGATTGCTTCTAAAGGTGTCTTGTACTCTTGTACCCCACTCACTGCTGTGCCCCAGAGGGCAGGGGCACTGCTCTGTGTCCCACCTGGGCACAGCCCTGTCAGCAGAAAGAGCAAATTGCTCTCACCTCCATTTCACTGGGGACCTGGGGGGAGGGAGGCAGTCAGCAGTTTTGAGAATCATATTACTTGAATTTGAAGATCTGAATACCAACCTAGCTTCACATGCCTTGAATGTTTGAGTTTACAATGTATCTGTTTCTCTCCTGAGTCTCATGCTAATTAGATATGATGTAATAAATAATTGGATATTTTTATGGGTTTCATTTTCTTTTTCTAGCATTTTACTGTCTCCTCAGATGAAGCAATGATTTAAAAATAATATAAATGATGACTTAGATTATCCACATTTCTTGTGTCTTCAATTTGTTACTTCTTTTTTTTTAATAAACTTTTATCTTAAAGTATGGGAGAAAAATATTATTAAGAAAAGGTTTTATGTTTAATTTCCTCAAAATGAGATCCACTATTCTCTTTTTCCTCTTAATTCACACTAATTTTTTAGTTTGAGAATATCAGATGGTTTAACAGCATTTTTTTGTCTTTTATTCCCATGTCCATTGTTTCAGTCTCCTGCTTCTGAGGTAGATATCTTTCAGTTTGCAATGAGGACTCCAAAACTTTTTTCTATTCAATCAATTTTGAGTTCTGAATATAAAAGTTATACAGTTTTTAGCAGTTCTATCAGACGATACAATTAATACATCCCTTTTTCTCAGATATGTTAGGTTTACTCCATCCTTCCATCACTGAGAAATCTGATTTCGGTTTTGATTTTACGATATTTATCCACTTTTGATAAAAATCAGCATCATATTGTTGCCCTTTCTCATATTTGACAAATTAACAATGAACAATATTTATCACTCAGCAGAGTTAAAAGAATTTCAATAGATTCTTACCTGTAATTCTGTTTTTCATTTCCTATGTGAAATCTGTCATACTGTGAATATGCTCGGTTTCCTTCCCAGTCCGTTAATTCAATTCTTAGAGAATATTGCCTCTGACTTGTTATTGCAAAGATAAATTCATTTCCCAGCCAATGTTCACCTGATGGGCTACCAAAACCCTAGAAAAAATTGGCAAAATAACTAGATGTAATTACTGTAATTGATAAAGCCTATATACAATAATAAAACCATCATTATATTTTACCTGTGCATTCTAATTACTGGTCAGAGCTTTCTTTGCTCCACTTTGGTGGTCTCTAAAATGATTGCACTAATATATTTGATGTAGGAATGTTATGCAGTTCAATTGGTGTTTGCAAGGGCAGCTGAGGTTATCAGCTGGAAATCACATTACAGGTCCATGATATCAATAGTGTGAGGCTGTATTTGCCCATGCTTCAGTGGGAATACTTGACATAACAATATTCTATAATGCATTTAATATGGTGTTAAACCTTGTTATCTAGCTCTTCTCCCAGTCACCTTGCTCTCCTCACATTTTGTACGTTCAGGCGATCTTATTTCTGGTTAAACAAAGGATATCATTTACAAACATGAAAAATAATAACGAAAGAAAAAATATAATTTATAATTTTCAAAACCAGACATATGTTTTCCTAGACATATGCTGTTATACATCTTCCAGGTTTTAAAGTTGTTTAAATTGTAGTGAATATTTTACTACATCCAATGTAAGGTTTTATTAAATGTCATTAACTTGTTTACTATATATTAGAATAGTTGTTCTTTTCAAACTATTGGTTCATACCTGAGAACTCCTCAGTCCATTTTACATTTTTCTTTTTTTTTTCTCTTCAAACAGTAAAAATTATTTTCAACTATAGTATTTACTTGTGAAGAATAACTCCAACATGACTGTGCTTATTCATGTTTCTTAAGATGGGAAAAATGGGAACCAGAAATCTCCTGATTTGCTTACAGTGGCATACTGGGGGTGTTTTAGAAGATCCTGTGAAAATTTCCTAGTCAAATTAAATGAAAGATTGGATTATTTCCAGAAAGCACATATTTTTTAAAGGGGTTAAAATCAAGAGACTTCCTTGGGACTAAAGGTTAGATAATGAGAAATGCGTCTGTGAGACACATTGGCAAGACATCAATCTTCTCTAAATAATGTTTCAGTCACTCCTTACATGAGATGAAAACATTGAAAGAGGAGCTCTCTCTCTTTTTTCTTTATTGTATTGCTGTGGCTCCAGCCCTGATTAGTTGTGTCTCTGGAGGATGAAATCCTGCCTTCCCAGTGGCCATGTGGTAGCACAGGTAATGCTCAGGCAATGGATAGATAGATCAGCTGCAAACCTCTAAAGTAAATTAATGAAAAAAATTTAGAAACTTAAAAGTTTGACTGGTCCAAAAAATAAAAATGGAGGAGAGTTTTTTGTAGTTCCTAGAGAGAGAGAATTACCATAGAAAGTACTTTACTCAGGACATATTTTTGTTTACACGACCTCACCTAAGCATACTTTTGATGACTCACTGATAGTAGAGGCTGAGAAGACATGCCATGTTTGGGTATGCTGAACTGACTTATATTTTGAGTAAGCATCTCTGCCTTTTAACTCAGAGACCATCAAGAGATACCCATGGACAAAGTGTTTCATCTGCAAGAGCTGAAATTCACTAGTCAGTGGCAAGTCCCAAAGAAGTTTCAGACTGAAATGTGAGAGAGCGCTGTTAGTTGGCTTTTCCTTTCCTGCATGTTATTTCATTATATCCTCTTTCTCCAGTAGACTATTTCCTATAGAAATCTCTGTAAATACTGGTTGTAGGTAATAGTGGTGATATCCTGCTTCGAACTCATCTGTCTTCCAGTGTGAGCTGCTGCTCCTCAGGTTTTCCCATTATGATGCTTTCTGTTATTTCTCACTTGCTGCTTTGATGGCATTCACATTCATATTTGACTTCATACAGTGTTCCTAAAACACAGAAAGACTTGTTCTTCACCTGTATAAACCCTGTCTACAGCTGGCACACCTTTCTGTAGTTATCACTGTTTTCTGCCTTTGATTCTTTCCATCTTCTTGCCTTGTCTTTCTACCCTTGACTGTCCCACCTGGTGTCTCCTGTTCCAGTAGCCTTGGCAGTGTCATACCAGAGCAGTTAGCGGTTTGTCTCTGACATCCACTGGTCACTATCACTCATCTCAGAGTAAGATAGAATATGCTCTGCATAGACTACCTCCCGGGAGGTTTGTCTCCCTAAAATCCAGAAAGAAGAAGTAGAACGTTGTTGTTCGGATATCAGTCAAATTAGGTTTTCTTGGAGTTTATATGGCTTCTTATTCACACAAGTATTTATTATTATTATTATTATTGTTGTTGTTGTTGTTGTTGTTGTTGTTGTTATTGTTATTGTTATTATTATCTGTGTATCTTTAAGTGAAGATTATCAGGAAATTCTTTCTCCCTTTTTCCCAGTGCAGGAAAGATGAGGGGACTCCCCTTTGAACTGTTGCTTATTGAATTATATATATCTCATCTCATTTAGATTACAGCCTATTAAAGATGTAATCTATGTATGATCCCTTATGTGTTTTATAGAAACTCCAGACACCATATATAATTTTCCTGAAATAATGATTTTTATCCTTCAAATTTTCACCTCTTTCTCCCTTTTTATATGTATTATTGTACTAAGATGAAAATCTATCACTAAGTGGTTTGCTCTCTTGACCAGAGAAAAGGAAGATGCAGCAACAGGGAACAAAAGAAATACAAAAAGAAATATTAAAAATTATGAGGAAATCCACCACACTAGTTATGAAAAAGGGAATCATACTATCAGGGGCTACAATAATGAAACTCAGATTAGAAATTCCTAGAACAAGATTATTTTTTTTCCTTGACAGAAGTAACTTCTTTTTAAACAAACAACTTGCTTTTATGAAAAGAAAACCAAGGAAGTAAGTGAGATATAAAACATTTCTCTGAAGGAAGGAATGTTCCAAAAAAGAAGCAGTGTGCTTTATTAAACACCTAATATGGCTAGAAGGATATAAACAAACAAATAGGCACTAAAAGCTTTCATAGATGTAAACCAGAGAGGAGCAGTACATTTCTGTTAAGCACAGAGCTGGCAGCAATTTCTTCAAGTATAATTTTATTATGCCAAACTCAACTGTTTCCAACCTGTATTTAGTCTGCAGTTTACTGCCTCTACTTCAGAGCTGAAGGAAGACTTGCATGCATCCTGTTTTTCCCAGATACTTTGTCTGACTTAATAACTACACAGCTCTCCTTGTTTATATCTTACTTAGGCTGTCTCTACCACAAGAACACTACTACTTTGATGGGATATGTAAACTTTTGTGTGCAGAAGAAAATGACATAATATTAGCCAAAAAAACCCTGAAAAACATGATTTAATTTTGTGTTTCCATTCCTGACCCTGAGGCTGGCAAAGGACATGGTTGTGCCTGGTTCTTTTGATTTACTTTTGGAATCCTTAGCTTTCAAAGAACATTTCAGAATTTTGTCTTCAAATACATTTTTTTTTCTTGTCTCAGTTAGAAAATTTAGGAAAACAAACTTGTGTAATCGGTATGCTCACCTGTCCTATATATTTGTGAAATACTTTTTGAACACTTTTGAAGTTTGGTTAAAAATCACACAAACTTGAAATTCAGCAAGGTTTCAGAGAACTGGTGAGTTCTGTGATGAGTTGCTGCTGGCTGAATTGCTGAAGGAGAAGCTCAGCAGTTGCCTATTCCAATTGCTACAAGCAGACACAGAGCAGCCAGCCAAGTGCAGATGCTGAGCAAATATTGCCTCAGAGGTTCTTACACATCTGGGAGAGATTGAGGGACATAAAAGGGGAACTTGAGCTTTTACCACAGAGAATCCTAGAAAATAATAGGGTTTCAGAAGATTATTAATAATAAGAATGGGTCTTCTATGTGGGACACAGGACAAAAGTCCACAGAAAAGCAGACCTTATTAATTTTGATGTTCATGGGAGAATTCAGTAATTGTTTCGTAATTAAAATTCAATAATGAAAAATAAGTATTTTACTTAGCAGACCATTTGGGTTTATACTGCTGCTCAAATCTGTGGGGCCCCAAGTGATAAGGTGCCTAAAGCCTTGCCTAAGACCATGCTTGTGATTTATGGACTGATACTTAAGATTTAGGACAAGAAATTTGGTTTTGAGAATGCCTTAGGGCAGTGTTAGAAGTTAACATTAGGAGTGACCTATTTCAGGCCCATAGTTGTTATTAAATATATTTGTTTCCCAGTACATATAGACATTTTCAAAAAACATTTTGGGTTCTTCATTCAAATAGTTATAGCAAATGCTTCCAGAATATTTGTGTTAAAGTTTAGTGCCTAAACTCAAGGAATTACATGATGTGATCCAAGTCATCCTCAGCTATCAATCCACTAGGAAAAGGAACATCTGTATTTCATGAATGTGTTTGCAGTTAACTACACTTTAAGACTCTCTGAAATCCAGTGGGTCTTAAACACTGTTCTAAAATTGCATTTTAAGTGACTAAGAGACTATTTTGTCATTATCTTTCTATATTTTGTTCATGATATGTTTCCAAATAAAGAGATTAATTCCTTAAACTCTACATTTTATTCCAAAAATACTCAAATTTCTCTTTCCCTAGAAATTTGCATAATAATTTGGGATGGCTGGCAAATCAGTGGCTTTAAGTTCCCGAAAGAATGCTTAATGTAATAGGAAAAGATCAGTAATTTCTAAAAGTTCTCAGCATTCTCCTTTATTTTCCTCACTAGCTCTCTATGGAAGCTGGGAGAATATATGAAAGCAGGGAAATATGCTTACATTTTCATGACATGCTTTCTTATCTCTCCACTATTAGTCACAAAAAGGATACACAAATGTTTGCACTGATCCAGCACAGATTATTATTATGTGTCATTTTATTCTTCACAAACAGAAAAAAAATACTTTTGCTGCTGAAAATTGCACTAAGATCATATTTTGGCAAAGGCTGGAATAAGACATGAAAATCACAATAAATAAATTCTTTTATCTAGGTTTTGTCATTGAGAAATAATAAAGTAATTTTTATACTACATTAGAGCAGATTGTTCTTGTTAATGTGATAGAATTTGTTTTCAGAGAAAAAAATAAAATAATACGGAACTTTACTGACAAATGTAAATCCATTTTTGTAGTTGGAGGAAGCAAAGGGGTTTTCTCTTTCTATATAACTATATATAAATTCTGTAAATTCTGACATAATGCTCAACTGCTATGCAAAAATAAAGAAAGATTTTAATGTTTTTTATATGGATTAAAGTACTTAGAGCTAGGAATCAAAGACAAAAGCACATGATTGTATAATATTTATTCTAGATGACATCTGACTTCTACATCATCTCATTTTCAATTTCAATTTGGTTATTAACAGAGTCCAAACTACTAAAGCAGTCATAAGTACAAAGAAACAGTACTGGTTTTAAAAATGCCCTTAAGACTTTTAAAAGTTGATACTTATTCAAAAATAATAAGTTGGGTGCAAAAGAATTTTATTAGCTTTGGCAAAATCTGTGAAGGTATTCTGCCTGAATCATGTTGCTCCAAGTTCATTAAACAATTATCTCTCTTACTTTATTTATTTTGTCTGATAATGCTCACAGGAAGCTTTGACTTTTTATAGACAAAACAAATTGAAACCAGACACAGCCAATATATCCAATGGGTTCATCTTCTGTCAGACAATTCAATGAATAAAGCAGATAATAATTTAGTGTTTTATAGCAGCAGTGACTTCCCAGAAGCTATAAAAAATATTCAGTTACTTTTGCCTTAGCTGAGATTATGGAATGGATATTGTTTAAGAAGATAATTTCAAAAAAATATTTGTATACTTTTTTGTATACTTGGAGATTTTCATTCCCATCACATTATATTATTCATTCTTTTATTTTAAATAAAGATTTGATTTATAGAAATTACTTCCATTTCCTCAGACAACATATGTTTTAATTAATGTTACATACAAGAATATTGGAAAACAATTCTAAATATTCAGATTTTTTCTATTAGGAAGTACCAACACATATTTGATGGCAAGTTTTAAAAATATATTTAGATTGAAGCCAGATACTTTCTCAAAAGACTAAAAAGAAAATGAAACTATTGTCAGTTTAAATAAAGAACTAAATATCTGTATAATCTGCCTGAAAATCTTGTTTGTAATCTGCAGCAATTCAGTCTGTTGCACTTTATTCTAGACTCGATATATTAGTAGAAATACAGAAATTAGGTCTACTTTTTACTTTTTCCTTCTCAAACACACAGTATCAGTAGCAGCAAAATTCCCAATGAATTAAAATCACAGTGACAGAATGAAGTGCAAATCTTACACAAAGGTTACCTCTGGCTGGGCAAGGGGCCCAAAACAGCTCAGTTGCCTACAAATATTTCCTACAAATAACCAGGACATCTTCCTCTAATATCTGAGTTGGACTCTTAGATATTAATCAGGAACATCTTCCAGGCCTGGATTTCAATCTAACTTCCTTACTATGTAACTGAAAACAGGAGAGTATTTCTTATTGAGACAAATTACATTGAGAGCCTTTATCCCAAACCACCTTTTTTACTGTAGGACAAGTGGATCCTGGGAATGCAGAGACACTTAGTGTGGCTTCTTGTAAGAGCATCCCAGGGAAATGGGTATGTATTAGAGAAAACTTATTTTTTGTGGTCTAAGAAAAATGAATTTTGAGCTTTCTGATAACTTTCTCATTATTTGCAAAGAAATAAATGGTAAGTTTTAGGGCTAAGTATACAAAATGTAAGAAAAATATCTAGGAAAGGTATTTTTTGTCATTTCAGACAAAAGGAAAAGCTTTTGGGGTGTAGGACTTAATTCTCTTCTCCAAATACACTGATTAAGTAGAAAATGAACATGGCTAGGAGCACAGATGCTACAGCAAAGACCAAAAGTTTGTGAGTTTGAGAAAGGACTTGAGTTTCAGCCACATAATCTGTCTAAATAGAGCATCAAATTTATGGATTGTTTTTGAATCGCATGCTTGGGCTCAGCTGGTAGCCTAAACAGCTGAACAAGAATAGAAGCTGACTGACATCAGAGTCAAAAAGTTTTACTTCTAATTTGACACGAACCCCAAAGCGAAGAGCTGCTCCACTAAATTCCAAATGGAGCAGATCATACAGAAGAGAAATGCTGTTGCACAATGAGAGCCCACAACTGCTATTTGGGAAGACCTCTGCTAAAATTCTACTATATTTTCAAGTCACAGATTTTAAAAGCAACCTCACTGAAGCTCACCTGGCTCTTCTAATATAGCATTTTCATCTTGTGGTTAGGACACTTCTTTAATGACTTTAATCTTTCTCATAGTGCTCTACAAGAGGCTGTTAGCATAACTAAGCTAGATCTTGTTATCATTATATAAAATTTATTAATTAAAGGTCTTTGGAATACCACATGAGTCTTATCAGTATAAATTAATGCTGTTAAATTGAAGCACCAGTGGCAAAGCAGCACAAGCATACATCCATGTGTCAACAGAGCTCTTGAAACTGATGTTATCCAGTAATGTTTGCATAGGAAAGACTGTGCTGAGTACAACACATTTAAAAAACACAACTGTGCTCCGACACAAATTTGTGTTTAATTTCATATCCAAAAATTTTCTCCAAAATAAAGAGGATGCTTCCTTTTGTAGTAACATCTCTGGTGCCCAATATGGTGTTCCAACTCTCTCTGAGACAAATATTGTTTTATTCTTGTTCCCTTACATAATTCTGTTGAAGCTTACACTGTATATTACGACTTGGTCAGGACCAGAAGAGTTTAATGAGCATGTTTTCATAAAACAAAGTCTCTCACCACTTCAATATCATGTCCATTTCTACTGGACATATTGGGTCTCTGGAGAAGCAGAGAAAATGTTGTGTCTTTTTATAGTACTGATGAAAGTAACAATTATCTGAGTAACTGCTGCAGTCAGAACAGACTTTTTATTACACCAGCATGACATGCCATTCTTTATCACAGAAGGGCGGGTCTCTGTGAAAGGTCTTACTCACATAATATCTTAATACACATTCCACTCACCAAAAATCATTTCCTTATATCCAACTCACTTGGAAAATGTGTGAAAAAACAAATTACTTCCATGTCATTTACCCCAGTCCCTTGAAGAAAATTGTCTATTATCAGATGTAAGAAACATATGACTTTGAAGCATACTATCATAAGTAATGAATTTATTGCAAAATTACAAAATTATTCACGTCTTGAGTGTGCCTTGTAATGATAACTCAGTCTTATAAGACATTCATTCAATACATTCATTCAAGACTACCACTACTCCCAATCTGTCTGGTTTGTTTACACTACAGAAATATAAATTTCGTCTTTTCCAAGGTCACACATTCCCTCGTTTTTGCTCTTCTCACAGGTCCATCCTGTTCTCAAATCTTTCATTTTGCAGAAGGGACTATGCTGTTATTACAAGGCACTTTATTAACTGCATCATGCTACTGACAGGGAAAAAAACACAAAGCCATCTCTGCTGAAGAAATTATGGGATTAATCTCCAGCTAGTAGCTAGATGGATAGATGTAGTACAGATAGCTTTATCAAGGCTCTTTTCCTTTCAGAAATTGTTTGTATTCCTTTCCTACTCCAAGATTATCTACAAAATGTTTGCCTAGGTTCTTTGAACCAGTAATTCTGTCCCTCACAAGTGTTTCACTAAGACACGGGGAAGAAAATCTGTGAAAAGTGCTCTGAAAATTTCCTGTGCAAACAGTGAAATTGTCTCAGCTCTAATACCAAAGTAGCCCTATGCCAGCTGTCATTTGAAAACAGCTGATTACCTGCCACTGCTTTGGTATTTTCTGTCCATGTTATTTGACTCAGACCAAAACTACTCTAAAATTCAGTGATGATCTTTTGTCACAAGACATTTTGAGTCCTCTTTTAAAGAACACAGGGATACATCTATCAATGTAAGTGTGAAGATTTCATGACTATAACAATGCAGAACATACCTTAAATAGTTATAATCCCAGAAAAAGACCAAAATTCATTCAGAATATCTAGCTTTAAAAAAAGTGAGAACTATGAAAGATATTGTTCCCACAGTATGGGCTTTCAAATTATGAGTAATTTTTTTTTCTGTCAAGAACATTCTCCTCAGCCAAGCCATATGGTTTATTTAATTTTTGCTTAAAATCCCACCCACATCTGAAGTTATTTTGCACTAAGATCATGGAACCAGAATCAATAATTCTTACACACACAATTCTAAAAGGTGCTTTATGCATTTTTATGTAGTCATTGTGTCACTTGAAAAAGAAAGTGATGAACATAATGTTCTAATTATTGAAAGGGGTCGGAGCTCTGTCTGTAATTATTTCATTAAATATCAAGTATTTGTGTATAAAATATAACCTGAACACTATTTGTAAATGGATACAACAGAGAATTATCCATCATCAGTTAATGCTCCAAGAGGAAACTACATCAGCTTGAATTTTTGTCTCTTCATTCAAGACAAATGCAATATAAATGGTGGTGAATACTTATTTTGAATGAGAAAAATGTGCAAGTTAACATTGCTGCTGAAGCAATATGGAAAAAAAAAAGAAATGTCAGAGTTTAAAAGCAAGAAAGGTGGGCAGGGAGAATTATAACAGAACTTGAAACTTGAACTAAAACTTTCACAAGAGAAATTAAAATTTTAAGCCTTAAAGTCTTACAACAGGTGGAGACCACAAAATTAATTAGAAGGCCATATTCTAAAACAGGAGCTGAACAGTTTGCAGTAAGTAACATCTGGAAGGTTTCAGAATGAACTGAACAAAGACACTGAAAAATAAAGTCTTTATTGGAATGGTAGCTCTTATGTATAATTCAGGCTTGTAAGACTTACAAAGACTAGCGAGATGAAAACATAAGGTGACCAGCAACCTTACTGTCCAGGAAATATATAGGCTCTCTGTTCAAACAAAAGCTTACTCACAGAGGTGGACTGTGGGAAGTATAAAAAAAGGTGTAAAAACCATCGTGTCGAGAATGAAATCAGAGACATAGAGTCCAAAGATGTGTTCAGCTGTCCTTTAAGTAAGCAGAAGACACAGACCACCAGACTTGTTATAATAGCTTAAATTTACTGAGGCTCAGAGGAAAGTCAGGCTATTCCAGATAATACAATGTAAATTCCCAATAGAATTGCATCCAAAAACACTTCCTGAGAAAGCTCTGGCGACTACCTCCGTGGTCTGGCTCTCAGTGTGTGAAGAATTTAAGCCACAGAAGAACATAATTTATCCTGCTCTGGTGTCATACCATGTATGCGCTATGGAGATAGTCATCAATTTGACACAACAGCTTTAAGGAAAAAAGAAAAAAAAGAAACTGCAACAGGAATGGAAGTGGTTTTGTCGATATGCTCTTCAGGCACACACAAATGCTACTGATGACTTCTGAAACAATTGGCAGCAGACTTGTTTTAAGCACTGAACTGTTGTTGGACTCTTAGATATTAATCAGGAACATGAAATTAAAGGAATGTGAAATTTAGCACTGAACATCATTCTTGCCTCAAAGAAACCAAAAGAAAAAACAGCTGCTGGTCAGGAAGGTAGGAAGTGGTTGCCATATAGCTTAGAAATTCATCTTTGTGTGTACTATGTACAAGTGATCTTAATCTAGCTCACGACATGAATGATTAAAAGAAGTGATAGGGGTTTTTTTTCATCAGAGAGTGGAAAGTAGCAATTAAGACATAGAGTACAATTAAATACAGACATGCAAGAAATAAACTGGCTAGGAAAATGGTTGCTGTGAGCTGGCTAAGGCACATAAATTCAAATACCTATTGAGAGTTTTTCTCAAATGAGAGAAAGCAGGAAAATTTAAATGTCTGAGGAAACTCCCAACAGACTCAACCCCAAAGAAGGCCCCCTAGGAAACTCATTGTGAGTGTTGGGCTATCAAATGTGGAATAAATTTAGAGAATTTCATGGGAATTATTAAACTAGACATGCTAGAAGGCTAGAGAATAAGGAATTCAATACTCCATCACCTAATTTGGCAAAAATGGAGACAGTCACTGGGAAAGGTGCATTCATCCAAGAACTGAAAACTGGAAAATTATCAAGAAGTCTTTACAGCCAAGTTAGCACATGAGCTAACCATTTAGTAAGATTTGATTATTGCTAATAACTGCCTAATAAATGCCAAAAACTGCATCTTGGACAGAAAGCCTGTAGAAAACCCCCTTCTAAAGGGTCTTGGGTTTGCAGATGGCAAGCAATAATTTTTAAGTGATATTCCCCTCTAGAGATCAAAACTCTTAATAGTGTTTTACATTTACATGTACTCAGGCAAGAAAATAGGAAAAATGCTTGAAATTTGCTTGAGAGTGACCTCACCTGCCATTAAAGAAATTATTTGTTATTCCACTTCAATTTTCTCTGATAAGCAACAAACAGTATAACAGAAAATTCATTGTAAAATGCAAAAGAACAGATGTAGTAGATACTGATAAGGAAAGTATGGGAGAATGAACTTATGGGGTTTTCTCTGCATTTATTCCAATTACTATTGAATGCACAAAACTCAAATGGCCCAAGAGATTTCTTAGTCAGAAATGAATTCTTAGCAACAAAGGTAAAAATTACACTGCACACCCTAAGACTAACAAGAAAATTGGAGGATACTGGGAACATATGCCCCTAAGCAAGAAGATACCAACCAACCTTGCATAACAGTGAATCTGCTGAAAAAGTTATGCACTCATTAGCTGTTGTTTTAGACACAAAAGAAAGTGTTACTTTATTTTCCAGATTGGAGGCTGAATGCAAGTGGAAACAGAGAAAAAAAACACAGGAGGAAAAATTAGTACCACTATTGCACTATCACCGACTGTGTGGCAATTTATGTATGAATGGAGTTGTATACTTCCTACTCAAAAGATTTATGGCTACCCTACCTCTCACTTAACCTGTTTACTGTAGTGGTGTCCAGAACAGAACTGAAATGCTTCCATGTAAGCTGAAAACACCAGCATGGAGCTGCATTAAAGACAAGGAGTGCCTCCCTGCTGTCAGTGACTCCTGTAACCCAGCAGTGCTGTCACCCTTGCAGAGACTGCTCCCTTCCCAAGGAAGCTGCTGTAAGGATCTGTTTAGAGCAGAGCGTATGTGCAGTGGCCTCCTGACACTGTAACAGCCAATAACTTGTGGGGCCTTTAGCAGCAGTGCAGGCTGGTGGCCTGAATTCCTGTCCAGCTCAGAAGCTGGCAAGTACTTGCTTATAGCTTAAAAACTTCAACAGTGTTCCAGATTTCTTTCCAATAAGAACTAAATGCACTGAAAATAAATGAAGCCCAAGAGATCTATGGTTGCTGTTATTATATGATGATATTATTTCTGTTAGCTTGGGGACCCCAGTGAGTTATAAGCTCGAGAAGAATATCAACAAAATTGGAAATCTCTATCTGAATGATGGGCTGAGAAAACACACATTAAGTTCAACTCCTCCAAGGAAGCCTAAGTGCCATCATGGCGTTTCCCACACCACACTACCCAGCTTCCACTGGAAGAAACACCAGGCCCGATGTGTCATGAAGGAGAGGGGTTGTGGTCCAACAGACATCACACACCCTCTCTGAACAACCAAAGAATTAAGTCAGTAGTGTTGTTGACTGGAAGCTCAGATGCTTCCAGGTATCAGGTAATACACAGAGTCCATCAGCCTCTACCATTCTGCATTCAACACTTGGCATTATATGATAACCACAGAGGGGAGCCTAAGATTGTTACTTTGGTGAAACTGTTCATAGGAGCAGAGCAAGCATGAATCCCATCTTTCATGATACATAGCATAAACTGTCAATAAAAGCCCAAAAGCGATCCTTTTTATTTGGTAGAAGCAAGTGATCCCTTAGAATACTATATCATTCCTAAAGAGAAGCAAAATTAATTCTGCTTGAACTAGACAAAACCAACAGAATCTAATCCTGTACAGATCCACACTATTGTGAAGGAAAAGTGGAGGAAAATGACTATGTGAAGGGATATATAAAAACAGGCCACACGGGAAAACTTTACAAAGGGCTGTATTTATTACACTGCCTAAGATGATTTCAGGAGATAAAAGCTGAGAAAATCATTAATGTGATGCATATAAACTTTTAAAAGTCCATATGTAAGTTCCACATACAAATTCTGATTTCCTCACTAGTAAAACTGGTAGAATCTTCAAATTTTGGTTCCCCAAAATAATTTGTTGCTTTATTTGATTCTGAAACAAAATCAAGTAAAACAGTTTTCAAGTTTTCTGCTAAATTAAAACAATACCAATTTGAATAGAAATTATTTAACTCTATTAAAAATATTCTTTTTATTTTAACATCACTTTAGTTAATATATATTATGAAATAGATTACATCCTCTAGTTATCCATAAGAGCAGTAGTCTGACCCAGATAATTATTTATATTTTCAAGCAATATTGAAAATAAAGCATCAATAGAATCCAAAATTAGATTTTGGTTCAATAATGTGATATTATGTTTATTTCTGAAATTGTAAGTTCTACCACAGAACTTCTTCCCATAGAAATTTTTACAGAACAGAACTTGCTTTAATTTTTAACATTTAAAATTCTCTTTTCATTAGTGTTTTTTGAAAACTGTAAAAAAAACCTTTCCTCTGCCAGGCTGATAACAGAGTGCTAAAAACTTCACTAGGAGTGTCATTGAAATCCAAGCCAGTCCTCAGAGACTCAGAGAATGCAGCTCCATCAGAAAGTTTGATCGGACAGAGAATGAAAAAAAGTGACAAGTTATTTAGATTGAAGTAAAATTTTTGGAAGTTGGAAAAGGGAAAAATAGCCTGCTTGAAGTCATGTCATCTTTAATTTGTTAAGTTATGTATTTTCTTGTAATCCTATTTGAAGTATCAACATTTCCAGTACATTAACTTGATTGGCAGACGTGCTGTATGACTTGGGATAAACCCCAGTAAAAATTTTTATTCCTATCTGCTCCAAATTCTGAATGAGTTCCTCTTAGCTGAAAACATCCATGCCTTAGAAACATCATCACATGCCTTTTACTTCTGAACATCACATCAAGTCAAAATTTCAGAGTCAGAAAGCACTGTTCTGGCCTCATCTTGTTTTAATCTCAGCAACTGATCTGAGAGAAACTCTAAATCATGGGAAATAATACTCAACTAACTGAGTAAAAATTATTTTCAAAAGTAACAGACATGATGAAAGGTAGTTCATAAAAGACTGCAGGACCATACCACATCACTATAGGAGGAATTATCTGTTTAGGTCAATAAGAAGTAGTATTTGAAATCTGACACTTGTATGAGTTGTACAGCTATTGGACATTTTTCATCTTACCATTTTGTATTCTTTCCAGCTTTTCTGAAAATCCAGACTTCCATCTTCTCGGTGTTGTATAACTGTCCATCCTCCTCCAGCAATGTCCATATTGCAAAAGACCTACAATATTAAATAAAAAAGAAAAATTTAAAAACCCAAACAAAAAATAAAACAAGTTTGAGTTGAAATTCTGTCATCTTGGGGGGGGAGGGAAAGTATTTGTGAATAACAGCATTAAGGGAATGTGTTTTCCTGTGCACTCATGCCCTATTCCCTCAATGACATCCTCAGTCATTTGGGAACAAACAGTTCTCTCATTATGTTTAGTGTAATTCTCTCAGCAATGTCTCCTTTCAGTACATCACCAAGAATATCGCCCAGTCATCCCCTTCTGCTTCTTCAGCTTTGCCTTTCACATTCCCTCCACGCTTTTTTTTTCTACTTTCTCTGTAGTGCCCCTGAAACCACTTTTAATAAACAAGATAATTCTCTCAGTGATAATAATGCTTCATGTAGCTTTTAGCAGAGTGTCATTTGGTCTCGGTGAGAATCTTGAAAATTCTTGCAGAAAACACTCATCCTAGGAGTCTGAAATGCATCACAAATGAAGTTATACTTTTTTCCTTTGAACTGTAATATTACCTACAGTGTTCCAGGCAGTGTCCCAAAATGGGACAGGTGACCTCGGAGCAAGCTGCCTTATAAGACAGAATGTAGGTAGAAACAGGCTCAAGATATGAGGTCTGTGAGACAAGGTCAGAAGTTAAGATACATACTCAATATGCAAGATCATAACCTGTCACCACTGCACTAAGAAAATTATAACCTAGATACTAAAGATTCTGTGTACAGAGGATGATGAAACAATTTGACAATTTTGTTGACCCTTGATATTAGAATATTGTGTATACTGAAATCTGTTATCAATCTTAAATAATCCATATAATAATAAAAATGAATATTAACTTTTATTCACTTCGTTCTTTTTCATTATCCTTCAAAAATACAGAATATAAACTATGAAAAAATTAAAATACTGCTTGTGCATTTGCTTTTCTTAGTATGTGAGAAGCAGTAGTAATTTTTGTTCCTGTTTTTCTAGGACACTTGATTTTAAGATCTAACTTTCTTAGGGCTACTCATTCAAGCAAGTTTTCTTGATTTCATTCCCCTGGACTCAATCATGCAATATTGATGCACCTATCCTAAATTTCATTTGTCTGTTCTTTTAAAAGCTTTATTCTGCCCTTTAGGTAAAAATTCAGTATGTAAGAGTGTTGAAAACATTTAGCTTTTGGCACTCACATCAGCAAGAGTCAACCCATTAAGCACTGGTTAGCAATTTAAAGCTTTATATTGCTTTGACAAATTGGAGGTTATTATCCAACATAGTTAAATAAAAATTTGTCCTGCAGTTGACTAGAGGACCATATTCTACCCTCTGGAAAAGCCATTCTAAATTTCTCCAACTCATAAGAGCTGTCATAGTAACAATATGCAAGTGTTTTTGTTTTAATTTGCACCAGCCATGCCAAATGGAGTCCCTGTGAAAGTGCAGGAAGGAAATAGAATACCAGGACAAACATGAACTTCATTCAGGGTAACCACAAGAAAACCCACAATTTTCTAGATAAATATTTTGGCCCTATTCCTTCTTTAGGGAAGCCACTGTGAGTCAAAACATTTATCTACAGGATTTAATGTCTTTAGTCTGATTTACGGTGAGAACTTTTAAAGATGGATTTACTTTCCTTGTAAGTCATTTCAAGCTCCCATGAATCCACTGCCAATTTTTAAAGCAGTAAATCCTCAACTGTGTTAAGACTACTCATTCTAAAGATGCATGCAAATGTTGGGATTTTCATAGTACAATATAATTAAATACCTATAAAAAGACTGAAGTGTTCTGAATAATATATCAAATTGAAAGAGAAAACGGCACAGTGAAAAAAAGATTTGCCAGCAGCACATTTTTCACTTGCCATCATTGTATGGTCTGGCACTTTCCACAGCAGCAGACATGAACACCTGCCCATATCAACAGGAGTTCCATGGTGATTGTAGATGTTACTGTGCATAGCTTTAGCCTTGTCTGTCCCAGAAAAGATCAAGGCACTCAGCCATTTAACACCACTTAATTTGTTCTGATACTTAACTTTCTATTAGAAAAGAAGAGGATGAAAAAAAGTGACTGAATTTGTATGCATTATAGTTTCTGATTTTATAATTCATAAAATAACCTTAGAATAAAAGACCATCCAAAATATTGCACTCTTGCACTTCCTTAAATGCATGGGTAAAAATTCTCAAGCTCCAAAAAGGCAAATGTGGGATTATTTCTACTTATTCTACCTTTATGGACTAAATTATTAAAATTTTTATAATTATCATTCAGAGATAAGCTCAATTTTAAAGTAAATGGAAGATGTGAAATTTCTACAAATTTCATTTTAAGTGCATGCACACCAAGACCCCAGAAATCTACTTCACTGGCATGGAGCAACAAGTTCAAGACCAGACTTTTGAGATGCAGGGAATGTGTCTGTGCTATGCAAAAACAGTCTGATGATCACCATGTTGGAGGACAGCTTGCACACTACAGGGGGATAACCTACATTTAATGGGTTAAAATTCTGCCAGATATGCTGAGAGAGAGCATCAGCACCAATTCAGTGGGAGTCCACAAGAAGAAAGTAAAGGGGGAGGAGTGAAGAGCACAGCCCCAGCAATTGCTTTTGCAGAACCATGAGGACACAAACCCAGCAGCCCAGCACAGGGGGGATAACATTTCATTTTCAGTGTGGCGCACCCAGAGGATGGTGAGAGCCACGTTTGTGGGGGCATTAGGGGAGACAGGGGGACAGCCAGTGCATTGATTCAAGGGCACATGCAGAGCTCCTGCTTGCACTCAGACCAATCACACCCAGCCTACTTTGGCTCCCAAAGGTGGCTTGGCTCTTTCAACTCCAAAATGGGGACAACCTTACTTTCACTGCTCCCTTGCTCATCAGAAGCCTTGCTTCCCCTCTAGCTCACCCTGACTTTGCTGGGGACTGAGAGGATTCTTCTTGCCTTTTCCTTCCCTCGGAGTAATCATCTGTCCACATTATCAGGCACTGCACATATACACATCAGAGTAAGCCAATTAATTACCTTAATAATTTAATTCTTTTTTCTCTTTCTATATAAA
Source organism: Camarhynchus parvulus (assembly GCF_901933205.1). NCBI lineage: Eukaryota > Metazoa > Chordata > Aves > Passeriformes > Thraupidae > Camarhynchus > Camarhynchus parvulus. The sequence goes on from NC_044572.1 coordinate 133,523,750, forward strand.
AATATGGAATATTATTAAGATCTTTTTAAACAGATATGAAACACTAATTTTGATCAAGGACTTGAAGGTTAGTGAACTATATTAATGAACTGTTAAAGCTAGGAACAAGAAACAAAAATTGCAGTCTAAAGCATGTGTGAGAATTTAAAAATGAGATATGTAAATGGCATGAAGGATAATTTTTTGTGAATATATGGATGTGAAACCAACAAAACACCAAAACTGAGAGTAACATTTGTGTATATGACAAAGGTATTTTCCATTGAATATCAGGATTCTAGTAAGTAACCCTTAGAAAATATGAAATCAAATGAAGGCATATTTTGTAGCCTGATGTATAAAATTGTTAGGAATGAGATAGTTGCCTGCGACTGTGAATAATACAAAAGATGATAATAATATATTAGGGCTCTTAAGATGTACCAGAACTGTGCATTGCATTGTGGTAATCCAGATAACTAAGCTGGCTTTAAACAAGCAAGTCTGTCTCCATGGAGTACCTATCAGGATATTAGAGCAATCTGATTGTGTCTGCATGGTGCTACCTCTGGGCTAATTAGTGCTGGCACAGTGCTGCATTGGAGTGATTTTGAAGCTATCTCAGCTGGAGTCAGTTCAGCTATCTGCACAGCACTACCTTGCAGCTTGTTTAAATGCCCTCAATGTCTATAAAAACACCTGTTAAAGCAATCACATTCCTCACTTGACTAACGTGAACATGCCTGGGCTCAGCTCTTGCTGTATTATTGCTAGGGCAAGACAGAAACTGGTGTATCAGAAATGCCCTCAACACACAGAAACACACACTCAGCCTTTTCTTGCTAAAATAGGAGCCCTCCAGAAAACTTAATGCAATGGCACCAGCTGAGTTGTGATACCTATGTTGATTGATAGCAGTGTCTGTAATCAGGGATACAGTGGAAACTGTCCTTATACTGCCAGTGGAGTGAGTTTGAGGTAAATATACCAGAAGCATGAGTGTCACAGTGTTTCCAGGTAACCATTGTTTTTAATTGCAGTCCAGCTTCTGGTTATGGTTCATGAGCTTCAGTAAGGCTAAGAAAACTACTGCCAATTGGTACATGTGATTTGTACACAGATGTTACATCTCCTTTTGAGCAGAGCAGCATCTACAGAATTTCTTTCATTATTCTTGTCCTGCTCAGTAATGCTTTCAGGGATATCTGCCTTTTATGTCATGTCAATTATTTTCAATTATCAATTCACAGTTTCCAGAATTATGTTGATCTTGGCCCATAAAACTCTCCCACTCCAATTCTACTCATGGTTTAATGAACTCTAATTCCTTGCTAAACTATAACATCTTGATGTTTACAGGCTTCTAAAGGCCTTTTGTAACACCAAATTCCACTTAGGAACAAGGTTAGCATATCTTAATATGATTAGAATATTACTATAAACAATAATATTGGTAATATTTTTACAGTATTTTTATGTTTGCAGGATCACCATTTTAGTGCAGTAAGAATAAATTCACCAGACAGAAGTGGTTCCCTCCCTCCTGTCTGGCCCACTTTATGACCACCACTGTATTTCCCAGGTAATCAGCCTTTAGCCTTGGTGGCTGCTCCCAACAGTGTCCTGTCAGAGGGACAGCCAACATTCCCCCACAGACAAACTGGGTTTAGGTGATCCTCTCATGTTCCTAACATCAGTTCCTGACTCAGGTACCTTAGCAACAAAAGCCTTGCAAGAAAATAATCTCTTATACAGACTAATTTTTCATTTGCATAAAAGAAACCCCCTCCCAAGTCTCTTTTTTGAGAAGGATGGGATTATACACGCTTCATAATTCCAAGCAGTGCTGGCACTCAGCATGTTGTGTTCTTTACAGCCAAATCCGCTTTTCCCTGTCCCCTACAAGAGGAGCAGAATTTTTTTAAATCCTTATCTTTAAAAACTACTCATTCTGCTCCTTCTTTTTTTGTGCTACCAGATAATCCCCAAGATCAGCTTCCTCATTATCACACTTTACAAATTCACTTCTAAATTTTATTGCAGATTTATTTGCAGCCATAGTCTGATTCAACTGGGCTTGCCAAGTGGGAGGAAGTGAGTCAACTATTGAGTGTACGTTGGAACTTAGGAAGGATTTTCTGTCAGCAGGAAAGAAGAATGTCTGGAATAATACAGTTAATAATTTTCTCAGTCTATTATAATTTTTAAAGACTAAAGAGAAGACAAGCTTTTTATACCAGTACAATATTTTGTGGAATGATAACTTCGATAAAGTCTCAAAACACTCCTTTCAGTTCAGAGCAATGTCATATTAACAAACAAGAAAATAAATCCAGTCTTTACCTTTTTAGGATCTGACACATTATTAATATAAATAGTGTAGACCCCACTTTTGTTAACACCAGATTGGTATACATCCGCACAGTCTCTGAATGGCTTTTCTTCTTCCTTTTTTGCATTCTTTAGTAAAACTGCAAAACAAAAGACATGATAATATAAGTTACAACAACAGTCTTAATCATTTTTGTATCTAGGAAGTCCACTTTTACATACTACATTCCTTTTAAAAATGCACAGTAGTAATTGTACTGTGTTTCTTGCACAGTTCATGCATTTGGCAAATTTTAGTAAAGAACTAGTACAAAGCTTTTGGACAGATGGCAGAAGTAGGCACCAGAAGAGGTCACAATACAAATAGGTAAACAGAGCATCCTGTCTGCTGAGAGGTAACACAGCATGTTCCTTCTGAGTGCAAAGCTCTGTGCCCCTGCAGGTGTTGCCTCCGACTAAAGATGCACCCGGGAGGTTGCCAAAGAATGCCCCAGAGATGGCACATAAAGGTGGAAAAATGTGTTCAGAGTTGTGATCTGACACAGATGCTCACCTAAGACAGCAATGCTGGAAGGAGAGAGTTTGTGCTGTTCGCAAAGTAATGACTTTTGAGCAGCACAGGAGCTTGGGGCAAGGCAGCTGCTTGCTTAAATTTATTTTTTTGTAGAGAATAATTTAATTATTTTCCTATCTACATTCATAAAGGTTGCTAAGTACAATAAAAGAAAAAACAGTGCTACTGAGGTCAGGTGTCTAGAGGCAAGATTTATAGAACTCATTTTGGCTCAGCACAGGGAAACAGTTAATGTTATAACACCAGTGCAGATCTTGATCCTGTGTATTACAGACAGACCATGTATGTATGAGGCTGGGCTGAGAAATCAGGAGTGCAAAATGTTGAGAATCCCAGCCTTGAACAACCAGGAAATTCCCTGTAGAAGGAGTAACATCTGAGAGTGTTCCTCCCTTTCACAAACAAAAGTAGCATGACCCTACACAATAGTGAAGGATATGATTCTATTTCAACAGCACATATTTTAAGCACATCAGTATTCCCATGAAATCCATCTGCCTACTCAGATTTTTAAAGTTAAACATGTCCTTAAGTGATGTGCAGGGTTCGGGCCAGCACTTCATTAATCCCTACAATAAGGATACAATATTTAAGTCTTCCAGACACACTCATCCTCTGGTGAAAGATACTTCTTTTTCATTTTTGGCTTGAAAGTGTGAGTTATAGATACAAAAGGGACTACATCTCATTCACTCAGCGAAATGGCCTCTGGACAAAGCTGATGTGTAACTGGGCAATGGCCTGGAACAGTGTGTAGGACTACACGGGCCATAGGTGGTGAGAATAATGCCAAGGGCATGCAGTTGGAAGTACTATCTTCCCTTTGAACACCTCAAAGCAGTAATTTAGGATGGCAAATTCCTGCCAGAGCACTTGATATTAATACCATTTCACAGATGGGGAAATTTAGGTAAAAAAAGGCTATAAACATTTTACCTCAGTCATTCCGTGAAAAGGTGAAAATAGAAAAATAGTGAGAAATCCAATCCTGATTGTAAGACTACGCTGCTCTCTAGGTAGGCATTTTGCACAAAAATTATATTATTCTTTCCCTTTTATGTGTGTTCATATTATTATTTTTAAATTTTATTTTAAGAAACAAAAATCCCTTACTTCTCCCTTTCCATGTATTTGCTTCATGTTTGTTATTTTTATTCAGCACTATCAACAAAAATCAAACCTAATTTATATATTTGCATATGAAATTTGTCTAGGAAATCAATGGCTTTGAAACTTAGCCATATTTGAAAACGGTAGTGTAGGCAATGCTGTAGATAGCACACTTCCCTGTGAGATGGCAGGGAGTGGGGTCCTTAGCAAGGTGCACATCAATGGTGCACTCTCTCAAAAGTGGCATTTTTTAGATAAGACATGGAACTGAGGCTCTCGTGATTAGTGTTAATTAAAGACCTCATGGTACTTTCTGTAAGCAGATGGTGTCAGTATCTGTGGCCAAAGTCCAACCTGAATAATTACTTGGGGCTGGAGCCAAAGCCTAGAGGAGTTACAGCAAAACCTCTCATTGATTTCAGAGGGCCTTAGAATAGATCCACTCTTTCTGGCCTGAATTTCTCTATAATGCTGTTGTTTCAACTGGAGACATCAGTCTCTCCTGTCTCAAAATTATATTTAGTGGTGCAGAGGCACTGCTCATTTCCTTCAGTCTTAAAACACCTATATTTTATTAGCTGTATGCAGCAAGATTATCTTACCTCTTACATGAGTATTATACACACATTGAAAACCACTTGGAAATAACTTTTAAGATTCAATAAAGGAAATTGGAATTTGGGTCCTTTCTAGCTGAAGCTTAGACAAAAGAAATCATGAGTATGTTTTAAAGTTTATATCATTAAAATTTTAAACAAGGTAAGATTTTAATATCAGAGCAAATAGCTTTGGTAATTTTCTAAAGAGATGGATCTCTAGGAATTGTCCTTAGAAATAAATTATCATGCTTAAAACTAAAAGAAACACAGTAAAAACGATGTTTGTGCGAGAGATGAAGCTGGAAAAGACAGATAAATGTCATAGATATGGCCATCTTTCCTCTTAGACTCAGACAGCTGAAGTAGCTGAGATCACACAGAGAGCAAACGTATGAGTTCCTAAAAACTAAGCATTCCAATACCCATTTGGGGTTTTGTTCCACTGTAGCCAGGAGAAGATGGCTTTCCTTAGGCGCCTCTCACCCCTCTCTCAGGAGTTGGTGCTCCCACTGGAAGAAAAGCCCAGCTCCTTCACAAGGACCTATACTATTTAAGATTGCAGCACATTATATTAAGCATGACTAGCCAAAGTTTAAGTTTTCTTAATACATCACACTGTAATTTGCAAAAACAGCCCAAACTTGACAGAAAATTAATACTCAGGAATGTCACTGGTAATGTGATTTCAGCATAAAATATGTTTTCTCTAAGGTTTGATGTTGTTTTTCTAACTTAATATTCCATACAGTTTCCAAACTACTTCTACATACTATAACTCCAGACCATTTTTTTCTACAACATTACATAGACCTTGAATCCTTTATACATCACATCCCTGAATGATATATTGGCTCACATATGGTAGATGTGTAAGTACATTTTTTTAAAAAGTAAGAAAGTTCAAGTAAGTTAGTTCTAAAACAAAATACGTAACCGTTAAATTCCTTAGTCAGCTTCAAGATATTGTCTTTACACAAACTTCTAATGTTTGTTAGGCTGTTTTCATATACAATGATTATGATGGAGTTTTATGTACCTGAAGAAAAAGATAAGTCTATGTCAAGAAAAATAATATTATCATTTTTTAAACCAGAATGCTTAGCCAAGGTTTGGAACCTGGGAGGGTTTTCTGATTACCTTCTCTGGATGAATAAGCTGGTCATGCTCCTTTAAAGCAATGTGTGGAAAGCCCTGTGTCTCTGAACAGAAGGAGAACCAACAATAACTTTTTCACTGCACTTCCAAAAGTCTTCTGGGTAATTTTTAGCCCAATAACTTTGTCCTTGGGCTATCTATCTGTTTTCCCATACTTGATGGCAATTATTTCTTTCAGTTATCAGTCCTTCAGCTGTTCCTTTTCCTCAGTGCCCTGGATGATGAGTGGAGTCCAGACAGTACAGGAAGTGCCATCCATACTGCCCAGGCCCTGTGGATGATGTTCAGGAACCCAGATCAATGAGGTCTCTGCTAACCCATGGGCTGTGCAGCACTGTCAGAACCCAGGAAATTCCTCTGACTGCCCTGGAGGACTCGAGACCCTGGCAGGGGGCACAGAGACCTTGGCACGGAGTCAAAGACACCTGTGCCTTTGATTTTAACCCATGGAAACAATTACCAGCTTTGTGTGAGGAGTTACAAGCTGCAAGGGTTTGAAAAGAATGATAGTGAATTTATCACAAAGTGAAAAAGTAGAATTTTGGGGTTTTTAGAATGGGGGTTCAGGAGGCAAGATGGAGGAATCTGGGCCTGTCCTGTCTTTCTCCTTCTTCTTCTTCTTGTCCTCCATCTTCTGCTGTGATGGTGGCACTTTTGGATTGGTTTAGGGCAAAGACTGACTGTCTAACATAATTGATAGGTATTGGAAAGTTATTGTCAATAAAGTACCTGTAGTTTTTAGTATAAAAAGATAACACTGTCCTCAGGGTGGTCAGTGTGCGCCAACCCAACCTGCTGGCCAGACCTCCACAGGTCCAAAAAGGAATGTATTAGATAAGAGAAAATAAACAGAAAAACCAGAGCTGAGGAATCTCGACTTCTTCCTCAAGTGTGAGGCTGGGAAAAAGGACTTTCTAATACCTCGGGAGCCATTCCAGCAACAACAACTCAGAACCCGACGCAGCACCAGGGCTGAGCAGTGTTCTGCTGCACCTGCCCCCAGGATATTAACCCTCAGCAGAAAGCTGGGGTCAGCACCTGAGGCTGCAGCCCCTCCAGTTTTGTTAGAATGGCTTACCTGTGCTTGCAAGTGAGAGAGCTCAGATATAGAGGGCTTTTCCCCAAATCAATAGTCAGGGAAATTTAACTGATTGATAACTATGTCTGCCGTGTAGAGTGAAACTATTTTTCTGCTATCAGTTGTACAATTAAATCAATAGTTAATTAGTTTACTCCTAATAGCTATCACAAATGGAGAATGTTTTCTTTTTTTTCACAGGTTTAAAGAAATACCAACTGACTACTAAGAAAAAGCAGCTTCAGAAATATTTACTAATCTAGTATTCTCTTCCAGGAATGTGAAATTGAAAGCATACAATGTCTGTTTTTTCTAGCTGTATGTAAATTATCTAATTTCATCTCAACTAGGAAAAAAATTAAAATAATCTGCTTGATTTTTTTAACTGATATTTCTGGTTGGTTTTGAAAAAAGTAAGTTGTCTCATTACTTTTCAGGTCTCCATCAGATACCTGGTGAATAGCACAGCCTGTCTATAAGCAATAAAGAATCTTAAAATGCAGTTCATTATATTGATTGAATCAATAAATCACAATCATAATTCCTAAGTTATTTGAGATCTGACCTGCTATTGTGAAATCAGTTGAGACTGAGCTAATCACTAGACTCCTATGTCCTTTAGTGATACTGACAACAAATGAAAAACAGCTGTTTGTTTTTCTGCATGATGGTGACTTATTTGGACAGATATGCAGAGATTTCTTTAGTGTCTGAATGAATTTTTATATTTTCATTTTTTCAACGTTTTGTTTACATAAATATAATTTTCTTATAGACAAGAAGTAACAAAAAGGCACTTAAAAAACCATTCATGTTTTTTAATTCAGATAGGAAAACTCTTTCTCCATATCTTATTGTCATATATAATTGACCAAAATTTTAGCTGTGCTATCAAAAGCATCTCAGGTAAAAATTATGTCCCATGTTGAGCAGCTTCTAAAAAGTCAAAAAGGAGAAGGTTGTAAATTGGTGGTTTTTACCTAAAGCTGCTACATTCCAGGACAGGGTCATGCAAGGACTGCCAAATGATGGTTTCTGTCTAGATCCTGACTGCAAATAAATTTTGCCTTGATCTTGTCATTGTTCCAGGCATATTGTGGGGAATCCTGCATTTCTGTGACACTCTGTCCTCTTTCCCAGCCATTTGGGTGCAGCTGCTGTGGACCAACAAAATTCCAGTTACAATGGTAAATAATGCCTGGCTTGTAAAGAATCAAATCCAGAACACTTTGTTAATGTTATCCAAAGGATGTTACTCAAACTGTTACCCAGTGAGGAGGCCTGGAACACTGCCCACACATGGATATATGTTCCCTGACCCAGCAACAGCAACCACAAACAAATCTGACAGAATAAGGTGAAGACTTTTTTTGTTTTGAGGAGGAAAAATATCCAAAGACTTACAGTTTTTGCTGACTTACAGCCAGGGGACAGTGCTGTTTCAGTGCCGCATATACCAACCTCCACTTGAGAACAAATATTAAACTGCAACCTAATAGCTGACTGTGACACCCAATGTTGCCTGCAATAAGGCAACCCTTTGACAACACCATTGTGTTGCAAATGATACACAAACCAGAAGAAAAAGCACAAACCTGAAGGCTGATTCCAGTTCAGGTATGCTCTCCAGATAACTACAGTGATGCCTATGAACTGAAATGATAGCTATGCAAGAGCACACTTGGGTCCCTCTTAAAATGGACTTAAAAACATATTTTCAGTCAAGTACATATTACACACTATCTGTTTTTCTTCCACAAAACATGTTTCTGGATTGTTAAAGCTACCACTGTCACTCAGTATAACCAATGAAAAAATAATTAGGAAATTAAAAGCCATTGAGATGTACATAATAAAAAAGTATTGCAGTTATTTATTCTTGATAAAATATCAGGAGCTTTTTATGCATCTAGCTAGTCAACTAAAATTTTAAATGTGAATTTATACTTAGTTACTACCCAATTCTAATTGTTATAAAGACAAACTATCACCACCTGATCCAAAACTTTCTCCAATGTCAACTTTATTTTCTACTTTATTAATTCTATGTTTTATTTTCATCTCCATAAAGTCTGAAAATCTTAAAAAACCATAACAAAATGGGGGGATATTAGTATGAAAGCTGCTTCTGTATGTCTTGGAGTCCAGCAGCCTCCTCAGATACGTCATTGTACATGCTTGTGTACTCATGTTTGTTTACTAGGGAGGTGAAAGGAAGTTTAGGACTGGAGTTTGGACAGGCACTTTCCTTTCAACAAAATATGCATTCACCAAAATGCTTTAAAAGTTAATATTTCTTTGCAGCATTGCTCTGAATCTGACAAAAAGAGCAGGCCATTGGCAAATTGGGAAGTTCATTTTGATGTACTGGAATAAAATATTTGTGTTCTTGGAACTATTGCTCCATAATCATGTTTATAGATTATAAATGTGCAGATTCTAGTGTATAAAAATGTTTTATCAAGGCCCCCCTTATTCCCAAATGAAGTTACAAGGCTAGATATCCCAGGTTACTTTGCTGCTCCAGCCTCTCCAGCCTCCCATCTCCAGCATCAGGGCCCTGAAAGTCATGGGGCTTCCTCCCTACTTTCAACCACCATCTTCAGGTTTTTTTCTTCTTATATGCTCATAATTACTTATTTTCTTTTTATTTTCTTTTCCTTTAGGACTTTTCTCCTCAGGAGGGCCCTAGGATTTTGCAAGAGCTTGGCTAACACTTGGCCTGAAAAAGGTTTTCAATATGAACAGATGTTCAAAGCAGAGGATTGGAGAGCAGCATAAGGGCAGGAAAGCATATCCAGGAATTTACAGTATAAGTTCTTTCTCCACCAGATGAAACATCTGCATCTTTAATAGGTTTTGAAAGAGTTCTCTTCCATTAACTTTTTCCATTTTTGAGGCCATTTTAATTTTCATCATTCAGCATCCCATACCAAGGAACTCCATACACATACCGTGGGAAGGACAATTTCCCATTGCTTGCTTTTAACAAGAGTGTTCCAGCTGGTGACACTGCATTCTTAGCTGAAAGTGTCAGTGTAAGTCTGCAGCCATGCTCTACAAGCCACCTGCAATTTCTACTGCAATCTCCTTCTATTATCTTTTGCATCGCCTGAAGTATCTCTCATAGGTTTAGTTAATGGTATTTCACATACTCAGTCATCTGTCTTTGTAGATTTTTTTGTGTGCAATGTGGTTTCCAATACTTTATGCAGTATTTGAACATATCATGAATTATGTGGTGCAATTTTTTCCTGATTTTCTGTCTATTCCTCTATAACAATTTAAAAAATAATATTTTCATTTGGGCCATTAACTGGTGAGTAACACCTCCTGCATCTTTCATTCAAGATCTCCCTGGGAGCTTACCTTCAATTCATATGGGAGTTTTAGAAGGTGAAAGAAAATAAAACTCTAGAATTTCTTAGGCACATTCATTTGCTGAATGGTGACAATAGAAAATGCTGACCTTCATTAAAATGTTCAGACTCTATGACAATACAAGCGTGTGTATAATACACATGCACATTTTGGATGTCTAAGGGAGCACTTAGGGCTAACCCCAAACATAATGCAGTCACAGAATGTCACTTACAGGAGCAGGGCTGGTCTGGCTATATCTGTTGGCTGTGGACTGGTTCCATAGCCATGGAGCAAATGGGAGATGGGAGATCTTGCAGAAAGCATTTGGATTTGTTGTAGGGGCAAAAGGGGGAGGCAAGGTTAGGGATTTTGTTGGGTTGCTCGGTTGTTTGGTTGTTTTGTTTGTTGGTTATACTAGTTGTTTATTCTGCAGTAGGAGCTCAATGATCTTGATTCACCCGATGACCCTACAGTCACTGGACTTGATGGGGAAGTGGAAGGATTTTATTTCCAAGGAAAAATGACAAAAGCAAAAATAGTCCCTTTGCTCTCAAACTCTAGACCTTAATGGCCACATGCATCGTCCTCACTGCATGTGGGAGGCCCAAAGTGGTGTATGAACCTTTTTTAAGTACAATCCAGAGTAACTACCAGGCCATGCTGAAATGCAATTAGCAGGGCTACAATGATTCTAACAGCCTAGGCATTAGTCCAGTACCAGATTTGTTAGGAGCACTAAGGTTCATTACATAGAAGAATTTGAGATCTATACTTTTAACAGGGGAGAGGAAAGAGAAAAGGTGTACTCAATTAGATGTCTCAGGTTAACATTTATAGAAATGTTTTAGCAGCTAATAGAACATTACTTTGCCCTCCCACACAGCCTCTAAGAGTCTGCAGTAAGAAATGCAAACAATTGCATAGCAAGAGCACTCAAGCTATCCAAATACTTATTAAATAAATCATTTGAAGCAGAATTTCCCTCCTGTAGGGCTGCAGGATTTAACTCGGTCTTGGAAAATGACATTAACGTAGAGAGTTTTCACCCTCTCCAGGGCATAATTATTTAATACGTAATAAATTATCTACAGTTATCAAGTTTGTTTCCCAATAAATCCAGCCTTAGTGACTGGTAAGAACAATAATACTTCAAATCACTGTGCATTTGAAAGAAAACACTTAAGAATAGCATAAAATGGTCCTCATTAGTGAGCTGCAATAGAATGCCTTATGGCCCACTTACAAAGAGATAAAGACACTTAATTATCCAGCTGCAATATAGTTCCTTAAGAGTTTCTGCTTGAGACAGCAATTTTGTGAGTAACTAGCTATTCACTGAGAGGAGAACTAAAGAAGTCTTTCACTAACTGTACAAGGAGATTAAGTTGCTGGCATTGTTTAATACTTCTAGTGCCCATATTTCTTTAATTGATTTATATTTTTCCACACAGATACCCTAATGTGCATTTGATGTTTCCATCTGAGCAATGGTATGCACACAAAGAAATTTTTTACTAACAAGCCATTTGGGTGATACTGACAGTGCTGTTAGTTGGTTTATATATTCTGATATTCTCTGTAATATCTTTGGTGTGAGTGAATAACGCCAATTTCACAAAACTGAGTGAAGAGGCACTGACCTATACTGTAGGAATGAGGGTGGGTAATTGATTTTAATATCAACAATCAAGAATTTATATATGCTTCCAGTTTAAAGTTTTCAGTACAAATAAATATTGATCTGCCGTGATCATCAGCAAGTTAATAGGGATAAAATATCAGAATCTACAATTCTGTTTTGAAGAATTCAAATATTTTTCCACTGACATACATTTCAAATACTGCACATTCAAATTTACTTATTTCAGAACTGAATCTCTATTAAATTACAGCCAAAGTTGCTACTACCTGGTGTAATTTTTTATACTTTATTATAAAGCATAACTTTGAAATTAAGGTATTTTTGCCTAAGCAAGGTATGAAACTATTTTTATTTTCAAAACATGATTATTTGTATTTTTTTTTTTTTTTTAGTTTTAGAAAAAAACAACACAGGTAGTGATAGTATAAATAAATAAACAACACTAACAGCAACACTAAATATCAACTCTAACATTACTACTACCTTTTAACAGATAATATAGTGGAAAAAGGTACTTGTAGTTGTAAGTCACTTCATCATGGAAAATCTCACTTGGACAGAAGTTACTTCATTGATCTAAAAGAAGTCCAGACCCAAACCCTGAAAATGTTAAGTGAGTCAGATAAGAATGACCCCAAAAACTCTCCAATAGAACTTTCTGAGCATCTCTGAAAATTGCATATCAACAAAGAGAGTCTTCAACAAAAGCAGGAATTGTATAGCACCTGAACAGAAGAAACAAAAACCACAAAAGCTGGTGCTGATGTGTGTGTTCAACTGAACATCTCCATGACAGCACAAAGTCAGAGCAGGCTCTGACTGCAGCCCGGCAGCACTTTCTGGATCATTTGCTCAAGAGGATCCAGCCACAGTAACAGTAAGGGGACCCCTCTTCCCTGACACTGAGTGCAAAAGAAAGATTCAGTTTTTCTCCAGCTTTCAAAATATAAATAGGAGCAGATCACACATTGGAATGCATCTTTGTAATAATGAGCTTTGTGAAACACTGGCAAACATTTTCTGATAGTGATCTTCTGATGTCTTTTTAAAAATATTTTTGTTATACTTTAGAATATCTTAGTAAAATGAAAACCTCATGCTCATAAAATCTCTAAAGATGGAGGAAGTAGAGAGAAACTGAGAAAATTGATTTTTTCCATAATCTTGAACCTTAGCTGAAGTTATCAGCTTTGACATCTTTGAGGAAGTTAAAAATTGTGGAACACCAGATGATTTCAGTGCATTAAACTGCAACTTGTTTAAAGCTTTTGTGTAGGCATTCTAACTTTTACTAATCTTAGGTTTTTAATTAATTCTTAACAAATAAAAATTTTAAAATTAATTAGTATATCAAAAGCATCATGCTTTGTTCTTACACCACAGTATATTAGAACACATTGATAACTAAAATTTAATTTCTGGTATAAAAGAAAATCTGCAGCCTCATGCATTAATTCATTTCTTAAATGATGTTTCAAGCACAATCCTGATCCACTTCAAACCCATAGCTTTCAGACAAAGCTGATCAGAATCTTCTGTGCACCTGGAACAAAAGATTTTTCTATGTTTTGAAAGAAAAATAATGAAGTAATTGATGTGACACACTCTAAGTTTCTGCCTTACCAGTCATGTCTCATCACGTTGGAGAAACCTTAATAATGTCAAGGATGAAGTACCAAGAGGCATGGGCTTAAGGAAAGAAATGTTTATAGACAAATGGTACAGAAAAAACAAGCTGTCACCTCAAAATATGTCTCAGATGAGTACCGATATTATTCTTTCCATGAACAGAAGTAAAATGATCAAGACCAAAACCTGTATCATAAAACCTTGCTCTTCTACACTGCTAAAATCTAGTGGATTTGAATATTCTCATTATTGTATTCCAATTTATGGCTGAATCAATATAACATTAAAAATTTGTGTTATCAAACACAGTCAAAATATAAATATTTAAAACTACTGTTCTCTTTTTCTGTCCTGCATTTCTACCAGGATTTTTTATTTGGTTTGGTTTTGGCTTTTTGTGGTTCTGGTTGTTTTTTTGGGTTTTGGTTTTTGGTTTGTTTTTTGGTTTTTTTTTTTTTTTTAAATTTTGCGTTTTTTTTTTTTAAATACTAGCCTGTAATATAAAGGTGTCTTTGAAGTCTGTCTAATGAAGAAGGCCAGCATCACTGCTGAGGCAATTCTGCTTCTGTCAATGGAGTTTCCCCTGAGCCTGTAACCTTCAGGTCATTTCTTTGAAGTTCTCAGTCTATTCTCACTCTTTTCACTTCAGAGTAAATTTTTACATCACATCAACTTTGGAATAAGAAGTGGAATAGATTGACTACTGTTTAATTATTTTTTTAATAAATTAATTATTTTTTAAATAAATAAATTAATTCTTTAAAAAGCATGAATTCCCTTTAAATGAACTTTTGGACATATTTTTTTTTCCATCCATAAACCAGGAGACTTGTACCTTTTCTGAAATGCCCGACCCACTAACCATGTTATTTACTTTATGAAGTCAGTAGGTACTTCTGGGGAGGTAAATTCTTAGCTTATACATGCATGATTTTGAGAATTAAGCTTAGCATCTTGTCAGCATTCAAGAGGAAGATAATTCTTCATTTCTCTTTTACTAAGAGGCCACAAAACCAGACATTCATGACAAAACCTCCTCTTCTATTCCATTAGTTTTCTGAGGTAAGTAAGTTTAGGCCAAACATTTTAACAAGATATATTATTATGCAGTCTGGAAAACAGTCAAAGGAAAAAAAAAATAGGACAACAACAACAAAAAAAATATGGATAAATATGTTTTCCCACTGAATTTTACATTCCTTTATCCTGTGGGTCAGATTACCTAGGCAGTTGCCACAAGTTATGCAAATTATTTTTAAGACAATAAAAATTCAATAAATTTTCTTATACTAGAATCAAAGACAATGTATTTTTGATTGGGCACCTTTTGTGACATTGGCTTGAACCATGATTTCCCAATATCCTTTCTAAAGTAATTGGTTCGAACTTGCATACACATCTTTAAATGTATTAGCTATTGCTTAACATAATTTGTAGTATATACCTTGTTTTGGGGTTGAGGAGTTTTTTGAGTAGTATTCGTGTGACTGCCTACTTTAGCACTACATTATAATTTTTCTCATGTGGCAACTTAGAAAGTACTTCACAATACTATTTACTGTGTTACAGATGTGTTTGACAATGACAGCAATGTGCTTTATTAATAATACTCGAAGAAAAATAATACTCTAAGTAGTATGAGAAAAGACCAGTTTAAAGAAAACAATAAGCACAAAACTTTTATGACCTTTTCTAAGAATAATTTGACTTCTATCCATCTATAATTTGATCTCTATTTGTTATTTTCTACAGGTGAAGCACTTTTGCAGTCTTGGAGATAATCACGCAATATCTCTGTGATCGCTCAGGCCTTCACTTCTATATGTTTTTATTTCTTCATCTTCTGTTGGGGAAAAGTAAAAGTTTCATGCATTTATCTACATTTTAATTTTGAGATTACTTCATCTTTAAATAGTTATTTTAATATTAAGCATAGTGAAAAACCTTTTCCTTTGAAGGCTAGTGTCTGAAGGTGATTCTATTTTAGAAATTCTTCTGTAGAAATTTACTGTCAAATGTTGCCAAGGTCTTTGCCCCTGCCTAAAATATACCAATATACCCAGACAATGTGACAAGTTTGTTTAGCCACAGACACAGGCCAAAATAGAGACATGTGAGTCCCCATGGTACCCTGCATTTATTTGACTCTCTGTAGGCTCTGTGACCTGTTAGAGTGTCTATTTGAAGGATTACATGCAACTGAAACTCTAGAAATCACTCACACTGGGAGAGAGGTGGGTGGTATTTTGGAAACTGAACTCACAACAATTCCAAGTTTTACAGGTGGCCCTCATCCCAAAACTGGTCTGTACCAAAACTGACACTGAAAATGGGATCTGGATTTTCTATTTAGGTACACCTATATTTTTTAAAAAAATTATTTGTTTTCCTTAACCTTTTCACTTATTTTTTTGAAGTTTTTTTTTGTTTGGTTGATTTGGTCTTGTTGGTTTTGTTTATTTTTTCTCTTTCTCATTTGCCTTTATATGCTTCAGAAACTCTCCTAATAGATGCCTAGGCACAGTGGAAGCACCAAAGCGGATTTTTTAGGGTTGTCATCCAGTTCTAGGGACTTTGTTAGCTCCTTAGACTGTTTTACTGAACAAAAACAGTTTCTGTTCAGCCCTGTATCTCTATACTACCCAGCTATATGATTCATAGGCTCCTAACAGGAAAATTTCAGATCGTGTCCCAATTTATTTAAATTAATCTAAAAATAAGTCTTCTGATATGATTATGTCACTACTGGAGTAAATGTATCTCATGTTTGGTAATCAAAAAACAGTGATTATCACCAGATTTGTTTCAAATTTATTGGTTTAGCTATATTCCATTTTTCAATTTCACAAATGGGAAAATCCTCAATACTATGACTTACAAGAAAAAGAAAATAATTTTCCTATCTGTGACTTATCCTGGGAGAGAATTTACACATGGAGGAATGGAGGGATGGAGGGATGGATGGAGGGATGGAGGGATGGATGGATGGATGGATGGATGGATGGATGGATGGATGGATGGATGGATGGACAGGCAGACAATTTTTAAAATATCATGGCATAAATGTAAGATAAAATATAAAGACCTACATTATTAATTTAAGAAAATCTGACAGAGATACTTAAATCCATTCTCAAAGTACCACAGGATTTAGACATACTTTGCAATTCCTCTCAACTCCTTTGTTCATAAAGTTCCTCACCTTTGACAGTCTGGCCTCACTTAAGTTGTGCTTTCTGTCAAAGATGAATGTCCCTATTAAAGACCCAAAATTCTTGATAGGACCCATCCTTTTCTACCTCTACAGCTTTCTAATAATAATTAAAAAATATCAATATACATGATATGTAGTAACCTTTTAGTAACCTTTACCTAAATTACTTAAGTCGTCTCTTTTATCAATGGAAAATACTTCCCAGTGTTACTGGCTGTTCCTTTTCTCCCTTTCATTAATTATTTTGGGCATTTCCATAACAGCATTCCACAGATCTTCTTTCCCACCTAATAGATCTGTATGTTACAGCTCTCTCTCCTCATAATAAAATTGTTCCAGGACTCTAATATTTTCATTGTCCTATTCCTTTCTGGATCATTTCCATTTCTGCTATATCCCTTATGAAATTAGATGACTAAGATTTACCGAAGTATAAGACAGAAGAGGTGTCACTGATTTATGTATCACTCTTTGTTAGTCTCCATTTCCCAAGAAGCACCAGTTCTCACAGAGCATTTTTTTGTTTTGATCATTAGTGCACATATCAAGATTTGTGTAAGACTACCTAAACTTCGTATTTAGGCATAAATTTAGAGTAGCTCCAGTGGTACTTCCCAATATGCATACATTTCCACCCTCAACATGTATTTTCATAGACTGAAGTTGGCATTAATTTTTGGCACAACCTTCAGTACTTAGTCTTCATTAGAGTGGTCTTGTGCTCCAGGAAAATATTATTTTAACTTAAGCTATCTGGCTACTTCTTCAGCTATGAATGTACCTACCAAAAACACTGGTCAGTTAGACTTAAACAGACAATAAGAAAGAAACATTTCTTCACTTGAGCATTTCTTGTTAAGTTATTCCCCTCAAAGAACAAAGGTATCAAAAGAAAATTCTGAACATGATAATACACAAAAGGCAATGGAGTTCAAAACCAAGGGCTTAGTTAGGCTAGTGAAGTTATATTTAGGCATTTAACTGTTCTAAGCATCATTTACTTCCACAGTTCCTCAGAAGTTTAAAAAGACTGTTGAAAACTCAGGTTTTCAGGCACCTGAATTTGTGCCCAGGAGCCCAGTTTGAAACACCCACTTCTGTATTCCTCATTCAAAGTTTTTATAAGAAGCAGCTGAGGAAACTATGTTTAGGAAAAATGTTGGTTTGTTTGTTGTTTTTTTTTCCTTTGAATCATATTCAAGACTGTTAGAAAATCTTTTTAAGCTTTAAAGAACTTGCTATATATCCCTGTATGAGAATAATATAGCTTTCATTTTGATATTGATTTTAAAATACTCCTGAGCTTTATTAGAACACTCTGGACACAGCCTTGCCAGGTTTCTTTGCCAAAAGGCCATAAAACATAATAAAGGATTTGCGTTGCATCACAATATTTCTCTACTGATATGAGAACAGCCTTCTATGAAACATGTTATTTAATTCCAAATGCTAGGGAACTATATAACAGAATGAGCAGAAGGGAACATTTAGAATGAACATGAGAGGAGGAAAATATTTTTTTTAAAAAAAGTAGTCTATCTACACTGGCCCAAGCATGCAACACTTCCAAAGTAAGAGATGTAATCCTCATGACTGGAGCAGCTTATGTTTAAGCCACACAAGTTGCATGGGAATATATAGCAGAGAGAAAACCCACATTGCCTTGAGCTGAATAGTTTGATTGATCTAGAATGTTTTCTGCTTCTTAGAGACAGCACTGAATAGTGATGCAGGTGACAAGTTTTCAGTTGGGGTGGGTGATGGGGTAGTTGTTTGCTTGTTTCACTTTAGTATTTTTTTTTTTTTTTTTTTTTAGTTTATGGTGCTAAGAGCTCTAGAATGACAACAATCTATTTTGCTGGGCTCTTCAGATTCTGATACCTCTCAGAGAACTCCTTGATCCATGCTGCCACAATTGCTAAAAGACTACACATCTACAGTTTCTCGCAGTGTTTATCCTGTACCTTTCTCAGAAGGTTTTTTATGTTGTCATTTCTGTATGACTTTGCTTTTTTTCATAGATAATAATATATTCTTCCAAGTGTACCATTTCCATTTTGCACTGTGGTTTCTACCCCTCCCTCGATCAGTTGTGATGAAAGGAATTTCTTTCTTAAGATGTTCTGCAGTGTCCTTGGCATTTGAAATTTGAAATTCTGTCTGAATTTCTATCTCTGTTTCTGTAAGAAAACTGTTTACTTAGAAATACATACTTGAGGAAAATTGTCCTACAGAGTCTTTGCCGAGCCCTTCTTTCAAAGTTATTTCTACCTTTTTCGTTTGGAGCACCCAGAAACAAACAAAACACAGAAAGATGGAAGAAAGAAAAATGATCCCTTATTATAAATAAAATCTAATTTAATAGAAGAGATTAATCTCTTGGATGTCTACCTTTAACACCATAAGAGCCTATAACCAAAATAGCTAATATTATAAACCATACACATGTAAAAAACTCCGAATTACTTTCCTTTGGTTAGTAGCCTGTTCTTTCCATTGGCTGAAAAGGGAGTCAAGAGTAAATGAGGTACTGTAAAGTTAAGATCCGTAGCAGGCTGGCTTACTTGCAGAAGAAGGAGACAGATACTCAGAGGAGCGTATCATTATTGTTAGTACAAAGGCAATGTAATTATGGCCTATATCTGCTATGGTCAAGATATAAAAACTCAATGATAATAAATTCAAAAAATCAACGACTGTTGGCACAAGGATCAGCCTCAGCACTGTCTGAACTTTATCTGATTTGTGGGTTCTCATCAGCTCTTTTCTCCTCAATTATAATGTCTTTTTCTTTCTTGGAATGAGATGATTAAGTTTTGATTTTCCAAAAATTGAGGTCTTAATTCACAAGACATTTCCTAGTACTTCTAATACTTTATAATGTACTTTATAATGCCACTTTCTTACCTCCTTCCTTGGAGCAGAGGGTGATCAGGGTGTGAACTGTATCCATCAATTCAAGCTGCTGTTTCTGCAGGACACTGTTATTGCTTGTTGCCTTGTTTAACTGCTTCTCTAGTTCCTGGATTATGTAGCTTTGCCGTGTGACTAAGCTTTGCAGGTTCTCTTTTTCCTCCTTCAAAGTGGCCAGCTCCTCTTTGTGCCTTTCTTCCATTTCTAGAATTCTGTGCTCAAGGAAACTAAAATGAAATAAAACAATTAGTAAATATTTTTTCATGCCATCACAGTTAATAATACACAAACCAGAACATTCTTTTTCAGTGTATAATTCACTACCTAAATCAATAATTCTAAAATATGTCACATCTAGTAATTCAGCTCACTGAGTCAACCATAACTGATCTCTAAGACTGACATGTTTGCATGTTGTATTGCGTAAAGGGCATGGAACTGCATATGTAGGTATTACTCTGATTTACAAATATGCACAAGCATAGGGCCAGTAAAACATTTGAATGTAAAAGCTGAAGCAGAAGAGCCTGAGGTAGGCAGAGGAGAGAGAAGAGCAGGGTGTTGAAGAGGACATGGTTGGTAACACAAATGGATCAATATGATAAGACTTAAAAATCAGGGCAAACTGCAGAAGAATTTGTGAAGGGTTTTGTCACTGAGAGAAAAATAAGCATTATAAGTTATGGAGGACCATCAGGGTGTGTGGAACCCACAATAAATCTACTTTTTGATGTGGTCTGTTAAGCTGGGATAAGAATTTCCCATCAGATGAGCAGTACCTGCTTTCACATTAAGAATAGTACTGTTTGTCCAAAAGGTAAATCAGCAACTTGCATTTTAATGTAGGATTCCCTTTTCCTTGAGTCTACACTCATATCCCACTAACACTCCCCAGCCATGTTTGGTTGTTCCACAAAAGGCTTCTCAGGCAGAAAACTGTTTGGCATCATGCTATGTGATCTGCTTACATCAATTTTCATAAAGAATTTTGAACATGTAGAGAAACCCCACTTTCTCTGGATTAATATTCTTTTTCTGGTGCCCTTTCTGTCCTGTGCTGGAAGTGTTCAATTTACCAGGATCAAAGGCATATCAGACTACATCTAGAAAAATAGTGCTCTTGTAGACTTAAAGCACAGCTAACATCTGTCAACCACAGAAAAGAAGCATTTCCAGGACAGTGCTTTGATGCTGTGGTGGGAATTTAACAGAAAGAATGTATTAGTATTAGGTAAAGAAATTAATTCAATCTCGCTGCTACTTTCTCTTTGGGGTTTCTGTTGTATACACCAAAGGTTGTATTTCTCATGCCCAAAAAGTAAGTGGTGGTTAAAAACTTGCCAACAAACTGCTTCCTGCTCAAGTCAGTCTTAGGTTTTATTTATTTGCACTCTCCCTCTACCTTTGTTTTTACTTTTGGATAATAGATCAGTGGCAAAATGCCTGCATAATTTTAGGTCATTTAACCTAACAGAAGAATTTAATAAAATCCATATGGAGTTGCTTCTACTCTATATCATGGAGCCTTAATATGAGCTGTTAGAGATGATAACAATACAAAGATTAAATTCAGGCACCAAAATTTGCTGTGCAAGCTAGAATGAGATAATTTTTTTAAAGCAGCATTTTTTTTCCTGAAATAATATAAATGTGGAATTTACAAAGATCCTGGAGAAAACATACTTTGTAATACCAACATGTGTAGTTCTGTGAAAATCAGAAGCATCTGAGTAAAGGAAGCAAAAAAGTAAAGATGTGATGGAAAATACATTTTTGTAGGGTCCCAAACACAAAGGAGAATACATCTCATTTTAAAAGGCTCATTAATTAGAAACAAAATAACAAGATTTAGTGGACTGAAATAAGATGGTAGATGGTTACACCCTGAAAAAAATATGGATTTTGAAGCCAAAGACTATAAATTATTTTAGCACCTTATCAGAGCTGTGGCTGATTTTTCATCACTTGAACACTAACATTAAACATCATGTTTAGATTCACACCATGGTCTAGATTCACATGGATTTTTTGAGAATGTGTATGTGGTAGCCTTTGAACTTTCTTATACAGAAAGTCAGATGTAATTTAGTTTGGCAGAAGTGCTTGCAAATCTTCAGATAGATTTGGTTCTAGTCATAAAATATTGTCAAAGAAAAAGACCTCCTTTTGAAATGTATCAGTTCAGAATCACAGAATAATTCTATTCACTGATAACTTTTCACAGAAATTGTTGAAGTCCTGGTTATGATTCTAGATTTTACCTTCTGTGATAGACTAATTACATCAATGCACTTGGGATAAGAGCAAGGTGGCCTGGTCCCAGTCTGTAATAGAATGGGTACTAGGTAGGGCCACATCCCAGTCTGACATCTTACAGTCCCCCAAAATATTGTGTATTTTCAATGCAAGACGATGTCCTTTAGGAAGATAGAATATAGCTTTTTGGTTAAATAGTAAGTAAATACAAAGAATTTCCCTTTATCCTTATCCATGTAGTACACTACAATGTATTTCCTTAATTCCACAGTATCCTATCTGCATGCTGCATGTCCACAACTAAATAATTTCCATATCTGAATAATTTCATGTCAAAGAAAGAGCCTTCAACAGCCAAAGTTTATGCATTGCATTATTTGTTTCCCACTGTGGCCTTCCTAAAACCATAGTAAATGAATCCAGGGGGATGACAACATTATTTGTGGCAGCACTGGCCATGTCAAGCAAGAAAAGAGAAGCTGACAATGTTTAGAGTTTGGCATCTACAGAGCCAGACAGGAAACAGATGTTTTATGGCTTTAATAAAAATACAAACTAATATTTCTGAGTGGTGTGTCAACATGTGGTGGAAAGATGGAAGTGTCATAGCACTTGCTTCCTTTGTTTTCTATGTAGATTAAAAGTCCTGTAATTATAAACTGCAAAACTATGCTAATTTCAGGAATGTATATATATTTATGCAATTGGCTTTCTATATCCGTAAAACGATGTCAGATAAAAGTAAATCCAGAGGATAGGGCAACTCCCTGTATTTCTGGGAGAAGTCCAAAACATTCATTTTTGTTTTACTATGAAACAATGAGAAATCTTTGGTCAAATCTCCAAATGAACAAAAGCAAAGTCTTCACACAGATTGGGGATTTCTGAACTGGACTGTTCCAAAAGGAACAAATCCTTCAATAACGTGAGAAAATCTGTTCTTACGGCTTTTGACAACAATATGGCCAGAATTGTTCATTTGTATTGTTATATAAATATTTATTATAGATAATTTAAATTTAAAAAAAAATTCTTGGAAGTTCAAAAAAATCTTGAAACCGATTGAAAGCAATTTAAAAGGTATTTAGGATTTCTTTAACTGTGGCAAGACCACTCTGTTGCCTTTTTTTTATAACATCAGACAAACTCTAACAGACAAACACCATTAAGAAATAATTTTGCTGAGTGCTTGGCAAAGATATTTTCTCAAATTTTTAAGGAAGCATTGTGAAGAAAGAGTTAAAATTAAAATATTTTTATTAATTTTCATTAATGGCTATTGCCTACACAAAACATTAGTGAAAACGGAAAGGCTGTCTCTATATGAATCAGTCCAATATCCTCAAAAGGCTGACTGAAACATTCTTTTATAACACTTTCCAGTAACTTGATATGGCTCTTTTTTTGCAGTAAGTTTCCTCTATTAATTTCCTATTTAACATTTTAAGTTCCTATACAATTCCTATATGTTTGAAATTTCTAAATTTTTGAAAATGCTACTAATCTAGGCACATGAAACATTCATGGGAACAACAACACAATAAAAATAAATCACCATTCACCAGAAGCATCATATAAATATTCATATAGTTATTTCTAAAGGTGTACATATAAACATAAAGATATGTTTTTATAAGGGGAGCCTTCAATTTGGGGAAATAAATCAGGCATTTGGGGAACAGAATAAAGTTGTGAATAAACAAGTATTGTTGCCATGAATAAATACCAATATTACCCATTGGATAATGACACTTTGAAGTCATTATCTAGGAGAATAATAATGTAACACACACACAAACACATGCAGATCCCAAACCCAGACAAATATTTCTAAGGGTTAGCTATGTCTCAATGTCTAATGTAGTGGTTTTGGTGGGGCTAGGAATCTATTTTCAAGGGCACAAATGATATCATGACCTTGTCAGCCTGTGGAATGACTCAGTGCAATGACTCAGTGCAACAGTGTTATGTCCAGCTGATTCAGAAAAAAAACCTTTACTAATGCTGGAGAGGGTAGAATACCCATACAGAAGGCAAAGAATGACTTCCAGCGAAAGCTGTTGTCATTTTGAAAGGTGATGAAGTAGAACATGTAGGAAACACTCTGGTAGCTGTCCAAGGGAGAAGGAAAATATGGTTTAGACAATCTGCCTTATAAGGTAGTTTAATCACTAATCCATTCCAGACCACAGAAGTTTAAGAGATTTTTTTTTAATCTTTGTTTTCAGAATCCTCAGTTTAGACTTGTGAGAACAGGATATAGACCAGACCTTGGAGATGGACATCTTTTGCATTAAAATAATTTTTTAAAAATTATTATTTATTAAATATACAGATAAAACATATCCTTTGTTGAGGTATTCAATAATTAAAGACAAGTAATGTCACACTAGAAAAAATGGTTTTTGGCCATATATATGTAGGTTTATTTTATTATATATGTATGGGAAGACAAATGGGTAGAGGATTTCAATGCTTACTTTTGAGTGCATGAACATTATTTTACCAAAGAAAGCCTGAAACAGCTTCTTTGTACTTCCTTTTAGGTAAGTGAAATTTTCCCTATGTTTTTAGGTGGTGACTACTCACACTATCTTGGGAGTCTGATACAGTCTGATCAGTTTAAGGAATTATGAAAATATGTGTCCCCCTATTTCTCAGGGCCAGTAAAGTAACAAGTCACTTAGCACCAGGAAGCTGACTTTTTATACCAATGACAAGATAATTCACATAAGTGAAGTGTAAAATTGGGATTTATCTTTTTAGTATATGCACAACCTTCGAATAAAACTTGACAGACATATTGTGTTTCCTCATCTTTCACACAGTCAAACACATTCAAGAACCATTCTTGAGTCCTTGCTTTTTATAGCATACAATAATTCTTGTACTGAACGTGTTAATCCAGTATTATTTTCTGCAATTTCAAGCAAGATTTTATGTTTAAATGTCACTTCCACAATTTGTTGATGGAAGATCCAGAATTCCATTATATTTTTCCTCGTTTGTTTCATTTTAGCAAATAGAAAGTTTTCTTACACTTGCTTATTGTAACAAATGACACACTATAAATCAAATGCAGCTGGTACACTCTGGGGGGAAAAAAAGGGGGTTCATAAGGCACTTAAGAAGGGAAATCTTTCAAGAATAAATCAAAATAGCATTTAGAAAGCTCTTGTGGGAAAAAAAATGGCAATGGAAGAAACCACCGTTTACATTATAGTGGGTGGGAACCCACAAAACCAAATTATTTATGGCATGAGAACACTCAATAGACACATGATTCTAAGGCAAATGTGACTCTACTTATGCCATAGAATATCTTCCATTTCAGTGGAATAAAAAAAAAATTTGGCCCCTCTTCTGAGCAGAGACAGGCAGTAAAGAGAAAGGCCAAGAATATTCATATTTCTAGTCTAAAGAACATGCACTGCTCCCCTGATGATTCACAGTGTTAATTTTAGTTAAGGATAATATGCAAGTTACAATAGTACATCAATGGTCAGTTATTGTTACTATGAGATTTTGCATTACTTTAATCCAAAATTCAGCTGTCTGAATGTGATTAATATCTTAATTTTTATTTTATATAGAGGCAATTTTAGCACAGAGAGACAATTTATTAGCTCAAAGTACACTATCTCTTTTTATCGTTTCAGCAAAGAGAATAGCTCCTACATTAGCTCCCACTGTGCTGTAAACCTATTGCAAAAGAAAGATCCTTTCCAAAATAGCTTACAGTCCACCTACATGATGTGGAAGAAAGCATTTGTCTCCATTTATTGGTGTGTAAGTGATATGGAGAGGGATTATGAGTACCTAACTGCAAATAGCTACTATACACAGCCAGATGAGTAATCTGCAAATATTGTTTAAATTTAAGCAAGCTAAAATCGTTGGCATGTCCAGAAGCCTGGTGTCTGCTGAGGTCACCAAGATTTGTCCCACAGTCAGCTTGACACACACATAACTGATTTCAAATTTAGAACCTGCAAGGCCAAGACTACACAGTTCTCTGTGAAGAGATGATGATGATACAAGAGTGGATGATCTGTATTTTAGTGTAATTATAACACTGCCTTCTCCCTAATTTTATCAGTCCCAAGGAGACTTTAAAAGGACTCACACAATGCATGCCAGGTCCTTGCTTTGCTAAAGATAAAATTCTGTGTGCTTTTTCATCTACCCACAAATACCGACACCTCTGAGAAAAACAACAAAAAATATGCTTTTAAAAATAACCCTTCTTTTCTTCTGACTTTTCAAAATCCATTTTATCATAATGTCAACCAAGTCAAAGGTCAGTTCAAGTAGGGCTTATTTGTTTATTACCACGAAGGCTTTTTACTCTGATTCATTCCTAAGGTAAATAAATACATCCAAAGTATACAAGACGCAGTCTCTTAATCAGCCAACAAAATTTTGTTGCTAATCATATTGCAGCAGATAAAAGTACAAGTACTTATATACTTAACTAATGTTTGAATTAAGCCCATTTTGAAATAAATTTGTAAAATATGTAGACTGAACTGCCAATCTGTTTGTGGATTACAGGGAGAGCACACACAAGCACTTTAGGTGAATTACCTATTTTTGAGATTGCTGCAGACAAAGTTAATCCCACACTAATTTATTCACACTTCTATTTGGTTAAGGGACATCTCTAGAGTTCAAGAGTTTTAAGTGTAATTCAATTTCCTCAGAATAACATTTGCTGGAATTATTGGTTGCAAACAGTTTTTAGATTAAATGCATTAAATCGGTTTTCATGATCAGTAGCAATAATGATATATTATTCAATAAGACTTGCAACTAGACACATTTTACAAGCACATTTCTTCGTATCAATATTTTCTATTTTTCATCACTACCCATATTTTGCCGTCTTTACCCGGTAGCCTCTTGCCCGCTATGGCGCTAGTCTGCCTTATGTATAACCCTGGGCAAGGTTTTTTCTGCTTCAGCTGCCAATTCCTGTCCAGCAGCATGGGGTCACACTGCTCTCTTTGGAAGACTGACTGATCTCAATTAAAACAGTCCTCAACAGCTTGTATCACATGCTTCAGTCTTTGCCTCAAAAGCTGTTTGCCTCATTTCAATATCAAACGTAGAGAGAGAAAATAAAACCTTAATCCTACTCGGATTTGACAGTTGTTTGTTCCAGAAGGGCGCTGAGTGAGGCTGAGGAGTCAGAGCACTCCCTGTCCTCCTGCTTACACCTGCCCACCACAGAGGCAGCAGTGTATGGGGTGTTTCAAGGAGCAGTCAGGAAGGGGAGCAGCTTTTCCCACCATCCTGGGTGCCAGTGCCCAGGAGCAGCTGCTGTGAGGAAGGGCCAGAGCTGCCCTTCCTGGGGCACAGCTGGTTCCAGTCAGCTGTACAGTGCGAGGAGTGAGGGAACAAGGGAGAGAAACAATGCTGCAGACACCAAGGTTAGAGAACGGAAAGGAAGGAGGCACTGGAGCAGACACAGCCCTGCAGCCTGTGGGGGAGGCCATGGTGGAGCAGATATTTCCCATGGAGGACCCTATAGTGGAGCAGATATGACCAGAAGGAAGCTGACACCTGTGCAGAATCCATGCGGAGCATTTTTACCCTGAAGTACACAAGCCTGTGGGAAAGAACCATGCTGGAGAAGGGAAAAAACTTGAGGAAGAAGGCAAAGGCAAAGCGTTGTGCTTTGTCTACTGTCTACAACTCCAATTCCTCATCCCCTTGTGCTGCTCAGGGGGCATATAGAAGAATCAGGAGTGAAGCTGACCCTGGGAAGAAGGGGAGGTAGAGGTGAAAGGTCTTTTTGGGTTTGTTTCTGTTTCTCACCATCCTACACTGTTATTAATTGGTAGTAAATAAGGCTGTTTTGCCCATGACAGTAACTGATGAGTGATCTCCCTGTCTTTATCTCAACCATGAGTTTTTCATCATATTTTCTCCCTGTTCTGATGATGAGGGGGAGTGAGAGAGTGTCTGGGTGGGCGTCTGGCATCCCAGACAAGGTCAGCTCACCACACATGCTCTCTGGCATACTGAACTGCTAAGCCGAGTGACTTCAGGTGCTGAGTCCCTGTGCCACAGAAGGGGAACACTGGAACTACTTCCCAACTCTCAATTTACTGCTCAAAAAGTTGTGTTGGTAAATAGTTTTTTCATCAGCTTAAACATAAATCCCAAACATTTACCATTTACTTCTTAAAATGAAGCATGGCTACAAGTATGCTATAGAATACAAAAGGAGAGAGAGATCCTTCTACATGCCTTATCCTTGAATCCATTAAAACTAGAAAGATGAACTAATGGAGATTTTCTGTTTCTGATGTACTTTAAGGTAGTTGAAAATCTCATAATTTAATATTTTTCTACTTGAAAATGCTCTTAAAAGTAATGCCTATGCTTTTAGGTTGCTGGAACTGTGGTCATATGACTAAGTTGTCATGAAACAGAGTAAGATGTAAATTTACAGTTAATTTGAAAAGTGGTAAAAATCAGTTTACATTTATCACACAGGACATAATATAGTGTAAGTTCACATCCCAGATGTTTTAGTGAGTTCATAAATATTACCTTTGCTGTCCACTTACCATATTTGCTCCTTTCATCAGTTGCTTAAAACAAAGTATACACAGACCACTTTGTAATGAACAGAGAAAGAGACCAATTACTCATTCTTACCTATTTTTCTCATGAATTTTCAGGATTTCATGTGTCTGTTGTAGCAGCTGTTTTTCTAGTTTGTATGTTGACAGGGAATTTTCCAGTAGCTGAATTTCAAGTCTGGATGTTTGATTTAGCACCTTAAGGATAAATTAAAAACATTAATGTTTCTGTTGTCCTGGATATTTTGTTTTAGCAGCATAATATAATAATTTAATTCTGATTTTATGATTTGTCAAGAGTTGTTTCTAAATCCTTTTTTAACCTCAGCTGCTCAGCTGGTGCAGATGAACTCAATCAAACTGCACTGATATGTACCAGCTGATATTCTGGCACTCTAAAACTGTAGGATAGTAGCAGATCAGCAGAAAGAGGCAAGGTGACTGCCAAACAAGCTTCATTTCAATAGAAAAAACAAGAGACGTGCCTCAGACATGCATTCCTACAAAGCATGCTTAAACCAGAAAAGTGCAAGAGTACTTGGAATGAAGTCAAAGTGTTGCATCTG
Organism: Camarhynchus parvulus; assembly: GCF_901933205.1. Classification (NCBI taxonomy): domain Eukaryota; kingdom Metazoa; phylum Chordata; class Aves; order Passeriformes; family Thraupidae; genus Camarhynchus; species Camarhynchus parvulus. The sequence continues at coordinate 133,552,752 of NC_044572.1, forward strand.
CTATTTTGTAAATAGAGCTCCTACTTTAGTTTTCCCCTGCATTCTCTCTTTTGTGGGGTTGGCAGTTCAGTGCCTTATTTTTGTTTGAAATCGTTGACATTCACAGAGCAATCTGAATGTCCATTTTTGTTGTCCTATAGAGCTTGAAAAATTGGGAAATGATTGATATACAACAACAGTGAAGATCAAAAGCTGTGATTTATCCTGTTACTCATTATTTAGCCTGACACTTGTATCATTGACAATAGGGAGCTGTTAATTGAAAGTCAAATGCTGATCTAGTTTCCTGGGCAGTCCTACCTTTGTGGCACACACAGAGCTAAATATACTAACCAAATGAAATCAAAAGAAAGACACATAACAAGGGTCAATCATCAATGCTGTTATTACCAAGGAACAAAGTGTGTTTCCTGGACCCCTGTGTTGAAATGTTTTGTGTGGTAATGCATTAGAAAGGAAAGAGTTTGGGAAATGTTCTCTGCAATTAACAGCTTTTTGAAAACCATGCTGGGAACATACCTGGGTTTCAACATCCGTGAGTTTTCTTGTCTGCTCTGCTGTCTGGCTGAGGAGGCTGGTCCCTATCTCGAGCATGGTAGCAGTGTGGTTCTGCACAGCATTCTGCTGCAGCTGCACCATCTCTGATTTCATGTTTTCCACAATGTAGTTCTCAAGCTGTAAAAGAGAAAAGGTTGTAGCTGTAGTATTTTTACATGTTTAGGCATTCTGGTGTCATAAATGGTGTATAGCTGGCATTCTTGTCAAAAGCAGAAATTTTAATATTTTCAGGGGGGATCTCAAGTCTCAGCTGATCATATGGCTATTGGGGTAGGGATCTGAATATCTTTCCCTTTCACTTAGAGTCCTGAGATTTTTCCAAGTGTCATGGTCTGTGTCAAGGTTGCAGTAAACATTTGTCTTGGAGATAGCAGCTTCAAAATAAAACCCTAAAAGAGCAAAGCACACCAGAGGAAAACATAAAACCCTATTTGTACATCATAACTTACATGTGAATCTTCCATGGAAGAGATCCTACCATACTGTACATCCCCTGGTTTAAGTCTGTCACTCAGGAATATGATTTTTTTTTAATTCAGTTTAATCCCCCAAATGATTTTTTAGAAATTTAGCAATAAACACAGCTTAGTTTAATTGACATCAAAAATTTGTAAAGGAATGGTAACGCTGTCATGCCAATAAAAGAAGGAAGTTGTTGGCCAAAAAGCATAGAAAGCTTTTTTGCTCCTTTGCTTTTTTGGTCTTGATATTTGGTTTTACTTGGCAAATTCTTGAACAGAATCTGAACAAGAACCCTCTAAATAAATGAAGTATCCCAGAGAGGGGTGCTTTTTGTTGCAGTTTGTTTTAGTCTGTGTAGGCAGAATCATTCCCTTCTAGCTGACAGCGTCCTTGCCCTGCCACAGCAGGCCATAAACCCAGGGCTAGTCTACAGTATGATGAGATTGTTTCTTACTTATAGAAGCACTGGTCTGTCCTGATGTCCTCCATAAAGCTTTAACATAAAGATAGGTGGCCCAGAACATAGTTTTCAGTACCTTCCACTGAAATGACCAGTTGGAGTCCAGCTGGTTTAAACCCAGCAAAGATTTAGTTCTTAGTCACTGTGACAGGTAAGTTTCACAAATAAATAGCAAGAACCAGATGGAGTTGATTTAAATACTGCAAAAAGGAGTGGTAGGCAGATATAGAGTGTGATTACTAAGAATGGCTGCTTTAATTTTTTCTATAGGTATACCTGTGCCTAGGGGCCACGACTGTTAGATATTCCAATGAGTCACTTCAGTTGAGCTCACAAAATATTAGTTACAAGTTTGGTCATTTATGTGCACCTACTAGTTTTATGAACATTATTACAGAAACAGGACACTGCCACAGTGTAAAATATTTTCTGCATAAGACAGTTGATGTTTCATTTGCTTGTTTGTTTATCCCAGTATGAAAAAACAATAACCATCATGGTCAAAACTAAAGTGGATGTCCTATGGATGTTTTGATTTTTTCCCCCAAACTATCTCTTGATTGCAAATAATTCTTGTGAATGAGCCCCATAAACTGGGTGATTGTCCTTTTCCATATTCAGGTCCAGAGTATGGACACTGATTCTGGAACATCTGAACAAGTTCAATTCCTCTGATGAATTTCGCTTCCTGATGAAACACTGCTCATGACAGGTTACCAACACACATTTCCTCACATCCAATGTCTTTGTTTGCAGATAGGAGCACAGCATGTCTATATTGTAGCTGTATAGTGCTTGATTTGCTAGCCTGGAGCTTTCTGAAACTGCCTTGCTGTACATGAGGAATGTGTTGCATATGTGCAATGGATGCCTCTGAAAACTGCTGCAAAAATGGTAATAGCATTTATTACACATCAGAAATCAGAAATTAGATGTCTTTGCATATAAATAAAGTGCCCACAGATAGGGAAATAAATATAAAAAGAAATGTATATTTTTAAGTAAATTTCTTTGCCTGTTACTTTAGTCACATTACAGAGAGGATTGTGATTGTGATTGCATCTGTGTGGAGTTACAGCAGATTTGTCTAGCAAAAACACAACCACAGATTGAGGCATATTGTATAGCTCATACTTTTAATTATTCCAGTCTAACACTGTCCCCATGGTATCCAGTCTTTGGCAATTGCCCTCCATTACTCACCCCTAAAAAAGCCTCAAATTGAATCTAAGACTGACTCCTTATAACAACAAAGCTGACTTTCCTGTTTCAGAATTACTCATTAAAAGCTTTTGTAAATATTTGTTGTTCAGAATACCACCACAATAGTTTCTGTGAGCACATCTCTGGAGTATCAAGAGCTATTCACTCAGGCAAAAGGGGGTTGAACAAAAACTGAAATAATATAGGGGTTTTGTTGCATTAATTCCCCTTCCTTCCTCCCTTTGCCTACTTCTTTTAGTTTGCTCTGTAGATTTATTGGTTGCAATACTGGCCCTACTAAAATCAATGCCAAAATTCCCATTGGCTTCCATAGGCCATGATTTCACCTATTATTTTTATTGCAGGAAGCTAACAATTTACCAGGTTCATTATGACCAAGCATGGAATTTCATCTGAAGCCTTGCCTTCTCTGGAGGCCTTGTATTAAGCACGTGAACTGAGCTTTCGTTGTGGTTAGTCAAGAGCAATAGCATCTATTTACTAGGTGATAAAAGGATCCTTGCAGGGTGGCCCCACCAAAGATTTGACACAAGAAACCTATTCACAGAAGCAAATTAAAGAACATTTAGGACTTCAAGTAATTTTCTAGAATTCCTTCATCCTATAATTAAGTTAAATTCAATTCCTCCAGACACTCTGAATTAAACAAGTCCTTAAGTTACTGTATCTACTTATTTCAGCTACTTTTTTTTTTTTCAAATATGAAAGAGAATTATATTCTGCATTCTTTTCCCCTCATCCCACCCCTCCAAATATATGGGTTTCCACAGTAAATTGATGTCCTTGTTATTAATTTGGCTGCATCTGCTTTCAGTAAGACTCATTACATTGCAGAGGAGTTATGGGTAATGCTGAATTACCGGTGGGATGCATAAGAACGCTGTAACATTCTCAGAAATAAAACTGTCAGAAGATTCAGTGTTATTGGTTAATAAACATTCCAGAGGATTATATATTAAGAGTATCTAGCCTTTTCTGGACAATGTCTATTGAATACCCCTCATAGAAACCACCAAAACACTAATAGAACTATTAAAATGGAAACAGTAACTTAGGGTCTATGTAATGATAAGTGTTTGTGGCAGATGGCTTATAAATAAAATAAGAGCTTTTTCTTTTACTTTGATCAAATAATGCTGGTCCCAGGTAAGAGCTATATTTTAATAATTGGTATGATTCCCAGAAGACATTTTCATACAGTGCCTTACAACAAGACTATAAGTTAAAGTAACCATAGACTGTTCTCCTTCTACCATAGACTGCACATCATTTGGAAATACAGAAAGACAATGTCCAGTGTTATTTTGTAAGAGTGGTTTTGTGTTGTCTTGCTTTGCAAACATGAAAAAATACTAGTAATGCTACACCACAACCCAACCAATGAAAATTTAATTCTTTCTTTATTTTTCTGTTTGACAGTAGGTCATGCCTCCCCACAGTGACAAACTGCCTCAGGGAGTGAGATAGAAAAATGATATTTTATGTGAATTGTGATTTATAAATACACATTTTATGTGAATTGTGATTTATAAATACACAAACTGCCTTAGTGGGAATAAGCTGGAAGAAGTAGAAATATATAGAATTCCTTAGAATTTCTTTGAGATTTGAAGAAGTAGAAAGGGGTTAGGAAAGACTTTATCACTGAGAAAAGTTATATTATTCATGTATTGCAAAAGCCAATATTGCATTTATTTAAAATATATATTCTATAGGTTATTTGTAAATGAGGGAAAATTGATAAAATGGTTAATTTACAATGATTCAACCTTCATGTACTACAAATTCAATGAGTAGAGAACAACAATCCTTGCACAATTTCTGTTGGTATGTGATTACTGGGAATCAAGGACAATGAACATGGATGGCACACAAAGGCAATGAATAATGCACAATTGCTAAAGCTCTAATCTGTACCACTTTTGAAACAACTTTGCCTGATTACCTACACTAAGATGATACAGGATCATATGGATAACTTCAGTAAAATTATGAAAACAACCTTGCAAGCTGAAGTGAAACCTTTAAGTGACAGCTACAAAAATTGGACTCATAGAAAGGCATGTTGGGATATGTGGTATATGGGGCTTTCACAAAATCATTGGTTATGAAATATACTGGTTATGAAATACATTGGTTATGAAATATGTTTGTGGGTTTCAATTCTAAGAGGAACCAGAAAACTGATCCACCAAATCCATATGTAGTCAATCAAACACTTATAAGAAAATCTAGCTGTAAAAACAGTATTTCCTTCTTTTTTTTTAATTCAATGGACCCAGATTTCTAGCCTTAAAGCAACAAGAAAATAAGCCTGTTAGTTTTTCAGTTGCACATTAATAAAAGTAAGTATTAGCATGATACTTGCACAATTATTCTGTACTTGTTTTTGAATTTTCATAGGTTTCTGTAATATTGCAACTCCTCATTTTGACTTCTTGCTCAGATATTTTTTGTATCTCAACCCTCAATCACAATAGTGTGGTTTCCCAAATTCTGTTCCTGACAGAGAAACAAACAATGACTTGCAGGGAATGTATGTTCATTTCTGAACTGAAACATTGGACTGTTTTTTCCAAACCAAATGTTCCAAACACATAAATGATACTTTTCCTTAAATCCTTGATTCCTTGAATGTCTGAATCTTTGGCATATCATATGTTTACTGTCTGGCTATAAAGCATTATTCAATAGATGCAATTCCACTGCGACCAGTGAAACCACAGCTGCATTCTCCTCACACAGTAACTAAACACTGTTTGATTCAGTCCCAGCTGAGTGATACTTGTCTGGTTGATTTCCAATATACTAATGATACTTGTTGTCATGGAGGTTCAGCTTGGGTTTATATCATCCTTCAGTAAAATAAAGTGTGCTATAAATGTAGAAGAATATTTCTGCAAGCTAAAAACCAAACAAACCAAAACCGCAAATCAAGCAGTTTTTCCTCTTCAGTTAAAGACCAGACATCTTTTTCTCAGGAGAAATCAGGGATAGCACATGTATGAGATTATTCCAAAACAGGTGAAGTAATCTTTCTGCTGCATTCAGCATCAGTATAGTGTCTGCAGCAGTTTTGTTTTCAGTTCTGCATGTTGCAGTTCAAGAAGGATGTAGTTATTTGGAAAAGTGTACAGAAGGCAAAGAATTGTCATAAATTTAAAAAATTGAAATACTTAGAAATGCTTAGCTTGATAGGAAGGCTAAAAGAAAATAACTTACTGGTCTAACACAAAAATGTTAAGGGAAAGTGAATAACCTCTTTCTCACATCCATGAAGCTTCAGTATTAGAAGGTTAATTTTTACACATTTGGTGAAATGTCTTCTAACAGTACAGGTAAGAAAATATTGGTAGGGATTCTTCTGTGAGCAAACTGTGAAAAGTCCATTGCTGTGGAGAATATTTTAGGTACAGATCAGATAAATTATGTCATTGTGTAGTTCTTTCTAGTTATCTTGATTTCATTAATCACGGTCTTTCTATTACTATGCTTCAGACCTAAGGTTGCAGGCTCAATATTTGGAATAAACTCTATAATAAAACCTCCATTGAACTGAGAAAAAGTTTGGAAGACCCATCTCCTAATGAGACTTTTTGAAGGAAGTCAAGAAAACAGGAGTCCTATTAATTTAAGTCACAAAATGAAAAAACAACAGTGAACAAACAAATAAACAAACAACCCCCCCCAAAAAAACCCAAGAAAAGCAAGCCACACATAATGATATAAATAAAAGGAACTGTTCTGGTTTGACCAAATCAAACAAATTAGGACATTCATTGAGGAAGTTTCTGAATGTATGAATATTCCTCTATAGGGTGGCGCTCTGCAGAACCATCTGAGAAATTATTTCATGACCTACCTCTGCAATTATAAACTGGCAGAAGTTTCTCAAACTCAAGTTACTTTTATTAGGCTGCTTTTGAAGCCGCAATCTCTAAAAAATCAATTTGCAGATATCTAACCTTATGTCAGTGGTGACTTGGCATCTTTGTACAATTCAGTAAAGTGCATAAAGTGTAAGAGGTAGTAACTGATAATGATGGTGGAAGAATATGCTGTTTGGCATCCCACTAAAATATTAGGAAACTGGAAAGGGAAGTGTTTTTTATTAATAACTGTACTTTATAATCAATAGAAATACAAGATATGGGCAACACATAGTTCTTTGCTTCAAGATATTTAAGGACATCCCCAGCTACGTTTACCCAATAGTGTAATATTCAAATATGAATTTCAGTTCCTCATTATGTAGGAAGAAATATTTCCTTTTTTTTTTTATTTTAAGTTTTGTCATTTTAAAAGCTTAGCTATTTCTAGACCTAAGTCCAATAATCATTATGAAGGAAATTTGTCACTTGAAATGCCATTGATTACCTTTTCTATGAAAGAATACAAAACACTTAGGAATAAATTTCAATTGCTTTATTATGAATATTAGTTAATTCAATTAATTTTTTAACCTTAAGGCCTAATAAAGTCAATAAGCAGCATAACAGAATCACATCAAACATGATTGAATGGGTCCCACAAGGAAGCTTCTGATAACATTTAATCATAACAATATGTTCTAATTTTCTACTGATTATTAATATTTCTGGTTCAAAGAATTATCTTGCTGAATGTTAACGTTTATAAATTTTGTAACTGTGCAGATGATATTTTTCATTCTTGATCATTTTCTAAACCACTTAATTTTATAAACTAAATTCATTTGGTTTTACAGTTGACTGAAAATCTGAACCATCCTCAATATACACTGGGAAAGGGAAGACATAGTTGTAAAAATGCAACATCTGTCATATCACCCTATGCACATTAACAACTGTAGGGATTTTTAAAAAAAATCATTTTCTATTAAAATGTGGAACTAATTATTCTCTTCAGAAAATATACTTTTGGTGAGGTCTAATTTTCAGAAACACTAATTTTGGAACAACTTCTGTGTAGAAGAATATTTAAACACTTTTTGGCTCATTCCTAGGTCATGCACATATGACATAATCAAAATTAGTTCCACTGAAATATCTCCTTACTGCATTGAATATGGTTCTTGAAAAATGTAATCTTAGACTGCATAAATAGTTCTGTTGCTGTATTCTCTGCCAGTTTAGATTTAGCTTAAATCTAAACTTTCAGTGAACCTGGGAAGTTGGAATATCATTTGGAATCTATATGTGTTATAGGAGATAGTACAATGATTTAACATTGTACTCCTTAATCTATTTTTAATTCTGCTTGGTTTCTGACACTCACCACTATGACATATGGGCACACTTTTCCAAGAAAGGTAGTGAAATTACGACACAATGATTTTATGCTCTAGTCTTTCAACAATTATCTTTTTTTTTTTTTGTATTTTATGTATATATATATAGGTATATATCTCACAGAAGCTGAATCTCCTTATTCATTGGCATGTGCTCTGCCTTCAGCTCTTCATTTCTCTCTTAGGATCTTCCTGATGAAAAGATCACAAATTCTTTTTTATTACCATTTTTCTCTCTTTCCTGTGCAGGTTGCAGATTACCATCCTGCCTTTCATTAACCTGATATGAAGTCTCAAAGTCAGCTGAAGATGCAGTACATTTTATCGAATGCCAACAAAGTCTCAATTTTTAATCCTTTTTGAAAGCTTAAATTTGAAGTTTAGATGGCATAAATCATAAGTTTAGATGCACTGAAACCACTGAAAATGCTGCAATTCCAGTACACTTGGGCCTACAGGAATTCAAGGGTATCCCCTGGTCCATAAAACAACTTCCTCACTCTTCCAGACAAATACTTATTTTTACCTTCATCCCAGAGAAATCAACAAAACATCCACTCTAGGTATCCAATCAATCTTAGAACACAAACCAGAACTCATGATCTGCAGGCTACATGTTCACATCCTCTCTGTGTGTGCTTCTATCATAAATCACCCAATGGTGAGGAGAACTGAAATCTATTTCAGATCTTTTCCTAGGTGATAGGGAGTAATGAAAGCTTCCTCAAGTCTGATTGTTACAGGAAATGTGAATCTTACTGCGCACTCCCTGTCCTATGATGTCTCATTGGCAGCAGGTAAGGACTGAATCATGGTACGGTTTGCTTTGTTCAAAAAAACTGATAAAGTGCAGGATCACTCTGTGTCCACAATTAGTGTTTATGCAGCTAACTTTACTTCTAAACACATGGAGAAATAGAAACAGAACAAATCTGCATGGACAAAATGGTTCATGGTTCAGGATTCATACTTGACAGCAGTGGATCCTGCTACCAGCTTTGACTTGATAAAACCTCTGACAAGATAGAGCAGCTGCGTGGACAAGGTATTTGTAAGAAAATGAGATTCCTCAACTCAACATATCTTATTTAGCAAAAAATGTTTCTAAAAATCCTATCAAGACTACAAAGAATAATAACATTTTAATCAAGAACACTGTCCTTTCCTCTCCTTTCCTTGTCTAAAATGGCAAGTCTTATTTTGTTTTGCTATATGTCTTGCATTCAGCATTTGGCCCCAACAAGATTATTTTAGTCAATATTAAAGAAAGATGTTCTTGTCCATTGGTTCCTAATATAGCAAAGAGCAAAACTTCTATGTGTTGTAAAATCCATTCTCCTGCAGAACCCAGGGAGGTTGAAGCCTGAAAGCTGCTGAACTTCTTCAGTCAATAAGGGATTAATATCTAGACAAGAGTTTACATATTCTCACACACAGTATTTATGTGCATAGATTTACATGAGCATATATATAATATCTCTTAAATGATGGGGTTTAATCTCTGTATGCAGCGATGTTCATTCGTGTCCTATAACTTTTGGCTATATTTATGGTTCTCAACTTTATTACAATAAACTGGGCACAAACATTTTAATGATAGGTGTTCTGGATAAGTGGCAATGTTTACCTTTGTTTTAATACAGACATTAAAAAATTGATACATCTTCACTGCAATCACTTTATAATTTTAAGAAATACATATAAGAAATATAAATAAATTAAATTTCCAGAAAAATCTTTAGTAGTGAACGAAAAGCTTCAATTTCCCACAGCACTACAAAAAAGTTAACAGCTAGTACAAACTCCAACACCTTTTCTTCCCATTCTTGAAATTCTATATATATACCCATTAATCTCTAAGTGCCTCCAGACATACCTGTAATTCTCAGCATTATAATGAATGTGTAACTGCATACCAGGAAGATGGTCCTGCTAAAATATGTGCAGCCCACAAAAATTTGTTTTCTTCCCATGCTGATGGATCTGATTGCCTTCAAACATGTCAAACAATGTATTAAAATACATAAATAAAATCTTACCCAATACTTCCTTCCGATAATTATTAAAATCAGAAAAATGCATAAAAATCTCAGAGTGAAACTATCACATATTCAGTACACGCATTCATACATTTACATATGCTCATACAGGTATGTATACATAAAATAAGGATGAGTTAATTCCACCAAATAGATTATGAAAACTGGTCTACAACTAGCATTGGAAATAACTGAAAGTCACTAAACAATATAATGAAATATCATGTATCTGAATTAGCCCGCAGAAAAGACTAGGAAACTTAATAAGATAAAAGTGCCCTGGATAATCTGAAATTATATAATTTGAAAAATAAATCCATTTATGGCTTTAATAGTCATATAGAAAGATAAGACCTTTTCTTTATAGGAAATATGAGAGCAGCCAAAGCATATGAAGACAATTCTGGCCCCTCTTTTCATTATATTCGTCTTGAGATTTTGAAAGAGAGCAATCACATTTCCTTTCAGTAAACGTGTGCTAATACAATCTCCTTCATCCCCAGTTGCTGGAGTGAGATTCAAGGTATGATTACAGGGATCAAATCCTTGCCCTGAGTTTACTTCTTGAATGCCACAATCTCTAAATTAAAAATGTAGAACTGTGGGTTTCTCTAGAGAGTTCATATAGTGGAAATAAGTATTTTTATTTCCATTAAGTGATAAAGGAATAACCATACTGGAATTGCAATAATGAGGAGCAGAATTGGGCTGTTCTATGCTTAGCATGGAGCGCAAGCCCAGCAGTAATAACAAGATAACTGGATTGAAAAAAAATCTCTTTTTTAATGTAGCTCTGAAGAACAAAAGCCATTTCAAATATTTAAATCTAGGGAAAATCTGAGAATAAAAATCTCTTGGAGATATTCCTGCACTTAAGTCACTGTAAAGAGAAGACAAATGAAAAGGAATGATGGAAGAGTCTCTGTCCTAAAGCCTTACTTTAGGAGAAACATTTTTGCTCCTTTTTTTTTTCTAGGACCTGGCAAGAATATTCCCTCCCACTTTGGTTTATCAAAATCACAGCTCTTCCTGGAAGACAATGTTATTGTGATACATTCTTTTGTAAGTCATGAAATCATAAGCTGAAGTGGGGAAGCTTTCAGCCTTCAATTACATGTCTGCTAACTCATTGTCATTCTCTTTTTACGGCTGATGTAGAGTTTCTATTGTTGCTCTTAACAAAGATAGGACAAATAAATTCATAGATGAGCTACTAAGCCTGTCTATGAGCACTCATGCAGTACAGACATAACAAATGATAGAGGAACAGTGACATATATTAGAAATGGATCGGCAGACAAAGAGATGGGCAGTTTGGATGCAGAAATTTGAAAATAGATCTGGTTTTACAAGGGAAAACAAAAGCCGCCAAGTATATATTTGCAAACATTATACTTAATTGTGGGAACCCAGAACATCCCTTTGGCTGTCCTGGATGGCCAGGAGCCCTGCCAGGGGGCTCAGAAGCCCCGGCACGGAGCCCAAAACACCTGTGGTTTTGATTATGACCCATGGAGCAAATTACCAACCTTATATGAAGACCAGCAAGCCACAACAGTTTAGGTAGAATAATAGTGAAGTTATCACAGGGTGGAAAAGTAGATTTTAGGGTTTCTGGTATGGGGGTTCAGGAGGCAAGATGGAGGGAACTGGGCGTGTCCAGCCTTTCTCCTGCTTCGTCCTGGCCTCCATCTTCTGCTGTGATGTTGGTACTTACAGATTGGTTTAGAGTAGCAGCTCACTGTCTAACATAGGTGATAGGTATTGGAAAGTAATTGTAAATATTGTACATGTAGTTTTTAGTATAAAGACATAACACCACCCTGGGGGCAGGCAGAATGCCTTGGACTGTCCTGCTGGACAGACCTTGGCAGGGCAGGAGAAAATGTTTTTATAGATACAATACAATAAACAACCTTGAGACTGAGCAATGAAGAGCTCTGAATCCTTCTTCAAGCGCCGGGCTGGGAAAAGAGACTTTCCAACTTTTCTCGGGGTCACTCTGGCAAGATAAAGATCCCGACGCTTAATGGCCGCAATTAGACATTAATTGTTTAAGACTCATGCTAGTTCAATACAAATTCAAATCATTACACTAATAGTGAAGAGGAATGGTTGTAATTATTTTTTAGTAGCAAGAAGCTGTTCATGTGTCTTTGATGTGTCCTTTGGACAATCTAAATATGAATATATTTCTGGTGATCCAGGAGTCCTGGCACCCATGCTGCTCCTGCATTCCTAGCGAAGTGGCAGGGTAGCTGTCAGGCTCACTCTGTCACTGATTAAGTTGCTACTTTTGTTTGCAGATTTCTACACAGTATCCCTGTGCCCAAAGTGATAACAATCACAGTCATTTCCGATTTGCAATCCAGGAACATGTGCAGGACCTTGCCCTGACGGACCTTCACAGTGAACAAATATGAAGTGACAACCCTTCTGGCATGATTAACGTAGTGAAAACACAGAGCCATGAGTCAAAGATGAGACACACCAGTTATTACAAGTCTGAACTTCATTCAGATCTTACATGAATTCTTAGCATTTATCACTGGTTTTGCTCTCTTGTTCTTCCTTCTACAATACTTTTAATTTTACAATAAATCCCAAGTAGGTCATGCATAACAATAAGACTAATGCTTTCTTGCCAAGTGAAACCACAGTCAGAAGGGTGGTTTAGTAATAACTCAGAAGCATTTACAGTGTAATAAAAAATACATTGAATAAACCAACATATCAGAATAACAGGACTATTAAATAAAAAGAAAATATCCTAGGCCTTTCAAATATGCTGTAACTCTTCAGAATCAGAGATGACCAGGGCTCAAAATCAAATATAGTTATTCTTAAACTTTCAAGTATTCCAAGTCAGGATTTTACTTCAATCTCATTTTCATAATGATAGCCATGTGGTAGTGTTCTTCTCCCTCATGGGTAAGGAAAATATCTGTTCTACTGACTTTGTAGTTGCTGTATATAAAAGCAGACTTTCAAGTCATTAGTTTAACCACATGTGCAGAACATATAGGAATTAGGATAACATTTCCCATGACTACAGCTATTTGATCTAAAGAAGAATTGACATCAATAATGCTTATATCTACCACACTTTGTAGTATAATAGTAAAGAACGAAGTGTTCATGAATCCCAAAGAAAGTTTGCCAGCTGTTTCAGTGAGCTGTAGATTGCAATCATGTTACCAGTTATACATTCTGCCCAATAGCTGGCAATAATGTTTGTGCCCTGTAGTCAAATCTTTAGAGCACAGCAAATCCTTCAGTACTGGAAAGAGAAAAAATCCTGTCTGGTACTAAAGAAATGCTGTAACTATGACTCTGGCAAGGTCACATTTGCTGCTCCTGGAGGACCCATGGAAACTGTATTGGTTACTGAACCCCAATGTCACCTGCAAACTCCTGCGCCCAGAGCACAGAAAATCTAAATATAGGCCATAAAAATATTGAAAAATAAATTTTCTGAAACAGGTATCCTCTTTTTAAGGACAAAGGTTCTCCATGCCTGGTACTGATGCTGATAGAAACAGGTACCATGCCTGAAGGTTTGATCTGATGAGGAGGTCCAAGAGTGCCAAAGCCAACTGAGCCATACAAGAGAACTGGGAGCAACAGGTCAGGAAACTTCTGATTCCCCAATGCATCCCTGTCTCGTCTGCATCCAATTAATTGCATTCAGGTAATGTTGTGTTTTCAATTTCCATTAGGTCATATAATATGGGCTTAGGACACAGATTTTTTAGGATGGCACAGTAAGCCTTTTTGAGGGGAAGGGGATGGCACTGGAAGTCTGGAATTCTGACATATTAAAGTCAAGGAGGTTTTGTGGAAGGTACCCACAATCTGGCCAGGGTTTCATTCCTGAGTCTTTTCTTTTTGACTTTCAGCTCCAGAACAGGTTAAAATGTCTTCTCAAAGCCATAGAAATGTTTTTATTTTATTTTTAATTTTTCTGTCTACAATTCTAATCTGCTCTAAAAACAAAGATTGGAGCTTTTCCTTACTGTAAACCTATTAACATGGTATTCAAGGTTATTTTCTTGTGAAAAGTATACTGCTGACATTAGTGCAAGTGTGGACATAGGGATTATTTAACCATTATTACATTTGGACTAAACTTCTAACTTCTAGACATGAAAAGAAAACTAAAACAGAAATGCTTCTGTTCCACTTGAAATAAATTACCATGTTACCACAAATTCCCAGCAGGAAAAGGGAAGGGGGGGTGCAAATTTCTTCACAACGTGTAGAATGTTTAGTGGATTTCTGTGTGATAACAGTGGAAATAATGTCACTGCTCTTTTTGTCAGTGTAAAGACAAATAGTAGGAAAACAGGACTTCATTTCTTTCTTTGCAAGTGGACTGCGAGGCCATCACAAAGACGTTTTCCTTAAAAGGAAGAATACAGAAAGGGTTATGTAAAATGAGCTGCAGAGTTCCAGTTGAGAACTGAACTTCCTGAAAGGTCAGGTGTTGGGGGTTTGTTTGAAGCTTATCTTTTTGACTCTTTGCCATTCAAGAGCAGATCTTTCACAGCTGGGTAGAAGCAGGAGCTCTGCTTTCATGGCATCCCAAAAAAGGGGATATTCCAGCAGACCTGCATTCCCTGTTGCACATGAGAGAATGTCATGGCATAAAAGCATCTTCCTCATTGTCATCCCCAAATCTGTGGCAATTGTGAGTAGAGGCTCAGCTGGAACACTGCAACAGCTTGAGGGATCTGAATGACTTTTCCAGGTAGGACTTCTACTTGCCAAAAAGAAATAGATAAGAAAATCTCAAATGTACTACAAAACTCTGCTGTAGATGAAAATCCCTTATCCAAACATGCAGTTGAGTGTTTAGAAAATGTGATTCTATTTCCTTTCCTTCACACTCTTGTTAACACCTGTGTTAGTCTTTGTTACTGCAAGGTGCCCCTTTACCCAAGATGGTTGCACAGCTTTTCACTGGTGAGCAACCTGCCTTTGTGAGTGGAAGCAGATTTTTGCAGAAAGTATAAAGAAATCTCTCTAATTGGACTACCAAATTCCCCAAAGATATATTTTTCAATATCAAAAAAAATGTAAGAGAAAAGTAGACTAACTTTTTAATCTTGTATGAGCTCCCAGACACAGTGCAGATCAGGGACCAACTTAGTTATATGTGAATATGATGCATTCATAATCCTGCTTCTATTTATGTTATGCAGAAGGGATGTAGACTCAGGATTACTGGCAGTTGGAGGTGATTATTCCTGAGATGGCTCAAAACAAGGCTTTAATTCTTTCCCCACTTTCCTGGTGGTGACAGTGTACTCATGTATGTGGCAGTTAACTCTGCAATATCTAAGAAGTAGCTTCTGTTTCCATCCTGCCAGAAGAGATTGTGTTCAACAGATTGGTCCATGAATTTATCAGGTAAAAAGAGGCTCACACTGATAACTCATCCACTGCTAAAATTAAGAGTGTGAGTCCCTGTTTAGCACCTAACTATAACGCACATTGAAATACAAGAAGTGGCTAAAAACAAATGATGTTTGAACTTACCGCTTCCTGGCTTCTGTGAGCTTTCCACAAGGCTGCTAACTTGTCTGACAAGAAGTCTCTGGTACACCTGCGAAATAATAGCCTGAAACATGGGCTATTTTCATTGATAAGGCAGCTCTAATTTTCATTGATAAGGCAGCTCTAATTTCTTTTTGAAAATCATGTATTAACACCACATTTCTGGAGGTAGCACTGTGTGAACTATCAAAATTACAAAGCTGCAGTTATATGTCATACAATTGCTGATAAAAAAAAAGATTTCCTACCAGTTGTTTTTTACTTCAGTGCTGTTTTGTACTGGTTAATAAAAAAATATTGTCATAAATGTGGATGGAACTCTTCCTTGTCTGATTAAAATGCGATGCCAGCCTCATTTGCCTTTTCATTATTGCTTCAGACAAATTATTAGTGACATGTAAAAGACTGAAATGACCAGTCACAAAGATGAAGAACAGCTCTAGTGGTGGATGTGTTTCATTGACATGTTTAAGAACAGCAGAGAGTCTTGGCACAGACTGCACTGCACATCAGCCGAACCAGCTGAAGAATGTTTGAAGCCTTTGCTGCAATAGATCTTCATAATCCCCATCTTTTAGCACATGGTTCACAAAGCCAGTGTGGTAAGAAGGATTTTTAATATAAGCTGGCTTTCTGAGACCTGAAAAGTTAATCAGATTGGTATTTAATTTTATTTCTTTTATGCTTAAAGTCTATTCTACTTGTGCATGAACTGCAAAGCTTTTATTGAAAAGAGTGAGCTGAATGCTAAAAATGGAACATACAGTATATAATTAGTTATGGCAGACTTAGTAGTTGGAGGAATATACTTTAGGAAATAATCCTGAGCTTTCAAGGAAGGAAACAGATGACCACAATAGTTTTATTCAATTTATAAATCCTGGGATGCTGTGAATAGTCGCCCTTTGGTAACTCAGCGAAAGGATTTTTTAATAACAAATCATAGAAACATAGAATGTTTTGGGTTTGAAGGGACCTTAAAGACCATCCACTTCCACTCCTGCTGCCATGGGCAGGGA
This sequence comes from Camarhynchus parvulus, assembly GCF_901933205.1. Taxonomy (NCBI): domain Eukaryota; kingdom Metazoa; phylum Chordata; class Aves; order Passeriformes; family Thraupidae; genus Camarhynchus; species Camarhynchus parvulus. The sequence goes on from NC_044572.1 coordinate 133,569,342, forward strand.
CACCTCCCAGTAGGCCAGATTGCTCAGAGCTCCATCCATCCTTGGACTTGAACACTTAGACAGATCCACAGCTTCTCTGGGAAACCTGTCCCAGTGCTTTGCCACCCTCACAATAAAGAATTTCTTCCTAATATCCAATTTAATCCATCCCCTTTTCCAGTTTAAAGCCATTCCTCATCCCATCACTACAGTTCCTGATGAAGAGCCCCTCTCCAGCTCCCTTGTAGACCACCTTCAGGTACTGGAAGGATTTATTATTTAATTATGATAATTTAATAAAAACTTGAGTAAATTTTAATTGCTATAAATAGCTTTCCAGAATAGATTCATGCAAAATAAGATATAAACACAAAAAGATATTTTATTGTCTCTTGAATGATTTTAAATTATTTTGAAGTGTTTTTATTTAAAAATAAAACAGTGTGGTTTCTACTCAGAAAATTGTGTGAGATAAATACATTGAATTTCAAACTGCAGGCCAGCCTTTCTGCTAGAAATAGGCCATTTCACTTGAAAATGAAAAAACTTTTAACAGAACCTCAGAACTGATGATACAACATGACAGCTATACCTTTTTTTTATGCTAACTTCCAAAATCAGATTAAATTAAAGATTTCAACTATCCTCCTAATTTTATTTAAAAGTGCATTTGCTTCTCCGATTTAATGAAACTTTAGTACCATTAAAGGACAAGTTAGTTAGGTCATTAAATTAAATTTAAATTCATACAGTTTTTCCAACATAAATAAATAATCCAAATATTTTTATCCAGACAAATCTAATGTGATGTTCAGTTAAGAGAACAGAACATTCCGTAATAATCTAAATCCACACAGTGACTAGAAATATTTTTATAAGACAATGCCAACTTTAAGTCAACCTTCTCTTTAAACCTTTTTTACCTTATTTACACTCTTTCCAAGTAATACCAACAGTAATATGTAAATGAGTCCTGAGAGAAATAAAATATTTCTGATAAGTTTGGTTTTCACAGTTAATGACATTTTGTCTCTGTTCAATTTCCACTCACTTAACTGCACCCAAGAAGGGCTATAAATAAAGTCAACATGACAATGTCAGTCTATACATAAACCAAACACTTAGACCATAGCCAGGCAACTTCAGACAGAGACAAATTGATATAATTTATGGCTTCTGTTCTTTGAAGAAGAGGAAGGGCTTCTCAGTTCCAGCCTTTGCAAACATGTATGCACCAATATTATCAAGTGTCTATATGACTGTACTGTTACCATTGTATAATGGTTGAAATTGCAAGCATTTCTTATTACATGGTCTGCTCTCAAAGAGATCTCAGTACAGGATCAGGCCATATAAACTGAAGAGAAGCCAGTTAATTATTTCATCAAAATCTCCAAAATCTGGTAAATGGAAATGCCTTTGACTGCACTGACCTATGTAGCATTTTACAAGTGAGCCAATTATGACAGGATGTCCTTACCATTAATAATTTTCTGAGTTGTACAGTTAAACCATAGGAGTCTTTCTTCTTTTTCATTCTTAGCTGTCTGCATGAAGGGCCTGATCATGATCTCATTAATGACAGAGGCTCAAGTAGAGATTTTGTCCTGGTTTTCTCCCTCTTGGTAATCCACTCTTTTGCAAGGTAGTTAGCAGTTCTTTCTTTGGCTTTAGGAATGCACATCAATTATCTCTTCAGAGACCCTCAACTTACTTAAAATCAGCTACTTAAAGGTTTATATTTACTTAAAAAATCTTAGCATCTCCTCAGAAAGAGTCCTCATTGCGGCTTAGTTTCCACAGCTGGCTTTTCACTGGATTTATTTCTGCCACTGCAACTCAGCACTAACTTTGTTAGGTTCAGCCACAGAAATGCTTTATCACCATGGCTATACAGAATTAAGCACACTGGACACGGTGCTGCAAAGGCTGGACATTCAGCAAAGCCTGAGGCCAATCCAGCCTCAGTTTAAACATGGAGTGTTTCCACAATCTCTGGGATGGTTCACAAGCACACACACGATGTGTACTTAATCTGGGGAATGAGGAGCAGAGTGTTCAGAAGGCTGGTAGATCCAGCCTCTGGGCTTCATCCCACACATCCCCTTCATTTCAAAACTCTCTGCAGTGTTTTTAATACTCCATTGCCTTTCCCCCCTCACATCTTCAGCTTTATTTCCAGTTTCATTATCCACTTTCAAAACAGAAAGTTAAAGTTTAAAGCCTAACTTTGATCTCAGATGTCATAACATAAACAACAGATGCAAATACTTCTTTGGTGACCACTAATCTCTCAGTAAATCTTCTGTTGAATCAGAGCTAAAAATAATGACATTCTGTATGATTTGGCATAATTCAGCTCTTTACTTTTATACTCTGGGAAAACAGAAAAATATTGCTAACTTGAAGGAATTTCTGATTTTAAGATATCTTATAGATGGTTCATTATATACCTTAGTGTCATGGGAGATATGGAGGAGCAGCTCTTAACTCTGTTTTACTGCATTTATAAAAGGTAGAATTTGTTTTCTCTTTGTTTGCTTTTCTTAGCAAGGAAACAGTGTGAGTCACTCAAATAAATTCCCAGAATTAGCCCTTTCAGTTCACCTCTTTTACAAGCATATTCCTTTAGGTTTACAAGTTGTGGGTACAACTTTACAGCTGTGGTTTACTATTTCCTTTACCCTGGGCACCAGAACAATTCTGCATTAATGGCATTAATACTGTCATTTCACTAATACTTCCCAATAGGCCATGGCAGGAGCTGTGACATGATTAATGATTTTAGAGATGATTGTTGAAATCCTAACTACTGTTAAAGTAGCCAAAAAAATAAAAGTACTTTTCAGCCAAATATTGCCAATTGCACAGAGAACTAACAGTGCCAAACTAAACTGTATACATAACATTGACTACAGAACATTCCCCTCGCCTTCCTATAGATTGTATTTGTCAAGCTACAAAAGGTTCACTGTCTTATTCCTACAAGATACTCCTCTACAGTATAAAAGCTATTCATTATGTCTCAAGATTGAATCTCTTATATAAATGAAGAAGTACAGGAACATTTTTAAGTCTTTTAGGACAAGAATCTCAAAGACGTCCAAGTTTATATCCATAAAAAGAAGTTTGGAACAAAGACAAATACCTGAATTTCTCATAAACAAACAGATTAAACTCTAAGGAACATGATTCATGGGCACAAACACAGTAAGCAATTCAGGCGTGTCTCACGCTGTCAGATATTTCCTCATGAATTAGCTGACACTTACTCACTTACAGCAAACTGCTTTACCTGGGTTTAATTTTCTTTGGAGCACCATCACATGAGAGACTAGAAAAGAGGGCTTCTATTCCCTCCTTGGTCTGCGGGATTACAGGCCTACAAATCCTCTTCAAAGTAAGACTTTAGTAAGCAGAAATATTGGCTAGGATGGGTCAAGCCTGTTTTCTATTCCTTGATTCTCCATAACAGCTAAAGCAGGACCATTGTGCCATGAATATCACGAGACTCATAATGCTAAAGAGGAAGTGCTCAAGTACAACTGTGCTCTGACAGCCCATCATTACATGTATCAGGTCTAAGAACTTGTCTCTTTTCTGAATATTGTTTATGCATTTTGCAGGGATCATTAAATAAATATACAGTTTGACTTCTAATAATTAAGCTGTTAAAGTATAGAAAGGATGATATTGTACTTCATGGTGAGTTTAAGATTTCAGATACGCAATAGGTATGCACAGTTTATGAAGACATTGTGAAAACATACTGGCTTGAGGGCTCTCATTTTGGGTGATCACATCCAAATCCATTGTAAATTAGTAAAATGCTTAAATTTATGTGCCTCCATATCATTAAAATTTCACTGTAGGCATCAGATTTTTTTAATCTTTGGCTTAGGCCCATATTGTATTTCTGTACTTAATTCCCACTGATTTCTTATTTGAAAAGTAGAAAAATATTCAGACAATTGCTCTACAAATTTTCTACATAAACGAACCTTTGCCTTGAAATATTTTGATTCCAGGAGTTGTCACTCCCCATATGCACAACAGTTGCACTGCATTCAACTCTGACAGGACTCTTCCAAAGAAATTAGAATAGACAGCTATACACACACACTGGACATCCAGCCCGTGATGTTTTTTAGAGACAGAACTAGTTGTCCTTACAAAAATTAAGGATTTATGGGACTTGGACCCCATAAGATTTCTTTGAAACTGTTTACCTATTATGTGGATGTCTACACACAACAACCCTAAAATGCTCATCAAAACCATTCAGTTTTGTGCTGTGGACATGTTTAATACTTCCAAGACAGCCAGCAGCTATGTTTGAGAAAATATTTTTTCAGATGAAAGTGGCATTGAAAGAAATAGCACGACACAGCCAATAAAAACAGGTTTCAAATGAACTGCTTTTTATCAGTCATCACTTAAATGAAATAGAGCTTCTGGCTTTCTTTTTTCCCAAATAATGTGGTCTTTGATATAATGTCCACTTGAAAGTACTATTATCAGTTTGTGACTACCTACATGGGCTATGACTGTGGAAGCAAAACTGATGAGAGTCTACATTTCACATGCAAAACACTTTTTTTTCCCAGAGAATCCATTTAGTTCTTTCTAATAGTTCCTGTTCATTGTGTAACAGGATTTTTGTTTCCTGTGATTCAGATAAGGAACAAGGGATGTAGGAATATCAAACCCTTATATTTCAAGAATGCAATTAAAGACTTCACCTTCAGCTTGATTACCACTGAATATGCTCATCTAGGCTTTAATGCATGGCTCCTAGGAATTGGTGATAGAGGACCACATCCTCAAGTGTTATACAGCACCACAAAGCTCTGTGAATTTGCTGACAAGGATCAGGGGAATTATTAATAAGTTGGGTATCTCCAGGTTTCAAAAGAACCCATAAATATATAATCACCTTCTTCTAAAACATACATAGTTTTCATAGATGAGGTAATTTATAAATGCCAGTAATCACCTGGCATTAAAGCAACTGTAGAAATTTTCATTCCCCTATCCACTCCCTTTAATTTTCTCCTTTTCCCTTCCCCTCCTCCTATCCTTCTCTGGCTTTCTCCTTCCCTTCATGATATAAGGTGGGGCTAGACATTTCTTCTGTTTTTCATGTCAAGTGAAAAGGAACTCCCAGGACTATCATCTTCTTCCAGCTAACAGAGCAGTAAGTAAACATATTAACTGCTCTCTTTCTTTAGTGCAAGCACAATTTGAAAAATCAAAAGGCACTGGCAAAATATTTATTAGTCTACAGAAAAAAATATTGAAAATTCAGGGCGTGCACAATCATACCAGATCCCTCAAACTGACAACAACTGAATTGCTCCAAGAATAACTCAGAAACTGAAATGTGCTGTGTCTTTACTGTCTTCATATTTAACATAAAAGTTTTATCTACAGACTTCATTGTCTGTTTTTTTATTGTGGAATTTATAGTATTCATCTTATGAACTTATTAATTCCTTTTCTTTCTTTTATGAAGACATGATCCCAAATACACTAAATTTCTGACTTCACTTACCAAAATTTCAAGTTTTCCAGAAGTTTAAAGGATATGGTTTGCTGTACAGTGATGGTACTTAGCCTTTCAGCTGGTACTTAGCTGGTAGTTAGATTCTTAGGAGATTTAGGAGCATTTACAACTCTACCTCTCAGGCTGTGACTGCAAATACACTTTCCTGGTTTTACCTGCAGGAGGATTTAGAGAGCTCAAACACGTTAATGAATGCAACATTGGCTGACTTTGGCTTGAGGTAGTGTGGTTCAACTCAAGATATTCAAAATATCTTCAACAACCAATTATTTGAAAGAGGTGGTAGGCATTGATAAGATGGAGGTTGTTTCTTGTCTGCTGTTGGCTGCCAAGACATTTTGTTAACAAGTGATGATGAAAGGTTACAGGTTTATGGAGATTTGCCCACAAAATACACCCACCCTCATTGATTCCAGTTCTATTTTGCAATTTCTCTGAATAAATTAGTCCTGCATAGTTTGCATTCCCTTATTTAAATCACAGAATTTTCTTTCCTTCTCACACTTTGTTTTAAGCTTCCCTTTTCTTTGTGGCCATCTGACTATGTATCTTATGTCTACATGTTTGAGCAAAGTCATTCAGCACGATCTTTTGGCACATCTCTTTTTACATAGAAATCTCTTAGCCCTGTTTTAGCAAAACACTAACTTATTCCCTTCAAAAGCAGTTTACATTAATGCTGTGAAATTGAGAAAGATTGTCTCAATGGAAGAATGACTTTAAGTTGAGAAGCTTTTATTGAAATGCATAGTCACAGAGTAGATAGTATTTACTGTATGTGCCTCCTGGGGGTGATTTGGATTAGGTGTTTTCTAGCTCAATTAAGTACTTAACAAAAGAACTATTTTCTCATCTGTGGATACAGCTCTACTGTGCAAATACCATTACTGCCAGCTGAAATTACATAGTTAACTTCCATAGGTCGCATGCAAAATTTTTACTGATGTTAGAGGGAACACTATATTTTTATGGAAAAAGGCTAGTGCATGGTGCTTAAAGAGAGAATGGGAAGAAATAAAATATTCAAATACAGCATGAGAATGAAGCTACAGGCCTGATTCTGCTTTCGTTACAATCATTTGGATTGCATGACTGCATTCCAGCTTACTTCACAAGCAGTTAAGTTACAGAGAATTTCCAAGATCAAGAGCGGTAGTTTATTTAAGAGGGGAAAATATGACCTTTAAAAGCAAGCACTGAGGAAGAAGAAACTTTTAAAATATATTAGCCAGATGAGCAATGCGATCATTGACTCTCACAATTAACAGACAAATATCCTGCATATAGGTTAAAAAAACTTTTATAGATTTATAGCTATGTTTTACCCCCTTGCATTATCAACAGACAGACGGGGTGTTGGGACATAAGGGAGGGTCAGCTTGTATCTGTGGCAACAGCTGACCTCTCATCAGGATTTGAGAAAGAGATCTCCACCACTGGACAGTGAAGAAGGGGTCGATGGACAGAACTTTGGGAGGGGTTAAAGGGTTAAAAGGAGAAACCCATTATGTGGGCAAGCACACGGTGGGGAAAATCCTTTGTTCCTGGCACTGTTACATTTTCTCTATTCTGTCTTCTATTGTATTTTTGATAAGGTTTAATAAATCTTTCTAAAATTATGAAAAGTGAGCAGCCATTTCTCACATCTATAACTTCAATGTCTCTGTTTTCATTGAAATTTCAGATCTTATCTTCAACCATCTGACCCAGCAGGAGATAATGAAGTTGATTAGTGCTGAGTAAGGATCTACACCTTTAACAACAGTTCATATTCATAAGCAACAGTTCATATTCATAAGTCTTTAGCCAATTGCACTATAGACAACCTCTTCTGGGCAGTCTGTGCAAACAAGTCCCAGATCAGTTCCCGTAGATTCTTGATGGGATGTGGTGGTGTAAGTATAAACTAGTTCAATATTTAGCAGTTTTTAAAAAGCAATGATTTTTCCTAAAGAGCAATGGAGTAATTTATTTTGGTTAAAATGTGTTGCAAGCTGTGCTCTTATTACACGCCTTATTAAACTGCTCTGGTTTAGCAAAATGGCTTCCATCTTCTGTTAGACTATAAACATCCACTGTGGTAATCTGAGAACAATTTTATGAAACAAGTTGACATTTTAGTAACATTTTCTATTGCTTCATTACCTTGGGAAATAAGTTTGTGGGTTAAAGGAGATGGTAAATAAGAAACATACTGAGATACTGTACATAAACACTAGCACTAAGTATTTTCTTAAGACATTAAAAATGACAAAACCAGAAAGACATAAATGACTATACAGATTTATGCCAAAGGTTTATCTTCTTCAGAATCGTGTTTCTGACAACGATCAATAATGAAGCCCAGGACAGTATATTCTCCAAGATATCCTCAACTTAGGAACTTTGTGAGGGAAGTTCTTATGCAGACAATTGTACTTTATGGTCACTTCTGGACTCTATCCTCATGCATTTATCTAATATAATTTAAAAAAAAACATTTCTAATTTTGGTCTCCACAACATCCTGTGGCAAAATTCCATAACTTTATTATGCATCATGAGAAAAAGTACTCTTTTTGTTTGTTTGTCCCTAAGGGAACCAGGGACAAATGAAAAGGGTCTGTATTTACCCAGTAACCAGTAACACTAGCAGATATTTGCAGAGCTGCACAAGAGGGTGCTGATCATGACCAAGGCTCTGCAGGCAGGAGAGCAAGAGGCACTCACAGCACAGTCCAAAGACTGAGCTGAAATTCTGCAGCAGGAGAAAGCAGAGAAGTCCTTACTTGTAGCATGTCATTAGTTTCTCATTTTGTCAACGCTCTTTTGAGTCCTGGATATATGTGTGCCACAAACCAATGCCAGATATTTATCTGCACATATCTGGTGTGAAATGCAAGTGACTGGAAATAAGGTTTTATCTCCTGTACACTCCACTGAGCAGCCCCAGCCTGCTATAGAAATACATGAACAGGAAATTGTATGGATCCTAGGGGCAGCCCAGAGCACAGCTTGCGGTGTGGTGGGCTGCATGTTTTCATTTTCTGTGGTTTGTCCTTTTCGAAGTGGTCTTGTAATGAGCTGAAAATATCCACGTTTAGATGGCAAACATTCATGTAAGTCTGCTGGTAGCGAATTTCCACTTTGCAGAGTGTGACTTGCTTAATGGACAGTTACGGCCTCTGACACCCTCACCCTTGTCCCTTTCTAGAGACAGAAAGCAAAAAACCCAACACTTCTCCGCTTATTCCTGCATTTTTTCTGTTTATCAAATACAAAGCAAATGTATTGTACTTACTTTTTCAATGCACAAATGACTACAATGTCACACTACAAAACTGTTAACCACAGACTTTGAAAATTGTTATTGCTTAGCTGGAAAGTATTCTGTGTTTTTAGACAGCAAGTATGGCTTCACAGCTAAGGACTTCACAACTAAGGGCTGAAGGCAAGGGCAGCACTTTTCAAATATAAGCTATAACCTCTAAACACTATTTATCTTTAAAAGTAAATGGTGTTTGCTAAATTACCTAGTGAGGCTGGGGCTGAGATTCTTGAGGCTTTTCTCAGGCTTGGGAAGGAGGACTACAATATGTGGTACAAGGTGAAAACTACTGGCTTTGCAGGTTTTGGCTGCTGTCAAACTTCCAGTAAGTAATAGATATGGGTACTGCTATTAATTGATTGAACAAGGAAGTTTCCAATGAATGGCTACTGCTTTAAGCAATTTTAGGAAACTCAGCACCTGGAAAGCATGAAATAGTTGTAAATAAATGCAGCTGAAGATCTTTGGTATTTAGGAATATGCATTAGCCAGTTGCATTTTGTCATTCTTTTATTTTTTATGGTGTTTCAAGGAGTTCAGACCACCTTTGGATTCCAGTGTCTTACCTTAAATTAAAAACAAGTATTACCAGGCATTCCCTGAACAAAATAGTTAGTGGTGGTAAAAGGGAGAATAAAGTAACAAAGACGTTTACATAGTGTTGGTATCATATCTGTCTTCACTTATTAATGGTTTAGGAACTAGAATATCATAATGACAGCAACATTTCTTATAAATTGTTTGTCAAATCACAGTGAGTTCTTGGCAGCAGAAAGAGAAATAGATGGAAGAAACTGAAGTACACCAAATTGCAATATATTATTCCCCAAGAAAGTAAAAAACTATAAAAGCTACTTAAATGAATTTTTTACTCCTTATTCTATTATTCTATATAGTCTTTAAATAGGCTTTTATTATGCTATGTATCTATGTATAGATAGATACCAAAACTTGTTTGGTGACAATGCTTACTGAATTAATTATTATGCATGAAAGTGAAGATAAAATTTTCATGTCACCTAATTCAAAAAGGAAATTCACTAATGCAGCTAAGCAAATACAAAGTCCAATGAAAGACAAAACTTTCAAATTAAAATATACCAAAAACTGCCAATATGCATGTGTGAAGAAAAAAACAAGAAGAAAATTTATTCCTCTCACATGTAAGGAGATATTTATTACTTAATCTAGACCAATTGATAGCAGCTAATCAAACAAAAAAGACACCCTCAGCAAAATGAAGGTATCCTTATTTCAGCTGGGAGCATAGTGACGGTATTTTTTTTTTTGTTAGAAAGGCAAGAGGTTAGTCTGAAGATGAGATTTCAAAATTTGGACTTCAAAGAAGACTTCAAGGGGCCAATGCTGCAAAGTTAACGTCCATCACCAATGCACAGACAATATTCAAAAGGCACACTCCTGAAAGGCTCCTCTAATGAGTTCTCAGGGTTTTCCAACAGAGGCCTCCAACTGACATTGCTCCAGGTTATGTTTCCTCCTTAAAAATTGTGTCATGATTACCACCTTCCTGGAAGCACTTTAGCTAGTCACAGGGAAGAAGCACCAACCAGTACAGCCTCACAAAACACAGTTTAATGTCCTTCCTTTTCAATTCACTTATGTATTCAACAAGTTCCTATAAATATGTTATCTATTTTGAACACAATGACTTTATTTAAATGTCACCTTAAGCTGACTTAAAGTAAGTATTATTTTAAGGTAACTGGATAACAGAAATCTCTTTAGGTGGTATGAAAAAATGTATAAATGTAGGAAGTGGGACACCTTTTAACTTCCCTACCTCTGCAGTATTTCTTCTAATGTATTTGAAGAATAATAAATGGCATCTCAGCTTCAGTTTCAAGTTTTTAGCATGCAGTAGGATATTGTGTGTGAACATTAAGGCCAAAAGGGGCACATGGCATGTGTGACAGGCTCAAAGAGCACAAATCTAGCTATTATTCAGACCACCTGCCTGAGGCAGAGCACACTGGTGTCTGTAAAGGCTGACTCACAGTATTGCTGATCTGTCTTGCTCTTCACAGATCCCTCCTTTCTTCATTGCTTATGTAAATTTTCTACACTCCTCAAATATCCAATCAGCTCAAGTGCCTGGAGCTGAACAGTAAACAGAGTATGGCTCCCTTTCCTATTCTCTGTGCCCCATCAAATAACAACAGAGTTGAGGTAATAATTGAGTTTGTAATATTGAACTGGTAATAACAGAGTTGCAGCTTTTTTTTGGCTTGCTTTGCTAGCCCCTTTCTCATTTTAAATAGACATGATTTTAACTAGCTTCTAATTGAAGCTGTTAGAAAATGTGATCCTGTGGTGTTAACTTGGACATGGGGCTGCCCATGTCAATAGCAATCACTGCATGACACTCCGATCCTTGAAAGGAAACTGAAAAATAGCATGTGATTTTCTGAGATAAACAGGCATAGTGGAAAAGTTCATTTTATACTGCCAAGCTGAATAGACACAGTACAAATTAGAAACTCCTGTGGTCTGGATCTTACTGTGCCACTATCTTCATTTGCCATCCCTGTGCTCTGGTTTTCTTTGCAAAAAAAAAGGGATTATCTCACATTTACTTGTGAATAAAATAAACCCTGAGTGTTCCCAATAGGGTGGGTTTTTTTTTTATTTAGCTCTCTTAGTAAAACATTTCTAACAACCAAGGACAATGAAGTAAGCATCTAATAGAACAAGTCTGTAAAAATAATCATTGTTACAGAACAAGCTCTCAAAAACTCAATAGGTCTAGAAAACAAAAAAAGACTTATAAATGAGTCATCAGTTCTCATAAAAAGCTCAAACTACAGCTGTGGTCATTCATAAAAATGTTCTAAAACCAATGGGATGTGTTTCAGCTTAAAGTAATAACATTTTTCTAACTAGTGAAGGCTGGCAAGATCAACTTTAACCCACTTTTTATTTCAGAGCTTTCATTGCCTTTCTTCCTGTATTTTCTAAAACATTTAGATTTAGTCTATTAAGAGCACAAATTAGAAAATAAAATCAATCAGAAAATGTGCTAATGGTCCAGAGACACCTAGGTGTTACAGCCATGAAAGAAGCAGAGGTGCTCGAAGTAGATACATCTCTGCTTTCTGTACCAGAAAATTATTTTTATTTCCTTACTCAGAGGGGAATAATTTAATATCTAAATTACAGACCTTGTGAGCTGACAGTCCAGGTTCTTTTTTGGAAAGTTGAAGCAAACTGAATTGCTTTAAAAGCCTTTTATTTAATATTTTGTCAAAAAGTTTCAAATTCTACTGTATTATTTAAATTAAAATGTTTTCAAACTGCCCCATGTTTATTTAGAGCCAAATGGATTTCCTAAATTTATTCCTATGATGCCTTATCAAGGCTGACCTAGAACAGAGACTAGACAGAGTTAAAGAATAAAGCAGGTATTTATTAGAAGGCTTCAATGGGTGCACCTTAGGCAGCACAAGAGCCCAGCCAGGGCTACACCCAAGATTAACCCAAAATGGTCACAAAACTGATGAGTGGTCACAGGGTCTCACACTTTTATAAGTTCTGGTCCATTAGCATATTGGGGTTAATTGTCCAGTTATAGCTTTAGGTCATGAAGTCCCATCCTTCTTGTTTTTGTCTCTTCAGTCCACCATTGTTTATGCTCTTGGGCCTGAAATTTGGATCATTTTTCCTTGATCCCCAGGTAGAGAAAGAATTGTTTTGTCTACCTACTCTGTGAAGAGAGCTTACTATCCCCCAATATGCTCAGAACTACACACTAAAGCAGTACAGAATCTGAAAAATATAAAAGCCAAAACCTGAGGCATCACCTATGTAATCACCTTATCCCTTCCTAATTATGGCTGCATTATGTTCTTATCTCTCATTCTGAAATTTATTTACCAATGCAACATCATTTAGAAGGAAAAAATGTAATTATTCTCATTCTGAAAAGGAGAAACCTGAATCATGATGTCTGAAGTCCATATGAGACCCTATCTGCCTCATCACATCCAGTTAGGATAGGTCCATCCTGCAGAGATGACAACAGTAAATTAATGGTCCCATAGTGATGAAAGTGCACTAATGCGCCAATGTAAATATGATTTCTCAACAGAAAGTATGGAATATTAACACAACACCTGGCATGGAAATCTGACTCTTGTACTGAGTTCGTTAAATGTATTCTTTCACCACTTTTCAGTTCCATTTAAAAAAATATTCTGGGTGCATTGCTTGCTCTGTTTACAAAGCAAATTATCAGAGGATCGAACCACTGGATTGCAGACTCTCTGATGGCAATCTATCTCACATTCTGCCATAGGATTCAAACTATCTGGACAACTACAAATAAGTGTTGTCAAATTAGTATTCACCTCAAAATAGGAGAAAACATGGACACGCACAAAGTGAGTACCCAAGGGACTGTCCTGGATAGTCAGAAGTAAAAAAGAGGTGACAAGCCAAGACATTTCTAATCCCCAGAGGAGGCCACTATGCTCGGGGGAGTTTTGTTTCTCACTTCCACAATGTACTGGAACTCCTGGAGTGTTGAAACATCTTGACGTAGACACAGAGAGCTCCTAAACTTGGTAAATCAATCCATTTAAGAAAATTTTAACAATGTTTCTGTAACATTTTAGATGTTGTAACAATATCAACATTAAGACAATACACAAAATAGCTTTAATTTTCATTTGATACTAGTTTCATAATTTACACACTAGTTTTGGATAAATTTGTATGAAAACAAATTTAAAATTTAATGCAATTTTTGTAATTATGTACTTAATTTTTAATGTAAAAATTATTTTACAGAGCTATTTTACATGACCTATTGTGCTAAAATAATATGTTCAGTAATATTTATCTCCTAAAAAGGCGTTAATTTGAACATTTAAAAATGCACATATTAGCTGCTGACACTGAGAAAAAAACATGATTAACTGAAAAAATCAAGACATTCTAAAGGCATTTAAATGAAACATGGAATAACAAGGTTTGTTATTAAATTATAATATATCTGAAGCACAGCAAATGTGAAGCATATATAAGAATATAGAGAGGAATGTTAATACTTATAAGAGCCATCAGCGAAGTCTGTATTTGGACCCTTGGAAACTTTGAATGTGCTCCAACTTCACTCTTTCAGTGCCTGAGGAAGGCAGAGCACTCTCTCCGATTGAGACACAGGGGCTCAGTGCTGCAGGCAGAGGTGCAGGGCAGCAGTTCCAGCAGCAGCACTAATGCATGGCAGGCTGAACCTGTCAAGAGTTTGCTCAGAAAAACTTCCCAGCCTGTGCTCATGGGGCTGTATCTGAAGGCAGATTGGTACATAGAAATCTGGTGAGGAGTTCAGCAAGCAGTGAGCTACCCAGGAATCTGAGCAGGGGCTGATGCTTAGCACTGCACACTGATGATGAAAAGCAGCAGTTCTGTCCTAAGGCCTTGGACATGGATATTCATTTAGCATGCAACCCTGAGCTGACAGGCTTGGCTGATTCACAAGGGAGACTGGACTCTTATCTCAGAGCAGAAGGAAGATCCTTCCCCTTGCTACCAATATGCTCCTAAGGAATAGATATGATGTCCTGGGGCTGGAAGGAGAAAACTCCATGTAAAGTGATTAAGACCAAGAAAAGGACAATCGTACAAAGTTGGTTCAATCAATCAACCATGTTGGAACAATGCCACAAATCACACCTCAGAAAGATGTTGAAGGTGTAAGAAGCACAAGGCTCCATGCTATCCTATTTGCAGTTGAAGGACAGTGTAGAATGTCTTCGAGAATTGTAGAAATCTTCAATGAAAAAAACCTCTCTGAAGATGAAAGTAACTGATAAAAAGTTCTGCTTCCTGTGGAACTGACCTTGAGTGGTGGAGAGAGATCACTGCAGAGGCTGGCAAAAGGAACAGGGGCCACGAACCCACAGGAGGTCCAGAGCATGCAGAGAAGTGTCGGTTATGGCATGAGTTGGCATGTGCCACACGATCCTTTCAAGGAACAATCCATCCAAATGAGAAGAAAATGGTTGAGCCACATTGCAGATACTTGAAGAGGCTATAAATGCCGCATTTCTGCTACTGTGGTAGGGAAACAATGGGAAGGGAAAGCCTTCTGACCCTTCATTTTCCATGCATATTCAGCAATTGCTAGGGTCAAATCCCTACAATAATTCTACTCTCACTGGAATGTAAATAAAGAATATCACACTCTCTCTGCCCTGCTTCATCTCATGAATAATGCATCTGGTCCCCTAAAGACACACATAGCAAAAACAAAATTCATTTCAAGAAAAGCAAAATGTATATCCCAACTAGTCCAGCTGAATGGTAAACCAGAGTATCCTATCCTGCAGAGTAGGATCATTGCATGTGCTGTTGCCAAAGTGAGGGACCATCTGAGGATGGGTGTGAGATGCATGGAGATTAGCAAGAAGTTCTTGCTCTCTGCACCTCTCCTAAGGAGAGTTCTAGGCAAAAAAATCTAAGGTATAAATAAGGATCCCAGTATCCTGAAAGTCCCCCCTCTCCCTTTGTGTGAACGGGACAAAGTATCCTCGGGGCAGGACTATCTTGGAATTAGGGAGCTGGGGTTTCCCACTCAGATACCTCTGTCTGACATTCAAGCCGGTTCCTAAGATCAGGCATTGAGCAGATGACTGGCTCCAGGCAACACCATCTCTCATTCGGTACGCATCCAAAGGGCTCTTTTGGTTCCACTGGCAATTCTGTCTATGTACATAGATAAGGTCAGTCCTAAAAGCAATAAATAGCCAGGCACTCAAAGCTCTCTGAATCCCTTTGGCATTCACTTTAGGTGCATCCAGATGACATAGCAACTTTTCAAGTAGTAGCCAAAGGGTGACTGGCTAACATGCTAATAGCCATCTTAAAGTGATCTTTACTTGTTTCCATGGTGAAATGCCACCAAAGAAAAGGTGTACTGACAAGAATAAAGATGCAAATTGTTTACTTTTCAGTCCATGCATGCCATTTTGCATATTCTTTCATTCTAGCAATTAAAAGTCTGTATTGCCTCTATGTAGTCATTGGGCTGAGTGGAAAGGTAAACACTGGAAGTCTATTCTTCTGGTAGCCGACAGCTTCTCTCCTTGGAGAATAAAACATTGTCTATTTTTACTCTTGTCAAAAAACAATAGAGGTTGCATTAGTCACAGAGAATATGGAAATCTGCCAGGAAAAGAATATCAGCTGTACCTCTATAGAAACCTAATAAAAATGTCTATTGGACTTTTGGAAATGACCCTTAACTACAGCCAAAGCATAATGAAATTGGCAAAACACAAAAAGCAAAGTCTCACTTTGCTTTGCAGCTTTCAAGTGACCCACAAACCTCATTAAAAGGGATCAGCAGTGGCAAATGTAGACTCTGCCAAAATTCCTTGGCAACATGTCCCAAAAAACTGAAAGAGAACAGGTTTACATAGAAGCAACAAGCTTGCCTGTAAGGTTAGCTGCTGTCAACATCTCTTACACCACAGAGAAAAAAAATCCCCTTTGACTTGTTTTCTTAATGAGTTAGCCTGTTGAATTTATTTCATCTACAGTCCACAGGAGCAGATAGGGCTGCTCTTTACTCAGATAAAATCCAGATGAAGCTAAGGAAGGGGGTTGCTGCCCGAAGAAGGAGGACAGCAGGACAGCAGAAGGGAGGACAGCACTGGACTTTCTGGAGCAACTGTTTTATGTTAATAGTAAGGAAATATAATTTTTTTCAAGAACAGGGTTATAGAGCATTCAGTATTTTATCGTGCACATTCATGTTCATAAACTATAATTAAGGATGGATGTTGCACTGAATTAAAGAAAATCAAACTAAAACATTATGGAACTCAGCTCTCCCTCCCTGCTAGCTGTTCATGTCTATGAGAAGGCAGAATCAAGATTTCACCTTTGATTACCCTCTAGAAAATATGGTCCAGATCAAGTGCAGACTATGAGTTTATAGATGACCTATTTATGTTATGAAAGAGGTCTGGCTAGCTGTTCCTCTCAAATCTTAAAATCTGTTAGCTTTTGAAAAATTCAGTGTTCTACTGTCAAGTTACGAGTAGAAAAAATCCTCCCTTTTTCTTTACAGAAAAATCACAAATAATACCATGTGCAATTGGCCTCACATGGCCTTTCACGTAAAAAACAAGAGAGCAATATGCATGCTTAGCCATACTGAGGCAATCAGGTGGACAAGAATATTTGGAATTGTGAGGTTTTTGATGAGTCTGCAGAGTTGATTCATCTTTAGACAGTCCTGAGGCTTCCGTTGTGCTATTGAAGCTCACAGGAATACTACCAAGACTATGGTTTTCAACACTGAACCACCAGATTATAACAAAGCAACTTGTTTTTCCCTGAAACTTCATGTCTGTAGAGATCTTTATTCAATGTGTATCTTGCTCTGTTTGTGGACTGTAATTTTAATGAGCCACATGCAGAGCTCTTCTAAGAGCCAGCTTTGCGAAGAGAAATGTCACACTGAGAAATTCCTTGTTTGGCCCTGTTTTATTGTTCTGTGGACAAGTCTACCCTTGATTTCACTCCATATATTTTTGTCTTCCTACAACACAGAACTGGTAAGTTGTACCCCCCTGCCCGCTCCCCGAAATTCAACATCGCTATTATTCATTCTCATTCACCCTTCCTGTTTTCCTTCATGCTGAGGCAGAAAAAGAGCCTGAAAAATCTATTAACCTACATAATTCAAAGACAACACTGGAGTTTGAATGGTTTTGTCCTTGCTTAAGACTGAAGCTACAAAACACAAAATATTTAGTTAGAAAATTAAATTTGAGGTCAGCCAAAAGGTAATGGAAAGATCTTTCTAAGGAAAAATAATAAAAAATCCAACAAACCAGTGCTCTTAGACATTGACTACGGTAGAGACAAAAGAGGGATGCTATGCACCTTAATAGTTTCACTGCTTGTGGTTTTTTTAGATATCTTATGGTCATATGTAGCTGAATATGGGGCACTATGGTGTTGAAAAATAGTAACATATCAAGTGCCTTTCTGCCTCTGTATTTCACAGCTAGCAAAATCCATACTCTCCCCATGACTAAAAGCAGCAGGACTGGGGACAAGAGACCAGGGTGGGCCCAGAAGGAGGAGAAGCTGACATGGGTCAGTGTATGTGCTGTGGCTTGAGTGGCTAATCCAGCACACTGGGGAGTTCAGACACTGGCTGTGCCTCCCAAACCCAGCTTCTCGGTGGTCTTCTCAGGGTGCAATAAATCCACATGGCATTTCTGTGCCGTGCGGAACATAAAGACAGAAAAGATTAAGAGTCATGTTCTCATTACAGAGAAGGTCTTTGTGGAAACCTTAAGATATGACCAAAGCACAGGGATAAAATCATCTGCTCATGAGCATTACACGCCTAATTAAAAAAAGAAAAAGAAGACAGCATACAATTGATTTCACTCCAGATTCTGTCTTAACTTTGCAAAAATATTCTGGTATTATTCTAGCTTTCTTGTTTCCCTGAACTTCCTGCTCAGGCTGGAAATGGAAGGGCCAGACAGTTCTCCTCAAGGGATTTTCAGAGCAATTCTGAAGAAAAGAACATTAATGTTTTCCAAGTTGGTGCTGACATTCAACTATAAATCACAGATCATCAGTGATTCTTAACAGTGAGGTGAACTGGCCAAAATCCCTAAGAATCAAAAGCATCAAAGCAAAAGGATCTTTGTAAGCAACAGAAGGGAAAATTGGGATCAAGAGGCCTGTTTAAGATTTGTTTAAGAAATTTCATAAACTTACATTATTCCTTCGAACAAGCACATTTTTTAGGAGTGGCTTACTTTATCATTATTTAAAATAAGTGAAACTGAAAAGTTATGAATGAGCACAGGGGAAACTTAGAAAGCAAATATACCAAAGTATAGCTTGACTCTTTTTCTCTCTGATCCATTTTTGTCTTCTACAAGATTGAGCTGCCATTTTATCTGTACTGAACATACTTTTGGTTCAGAGTACACTTATGGCACTATTTTTAAGGTATATTCAACTGATTTTTTGGTTTTGACTTTTCTCTATGGATTGGTGAAAAGTGTCAAAGAAAAGTAAGTTTACTTCCTTTCAAAAAGGCCCTCCTATCACACTAGAAAACTGTGGTATGCAAACCCCAAAAGTTTTAGATCATGTTAGGTAAGCAAAAAAAAAAAGAAAGGATTCATAAATGCTTACTCAATTATAAAGTTGCTCAGATCAGCTCATTACCAGTTAATTATTAAATACACATTGCAATCATTCTTTAGATGAGATATTTTGGAAGCAGATGGCTCCTATCAACAGAGTTAAAAATAAATAAGACGGTCTTCAGGAACATCTGGTGCTGGTGACTGTCAGAAACCATGCCAAGCTTAAAAATTCAAATAAATCCATGGAGTTTGAGACCTTTTATCCCTACATTTATGACCAAAAGGACCAAAGGAAAGATCTAACTATGAAATTTGATTTGGAATCAGATGTAAAACTCTTTCTTCAAAGTATTTGCCCACGTTGAGACCAAAGCATTTTTTTTCCCCTTGGCATTTACCTACCACAGCTAAACACTGAAGCACAGGTAAATCTGTTACTTCACATTATCTCTTGTGACTGAAACTGAAATGAGTAATTTTGGGATTTTATTCTATTAAATAACAGTTGCATTTCACAAATGTTGTTTAATTTTCCAGGTGACAGTGTTGCAGGAGTGACATGAATTTCAGTAAACCTTTTGACCATATCTCTCACTGTGACTTTATCAAACTTTTTTGCTGAGAAAGGGATGGCATTATTTAACTTGCTGATATTTGGATTAGTCTCTAATTCATTTTCTTGTTAGGGAGTAAAAACACTGTCAAAATGAAATTTAAGTGTTTCAGCGTTGTCTTATTCTTTTATCTATATTTCCAATAGGACTGTTGAATTTCACCCTAAAATATATCAGCTTGACCACCCATGGGTATAATCCTCTCTTTCCAAAGAGTATGTCCAATTTAACCACTCATTGTCCTGCTGAATCAGAGTCTCCACTTTAGAAGTCTATTTTCAAAGAAAACAGAATGGGGGCAGAGCTGTAGTTCTCTGTGTGTGTGTGTGGTGCATGGGGTTGTGAAATCCTAATCAGGGTCCATCTGGAAATGTTCTTGCCCTGAAAAATCAGTTAGACAAATGAATTCCAGCATGGTGCTGCATATATAGGGGACAAGTCTTCCAGAAGAGAAGAAACTGGAGCACTAATGAGAGCACTCTTTCCCAATTCCTGTTATGACTTTTCCCAAAATCCACATTCAATTCATGACTGGTCAAAAATGGACTAATCTTGCCCAACCAAACTTTGGACAGCCTCTTGTTGTTTCTCACTTGTCCTGTGTTAACTTAGTGGGTCTGAACATCCTCTACATTTTTGTTTCCACCTTATCCTAACTTCAGGGTACTAACCAAAATAACTTGGGCTTTGCCCATCCTACTCAGGCATGCAGTGTGATGGGAGAGTGGGAGGTGTGACGTGCAGGCACAGCCCCTGGTTGGTGCTGTAGCTGGGTGACTCTGTGAC
The DNA here is from genome assembly GCF_901933205.1 of Camarhynchus parvulus. NCBI lineage: Eukaryota > Metazoa > Chordata > Aves > Passeriformes > Thraupidae > Camarhynchus > Camarhynchus parvulus. The sequence continues at coordinate 133,589,741 of NC_044572.1, forward strand.
TGCCTCTCTTGTCACTGCTGGAAACTGCACACGAGTCCAGGTGTCTCCTCTGCCACCTTCTCCACAGCCACAGACCACACAGAATATTAAACAAAGTCATCTTAGACTTTCAGGTTCGTTTTTTGTCTTTGTTTCCTCTGCCAATGTGGTCTGCCAATGTGAAGTGCAAGCTCAATTAGAGAGGTTTGCAGCTGGATTTTTTTTGTTTTTGTATGGTTCCTCACTGACACAGGCAGTGTGCTGAGAGCACACCTGAAAGCTGGCACACTGTGCAGTGCTGTCCACCAAGTCCTCTCCTTGCTGTCCCCTGTAACACCCCTCACTGTGTGTCTTTTAAGCTTTTATGTTTTGCAGTAACAATTTGGTTTTGCAGACAATTCACAAGGTCTCATGGAGCTCTGCTGGAAAGTAAAGGAAGGGATTGGAAGTCCCACCAGTTTCTATTTGAAGCATTTAATTTGACTTTTTTTTTCCCTCAGCAGAGTGTGCCTCAGGCCTGAGCTTTGGTGGTCTGGTGATTAACGCTGCTGTCTAGAGTTTCATGATACTGAGATTCCTTTCTCTGCTTTACCACAGATTTCCTGTGTCCTTGAGAAAGTCACTTCATCTGCTATTCCCTCAATACCACAGAGAAAATGATGTGTTCTTCCTGAGCAAGGGTGTTGGGAGGACAATTCTGCTCCCTCTCAGAGGAGACTGTACAGTACTGCGGCAGTTTGATAGGCAGAAAGATGGACCCTTTTAAACTTAGTGATAAAGTTGGGTCATTCATTGTAACATAAAGTCACCTGTAAAGGACAGAAAAGACCATTTTGTCTTCTCATGGAGGAGATTAAATGATTATAGAAGTCACTTTTATGTGGATTTAATTTCATGTTAGCTTTTTATGTAAAATTCATTAAAAGTCCTGAATATTTCCTTCAATACAGAATAAATCCCTAATAAAAATACAACACAGTTGCAACTGTATGCGTGCAATTATCTGTGGAAAGTTAAAACAAATCTGTAAGTACCCTTCAGCCATTAACTCAATTACTTTAGTTGTGAAAGTGGTTTTTAAGGCAGCTTTGCCTCGCCCTACTTCATCATAATCTGCCACATTTTGTACCTAAAAAGCATCCCAACACTGAGAAAGAACTCAGATGGCAGGACATACAAGTTCTGGCCTGATACCCTTTGAAAGTTACATTCCTGTCTCCCCAGATTCCTCTGATTATTGGCAGTTTCACTTAGATAAATTTTAAAAAAAAGTCCTGATTTCTATTCATACCCTGATTTTAATGCATCAGATCTTTAGATAAACAAATAAAGCAGAACTGAGTTTAGATTTGACGTCAAGAAGAGCTGTTGGATTTCTGGATTTAGAGACTGAAGTGACCTAAAAGTTGGAGGATTTTGACCAAGAACTTTATGAAACTCAAGGAACTGTTTGAATTAAGCAAAATAATATCAGTGGCATATTGTAGATGGTTGGTGTGCAGCTCACTAGATCCTAAATCTGAGTGTTGGCAAAGTGTGCAGCAGATAACATCCAAACATTTCCATTAGCAAATACCCAGATGACCCCGAACTGCAGGGAGCTGTTAGTGTGCGAGAGAGAGGGCAGGGCTGCTGCTCAGAGTGACTCCAGCAGCTCAGACAAATGGGCTGACAGAAACCTGACAAGGGGGGGGCACAAGCTCATTCACCCTGAGGGGACAGCCCAGGGGACAGTGCAGAGTGGGGACAAGTGGCCCTGAAGCTGCTCTGCAGAGCAGATCCCCAGATCCCTGAGGATCCCAGAGGAGCCACATGAGAGGGTGCCCTTGCAGTAGTGAAGGCCAGCCACAAACACAAGAAAGGATCACAAGCTGACAGGCTCCCTCTCTGCTTGGCACTTTGCTGAAAACAGCCCTGAACTATTTAAAACTCACAAGACTGTACCTGGAACCCTCATCCCAGTTTAGGTTCCCCAATACAAGAAAGCCGTAGGCAGACTAGAGCAGTTATCTTCCAGAAGATCCATGGTAGCAGAAAAAAGACTATGTAATCTGGGCATCTACACAAAGTAATTGAAATTGTTATAATAATCTACCTTTGAATTCAAGATGTCTTCAATGTCGTAATCTAAATTTTCCTGTTTCTACAGTTTAACTACATACTCCATTTTGGATCCATACATTATAGTACAATTTCTAAAACATCTTTAGGTGCCTATTAAATATTCCACAACATAATTTCGCACATGTTTTGGAATTAAAGGAGATGAGAAATAAAAGGAATACTAAACAAAGCAACAACAACAACAACAACAACAACAACAACAACAACAAAAATACAGAGAGAAAAAATCCACTGAGATTGCTTTCTTAACTTGAATAAGTCTATCTTTTCCAGAGTTCTTTTTAAAACAAAATGCTTTTCAATAAATCCTCTCACAGAAGCATAACATCTTCTTCAAAAATCTCCCCTTCTTGATCAGATATTCATTCTCATGTTCCTGAACTATAAATGGCATGTAATTTAATATACTTTTCAATCTCCTATTAAAGTAAGTTGATTAACTGAACTGTTAAGTGATTCAAACCTGTTAGTTTTCATTCTCTGTAATGCTTCATTTTCTCCTGTTGGATGAGCCATGTAGTGTGTTGGGATGCTCATTTTTGGGGTAGTTTTAGTGCTGGGGTGTCCTCAAGCAAATGCACCGTATCAGTGCACAGCTATGAAATTGCAACATCTAATGTGTTTTCTTAATTGAAGTAGTCAATTAAAAGATCAGTTTTTTCTTAGCAGTACAAACTTCCATTAACTTACGCAATGCAGATCGTAGGAATTCCCTCGAAATGTTGTGAAACTATTTCAACCAAATGCATAAGGACTCATGGAATATGAAAACTTTTTCTGACCTAGTTTTAAGTTTAGTGAATGGTTATTGCACGCTTGAACAAATCTAAAATTTAGTTTTTCAGGTATATTAAAGAACATCTCCTAATATAGCAAACTTTTTGTTTGGATTTCAAATAAGAGCACAGTTTGCCAGTGGTTTGGTCAAACATGGTATGAATATAACCACTAGAAACTCTAAAAATAATTTGTACTTTAAATAGTTGATTTCTCATTCATACATGTAGACTATCTTGTGTTTTGATTTCCAGTGTAAAGCACTCATTAAATAAATTTATATGGTCAAAATTCATGGGTCCAAAGGAGTGCTGAAGGGAAAATGAAAGAAACGTGGAAGGTAGAACAATCTGTAGATGGAAAAACTGGAATTCAATCTCAAGCTAAATTTAGAAGGGAAGCACTTCAACTGTTTTCTTCAGAACTTCTTACTTTCTTTACCAAATTCATCAGCAATTGCATTAAAAAATACATCCTCGCTAGTCTAGTCACTAGAAAAATTGTCTCTCACTAGAGATTGAAAATGAGGTTTTCAGCAGTGATAGAAAAGACATTAGGTGAAAGAATTTTAAGGAAAAATAAGCTAGTGACAGACAAAAGATAAATGTTGCACCATCCTGGCAGATATTCCAGAAACATGTAAACACAGCTATTTCATTTCTATATGCCTATTTCCAACCTCAAATTTCCTGGAGGTTTAGGGGTAGGAGAACCTGGAGTTTTGGACCTAATGAAATTTAACTAGATACCACTGATGCATAAAATATAATCCAGCTTGTCAAGCACATATCCTAGAAAAGTTAAGTTATTGAGGATATGAACACGAGACCATATTTTAAGACTACATATGTAAGATTCACCTCATGACCAGCACCAAGTTTACCTTGGATTCCTGTAGAGGCTCATGTAAAGTCTGTCTGAGTTTATCTTTCCTGCTAAGGCTTGATTATCTGGAAAACTTGAGTATCTCTTCTCTGAAAACCTGCTCTACTCAACATGCCCGAATTAATCATTATCAGCAGTAGATACAAAAAAAACATTAATGGCTTTTCAAAATCTTGATAATAATTTCCTCTTAGAGTGAGCAGTTATTAGAAAACAGGACTTGTAATTTTTAAAATTTTACACACTATTATTTTTTTCTAACACTGTGTTAATTACAACAAGTCACATTTATACCCTGTTTCCTTATTATTTTTGAAAGCCTATTATTAACTTCTTTTACAGAAATTATATTTCCTATGTGTATGTTTTCTTACAAATATGTCATTAAGATTTTATGCATCACTTGAGCAGTTTAAAACGTCTTGAATTTGGAAGAAATTACATGTAACATTAACAGTTCATATATTTTTCTAGTACAAATATTTTATTTTGGTTTGCTTTTGTTTTTAAATTTACTTTGGTTTTAATGCATAAATTGTTCTGCATAATCCAGTTGTTAAGGTCAGTTTTTGTGGTTGTAACAGGTATCTGTCACCCAATTATAATAGGTTTTATCTGTCTTGCAGTAAAATTAACAAATGAAAGTTTGTCTTTCCAATAAAGTGATTAACAGTAGGAGTGTTAGAGGCATAGGATCCTTTCATGTTCTATCCTTTATTATTATTTATTAAAATTTATCCTGTTGACAGAAAGAAATTAGTACAAAAGCACTTATATGGCTAGTTTGTTGACTAAACCTGACCACTTCTCACCTTCAGGTCCAGCTCTTTGTTCTTTGAAACAAGTTCTGTATATAAAATAATCCGGAAAACCAGGTATTTCAAAAATGCAAGTACCCCACAGTATTTAAATGGCTACAGTTTCATGACAACTACAGCAAGTACACAAAGCTTTTTCCTTTTTTTATGGCTATGATTAGGATATGATAAAGTGCTAAATGTGCAAGCAATTATGAACTTGGCACAGTAGCAGTATTTATTTTAAGCTCTACTTGCGCTGCTTTGGTGGAGGATGTTTACTTAACCAGACTCTATTAAACATGCTGAAGACTTTGTACTCTAAAACATTTTTAATTGATGAAACACAGAAGCAATCAATCAACACAAATGGTAAAGAAAGGCAGACAGGACCAGGCAAACAGAATAAGATCTGTAGGTGTCTTTTTATCTCTTAAGGGAAAAAAAAAAAGAAAAAGTCTATTTGTGCTGCTGAATTAAGTGTTTGTGAAAAGAGAAGACTTGATAGTGGTGGAGACTGAAGTCTTCTATTTATTTACAAGTCGGGCATAGTGGTGGGAACTCTTGCATGGTCTCTTGCCTTTCCTATTCAACCTCTGACCTAATGGACCTGATGAGCTTATCCTCTCTTGTGACAGGAAAAATCCATGCTGAGTATACAACCTGTGTGTCTGACTTACCCAAACAATGCTGAACGGTGATGCTTGTCATGCACCATTTGTAAACATATGAAAGCCATTGCACTGCCTCACATTCCTGCTCCAGGAAGCAAATTCCATATAACCCTGAGCACCAGTAGATGGGAAGCATTTTTGCAGCTACCTTATTGTCTAACTGCATCTGTTCTGAGCTTCCAGATGTTAATTCTAAATCATGTGCTCATAAATGTTTTTTAAATGTAACTTTAAAAAAAGATTATCAGAATAAAATTCTGTCAGACCACAGATGTTCTTTGAAATGGGGTTTATTGGCAGCTATGTCTTGATAAAGAGCTTAAACCTAAAACACTTGCTCAGACTAAACTCTTAATTTCAGTGGGAACTTTGCCTGAAAGAGGATGGCAGGATTATCTCCATAAAAGAAGAAGTTTAGGCACTTAGCAAGTCATTCAGGGAAGTATTTCAAAATGGTGTAGCCACTTGTGCATCTTGAAAGTCTAAAGTTGGAAGGAAATATATTTATATTAACTGATATATTTCCTATGAACCAATCTATTCCTATGAATAGATTTGTATTTATCAAAACAAGTGCTTCAAATTTTTATCTGTACAAACAATGAATTGAAACATAGAAGAAATATATATATATCTATACACACATGCATTAATGCATACATACATTTATCCATGTCCATGTGAACAAATACTTGGACCCTAAAAAAATGAAATATTAGTGGGTATCCCTTAATTCCAAAATACATAATACATTCAAGACAATCTTAAAATGTATACAGGACTTAGTGTTTCACGGTGAGATTTTCCTTTGTATTTATATTTTTCTTATTGTTTTATATGCTGGATATATACTTTCACAATACTTATATAAATTAAAATGTCATTACTACTGTCCCAGAAAATTAGAACACCCTTTGCCGTTAAAGACTCCTAAATTGTTGTAAAACTCTTTAAATTTGTATAGGCAAATTTAAAGTTTTTATACTTTTGCACTCCTTTATTTTGGAAAATTCATATAATGAAATAATTTGAGATAATGAATACAGTTTGTAATTTCTACTAAAATGATTTTAAGTACTGATTCATTTAAGTACTTCTGTTTTCGAAACATGAACTGCACAATTAAATATGAGATCCTATGGATGACATCCTGTGCAAGTTTGCAAGTGGATGTGTCCTTGATATTCTCAAGAGCAATAGATTTTGGGTTAATGGCCAAAACTAAGGATTTAATATAATATTTAATACAATAGGAGATAAGTGATTCAAACATTGGTTACATGTTAATATATAAACAGTTTTTTCTCTTTAGCTGATAGAATGTTCAGTCCCTACTCTAAGCAGGCAGCATAAGTGGTACAGAATGAATTATTACTTCCAGATCTCATTAAATTCACATGAATTTTAATCTTAGGTAGCAGTAAGAAGAATTTGTATTATTTCTGTGTTATTCAAAGCATATGTAAAAGCCTGTGGTACCCCTTAGGTGAGAAGAAAAATCAACCCAATGCCTAAGTTTTAAAATTTCATAGATGAAATACAAGTATTAGTCTCACAAGTTTTCATGGCTTTATTATTTTATAACTAAAATTTTCCACTTTTTGGCCTAAACTAACAATTTTTTTCTGGCTGCAAAAAGAGGAAGTGTGCTCTGACCCAACTCAAGTGGTGTATACAACAACATGACATGAAAGGAATTAATATTTCATACTTCCTTGATATTTTTGAGACTTAGAGAGATCTATAATTTTATAGAGATTAATTAATTTCATTTCACTTTTTTCCCTTATTTTCTGGGCATGCGTTACATGACTGCCTATACCACTGTTATTTACAAAGCGAAGAATATTGACTTTTAAATCTCTGTTGTCAGGGCAAAACTACCTCCTTCCATTATTATCTCCAAGTCAGTGTTAAACATCTCCAAAACTCATCATCTTCTATACATTAGCAATGCAAGTTGAATTCCCAGTCAGTGAATCTAGTTTTTGAATTTACAAGTGACAGCATAATAGTTTGCAACTGCATTATAATATTCTTTATATTCATTTTCTTATTTTCACAGAAACAAGCGAACAAAGCGAACTCCTTCAGGGCCTCTATAAGGGTTTATTGACTTTGAGTCTTTTTAGAAAACAACTTCTTTAGAATTTTAACTCAATTAGCCTGCCAGAGCAAGTCAGTTGTTGGAACAATTTTATTTCTTGAACTAACTCATTGTCTATGTTTTGTGCCTGTCACTTTTGTCATGTCACAGCAGCAACAAATGAGGAGCCAGAAGTCACACAAAAGCTGTACAAGAAGCTGTATCTTGTGAGCACAGGTCACCCTGCCCGGGGATAGCACCCTTCACACTGCCACCCTGTGCCCAACTTGCTCCCCACTGGGGATTTAGTGTCATCGAAAATAAATCATATGTCTTAAAAATGTTCATAAAAATGTATAAGCATCTGTGATACATGTGAATTGTCTTGTGAATTGCAAAAAAAGGAAAAAGAAACATCAAGGGAGGCTTACAATGGAAAATATTGTGACTCCTTAAGTGACAGATCATGACTAGTGCCCTGCAAATTAGTATCAGCCAATTTGTGTGACCTATTCTTCCACTATATCATTTAACACGTGATTTCTGTGTTCAAATCCCTGAAGAGTGATACAGAATAAATTTTAAAAGATGAAGTTTTTTATAATAATGTGTCATTTTATGTTTAAAAATAGTCCATTTATTAAAAACATGGACATCTATGAGCTTCTAAGAGAGATTCAGCTGGTGTCTATTTCTTTGTAATCCAATATTTCCCACTGATAGAAAAGGAAATATTTTTATGTAAGTCGTTCTGAAGAATACATGTTTGTTATTGCTGTTTATTTATATACAACCCTACAAACAGCTTTACCCAATTCCCTGCATTTATTTTCCTTAGCAGCCCTATCTGTTCATGGTAACTCATGTCCTTATTTGACTTAGTTGCTTATGTGTTATCTATATCAAATAATCTCTATTCCCATTTGTATCAGCATGATATAAAAATTAAACTTCTTAGGGAATCCTCTTTTACTAATGAAATCAGAATAAAAATCAGATTTAACTGACTTCAGTGGCTTACTGACCAAACTTTACAAAGGAACCAACTCAAATTAATGATCACCCTTTAATCTTCTTTAACATAATACAGAGAATGGCTGGAGAGAAACACATTTTCTAGCTGTTTATTTCAATTGACAGAAAGCAGAATACAAATTTTGTCGATAATGTGAACAATTCCTATCCAGGTTCTCTAAAATTGTAAACTTTTCTAAAATCCATTTAATGATAACCAAATTGTTTGACATCTATTAATGCAGGCATTCAGCACAAAGTAAACTTTTAAGAATGTTTGAATTGTTATTTGGTTTGCATAACTTTTTCTGATTATATGTTCTATAATGCAGGCAGAAGTGAAATCTGAATTGAATAAAATAACATTTTTATAATGGAGAACAAATGAACAGAGCTTTCAAAAATATTTTAAAAGTGGTAACAATAATTTTTTCAAGTCTTTACTTGATGCTGCCTATCATTTCCTTTTTTTTTCCACTCATTATTTGTTTCTTTCTTCTCTAACTTCCCAATTAATACATGAACATGAAGCATGCTGTTAATTTAGATTCACATCTAAGACACTTAGGCATCTGCATCCTATGTAGTGAAGGAATAAAGACATAATCTTGTGAATAATGTTTAAACTCGGAGTCTGAGCCTGAGTCTGAGTTGAGACATGTTACTCATTGTTTATCAGGAAATGATATAATACAGCGTTTCTGTCTTTTGGGGTGTTTACATAGTCTGAATCACAACTTGAAAAGATGCACTTTTATATTCCCTGTGTTAGGACACCAAATATATTTTCACAAAGACATACAGAAATATTCTTAAAAAGCTGTGATTAGGCTTTATATGTCCTATTATATATGAAAGCCTTGTTGACACCTTTTTGATCTGTAGAAAATAAAAGCTAGCCTAATGAATGCAGCACTCTAAGGTACTATGAGTACCTTCTCAGCAGGAGGGCATTTGGTCCCCCATCTTCTACCTCTCACCTTATCAGCATAGCGTCAGACAGAGCAAGTTCTTGAATAGATCTTTTTAAATCATTATAAAGATTGCTGGGTAATATGTCTTTGGTCACTAAATCCTGAAATATGTTACCTCTGTTAAGGAGTATTTTTTTTTTTTTAATTAGAAGAATGTAGTTCCCAATTAAAGAGAAACACAGTCAGAACATTAAGAGCCGGTTTAAAAGGAGGAGGACCTTCATACCATCACTGGTCCTTCCTTTTACTCTTGTGTGTAATTCTGAATCCACCACAACCACTGTAGGCATAGTTGCTGGTTTCATGTAACCAGCCCTATATGTTAATCTGTAGTTTAAGACATCCTATAATCACAAGTGATTTTATAGCTAATAACTAACTTCCACAGACACTTTTGTTTAAGAGTTAACCACAATGAGTCTCAAGCATATTTTTAGCATTACACTTTAATGTTGCTGAACAGAATCTTGACTGAGGAAAAAAAATGTTATAAATGTAATAGTCTCTGCTTTTTCTGAGGCACTTCATTTGACTGTTTATAATACCATCTCTTTTGCAAAAAAATATTATTTTTCTTTTTTCTTCTCATATTCATCTTAGCAATTGCATCCTCTGACTTTCAGTTCTGGAGATTCATATTAAGCAGTAAATATACCTCTATCCTTGGTATAACAAACGTGGACTGTATTGTTTGTTTGGCCAGCTAAAAAAGTCTGCTTTAGAAACTCAAGGTATTCTACCTTTGTATTAAAGCATCAGGTAGTGTCTTTGAGTAGGTTTCTGTGGTTCACACAATTTTTAACTGCTTCTCTGCCTCGCTGAATTTTAATAATATGTTGTCCTGGTTCCAGCCAGGACAGGATTAAATGTTGCAGCACCTGGGAGGGAACATGGCTGGGTCCTGGAGATTGCTCTATACCACCTTAAGTCATTGCCAGGGGAATGGAAAGGGAGGCTCTTCCAGGGAAGAAGTGTTCCAGTCTAGAGGGAGCCATCTGATATTACCTGCTGTTGGGGAGGGGGGCATGAATGAGAGTGGGGTTGTTCCTTTCCTTGTGCCCTCTGTCTTTAGTATTGTTGCTGTTACTGTTCAGTTTCTTATCTCATTGGTCTTACCAGTAAATTGTTCTTATCTCAACCTGTGATCTTTGCCTTTCCTGCCTCCAATTCCCCTTCCATCCTGACACAGGGGATGCAAGCAGTTTTAGTGGGAGTACTAAATTGGAAAATACCACTCCTAAATCAAAGCATATGCCTGAAAATAAATATTGTGATTCTAAACCTTTGTTTCAAAGCTGTTTTCCACTGCACTGTCCTGTCCAAAAGCATCAGTTCAGTTAACAAGGGCTAACTGACATAGTCCCACAAAGCAGACCCCAGTCCAACTGCAGCAGTTGATGCTTTTGAAGAGCAGGCCCCTCTGCCTTCCTCTCCAAGATCTTTTTCTACTTCACAGAAGATGGTTTGACAGGCCAAGGCTGTAGCTTTTCTCCCATTTTCGGGCTGGGAGAGCAAACAGAAGAATGAGATGATGAGTAAGATCTTCATAGATAATGGATGGCAGTGTCAAAACTTTCTGGGAGATCTCTGTGTGCTGGGACCGCCATACATGTAAAGATATGTGGTTTTAGGCAAACAACCATTACTGGTCAGAAAACCCAAGAGTCCAAACAGACTGGACTAAGCAGGACAATATACAGCCTTTTTACCCCCTCATATTAGATCATGCACTGGATATTTCAGAAAATTCAGAGCCTGATAAAATAAAACCAGTCTAAGATAAAGACTGTTTCAGAAACTTTGTGGCTCCTCAGCAAAAAGTACTAGAAATCATAAAAAAAATGTTTTCTGGGGAATTCTTAGCCCAGGTTTTCTGTCATAAATAAGTTGATACATTTTTTAATCCATAGGCATTGAAATATTCCATACAATAAACATCTGAATGTTTGGAGGTTCATCCAAAGTGATCTTGTGAATTCTGATCTTATAACTAAAAGTGACTTTGACCCACACAAAGTTCTGGTAATCCAAAGTACTAGGGAAGTGTAATATTCTGCACTTCTAGCCAGAAACTGAAGATGCATTTCCTTTGGGAAATGTATGCCCTTTAAAAAAAAGATAATTAACTAAAACCAGTAAATATTCACATTATTGGAACCTGAACAACTTTCTCACTCTCTGTGGAATTCTTTTTTATTTCAGTTTCAGTCCAGAAATTACACAAACCCCATTCCAATTTTTAAAAGCAACAAGTCTTACAACCATTATGAAAAGACACAAATTCAACATACCAAAGGAGTCTGTTCATTTCTAAATGAACATCTAATTTGTTTTTAATGAAATTTGTTGCCAAACTTCAGATGATTTTAGAGCAAGTAAAATCATGATCATTGTGGAATTTCAACATAAACACATACTATGCACCCCCTTATGTGAAATGCATATACCCTTATGTGAAATAACCTTGAGGTCATCAGTAATGTAGGACAATCTTCCTATCTCAGAAATCTGGAGCAAGACTTGAAATCAGTTCTGGAGCCATTGCAAGATACCTCAGATGCTCTTGTTCCAAATATCAGTGTTTCCAAGAGCAAAACATTAAGAAAGAGAGGCTCTTCAAGCTAACATGTTTAACACTGCTCCAAAACTTTCCCCTTTAAATAATTCCAAATTATTGCTGCAAGAATATTTCATGAAAAGAGCTCAAATACAAAAATTGCAGTGGAAGCCTGCTTTTTTAGGCAGGATTTGTCACTTTCACTACCAGGCTCCTGTGTGGACCAACACAAAGTGATTTCCAGGCTCCCAGCTCTGCAAAGAGCCACTGAACAGATTTGCAGGGGCCTGTGACACAGAAAGTTTTGGGATTTCCAGCTGCAAAGGCCCAGACTCCCAGGTCCTCCAAGGTTAGAAAGCTCTTGGCTGAATTTCATCCTGGACAGCCATAAAGTCAGGAGTTTCAAAGCTCGTGGGAGCCATAATATCCAGATGCTAAGGTTTCTGGGTCAGCTTTGATTCCTAGGCACTCCAGTTCCCCCACACCCTGGGGTCTCAGGGAATCCAAGACCTGCAGCACAAAGCCAGCTCATCAGACTGGCTGTTTCTGAGCCAGGATTGCATTTCCTTTCACAGATAACTATGAATAATAGATCCTGATAAAACTGAAACATGATTTTAAAATCTTGCAACATTCCTGAAACTACCTGAATAATTGAGCAATAACTGGAAAATTACCTACAACGAATGATAAAAGGAAACACATATTAACCAGGAAATAAAACTATGCCATAACTGAGACACTTAAATAGAGAGATCATAGAATATCAACTTATAATAAATAAAAAGAGTACAAGAAGGAAAGAAACAAGACAATTATGTGGTAATGTAAATATTGAAAATCAAAGGTAATCCATGTATGGCCCAAAAAATGAATGATTTTTTTGCAGTTTTTCATAACTATTTTGCATGGAGATTGTGGAGGCAGTTGGCTATTTAGAATCTACTAATGGAAGCTCCTGTCATAAAACATCATATTTATTCGTTGAGGTTTAAAAAAAAAAATTAAAATTAGAGACAGGACTCTGTACAATTCTTCTCTCATTCTATATGAACAAGTCCAGAAAGTGCTACTGTGATGATTGAAAGTAGAGTCCTAAACTGACAACAAACTAAAAGTGACCGGCTTATTTTACTTTGAAAATAGAAATAGGTGAAAAAATGATCAAGACAAGATTTTAAAATATTAAATTATTTCCCTTCCTATCTTTAAAATCTAGTTTCCTCTTCATCTACCAATTTTCAGGATATTAAGCAGAGGTGTTTGGGGTCAGTGCGTCTTCATTTCTTAGTGTTATAAAACCTTTTGATATGTTAATTAGGAAACTCAATATTTAAATCACTCTATTAATTCCACCAAATCTGATAGACTGGGAATAGTATTTAAAGACAAAAGAAAATCCTGTTAAATTAAAGTTTTGTTACTAAGAGCTATACTTTACCCTCAAAGCAAAAGAGGTTAGTATTAGTAAGATGAATTAATGTAAATTGTCACTGCTTTCATCAGATTTATTGTTATATCTCAATTTTCTCTATCACTAGGTAAAAAATAAAGATACATGTTTCTAACAGGATAGTTGAACAGCACACTGACATATTATTTGTAATTACTTTAACATTGTACCCACTTTCAACCAAGCCAGTCTTGTTGAAGACAGATTTTTTTTCACATTTGTAATGCAGTTAGTTAATGTTCTTTCTGAAGTCACTATAAGGAGATTCTGTGACAATAAATAATAAACAAAATGTGGTAAAAGTATTCTTCCAAAATATATTTTAAGTCTGTCAAAATTGCAGATGTTTTCAGTTTTATTCAATATCCTTCATTTACAAAACATGTGAATTCCTAGATGGGACATAATCGTTTTGCATCATGTTCCTCAAGACAATGTGCTCAAGTAATGTTAATTAGTTAATGATGCCAAACTTTATTTGGATCATGTGTTGAAATAAGAGTAAATGTAAATTTTTCAGCCTCTACCAAGTATGGTATCTGAAAGAAAAAGTGACATCACCAGAAGTTAGACTACCTCCAGACAAAAGCTGGTCTTTGATAACTCTCAAAATCTCCTTTGCTAGTAGCAATCACCAATTTGAAGTGTATTTACCTCTCCCAGGTTCACTTCTCAGCATAGCTCTTTGTATGAAGGAACCTATTTATGTTTGGAAGCCCTCATTTCTAGCTGCCATTTTTTACATCCTTCAGGGTGTTGCCCAAAGAAGGGGTCTTGCAGCCGGCTATGAATCTCTTAGGCAACAAAGGAAAAACATAAAAGTAGAAAAAAATTAAAAGCAAGCATTCATTGAAGTTAGTGACAATTTAATTTGAAAATATGCTTGGAACCATATGTTCAAAATTATGTGTACATATGCAAAAGAAAACAATGCCTGTTCTGCTTCTAGTTACATTTTTTTGAACTCGCCAATGCTGTACAAATCTACAATAAACAGAAACAGAACAAGAACACTGAATATTCCAGTAAGCAGAACTAGAAAGAGTGAAATTAATAAAAATCAAACTAATATGAATACTCCATAGCCCTGATAACATAAAGAAGGCTATAAAAATATAGATAATCCCTCAAGTCCACACAAAAGCTGCTTTTTCTGTTGCAAGAAATATTTGAGGTATTGGTAGTGGAACTGTTAATTTTTTTTAGTTGAAAGTAGGCTACAATTTTTCAGACACTGTTCCTTGAAATTTTCTTATTATTCCTTCTTCCTACCAAAAATTGATATGTTTTCTACTCAACAGTTCAGTAATGTCTTCACTGCTGACACTCCTTACATTTTTACCAAACCTGCTTGTTCTTCTGCAATTTTATGTATTTTAATAAATTGTTGCCTTACATGCTGTGCAAGCGAGATGACAATGTCTTGACCTAACAGGCTAAAACTTCTAACCTAGAAGACATTTGAAAAACTGTAAATCAAACCAAAGTATGCTATTCTAAATATTTATATGAACACAGCTTTTCTAAGACCTTCAGTAGAAGACACGTGAACATACATGAAGAATCAGGTAAAATGTTATTCAGTATAGTAAACTTGGAAATACACACACAACAGCAACATATAAAAACACACTGCTTTGCTTGGCGTGTCTGAAAATTCACACCATGTGGGCTTAGGCAAATAAGTGGCAACATGGAGTCACCCATTTAAGAAATCAATTAAATATCCGTATTTCCATAGTTATTTGTTCTGCAATGAATGATACTTTGCCCGTGATAGAAAATATGTATCATAAAACAGTAGAAGAGTGTTGAAAAATTTGATCCATAACTTTGTGTAGAGACTAACCCCTTTAAAAAGGTTTATATTATGTAAGCATTTTGCAACAAATTCATCTCTCTTATTCATAATAATAGAACCATACAATCATTTAGGCTGGAAAAAACCTTTAAGACCATCAAGCCCAATGATTAACCCAGCACTGCCAAGTCCAGCAATAAACCATGTCCCTAAGCACCACATCTACAATTTTAAAGACCTTCAGGGATAGTGACTCAACCACTTCCCAAAACCAACTCTTCTAGGTTCTAAAGTGATAATATAGTAATATTTTTATTGTCTTTTACACCAATAGCCAGATTAAGTTCTGGTTGTGCTTTGACCCTTCTAATTTTCACCCTACAGAACCTCATGGCATCATTGTAGCATTCCTGAGTGGCTTGGCCCTTTCTCCATGGGTCAGAATCTCTCCTTCCTTAGCTCCAGCCAAACCTCTCTGTTCAGCCACTGCCTCATCTTTCTGCATGTGTCACTTGACAAACAGAACTAGATGTCAAATGCTTTGGTATTTCCATGCGAGAGTGTTGCTGAGGATTTGTTGCACCACAGCACTGCTCCTTTGCAC
Source organism: Camarhynchus parvulus (assembly GCF_901933205.1). Lineage (NCBI taxonomy): Eukaryota > Metazoa > Chordata > Aves > Passeriformes > Thraupidae > Camarhynchus > Camarhynchus parvulus. Next base: position 133,605,466 of record NC_044572.1, read on the forward strand.
ATCAGGGCTGGTCTCTTCAGAAATACAAAAACGGCCATTTTAAAAATTGAGTAAGAAAAGGAAATAGCATGGATGTGTGCAGGAGGTCTGACCAGTTTAATTTTCATTCCAATAAAGTAGTCCAATTCATCAAGGAGGCATCAAGATGCATTGAAAATGAGGTTTTAGAGCAAACATGAGCATTTAGAAGCCTACCTGATTTAAATAAAACCATTCCACTAACCTTGATTGAGCAGTGTAGACTTACACCTAATTTCACGCTATGAAATTAGCCCACAGAACCCAAATTTTTTGGACAGCAGTGGGAGGACTAACCTGAGAGAAGCTGGATATTTACCTATCTGTATTAGTGTGGAGAATTTTAATAGCTATCATATAAAAACTGGAGCTACCTCAGGTCGTAGTTTATTGTCAGCTGTACTTAGGTTTCTGAAGTGCCTAAAGGCACATTAGCTTGTAGCTTGTGTACCTTGGGTTTCCCAATGGGTAATAATAAGAGAATTACTGCCACCTCCAAGCTTTCTGGGGGCTATGAAGCTTATTCACTGACATTTCTAAAATGTGTTGGGATCCTGACCACAAAAGGTTGTAGAATGATCAGTTGTTGCCATACTTTAAAAAAGGAATGCAAGATTGTAAAGCAACCTGGAACCTCTGTCAATACTGAGAGAGCCATAATAGGTGTATGCATGGAACTTACAGAAATAACACTGCTTCTTTCATAGGGCCAGAAATTTAACCAGCAAAGTCTTGATGGCACTGAAATTGCTTGAGTTCCACCTTTGACATCACTACAGCTGGTATTTCTATAGCCAGAATCTTTATTTATATCAGAAAATTTAAGTAAACCATTTCCAGTAATCTGAAATATAAACATTACAATATTTTCTTCTCAAGTTTTTTTATTCATTTTGTAAATGTTGTTTAAAGCTAAAAAACCTGTGAATGTTTACTGCAATGAAATTTCATTTCTGCTAAAAATAGAAGTGTTCCTGTTCTACTATGTTGCATTTTATGCATATTATTCAGCTGTCATAAATTGTGAAGGACAAGTGATTTTTATCTACATTCTGTAATTAAAAGAAATACTGAAAAACTGCATGACTTGCTTCCATGTAATAATACTACAGAATTGTTTCTGGATTTAAGAACTAGGCAAACTATTTTATTCCATGCACAAAAGGTATCCCAAACAATGGCAATAACAGTCAAATTTTATTTGGAAACTATAGCTTTAATAAACAATTTTTCAAAAAGCACCACATAAAAGAATCACAGACATTAATTTCCTTAGTTGTTATCAAAGACAGTACAAGCTTAAAAATATGAGCAGGTTAAAAATTCAAGCAGAGAGGTCATTTATGGGGAGGGAGACTCAAGCAGCCCTTACAATTTTTGTAAATTTTATCTTGTGACCTTCACAGTAAGATTTTTTTTTTCTCACTGTGCTGCAGTGTAGAAGCACAAAACTAAAGTGTATGTGGGCTTGGTGACTTGTATATGGAATTAAAAGACATCTTTCTCATAAGAAGCCAGAGGGATGACATAAAGCCTTACCAATTCAGACATGGAGGCTCCAGCAAGTTCAGGAAGAAAAGCACCCCTGGTTTTCAGGGCAACTCTGCCCAGAGAAATTGTGGCTGCCCCATCCCTGCAAGTGTTGAAGGCCAGGCTGGGTGGGGCTTTGTGCAAACTGGTCTAGTGGAAAATGTACCTGACTGTGACTGTGGGGCTGGAAACAGATGGTCTTTAAGGTCCTTTCCAACATCAAAATTTCCATGACTCTGATATCCAGATATGCATTTCTAGTATGTCACTAAACAAAACACTGGACTGCTCTCATGTGTTCAATTGATAAAATCAGCAGACTTCTACAAAGTGATTGCCTTAGGACTAACTTGGGTGAGAGTAGAATCAGGTTCTGGTATTATCGTGGTGTATGAAGGAGAAGCCTAAATGTAATATTTGTGTACAGCCACAGTACATGGCTGTACAAGAAAAAGGATGCACTGTTTTGGTGTCCTCCTGTTTATCTGGAAACAGTTGCCTCTGCTGTTCCTTTTTTTTCTTGAAGATAGAAAGAATATGCATGTGGAATGTTGTTGATGTAGAAAAGAGCATGCAAACTGCCCCCACTGAACTAGAGGCATCTGAGTTCAAAGAGAACTATTTGTAACTTTTCTTCCAATGCCCTGGGTTTTGGTTTAATTAAGAAAAATAACTTTTAGCTGGCTAATTTAGCTCATGTGGAAGGGGAAAAAAAATCAATCTGCTGATTTTATCAGCAGGAAAATGTTTTCCAGTGACACTTCTTTCAATTCTTGAAAAAAATACAAATTTTTAAAAGAAAATTAAGATTAATTTATAAACAAAAAGATAAAAAAGAGAGGGATTACATTATTAAACTAAGAATTCTAGCCTCTTGGCTGGAAACCACAGCATTTTGGTTTACAGTTGCTCTGTACCATGAGGCTGCTGTTACCTGAGGTCTCAAGACCTCTGATTGGAGTCTCTATTTTAGGAGTTTGGAGAGTTTTCTATTTTAAGGTATTTTGAAAAAAAAAAACCAAAAAAAACCCCCACCCTAAGCCATTTCCGGATTGGTTTCAGCAAAAGAAACACAAAAAATGACTCAAATGTCCACTAGATGCCAGATAGAATCCAAGACTAAGTTTAAATTAAGATAATCTGCCTGCTTGAGTGCTTCTGTTTCAACAAGTATCTCAGTTCCTCTTTGGTATTTTAAAGGACTGAAAGGAAGAATAGTGAAAAAAAAGGTAAGAAAAGTTGTTTTTATATTCTTTTTGACATGAAATAAAAAGGAAATACTGAAAATATCTCTATAAAATTATTCTTATGAGATGTACCTCACGATCCCCCTTTCAGGCCTGGAGAGTGCTTGGAGTAGGCTGGATGCATACTGAAAGCTGTACACTGAATCCTATCCTCAAATGAACAAAAATATCTGAGCTTGTCTGCTTCTCACAGGCTGAACTTGAGTTCTCTTCTTTAAGCTACAGCAGATTGTTATTGGATTGTTCCATTGATGCCAGTGATTACACTGTTTCTAACTTATGCTGTTGTTCCAGGGCTTTCTAAAGGTGTTTGTTTGTTTGTTTGATTATTATAAAACTGCCCCTGCTCACAAATTTAGTTGGTATCTTTCTAGGTGTGTGGAGGAAAGAACTGGCTGGGGATAGAGACCATGTTATCATTTCATATCATGCTGTGGTACCCCACAAATTCATGTTGACACAATGCAATGATTGTAGAGCATATTGTGAGGAAGAACATCATCCATTTTTTTGCCTCTGATTTTCTATAAATAACAGACTTCAGTCTCCATGGGTGCCAGGCTAGTGTTTTGCAACATACCACTCCAACCCTTTAAAATTCCTCCTGACCATATGGGAATTTCCTGTTTTGCCAAATAGATTTGCCTGGATAGTACTGGGGTTTGTCTGTCTCTTACTAGAGAGAAATCTCCTTATGTTAGGGCAGAAACCTTTTGATGTAGGTGAACCCAGATAGCTGGTACCAGAAGGTAAACCTGGAACTTTTGAAAGTGACAGGAGAAGAAGAAAGGATGGAGTCAGCTTAAGTTGGGTGGGCCTGAGGTTGGGAAAACCCCTTTTGGGAAGAGATATTGAACTTAGTTTTTTCCTGCTGATTCACTGTGAGCAGCATCAGGACAAGCTCCATATGGATACACCAACATCACATTGCAAATGAGAGTCAAGACCTTTTTCTCAGTTTCTAATCCTCTTGAGACTCTTTAATGATAATAGTTTGGGTTTGCAGACTGTGTTGAAAACCTCCTTTGAGTTTTTGTTCCCATAGAAAATTACTAGCATTTCTAATTGACTTTTTTGGTAAGATCTTATGATAACAACACCTGGAAAATATAATAGCAGTGCCAGGCTAAGCCTAAGAGAAGCAAAACCAAAATTAATATCCATTATGATAGAAAAAAACACTGAGCAACTCTGACTTAGGTTGTCTCAAAACATAAAGTTTCTATTCCATTATGAGTAGTATTCTAAAAATAGTCTTCCTTCAGCTTTCTTATAGTCTTTCTGAATGATTGTACTATGGAAGTGAAAACCTGACAGCATTCAAAACCATGCTGATAGAAGTAACACTCAGCTGTCATTTTGAAACTTAAGCATAATGAAAATGGGAAATATACCCTAAAACACATTTTCAGTGTCCCATCATGGTGAGCTATAGCCCAGAGAAAAAATAAAAACAAAGACAAAACCAAACAGGACTAATTCTAGTGATGAACAATCAGAGTTTTGATCGTGATTTCAGGAACTTTGTATGATTTTGGTAGAAAAATAATGAATAAAAATGTTGAAGTAGTCTTTAAAAAGTCACATGAAAAAAGATGTCACACTTGGTACATATTTTATGGATCAAGAATTCATGTCTTAACTTCATGCCCATAATAGTGCAACAAAAACATTTTCAGTCTTGCTCAATTCTGCTTCCAGGAAATACCCCAGGGGGTGAGTGGCCAAATTACTAGATGTTTCCAAGATGTGTTGGAGTACTAAATCAAGGCTCAAGGAAACTTTTTCTTTTTCATTTTTTCCCTCTTACTTCTAGGGTTTGTAAGGCAGGTTTTTTTTGTGTGAGCTATTAATGTAGAACACAACAAATGCTCTTACTGGTTTAGCACTAAAGAAATACAATCACTAATCCTAGCTTTAAAAACTGAATTCTTGACAAGTTCTTTTATTTCAGTCCGTATTTAATTTTATAAATATTTTTACCGTTGGTACATCCATTTTACTTTAAAAGTCAATATATAAATATGTTGAATAAACAATTACATACTAAATTTATTTCTGTTTTGTATAGTGGCTTGTTCAGCATGTGCCATAATGGTTATCACACACTGACAAAAAAAAAAGGTATTTAATGATAAATGTTTCTTTAGGTAAGCTGTGCAAGGAATTATAATTCTCCTTTTTTTGAACTTTTTGTCAATTTTCTCTATAAAAAGTCTCTGGACTTCTCATTCTCTCCCACTTATCCAAAAGAATAAAATATACTTGTGCTTGTTCAGTGTAACAGTGGAATTCCAATTCAGTTCTACCCCCTGTTGAAGTCTGTGAAAAGTAGCTATGTCCTTGTCCTAACATTCCAATTATGAAATTAAAACAATTTATTTTACTTGGTTAAAGCTTGCCTCATGAATATTTGAGACATATATTCATATGCCTCATTCATATTCCACATTTGAGGACCCTTGGAGCATTTGAGGTCAAGTTCTTAGATCTTGCAAAATTTAAGTCAGCAAATTTGGGCAAATGCCTTTCCAGTATTCATGACCTCTAGTTCATCATCATAAACTGTCCAAGGTGCTTGACTGATGCTAGTAAATTGTTTCTTCACTTAATGGTATAAGCAGCAAACACGAATACTGCTTATGAGTTTATAATTGATAGCTGCAAGGGCATTCCTGGTGACAAAGTGACACATTAGCTACAACCTGTAATGCCCCACATGGTATTTGAGTTCCATTCAGCATTTCAGCCTGGGATGCATTTTAGATATACCTTGATAACCAGCAAAATTTGGAGAATTTCTGGTTTCCTCATTAAAACAGGATGCTGAGCATCTTCTCTTACTTGCTTTTATATTCTTAAGTTTAGAAAAAGAATTATCGTGTTCTTTTAAAAAAAGGAAATCTTATTTTGATTATGATGAGTTTTTCTTCAGCAGGCTTTACTACTGCTGAAATACACAGTATTATGACATTTGTAGGGCCACACACCTGTAAACAGTTTACATCTGCATTGTTTCAGGACATTTTACTGAACACCATGCTGTATACCAAAGTAATTTCTCAGTCTCTTCTGTCACATCAGGACAAGGTACCTGGTTGTGTGTACTTTAGTGTTAGGTTGGTACCTTGGCAGTCACAAATTTGTGGATTGTATCATTTACCCACCTAGGAATTTTTAATCAAATCTTCAATCAACCTCAAATGGACAGACTTATTGCTCTGAAGCACCACCTTCACCTCCCACCTTATATTTAGCCTTTTCTATATCTCTCTGGGTCCCTTACACTTTCCCTGAGCTGATCCTTCCAAGACTGATGGTCCACAGATAGAAACTGAGTCATCAAGACCAAGACATTTTGTTTCCAATTATTATTGAATTAATTCTGCTATAATCATCTTTTACCTTTAACCATAATCTTGTGGTACGTGGCAAACGCCTCTTCCCCTGTGTGCCTCTGCAAATACAGTTGTCTTGCTATGCTTCCCTGCATAAAACTTTGGTATTGTAACAGGAAAAAACAGTTATTTTAACAACTGACACGAAGGCAGAGGCTCTAATGGTTAAGCTGTGGGATGTCATGGAGGTCAACGATGTCAGAGGAATATACAAAAGAATATTTATTGCATCAGCCAGAATTCTTAGAAAAGCCAAGAGATCCAAATGGATCATTCAAGAAAAATGTGAAGAGAAACAACCTTAATCATCGCCTCTGTATTTCACAGGCTAAAGTGATAAAGAATTTTGCAGTCCATATCTCCTCCACACAAAAATAGCAACAGAGAAAAACCTTCTAGCAGAGCATTGATGGCCTTTCCCACTGACAAAAGTGACGCAGGAAAGATAGGTGGCCCTTGACCATTTATCTCTACTGTGGTAAGTCACACACAGAGTGGAGTATGAAGTTTTAGCCAAGGAACAAAGGGGAATAGTTCATTCAGGAAGAGATTAGATCATCTCTTTGAGCAATTTTCCTTCTAAGCAGATCTTCAAAATTCCAGGCACAGCACCAAAGGCTTCATGGTTTGGGGGTTTCCCATTACTGTGTTGATTTGCTGATGTGGCCTAGAAGGCTACTGGAATTTCCTGATGAGTTAAGACTGGGAAGGGTAAATATTTAACTATGACACAAATAAATACACTCAATACTTAAATGACAAAGCTCTAAATCCTCATTTCTGTTACTTTTATCTGCATATGAATGTCCAATATTTGAAAGGTTGCAGCAGTCTTGAGTTCTTTGGTGTTGCAGGAGACTTCAAGGAAACAGATTTTATACAAAGTATTTCTCTGAGATTTCAGAAATATTGAGTAATTTCTGCACAGGACTTTCAATTAAAAAAACCACATTTTTTTAGGAATAGTACTCTGATAGTGGTAGTGATATAATTATTTGAAGATCCTTCCTTTTTGAGACACAAATGCATGACTCATAAGAGAAGAGAAAGACGTGTAACTGACCCTATGATTCACCCTCACTATTACCCACACACTGAACTGATGGCAGAGTTTTAAAGAAATTATTTATTTAATACAGTTTTCTTTCCTTCAACATACTTCTGCATGAGAACTAAAATTCCTAGAAAATAAATACTGCTAAAGCTACTCAAAGCTGAATATATGAAAGTGAAAATCAGCACTGTTAAACAGAACCATGGGTGTTTTAATACAAATTCAAACATTCATTTAATACATTGCCTAGAAAAAGAAAACAAAAAAATATATCATTTAACAACAAATAAGATATTTTTTCCTAAATCTGCACTGTGCAAGACCATATTTGCAGGCAAGAGATTCCAAAAGAAAAAAAACACTTTTATAAACATAAGCTGACAACTCTAAAACATTCATAAATAATATGATCCAGAGGGCAGGCAAGTCCACAACAATCCTGAAGATAAATGTAAATGCATCTCTAGAGATTGTAAGAGGACTTCTCCTTTGATTTTTGCAGGTATTTAAAATATGTTCTGTGAATTTGGAGTGTATAAAGGTGAAATATTAAAATACATGTCAAAATATTAAATTTACATATCAAGATTCAGATTTTTTTCACCTACCATCAGGACATATGAATCCCACTTTAAAGAATGAATGGCCTTTGGTAATGACTCAAAGTTTGCTGCAACATTTAAAATAGTGGGCAGGACCACTCATCTGCCTCAAACTCAGTGCTTTTCTCTTTGAAACCTTGCAAGTTACATCTGCAGTTTTAGGTTGGTGGATCACAGATCAGGAAGCTAAAAGTCTGACTGCTAACAGTATTATCCCTAAGACTTAAATTTTGTAACTTAAATAGGATCTTTTAAAAAAATGTTTTGCATACAGAAAGCCTTTAAGGGAAGTTCAGATGTGAAAGAAGGAAGGATCAGTCTATAAATGGCACATCACCCTGCAGTAGAAATAATTTTTAAATTCAAAACTGATTAGCACCAATCTGATCATCTGTGAACTAGTGTGAAAGAAGCCATGCTGTCAAAACCAGACAAATTACCTTCTAAGGTTGTCTGCTCATACTCCAAATTTTCTCCCATAGTTCTCTAGTCTTGCCTTAATTTCATCCTGGGAGGAATGCCCAGATTTTATCCTATCTCTACTGTGATCTCTCAAGCCTCCTTGGTACAAGAGGAAGAGAAAGAATACCAGCACCCAAATTCTCAGGCAGAACAGAATCAGAAGAAAATTCAGCTAACTGGATCAAGTTAATTTTTGCTGTTTCCATACATTCCTATGTCAGAAGGAATGCCTGGTACCTCTATCTGCAACAAGACAACTAGAGACAACATGACAGACAAATAGCAAGAATTTTAAAAATAAAAATCCCCAGAAGAAGTGATGAAAAATTATAGCTATACACCTCTGACACTTTTCTATTAAAGAAGCAGATGTCATGCATGCATGGAGCACAGCCAGGTTTGTCTTGCAACATAGGCACATGTAAGGACAGAAACGTGCCTGGGATGGGGAGAACAAAAGTCCAATACTTTTTCCAGAATACATGAAAATTCCTGCTTCATATACATTCTGGAAGGAACAAAAGCAAATGTGCCTTTGTTAAATGTTTTTTCAGCAAAGCAGCTGGGGAATTGTTCACACAGAATTAATGCATGTACAACAAACAAGATTTCATCTTGCTGCCAATATTTTTTTTAAGCCAACAGGTCATTTTGAGGAGAACAGATTGATAGCAGGTACATTGGTATAAAACATGAAAATGGATTTAAGACACAACATTTAAAAACAAATTTCCAAGTATCTTAAAACCAAACATTCCAAAGACCAAAATGCATATATGTGTGCAGACATTCATGCTCCAGACTGAGTTGTTGAAGGGAAAGAAATTTTACAGACTTCTTAGAGAGCTTTTCATCATCCACTTTTTACTTACACATCTTCTACACAGATTTTCCAACTGCAACATTTTACATGGACTTTCAGCCTATTTCTCTCTCCTTTAAGAAAAGATTAGTAACACAGATCATATGATTCATCACATACTATCATATAACAGACCTTTAAAGTACCTCTCCTAAAGACACACCTATTCCACCACGAAACTAGCATAGTTCTCTTACTCTTACCCTTTTCTTATTATTTCCTTTTCTTTTCTTTTTTCATTTCTCCTCCTAGAAGCTAGTCAAGAAAGTTTAAGAAATTTTCTTCAAGGTAGCTCCATGGCCTTGAATACAGATTTTCTATATGACTTCCTCTAAGCAATTACTGCAATATCTAACAATTTTTTTGGTGGGTTTGTTCCATTTAAATCTGAAAGCAAATCATTTATATAGTGTAACTTGAGCATCTTTCTAGCTGACCCTGCACCTGTCTTGCTTTGACCATCTGCATCATATATAAGTTCAGTGCTGACTGTAATTCACTGTTAGGTCTTGTTTAGACAAGAAAGTTATGCTGGTTTGATTTGTATCAGTTTTAAACAGGGATAATTAAACTGGAGCAAGTCCCTGATTAGAATTCTTATCCCAGTTGAGTAGTGAATTACACTGTCTTATATTAAGCTGATTCCTAACTAAGATAATGAAAAGTGAATCTTGATCTTTGTGCAGAAATATTAATGAAAATGCAGTGCAAATGTGCAACAATTTACGGCATTTCTAAGTTATCCTTCCAAGTGAATATTCACCACCCTGGTGTTTCATAACACTGTCTAAAATATGCACATGTGGTTGCAGAAAAATAACCTTGTGTTAAGTACAGCTTGTTTCATAAGAAAAAGTTTTTTCTACAACATATGAAACCATTTCAATTTCCTTTTCCTGATCAAACTTCAACCCATTAACAAGAGAGGAAATTCTTATGCTACTGGGAAGACTTTTACACCAGGACTGTTTATTCAAGACACTTGAGCTGCTGGTGTTAAAGATGAGTTCACAGCAAACTTAAACCTTGATACTGGTTGTACAATGTCCTCATTTACTAGCTCTTCCTTGTCTGCAATTGTTGTAAATACAGACAATAAGACTGAACTAAGCTAAACTGTAAATTGAGATGAATAAAAGTAGACGGTTAAGTATCTTCACCTTCCAGATTTCGCTTGCAATAGGTCATGTAAATGACCCCAGTTTTGATAAAAACAAGTTTATGCAAAATTTTTGTTAATTTTGGCAAATTAATGAAATTAATTGTTTGTTAATTAACATTTAATTTTGTTAATTCACAAAAATAAACATTAGCATTGGATAACAAGGTATTCCTTGCTGGTCATGAGAATCTGTACAAGACTCAGTTCCTTGCAGATGGATACAGGTTGGAGCAGCAGCTTGATGAGTTTTAAAAACCTTGCAAGAATGAGGACTATTCTGTGAGCAGGACACAAATAACCCATTTAGCCAACTGCAACTTTTGATATTCTTGGCTTTACAGATGTATATTCATTGTATTTGTCTGCTTATTTTTTATGAACTTCTTTAGTTACTTATAGTTACTTTCCTTATAGCTACTTTATAGTTACTTGCCTTCCAAATGATTTTTAATCTCACAATTTTCTGTAAATATTGGAAACATTATTATAATACATACACTGTTAAGAGCACAAAATACTTTCCACAAGAAAGACTCCAAAAGCAACACAAAAAGTAACATATTAAGCCTCCCAACAGCATTGTGAAATTGAGTAGTGGTGCTAAATCTGTATTAGGGAAACTGGAATACTTAAAGTTTACAATTTCCTAGCAGTCACAAGTGAAGTCCATACTGCAGGCAGGGACAGAAGTAAAGCTTAAATCCATCACGCTTAACTGAGGCATTTAAATCAGTAAGCAAGCTGCTCAGGATTTTCCTGGGGTCAGTGAAGAGAAGCAGGGACTTCCACAGAACAGTTCAGACAGCTGAGTCTTCCTCTGGGCTTGCTGCTATCTCTTGACACAGCACTAAGAGATTCCCCACAGCAAAGAAAAAACTATTTGGGTAACTGGCATTGTCCTGGAGAAGCTGGCAGCCAGTGACTTGGACAGGTGCACTCTTTGCTGAGTTAAAAACTGGCTCTAAGACTGGGCCCAGACTGCGATAGCGAATACTATTTCCAGCTGGTGGCCAGTCACTCATGCAGTCCCCAAGGTTCAGCACTGGGGCCAGCCCTATTTAGTAACTTTTTTAATTAACTGGATGAGGGGATCGAGTGCATCCTCAGTAAGTTCACAGACTACACTAAGCGGGTGGGAATGTTGATCTGCTGGAGGGTAGGAAGTTTCTGCAGAGGGATCTGGACAGGCTGGATCTGTGGACCAAGGCCAACTGTACGAGGTTAAACAAGGCCAAGTGCTGGGTCCTGCCCTTGGGTCACAACAACCCCCTGCAGTGGGAACAGTGGCTGGAAAGCTGCCCAGTGGTAAAAGACCTGGGGGTGCTGGTCAGCAGCAGCTGAATGTGAGCCAGTGCATGTCCAGGCAGCCAAGAAGGCCAATGGCATCCTGGCCTGGATCAGAAATAGGGTGGCAAGCAGAATTAGTAAAGTGATTGTCCTGTACTGGGCACTAGTGAAACCACACCTTGAATGCTGTGTCCAGTTTCAGGCCACTCAATTCAAGAAGGAGAGTGAGTGGCTGGAGCAGGTCCAGAGAAGGGCAACAAAGCTGGTTTAAAGATAAGCTTAAAAAAGTGTTTAAAGGTGAGTTGTATGAGGAGCAGCTGAAGGAGCTGAGGTTGTTTAGCCTGGAGAAAAGGAGGCTAAAAAGGGACTTTATCATTCTCTACAACTATGTGAAAGGAGGTTGTAATGAGGTGGTGTTGGCCTCTTCTCCTGAGCAGCAAGTGACAGGACAAGAGGAAATGGCCTCAAGCTGTGCCAGGGAAGGTTCAGGTTGATGTCAGGAAAAAAGTTCTTAATTGAAAGGGTGGTTAAGCATGGGAACAGGCTGCCCAGGGAATTAATGGAGTCACTGTCCAGGAAGGTGTTCAAGAAATGACTGGATGTAGCACTTAGTGCAATGATTTAGTTGACATGGTGATGTTTGGTTCAAAGGTTGAACTTGATCTTGGAAGTCTTTTTCAACCTTAATGATCCTATGATTGTATAATTATAAGTTTGGGTGGGATGATGCAGACCTGACATACCCAACCTCATTGCTTTTCCCCCAGTGCTGTTTTTTTTTCTCCCCAGGACACACAGCACTGTGGAGTAGGTTGCTTGGTTGAATGGGAACAATGAGTTCTCAGCACTCTGAAAATTACATAGCATTTACTGTATATCAGTTTCGTTTAGAAAAGCTCTCAGTGCTCCAAATGAGATCTCCCAATGGGCATCTCGGTTGGACAATTCTGATGACTAATAAATGTAATATTTTATTGTTACCAGAAATTTCCTAATTATGGCTGTCATCACTGTAAATAAACACATTTGGTTCCTACTGAACATTATGATAAAGCCTTCCCTCCAAGCATGGGAAATATTTTTTTAAGTAATTTGCTACCAAATGTGGCAACATGTGAAGCTGTCCTTCAGTCTAATTCCCTGATCCTTCTGCTTCTAAAAAAAAGTTTAATTGCCAAATAAATTATTCTCCAATAATGTAAAGCTTTCAGGCATTTCCACATTTGAAGTATTGCCTCTTTCTTGTGGGTACATCAGAATATTCCAAGGACTTGAGCAATTTGACTAATAAAGCTTTGAAAAGCAGGCATGTTTTTGGCCAATAGATTTTGGGGGAATATAAGCAATTTTGGATTTACACTCAAACGTTAATCTTCTTGGAGCAAGTTTATTTACATCAAGTTACTTTTACTCCTTAAATTTGGATTTTATACGTATATACTTGCTCATTGAGTAGTACACTAAGAAATCCCACTCATTTGTATTCCACCCTTTGTTTCACGACATTTGTGGGAACTGCACTTCAAATATCACTAGGATGAGGCTCTCCTTTGGATATGAGAATTCATTGACTCCAAAGCAGAAAGGAGGACCCGGATTAATAAGCAGCCTCTGCGTCTAAAAAACAAACACAGGTTTGAGCTGGACACCAAATAATGCCCAGTTTTGAATGCAACTTTCTCACTGTTTTCTTTTAGCTCTGGTCTACCTAGAAAAAGGAAAGATTTACTGGAAGCCATTCTTTACACAGCTCTGTTAGTAATGCTCATACATGCAGAATAGCAGGTTCCAAATCTGTTGACCGCCTTTTGTTTGTGGGAGTTTCCAGGAGTTCATCATGCATCTCCTGGTTGCATTTAACATCCAAATATCATGTGAACTTTTAGGTCACATGTTACATTGCAAAATGCCCAATGAAAGATAATTATAAATAAAATGGAACTTTTAACATTTTTTCTGATAGTTTAACTCATGAAAATTGGTTTCTTAATATGAAAAAATTTTCACACACACACACGCACAGTGACTGTCTCCATCTTTATATTAACATAAATTTGTCTGATAGGACATGATTACAGGTCTTTAGATCTGTACTGCCCAGGGTAGGTTCTGTCACATTTTCACTCAGCTTGCTGTGTCATATTTCCACTCTGCTTCACAGCAAGAGTGACAGGTAAGGGATTTTCCCATATTCAGCAAACCATATAAAATCCAAGGCAAAAAATCAGCCACTCCACACATATAAGCATATTATATTTCATTGCAGAAAACAATAGTTAAGCCCTGATGGTAAAGACAGCGCAAAGGGACAGACTTTCAGTGGAGTCACAGCACACAGTGACAGACACTGGTCTTTCCAAAAGCCATGTGTTTCTACATAATGTCTGGCCCCCTCAAAACCTAGATCCCTTACCTGCTTAAAACCTAGGTGAGCATTTGTGTTGTTACTGTTGCAAAATAAGGAAGTCAACAAAGACCACAAAAATAATTTTGTATATTTATTCTGAGAATGAACTTTAGACTATCAAATGGTTACAGATATCCCAGAAAAACTGCTCATAATGTGTTTCTTTAATGACTGAATAAAGATAATAATTTCATACTTCCTTGGTTATAGATGGTGAATAACAGAACTCTGAAGGGAAAGAAATTGAGTTATGGCTGCTTTTTTTCCTTTTTTTTGGTTTATCTACCTTCTTGTAATACTTGTATGTGTTAGCTTTTAATAGTATACTATCATTAAGCAATATTTTTAAGCTTTTATAGTACTCTGCTTAAATAATGAGCTAGAAGAAAAGAAGCAGTGGATCATGTAAAACTCACTCATTACTGTCATAACATTGTTTCTGCCATTTAGACGTCAGGAAAAGTATATGAAACACTCATCTATAGAGTTATCCTGAATGTACACTGAGTCCATCAATACTGTAAGTTCAGCAAGCCAACAGCAACTTCCTAAGCAAGACATGATGATAACATTTCATGTAACTCCTCTTTGGCAATCCTTAGACACTGCAACTAAATACCAAAGAGTGTCACGTGAGCCAGTCAGTTACTGCAAGAAAGAAAATGTGATGAACTGTTTGTTTTGAACTATCAGTATAAACATATTGCAGAAATGAAACCCAAGCTTAAACAATGGGGAAAGTTATCCGGTATTAAAATAAACAGTTCTAGGAAAATCTCTAAAAATGTTTACCAAGACATCTTCTTTTGTGGAGTTTCTGTGCAGAGCATTTTGTCATGTCCCTGGTTTGTCAGCCAACCCCAGTTACACTGATTATAGATATGCAAATTACAATGGACAAGGCTGGGCCTTAATTGCCTATAATTGGCTCCCCAAGCAAGGGCATTTTTATCCACAATCAAGCTTGTAGATCATCAAAGAAGCAATTTTGCATTAAGAAAATATATTTTTTTACAGAAAAGTATACTTGTTTTGCTTCCAAAAATCTGATAGTTTGGATATTAAATAACATTTTTAAATTAAAATTAAGGCAAGCCATGATTCTTACAAAATTTCACAGTAAGTATCTTTCAAATATCACAGAGGAGCATTTGTGCTCAGAAAATAATTCACTTTGCCAAACATTGGCTATGTAAATTTTTATTGGAAGTTGTATATATTACCTGAAGTAATAAACACAACACTTTTATATAAATCAGACTATTTATAAAATTCTTAAACATTCTTTCTGATTATAAGTATTCTCTTCCAGTAAAAGACCTGCAACTGTTAATTATTCTTTAGTTCAATCACAGCAGGTGCATTGTAAAATGCTGCCTAGTGTAGAAAGTTTAGGGGGAAAAATGAATGCAGAGTATAAAAAATTAGATGGAAGATACCTACGTAATATATTCATTACACTTGAGCATTATGCAGGTTTTGAAAGGAAATGAGTTATGGCTGAGATGCTTTGTAGTGGCAACAGCAACAAAGCAAATTCAGTATTCAGAGATGCTATAAAGGAGCTGCATCAGCCTCATTTGTTCAGAGCGAGACATGGTCCTTCACATAGAGAAACAGGTCCTTTCATTCCAAGGAAAACTGACACATGGGGATACATGCATAATCCCAGTTTTATGCTAACCCCTGGGAGCAGGACATTGGGGGCTGGGAGGGAAAGGAGGAGGGGAATAGTTCTGCCCTCAGCCAGTTTTACAATCATTGCAGAAGAAAACAGCCCTAATATAAACCCTTTTCACTGGGCTTCCTACCTGTTTAATCACTTCCCTCCGAAGTGTGAGAGGACTAACCCTCAGACATTCACACTCCAGAGACTCATATTTCCTCATGATCACTGTGAAACAGTGATCTTAGTTCAGTCTCTAGTGGACAAACACAGAATAAGTTAAGTCTTAGTAGCATGATTCAGCAGGCAATTTCCTCAAGTAAAATCATATGTGTATAAAAACAGAAAACAACTTTCCTCTTTTTAGTGCTTGTCTTAGCCTGCCAAGGCACAGTAAAATAATTTATTTTCCTCTACATAAAACATCCACTTATTTCCAGCCCTATATTCCCCAAGGTAGATCAAGACATTAAAAAATGAGGGAAGTAGTCTGAAAATTAAATGCTTGGTTATATTTTCTGCACAGAATCTTTTCTCTCTTGCTATGGCCAGATATGCAAGGAAACCAATATAATTTACCAAAAGCTTAGGAAATCCTCTCTAAAAATTCTAGTAGAGTTAGAGGGGTGGGGGGACCTGTATGTGCTTTTTTAACATATTTATGTCTTATGTACTGTCTGGATGAAACAAAACTTGTAAATGAGATAGGTTAGCAGCAGCTGTGCTAATATGAAGTTTCAGCCCAGCTAGTAGAGTCATTAGAATTTTATTGATGTTCATTCTTAGTAAGAACTTGTGTTGGAGTTAAATCCTGTATCTCTCAAGTGGGTAGATACAGAAGTTTTCTTGTACCAGATTACATGACTAGCTGCATCCCTCAATTGTGTAATTTTCTAAGTTTTGCCAGGTCAAAATGGCAGCATGTGAATGGGACTATCACAAATAGCTGTACACAGTCTGTTTATTTATTTTAACTAGTCAGCTACCCCAAAGCATTTTCTTTAGCAAGGTATGGATAATATCTGTGCAGGACATGTAATTTTACACACGTGAGTAATCATGCTGACTGGGACTGTTCATATGAGTGAAATTATTCACATATTTAAGCCTTTCAGACCCAAATTTCATAAAAATAATTACTTCTATTAAGTTACTGCAACACCTTGAAACCCATTTTCCCCTTTCTACAAAAGAATACACATATATAGACACAAATTGAAGCTGGCTGTCAAGACCAGTGTATTCAACACGGTTAAAAATGTTTACTGTGAAGTTTTAGAAGGGTAAATGCCTATATATTTTCCTGTTTCTTTGCAGCAATCAGCTGGGTAGAATAGTATTACAGGGTCTGTTTATGGAGGAACAATGATATTCTTAACCCAGTGCACTTAAATGCTGATTTTTGTAAATGCTCCCTTTTGCTGTCACAGTAGCAGGTATCCTGCATGACATCTGAGCTGAATCTGTGAATTATAAGTAGAGCTTATAAGAACTTGGTAAGCTCTGTCAGTAGAGTCCCTGGAGGATTTTTGTGTCCTCCGACTCACATGCATCCATAGTTTCTTGAAAAATGCCTCAAGAAGTCACATCTTTCAGTAAAGTGAAGAAAATTCAGCTCCCAAAAGCAATGTCACTAGGAAGGGTGCACTCTGGCTAAAACATTTTTCTCCTACACAGCCAAGAACTGTATCAGTCCTTATTAGTTGTGTTATCCTAGAAACTAATGAAAACTTTGAACAGCATAAACATCCCCCAAAGAAATCATTTAGTGAGAAACAAAAAAAGAAGCACTTACTTTTTGCAGCCACTGAGTGTAATTTTCCATCACATGTTCCAGATGTTGTAGTTTCTGGGAAGAGAAATCCTGTTCCACGTGAGGAGCATCTCTCTGAAGAGCATTTGTGTTGTACTGGTCTGTTGTGCTTTCACGACAGTTCCCGTCCTGTTCTGGCAGAATGAAAGTGTAGGTGCACTGCCCGTGCTGAACCCGGTTAAATCTTCTCCCACTGCCTTCTGGACCCCGACGCTGGTTAGTACAGCCTACAAGAGCAAGAATCACTGCCAGGAAAGCAAAGGAAAAGAAAACTGACATGTTATTATTACTTTCCTTTCCTGCTTTAAGAAAAACTTTTTCTTCCTCTTTCTTTAAATTTGTTCTTAATTTCCCTCAAAGTCTTTAAAAAAGGATCAGAGCAGCACACTTTAAGAATCAAGCTTGGATAAACTGGTTGTTTTTTTTTTAAATTTCACTGTGAGGATAGCTTCCTTAGTTAAAATTGGGAATATTTATTGCATAGTAGCTAAGATTTATTGTTTCCTCTCTGTTACAGTCCAGCATGTAGCCTGCTTTAGTCAGCTGCATATGCATATCCCAGTCTCTTTCCCCTACACTATCTGCTGCAGAACTGCTATTTTCTCTCAGGCTTCAGTGAGTTTTATTAAGGTTGCACTTTCAAGCCAAGCTGGAAGCAAGCAGTCTTTCACAAGATGACTTGACAGGAATGCGTGTATGAGTGCGCCCCTATGCTAAGGATGGCTGATGGCTCAGTACAGAGGGATCATCTTACAAACTGGCTGGATGCATGACCTCAATCCTGCATGTCTGCCCAGCCCCTGCTGCACACAACTGCTGGGGGCTTTGGGCAAATTCACGTCATTTTAATAAGTAAGTCAGTCCACCTTAATACACTTCATATGTTTGCACTGACCTATTAAAATGTAGATAAAGTGTAGAAGTTTGTTGTAATCCCTCTGTAAATATACAAAGCAGTGAAATTAAAAATACTTTCAGTTCTGCTCTGAACTGTATCTATTAAAGAATTCTAGGTCGGGCTTACGACACTTACAGGAAGAAAAAGTTAAGTTTAACCCTCACTAGGTTTATCTAATTTTCTAAGACAGTTCTGTTTCTTTAACAGCTTTCAGAGAGCTGTTTTACATCTTATATTGAAGTTAGGGTTACCAAATAGTAATTGCAAAAGGCAGTTCAGAAGGATAATAATTTTCTGTGTTTGGTATCTAAATGAAGGTAACTAATTAAAAACCAGTGAGAGATGGTGACTGAACTATTCCAGATTATCTTCTGTACCACTGCATAGTTATCCCATGCATAACACCAACTTGCAAGTCTGTTTGGGCCATACAGGCACCCTGTGTTACATGTGGAAACTTCCTGTGGGGCAACTTCCTCAGAATAAGGCTGTGGTAATTGCTTAAAATACTATCTTAAATAATGCCTTTGGTATTTTCTAGAGACAAATAAAAAACGTACAGATTACAAACAGGACTGGAATATTTATGAAATTCAGAGGAATTTGGATCTGAGTTCCTGCACTAGTTGTTGTTAAATAAATATCAGCCAAAACTAATGTGGAGCACTTTGCACAATATTTCCCATGAAAGTAAGTAGTCTTCTAAATAGCAATAGTGTATCACTAAAAAAAAAAAATCAAGGAGATCTACTTGCATAAATACTGAGTGCAAACAACTTCAGCGCTCATGTAATTGTGACCTGTATCACAACTACCATGTCATTCTAAAATAACTGCCTGGAATATTTAGCCAGGCATCTGTCCTGTTCCCATGAAAACTATTCCTATTCAAACTGCAAAATATCTTGCATCTGGAAAGAAATCACTGCATTTGAACCAATAAGTAGTATTCCCTACAATAAAATAGAAAAAATGAGAAATTCATATGTTGCTCTAAATTTTTATATATCCAATATATAGAGAGAGGGGAAAAAAAGGAAGACTACAAAGCAAAAAGCAAAGCATCAATGCTGCTGTTGCTTTGAGCAAAATCAGAATATCCTTCCACCTCTGAACTGATCAGGCCAACTTAGCACTTGTTTTTCTGCTTCTGAAAACCAAACTCTTTGTTTTCTTCCTCACACACAGGATTTCTCATAACTCACCATCACCACCAGAACTAATGGTGCTGGGGTTTTTTACACTGTCTTTGCAATTATTGTGAAATATATTTCTGAGGTATTTGCTCATCTAAGATCAGAGATGAAAAAGGAAGAAAATGGTAGGATCAGACACTGAACAGAAGGGTTAGCAAAAAAGCAGCTATTCTCTCTGAGGCAAAGCAAAAATACCAGAGCACAAACATGGCAACAATACATGCTTTTCTTGTAAGTAAAAAAGAGTACTTTATGAAAGGGCCTCAGAGCAGCTGAAAGAGGGATAGCAAAGGTGGGTGTACAAAGGCTTCCTAGATTTTTAGTTGATATTTTCAAATATGAACACACATTTACACAAATGCCTCATTCATTTTCTGCAGAGCATTTAAGCATCAGATTTATTCACATGCAAATATGGAAAAACGAGATTGCAAATTTACAATTGATGTTTTTCAGATGAGGATTTCACAGAAGAGCTGGCTCACTTTGTTGCTGTTACATGGCCCCTTCCTGCTGCCTTCTGTCCCCTTCTTCCTGAGGGATAACAGCCATCAAGACCTTCAAGAACCATGCAGAGTTACCAGGAGTTTTTGAGATTTACTTGTTTGTCTCTGGCTTAGTTTCCCACCACAGCACCTGCCCCTCAGACCCCCTGCCCCAGGCCTCCAATGGATGGATCAGGGGCAATGTGCAATTGTCAGGTGTCACAGCAGGGAGATGTGGCAGAGCCATGCAGCAGCCAGAGCATCCCCTACCAGCACACTGCACTAAGGCTTCCTTACTGAAGGGAATCCAGGGCCACCACCCATGCACTGTCCACATCTGAGCTGTAGGAGTAGTGCCTCTGAGACATCTTGTGTGCCCAAACACGTGGGGCCCACACAGAGGCAGGGAAGGGATGGCAGGAGCCTGCTGGAAGCCCAGGAACCATTCTGTCACTCCTAGTTTGCAGGCTTTCCTAGCCCACTGGGAGGCACAGAAAGGGACTCACGAATTGTGATGGGATGCACTTAAATATTTTCAAGGGCTCCTTGAAATGGCAGCACCTCTGTTGGCTACGTAGAAACTCAGCAAGCTTTAGGGCTGCTCTGGCTGACCCCAGAGTTGGAGCTATTCACCAGGGTCCCTAACTAGATTCGCAGACATTCTCAGTCCTGTAACACAGGGACCAGCAAGGTCAGCTTGCTGTTTCCCCAAACACACAGATAAATTGTATTGATAAACACACTGAACCAAGCAGGCCAGGTTCAGTTTACACTCCTCCCTGACACACTCATGGTTCCCTGCATACACAGGCAGAAGCGTAACAACCAGTACTGAAAAAAATCTTTTCTCCAGATCTACAGATTATTCCATTAAATTCCACATTGCAATTTGTTAAGGAATTCCATTTTATCTAAGGAAAACAGATTCAGAAATAAGATAAGCTTTTGTTTTCTAAAATTCCCTATTCTTATTAAACTGTTTTATTTTTCTTGTGATAAGTCTTGCTTTTCTTTTTGCTCTTCTTTTCTTTGCAAAAATAATGCTCAAGAATTTCAGTGGTTTGATGTCTTATACCTGATTTGATAAATGTACAGTTTGTTATTCCAGTACCACGTGGTCTATGTGATGTGTCCCAGCCTTGTAAGAGCTGAAAAATTCAGTGAGATGAGGAAAAAATAGTTCTCACAGTTCAGTCAAAGTCACTGTGGGTATTTCTGCAGAATCTTATATTATATCCTACAGATAAAATCTAAATTATTTGCCCAGGATTGCACAGTTGCTCAACCAGAAACTGAGTAGGGATGTGTTTAAAAAGTTCTTTATTTTCCTAAGACCACTTCCTCCATCACAATTATTAGTTTTGTATTCCTTGAACTTTTCCTTCTGTGTAACAGGGAAGGGATGGATCCAGAGGCTTCCTTCCCAGACCATGCAAAGCCTCAAACCCATTGTTTATTTAGTAGCTATGCAAAATACTATTGATGAAAAGACCATTGATCACTATGTAATCAATGCTACAAGGCAAAATAAATGAGAATTCAACATCCAGATAAAGGTCACATTCACATGATATTTGTTCCTACATATCTAGAATTAATGCAATTTAGTGGCTTTTACCAATACATATGCATGCTCATAGTTCAATTATAAATTCTGGGAAAACAAAACCTATTTCTCTCTCTTTGCATTTCTGCTGAAATATGTGTTATTGCTGCAGATGCTGCAGATTGCTGCACTAAGGTTGCGTCATGTCACACACAGTACTTGGAATTACTCCAACTGAGTTTCCTTGGCGTATATGGGAAAGCAGTGCCACTCAGTGCCACTCAGAGAGGCTTCTGAGGATAGCTATAATGAGCAAGAATTTCTCTCTCAGTAAACCAATAGTGGAGCACAAAAATATTTATTCTTAGTGTAGCACATTCCAAAGAACCTCATTCTACATATATAAATTCTAGCCAATAAAACTGGATCTTAAATCTCACAACCCTGACTTGCTATGTGCTAATGCTTCTCCAGAGGAGTGGCCCCACTTATTCATAGCACACAATACCTGCAGGCTTTCTTTTCTTGCTCTCCAGGGAACAAACAAGTAATCATCTCAGATAAATTTCTCCTCAGGACTGAAGTTTGTATACTCACAAGAGCACACTTAAGGCGCGATCCCACATCATGCTGCTTGCCAGATTCTTCCTTCAAAGGAACACGGTGATGGGTGCTCAGTCATGCCGCAGCCAGCCCAGCTCCCCCAGCATTTGATTTCACACCTGAGAACAAGTAAACAGCTGTGAGCATTAACAGAGTGCCAAAAAGCAGCTTTTAGAAGGTGGTGGTTTATACAAACATCTGAGCTATGGTTTATGCTGTACAACCTGTCTAAATTTTGTCTCACACAGAAGGTTTATTGGATTTTTTCCAATATGATGGCAGATGAGAGAGGTAAATGTTTCCTAAAAACTTACTTTCATGATGCGGGAAAATCAAGTTGTTCTTATGTTCATAAGCAATCTTTGAGCTTATGCATGTAGAGACAAAGCACATAGATCACTTCTGTTGAATTTGCTCTCATTCCCTGGGGAAGGAGGGAAAGTTACAAGCATCCTCTTGTTATCTGTGTAGGGTAAGTTTTGTCCTTTATTTTCAAAATTTCTGGATACTTGAGTTATTTTCAAAAACCAACCCCGACACTATCAGAGAGGATACAGTATACATTACACAGTAAAGGAACACAGTGGAACATTGTTTCAAAAGGATAAAAATATATGTCCTAACCAAAATGCCTGATGAAAAGACCAACAGTGATCTTACCCTGTAAAGCCTAGAAAAAAACCAAAAAATTGCCTAGTTTTAAAAGAAAGGTATTTTGAATGCCTATAGGCATTTCAGCCTGAATGTGCCTTCTGTTGCAAATTAATTGAAAGTGCAGTTTGGTGGAAATTATTTATCAGCAGTGTTATTTTGGTTTAATTATTTACTTATTCTGTGAATTATCCCTGTGTCTTAATGCTCTCCAGGGAAAATACATGGGACAAACAGCAGTCCATTGATGTATTACCTTCAGCTCCTGACTCAATTTAAAATGTAGCCTCAAGTGCAGTGCTACATGTGTATCTGTTCTTGAGGTCACAAAGCAGGAGCTACAATAGTTTGATTCGCCTAAGAAAGGAATAATTGTAGTCCTCTAGTGAAGTGTAAATGAGAAAGATTATTCCAAAAGTTGCACACTTAATAACAAAAAAGCCACTGAGGTTTCATCTGACTCTATGCACTAGCAAATTAACATCTTTCCTTTGGAGTCTTAACTCAAATTCTTAAGATTACAGCCTTCTTCCCTAATGGAAACAAATATTCTGATTCAGGTGCTTAAAAAAACCCCTTGTTTCTGAGGATAATTAGATATACAGTTGTTAAGAGACACAGGACAAAATATTGGTTGCAAAATCTCTTACATTTTCCATAGAAGCAGCAGGAGATCTACCCACCCTTCCTGAGCAGGATGCCCCTGTGAGCTCAATCTTTCTGTCCAATCAGAAAGTCTGTTCCTCACAGGCCTCTCTATAGCTCAGATCTTTCACCTCAGCAACTGCAGCAAAGAGGGAGATGATGCCACTGACAAGGATGGTCAGAGCATTTGGAGGTGAGCCCCAAATATAAATCCTTCTACTGCCTGATATGGAGAGAGGCAGGAATCACACTCTGGTCCTTTTGGGTTTGTATATTCATAGCAAAACATGAGTTCATATTCTGATTTCTTCTGCTGGTTGAGACACATTAGCCAGACTCCCTATCAACTTTAATGACACCCTGAGCCACCAACTGCAAAATTCAGTCTTTGCTGTTCTACATATTTAAAATTGAAATGTAAAATATTCTCCTTCACATAGAAAAGTTCATAAATCCAGGTTAGTTTTCAGTATTTTAGTACTACAAGAATTTAACTATTTGGCTAAACTACATTTAGAAAAAATATAGACCTACTACATCAAACATAGATAGATTTTTATGATTAAGACTGATTTTCCTTAAATTTTTACCTAGAACAGACTTACATAAAATAATCCACAAGAATAGAATTTTATTGGATATAATGCTGTGGTAGAAGTTATGAACATCAATTTTTTCTCTTGAGATTTGGTGAAGCTCTGATTAATTTCTACATACTTTTTAAAAAGAGCCTGCAAATCTAAGGGACTAGAAAAAAATGGCCCAGAAGAGATGTAATCTATACACCAAGAGGCAAAGACAGAAAGTTGCAGATAATGCACTAAGTCTTCTTTTTACAAGTTTCTGTGAAAAGTCTGGTATTATCACTTTCCTAGAACAATCATAACGCATCTTCTGCATTCAGTCAAAAGGATGAAACTCATCCTTCAAAAAGCTAATAGTTAATTATGTTGGTGAAATACCTATCTTTTGATTTAGCTGTAAACTGGGAAAACAGGTTTAAGAGTTTGGATTGCTATTCTTGTTTGAGTCCAACTTTAAAACAGTTGTTTTAGATGTCTATTTAAAAGGAGAATGTGACAAATGCAATGATGTTTCCAAAACATATTTCATTTTAAATGAGAAATTGAATCCCAAGAGTGAGCAATCTCAATTTTGCAGCTTTTTGGATTCATGTCTTATTTTTCATGAATGGCAACATTCAACTCCATGTGTTCTTTCAGCATTCATCCAACTTAGCTTAACTTTCTGGCCAGAGTTTGACTCTAACAGGGGAAGGAGAGGCCAATAGTAATGATATTAGCCAATGCAAGCAGCCCAGTTTTCCAGCATCCAGAAACACCTCACTGGTGCTCATTCTGGAGAGGATAAATAGTATGAAAGGAAGCAGAGAGCAGAACATGAAAAGTATAGATGTTTTTGACACGGATTTGCAAGATTTATAGCATAGGCAACCTAGCTTGGAAGCTACAGAATTATCTGCTGAGAGGAAACACTTTAAATACAGTAAATGGAACAAACCCAAAACCACTGCCAATGTTCTTCTAAAACCTGGTGAAAGACAACATAAAGTTGCATTTCAGTTGAAACTATAGGAAATATAAGCTCACCATGGCTATGTCAACCTACCACAAGTCTGACAAGCTCAGATTTTGCAAAAAATAAATCCTTAAAATCTTACTGTTTTCTCTGAAAGAGAGACAGGATGTCCAGTTCTTTCTCCTACAGGACCAATAGATTATATATCTGTATTACTACATGCATTTTCAGAATTAAGTCAAATACTGATGGAATACTTTGATAGCAAGACTGCCATATTGGACTTCCACCAATCTAGGTCCTTGCAGTCCCTAAAACCATGGCAGCTTCCTTATATTCAGTCTATTTATTCACTCATTCCCAGCAGCTAAGAGTTTAGGCACTGGGTGACAGATATAGCAGAGAAAAAGGCAGGAATAAGCCACCAGGAATCTGAGGTATAAGAGGTAAATAAACAGCAGGGCAGCCATGGAAAGGGAGAGGCACAGAGAGACAGTTTGGAATTAGGAATTGCAAGCATTTCTTATTTAAGAAGGTGATTTATAAATAAAATATATCTTATATTTTATAGTGTACTTTCCTCCCCACAGCTATTATTTATTTTTGCAAACAGCTTCTGGTTTCACATTCCATATGTGTATATGAGGCAGAGACTTGGCTTTCTGTGCGACATTCTGGCAGCATCCCCATAGTACCAAAATTCAGCATTAACTAACTAGAAACCTCAATCAACTGGTCAAAATTAGTTTAAGAGACCAATCAGCTTCTTCCCAACTGTACATGTCATTTTTAATTAGGAAACAAGAAGCCAGACAAGACAAATAAATAGCAGTGAGGCAAGAGGCTAGCTATAGTTTGTGAGCAGCTTTCCATGGAATTGTAGCAGCGAGGCGCGCCAGCTGCACCACACTAAATAGTCTCCCTGCATCCACGTGTCACACGTCTTGCATGAAATATAGGATGCACTCATCCTATACTTAGACAGCAAGCTGTCATAATTTTAGGTGGGAAAAATATTTAGCAAAAATTGGCTCTGATTAATTGGCCTGCTAGACTCAAGGCATTAATAGAAGTCAGAGGCAGTATTTTTGAACAGAGTTGGAAAACAGAAATAGGAATCCATGGGGACTAGGGTATTCCTAGTACAGAGGCACAGGCACTGTACTGCATATCTCTAACCAGCCCCATGGTGCAGATGTCCCCATGTCACACTGCAGGCACAGGGAAGGAGTGCTACCTTCCCTTCAGAGATTCTTTCCAGCCCTTCTGTACAACCTGCTCTGGCACATGTGCCCAGCGTTGGGTGTAAAACTCACTCCACAGGATGCTGTAGGATTGTGGTTCCCTGCAGAAAGCAGGCAGAGCCACACTGTTTGAGATTGGCATCTATGACAGGTGGCCAGAATACAGGTCACATGCTTCTACCTCACACTAAAGATCTCAAAATGCCCAATCACTATAGCCATAAAAATGGAGCTAATGGAATTACAAATATCTTTGGTTTCCTCTAATGCCACTCATCATACAAATGCTGTAGCAACTGTATTGAATCCAAACATGTTTATAAGAATAATGAGATTTGCAGCCACTTCTTCAGCCACTTCTGTGAACACAGTACAGTGCAGGACCTGTGACACTCCAGCAACACTGCCTCTGCTGTTGTCCCTTGGAAAACCAGCTCTGAAAAATGAGCACCAGAGCCTAGACTGTGTCCCCAGGAACATGTGTGCTTAGACACCAGGTCACTGGAGCACCAGCAGCCTGAGAGCTTCATTTCAGCTCATATTATATGAATAGAACACAGAATGGTTTGAAGTACAATATTTAAAAATGAACATTCTTTTTTCTGTGTACAATACTTACCGTACATCTCACATACATTAACCCATGGTACTCAAACGACCCACTGCCTCTAAGAGCATGTAACTCAAAGATCAACTCTTAATTCACTTTGGTCATCATAAACCCATCAGCACACTACTAGGCATTAACTACTGTATGCCAATAAAAATGTTGTTTAAACTGTTAACTGCCTGTTTAAAGCAGTAATTAATCCCCAAGATCAACACCTTCGAAATTACTGCCACAGGGCAATAGATAAATATTAACCTTGGCTCTTGGGAGTGTTGGGCTCATGACCTGGAAAGGGATCACTCCTGGTAGTTTAGGGTTTTCTCCCCTGGTTTGCCACTGAGATGTATAATTCTTAGAAGAAAAAAAAATGTCAAAAGCATTATTCTATTTTTAGCATCCTTGATGCAACCTTCTTACTCAGAATGTGGAGTTTTCTAACTGCAACTTTCTCTGCATATTTCCTGTGAAATAATTAAAACCCATCCTTTGGATTAGGTAAAAATTATCTTGGTGAAATGATGAAGAATGGGTGGGATGTGACATGAAGAAATTCACATTTTTTCTTCTAAAAGGATGACCATCCCTCTCCTGTTTGGAGACTGTGCTCAGCAGCTGCCCACTGAACATTTATCAGCCATGCATGACCAGATAGGTCCCAGAGCAAGATCCAAGTTTGTTGCACTGAGTTGATTTGAATTTTAGCTGCTGGAAGAAGAGAGCAGGAGGCAAAGAAGAAACACAGTAAGCGGATGTGTATCCAAGTGTTACTGTTGGTAAAGTACTTTACATCCCTTGTATAAAAGGTAAAAAAATCAGGTGTTTATATAACATCATGTATTCAGTCATTTCAGTAATTTATACAACACTGTTATTGTACTTTATAAAAAGTATCATCTGGCCAATAATATTTTTTATATAGAAAATCATTATTTTAAAACAAGTGGCTAAATGAGGACAAAATTAGCCATCAAAATTCTAAGTACAGCTTTAAAGATGTAAACCAGAGCAAAGCAAGCCAGGCTCTGCGGAATTTTTTGCATGATACAATCTTGCTCTTTAGATTCTGAAGTACATAAAAGAAATATCCTGTACACAGATTTTTCATCTGTCCTAGCTACACACACATCCAAGTCTGAAGTGCCATGGACTCAGGTTCCCTTAATTCCCTACCCAATATGACACTCTATAAGTGGCTGGGACCGCTAATAAGGGATGAAGTGCAGAGTGCAGTGACATCTGATGTGACTCTGCCTACTCCACTTTTGATTTATCTGCTCCTGCAAGCTCTCTATTGCTCATTTGCTATTTTTAAATAATTTTTTTGATAAATATGGAACCATCACTCTCAATGCTGCCATGGGCAATAAGCAAGTATAAACTCACCACTCTTAAATAAGGTAGTTGGATATGTAAAGAAAGGCTGTGCATCTGAAGGCACTCTCTGTGTGTCCCTCTGGAGGCAGGGGGCTGTCAGGCTTCGTCTAGTACAGTAGAAGCAGACAGAAAGGTCTATGGGAACTGAGGAATGCTGGGGAAGTTGTAATGTCATAATTATGTTGCCACCATACTGCCATACTGTTTTTCTTGCTTTTTTGAAATAAATTGCACATACCATTTATGTTCTGCTGGGGCTTGTCAGTGTGTGAGGTATAAGCATCAGGAGGTACCACTTTCTCTACCCTGTGCCGTTCATGAGAGAAAGAAAACCCTCTTCCAAAATTTCTGTAGCAGACACTATCAACAATTTATATTTTGAAAGTTGTTTTGTGCTTTCCATTTTCATCCTACCAAGGCAAGATTTTCTATTTTCAACAGCATAAGAAAGGTCCTGCAGACTTGAATGGGAACATAAGCAAATATAACTCAGAGCAGAAGCATTATTAAATACTCTAAAGCAAGGCAATCTCAATTAATAAAATGGGAAGGAAACAAGACATCATCATAGTTACTATTTTCATTAAATTGTTACCTAAGATTATCCCATTCTCTCTGTTTTCTGCAACACTTTCAAAGTATAAACATCTTTTCCTCAGCCTTTCTTAGTGTATCTTTCTGCCATAGCATTTACCAAAATTAGGTCCTACAAAGTCTAGCATTCCTAAAAGTGCAGGACCTCAGAAGAAGGGGGGAATCTAAAACCTGCAACACAGTGATATTTGCTTATAAACTTTTAACAGAGCTTAAAAAATAAACTCTTCCTCTAATACTTTTTATCATGTTTTTTCAATTAGTACATGACTTAAACATTTAGCTGAGGATATCATGCAAAAATGAGAAGTGGATTCACTGTTGCATCAGAGATTAGACAAAACAAAGAATATTTGAACTCAGTAGACAGATCAGTACTGATGAGAAGATTTTAGGTTCACAGTGCAGTCTTCTTTATAGGCACAATGTAAAAGACAGCTCAGAGTGTGATCCACATAATTTACAGAAAGCCAACCATATGGTATCCAGACAGCTATCAATCTGCTCTGAGGCACTTTTCAGTCAAACCATAGTGATGCGAGGTGCTTGAGCAGCAAGTTTGAAGCTGCCTCTACTAAATGGTTTAAAATGCCTTGGCAACATAGGCTGCTGCAAACAACTGACTCATCCTCTTCATACTGGCAAAATTTCATGACAAGTACAAGATCTTGTCCATTTGACTAATGTGTTGTATGAACATTGCCCAAGATATCTAATTGATCTACTAAAGATCATGGGTGAAAAATGTCTTCAAGTGTAATGGAGCTCAAAAGAAAAAGACCATCTTTTCAGGGAAAGAAGCTGGTTGCTTGTGTTTAGGTGGAAAGTACCTTACAGGTCTCTAATTCCAGATGGAAAGCATATTTCTCTAAGAAGTAGTTAAGCAACATAAATACATGGCATTTTTCTTTGGTTTTTTATTTTTATTTTCATTGGATTGTGGATTTTTTGTTTGTTGTTTTGGCACACTTTTTGTTCGTTTGTTACACTTTAAAATCTACTTATTTGTCAAAAGCCCTGTATAAAGGCTATTTATATGTCACAAAGGCAGGAGACAAGTATTATGATTCCCCAGTCTAAAAAACATTCTGATGATGTGGAACATGCCTTAAGAAAGAAGGAAGGAACAACTAGGAGAAAGGAAATATAACTAGGCTGTGATTTTGTGATGGGTTCTGTTATAATCAACTAGTGTATTTTCATATACATAAATATTTCCTCAGATGAGTGAAAAATAGAAGTGTTAGATGAAATTGGGGGTCAGGAAGCTACTGAAAGTTGGGGTGAGATTCATGTCTAATCTCCCATTCATGGGAGACTTCTACTGGTGGGGGCTTATAACAGGAGAAGAGGGTTTTTGGAAGTACATTTCCCGTGCATATCAGCATCTTTATATGCAGGTGAATCTTATAGCAAAATAATTCTCATTAATGTTAAATCACTACCACCCTTTTTCTTTTTTCAAAAGGGTAAAAGAAAACTGAAGTGAGAAAATGCTGCTTGTGGGTAGTTCAGCCTAGAAAAACAAAATGTGCTTTGTCATACAAGTATCTACCTTAACTCTTTTCTAAGCAATAAATATAGCTAAATTGATTATGATAGGAAAACCATTATTAGAATCCAAACAAAAAGAGAAATCCAACAACAGAAAGCTGCAGTCCCTTGTTTATCTCTTCAGTTTGATGCTACTGCTCTATATTTAGGCACCGCTCTGATTTAAGAAGAGTGATTTTGCTGTACTGCTAACCAAAGAAAAGGACAAAGATCACCCATGATGGGACCTCTTACACGGATCTGCTACTAGTAAAAAAATCATTAAATAGTTAAAAAAAATATTAGATAAGCTGCATTTAAGCAGATACAAAATTGAAGATACTCAAACAATATCTTTCATGTTCATGTAAGATTTAAGTGATGCAGTGGAGGCATATTTATTATTTTACTTTTGGGAAAAAAAAACCAAATTTAAATCCCTTCTAGGATATCCATCCTTGTAGGAGAGGCTACTTCCCAAAACACTAGCTTCAGTTCCCATGCATTTATCTATACAGGCTTTTGGAATATATTTCAGACCAAAAGAAGTCCCAGTCACTGGAGCAAAGCAAAGTCTAGAATGTCAGAAGTTTGACCTCTACAGCACTGTCAGTAGTATGTTTTTGCTATATATTTGAACCATCAAATTGTTTAGATTGGAAAAAACCCTCTAGGAACACAAAGTTATCCCCGCACTGCCAAGTCCACGACTAAACTCTGTCCCTGAGTGCCCTGTCCACCCGTCTTTTGTACACATTCAGGGTCAGCCTGGATGTTCTGAGGCTTGACAGCACTTTCAGTGAAGTTTACCTAACATCCAGTCTAAACTTCCACTGGTGCAACATGAAAACATTTCCTCTCATGCTATTTCTCGTTACCTGGGAGAAGAAACTGAGCCCTACATCTCTACAACCTCCGTTAAGGTGGTTGAAGAGAGCAACAAGATCCCCTTTGGATCTGCTTTTCTCCAGACTAAACACCCCCAGCTCCCTCAGCCACTGCCATGAGGCCTGAAATAGATGTTTGAAATTCCTGTTAAACCCTCATCCAAGGAGGTGGGGGTGTTTGTTGGTTTATTTAGACATGTTAGGGCAGTGACAAAGCGATTCTTTCCCGCGGCGTGAGCCGCTCCCAAGGCTGATTAGCGGCTGATAAGGCTCGCTCGCTGCTGCCCGTCTCCGCTCCCGGAGCCGCCTGTTCCCCGCCCCCTCAGCGCCTTCCCGGGCGCAGCGCGGGCCCCCCCTGCCGGCCGCGCGCCGCACTGCGGCCGGGGAAGGAGGGGCCGTGCCGGGCCGTGCGAGCGGGCCCAGCGCGGAGCACTCGCCGCCGCTGCGCAAGGCCCCGCGTCTGAGCACAAAGGGCTTGCTGGCAGTGCTTTGAGATGCTCCACAGAACGCGCAGTTTCTGTACTCCAGCGAACAACATCCGCCGCCTGCAAACGCAGCTGCAACGGCAAAGGAGCGAGAGCGCGGGGCGCAGGCCGAGGCACGGGGCAAGGGGGCAGAGGTCCCATCCCGGCTTGATGCTTCCTTTAGTAAATATAGTGAGTGTGTACCCTAGGGTCCACGGGACCAATTTCTGACCAGCTTCAAGTATCATTATAAGATCACTATATAAATCCTTTTAACGAACTGCAGCGTGCACAGGAAATTAATCCTTTCTTTTGCTGCATATTTTCCCTAATTTTCTCTAATTTTCTAAACTAAGTTTAAAAAAGGCATAGAGATTCAAGTTGCCACTGAAACCTACATGTTGGCTTGCAGCTCACTGAAGTTTTCTACATGTAATTGCCAACTAAGAGATACTACTGATTGAAGTGGTTGTGCTCAGAGACGCTGCAGATGCCCCAGCCCTGAAATTGTTCGACATCAGGCTGGATGGGGCTTTCAGCAACCTGGTCTAGTGGAAGGCGTCATTGACAATGCAAGACAGGTTGGAACTAGAAAATCTTTAAGATCCGTTCTTCTCAACACATTCTGTGATTCTGTGAAATTCTGTAAAATTTTCCCATTTCAGTTATTTTCACACTACTACATGTTTCATTATTAAAAGTATTTCAGCTATTGTTCCCTCCACAATATTCAAAGCTGAAAAATTTCTAAAAGTTGAAATTAATCATTATACCAGAATGTGATTTCATGATAAGAGGCTGTCTTAACAGACATATTCTTCATAAATGAAGAAAAAAACAAATAACTAAGCCTCTCACTCAGTCCAGGCAATGTCATATTTCTGGCATTAGCAAAGGCTGTTTTGTTAAAAATGCCCTGTACAAATGATAAATCAGCTTCACAGCAGGGGGGAAATCTTGAAGTCATTAAAGTTAATGAAAATTTTTCCATGGAACTAGGATTTTGCCTAAAAATATTTATGCTACTTTTTCAGTAACTCTCTGACTGCACAATCTCAACAAACGACTTTACTGCAGCCTTGGTAAAAGGATCTGGGCTTGGACCCAAGCCTCGATCCCTTATCAAACTAATTCTACTTGTTTCAGTCAACTGTAAACAATTGATACCATCACTGAAAAGTGCAAGAAATCTGTTATAAATAATATTATCTGTCCTTGGAGAAATGTCATTCTCCCCTTTACACATAACACTGACCTATATGTAATCTTAAACTCCGTGTAGCGACATTAGCATTTCAGAGTGCTCAAAACTCAGAGCCCACACTGCTGTGTGTGGTGTGTGACAAACACATCAGTCCTTCCTAAAGAAAGAAAGGTCTCAAGCTCCAGTTCTGTGGCACCAGACGCCTACACAGGTCCCCAGTGAAGGCACACAAGGTGTGCGGGGTGTCTGTGAACAAGAACTGAACCAAACGGACAGATTGCTTCAGGCTGAGCAGCAGCAGAGAACTCTGAATGTCCTCACAGTTTTACCATGGCAGCACAGTTTTACAATTCATGCACATTTGTGCAGGATTCTGCTGTGGCTTCTTTATTCTTGTAACTTGCATAAAGATTCAAAAATCTTTTAACTACAATGGTTTATATTTTCTGTCAGCTGCAAAATGAGACAAAATTAGTCACTGACGGCAAAAGCAGAAACAAGGTAAATTCTATTTAGATATTTATGAGCAGGTAGCTTTAATACTAACTGAAATGCTCAAGTAATGGTGCTGGTGCCCATGTAAATTTGCACTACCAAAAGCTTCACAAATATGAGTGAGAGAGGAAGTGTGTGTCTGAAGGGTATGGATATGAATCAGTCTATGCCAGTATGATTTGTAATGTAAAGCATACCAAGTACCAAAATAGCTGTTTCTTAATAGTGTAGGGAACCACATGCAAGGTTCACTTGTTATTTCAAATCTTTCAAGGTAATTTGGAAGAGAACATAAACAATAATTTGCTTGTATGAAGGACTCATAAGGAAGAATGAAGCTCTGCTTCTACAGTGTAGGCTACAGCTCTTCTGACACTTAGTTCTATGCATTTATTATAGAATCATGGAATATGCTGAGCCTCCTGCCATTTCCTCGAGTCTTTTCCCTGGTCCCAGGAGTAAAGAGATTGGTACCTGCCCCTTCTCTTCCTCTCATGAGGAAGTTGCAGACTGCAATGAGCTCTGCCCTCAGTCATTTCTTCTCCAGGCTGAACAGACCAAGTGACCTCAGCTGCTCCTCATAGAGCTTCCTCTCATTGCCCTTCATCATCTTTGTTGCCTTCCTTTGGATGCTCCCTAATAGTTTAATGGCTTTCTTATAGTGTGCTGCCCAAACTGCACACAGGATGCCAGGTGAAGCCACCCCAGGGCATTTACTCAACTTTAGTGATACAGTCAGCATATAGAGAGTTTAAAAAGCAGAACCAGAAGATAATTATAATTTAAAGGCATGTTTGCTTGCAGTCTAAAATAACAGAGTCTCCCATATGTGACAAACATGAACAAATCTACTTTTTAGAAATTCAAGAAATAATGGAAGCTATTAAAAAGCCCCAAACCATAAGTATGAAATAGAGAAAGAAAAAGTACAAAGGAGATAAGGAATTCTTTATAAATTTTTTATTCAATTCCACCTAATTTTTACAAGATTTCTTGAATCCTCAATATTATCATGTTTAAGTTATGCCAAGTAGATCTATTGTATATGACAATGCAAGAATGGATTCCCTCATGGTCACTGTGTGTATAGGACACAGCTGTCACACCAAAAGAAATTATATAGTGCCTTTAAAAATGTATCTTCTTCTCATTAAAGGTAAGTCTTGAAAATCAAAAATATATATATTTACTACTTTCAGTACACATTAAATCATACTATCTATATTTTGATGAAGGCCAGACTACATGATACATTGTTCAATATACTAGCATACAACGTTTGACATACTAGCATACTTAAAAAGTTGATTCTTTAATATTGCTATCTGAAAAATATTTATAGGAAACCAGAATTTTGAGTACCTAACTTCTCTATAAACCTGGGTTTTCTAAAAAAGAAGGAAATATGGTATAAAGTGTTTAAATATTTATATTGTAAACTTTCAATTTTCGTGTTTTTCTAACACAGTTTGAATGCAAACTGGCAGAAGACCACAGACAGACTTCTGTGAAATAATTCTATTAATATATAGAGTAGCCCTGGGAAATTACTTGAACAAAACAAACAAGGTCAATGATAATTCTGCTTTCATTTTCACCCTTATGTTAAATTCAGGGACATTTTGTAAAACAGATTATTGAATTACTAAAGAAAAAGCTTTGATTAATTGCATGTCACTATGGTTACTTTGTTTCATGGTTTCTCTGTTAGGACGGTAGAACTGAGTACCTGGATCATCGCAGAAATTTCATTATTTGAAAAAAGGGAGGCAAGTACCGTATGTATTATTTAAAACATCCAAAAACAAACATCAAAATTGTCTTCTCTAATTACATACTTTCAAACACATTTGGTCTGAAGAGTAGCTAGTACACAGTCTGGTTATACATATGTATATATGTATATGTGTCTGTCATTTATGTAAACATAAATACATTCAAAAATATTCAGAAACATATGCAAACATATGTATCTAAATAAAATAGGGTATGATATATAATGGCTTTATATATATATATAGTTATAAACCTATGTACAGTGGAGGTATAGTTACAAATGCTTTGGCTTTGCATCTCTGTTGGCATCTCTGTGGCTTTGCATAGCCTGTTACTTGTGATTTCTGCAGCTCCTTATTGAACACCTCTCTCTCACATGCATTTCAAAAGCAGCCTTCAGTGAAGACCAAATCTCAAGTGGAGCTGCAGAACCCTTGTGTCCCCCCAGCCCCTCAGTTTGCCTGCTAACACCTGCAGGCTGTGCATCCTCAATGAGGTGGCACCCACTTTAGAGCATGCAATTGCTTCATTTTGGAACAATCTGCAAACGCTGTTTTTTCTGCTTGTAGTTACATTAGAAGCCAACAGTTCAGCTTTCTCTCGTTTTCTGTCTTTATTGAGGCTAAAAAGAATGATATTACTGGTGTTGGAATTCCAGAACTAATATTTAACACACTGAAGGCAGAAACATTTTTTTTCACATAAAGAGCTATTTATTTTACTATTTAAATTTGTTTAAATTGCTATTTATCTATTGTATACATAGTCAATGAAGATATACCTGTCTTCCCATTGCTAACAGGAGCAGTTATAATGAAATCTCAATATATAATATCAAAGACCTATAGCATTATCTCAAATAATTACATTTAAAATTGAATTTTTTCTACGCAATTAGCAATGCATTATTTTGGTGAACAGCACAGTGTATGTGCATTACATTTTAAAATGCATGCTAGATTAGTTATATATATATAAAAATAAATGTATAAATTGATGTGTGAATTATTTTAAAGGGCTGATACATAGCAGTTTGAAAGTCTTCCTTAAAGAGATACTTCTGTAAAATTTTGAGTGACTGAATTGTTTGAGAGAGTTAAAGTCTGCCCACAAATACTTTGGAGCTAAGGGAGGCCATAATTGTTAGCTAAGATATCTGCTGCAAATTGGTTAAGCATCCAGTGATTAAAAGCTCTTTGAGGTCTAAATGTAAGTGCTCAGTGTGAGTATTGCTCTTCTGAGTTACAGAGCCTTGGTGCATTTGTGATAACCCCTTACCAGGGAGATTTTCACTTTACTAAACCTGAAGTCAATTAATTGAAAACTTTCAAGGCCTGACATATAGTTTAGAAATATACCAGACCCCAGCCTCAAGTCTCACTGAAAACATTTACTTGTGACACATTATTATGATCTTCTGGCCATTCTATGATTATAGCAGCAATAAGGACTCTTTGCCTATTCCACCAGGGCCTCAAGAAAATAAATAATCAGGAGGCTTTTTCTACATGTTTCTTCAATGTTACTTATTAGAAGAAAACAATAAACTCTCTAGTAAACCAAGGAGAACTATTTAGAATAGATAAC
Source organism: Camarhynchus parvulus (assembly GCF_901933205.1). Classification (NCBI taxonomy): domain Eukaryota; kingdom Metazoa; phylum Chordata; class Aves; order Passeriformes; family Thraupidae; genus Camarhynchus; species Camarhynchus parvulus. Next base: position 133,642,305 of record NC_044572.1, read on the forward strand.
ATATATACTTTCAGAAACAAATTTTGCTATTACTGTGCAGCTAATGGCATAATATAAGCCTTAGCAGGAACTTGAGCAGGACACAGTAGCCACATGCAGTTTCTCTCTCCACACCTTTAAGTGCTTAAAGGCACTTGGTCTTGAAACAAAGACATGAAATTTTGAAGTAAAAGAACTCACAAGTTTATTTTTTAACTTGTGCATAGGAGCATAGAGTTTCAATGTCTGTCCTTCTCAAACCAGGTGCTGCTCCAGGACTCCAGAAAGGAGGATTTGGGGGGCTGTACTGAGTAGAGAAATTTTTCTGTGCAGCTGTTCCAGACAAGAATGATGTTTTAAGGACTAGAAGTACTGTATCAGCACAAATAAAGAAAAGACATCTCACATTCTGGATATCACAAGAAATCTAAAATCAAGTGTGGATTTACCAGGATGAGGAGCCTGCCCTTCAAACATTGGTAAACCAGGAAAGATAATAATAAAAAGTGTCTGCTGTTTACATACTTCTGCTAAGTAAGTAACACAAAGGGGCAAAAACCCTACAGTGTGATAATTACTCCACATTACTCCTCTTTATCTTCATGCTTTCAAGTTCGTTTCCAATCACTCTCAGGAGGTCTCTCACACTGAGAGATAAATCATCCTTGATCAGTTCTCATGCGTACACAGCCGAAGACTTTTGGGAAATTGCTATTCCCCCTCACACCCACACCCACACACAGATCCTATCTACTCCTATTTTGTCCTCAACCACAGGGAAAGAAGAACTATCCTCTATGAGAGAAGAGCACAATTGCCCACCCCTGTCCTGTAGCTTTCCCCAACTTCTGAGGTTATCATAAGTGGGACACAGAGCAGAGGAGTGAGGGAACCAGCACAGCGACGCCATAGCACGACCTCTCTCTAATCCCATAATGGATACATTTTCCTCTGGTCCAATTACAAGTTGAATCCTTTCCAGTTGTTTTTTTTCCCTATGAATTTAGTTCACAAACTCCCTTAGCGGGGATAAGTTCCCTATCATTCCCTATCATGGCTGAAGTTTACCACCTTACCCTCTGCTGCCTGTGGCTCTCCTTTCAGAGCTAATATTACAGTTTCTGGCATAATACTGTTTTACACAACTATGTCCAACTTTAGATTTAGCTTTCCCTGTGCTTTCAGACTGACAGCCCATTCATTTTACCCTTTAAAATTTCTGGGTTTTCATCATAAAATTAATGTAGAGTGCAACATCTTCAGCATTTTTGTAATGCAATTTTACAGCCAGACTTCTCTGACTACAGCAGCTGAAAACAATCAAGTGCATGAGAACAAAGCATTTTTTAGAGAAAACCCTTTTGTGTCTAACATGTCTGCGATATTGATTTTGTCCACAGAATAAAGCATTGTTTTCTCCAATCATTGCATTTGTAGAATTTTTGGACCCCTCATTTAGATGAATCATTAGTATAAGCTGAAGACCTCATTTTTCGTAGATGGTTTATTGAGCATCAGTTATTGCTCAGTAAGTACTTAAAAGCATGGAAACTAATAAATACTTGCTTCAATCAGTGTCAGAATTTTAACTGACCATTACCACACAGAGATTTCAAGTATAAAATATAACACCTTGTCTCATTTCAACCAGTCTTTGATACTTCCTTCTGCAGCCCTCCTAGGCTCTTCAAGTCAATTCTTTACTGGTAGAGTCAGTCCCTTGGATCTTCCTGCTGTCTTTCAAAAGAACTTCAGGAAAACAGAAAAATCACTGCTGTCTGAATTCAGATTATTACAGAAATCCTGGTGACTTTTTCCAGCAGTGTTCCTGTGTTCTATCACAAAACATGCCAATCTTCCAGGGTTGCTTCTTTGAAAAAATGCCACCTATTAAAAAATCAAAATAAGAAGAAAATAATTTTAAAAAAAGAATTACACCTGAATTCAGTGTGAGCCAACTGCTTACAGGTGCACATGGATAACTCTCCATCTGTAAGCTTTGTGAGGATGACTGTACACTTTTGAGGGCTGCACAGCTGTTCCCTATAGGAAACTTTAAATGAGACCTCAAAGTCACTGTAACAATTTTTTCCATTTCTACTTGGCTACAGTAGACGGAGAATGAGAAATCACTTGTAATGCAAGATGTTCTTTCAGAACCTGGCAAGGCTGACCAAGGCCACAGGCTGATTGAAGATGCACAGCCTGCAGATGTTACCAGGCAAACTGAGGGGCTGGGGGGACACAAGGGTTCTGCAGCTCCACTTGAGATTTGGTCTTCACTGAAGGTCTTCACTAACCCACGCCTCTTTTCCCCTGGCCAAACACTGTTCAGGGAAACACACAGCTGCACCTCAAGGTTTGAGAAGGTCTGCTTCCTAATATTCTTGACTGCAGCTATTACATATAAACTAAATGTGTTATTTCATAAGTTTAGAACTCTAGTATAATCAGAAAACCATGTGGCGATATTTAAAATTATTACTTTATATATTCTGCATTGTGATAATGCAAAAATATTTCAATCCTGTTCAAACTCTGTTCTGACATACAATGTATGAACTACATAGAAAGGACCTTTCCTAATGGAAAATCTTTTTCTTCAACAGATGTATGGCTTTCGTTTCCACATGGTCCTGGGAAATCTGTTAAGTACACAAGACAAGTATTTTCTAAACTCTGATACTAAGTACCATTTATAGCTGTCTGTCTCTGGAGTAGGGGTCACTAATGGCATTCTCCAGTCCTCTACATTACCAGAGCAGAGTCAGATGTGATGGGGTCTAGGCAATAGGATCCAAAAGAGGCTAGTTACAACTCTGTAACCCTGTGCCAGATGTAAATATAAATCTCCATAATTATAAGTGTTTGAAATACAGATGGATCAAATGGCTTTATGGTAATTTAAAGCTTAGAAATTGAAACTGTTTAGAAATTTGCGTATTATCTATGGCTTTGTGCCTTTGTTTCTTTTAGAAAAGTCAAGGGAACAAAGAATTAATTTCCTGGTGGAAACGTAGCTATTATGAAGACTTTAGAATGAAAAAATTTTTCCATTATTTTGCAGAATGAGGAAAATATACTACCTACAATATTTCTGTAAAAATTTTTTTCAAATGTTTAAATAACATCTATCCAATTAAAAAAACATAAATAGAAAAACAGCTATAAATATGAACATAAATATACCTATAAATATGCCTATAAATATAAATATAAATATATATAAAAAACAACTATATCCTTTCTCTGCTGAAGGGATACATCAAGTTTGGATTGTACTAGAGGAGGTATTTATGATTTCAGGTTAATTCAACTACAGAGGAAAATTATATTCAATGAACCATGGGTTTGTGTATGAATTTGAATTATGAATGTATAAATTTACAACTGTGTATGCATATATCTGCCATATTAGTAGTTATATACTACCTGAATTCTGAAGACAAAGGGCCTCCACTTCCCTATGTGACCTCAGTTTAGGGATATCACTCAGCTGAGGTCAGTGTATGCCTAAAATTAAGGTATTGGCTAGTCAGGATGCAAAATAACAACAGCAGGAGCAACAACAACAAAAATAATAATAACAACAACAATAATAATAATATCTGTAATTATTCTGTGATAATATGGTCTGGTTTAGGTAATAACTTTTCTATTTCTTTCAAGAGTGTGTTCTTGGGTGTTGTTTTTACCTTAATAAACACCAAGCAAGTTGGGGATCAAATAATAATCTCAAGGTCTTGAGAAGATAGGTGTTTCTCACAAATCAGTAAATTATACTGATTTTAAATAGTATCATAGATACTATAATTTGCAGCTCACCTACATAGTTCTGTAACAGCTCAGTACAGAGATAATGCAAAATCTACCTCCAGCGTTTGTCCTAAGGAACATTTCCCAATACCGTCTCCATGTAACATGACCAACAAAAATAGGACCTTCAAGGATGAGGGCATTTAGTAAGTTACACAAAAGGTGGTGGCTCTCATTCAGCCCTGGATGTTGCTGGAGTTTTTTTCCTGTCTTTCTCACATCTCAACATTGAAATTTCTGGAGTCATCACACAGCTCAAGTCTATTTCACTCAGTTTTAACTTCACTGTACATCTACAGGTAGTTTAAGCCACAAGCATTAATTAGTTACATTATGATAAAATTTTTTATATGTGTTTTTCAGTCTGGAAGCAGTTGGGGTGTTGGCTGGGCAGGCATATAGAGGACATCCAGCCTCTCCAATAGTCATAAGTGGTGATCAGCTCTTCCCTTCCTTCCTCCCAATATATCCACTCGCGATTTTAAAATATGTGGCAGCAACAAGCAGGCACTGTTAATCTCCCAGGTCTGAACTGGTTATCTGCAAGTCAGTGCAGCACAGCAAGTTTGCCCTGCCTGCTGCAGTCCTGCTGGAGGACCTGGGTCAGCTGCTGGCCTCCATGTCCATGGCCTTCATAGCCAGGAGTTGGGAGCAAGCTCAACCTCTGCCATCATACATTTTCCATCTGCATATTATTGTAACACAGCTCCTGTCACTTTTATCCAACACGGTAGAGGTTAGACACAAGATAAATTGTGTTTGATTTTCACTCAGGGAAACAGACATGTTGGGAATGTTTGGACCAGCCAATAATTCATGTGGACAAAGTCATTTGATGCTTATGTCAATAAACATGCCAATAACTCAATTAAATTTAGTATTGTTTGTGAGGCAATTTCATCGGGAAACATCAGTGTACTCTTGAGGATTGACATCACAACTGAAAATAATTGTGAAAAGGTTCATCTATTAGCTCATTGAGTCCTGCAACAGCAGGTGATTTTCATAGCTGTTTCCGTGACAGGAAAATGTAAATATTGTTTTTCCAGGGCCTAGTTTCACCCCTTTAGTATTTTACTTTCATGTAATGAAATCTGAATCAAATTTCTCTAATGAATTTAATGACTCTTGACTCCCTTTCCTGATCTGAAACACTTTTGTCTTTAAATAATTATTTATAACATTTTGTATAAGTCACATTATACATCAATGTGGTTTAGTATGGAAATGCTCACATGGAATATCATGAAAATAAGCCATTAAAAATGCTTGTTTATATTTCACACTTATAATCCCCCCTTAAATAATGCACCATAAAAAATACATGATTTGTACAAGGATTCTTTATTTTTTATTTCAGTTGTTTTCTCTTTCTTTCTGTATACTCAGCAATTTATCTGGTACCCTATGCTTGGTCTTCTATTTGGTTTATTTATCAGTCATTTAACTATATACCTTTAAACAAACTTAAAATGGCATAGAAAATTCACAGTTTTTCAGGCAAACAAACATTTCTTATGACTGAAGTAAAGAAGCCTATCTGAAGATCTACTTTTTTTTCCCAGTTCTGCTAGTTGATCTAGCAGATGGTATTACATTTCTCTCCAAACTTTGCATTACTTGTCTTTATAAATCATGACATCTATAAAACTAATATCTGTCTTCATTAGAATATCCAAAATGGTACTATTTCAGATAACATTATATCCTAGGGAAAAAAAAGAAGATAAAATAAACCACAACAAAAATATTTAAACAATCTAAAAACTTAAATTAGTTATCATCTAACAACTAGACAGCTGGATTAATACTGCATAGTCTTCTACACAGCCATATCTTACTTTTTAAGAAGTGTCTTAACTGATTTTTTCAGGATAAAATTAAAATTAGTCACATCATTGAAACTTTGTCTTCAACCTTTGCTAAATTGTCATTGATTTTTGAACATTGTGTTATGGCTTTTTATACAATTCCAGTACTCTGGTTCTTGAGATCATATTGCTCTTCTTCTACTATTCATTTCTCCATGCTCATTGACTTTGTGCTGTCAGCACTTTCAATCCTTGGTGAAAGCATTCTCAAGACAACTGTATCATCTGCAGCATGACCAAGTTTGAGACTACAGCTTGGAACAAAACTTCTGAGTCCAGAAAGTTTTCCACAGAAATTTATTAAGTTTAATTTTTTCAGATTATTTGAATTTTTATGACAGCTGGACTGCTTGTAGGAGAATTGTCTAAGAGATGAAGAAAGTTCAGTCAGTACAAAAGGATTGTGGAGATTATAAATTTCTAGTTCTTTCTTTGATGAAAAAGTGTAGTATGATATGCTTTGTAGCTACTTTATTTTCTTCCATTTTACATAAGTACAATTTCCCATGCAAGCCAATACCTTCCAAAATGTGTTTACATTAATTAGATATTTATTGTATGTATTCCTTCTAAACACAGAAATTGATATAGAAGATCCAGCATAAGGCCCTTTTAACAATGAAACCTATCAAGGAGCTACCAAGCAAGGACAAGTTGTACCAGGATGAAAGTGTAGACTACTTTATTTTCCAGATTACCTAATAGTCTAATAGTCCAAGAATATGAAACAATGCTCTATTTAACAGACAGTACAATTGAAATACCTCACAATTAAGAAAGGAACAGAACAAATATTAGGATTAAATACTTGTCTGAGTCCCTCCAGGAATTTAAAACTAGTTTGTCTGCTAGCATTCTCCACACATCAAAAATCATGGTGTAGTCAGTGATTTATCTGAAGATAAGTCCTGCCAGATGGGCCTGAGGTGATGAATGTTTCTGTGGGGAACCTCCTGAAATTGCCTCTCCAAGTCATGTGTAACAGGTACCCAAGGGCTGGAACTTTTTCAGAAACAGGAGTCACCTGCATAAGGCAGAGACCTTCCTGACATAAATGTAGTAAGAGTGAATGAAATAGGTTTTTTTTTTTCCTTTTTTCTTCTTTTTTTTCACATTAAACTTCATGAACACTGGCAACTGCATTGTCTGTCTGGGATGCTATGAATACTGGCAATCTCTACTTGGCTTTGCCTGTTTTGATTTCAGTGTGGTCTAAGACATCTGAATAACGATAAAATTTTTCTTATATATAGGAAAAACTGAATCTATAAACTGGGGAATGGGGCAATTTTTCATGCACTTTAGTCTCCAGAATGCCTTTGAGAAGATTCAGATGGCACCAAAGTAGGTCCTCCACTTAGCTGCATGGCCCTAAGTAGTAATAAAGAAACAACAGTGAAAGAAAGCAGGAAAGAATTCCAGTAAAATTAGAAACACTGAAATTTCTCTGGCCTGCAGGAAATTGTTGGTGTGATACATGAACATTAAGGATCACAGGGAGCATATCGCAGGCTCATTCACTGTGTTTTCCGCTTGTCTTTCCTACTGTGAAGGCTGTAAATTTCAACTTCCACCGGGCCATTTGCAAAACATTTGTCACAGCATGCTCTGCACTTGATATCCATAGGAATTGTATATGCTGCATATAGCATCATGACTCTATAATCACTTGGTATTTTGGATACTTTTCATTTCTCTTCTCAGCACTTATATTTGCCAGTTTGCTCCCCCATGTTGTAATGACTTTTTCCCCTCAATTTTTACCATTAGGACATGTATCCATTTACTTGTTCTGTTACAGCTCTCACTGGCTATGTCTATGGTTTAGCTGTAGATTAAATCCAGACTCCACTGAATAAGAACACTCCCCCTACATGATGCAGAGTGCTGATAAACTTACACTTGAGCCAGCGAAGCAAGTTTATAGTACTTCAAAAATGTTGATGAGATGACTTTGTGCCAGCAAACTTTATGCTAAGTTAGGACTGTCTGACCATGCCAGATCTTCCACAGCTAGTGAACCCCCTACAGATAGGCTGTGAGCCTTCTCACAGCCCCTTCTTGCCTTGTTTCTGCCTACTTGCCCACAGTCATTGTCCTTGGAAGTAGCCTTGCATCTTTTATATGCAGGCACGGGGCCCTTTATTTCTCTTTGTCTTTGGTTTCCATCTCTAATCATTGCCCTCACTGCAGATCTGCCGTGCATTGCTGATCTCTGCTGGCCCACTGCCTCAGACTTTGCCACTGCCACATGGCTGAATGTTAGCTACAACACCGTGGTTATCATCACAGAGACAGGGACAGGATTTATGCCAGATCAACGCCATGTGTGCCTCATTTATACTAACCCAAATCCCACCATTATGTTGATCCCAATCCAGAATGAAGGTGGGTAGATCTAAAACAGCTGCTAGGACTCTAGAAGGAGACTTCTCAGGTCTGTTCTTGCCAGCACATGCAAAGGAGCTGTGTGTTGTGCTTTGGGTGTGCATTGTTTACTTGGCCATTCCACTGAGTCCTGCCCTGCTGTTCAACAGTTCACACTCTCCTTGACGTAGATTTGGCCTGAGCCAGCTGAACTTCTTCCACTGGTGAGAATATTGTTGGCCAGGGACTGGTCCAGAACTGCACTCAAGGCCATCCTTTTTTTCCTGCCTCCTTTTCTCTAAAGGGAAAATTTTAGCCATCCAAATCTCCTATGTTCTGGGCCATGAGAGAGGCCCTGGCTTTGTTTTGTTTATTGGTATAGGACTAAACAATGAGCTGTGTTTGATTAAGCCAAAGGTTCCGAAGAAGGACTAATATGGACTGAGGATAATAATGGCTGCATGGATGATGGGATGACATTCTGCAAATACGAAAAGTTTGGCAACTGCAATGTACTCAGATGCAGAGGTTTGAGATTTCAAGCCTCCTGTGTGTTCCCCTCTTTGAGGAAACAAGGGAGCATCTGAGGACAAACTCTGGATCATTTTTGAAGGCCTTTGAGGCCTCTTTCTTTTTTCCTATCATTTTCTAAGCATACAGCAGCTCCTAGGCGTTTTGCCAATAGAACGATCTAGTGTTGCTGGCAATTCTGTCCCCACTCTTCTGTCAGTGACAGGGAACTGTCCTTATGCTACCTAAAAGCTTCCAATCTCTGAAAAAGCTTTCCTACTCCAGGACCTAGTGTCTGTCACATTTGGAGGCTTTGACAACTGTCTGTATTTTTTTCACCCTGGGAAAATGAGAATCGTAGCCCCATACCTATTTCTTTCCACAAAAAGCCCTCACTGGTTTGTTTTACTGGATCTGCAGAGGAAGACATATTGCATTCAAACTGTACATACATACATACATACATACATACATACATGAAAAGCAAGAATGATGATTTTTCCTGCTTATCAGGAGTACCTGGAGAAGGGAAAAGAGATTGGACAGATGTCACTTCTGCCCATCATCATCATCATCACTTACGATTCTCCTTGCAGCTAATGTGTCAGCAGTTATATAGCTATACTTCAGCCTGAGATAGGCAGTAAGTATAGTCAGATGTTTCCTGGGATAATAGGCTTCTCCATAGACCACATATTTTCTCCACAGTGCTTTCTGTACTTTGGAGCATTTTGTACTATATAGGAAGGTTGCGTGCTGTTGGAAAAATATTTGCATACCCCTGCAGTTACATGGGTGATTACCATAATGAAGCAGGGAGGATTGTCTGCCAGAGGTAACATCTGCATGTGATGGTCCCCACGATTCACCATGGGTCTGGTGAAGCCTTTGTCCTCCATGTACTGGACCCAGTCGTGGAAGGGTCTGGAGAGAGCATGCAGCAGTTACTAGCTCTTCCCACCTCTATTCTCACTGGGACACCAGCCAGGTACAGGATCACACTGACAGAACCTATCTTTACCAGGGCTGATGCAGACAGAGAATATGTCAGCTGAGGTCCTCAACAGCCTAGGGCAAAGGTTGCTCATTTAGCTGGGGCACCTACAATGACCATTTCTATTTTCTGTTTGAACAGTTTGAGCATCTGCAGTCAAACTCAGCTGCCTGAGCACATGAGCCTGATCTTTGGCCAAGTGGATGGATAATCTATGAAATTAAAAATATGGGAGCTGTGAAGAGAGTACTCAAGCAAGCATGGTTTGGCTCAGACGAGGTGTACTGCTCTGCTATTGCCCTGGGCCAGAGCCAAGTAACAAGAATAGCTGTACTCAGCTATTCTTTCATACTAGCTCTGAGCAGGACAAAAGACTGAAGACAGCAGAGGTAGGCTATGAGACCTAGCACACTGTGTGGGAGATCTTGACTGGTGCCTGGTTCTTACTGAAACATGTCACACACACTGAACACTCAGTCAGCTACTTCATGAACACAGTTCTTCCAGTTCATGTCTAATGCACTTTCCTAAGCACACAGTCACTTAACTTCCATTAGCTTCCAGAGACCAAAACCCAGAAGGAAAAAAGCAGGTTGCAAGCAATGCTTACTGGGATCAAGTGTGGTTCTGTGATCCTGGGAGCTAAATATACACCAAATTTTGTATGGTTCCTGTTACATTTCTACAATGTTTTCCAAAATCCTTTGTTTTAAAATTTTTCTGCTGTTTCCCTTGACAAACCTAAACTGTATTGTTATTTCTATAGTCACCATCCCAGAGCCTCTTCAGGGCTGGGATGGAGAAGCCCATTCATTTGGGATTAAAAAGATGGTAGTGACAACTTTACTGGTAGAATCTGCAGGACAAAGGGGACCATAGGGAAAAGCAAAAAAGAAAAAAAAGGGAATATGAAGTTGTATCATTGTGTCTCATTATTTTCAGACAGCTGTTTCCATGTCATGAAACTGAGCTGGTACACAAAAGCATGTAGATGCGTGGAAAAAATCTTGCAATGATAAGGCTGAAGGGGTGTCTAAAGAAGCAAACCTGATATACTATCTAACATACTGCCTGTTGGGATGAGTTTCTGAAGGGATTTTTCCTCACAGTCAAACCACAGAGGGCCTAGCTAGTTCATCTCAAAAGTTCAGCCAGAATGCATTGGTGTGTACACAGGATGGGGGATCATCACATATCCAATGGAAAGTGCAGTGAAAGGATCTAAGTCTGCAAGACCAGGACTGAGGCATGGGTTCAACACCCAAAATTTCAACTGCTTCACCAGTTGCCTTGGAAGATGACTAAGATGTTGCCTCAGTCATGTAAGGAGAGGTGTAAGTGCAGCCTGGTTCAGCAAGACTCTCAAGTAAGATCATCCCAAGAAACGGTGGACATTTGTGAAAAAGAAAAAGCTGAGTTGCCCCAGAGAATTGCCCATGAACTTACTACATTGTACTGAGATTCACATTTCACAGCTCAAAAAATCCAACAGGTAGGTGCACCATGTGTTGGGATTCTCAGACATAAAACCCTAATCTCTTATTGGTACAAAATCACTGTCATGTGAGCTCCCTAAATGATATGTGCATTTCTGTGCCTTTGGATCACATCTGTGTTCCAGAAGATACTGTGGTACATGCAAACTACATGCTTTCAGAAAATGCAATAGCCTCTTGGAGTGAAATTTTATTATGCAACCCCACACATACCATGGCAATTTTTTAAACAAGGGAAAAAATAATTACACATTTTTGATTTTCAATATCTATCTACAAGAATATAAGCTCTACTTACACTTTTTGTTTCTGTGCTGCTTTTTCAGCCTTGTCTTTGCTTTTCCCCTCATCTTTAATACAGATAGGACAATGCTCTTCCCATGCTAGTCACTCCTCATTGCTACTAGTTCTTGCTTCTGGAACATCTACTTTAGTCAGCCTTACCCTGTCACAGAGCTTTGGCAGCTAACAAAATATTAACACTGTTGGCAGTGATTAAAAGCAGAAGGGCTTTTTCACCCTTCAAGCTTCAAGATGTTTTTCTTACTCTCAACAGACAGCCCCAAACAGACTCTGCAAACCCAAAACTGCAGCCAAACCACAAATCTGACAAACTGCAATCAAACAAACCATTACTCAACAGATAAGCAAACAAATTAATTTACTCCCAGGGAACAAGGACTTATTCCTTCCACACTAGCAGTCACACAAGAAGCTTAGTCTTTCATACACTCTGCAATCTGACTTTGCTGAGAAAGAGGAAATATGGGTTAAGAAAGCCCTGAAGATATGTACATTTTTTTCTGACCCATCCTGATGAGGACTGAATTACTCCCAGAAAGAGAAATAGCTTCAATAGCTTCTTGTCTGCTCACAAATGTCCTGAACAGTAAAAAGTTGAAAACTGGGAGCTTTTTGATGAAAAACTTTTATCATTGGCATCTAGATATTTGCTTTCAACTTGTATCAGCTACAATGAGCTACATGGGCCAAGTGTCGTCGCTGGTGTTTATAAGTCCTGGCAAGGAACGAACAGTCCCTGAGCCATCCCATGTCCCTTCTAGCTATAGGACAAAGACTCTCTCCCATGAAGTAGGTGATGTGGGTTTGAATCAATTTAGGGAGAATATGAACCTGTAGCCAAGTCTCCTGATGGTAAGTGAATGTTATAATACAGTCAGCTACAACTGCACTCCTTTGACCTTGATCTTCCACTCATTCCTTAAGCAAAGGGTCTCAATGGCAGGAATGTCCATGAATCATCTATGAAGTGAAATCTCTCACTGTTGCAAAGCCAAAATGTCTAAATCTTAGCAGGGAATTTTGTGTAATATTTCCTGTTGGCTGGCCTAGGTTATTTATTTCCTGTGTAGAGTGCTGGCACTCCTCTCTTTCCATATGCTCCATTGACAGTCTCTATCTAATTCATGTCTTGTGATGTCCCAAGAGATGGCAGGAGCCTAAAACCTGTACACTGCAGTGCCAGGGAACATAAAGCTTGCACCTCACGCTGCAGTGTGTCACAGATTATCAGGCACATGATAGCTGCATTAGTGGCATGTCCCACACAGGCTCATTTGCCCAACTCCTCAGCAGCTGGATTGCTTGTGGCAGCCAAACCCCAATGTGCAGTACAGATGTATCCTGATCAAAAGGTAGCAGTGTTCCGTGAATTTGGCCCAAAGGCCTAGAGTTTCCATTGAACTGAAATATATGTTGGCAATATCTTTGATAGCCAAGTTGCATTTTATACTTTTAAATATAAAAGTACACATGTATTATCCTAAAATAAATCTGGTAAATTTACTGTTGTTAACTAAAAATTGAATAATCCAGATCATTCTGAAATCCAAGCTTTTTGATACCTCCTTCTGCTTTATCACTTTTTTGTTTTAGCTGATATCAGCCATCAGTAGGCACACAGCCATGGCCATGGTCAAACCTATTTAATAACAATTGAACCAAAAGAGACATCTCTTTCCGAAGTCAAAAAGGAAAAAGCAGACTTTGGCATAGTTTCTGTGTCATGAAGGGTGCTAGATAAAACATTAGCCATGGAACAGAAGAACAGAAGCAAAAATTTTTTTATTTCGATTTCATATTACAGCAATTCAGCATAATCTGTTTATATGGACATCTGCAACTGAAAGGTAAAACTTTGCCTCCCAGTATTAAAAAAAGAATAATGGATGCTGACAACAGAACTTAATGTCATAAGATGTGACATAGAGAAGATCAGTAGTTTGTTGGGTTTAACACATTTGGAGAACCTATAAATGTCTTTCTTATAGATGTCAATTCAAATTTTATTAAACAGACTCTTTTGTAGATGAAAAAAGATATATAAAACACCAAAAATATCACAAAATGTCTTGCATTTTGATATCTTGAACAAAGACAAGATTTCTTTTTATCAGTGTATTAATTAAAAGACTAAAAATTCTCTGTAAATTATTCTCTGTAAGTTTAGGTATTTGATTGAAATGGAATAGACATTCTGCAGACATTCTTGGGTCCATCAGAGGAATTACCGACATCTTTACACTCTCTTCTTGCCACAAAAAACACAAAATTTTCATTTCATAATTTATTCTTTAGTCCAGAAACTGTATCTGTTATTTCTTTCTATACAATTCCTAGCTTTAAGTAAGTTTTATTTGTAGACATAATTAATAAATAAATAGCAATTAAATTATTAATGGCTGAAGTATTACACATCCAGTAATGGCTATTCAATATTTAGGACTCCTGAAAAACATTCCCTATTCAATCTGTCAAAAATGATTGCCTACTGTTGAAATAATAATTTTTTTCTCTACAACATTCCTGTTGCTGCTCCTGTATTTCTTTCCACATTTCTAAAAATAGACTTTTACTATGATTGCTTCTTTTACACTGAAAGTGTTACACAGGCATAGTCCTCAGATAAAGGGACTGCAGTCTGGAAAGACAGGCAAGAAATCCAAGCATAGAGAAGACATGTAAACTAAAGTCATTTTACACTGAATATATACAGCCACATATCAAAATGCTGTGGGGGGACTTAATTAAACTGAGACCAAGCAAAAATCTTGACTCTCCTTGGATCTTAATCATGCTTTGTGAATGAGCACATTGCCATGTACAACAATTCAGTGCTGGCAGGTGCAACAATGCAAACTGAAGGAAAATTACTTGCAGCACATATTGCTGAATTAATGTCAATTCAGGAGATAAATGCTGGTATTCAGGAGGTACCTCTCAGTAGAAAAGAAGTTATGCAGACAGCTGAGATGATAAAATCTTAAAGAGGCAAGGTTGGAGAGTGCTAAAGAAAAGTTATTTTAACTTTCAGAAGTTGGCTGGTTTACCTTGCCAATGAGGTGTGCTGTACTGCTCATACCCTCACCACCAACATATTGCAGAAGTGCACTCTTCTGAGAAAGACTGGGGGCATGAAAAACTTCTGTGGAGGGAGACTGGGAAGTTTGGAGTTGTTTAGAAAAGAGGTAGGTAAGAGGAGATATGAGAAAAACATGAAATGGAATTATTGTAATATGGTCAGTCTCGTAACAAAAAGCAAAATACATATCTGGAAAATGCCAGCTTTTTGTCAGAACTTAAAACTAGGAGAGCTATCAGCTGAGAAAAAAGAGGAATTGGGGGTTGTCAACAAAGGTTTTGAGGTGGAAGTTTTGGCAAAAGGTCAGTTTTCCACTGAAAATAGATAATTGCAGTATGGGATTTTTTTTATAAAATTCAATTTTCTGCTGAACCTAAATTTGATAGAATATATTTGTTCATCCCTGGTTTGGTTACATAAGCTCCAAATAGGATGAAGCCGTATTTGACAAAACTACTCAAGTAAGGTTGGCAATTTCATACAAATTATGAAGCTTTTCATGAAGACTCAGGAAATATTCTGCTGCCAGCATTTTGTTTGCAAAGATGCCTCCTTTTTTAGTCTGACTCATTCAAATTTCAGCTAATATAGTTATCTTGACATGCAAGGAACGTCTTCAAGAACTCAATGTTCTTTTAGCAATTATGGAGTGAAAATTTTCAATCAACTCTGATTCTACAAATTACTAAATGTTTTATTCAGACAAATTGCTGTTAGTTCTGTCTTTTGTCAAAAAATAGAGCTGCAAGAGGTCTCCTGTTTTGTTTTAAAGTAGGAAAAAAGGTTGCAATTTCTAAATTTCAGCATAGAAAATTAAGATATGCAGCCATATCCATGGCTGTTTCTAGTTTAAAAGTTGTAAAAAAGGCCTGTAGCAAAGTATGAGTGCCCTTGTTTTTATGTACACAAATCAACTGATAATGAATTTGCCTTTAATGTGATTTGTAATGCTAAATTTGCAGTCAGCCAAAACAGCAATCTGTTCCTCTGCAAGATAAAGCACGGCAGTTTTCACATGCTCCTTTTTCTTTTCTTAAATGTGAAAATGCATATTTAGAGAATAAAATATGTACTTTGCACTACAGCCACTGCATAATCATTTTCACCAAGAAACAAATACTCCATCATTTTGTGCAGAATCTTGGCAGGCTGGGGGTGTCTGCTACTTGTGTTTCCTCGCTTTCTTGGGCATTGTGAAAAAGATCTTATAGATCAGCTTAGAGTCCAGATGTTTCTTTTCTCTGATGTGTTGACATACTCAGCCAGATTCTCATCTCACATCTGCTGAGTGTAAATCTGGAATATTGCTACAGAAGTCAAAGAAGGAGCTGAGTATAATTTTTGCACAGAAACATTCCAAGAATACAGATGAAATTTTTAATATTAACTAAAAGTTAAAATATTTTTTAAATGTCTTTACTACATATTACTGAGAAAACCAGGTTGTATCAGACTTACTCCACCTTTTAGAGTAGTTTAATATGTGATAGGGCAACATTTCAGTGGAAAACTGGGGACTACTCTATGTGGAATATGGGAGAGGAAGAAGAAAAAGGATAAAATATCTGGTCAATGTTATGAATGCCTCTCTTATTCTTCATTATTGCTATCTTAAAAATGCATGCAGGTTTCAGCTCATTGTTAGGCACACTTTCACCATCTTAGTAATACATCTGTCTGAAATGGAATGAAAGAAGGTAAATGCCTGCCTCCCTTTCCTGTTAGCATCCTGAGTAGTTTTGACAACAAAAACATAGAAACACAGGGAGTGTCTAGGAAAATTCAGAGGGGCTAGGCCAGAATATCTGTTAGTCAAGGATAAAAAACTCATACAAGTTAGTTTTTCCATCATTCAGAGAAAACTTTTGCAGTCATTATTTTTTTGTCAATGATCCCTTCCTTTTTTGATCAGCTTTTCTCTTAGTCCTATCTAATTATATCCATATAATTCTCCTTTACATTAAAGAGCTAGTGCAGATGAAAATAAATCTGTAATTTATTTCACTGTCACAGTTCCTTGTAGTTGACACCCAGATGAGGTCTGATTCATGACAGATGCAGTTGGATGAGAAACAGTTTTTGAAATTTGCTTTTTAAGCCTGATATATCCCAGGATTCAGCAAAGGCCCCTATTGTGGATTCTAATTTATCATCTTACAAAGCTCTTGTGAAAATGGCAGTGCAGTGCCTGAGCAAAATAGTTTGTAAATGTTTAAGCCAGATTTACCAACAAAAATTAAAAAAAGCATCTGTCTTTTGAACTGCTGTCCAATCAATTTGAAATAACTGGCCATTTTGTCTATGGATTCCATACTTTTGATACTCCTCGCTGCTTTTAAGTTCATTTAGGAGTTAGCGTTGATCCCTGTAGGGTACAGCCCCAACCTATAGTTAGTTATAGCTTACAGGGCAAATCCAGCCCACAGGCGTTCACAAGAGGCCATTCCCCCGCCACGGTGTTGTTCTGTGTAGTGACTCTGCCAGTGTGGAGCCTGATGAGGCAGCTCCGAGGCTGCCAACTTGGATCTGCACAAGCCGGGTCAAAGAGAGTCAGGAGAGTGAGGACAAGCCCTCCCTGGCTTCAGGTCACCACCCTCCCCAAATTTCCCCCAAAAGCTCCTCTCTTCTTCTATCAAGGATTTATGCTCAGGATTCTAGGTTCTGGATCACAAGTGAAACTAGGTTTTAACAGTATTTAGGAACTGTTTCGTATTTCCTGTTGCCTAGCTTTAAGATTTGCTGTTCTTTGCCAGCTGAGTGCCTTAAGCAGATATTATGAAACTTAAATCCCTCGAGGCATGTTGTTAGTTCTACAGACTCACACAAACCATTCTCCACCTTTACCCCTGCACGCTGCCTTGGTGTGTAGCAATACTTCAGCTCATGGAAATGAAATGTAAAGGAACTAGAAGAGCAGGTTAACAGAGAGTTGAAGATGACAAAAATTAAGTCATCTAACTTTCTTCTAGTTCTAAAGTGTTTTAGTCAATCAAGTCAATTGCTCAAATATCAGCATAATTTTCTTCCCCTCTCTGAGATCATCAATATTTTTATTCATTTTTATTCTGTGAAATGCCCTGAAAAGTACAATCACAAAAAGCAGAGTAAAAGATTCTGTAATATTTTTCTCCCTCAGAGATAATGTTTCTTATCATGACTGTGAAAGACCTACCTTTTTCACCACAACTGTAATGCACAAATACTGAGGGAAGATATGGTATAATTGAGGCAGTGTTTATGATACTGTGCAATGACATATGCGTATAAATAAAAAATTGGAAATAATATCACTTTTATCTGTGTTGCAAGTTATATAATCTACTTCCATGCTCAAAAAACAATCTTGAGTTTAGGTTGTGACTTGTTGATGGACCACACTACTCAGGAAAATTGATAGGTTTGCTGTGTTGATGCAACATGACAGGAATTCAGCAGGCCTGACAGGCAGATACTGTCTTGAAAAACTTCATAATCAAAAGATCAAATAGACAAATGTTTTTTAAAATATGTTTAGCTCTGTGGAGCTCTGACTGCTCCCCAGTGAAGTAAAATTGTCCATGTAGAGACAAACAAAATAGAAAACAAAGAATTCCCTGAAGTGGAAGTAGGAAGAGGCTGAAAAAAATTTGAGAGGGAAATAATATACAAAAGGTTTGTATGCATCTTCTTTTTCCCTGATATCCACTTATGGGCAGAATGCTGGCCTACATGGAGCTTTAATGGGAACCAGTGTGGCCATTCTTGTATTCCTAGGCAGTTTTGAGGTCTAGTTGTAATTCTGCCACCAGCAGATAAGAGATTATCTTTGATGCTATTTTTTGAATTAAAGAGATTATCTGCAGGTTTAAAGACCACATTGATGGAATGCCTGGTTTTGAAAGCACAAGATATGATTTGATGTACAAAAAAATAGAGATGGGAATGGGACAAAACAGAAGAAATTTAAGAAACTGCAAACTATTTATAAAATCAGGTAAAAATCACACTTTTATATTCTATAATATGACATTCATGAATAATAAATCAAAGCATTTAAGATAGTCTTATAGCATTGTTTATATTATATAAATTGCATTTTATGACATATAGCATTATTTTTATGTGAGTTAAAACAGTGTTTTCATCTAAAGTTTTACAAAAATTCAGGAGTTTTCTACCTTTATTTTTTTCAGTCATGGCTCTATTTCTCCATGTTTTTAATTAGGGACATCATATGTTTTACATTACTTGGCTTGTAAGAATTATAGTTGATTACATATTCTCATTAAGCTCTAAAAGATTATCTAACTAGTTTACTTACAGTGTTATTTCATTCTATGCCCCTATAAAGAAGAAGAGCTGTTTATCTGTTTCTCTTCTAAAAGGTTCCTTTTTCCCATAAAAGGAAAACAAGACGTTTCAAGCTGGATATTTAAGATAGTTCCAATTATCTCTGCTTGTCACAGTGAAAAACATTACTGTTAAAATGTAATAATGTCAAATGATCCCTATCAAATACAAAGTAATGCTTTGCTTTTTAAAACAAACAAATTGTAACTGTGGAGATTCCTTTAAAATTATTATTCTGTCTCTCCTGCAGCCATAATCTTTGCTAGTGTAATTTGGCACAGGTTCACTGAACTAAAGGGAGCTTCACACATTCACTGCAACTGATCATTTGCTGCTATCTGCACACACAAAAAAGGTCACTTTTCATTTGGAAAAAACCCCAATACAATCCTGAAAGTTTGAGTTGCTCCTTTAACATCTGGAAGTTAACTGCCCTCATATGGATAGCAATTTGATCCTACAATGGCTGTGATGTGTGATAAGACATGTCAGACTATTTACAGCCTTCCATCAAGTTGGCAGTAATTAAAAATTATTCAGTCAATCTGTTCTTGAATGTGAAAAATACCAAACTTTTGCTGCTCTATGGATGAACTGTCCAGTTTGGACAGCAGAGGAGCATGGCTGGTTGCGTTGGGCTGCAGACAAATAGCCTCTAGGAGGAATGCAAAAAAAACCTTGCTGGTCATATTTCTCTTGGTTTGTGGTATAAGTAGAGTGCCCAAGAGTGTTCTCAGCGTCAGTGACTGGCATGTTGTGAGGGGCCAGTGACCTTCAACATGGACATCAATGCAACTCTAAAAAGAATCTTCATGGTGGAGATTTGTCTAATAAACCTAATTTGGATAAAATTGTTTTGAAAGATCATATGCTAGTAAAAAGACTTAGCTAAGACCCAAGGCCATCTAGCATGGCATTTTATATACTTAGAGCCAAACTCTCATACCCCTAAAAACACAGTGGTTGCATCCAAATTTCCCCCAGAAGAGTTTCTGTGCAGTCTCAGGGGTCAAAGTCAAGAGTTTTTAAGAGATTGTTACCAGGCCCGGGGCCAGTCCAGACAGTTGCTAATTGCCAACATCTAAACAGCATGAGCAGCCCCAGGCCTGTGCCTAAGCCCAGACATTGGCCACCTTTGTTTTACCAATGGAGGAGTTTCTCATGCAGCTAGCACAGACAGAATACCCCTACGAAAAGGAACTTTAAAACTTTTAGAATTCTGTATTATTATACTCCTGGCTCCTAGGATAGGAAGATCCAAGGTTACAGCTCATACTCACTAGCACCCAGCAGCCTGTGACCCCATGGCCAATGATACCAAGTGTATCCACTCTGTCTCCAAAACCTTTGCAGAACTCATCTTTGCATTCATTTTTTTCATTATTACAGTGTCCCTTATACACATCGCATATTATTATATGGATTCCTGCAGAACTGAGAACCTCAGTGTATGATTTGCTAACAGTTGCAGATTTATGAGGAAAATTGTTTTCTAGGAACATTGATACACATGGATTTCAGAGTCTCAAAGAAAAAGGTTGCATAAGACATATAAAATCAATTATTTTTTCTATCAACAGAACATTTCACAAGTATTTGGCTAAAGCATTGTGCAAGGGCTGATTTAAATTTATTGGTGGCATGAGAAACAAGGATTACCTTTTGTCTTTTTTTTTTCTTGCTCAATAAACTCTTTTTAAACATTCCTTTGTGCCTCATGCAACTGTGAAAGGAAAGAAGCAGCAGTTATGTCTTTGCAAAACCAGGAGAATAATATTAAGGAACACTTTTGAAAGATTAGAACTTTAACAAAACCATAATTTCAATGAAATCAGACAGCTTCTCTTCAATTAAACCCTTAGTATGTAATTAATACAACAATGATTCTCTAATAGGAAGTCACAGTTTTTAAAGTGGACTTTGGTCAATCAAATTTCTAATAAAGACAGGAATTTGATCATCATGTTTAGGAATTTTAATGTCTTAGAATAAATTAGCATCTGCAGATCCTAGCAATGGGAACTTAATGGTCTTCTGAAAACCAATCTTGTTTTTTTCTTCCAAGGCTACTGGTGTTTTAAAAAAGGCATCTCTTATATTACAAAAATCTCAACTGCTCTAGAGACTTCTTCACTTCAACAAATGGAATTTCAGAGGAAGGAATATGTATTGACAAATAATAAACAACAAGGAGAATCCTATTGAAAGTACTGAAACAAAACTACTGTCAGAATGGCATTTTAGTTCAAGAATAAAAAAAATGCCTAGTGGCCACAGTGACCTTCAAATAAAAGTCAATGAAGCCTAGATGAATTTCCAAATGATAAGGACAGGTACCTCCATTCAAAATGAAATCCTTCAGTGCTCTGGCCTGGCTGATACCAATCTCTGAGACTCAAAGGTTTTAATAATAATGCCATATGGTGTGGATACAGTCAGCCCAAAATTAGTAGGATTCTCCCAGATGTTGAATTGGTTTGCTGATGTGATTTTTAATCTGTTCTGAATCATTGATGAAATTCATGATGCATGGTAAAATTATTAATAACTGGGTAAAAGCTACTCCTAAAAAAGGTAGTGTTACTCCTGTCTTAGGACAGACCAGAGAGTGAATTTGGGATGAATGCATCTGTTCCTGGAGAGATTATAGAACAAGCCCCTGGTAATTCAATGTCAACATGGGTGACTAAGTGTTAGGGACCAGTTATTGTCAATCCACCAGAGATAAATCATATTTGATCAGCTTGATAACCTTCTGTGATGAAGTGACCATATGTGAAAACAGATGGAAAACATCTATTTGTGCTAGGTACACAGACGTATCATAACTTTACTTCAATACGGCCTTTGACACCACCTCCCATAGCATTCTCATATGGAAGTTAAATAGCTAAGGGCTGGATGGGTACCCTGTTGGAGGTGTTGAAAAGTGGCTGAGGCTATTGTGCTCAGAAGACAGCAATTTGACATCCACATTGTGGCTGGTCAAGAGTGCTGCATCCCAGAAGTCGATGATAATCCCAAAAGCTGATGTTGTTCAGTATCTTCATCTTTGGCATGAGGAGTCAAAGTACATCCTCAGCAATGTTGTGGATTTTATTGAAATAAGGAGACAAAGCGATATGCCAATCAATATAGCTTCAATTCAGACTTTATTGAGAACTTGAGGGCCAAGCCAAGAGAAAATACATGAAGTTCAAGTCAGAAAAAGGCAATGTTTTCATACCAACCTATAAAAGTGGGCGGCTGTTCTGTCCCAGCTTTCACCTGCCCCTGTTCGCAGTGCCTGGCTGTCAGGGGTGAGGCTGTCCCTGTGTCCCTGGGCTACCCTGCTTCTGCCTGGGGGTGGGACAGTCCCAGACTGCCAGATCCTGCCTCTGCAGTCCCCAGCCCCCTTGCTGCCTCTGGCCCATGCTGCAGCCTGACTTTTGCACCCCACATGGGGTAAGCCCACACAGCAGCCCAGGGGTGCAAATCATGGAGGGACTGCTGGAAACCAGCCCAGCCTGAGCTGCTGTTATGTAACCTGCCTGTACAGGACGCTGCAACTGGTTTCTCTACTACTGCTACATTTGTCACAGAATTTCTAATCAAGCTCCTTCCAAAATTATATATCAAAACTGAGTCAAATTAATGACAGACTTAGTGAATTGGTTTAAAAACTATTTCAGAAAAAAAATCCAGGAGGCTACCATGGAAAGTCAATTCATTATTACTTGTTTGTCTCTATTTATTCATCTTTTCTTGTCATAACTTGATTTTCATGGACTTGACTTCCCTTTCACATTTTATAACCTCTCATGCACTTTTTTTCTGATGATGCCCCAAAGTCTAAGATTGTTTTTGAGGTGATACACAGTCTTGCCTGTCTACATCTGAATCTATTATATAATAAATAATTAGGGTCTTTGTAAGTTTATCACAAGTTCTAAAATTCACAACTCTCATATTCTTCATATATATCTCTATATATCTATATCTATCCACTTATATATATATTTATATTTATATATCTACTTATATATAGAAAGGTCTGCTGGAATCACCATACTGGTGAGTGAAACAAAATCATCTTCTACCCAACAGATCTGTGTGCCAAGGCAAGTCACTCAGCCACAGACAAAAGGTGATGGGCAGAACTTTCCCATGTGCTGCTCAAAAAAGAGCACTTTTTTTTTTTTAATTATTGTGGAAAGCAACTGAGAATTCCCAGCCAGCAGGCAGTGCAGTTGGCCCAGCCCTGGCAGCAGCTGCCTGTCTGCAGGCTGTGGCAGAGCCCAGATGAGGTTTGGTGCGTGAGCTGCAGCAGGCTGAGCGTGGACGTGGTGCTGACTTGCAGGTCAGTGGCCGCAGTCAGGGTGGGCCCCCTGAGAGCCCCCAGTGACAGGAGCACTGAGGGCAGACTGCATCACCAAATGGACAGGAAGAGACAAATATTCTGCTTTTATTACTTTAAGATGAAAGTTTTGCCTACCTGCAAGAGGTGAAAGACTCTTGTTTTCACACATGTATTGGTATTACAGGCTGTTAGGGGTTTCTTTGATGATTTATGAGTAGCAGATGTTACTAAATGGAAACACTACAAGACAAGCTAGAATATTCTTAGAATGCCCCTTTTCTCATTTCGCTTTCATTTCAGTGACTAGTTCTTAAAAGCTAACCACAGCATATGCAGTGGCTTTGCTGTTCTGGGACATGATGAGAAGAAATTGATGTTGAAAGGAAAATTAAAGCATTTTGAAAGTCACTTACTTCCACAAAATTGTGGGAGAATTTTGATTTTTGGCAACTGACGCAAAGAATTCTGTTACTTTTATGTATTTTATTTCAGGATTAACCTTTCTCTGATTTTTCACATGCTTCTAAGTGATCTTTACATAGAAATAAGGAGAGGGGCAAGCCCGCCTGTGACTGTGAAACAAATACTTCTTAGTATTTGGAGAAGGGATTGCCAGAGTGAGGACATTTTAAACTTTTATCATTCTGCTTATTAAAGACTGCAGACTAGCTAGATAATTAATTGCCAGGTGCTACTCATCTCTAGTCTTGGTTCTCCTGTTATCAAATCTGAGAGCAGGAGATTGTTGCAGCTTACAAACCTAAAATAGCTCAAAAGTGTTGGTAAAGATACACTTGCTCTGAAGGTACATAAAGTGCTCTTTGTCAATTTTACTCTACAGTGTTAACTGACATACTGCATGTGCTGCTTGACACTCCCGTTAAAACTTAGTTTAAAAGTAACTAAAAGACTGAGAATTTGGCTGTGTGTTATATGGGCCACTTCAGCTTTCACAACACAAAAAAAAAGAGGCTTCCAGAGGTGCCAGATCAGACCTCTTCACAACAGAGGCAAAGCTGATAAATGCATAGTTCCCAGTTTAATTTAATATTCCTTTACTCTCTTTACTGGTGACAGGCCTGGAATGCTGAGGACTGGAAGAACAAATAAGTTTGGACCAGAGCTGTGGAAATAAAGATGTTCACAGGGTAATATCTGAGCTGCCAATCAGTCCAGTATGAATGGGAATAACTGTAAACAATTCTGAATTATTGTATATTTTCTGTACTGCTCTTGAGGGAATTGTTGTTCCGTTATATTCATTTTGTGTTCTGCAGTTGTCTTTATTGTGAAATAAGCCTAAGCAAGCCTAAGCACTTTGGATCTATTTTTATACATCACAGTAACAGCTAAGTACGGATTTTGTACTGAAATATTTAAATCTTAATCTCACTGACATCAAGGGAGAAATTTCATCGATCGTGATGGGGCCGTGGCTTCACCCAGCTCACTCTGATCTCTTGCTGATCTCTTCTCATCATATCCTGTGACAGGAAGCATTGAAATGGTTCAAAATTGCACAAGGAGGGTTTCAGACTGGACACTAGGACAAATTTCTTTACCATGAGGGTGCTCAAACGCTAGAGCAGGTTTCACAGAGAGGTAGTTGATGCTCCAAGCCTCTCAGTATTTAAGAGGTATTTGGACAATGTCCTTCCTTACATGCTTTCACATTGGTCAGCCCTGAATTGTTCAGGCAGTTGGACTAGATGATCACTGTAAGTTACTTCCAAGTAGTCTGCTCTATAACAGGAAATATCCAAAAAGGTCCCTGTGGATTACATAAATTTGGATTGTTCACTTTACTACATTTTGTTTGCCACCAGTCCTCACTGACTCTCAGATACACAGCTGAATGTTTCACAATCTGGGAATGGATGATCTGGAACAGACAACATGGGTATATGATGTATTATTAAGAGCAGCAGTACACTATCATGAGCAACAAGCTTACTCAAAATAGATATTTCTGGTAATTTATTTTATATTATAATCTTATAATCATTTGAGCTATCTTATGCTAAAGATGAAAGCACAAAGTTCTCCTGTTGTTTGAGTTGCATTGCTTTGGGTAACATGTATCAGATACTGCATGATGTGGCCTGAAATGATAAAATGCAGCATTCCCAAGCACGGGAAAAGCTGAATGTTTTTTCAGGTGCCAGGCATATTTTCAGACAGCAAGTTTTACAGCCAGTGTTTCTAAGAACAAATAGAAAACAGAAGACAACTCCTTGTGGATTGTGAAATGTTATCAGTTTCACAAAGAGGCTGTGGATATTTCTGTTGTACTGCAATCTGAAGCACACACACACATTTTGAAATATCTGTACTATCTATGGTTGCTGAAAAGAAAATACTTCCCTGTTCAAAAAAAAGAAAGACAATAGTATAAGGCCATATGAAAAGACCCCTATGTGAATAGCTGGGAAAAGTAAAGAAGGAGGTGGGAAGTAATAGACCTTATTGTCTGCAAGAAGTGAAAAAGGCAGGAGTCAAAGATGACATGATTATTTTGTGTGGTCAAAGAGGTTACCCTTAGACTGAGTTCAGGGAGTATCTAGTAGCTCTCTGGATATGCTTCCTAAAGCAAGGCCTATTAAACTGGTAAATACTCCTGAGAAAAGATGGAGATGCCCCTTAATACTCAGGTCATTTAAAACTAGATTGCAAGCTGTAGGGAAAAAATTTAAACTGGCAGGGGAGAGTAACATGCAACCTAATACTCAGCTTTTCATCTCTATTTACTCTGATTCTGTGACTTCACATTTCAGGGGACTCGAAACGAAATACCAGTCTCTCACACTGAAGACACTGGAGATTTCTTTGTGGCTTGTTTGCCATTGTTCTGACTGTGTTATTTCATTAGAGGTGTAGTGCCTCTGTGACCAGATGTGAATTCAGGTTAAAACACCACAAAAATATTGTTAAAAGGTTGGCAAAGGGGAAAGAAACATCACCTACACACCTCAGAATCCTCATTTAAATACTAGCTAAAGTTTGGAGCATGGGATGGGGCTGGGGACTTCTCAGACTGATTATGCATTATAGCCCACTTCCTGTTTCCATTGAAGTCAAAGGCAAAACTCTCATTGATCCCATGGGAACACATACTATACTTTCCCACTCCATAGTTCTAATATTATAATGGATTTAAACATTTTTGCTTTAAAAAAAATCACACTTATGCTGACATTTTAGACACCAAATTTCTTGAACTTGATGTAATTTGAAATAAGCCAGATGTGAAAACCTCTACAAACAAGATTTATAATGGAATCAAAATTTTGACCTTAATGTTGACAACTCTTGCGATATCACTAATATCAATAAAGGGAAGAAAAGGGATTTTTTTGTCACTCTATGGGGACAAAATCATACAACTACTCCCATCTGAAAAATAACTCCCACTAGGACTTCAAAAAATACTGGTCACAACCTCTCATACATGAGGATTCATTATGTTTCTTGTGGTTCTCTCTAAGTTATTTCTATAGAAGTTTGTGGGTTCATAGGTCACACTGTACATCATGCACAGCATATGGGGGAGTTTTCAGAAGCACAGGTACAGTTTGAAGTCCTGTTGCGTTATGTAGCTCTAACTGTATGTTAGGAAAGCCATGTGAACCTCCCTATAAAGCGTCCTTACAAAGACCAAAGACATTTCAAGTAACTCACAAAAAGCACGTTTTCTTCCAAATTTCATTTCATGAAATTTCTGGACCAAGATAAACCTCTCTCTGGACAAGAAGAGGTGAATATAGCTCTTTCTTATTCTTAAGAAAGCTACTAGACAGACCAGAGACCAAAGTCAGTCTAGACTTGTCACCCTTGGGATAAGAGTCTCATCCTGTGCTCCTCCTATTTAATGGGCCAAGTTTTTACCACTGGTTTTCAAATGTTACCCTTGACAGTCCTAATAAAGTGCAGACCTTTTAGAGACTTTGAGAAAATGTTCCTACATCTCAGAAGTGACCTTTCTTGCCTCTTGTCTTTCCTTGATTCAGAAAGTACCTGAGTGAAGGTAAATAGCACCAAATACAAGAATTGCTCTTGTGAGAAGCATGCTCATTGGATTATTCCTTTATATTTTACTCTCCCTTTGCTCCTGAGATGTCAATAGCCCTCTTGTTCCAGAAAATACAGCTTTCTGTAATACCTTCCTTTGCAACATAAACCATTCAGGGAAGTGGAGTGGGAGGTGCTGATTTCTTCTCCATGGGATTCAGTGACAGGATTCATGGGAATGATCCAAAACTGCATCAGAGGAGATTCAAACTGGACATTAGGAAGCATTCCTTTACCAAGAGGTGGCAAAATATTGGAACAGGCTTCCTAAAGTGGTGGGTGATGCCCCAAGCATGTCAGTGATTAGAAGGTACTTGAACAACACCTTACTAATAGTCTTTAACTTTTGGTCAACCCTGCATTGGTCAGGCAGTTGGATTAGATGATCATGATAGTTCCCTTCCAACTGAAATATTGTACTCTATTCTAGTCTGCTTTTTGCTGTGCTGTTCTGTTCTGCTTTGTTCAGTTCTGTTCTGGTCTGTTGCACACAGCAGATGGTTATAGCAGTAAGAATGCACAAGAACAAAGAGCAGTACTCATCAAGAGTTGGTGAAATTACACAGCGTTCTGAAATCAAGCCTTTCTTTCACTGGGCATAGCTTTGCCTGAAGAAATTAGGCTCTATCAATTAATTCCTTATGTGCATAATAATTCAATAATAATAGTATGATTATGACATGTTTATACCCAAGATAAACACATAGGCAAATAGCAGGAAACTGTCAGAGGACACTCTAAAAACTCCACTGATAAAGAACGAATATCTGACATTATCAAAACTCTGAAAGAGTTAGATAATTAGCTCCCACAGCATTGTAATGACATTTGAATGATTAAGTCCTTGCATCTTCTAGTAAATGACAGATAGCCAGAGTAGTAGAATAATTAAAGCTGAACAAATCTTTCTGAAGTGAAATTTTGTTGAAGCAAATGTTTTCCAGAAATGTATCTGTTTTAACAACACTTTTGAACATCCAAGTCCTTCTGAGTATTCCAGGCAGCAAACAGGAGAAATATTAAGATTAATCCTCACATTGCATTAGTTCAGATGCTGGGATACCAAAGAAAGAGCTTCAAATTCTTAGTCCAACTCAGACTCAGTCCAAAATATCTATCCCAGATCACAGGAGAGGGTAAAACACATGCATAGTGAAGTCCAAAGAGCCCTCTCATATAACATCATTTCTGGTTTTGACTCAAGAACAGATATTTCTCCACAATTTTATTTTGAAATATTTTCCAAAGGCTTGGGGAAAATAGAATCAAAATTTTAAACTTTGAAATTACTGGAAAACTGTGTTTCCTCCAGATATCTTTTCGTGCAATATATCTCTACTATTTTTTTAATATGGTGTTATTAATGTCCCATGTTATCCAGTGTAAACTTCTTTTGCTTTAATTTCATTATCCAAGTTTGATTCCAGTCTAGAAGAAGACTGGAGATGTGAAACAGTCGTCATTGCAACTTTCAAGTAACTCTTACAAAGATATGGTAAGCAGGACTCCCCATGTTTAAAGGTACATATAGATTTGCAGGCCCTTAAATGGCCATTGTTTCCCATTATTATCTCCTCTCATGAAGGCATGTGTTCTTCACACTGGCTGTCTCTGAAATGCTGAACTGATTGGAGATGGCTGCATTGGCAGTGTTTGCTTGCAGGGATTCATTCATTGCCCCTGCAGTCAGCCTAATGCACTTCACTGTGGCAGATCTAAGTGGCAGCAACTGGGAATCTGCTACAGCCAATTCCTAGCCCAGGTCTGATTTAAAAAAACCTAGGGCAGAAGATTTTCTAATATGTTCCATTCTCTTTTCCCTCCTATCCTTCAGTTGTTTTGGGGTTTTTTTTGTATTGAAGTATTAAACACTTTCATGAGTGAATATAATGAGATCTTATGTTTCCAAAATGGGCAGTTCTGCCAAGTTTGTCTCAATCTGTTAAAAACTTAAGGGACCTTTTTGTTTTTTTCTAGTAGAAACCAGAAATTGATTAAATTAATTGACTAAATTAACAACTACACTCCTGAATAGTACTATATTTTTCATGTGCTCTTTTCTTTCCTCACTTTCTTGTCTTCAGGCCTTTCTAAATATTTCTAAATCTTTGCAGAGAACTGTAATGAAAGCAGAATATTTTGGACATGCTTGCACCATTTAATCAAGCATGTTGCAAAGACCCTGAAACATAGACCCAACATCTGTTCTAAGAACACAAGATATATAGATACCTCAGTCTGTCACTACATCATAGCTCAGAGATCACTGACTTTGGCTATAGTGTTCTGAAAATAATGTGCATCTCAGCATGGTCTGGCTGGAGCAAATGGGATAATTACAAGCTCATGATCTTGTCTCCATTGCATCACCAGGCCCAGCCACTATATCCTTCCCTTCTCCCTCACACCTGCAAGGGGGCCCTCTTTTAATAAAATATTGCTGAGTATGAAAATATATACAACTCCCATATAATTTTGTAAGATCATTTATTACTGATTTATTTTCTATGTTATTTTAAAAGACAAATGATAAACAAACAAACTGAGCTATCAGCTCCATTTTCAAGTGATATTTTAATTTATGTAGATTGCAAAAATACTGAGAAAGATAAGTATGCTGATTTACAACAGGAAAGAATAGCAGTTTTTGTCAATTAATAAACTAAAAAGGAATGAAATAATGTATGGTTCCGAGAGAAAAAAATATAAAGGAGAATGAATAAGAAACAATCAGCTATAAAGAAAGAGGACCGTTTTCCCTATAAACTGATCATCAGATATTAAAAGTCCACAGAATGATATGTAGTGTTTTAGAATTAAAACACTTTGATAAAATATTTGATATTCTATGTAAAAAAAATCTAGCTTGATATATTTATCCAAACCAATCTGAATTAATACAGATATAAACTTAGATTTAGAACCAGTTAAAGGGGGAAATAAAGGATTTTAAAACAGAAGTAATATCACATTGTAAGAGACAACACATAAGATGATTGGCAATTGGCCCTATGGGATATCTCCATCTGGAAGTTGTAGTATAGGGAGTGTGGATGAAATTCTGAGACAGCACTGAATTGGAAAAGGCATCAGAACTAGATGGAAAGTGAAGGCATAGGAGCAGGATTTTTTTTTCTTTGAAGAACTGTAAATCCCTGGGGAAAATTTATTAATTTCATGCTGTATAGAAAAAAATAAGAAATCTAGGAAAATTATTGCAGCATATTAGTATTTTGACAGCAACAAAGACATGATCCTACAAAATACTATGCAGTGGTTCTGAAGCTGAATGAATGACTAAAAGAAAAATCAGTTTTTGTATAGTAGTTGTGAAGAGGTACCAAAGATGGGGCAGGCCTTCTTTACACTGCTAGGATGCAGCAAATCATCTGGAACTTTATGGCAACTAAAGGCTGCTGAAAAGAAAAATAAACATGACTCACATCTACGTTAAAATACTACGTCTAAATTTATTTATCTTGGAAAGGGAACAAATAGGGATGAGGTCTAGTACCAGTCCACATACAATTGACAAGTAAGGACATGGACAGTGAGAAAGGAACTGATTAGGAAGTCAGAAAATTAAATGAAGAATGGATGATTTAGGCTAAGCAGCTCAAAACTTTCTCACAGGGAAGCATGTTATTCTGAAAAGGAGTCAAAGACATGGCAAACTGAAGGCTTTAAACATGACTGGGTAGAACACTAAGCCTGTGACTTCATGCTTTAACTCAGGCCTCCACGTTCATATTTAGCTGAAAAAACACATTTACACATTTTTGTGTATGTTAAAGGCTGCTTGGGCTTCAGTCCAGCCCTGGAAACGTCACTGCATTCTCCCACCTACAGCTGATTCTTCCTTCCCCTCTCCCTGCACCTCTATCCTTAAGGAAAGGACATCGGTATTTCTACACCAGAAAATGCTGTTATTGTCCTCTGGTCTCAACTCTTGAACTTCTGTGACTTGTGCAGCAGAAGGTGTGTCTGGACAAAATCCTTCCTAGTGATGGTTCCATGCAGCCAAGTCTGCCTCAACTCAAACACACACAGCCACAGACTCCATCATTCTCCCTTCTCTAGATTGTTTTAAATGTTGCACTTATTTGTACAACATTAAAAACATTTGTGCAACCATTTTTATGTTAGAGTTATTTTTATGGGTTATAAGTAAAATTTATCAGTTTACTCATCTGCATGTTTTTCATATGATAAAGTGAACTAAATTATAAGCAAGTCCATCATTTCAACAAAGGTTCTCCAAAGTCCCTTACTGGATTGAAGTTAGAAGAGGGGTTTAAAAGCTGAAAAAAGCTGGGGGGTTTTATCTCTATCAATTGATGTTGGTATCCCATTTATCATATCATTTTTTACCCATCAGTGATGACATTATTACTGCCTTAAGCAACAAACATCAGCCACTATCTTATCATAAAAAGTTCACACTTACAAAAACTTCCAAGATGATCTTTCAGCATCTTATGTAAAAGCACCAAATATTTGTTTTTAAATATTCAAGTTATTAATTTGAATTAAAATTATGTATTTTAAATAAATACATTTCAGGTACTCTTTACCTAAAATTTGTTGATTTCTGACTTATTTCTTGTAGGCAAATATAATCAATCATCCACCTTGTGCATAGCCAAAAATGACTGAGGTTTGCAATGAGATACTGGAAATCTTTACGTTTTCTAAAATAATATTTATTTTTAATATCCTCAACAACATGTATTTCAAGTGTTAGAAATAAAGTGCCTGGGATATATATAGTAGAAGAGTTGAATTTCAGGCAAAGGTGACTGGAACAGATGAGTGAAAATTGTGCAGAGGAATTAAGTGCTGAGAGCTGCAGTAATGTGATGCTTCAGGTTTTTCTTCTGTACACATGTCTTGTAAAGTCTACAAAGCCTTTGCTGGGCTAGAGCAGTCTTGTTTTCAGGCCCATGCTCTCAGGCCCTTGTTCTAACCCCAGGTAAAGGGGAAGTCAGGGCTGGTTTTCTTGGCTCCCACCTGTGCTCAAGCATGCACATGCATACACACAAAATGGAGTCAGAGTCGGGATTAAGATGAGATCAAAAAGCAATTAAAATGACTGATGGATTAGCAGAGAAAGAATTTAAACAGATTTAGCTTTGTTTGTCTCACCAATGACAAAATGCATGAAAGAACCTAAAAGGGAAAAAAAATAAAGTTATTTGCCTACAAAAGACTAATGTTGCATTCTTTGATTTCTTGTCAAAAAACACATTTTGGGACCACACTTGTTGCTTATTTTAGTCTCCTTCCTGCTGAGCTTGAAGAGGCACAGCCTGGCTTTGGAAGGCATTCTGTGTCCTGATTGAGCAGCCTTTTCTTTTCTGTTGCACTTTCTGAAGCCCCTCTTCACTACTTACTGACAGGATTTAATCCACCTTGAATATGATTTGCGTCCTCTAAGTGGATACTGTTATTTCAGTAACCTTTTCCTGAAACAGAAAAGCTCATCTGCTGCTTGAAGTTCACATTAGATGAAGGGCAGTTATTTTGCCACCAGTCTCCTGAGCAGCAGTATTAGCCCCTTGAGGATGGCTTCCCAAAATTTTGATAAAATATATGTGGCTACTGTCATAAATTTGCTTTTCCTACATAATGCTTATAAAGATGCTGCAGATTGACAATGTCCAATTCCAAGCCTCCCATTCTCCCTAATATGGATAAATCACTCTGAAATGCCATATGTCTGGGAAATACCTTACTACAGGAATATGTTTACTTCAGAGTAAGTCTAGAAGTACTTGACAAGTGCTAAAAATAATGTGAGCTATGGAATATCGTGGACTCACCTTTGCTATTAAATCCTGCACAGCCTACAGTCAGCAAATTGTGTCCTGTCTATGAAATACTTGCCAGGAGTGAACAGCTCTTACTAGAGGCGTAATTATAGACAGAAGTGTGGCTATGCCTCAGTTCATGGGCAATGGAAAATAATCAAAGATCTCCTCTCATAAAAAGCCATGTGCATTGCAAACTACACAAAACTTCTGAAGTGCTGAAGACATTAAGTGTCACCACCAGCAAGGTGTGTATGTTAGCCCGATAAAAAGCGCATGATTGCCTGCAGCCCAGTGAAGTGAACAGTGCTGTGAATTTGGCAGGTCCCTCTGTGCTGCTGACAAGGATCACAGCCACTGTCTCCCACAGCAGCTCCCACTGAGCAGTGACATCCTGAAGGGGATTTGAACCCAGCCCACCCAGCTCTGCACAGCTGGAGGCTGAGGGCTTTGCTTGCCCATCCAGGTGCCCAAGTGTCCAATAGATCCACGGTCTCTGAGCCACCTCTCAGTAATCTAGCATGGGGCTGACTAATCTGCAACAAATCTGGTATGAACCATTTACTCCTAAAAACATCCACTTTCAACCTTAGCCAGAAATCAGGAGTTGGCACCTTAGTTCATTTTCTTCAGTCAATCTTACAGAGCTATGTGCTACTTTAAATCACAGGCCTCAAGGAACCATCTTTCCACCAAATGGCTGAAGAAGCAGTGTTTTCCTTTGCAAGAGGATGCTTGGATCAAATACAGTAATAAGAGGAGGAGTAAAACAGAGATCATCTAACGCTGTGAAAAGAACACTTAGCAGAAAACAACACTTTGACTTTCCAGAAATAAATATTTTTATAAGCTTGGTTTGATGAAAACAAAATATTTGAACAGTGAAATTCTAAATAAATCAGCAATAGAAGCCACATCAATTTTCCCTGCAAGTAGAAATTAACTGAATTTCACCTATAAAATCATAGATTTAGTGCCCAATTTAACATAAATCTATAAAAAGAAGCATATTCTCATATACTCTTTCCCAGTGTCTCTGGCTTTCACACAGCTCCACTGTTTCATGTTTCCATGAAAGTAGTGAAAGTAATTGCTGTTTTTCTTCCTTATTAGAGATAAGTCTCAGAGTCTTCAAGCACAGGTCATGTCTGTACAGACCAGCCTTAAAGCATTTAACCTTTTTCTTGGAGATAAGAGACAATACAGCTTTTTTTTAAACCTTACATTTTATTTCCAGTAGGCCTGTAAGGATGCCATATGACAGCCCAAGATTAATAATATAATTCCATACCTTTTGTGCCTCTACAGAAGACTTGAATCTTCCTGGTCATCTCTTGAAAGTGATCAAGTATATACTGAAGAGCAATTCCTAAGGAAAAATTTGTTGTACATGGATTAATGTGGTGTGAAATCACTTTATATGTAGAAACTTTTTTCCCTCATGCCCCTGAGTGACTTAAGTTT
This sequence comes from Camarhynchus parvulus, assembly GCF_901933205.1. Classification (NCBI taxonomy): domain Eukaryota; kingdom Metazoa; phylum Chordata; class Aves; order Passeriformes; family Thraupidae; genus Camarhynchus; species Camarhynchus parvulus. The sequence continues at coordinate 133,676,730 of NC_044572.1, forward strand.
ACAGGATTTTTATAAGGAGAAGAACTGTTATTCACAAGCACATCAACATGTGCATTTCAAGAAACTGGAAAACAGTAGCTTTTTAACTTTCTCATTAACAAAATATTTATTTTATATACCTTTTTAATTCCTGCACAGTTGTGGATTTGGAAGACTTGGATATGAAATATTGAATGTATATTTCTATGCGGCATTCACTGAAGCATGAGATTCATCAAGTAGATTTTTTTCCCTTGTAGAGGGAGAACAGCTTAAAAAACTTCTTTTTTTTTTTCAGAGACAAGTTTGAGTTTTGTACATCTAACAGAGCATTTGTGTCATATCATATATTCATACAGGAAATATATATCACATGGGAAAATAAAACAGTTTGTCTTCAAGTACCTTCTATTTATTGTTTATACCTAAATGTCTTTCAAACTACCATTTAACATTTTGTTACATTGTCATACATTCCACAATGACCAAATAACTGAAAAGAGACCTGAGGCACCAGTTGCCTGAAACAATACATACATGTCTTCAAACCCAAGCCTCTAAGTACACAGTTCCTTAAATGTACTTTAGAAAGTAACATGAAGACCTTCAGCCTGCAATAAGAGAGGAAATACTTTTCTCATCCCAGAAACACTGAGGTTTCATAAGTGCTTTTCTCTTTCCACTGGGGAAAACCCAAGAAACTTGCAATAGCATCGGGGAGAAAGACAAAAAGCCACTGATCCCAGTGTTCTTGTCATTTGCCTGTGAATGGCTGGTGGCTTCAGACACAGAGTCCAAACTGTGATAGTTTGGTTCAGGGCCAACCTGCGCAGGGGAAAACTTCAACCTCATCTTGAGCACTTGCTGTCAGAGCCAGTGTACTTCTTCCCAGAAAGCTCATTGGTATCTTTACATCAGGATCTTGAAGGAAAAAGAGTTTGCTTCAAAATCCAGCTGTACTCCCACTCCTTCTTCACAAAGTAATCAATATCAAGTGCTGTAGTCACAGCATTACTGAGGGTAAGGGTCAGCACAGCAAGACAATTCAGATACTGCTGAGCCCTCTGTGGGACACAGTGCCTGCATGAGAAGAGGCAGTGCAGCAGTTTGTACACATCTTCAAAATGGATACTTGGCTCTTTTGAACTGGAATTAGAAAGTCGGGCAGCAGGTAGGATCATTTGCATTTCTTGGGTGCTCAAATTAACTGCCTAGAGAAAGATAAACTGATGGATTTTTTCCCCTTGTTTTATATTTTGCCATGCAAGAACTACTGAAGGGACAACAATTTATATAAATTAAATACCTGAATTTTTCCAGGTGGCTGACACTTCCAGTAGGAGATACTATTCCCAAAGAGTATTTTCTGTATTTTTTTCAGTATATTTTCATGTATATTTTCTGTATTAGGCAGAAGATAAAATAAGGTACAATGTTCCAGGCTCACCAGTCATATGTAAAATGTGACCCCAACATTAAACTCATCTACTGCATGGCCATGTTCATTTAAGACTTCTTCTCTTCCCTTTAAGGCAGTTTAAATGATACCAGCACATTTTCAAGCAAGGAAAATTAACTCAGGAATAATATGAAATCAGATGTGACAAAGAGACTGTTCTTCCTACCTTCCTCTCATTCCTGAAATTCTATCCTGTTCCTTAATCTTCACAATCTTTTCCAGCTTATAGTAACATACTTACACTTTAAAAAGGTATAATATGACAATGACATTCCTGGAAAAGTTTTCTGGCTTCCTACAGAATAGATTATTGTTATAGACTTTTATTTTTTAACCAGGAAAACAAAAAAGTACAGTACAAAAAAATCTGAAAACCCTCTCTTGATTTTTTTTTAAACTAAGCTGATGTTGCTCATGCAGTAAAATTTGCTTAAGAGCAATTATCATGTTTTTAGAGCTTGCATTGAAGTAAGAGAAGCAACAAAAGCTTATAGGTAATTATCACCCTTCATACAAAAAGCCTGAAATAATTTTAATTTCAAAGCTTGAAGAAACTCTCTTGAGAGTAAACTTTAAGATGTGGATGACTCAGCTCTGGTGCCAGCTGAAACCCAGATTTTCCAGTTGCTTCCAAAGGCATTTCAAGCTCAGAGCCAAGCAGAAAAGAGGCAAATGTGATCTAGAAATTGGGACTATATTTGATCTGCATGGTTAAGAATCTAGTTTGAGCAAAGTCATTTTGCATAGCTGGCACTCTGCAGGCTGCAGAGCAAACAGAGGATGTGATGGGTCTTACCTGAGCAGGAGGCCTGACCTGGTACAGGCAGACTCTGCTAAGTCTTAGCAGGATCTGATCCATCTTACAGAGATCAATTCAGGGCTAACCCAAAACAAAAAAGTTTTTCAGTTGACTTAATGTCCTTTCATTTTCAACCACAAGCAACTTTTTTTTCGCCCTGTTTTATACAAAGTTGAATGTCCTGTGGACACAGCAATTTCATTAACTCTTAATAAATAGAACTGAGTATTTTCCAAAAAGCTCTAGCCAATGAATTTATGTCCATTTGATGTAACTTGTTCAAGATGGAATTTTTTCCTTTCCACTTCATCAACAGCCTCATACTCGTCTTTTTTTTTTTTTTTTTTTTTTTTAAGCACTTGCCATCTGCTTTTAATTAACAAAAGCAAATAGTGGTTGATAGACAGATACTATATCTGGTAGTGGTACCAAAAAGTCAGTTTACAGGTGTGGTGAAAACTAAGAATGCAGCAAAAAGATTTCCCAACTGGGAGAAAGTCCTTTGTAACATAGTTTGTGTGACTTTAGACCTCTACTGGACCTGTAGGTTTCTTTTCATTTTTAAAGCTGAAAATAGGATTCTACTTCTCCCCATAATTTAAGTAAACAGACTCCTTGGAACAAAAATAAATGCAAAATCCCCAAACAAAGATTAAAACTATTAAAAGAAAATGCTGAATGGAGACAAGGGGCTATGGAAAAGAGCAATGACCTACAATGCAACACAGCAAGAAATTTTACAGGAAAAGTAGAAGAATAGCAAAGCAGCATAAGTTTTAAGATTTTCTCAGTGATGTGAAAAACTGTTAACTGGAATTCACCAGTCACTGCAGAATACATATAGTCTTAAAAATTTATATACTGCAGTTCACAAATGGAAAAAAAGTCCTAATTGGTTAATCAGCAAAGAAATTCAAAAAGCTATAGAAAACCCTCCTTGTATGTTATGCATGAGAGGGATTTACCATAGCAGTATAATTACAGTGCATATCTTAGCACCACAAAATTACAGCATGTATTGTAGAACCGTATCTATCTGTTGGCTGTGCACTTTTTAGGGGAAAAGTAGAGAAAAATGTGTCAGTGCTCTTTGGCAACAGAGCAGCTATGGGTTTTGAGCAACACTCTTTTTCTTCATGTCAATTTCTACCCATCTGATCAGTTATTCTCTACACAGAGATACAAGTCTTTAATTTGTTTCTACATTGCTAATAAGAGATTTGCAGAAAAGGGAAGGAGTTCCAGTATTTTCAAGGAAAAGGTAAGGAATTTTGGAATCTGGGGACTATCCTCTTTGCAGACACCCCTAAAGTTTTCCTTCACAGATGGACAAAATATTAAGCCTTTCATGATAAACTTCAAGGCTGTGAAATATGGTTTTGGTTTGCACTTGCATGAAACAAAGCCTGTAAGACACATTTGCAAACAGTGCCTTCGTATATAAATTAGCATTTTAAAACTTTTATCTTTCCAGAAAAAAATATTGGACTTAAAGATCTACCCATGTTGAAATTCTTTTAAACTGATACATTATTCAATGTGTTTTGGATTCAATAGCAGAGCTTTTTTAAATTAAAAAAAAAACATTCTATGTTCAGATAAACTCATCCTTCCCAAGACTTTTCCATCAATAATTAGGCTAAAGTAAAGAGACACAACCTCTCCTCTGTACACAGATTTGGTTTTTGGTTCATTGCAACCAGACATGCTATTTTACTGTAAAACATTTTTGCTTTGATGAACATTTTGTCATGACATACCAACAGAGGGGAAAGGGCTGTTTTGAGAGGGGCAAAATAAGAAATCTTACTGTGTAAATTATATGAAAATGTACCTTTGAATAATTGGACTACCTCCATGATTTTCATCTGTAAAGAATAAATTCTGGTCTGTTCCACCTAAAAAATGTTAGTCTAAATACAACCTTAATAAATTAAATGGCAACATGTAAGTGTAACTGAAAAGCTCTATTAAAAAGTGGTTTGTACTGACAATTAAAATTAATTACATAAAACCTTGTTAACATTCCTGTCAAAAACTACTTCTTTAATCTACAGATAATTAATAAGCTGTTTTATACAGCTTTAGGTGTTAAAATATCAAAAGCATTTCTAAAACTATCAGAAAAGAAATTCCCTCAGAATTCAGAAGGATCCTAGAAATCTTCCAACTTATATAACCTTAAAGGTTTCAAAAATTTCTATGAATCTCTGCAGAACTTCAGTGCATATGGCTAGCTTAAGAAATCAATATAAAAACAGATCTGCAAATCAAACTGTTGTTAGCTGACACTCTCCCAACATCATTTTTTTTCTTTATACATCTAGTTCACTAAAATTAAGACAAAATGATTCCTGCTAAATATTAGACGAGTGACAAACAGCCCCAGATTCAGTGGGATGAAATATGTCAGTAAAATTCACCATGTATACAGGTCATAAAAAATTGGTGTCTCAGGGACTAATCTTCAAAATCTGAAGCAAATCTTTTGAACATATGCAATAGCTGTGGGTGGTGAAATACAGTGGTCCTGAATTATGCAAATTTGTCTTGAAAAGTCTGGGGGGTAATGCAATAATTCAAGGCATCTGTTACTTCTGTTCACCTCCAATTAATGACACTTTTTTGTAGCTCTCATCCAAATTTGGATCTCTTTCCTGCTGGCAGGTCAAACCCATTTCCTTGCCAACAGTGCAAATGCCTCAACCACTGTGCTGGGAATGGAAGTGCCATGTGCTCTTCATTTTGTCCTGGGTTGCAATAACCCAAGGGTCATATTAAATCTAGATAATTCTGACTCCCTGAGGACATACATTATTCATTCTGATTCCTACTTAGCATGACTTTGACGTATCCTTGACTTTTATGACTTTAGAGTATCCTTTACTTTTTCATCTCAATACTTCTTGTAGGATGGAGGTCTGTGAGGGTTTAGGATTAAATCAACTGCTGAAACCACAAGGAGGAAGTTTTACCCAGATAAAACTGGGTTTTTTCCACCTCTTTCCAAAGCTGATTGGGATCAGACAATAGAATTCCTGCATTTTGGATCATTCTATCATGATGTGGATCACTGTGACAGTTCCCACTATAAGTCTCACAGACGTTTCCCCTCCTATACCCAACATAAGAAAGAACAGAGTTTAACATATGCTCTGAATAATCCAGTTCCAGTTCTCACACTTCTCTATTATATACCAGTACCAGTAAGAGCAGAAAAATATGCATGTTCTATCTATGAACACCATGACATCATGGTAAAATAACAAAGCAAGCAGGTAGGTTAAAATAAACTCTTCATTAGTAAGCTTGAGTTCATTCATAAACTTATTATATTCACTGTAGTGTACAAAAGTGTCCTCTGTGGCCATTTATATTGTTGTATTTCAAAACAGCATATTCCCTAAATTGGCCAGTCACGTAGAAAGGCAAGGCAGTTTACTTTAAATCCCAACAGTCTTAAATACAATTCATATGATGCCTGTGAAGCATCATTGCAACTTGCCAGTTCAGAGCAAATCCCTCTCTTTGAACACCTTGTTGTGATGAGAGCTGCCTGCCAAGAAAGCTCTCAACATATGGATTGAAGCTCTGAAGAATGTCTTTCTTGACTTAGGGATGTCTTTGACACCACTTTCACAGTAAGACTTGTAAATCCTTCTGTAATTTTGGGGAAGGATAAGAGATGTGTCTGCAAATGCACCTGATCAAAATATAAGCCATTCCAGAGGTATTTCCTAATCACCCCTTCACATTTCCCAAAAGATAAAGAAAGTGTAATTCACTGATGCCTACTTTCTGCCTTAAAGGGTCAGCCAGGCTGCCCTAAAGTATGCTACATTAAAAAAAGAAGTATCTGCATAAATAGCAGGATATATCAGGCGTTGTGCAGATACTTCTGAAAGCAAATTAACAGCTAGGCTTTTGTAATGACTGATTTTCTTTATCTACCATATGGCAGCAAGTCTTAGCCCCTTTCTCTTCTGTAGGCTCATAGGGTCTTTTGAATGGGTACTTTAATTCTAGGGTAGAGACTGTGTACAGCCATGGTAAAAATGTTATAAGAATTTTTTATTTTTAATCTTTGAGCACTGTAGTTAAGTTTCTGTGTGGAAGATAAGATTGCAAAAGTACAACAATATTGCTCATGCAACAGAAGTTTTCTCCTGAACTTTTAAGTGACCCAAGGCTGGCTTTGGGTAAACCTTAAATGGTGTATCTAAACAATAAGTTTCCCCCTTGGGCTTGCAAATCAAACTAGAAATCTTGAAAATTGTCTCTCTCACAATAATTCCAGGAACTCCTGCTCCAGTACTGATATATCACAACAAGGGCCTTCTTTGTAACTCAGCCTATTTATTTCTACATAATTTTAGCTGCAAATGGAAGGGCAGCGCACAGAAAACTGAAAAAGAATCTCAAGCCCTTTGAAAGGATATGATATTTCCAGAAATTATTTTTAAACAGATGTTTTTCACCAGTAAAGTTGGTGGGCGAACATGTCAAAATGCGTTTTCCTAAAATATGATGTTTTGCCAAAACTGAAATATTTTGTTAAATTGCATCACTTTTGATAGTATTTGATAGAATCTTCTCTGAAGTCCAGAGTACATTGTTTTTCCAAGGACAATTAAAGAGATAACAAAAATTGTGCATTTGTTGAAAAAGTGGATATTCTGTGTAAATTTATATTTTTTCACTAAACATTGAAAGAATTTTAATTCAGGTGTTGAATACAGAAAAAAAACTAAAACTGCAAATATCCGTGGGGGCAGAAAATGTTTATCTTCCAATCCATTCTGTTTCAATTTGTAAGGAAGTAGCCAGAATGAAACATTATATTGTATCATCTTGAGACTAATTTTGTACAACTTTCTGATGCATAAGATAGTCATTAGCACAGAAAAAAAAACCTTTTTCTTGGTATGTCCAAGTGCAATTTTGAGTTTGTTGCTTGTTTTTCTTGTAAAATTGACATATTTTGTAGAACCACTAAAGCTGTATAAAATGCTTTAGGCCACAAAGTTGTAAAGACTCCAGGTTAAGAGGCAATATTGTACCCAGCAAGTTATGACATTAATTCATTGTGAGTAAGCAAAAATGCATTAATATAACCACATGTTTAAAACTTTCCTGGTGGTTGTCTGAGAGAGAGTTCTGTGATACCAAGGAAGGAATCTTCCTGTACAAAAACATAAACATCAACTTAATGTAAGTATTGTATGTCTGGCAAAAATGCAACAAAAGATTGCCAAGAGATTCTACATTCTCATCTTCCATAATGTAAAGCCCATATGGAGAAGACATTTTTCTGACAGCCTGAAAAGTGAATTCTATTCACTTGGGTTCTGTCAATTACCAAAAACTACTTTCCATAGTCTCTTGGACAGGTTATTCACAATTGAAATGCAAAAAGAGGTAAAGAGTTTGTATTTGTAAGGCTCATCTTGTTTAAAAGTGACCCTTAAAACACTGATGAAGGCAAGATGGTTTTTCTTTTGAGTTTTCTGGTACCTGCTCAATATCAGCAAGTATTAGACGTTTCAGATAACCTTACAATATTCAATCTTCCTACCAACTGTAAGTCATATCAACAAAGCCATGTACAGAGAGAAAAGAAGTAAAAGGAGACCCATGTTCATTTTACTGAGATTGTACTATTTGTTGCTGAAAAACAAAACCAGCTCTAATTTTAAACAAATATTCGAATCTGCATGGTGGTTCACCCATTCCTAACTCAGATGGAAAATGATGGTATTTCTTCCAAATGAGTTAAAACTAATAAGGGGACTAACAACTAATTGCACTAATAGCAATAAGAGCAATAAAAAATTAACATTGAAAAAAATAATTGAATCAAAGTATTTCTCTAAACAGAATAATTTTTTTGCATTTAGCCTATAAACGAAATTCTTAGTTAAGGTACCAGTTCTTGGTCTTAGTGGCTCTAAACTAAGTTGCATTATTTAAAAAAAAATACATTTATCATTAATTTGTGATAAAGTAACATTTGCTTTCTATCAGAAATTTTGCATTAGAAGTTATATACTATTTTGTCTCTAATGAATATTTCCTATTTTCAGTGTTCATCTGTACATGAATAACTACTTTTATGAATCAATTAAAATGTTAAACAAATATCATCCTGTAGTTCTCATCAAAATAAAACTTTTTTAAAGCTTTGAACTTTAACCACATATATTTCTTGTTGTGGAGAGGGGTGCAGTCAAAATTTAGATAATGTTATGTGTGTCAGCAAAGTATCTGTCACATAATACTCAGTTATACTTTAACATAAATGATCAGATACTTGAGTTATGTAAAAAAACTATATTCTGCAAATAACCAGGAAAATATTTCAATTTGTCTTTTTAAATATAAAATTTCTACTTCAATAGCACTTTTTCTATCTTATTTTCCATTCTGCATACTATTCCAGCTCACTGAGAGATAATTGCATGAAGCACAAGATAAATATAAATAAGCAATATTCTACTAGATTAATTTGTCTTACCTCAGGCTTTCTCTCATCTTCTCCAAAAGATGCTATCACTCTCTCAACCAAAATTGTCTCTAGTAATACAGACACTTAAGGTCAAAATCTAAAAGACTGACATTTGAGACCACTTAATACATTCTAGGCGCAATGCACAAAGTCCAAAATAAATGAAAGGAAGACATGCTACTTTTAAAGAAATGTTACTTTCAAGAACTCAACATCTGTATTTACTCCTGCCACAAAGACATTCTGCTTCCCATCTAAGAATATAAGGGGTGATGAATTTCTTAAAATTACACCATAACCAAATAAAGATGGGTATAATTATCTGGATCTGCCTTAAGAATTACAGTAATCTTTGATGCCATGAGGTTATACCAGCCACAGACAATATGGATCATTTTTGCCTTTGAAAGAGCCCTACTATATCAAATTCAGAGACTGTTGTGAAGCTGTGCATTTTTATCCCAAGGCAAAAGTAACATATGCAGGAAAAAAGAGACTCCCACCTTTTATCACATAACAGTGTTTTCTCTGTAGATGTTGCTGAATCAAAGCAGTAAAAATCGAAAAAATATTAATTTTGTTTTCTCTAATGTATCTTCTTTTTAGTGATAGCACCAATTAACACAGGAGGAATTTTAGTACTTTTTATAACTGTTGGCTCCTTATGTTTTTCTTCAAGCAGGTAACAATACTATAAACAACATCCTGTTTGATTAGCATGCCTTTAAAAAGTAGCTTATTCAGAGAGCCAAGAGAGACAATTTAGCATCAAATAACAGACACAAATATTCACCTAAAGAATAGTTGTCCTACTGTCCTGCCAGTTTCCTACCTGAAACTGACAATGCTTTGAACATTCGTCTTTCATGCCAATCCTTAGATCCTGTGTTGAGAAGCGCTGGAAAATATACCTATCTAGCGGAAAAAAAATTCAAACAAAAAAAGATCACAACTTGAACTTCCCCATGCCAGGCAAATGTATAGGCCTAATGCACAGGCTTTGTTCCAGACTCAGTGCGGTTTCTGGGGGGAAAATTAATATTTTGAAAATCGAATTTAAATGCTCTCCTAGATTATGTCTGGTATGTTCTGCATTTCTTTGGGCTGGAGCTCTGAGGAGGCAAATCAAATCCCACAAGACCTCTGAAAAATTTTAGCAATTGTCAGATGAGAAAAGCAGAGGATATGTAAGCTGAGGCAGATTATATTTCTATATTATTTAATTATTAATGAATTTTCAGTACAATGACATATTACAGCAAATGTCAGTAACATTTTCTTTCCTTGTTAGGACAAACATCAGGGAGAGAAGGTCAGTGTGTTTAATTATTTGTCTAATTGTCTACTTTTAATGCTCCACTATATCTAAACAAGCAACACTTTTCAAATATTAAAACATATGTGAGTGTTATATGAATTAACAGGATTTTTTTAAAAAAATTGAAAGTAACTCTCTTTTCTGGATCATTTATTCCTGTTTGCAATCACAAGTAATTGCAGTTGATAATTCCCTATAATATTGACTCTGGCTCTATTTTGAAAGCAGTTGTATTTCTTGCCTCCACTGCTCCTGAAGAAGGGTTGTTACACAACCTTTTTCTGATTCTTAAGGACATTTTTCCCATTTCCTTCTTATGTTTGTCCATATGCTAATTTTCACTTGTTCCTGCTTTGTCCTTGAGTTAAATAACACATTAGATTTGTGGATATATCTTGTCTCAATTTATTATTTTATATCATAGTGAAATTTTCTTCTTTCATTCTTCATCTTACCAGTAATGCCAGTTCTGTGACATGAATAATTTTCACTACAAAACTTCTACCCACTGTGTTCAGGTCAATAAATGAAATATTTAAAATTATTCATCTCAAGTTAGCCCTTAAAGAGCACAACCAATGTCCCTGTTCAGCACAATACCCTGAAGTCTGCTTTTTATCAAGACAGAGCACAACGTATTAATATTATACTATTTTTCACTTTCCTTGGATTTATTAATGACTTTAGATTATATCTTAAGGTCTATTTTCTGCAATTTTACTAAGAAATGCTGATTAAATTAGAAAAGATGACCACTACTGCAAAATACTTTCCCTTCAAATCACTTTTCCCAAAGCAAATAAAAAGAATGTACTAAGAAACAAAGCTTACTTAGGGTCTATAGTCAGCTATGACCAGAAGCAGAAGAGCTAGAAATTTTAAAAGTAATCATCCTCCTGAAAGCCTTTGCAGCCCAACTCTGTAGGCCCCAGAGGATAGATAAACATCTGAACTTTTAGACACTTGTCCATGGCTTACCCAAATTCCGAGTCTTTTGGGGTCACCCATCATTATGAATTTCCTTATTTTTATGTTTGCTAGACCCTTTTAACCCTAAATTTTCAGAGTTTCATAGAATTTAAGTGCTCAACTCCCACAAAATCCAAAGGTTGTGTGATTAAATTCCACTTAACTCTGAAAAGATAGAGTTCACTATTACTTAATGTATAACCCTGTCTGAAAAATGTCATTAGCATATACAATTCACACCACTGTGGAAACTCTAGTATCCCCTTAAGGTGAAGCTGCTATAGTCTTGCTCTGTGTATGCATGTGTCAATTTTTCCCTCATTTATGACTGCATATTAAAAAAACCCCAAACAAACCAGAAAACCCCCTACAAAACCAGCCTTCATAGTGTCAAAACTCCTGAACTTTATGAAGAACAACTTTTGTAAAATACCAAAATTTGCCAAGTTCTTCTATTTTTGTTAACTTAATGTGTTATTTAAAAACATAAATTTTAGAAGAAAACAGTATATACTTGCATGTATTTTTATGTGTTTTATTGTTTTAATGTCTTAGACCCTAATAAATGGATTTACCAATTATGCCACACTTAGTAGTATTTTTCATGTTTGAAAAAAATTTTTGATCACTTTTCATGTAAAACCATCTATGTCTACACATGCTCACAGACTGGGTAAATGAGGCACCCATTTAAGATATTTTTACATCTGAATGCCTGAAATTAGGAACAAAAAATCCTCACAAAGGGCCTAACGTGCTTCATTTTCAGTACCCAATTTCTATAATCTTTTTCAACACTAATCACCAAGTAAAAAAAAAAGTCTTCACAACACAGTCTATTGTTTGATATTTAAATACTGTATCTGCCTTTCCAGCTGAGTGCTGAGATGATCACTCTGCAGGTCTTTTGTACAGATATTTCAGAAAAGAGCAAGAGGAATTCAGAGATGCTCCATTAATATTCCTATTTATTGCACTGTTCTTTCTTGTATGGACACATCAATTTCTCTCTTCTATTTCTTTGCCTTTGACCAGAAATACTTGTGGAAGATGGGATGGCATATAACAGTTTACATTTTCTCAATAATCAACACTGGTATGAATTTCTCATAAACAAAAGCTTTTTTTAGGTATGTGTCTTAGAAGGCTCAACTTATTCAGCTACAGAGTGCTATCAAAAGTGGTGTATTTGTCAAAAGGAAAATACTGAGCTCTGATGAAGAGAAAATTATTATGGAAGGCTGCTGTGGCCACAGTCCTGCAGAGACTTGCACTTGTTCTGGGCTTTGTGTGTTGGGATTAGTGCCTTCAAAATCGATGTGATTAATAAATGCAATGCCTCACGTTGTGTGTGTGTTTGAACAGGAATGTAAGTTATTGCAGGCTTGCCTCAATGAAACAGAAACTTTCTGAAAGTTTCAGGTTTCTCTAGGGAGAGCTTCAGAAACTGCAAACAGACTAAACTGAAGAAATAAAATAAATCTGAAGCACTTTTCCAGTAACTGCAGGAGTGGGAGGGTGTTGATTTTAAAAGGTAGAATTTAATAAAAAGAACAGGATTAGCTGAAAAAGCTTTTAAAAATATCTTCAAATTAAAAAAAAATTAATTACAAGAAGTTCTGTGAAGTCTGATTTTTGGGTACGTGGAGAATTCAACTTATGGAATTAAATCTAAAATTGTGCTGCCTAGACCTGTTGAGGTCAGGATGCCAAGATTCCTAAATGACTCCTAAAAGTGTCTTTCATCTTTTTTCAAATTACTTTCCTGATCATTTATTCAGCATACACAAGAAATTAACCACTAAAGTCCAAGCCCCACCATTCCCCTTAAAGAGCTAAGTGAAAGAAGTCCTAAACTGATACAAAAGCCACTTTTATACTTAATGTCTCCAAAGTAGTTATCATAAAGTTATTTCAGAATAAAGCACATCCTTTCAAGAGAATGTTATGTTTGAAAGACACAACATATTTAATTGTCATTCTAGCTCCATTCCTGCAATAATCTAAGTATGACCATGACAATATTTCAGTTTTCCTCTGTGAGAACAATATATTACTTTGACATCAAAGCTTAGTTACATCAAGTGACAAAATGTTAGTTTGATATTGAGGGACAGCATTATTTTTAATTTAATGGTGAAACAACATTGGTTAGAATTGCAATGCAGAAATTTGTTCTAATATGACTTCTTTTCATTTTACAGTACCTTCATTTGCCAAATTTTATTCCTATTGGCAAATTAAAATAACAAACTAGTTCACAGCCTTTCATTATTTTTGAATTTCCAAAACTGCATTAAAAGGCAATATTTACATCCTTAACTCATTACAATAAAGCTTTGTGTCATGGCAACAAAAAGCAGTAAATTTGTGTTCAAAATTTGCTGCAATCATTTCTGCAATGAGATCTAGTTACATTTTTGTCTCTTTCCTGTTGAATACCCCTTCTTAACTTCAGCCATCTTACTGGAGTTCATCATAGACTATGTGCTGATGCTAACAAGGAATAAAAATTAGATTGCTTCTAAATGGATGTTTAAATTGGATAATGTGCACAATCTCTGTCTGTGTGAGACAGCAGAATGATAAATGAGCATGCTTTAAAGTGGGAACCCCTCCAGATTGTATGGCTCCTCAAATCCCCCTGAAGACTGGGAGTGTATCATAGACATTCTGTAGTGATAGTTATCAACAGTAATCACTTTCCAGCAAAAAAGATGAATGACAAAAATATTCAGATGGAAGGACACAACCTTAAATAATTCTGGTGTAGCTAAAGTGTTTACTGCTTTGGTGAAAGGAAGGAAAATAATTTTCTAAGATGCTGAGATAGAGGGGAATTGAAACTATGTGATTGATTGATTTTTTTAATTGTAAAAACTTTCATCAAAGTTCAATATATGTCTATGCAAGTGCTTAAGATTTTGATCCCACAGAGTTTTCTGTTTCTGTTAAAGTGGTGGAATGACTTCCACTGAAATAAATAGAAGCCACTCTGTGCTGGGGGTAGTAGAAGGGCAGTATCAGGAAGAAAATTACCTTTGCTGTACTTGTGCTGTACTTATAGTACTTGTTCAATACACTGCAGTTGTGGTTGTACTGAGACCACTATCAATTCCAAAGAAATAAAAACTAACAAAAGATTCTGTAGAAATAATAATTAGCTTCAGCATAAAAAAACCACAAGGTCAGCCCCAAATGCCTTTCCTCATGTCAAGTCACACCTAATCACCCTGAGAGGAACCCCATCGATTTCAGTGAGAGTGTTTCTACCAAGGAACTGCTGGGGATGAAACACACAGGAATCTGCTCATGATGTGTGAATGGTCTGTATCACAGAGCTTCCATAATCTCTGTATAAACACACTGTAAATAGTTTATGCACGCTAAGGTGAAACATCCAGAGTGCACTAAGCAGGTCCAACTTGCAGTACTTGCTCTCTTGGTGAAGAGTGCTGGGATTGTCCTGCAGCAAACACTGGGAGTTGAAAAAAAGGTCAACAACAGTTATAAAATAAAGTTCTACCATATGGTAAGTTATCGTTTTCATATGCTGTGAGGCATAGACAGGCCATAGAGTGAGTTTCAGAGTAAAACTGAACCTTCTAAATCTAAGCTGAGCCCAAATCATGTCAATCATTAAAAGATAAGTGAACTACAACCAAAATTTATTTCTGCCTGTTCTAGGTATCTATCTTGTATTTTTAAGACAGGGATTTAGGAATTTTAACAAACTGAGTAAAGAGAAGGTTTTTATCATATATTGGTTCAAATAAAATTTCACAAGGTATCTAGTCTCATATATATATTTATATAACCTGAATTGGCAACGGTCAAGATGGTCAAAACAGTAATTTCTCCTTCTCTACATGAAGCTTTGCATCATGGGCTGTGTAAAACTTCATAACTCCTTTGCAAGTGACATTTCTAATATATATAACAGATCAACAGAATGGATGGGGTGGGAAGGAAACTGGAGGTCATCTGGTGTAACACCCCTTAGTGGCAAGCCTGTATACCTAGATATAGTTGCCTGGAAGCATATCCAGACAGCTTTTGAATATCTCCAAGGAGGGAGACTCCACTGGTCTCTCAGCAATCTTTATCAGCACTCAGTCACCCTCACAGTGTTTTCTGATTTTCATAGGGAACCCCTTCTGCCTCAGTTTGTGCCTCTGGTCCTGTCACCATGCACCTCTGAAAAGAGCTTGGTTCCATCCTCTTTACACCCTCCCCTCAGATTTGCACACATTTATGGGATCTTTCCTGAACTATCTCTTCTCCAGACATAGCAGTCACAGCTCTCTCTGCCTTTTTTCACAGAAGTTTCAGGCCCTTATCATCTTTGTGGTACTTCACTGACCTCTCTGCAGGGGCTCCATGCCTCTCCTGTGCTGGAGATTGCAGAATTGGACAGAGGCCTCCAGATGTGGCATCAGTGGTGCTGAAGGAAAGGTTGACCTTGCTCAACCTGCTAGAAACATTTCTCCTTAATGCAGCTCAGGATGCCCTTAACCTTTGCTGTAATTTTCAATGTGTTGTCCATCAGATCTCTCAGATCCTTTTCTGTGGAGGTGATTTACAGCCAAATGGCCCTCAAAGATGTAGTTATTAAAATTTATTTTTCTTTTCTCTCTACTTCAAGAATCTAGAAATGCAAAAAAGTTTGTCACTTGTCATATAAACAGTCTTTCCTTTTAGAAAATCTAAGAGGAACAAGTGTATGAGACTCCAGCTTTACAACACAATAATTTGGAATTAATGGACAAATGAGAGTCATTGGAAGAATATGCCTAATTAACTACTGTTCAGTGTACAAGTATATTTCAATGATATCTCAAGGAGTTATTTTAGCAATTCACCTTAAAACTCTCAGGACAGCTTAATAACGGTGGGCAGAAGTCATTAATGTTTGTCTATTTATCTGGAATCAAAACACATCTTTTCATAAATCCACAAAGATTTTGCGGGGCAGCCAGATAGAGATGATTCAGCCCTTTGGTAGTGAAAGCTGCAAGGGCAAGCCATCCAGGCAGACTGCAGGGCAATAGCTGGGAATTAAAGAAGATGGAAAACCTTGTGTCTCACAAGAGCTCCTTTGTGCAGTCCAGCTTAGCCCACTTTGGGAAGCAGCCTGTTTAGGTTTGTCCTCATGGAGACTTCATATTGTTTTGCAACAGCTTTCCTTGGCAACAGTTCAGATTGATTCAGCCAGCCTTTCTTGATATGACAGACAATGCAAGCACTGTCCAAAGGAAGAGAGAAAGAGATCCTGGTTGAGACCTGTCTGAAATAGCAACAGTCCATTGCCTTTCAAAGAGTTTTCTTTTACCCACTTCAGTGGCCATAAGCTTACCACAAAAGAAATCCTTTTTTGTCTCAGAAAGGTCAAACAGATGTGCCGCAACTGAAGACAAAGTAAGGACAGACCTGACTCTAGTGTCCTCACACAGCTGAACTGAAAAAGACTTGTGTAGCTTTTCAATCTATCTCCTGCCTTCACTTCTTTTTGGGATTAGAAGTTAAAGAGCCAGAGAAACAAAGACAGACTGTTTTAATCAAGAATCCCAGGAGAATACCTGCAATTGCAAGATTACCATTGTAATTTCTCAAAATGAAGCAGGCCAAAGAAGATTCCAACAAGCATACAAAAATTTGGCACTTTATGTAAACTATTTTCCCTAACAATTTAGGGTGCCCCATATCTCAAATCCATGAAGGAATTTTAAATTCATATTGGAAATTGAGCAGAATTATTAACTAAAGAATATATTACTGCTTTTCCCACTGTTGGTCTATCCAGGGATGACTGCTAGCTAATTAAAATTTCCTGTGCTGATATGAATACTGTTTCATTTCTACTAAAATGCTCACAGTTTAGCAGACAATTTCCCTGTAAAACCTTGATTTTAATAATAAAATTGACTCAAAGAAGTTGTGTTAACTTGAAAATTAGCAGGTGAAGACAAAGTAAAAATAAATTAACAAATAAAGACAAAACAATTAAAAATATGTAAACTGTCACTGACAAAAAAAAACCAGATCCTCCTTTCTGGCCCTGTACACAGAAGTTCATTGTTACTATGCTTTCTATGGTGCAGAATTACAAGGAAATGTAGAAACTGAGATTTTTCATGCTATGAAGAAAGAACTTCATTAATACTAAATGTGATGTTTATGGTGAAAGAGCATCAGTTCTGGGAGCTGAGATTTAGCTTCTTATTTTTAGCATTTTCCACCCTCTTTCTGGTCACTGATAGGTATGGGAGCATTTTCCTAATGCAAATATTCTCTAATTGAGCTCTTGCTGCATGAATGAGTGTGGTTGTCCTTTGGGAGCTCATTACACAACCTTGCTCCCTTCCCCAAATATTCTGTAGCTTTCATACAGTCCCTCTCATTTTACAGTTGAATTATACCAAGAGACTACAGACATCTTCCTGAGCTGCATGTGAATTTTCAAACATTGTTTTAAAAAGCATCTTAGTTTTGAAAAAGTAAAGCCACTAAAATCTCATTGCAGTGCTGGGTGTGACTCAGTGAGAAATTCTGCTGTGGAGACACCATCAGTTGAATATTTGTGTCTGCACTGCCTCTGTGCTCCCCACCTGAGTGCAGTGATTTATGAGACCTTGTTTTCTTCCACATTCCCACCCCAGTCATAGGAGGAACTTTCAGCTGCAAAGCTCAGTTTCCTCTGACAATGCAGTATTATTCCTCTGACAGCAATTAATTTCTCCTGCAGCAGAGACGCATTACTTTTTAGGAAATGCAAAATTTACTAAGGTCAGCTATCAGCTACACAATAATAGACAGACTGAGTATTTCAAACTATGAAGAATCAGTTTTATCACATTATAGAAAACTTAAGTATGGATCAAAATTAAAATTATCTTTCATTAGTGTCTTCTAAACATCCCCAAATACAAATGCCTATATGTTCACAAATGCCTATATGCCTATATTAAATCAAAATTAATCCCACTAAACAAATGTGAATTCTCAAGGAAAAGGAATTGCAAAAAAAAAAATGTTATTGTGAAATGAAAAATCTCTTTTTAAAATTATTTATTAAAATACAACATTGTAACACTGAATTTAAGATAAGAAATTTTATACAAAACACTGAGATTTCTGCCAAAGGTAATTGACCAGCTTGCAGTTCTCAGTTTTTCAAGTCTTCCTATACAGGCAATAAACATCCCTTTTCAACGGAACATTACATCTCCTTTAAACTTCCACTCAGAAATATAAATACTAAAATGATTCACTGTATCATGCAGAACATTCTAGGAGGAAAAGATCAACACAGAATATTGTTCTATGTTGATCTTGTCCTCCTATAATATAGGAGTTAGCTCAGTTGTGTGAGCTAATATCACCAGCTCACACAACTGAGGACATACCTTTAGGATGTTTGGGACATTACAGCCTATAAGAGTTAGGGATGATAAAAAGTATTTTAAAATATTTACAGTAGGCGAACTCAACCAACATGAGGTCAGAAGATTACTACGTGATCTTTAAGGTCCCTATCAACCCAAACCATTCTATGATCATACACTCAATCAAACAGCATTTTTTGCAACTTCTCAATTATTTCTGTGTTAGACAAAGCTGCATATCTTCTCAAGGAAACTGAAAATGTTGTAGGCTTGCCCTTAGTATAGAACTACGAGAATTAATCTTTTAAAGTGTTTTGGATACGTATATCACATAATATAGTTTTCATTCCTCTAAGTAAGGTTGAAAACAAATTTTCAAAAATACAATTGAAGAAATGGTGAAAAATATGAACTCAAAAAGACCATACCTATTTGAAATACCAGTGGAAAGAAAAATTCATTTTCATTGAAGTAACAAACCAGTAGGCAAGCAGTTAAATTTTTCCACTTAAACATTTAAATAAGATAGACATTTACAAGATCCCAGACACTTTCCTGCATTCAATAGAGTGGTATCTGCAGAAATGTACCGGTGCTTGTTTTTGAAATTTCAATTTCATGCTTTTCAGCATGTTCTTACATATAGCATAGTGTCAATAGTACTTTTTATTACATAGTACCATTTTAAATCACAAAAAAAAAAGAGAAGGTGTTAAAAAGTATATGTTTAACCTGTTACTTGGAAAAACTCACAAATACCATTCTCAGTAGGTGTTGGCATGAGCTGATCCTGAAAACCTCCAATACAATATTCCACAGCATTTCATTTGAAATTGCCTTTACTAGAATCAAATATCTATTTCTATTTGTCCAGTTCCCATGATCAAGGAGAATAAATTGATCACTGTTCTTTTTACTATCTCTTGTTTACTGGAAGTTGCTTATGTTTCCTCCCTAAATGTTTTGTTTCCTGGATTAAAAAAAACTCTAATCTTTTGACCATTTCTAACAGTTAATTGTTTCAAAACATCTTTTCATGCTTTTTTTTTCTTTCTCAATTCCTTCACGTTGATCTATATATCCCTAGTAGTATGGCAAGCAGCTGAGCAAAGCCATCCAAATGAACCCTTACATTTCCTGAAAAAAACACCTTGCTAGTTAAAGATACAGCCCTCATCCTGGAATGAGATTTATTCAGTTCTCTTTGTAGCCTTCTAATCTTATGTTCTGTTTAGTTTGTAATCCATTTCAATAGGGCAATTTCTGCCATAAGAAAGAACTTGTTATGTATCATGCTTTTACTTTACAAACACTTAGTTTTAGTGTGCTTTACTTTGTTGACTGTCTCTTCAACTCTTAACAACCATTTTGAATGGCCTTCAGGAATTACATAGTGTTTAGGTCTTCTCAGTAGTTTGACTTTAGTGTTATCCTTCCATAAAAAAGATTAATTTATGAGAAGCCATTAGTGTCTCCTACAATAAATAATGCCTTTTATTTCTGCCCATGGGAGTTTAAAACAGCTATGGTCTCTTTCTTCTTCAAAGTAATAATTGACGACATCGTTGAGGTAATAAAGACAACAAATCCCAGCTACCTTACCTACACTGTTAGTTCAAATGACTTCAAAAAAGTTAATGGCCAGAGCAATTCAAATGGAATTTGGCCCCAATGACACACTGGTCATTTTTATAACCATTAGGTAGAAATATGGTTTTGTGTGAATATTAAATTTTTTCAGTTCAATTACAACCAAATTACAGCAGAATCTTAGGAAGTTGTGTATACTACCATCATCTGGTGTATTCTAGGATACAGGCTCTTTTCCCGTGGTAACAGGATTAATATTGAAACAAATTCTTACATGTAAACACTAAGTGATACTTTTTATGTTTCTTCAAAATAATATTTCATAGCTATAGATGGCTTTTTTTTAGTTTTCTATTTGTTTTCTTTCTGATTATGGAGCAAACACTGTCTACCCCCAAAAATTTCCAGAAGAGATTTTCTTTCTTCCTGACCAAGAAAGGTTAGGAACTTCTCCTCACTGCATTTCTAGGATAGCTATCCTGGGATACTCATCTTATTTAGCTGGCTTCTTTATTGGAGGTAATCTCACAGGGCTTGAAGGGAGGAGGGCATTATCGAGTTATTACCACTGAATGTTTTGTTTGTCTGGCCTCTTGATCAAATTCCCTTAATTGCATTACACAATCCCATTGTGCCTTAAATGCTACACATCTGGAATTGAGCATAAATGGTTTATTGGATGGATGTCCCTTATTTCTTTAAAATAAAGTACTGTAGGAAAATCTCATTTTTCATATGAATTGGTCTGAAAAGATCTCAGAGTAGGCAAGGGTGAGGGAATTTGCTGTTACAAAAATGTTATGTGTAGTAATTAAAATGCTTCATTTGTTTCACTGAGGACTGACAAGAATAGAGCATCTCTTTGATTATTTACAGACCCACCATTTCAAGATCATTTACTTAAGTAAGAAGATTTGGCAGCCTTGTATCCCCTGGAAACCTACACGAGGAGATTTGGATCACAGTTTTATTAAGCAGTGAAAAATAGTTTTGAGGTATTTTCTTCTTGCCCTCTCAATGGGATCTGCAGATATGGTTAAGGGACCTAGGGAAATTCCTTATCTGATCATAGCATTCGTAATACATAAAGTTCAGGTTTGCTTTTAACACGCAATAACATGAGACAAAGTCAATATTATTATTCAGATTTGCTCAGTTCTCCAAGTAGAACTAAAGTAATTCACTACGCTTGTTTATATTTTGACAATCAAGACCAATTATTGTTCTACATGTAGTACGAAGACATCCCACCGTATCTACCATCTAATTTAGGGCAAGATAAAATTGATGTATAAAATACAAAATAAGGGGTAAAATTCAGAATAACTTACCAAATAATCAAATTAAACTATTGTGTCAAATTTTTCTTCCTTTTGTTAGCTATCCACTGCATGCCAATCATTATGATGCATCTAACTGATGGATTTGTATTCAAGATTTGATCCATCATCAGTGTCAAAGCAAGTTCTAATCTTTTTTTTTTTTTTGCCATGTGTACCAATAATTATGTGCTGGTATCAATGATATACAAGATAGGCATTTCAAAATTATGACAGATGTATTTCCAATAATGACTACGTCCGATACTTCACATTAATATTAAAAGAAAACGTATGAGTAAACAGAAGTGAGTCTAGCAGTAGAAACCACCATAATCACTGAAGGACAATATTTATTACTTTGGAGCTGTTTTTCAAATCCAATTAATCCTTCCAATTCAAATATCCTATTTTCTTCTTCTCCTTTCCTTTTCCTGTGAGGATGCTAAGGGCATCCTATGTCAAAAGAGGCATGTAATGCACTATGTAGAACAGTATTACCTTTCATGAATTTTAGATTGCTTAGACTTCAGTTTCTTTACATGTTTCACATTTTAAAGAGCTAGGAGAACAGAAGCTGCAAACAGTTTCTGTTTAATTCTTTATATTCTTTTATCTAGTGTCGTAGCAGGCTGTCTTCCATGATAAGCAAAAAAGCCTTTGAATTTCTCTTGATATAAACTGCTTTTATAGCCATATGTTTGAAAATTTCATCATGCAGTTCTGGTTCCCTTTTTGTTCTGCATTATTCTTTTTTGTCTTTAAGATGAGGTGGCCAATTTTACATAGAGTATCCCAGACAAACCTATAAATGAATGATATAATGGCAATAATAAATATAGCAATGAATTGTGCAATGGTAGTAACTTTTTTTAATAAACATTTCCCAGTTCTTACAATCTCTAATGACTTAGGTTATCCTTCATCTGAATCCTGTCTTACTGTCTTGAACCAAGCTCCTCACTAATATATTTGCAATGACATTAGATTCTCAAAACATTCCTGTTGCTGTTCATTTTAGACTCTTCTAAAGAGCTTCAGTTTTTCCCTATGGTATTGTTATATATTTATCAGCATTGAAATCCAACTGCAATAGCTCTGACTTAATTCACTCCAGTCCTTTATCAATCTCTGATTTTCTTTTACTGTCCTCTGACTGACTTAACAAGATCCTTATCATCTATAGTTGTATTTCTTTCTACTTTATTTTTACCAAATATTTTCTACTTTATGTCAGTGTCTCTTCACCTTCCCCATAAAACCAATGACCGTAATGCAGAAATTAGTGAACTTTTAAAAAATTTTAATACTTCCTTCTTTGGAAAGAGAAGGCCTCTTGAAATAAGATTTCATTTGGGAATTAGTAGAAAAGAGAAAGCCATGATAAGAATCCTGGGGAAAATATTATTTTGTGAGGCTACAAATATTGGAGAACATGTCTAGAAAAGGAAAGCTGTTGACCAGAACACACAGACTTGACACTCGCTTCCCCCCTCACTTTGGCATTGTCTTCTGCGATAAATAGCTCTTGTCCCCAAGTTTAATTTGTCATTTTCTGTGTGGTTATAGAATTTGCCAACTCAAATCCTGTTCTGCTTGGTCATTGTCTTCAAGATCTTTGAGATCAAAGAGAAGACCTTAAACTCAAAAAGGAAGTCACTTACCATGATGGACTTCTGTACAAAGTTCTTTTTTCTTCAGTGACTGGAACCAGAAGGAAGGTAGAAAGGCATATTTCATGTCAGCTGCAGTGTGCTTATGACAGTCACATTCAATTTGTAATCACACAGTGAAAGCAGTCTTTAGGGGAGTCAGGAAGAACTGTAGACTACCTCAGTAAAATTCTCATTAGAGAGAAAGGAATTAATTTTTCCAGTCAGCTAGAGAGGCAAAAAAGACATTTTTGGAAACTGATGTTACCTGCTCATCCAGTGTCAGTGAGAAGTCAAACTTAGACCTCAGAGGCTTTGGACTGTTTTTACGAATGGCAGCTGTATTTCTTCATTAAAAGGTAGAAACAACTTTTTTGACCAGATATTCATAGATTTTTTTCCTTTTCTGGTCAGTATTATTCCACTGTTTCCTAGGTTCAGCTTGACCAGTGGGAAAAGACTTTTGGCATTCTGAGACTCCAAAAGCAAGGAAGTCAAAGTGCATCAGCTGACGTAACTTCGTAATTTCCTTCCCTCTGTTGATTGCTAGTACAGGCAGGCAGCAATGTCTGTCATTATGTGCTTCTCAGTTGTGTGCATCAATGTAAATTGCCATCTGGTGCCCAGTCTTCACAGAGCTTTTGACACATCCCACTATCAGAAGCAATAGCTTAGATGTTGCAAGTGGGGGACATGGAGATTTGAACTTATAGCTGTTAAAATAGGAAGATGGGATGTGTAGAATTAAGATCCACCTTCTAACCTAGTGCTGTCAGTTCAGGGCTGGGACCTTTCTTTTAGGCAAGAAGAAGCATCTTTTACATGAAACACAGAGAGAAAAAGAAAGGAGACATTCATGACAATATTTTTACAACTCCAAACTTCCAAGAAGATAGCCATGGTAAAAAAATCAAATCAATATAATGAAAACTCTACCTGATACAATTCACTTATTGGCATTCTCTCTTTTTTAGGAAAATATGCCAAAATATCTCCAAATATCTAAAATAATTCCATTCCAGTCTTTGAAAGATGTCAACTCCATTAGGCATCTCTTGAGTGGTTCATCTCTATGAATTTGTTTTTAGATTCGGGCCAAGCGGCACAGACCTCGTACATTCACATCTCGTAGAACGTGGCCCTATGTCTGTACTTAATCCTGTGCTGTTTCTGAGTAGCAAATGATGTTATGTTTAATGTGCTGGATTTTTTTTTTAATTCAAATGCAGTGTTGAAGCCTACTACAGTGTTGTTTTCTTTTTTTAACAGCACAATATCGGAATGTGCGTTACATGGCAAGGAGTAAGCTGGGAATGTATATGAGTGCATTTGAGAAAGAAAAGCTTTTGGAATAAACAAGGAAATATGGGTAAAAGTTCAATATCTGATGCAGTCTTGAAAATGCTGCCTATTGGGGAGGGTCCTGGGCTCATGTTTTATCCACAAATCATGCCAAGGCCATGTCTCAGAGAAAATTAGTCACCATTAGTGACTAGACAGTATGTAGAAGCATGACAACAAGGAATATAGATAGCTAAAAGTTTATTTGTCTGTCTCAGTATTTTCTATTTAGCAACATAAATACAGGTTTTGTGAGGAATGTAGGACTTGGGAGGAATGTAGATACTCTGTCTGGGCATGTAGGAATGAGATGAGCCAAAGCTCAAATGGAATTCAGTTTGGCTAGGATTGTCAAAGGCGGCCAAAGGGGCTTCTAAAAGTAGGTAGGTGACAAAAGTAAGACTAGGAAAAGCATGGGTACTGCTGAAGAACAGGCTAAGGAACCGAATGCTTTCTCCACTTCAGTCTTTGCTAGTAAGACCAGTCTTTAGGAATCCCAGGTCCAAGAAAAATAGGGGAAACCCTGGAGCAAGGAATATGTACCCATGGTAGAAGAGGATCAGGATAGGGAATACTTAAGCAAATGGACTCTGATGGAATACTCACAGGTAATGAAGGAGGTGGCACATGTCATTGCAAGGCCACTCTCAATAATCTTCAAACAATCATGATTAGAAGTGCCTGAAGACTGGCCAAAAACAAGCATCACTCATAACATCAAGAAGGGCAAGAAAGAGGATCTGGGAAACTGCAGGATCATAAAGAAGAATGGACAGGATGGGGAGAGGGTGAGGCGGACTGAAAAACCAGCCAGGGTCACATAATGAGGATCAATGGCACAAAGTCTAGTTTACACTAGTAATTGGTGTACCCCAGGGGTGAATACTGGGTTCAGCCTGTTTAACACCTTCATTAATGATCAGCATTCTGGGGCAGAGTGCATCCTCAGCAAGTTTGCTGATGACACAAAATTAGCAAGAGTGGCTGATATGCCAGAGGGTCCTGCTGCTGTCCAGAGGGACCTCAGCTGGATGGAGACATGGGATGACAAGAATCTCATGAAGTCCAAAAAGGGCCACAGAGGTGACTTAGATAGAAACATCTCTTCCGTGAGAGAAGGCTGAGAGAGCCAGGACTGTTTAGCCTGGAGGAGGATCAGGGGGGATCCATGCGTCTGAAGGGAGGGTACAGAGGACAGAACCAGGCTCTTTCCTTTGGTTCCCATGACAGGACCAGAGGCAGTGGGCACACACTGTAGCACAAAAGGCTCCCTCTGAACACAGGAAACACTTTTTTTACTGTGACAGCAACTAAGCACTGGCACAGGCTGCTCAGAGGCCTGTGGAGTCTCCCTCCTTAGGGATATTTAAAAGCTGTCTGGGTTTAATCCTGGGCAGCTGCATCTAAGCGCTCCTGCCAGAGCAGGTGTGTTGGACCAGATGACCTCCAGAGTTCTTTTCCTCAATCTCAATTATTCTATGAGTCTTTGGTTCTAGATTGGATCACCCACTTGTAGTCCAAGACAGCTACCTCAATGTCAGCCTTGAAAACAAGCTAAATTTAAAAAGATCACATAGGTTGAATTCATTCATAGGAAAAAACCCTCAACTTAATTAATAATTTTTGGTGTTTTTAGGTTTCTTTAGCACATTGTAGAGTACTAAATGTAAATAGAGCATAGGGTAGTAGCTCAACATTGGCATGAAAATTGTTTATGATAGCAGCAAGTTATCTGAAATAAACCAGCAGTGCCTGTTAGCTCTCTCTGATTGAAAAGATGCAGATCTTCAAACACAGAAGGTTTGGAAAACTATTTAGATAGGGCACAGGAAGTCACAATGTTTTGGTCCACTGCCCAGTACAAGGTGGTCCTCAGACAAGTTGAGGTCAGCTTCACAGGACTAGTGTAACACACTATAAATAATATGCACAGAGGTTTTGGCTATTTCTACATACATGCATGACATTTTAAAGAGTATCTTTATTTATAGGGACCTAACCTGACTCATTCACTGCATTTGAATGAAATCATATTACTATCCGCTTGTCATAGCTGAGTTCTGTTGCATTATGTACGACTGCCTGGAGAATTGGCTGACTGCTGGGAAGAAAGTATGTTATACATTTCCCTGAAGTGTCACAACAATGAAGAGTAGATATTCTTTTGTGATTTCATTGCTCTTTCAACCTCTCATTAAAGGTAATTTAGAAATAAAACTTATTTTATAGGCAGTCATTCTCTCCAATTAAGTCACTCTATCCTCCTCCTCCTCCTCCAGATTTTTAGAGGCTGCCATTTATTCTCTCCTAAAAATGTCATGTTTTGGGACACTGTCATCCTAGTCACAACTTAAAGAATTTTCTTGCTTTGAAGAATCAAGGTACCAAGAAATCAGCTATGTGAGGCTTTTGGTCAATTTATTTATTAGTTTTTTTTGCCATGCTGGTAATTGGTAGTTTGTTATTTCCAAATGTAGTGATAAAACCAGGAGTGGCTTTTGCCTACAAGGACTAGACTTTTGATTACATATTAATACTGTCTTTTAATAAAATGCCAATTTTTATAAGAGCTAGAAGCCACAATAGCTACATTTAGGAATGGTTAACACTAAGACCTAACAATAAAAGAATAGAAACTGAAGTTTTGGTTAATATTTGAGCAACAATTGATTTTTCAGTTGACCCCAAGAACTGAATGTGATCTCCAGATTTATAGTAGTGTATTCCTGACCTAAAGAACTGAACACTGAAAGCCAGAGCTTTAATTGGTCTGAGTCCGGAAGGAAACAGTTGAACTCACTGCCGTTTGAGAGCAAGGTATTGTAGCTTAAATTTCAGTTGAAATGCAGATATTTTACATTGCATATCAGAAATCTTTTCTCAGTGAGCACCACAGAGCTATTATGATTTCTGCAAGCCAAAAATTTAGACTAAGCCCCACAGCAAATATTCTAATTTTTATGGAGGAATGACAGTATGACTTTACTCTGGAGAAAATAATTTGGAAACTTGTATTAAACCAGGAATGTTGTTTTTTTTTAATTTTAGAATCAGTCTTGCTATGATACGGGATAGCCAATGGCATTGCCTTCAGTCTTAGTGATGGTCCACACTAATGAGCTGTAAACATTAAATCATAGCATGAGCATGTAGTAGTTACAGGTGACCTTTACGCTGCAGTAAGTAGAGAAACAAGTTTGCTGTGTGTTACAGAGAGATTAGACAGCTACGTCCCTGCGAGACCTGGTTAGGAACACAATGTTTTCCCATGAAAAAATACTGAATTGGTAGAAGAATGACATGTGCTGTAGGAATGCATCCATTTCACTATCTTCCCCTTGGAAAGGAGAGAAAACCTGTTTTGTGACAGCTTATAGACCTTCTCTGCAATTGCTCCAGCTCCTGAAGCAGCTGGACTGCTTGACATTCAGGAATCATAAGCCACCTCCTTGGAAAGCTGGGTGCCACAGAAATCCCAGGCCCTCCCAACACAGCTGGGCTTTCATGGTTCATACCCCTTAAAATACTTCACACTGCTCCAGGAGCGAGGTCCTCTGGTTTTCAATAGTTTATAAATCATAGTTCTTGTATATTTTATTTTTTGCCTTCAAAAATGTGTCTTGAAAAGTCTGAATGGAAGCTCTTAACATTTTAACTTCTACTTTGATGTATCTCCTCTATTGTAATAAATTGTGACATCTTGAATCAATGTGCAAAACTGCTCCATTTTAATATCAAGTAAGAGAAGAAATGCTTGGAACAAGAAAATAAGGTGATCATTCACTACAGGTTACAGTAACAGCTGTTTCATTACTGCAGAAAAATGCAACCAAACCGCTATAATAAAAACAGATGTCTATATAAAGTGTGATGAGGACTCATCTAATTTTCTGGTTCAAAGTTTTAAAGCTTTCTATAAAACCTCTACAGAAAAGGCACCCTGAAGAGAAAAATAACATAAACTTTATGTCAGAGCAATTTTTCTTAATTAGGATTCCAAAAGTCAAAAAAGTGAGAGTAATTAAGAAAATTAATTTAAAATAAAGTCTTATATAAAATCACAAATTGAGTATATAAGAATAATAAAATAAGAATAAAATCAGGTCTTTAGATATTAAATTATTTCTTAATTATAAAAATTTGCATATTTAGAGGACTTCCAAACAAAATTTGAAATCTTTTGAAATAAATATTTTACTTAGTCTGAAATTTAATTCATGATTAAATTATTTTGCCACAGAGACCTTTGTAATTTTTAGATTTCCTTTTAAATAGAAGCAAATGTCAAACCCCCTAGCAATGGATTTTTCTGCCTTAGCCCATTTCTGTTTGCAAGCACCAAAAGATTTCTTTAAACTGCACTGTGAGAATGTATTTTCTTTGGCAGTATCAAAAGCAAGGAGATATCTTTGCAGATATCAATTAAAATGCCTTCTATTTCAGTCTACAGTGTATTTCAAACATATGTCTGCTACCAAGATGCCAGTTCAGTATTTACCATTCCTTTGGGATTTATTGTTACTATTTGCAAAGTACCTTTGGAAAGAAGAACATCAGAAGCAGATTGAATAATAGTGAAATGAACCAAGTCTGAAACACCAGATAGATTTGAGAATCATCAAGAACTAACCGTAAAATAACAATAATGTTTTATAAACTGAAGGTGTTTGCAGGAACATTGTGCGTGTTAATTAAAAATTTTTCATGTATTTAATTATAAAGATTTTTTTTTCCCCTATGAGCATTAAGCATCTGTCATGACATTTCTGTACAGATGTACAGGTACAACTGTAGCCAGAAAGTGTAAACTGCAAATGTCTGACAGCCCATCTGCCCTCAGAAACATTGCCTACCTACCCTGATTGGAAAAGTACAAGTCCCGATCTTCAGCATATGTGAAAATTTAATTTTATTATCTTTAAAACCCAGATAGCTGGAGATGTAGTTATGGATTTGAAGCACATAATAGTGTTTTTGTCCAAGACTTTTTATGACTAGACTGATTTCTTGGGTTACACAACTTGTTTGTTAAAAAAATGGAAATAAAATCAGGAGAAAATTCTGATTAGTGAGTGGTTTATTTTAAGAATAAAAAAAAAATCTATATTTCATTTTATATTTTTCATTTTCAAAAGAAAATATTTGCATTATTGGGAAATTACATTTATAGGAGTTTGGGGTTTATTAGCACTTAGATAGCTATTCCAATATTTTTATAGAATATATAATAATAGTGTGAAACCTTCAATGGAAATAATTATTAAAGTGACTTTTAAAAAAAGTAGTCTTTCATTTGAAACACTTAACCAGGATTTGATTTTTACACATATCTGGAAAAATACTGTATCCCTTTTCCACCTGCAGACCTCATGATTTAAAGTTAAAATACAATATAGATGCTGAGTATGCTGAGTGATGCTTTTTTTTTTTTTTTTTTTACTATAACTGAAATGCTGGGATGTATAATTTACCTTAGGGGGTGTGAGAATTTTTGAGAAAGGTATTGTCAGAGATGACTGCATGCTCAGCTGTAGCCAAAACACTGAGCTCTGCTAGTTTTAACCCGTGGTCGCCAAAGTAATGATCATGACTTTGAAAGGCTGTTGAGCTGCAGCACCTCCCAACACCTTTTTTGCCAATAAAGTTGGAGTGCTATTAAATTCCTCTTTTTTTCTTTCTTGTGCTCATAAAGATGTACATTTGTCATTTATTTACCACATCAAAGTCCTGAGAAGAATCATTTAAACCTGGTATCCTGGTTTGAATGAAGCTTTCCTTGCCTCTCAGGTGCCATAAACCCTGCTGCAAACTGTGCCAATTCTGAGTGCAGCAGTCTAGATACAATATCCTGTTTTCCAGAGCCCCTTACAAAGTCTGGGAAAGAGTGATGATGCCTTTACAGGCTAGTGACACTCTCTTTCCCCTGAAGCATTTATTTCCTCCTCAGAAGATATTTTTTCATGCTCTAAAGCATGCCTTGCCATAATTTTCTGGAAGCCAGCCACATCCAACAGGTTAAAACCTTTCAAGATTGTCCAGTCTGCAGGATTTTTTAAAGAACAGGAATAACCCAAGTATGATGTGGGTCCAAATGCAGAGTTTAAAACACTAAAGATATGTAAAAATAGTGCTTAAGAGCAGTGGAGAAATGTTTCTTTGCCTCCTTTATCTCCAGATTCACCATGGTATAGAAGCTGATTCCATAGATACCATATCCTGGTGATTTGTGCATGAAACAATTGAACAGATATTTCAGATCTTCCTGGGAAGAAAGTACAGATTTGAGGAATATTTTGAAAAAGCCAGTAAAACTACAGCTATGGTACTGCAGCACACCCTGATTCACAGGGAGAGAGATCAGCGTAGCCCACCTCACAAATCAGGGTGTGCAGAATTGTTAAAATACCCTTGTGGCTTCTTTTAGCATGTTTATAGAAGCTTTTCATGCCAGGTCTAGGTTATTATTTACAGCAACATGGAGGGTCCACTGCCATGATAGAACTGGGCTGTGTGGAGGTGACATCCTGTACTGTGTCATCTTTTATGCCTGCACCTTATTTTCTTGCTAGGCAAAAAAGCATCGTAAAAAATGCTTACTTAACTTGTTGTTAACCATTGCTATCAAAGCTCCCCTTTTTCCCTCCTGCACTCACTGCCCTGCAGGCCTGGTCCCTTCAGTTCAGCACTGTTTCTATAAATGAGTCTTCTTGGAAGGTTTTCAGTCTGCCATAATTTCTAAATCACAATAATATGGTCATGCAAATCTTTCTGCCAGTGTGGGTTGAAGAGGTTCCACTGCTCCAGTAAAAGAGGAAGAGAGAGAAGCAAGCTCCCAAGTTTGGTGCGTGAGTTATGTAGCCCCTGTTCATCCCCATCAAAATATTTGGCCCCCTCAGTGTTAATTTTATCTAGACATCAATCTAATTAGAAAATCATACACTCTTGAGACGTCTCAAAACTTAGTTTTCATTAGCTGTCGTTCATAACTTGATTTGATGGAGAGAAATGAGCCAGATTTTCACTAAACCATCTCTTAGACAATAATGATGGGATGCCATGACCCATAACCATTTGATGAATATATTTCCAGAATCTAGAGCTATGTAATGAGAAAGAAGCCCTTGACATTAAAAAGTATTCTTTTAAAGAGGTCCTGGGAAACACTCTGGACACAGACAGATTCACAGATGGAGTGTCACAGTCGGTCATATATTTATTTCAGTAAGACTGTTAGTTTTTAGAAATAAAATGTAACAACCATTTGAAATAGCATTTGCTAAATTCCAGTAATCTTATTGCTCTCTATCTGAAAACAGGTTGACCAATCCATATATTTCGCCCAACAATTACTTATCTCTATTACAGGAGAGAAGCAGTAGATGAAAAAAACAAACACTGATAATTGCAGGTTTTTTGCCATATATCTTCCTCACTTCATGTCACGTTCCAAGTCCCATTCATCCATACCTCCAAGTGTATATATACAAACACAAGCTGCAGGTAAGTAATATGCATCTCACAAAAGGAAAGGAACCAATATTTTTGTTCTTGTTCAAATATTGCCAACGTAGTAACATAGTAACATTAAAACACATTGATAATTACATCTTATTTGATAAGAGGCACCTCAGGATTTAGCACTTAAATCCTCATCTCCAGCTTTAAACATTTCAGAAGAAAAAATTCTTTATGCATCTCATGTGTTTGTCAGATAACAAAAAATCTGTAAAGAGCACCACTGAACCCTTCAAAAGCTATGCAATGATGTATAATTCATCTATGTTTGTAAAGCAAAAGAAAATCAATCAGCCTCATATTTCAGAGGATACTTCCGCATTTATTTTCATATGGTCTTTAATAACAACTAAAACCTCTTTCTTATCCTACTGAGTACTGCTGAGGCAGCTACAGAGGGACAGTGAAAGGCTGTTTGTAGAAATGGCAGATTATTTTTCTTTCTCTGGGTAAGTTAACATTTTAATTCTTTTACTCCTCCAAGTTATTTTTGGCTGAGCCGACAGAACTGGCCATTGTGATGAAGTCCAATCCCACAACCCTCTACTGTTGTAAGTGATAGCCCCAGCTTTCATTTTCTGTGCAAGGAAGGCTTAAACAAAAATTTCCCATGGAAAGCCTCATCCGCACTCACCTGTGCCCATTGTTATTCAGATGTTGAATTTTCTACACACCTCAAAGCCATTCTTTGCATCATTAATAACTAGGAAATTTTAATCACCATAAAATAATGAGTGCAGGGTACTGATTTCTCATCATCCCCTGATTAATCACATGCATATGTCTCTCCAGCTCATGGCCGTACTTAAGGGGTCTAGGGAGAAGCATACGTCTAAGCTCATTGAAAATGAGAAAATAGCCATTGGAGAGGACATACCATAATCACAGTAAATCAAAATAGATTATGTGCAGTTTGCTACCAGAACATTAGTCATCAAAAGTAAATTGCTGTATTTTGGGTGACAGGCAGAGTCTGTAATTTTTTGGACTAATAATTGTGAAGTTCACAGCAGCATTCCTTGTGTCTGACAAAACCTGCTCAGGCCAGACCTCTGGAGATGCTCAGGGAGAGGCACACAGCCATGTCCACCTCCACCAGCTTCTAATGAGATTACAAAGTGCTTCTCTGGGAGAAGGCTTGTGACTTCATGTATGGAGACTCATGTGTGGTGATGAACTGGAAACGTTTAAATCAGGTCTTCTAAAACAGAGATTGGTGTGCTGCTTCCAGACAAGCATAGTTAGCAGTGATGGATATCTTTAACACTGCCAAGATCCAGCTGGGACAGGTTCTCAAGAGTACAGAGGGAAGATAGATTATGTTTTCTTCTACTGAAATTGAGTCTTTCACCTACAATGCCACAAATCTCAGATCTCTGGCATTTCAAACTCTAACAAGACTTGATTTTAAGGTGGAATATGCTTTGAAAGATTTAAGAGAAATGAAGAGCACCATACAATCCCTCTTCTTAACTTAATACCCCACCAATGCTGAGGACCAGAGAAAAAACCAAAATATTACAGAACTTACATAAAATCTTCAAGGTGTAAATTTAGTTTTACTAAATCTCTGTGAAGGATATTTTATATCAAGAGGTTTTTATTTTAGTAATATAAATATATTGCTGTATTTAATTAGTATATTGCTTGATAAATTTTTGTGCAACAGAAAAAAAGTTTTCTCTGGGCAAGTGGAGCTTGTAGTTGACAAGAGTACTACAGCCATAAGGAATCACTAGATCACACATTTAAAAACAGCAGTCTGATCTCTGAGGTATGTTTTAACCTCTCCTCTTACTAATGTAGATATGTTTTTACATTTTAACATTACATTTAATAAATTATTGAGTCTTTTTTTTTTATTTTCTTCCTCTTTTCCCCTTTAGGAATAAGACAGTTCTGTGCTGCATGCAACAGGAATGGAGTACATCACCACCTCTGATATGAGTGTTAAGCCACAGCATGCTAATGCAATGCCAACAAGAGTAAAAGCAGGAGAGGAAAACAGCAAATTAGGAAAACCCAGAGTAAGAAAATATGTATTTTTAGATGTCTGTAACATTGTGAGAACTCTCTTGGAACAAAGAGAGAGGTATTCAAATATTTATCCCATGTGAAATGTAGGCAAAAGTTTGACTTTATTCTTTCTTCAGCACTCAACCCAATGCCTTTGTTCTAGTGATTTCCATAAACTCAGTATTAGCAGTATAGATGTTCAACTAAAAGATTAGCAGGAGCAAAAATGATAATACAAAAATGATAAAATTTCCTTTAACCAGTAGAATACCTGCGTAAACCAGTGAATTACCTAATTTTTGAAGGAGAGTAACTTCTGAAGTATTTCACTTACATCAAAGAGGATCCCAAAGGCTTGAAATCTTAGCACCAGCCAAAGTGCAGGGACCTAAGTGACAGAAACAAAGGTGCTTTACTGATAAACACTCATTGTGTAATGAACCATACACAAACCTTACTCTTCCTAGAAAAATATTTGCACTTCAATTACTACTTGAAGTAAGTCAAATAATTTCATAGTAGTGTCAATACAAAGTGTAGACTTATTGGATGCACCTTCTGTGTTACTCTTCTGCATAGTGTTCAAGCCAAAATACTGTGAATATTGTAGTGTGGCAAAACAGCTGCCCGCACAGCCAACAAGTCCATTGGTCTTTGCCACCACCACATGAAAATCTTAGGTTTTGGAATAAAGAAATCAGTCATTTGGATTAAACTGGTGCTATCTTCTCTATAATCTGCTTTTGACAAAAAGCAGGATCTGATCATTTCAGTAAACTAGATATGAGCCACAGTAACATGCAAGCTCTGCCTGTTATACAGTATCTACTATCTCAGCTAAAAGAAATACATTGCTACTGTCTAAGGCTTTTTTGATTGAAATAAATTGGTATAATTACTTAAATACAATAATGACCTCTTGACTTTATACTTGTAATGCTAATTTTCCCTCTTTAGAGTTGCAAAGTATTTCATAAACACAATAAGAGAAAAAATGAAACCTCAGTCTAACATGCTAATGAAAGGTGCAGGAAAAGCATAGGGAGGTTTAGTGTCTGGCCAAACACTCCATATCAGCTCTCTGACAGTGCCAAGAACAGAACACCAACTTCTAATTTTAAATTTTCAGTTTTAACATTTAACTACTTTCTAAGAAATCTTCCTTACACATACCTTTAGCTGTATCACAGCTCTTGGGTATAAAGTCAATATGATTCATTCTGCTTTAAGCAGTTTGTGGTCTTGCTAATGTGATTGTATTCAGGTCATTGAGCGATACCTTCACGGAAAGTGAAACTACCATAACATACTGAATCAATATCTTGTTGAATTGCTGTCAGATATATGCTGGAGGATAAGTTTTCAACTCTTGCTCATATGAGACCACATATTTAGCTGGGTCATACTGGTGATTTGAATCAAATGGCAGTCTATCACACACACACACAAACACGGTTCCTTCCAGTGCAAATAAGTTATCAAGTGTGCTTTGCCCCACAGAATTTTAAAAATTCCTGGGTGAAGAAAGATGTCACAATAGGGATTCCCTTTGCAGAATCAGATATCAGTGAGTTACCAGCCTGACAGCACACGTTTTTATAAAGCCATAGCAGCAGATAATTGCTCTTCATTTTTTTTTTTGGCTGAGGAGTTTAAAGATTTTAGCGGTGACATTCCTAAAATCATATTTCCATAAAGACTCAAGTGCTTTACAGCACTCAGATCTAAAATACAAAGTAAAAATTTGTCCAAATGTTGAAAAAGCAGCAATTTTCATGTAAGCTTTTAAAATTAAATGCAGACAAGTTTTAATCAAAACACGATTTTCTTGTACGCTTACAAATAGTGCCATCAGCTAGGGAGACCACATAGTCTTTACAGAACTCTGTGTTCTCTCAACAGCAATTTCTTGAAAATGGTCAAAGCCTATTTGTTTACATATATATCAGCAGGAAATTTCTTTAAGGTTTTTTTTTCCATGCTACAAAAACAGAAAGACACACCCTGTGATACAGAGTGTAAAATATTAAATGACACTATTACACATCAGTCTAGAATGCTGAATACCATTATACTGTCTCAGAAGTGCCTATTCAGCTGCTGTTAAATAGAACAAGAAAAGAATTTAACTTCTTTTTACCTTTATTACTGTTTTCATAGTTTCTCTAATTTTTGGGGATCGGTCTGACCAGCTATCATAAGCTGCAGAAAGCAATTTTTTTTGGCTGGTCCAAATAATTGTTATCAAACTTGTTTCTCTCCACAGCTATTCAGCTGCCTCTTAGCCAAATACTTAAATGACCAAAGGAAAATATTCATTTTTCTGCACACAGAATTACTATGCTACAACTAGTTTGTTTCCATGAGTAACATGGATCTTAAATGGCTAGATCTATTTGACCATGTTTTAACTGGTTTTTAATATGTAATGTGAGAATCTGTACTCTGTTTACACAGAATTACTGTCAGGTTGGAATTAATTTTTGCAAATTAATAGCAAAACTTTTCCTTGTGCATCAGGTTTCTTGAGCATGCATCTGCCTTAATGACTAAATTTAATGCTTTGAAATGAGGGGTATTTAGTTGTTAATATTTTCTCCTAATGTTCCCAGATTATTTTTTATTTTGCTGCCAGTCAGGATTGAAGAAAAAGAAGCAGCAATGTTTTCAATTCAGACTGAGGTAGGCCTCTAGGAATAATTACTGCCTTTTAGGTAATTGAATATTTTTTTTAATTAAAAAAATGTTTTCAAAAGCCCCACAACACCAAAACTAGAACAAACCTTAACCCAGTATTATAAGTCAAAAATTTTCCTATGTATGTAGCCAAGTGTTTGCTCCTGACATTAATTGTTACAAGGATGAACTCTCCCCAGTTCTAACATTCAGGGGAACTGCACATCACAGTCAGCCACTCCATCCTAACAGCTCAGTGACGAGGCTTTGGGAATTATGGGTTTGAGGGACAGTAATGGCTTCTGGCCTGGGAAAACAAGGTGCTGGGGGAGCTGTTCTGCAACTATTTCAATCTATCACAGTTTATTTCAACTGAAACAGGTAGAAATTATAAATGTTTGTTGAAATTAGCTGAATTATCTCCTCAATTCCCTTTCTCCTTCTTTCCATAAAAGCTTTTCACAAGCTCAGAGAAACAGTTCACATTAAAATCCACTAGGAAACCTTGCAAAATATTCTTTGCAACAAAACTGTTTGGACTTGAAAGGACTCCAAACAAGAGCTCAGCAGCAATGCTCTGCTCATCCTAATGCTATTTATCCTAACATTATTGAACCTGTCTTATACAAAAAATTGTACTTTTCAGATACAGCACATTACAGAGCACAGAGTTCATTTTTGAATATAAGTGAAAAAATCCCAAGAAATCACAGAAGTTGGAGTTGAATTATTTCTGTTTCTGGGAAAGAATCTCTACCCAGAAGCATTACTTTACATATAATTATTTGATAGGTAATGAGTAATGACAAATGACCTAATGATTAGAGAGTTGTCATCACCATCCTTTTGCCAGCAATAGGAAACATCTGTATCCCTACATGGAAATAAGTGCCACAAACCCAGATTTCAAAATCAAATGTGCAAACCATGCTTACCTCATTGTATAAATTCTTGTTGCACTTCTGGAATAATCACATATTTATGTTTTAGAAGATAGGGAAGTAATACAACTCAAGAGCTACCATCCTAAAAAATGACTGTACAACAGAGTGTGAGAACTTTAACAAGCAATGATAAGTCACTTATAGAAAGTTCTCAAAATAATATCACTCACAAGTGTATTGAAAAAAGTGGTAATAATACATGAAAGCCAGGAATGTACTTTGTAATTTCAGAACAACTTTATATGTCAGACTGCCAGATAAATATTTACAACACACTCCAACTTAGCTGAACTTATATGACTTCAATCAAGGGAAACTGCTTCCAGACACGAAGGTTGTGAAACATGTTATCAACTTTCCAGAGCCTGCCTTCAAAATCACATTGAGAGTGGAGAGCCACACGGCTGTCTAGTGTTATACAGACTTAGAAGCACTGATAGGAAGCTTATGAAATCCTCCCCAGAGGAAAAAAAAAAGAAACAGGATTGTGCTGCTATCATATTATTAAATAAAAACTAGGGAAGGTTGTTCTTTATGTATGATTCTTATAACCATGCCTGGGAACACCAACCTGTGACATGGGAGGCCATGTAGATTGCAGAGGCTTTGAATGTGGATGGTAAAAATCACCCTGACAAGTGAGAACAAATGCAGAGAGGGTTTGTGCAGCAGGCCTCTAGCCAGATCTGCAGTGTCAAGTTGTCTTCTTTTAAAAGAAACATAACTACTGCTACACTAGAGCAGAAAGGGAAAACACACGAGTTGGAAAAGGCCAAATTAAAGCAAAGACCAACAAAAATTGTCACAGGCACAATCAGAACCAGCCACAAAAAATTATAATTATTTGAGATTAAAATCTGACAAATGTTAATGAGGAAAAATTGAAAAATGAACAATTTTTGTAAGAAATGACACTTTTTTTTAACATAATTATTATTCTCTTATTAACAGATTAAGTCTACACATTGTATGAAATTATCATGCAGAGGATCTTTTACACTGCTAAACTGAAGAAAGAAGAAGTAAACTATTCCAGGTATCACAGAACCTTGCAATTAAGGCATTAGGTCACGTACAATAAATTCTTCAAGTTGCAGTCAAAAGTAGTGCTTTGGTGTTAATTACTACTTTGGAGAATCACTGGAAATGTTAAGAATTCAAAAAATTCCAAATTGGAAATCCTTCCTCTAATTAAAATGTCTGTTTATTTTTATTTCCTTTCTGTTCTCTGGACCTTAGGCATAACAAAAATACTAGTGATAGAAATTAGACATTACTTCTGCTTCATTTGTTTGGACTCTGGGTTTTGTTAAAGAAAAGCTGAAATAGAACATGCAATACTGATTTTCTAACCTTTCTTCATCATGGGTTTATG
The DNA here is from genome assembly GCF_901933205.1 of Camarhynchus parvulus. Classification (NCBI taxonomy): domain Eukaryota; kingdom Metazoa; phylum Chordata; class Aves; order Passeriformes; family Thraupidae; genus Camarhynchus; species Camarhynchus parvulus. Next base: position 133,715,572 of record NC_044572.1, read on the forward strand.
CTCATGTGGAAAAAGCAGAAAGGAAACAAGTAGTCTCTCAATTATTTTTCTTGCAACACTGGTGGATTTACTATTTTTTTCATACCCACTATTAACTATCACTATTCCTACTTTATGCTACAGGTCAAGGTTGGTTACTTCTGTTACTACTGAATAACAATGTTCCTACTGTAATGAAGATTATTAAAAATATTTTAAAAGTAGCAACAAGCACAGTAAATAAAAAATATCATTGGCACCACTGTATGTATAAATACATATACAAAGCAGTAAGTTCAGGAATATTACTGCCAATTGATCTGAAATTTGCTCATTCTGTCCTACAGTAACAAGGTGCTCCATTACTACCAGCACAGTGAATATGTCAGTTCTCAACAAACCTTGACCTGTTCTTAGCACCTAAGTTGATGTACACAGTACAAGTGATGGAAAAAAGCCAGAAAAGGCAGACCTGTAGAGTATTCCCTCAAGTAGTTCTCTCTGTCATTAAATGCTTTTAAGTAAACCTGAAGGGTAGTGTATGCTGTTCACAGCAGCCTTGTGAAATCTTGCCACTGTCCAGATTATTGTTCTGGGAAACACAAGTTAAGATGACTGTAATTTAAATCCCCAGCTGAGATTTAGTTGGAGTTCTGGAACACTGACCATGATGCATAGCAAGAGAAGTAGGTAGAATCACATCCTTGACCTAATGAAAGGATGAGCAAGTTGTATTAGTTCTCCCACCCATCTAAGCTCTTTTTCAACATTTCTGCTCGGCTCTTAAGTAAATTAAATTTATTGATTTAGCTTACAAAATTACAAAGAAAAGGACTGGGAGAAGTACTTCTAACCCACAGCAAAAGAGTAGATGTGTTTTCCTTTGTCCAAAATCAGTCATGGAAATATAAAACAAATCTCCCCCAAAACAATTCAGTGGTTTTCCTTACTATTGAAGTAGAAGCCCATCACCAAAGCTAAATGCATTTGCCATGTCATTAACCAGTCATAAACACAGTTCCTTTTGAGTTTGCTATGGTCTCACGTACAACTCTGGGGGTTTTTTTGTACAGCCGCACAGATTTGACTTTTTTTTTTACATTTGAACTTCTTTGTCCCTCAATCTGGTTTATTTTAACACAAACTGTCAGAAGAACAAGATACTTACAAACTCCACTGCTGTCTCTTGTGGGAGAGATAATCGATGTTACAGGCCTGCTGCTCTTATCTTTGGGGAGTGTTTAACAGCATGATGGGAGTTCCATTTTGATTTGTGACTGCTTCATCTGGGTGGCCCAAACAGCCCATGAAAGGTGTGAACAGACAGTTGCTGCATTCATAAAGCCAGGAGTTTGCTCTGAATCTTAGGTTTTAATTTGTGAGGCAAGTATAATCTTGGGATTACAGCAAGTCAGATCTTGGGATCAAGCTTGTGTGTGTGCCTGCACACCCCACATCTGATACTATTTGTTTAAAGGGGGATTCAATAATCCAAAACCAAGTCTGTCTGGAAGAGCTCATTTAAGGAATAGTACCAAAAAGGATGCACTAGTAGATGCACTTCCTCTTGTAGCATAAGCAACAGAGCGTTGGTAGGGTCCTGGGGATGTTCTGATGGTAACTCACAATTATAAACAAACAACAAAAAAAGGTATTTTCTGTTGTTTGGTATCTCTCAAATCTCTTTTTAAAAAGTTTTTCCTTTCAAGCATGGCATCTGCCACTGTTGCCTGTAATGTGATGTGAACAACAAAATTAAAAGAATAGCATTTTACACAAGAGGCCTTAGGTTTCTGAAATATTTTAGGCACAATGTTATATTTAATTCTGTTCAGACATATTGAAGAAATGGGCAAGAAAACTACTGTTAAAAAGCTCTGGACCTCAGAAAGTATAATGCCTACTGGTCATTTCAAAAAGTATGTCCAACCCTGACATCATTTCTTGTTTTCCACTGAAAAGAGAAATGCATTAACAGATTGTGCCTGGTTTTGATTGTTAGGGCCATTGTTCAATTAAGCGGATTTCAGCTGAAGGTTTAAGTTGCAAGATAGTTAGGAAAGTTGGTGACCTACAGGAATATGTAGAGTATGCATGGTACTGAAAGGAAAGAGAGTGAAGTTTGACTCTATTAAGATGGATGTGGAGTGATTGATAACATGTGTGAGAATGTAGATAGGACTGTTGAACACGGAAGCAGAGGAGACAGGGAGTGTATTTTTACTCATTTCTAAATTCTAAAGGCAGGAGGGGTGTTGTGCAGGTTATTTGTACTCTCCTCTAGTTTGCTGTGGAAATAAAATTTTTTAAAAATCTATGTCATCACAGCTAAAGCTAGAACACCTGAAACACTACAACAGGAAGAAATGTTGACTGAGTCCACTACAAGGTCTTCTAATTTTTTAAGTGAATCCTGAACTTATTGCACAGAGCCACAAAAAAAAGGGTGTCAGCATCCATTACAGACACTTTGAAACATAAAAGCTCATGAATGATCTTTTGTCTTTTTACAGAGCTATCTTTTCATTTTCTCTGTAGAAGATCCACCTTTAGAATTGAGAAAATGAGCTGAGAGGACTTCGACATAAGCACACAAAAAAAGAGACTCTCTGCCTTCTAAACCAGGTTCTTAGAAATAATTCTGCACCTACTCCTTAAGTGTGAGTTAAGCCATTTTAAAATGTTGTGTCTGTCTTCTACCCATAAATGGGTATATATCCATATAGGTTCATACAAGTATGTATATGTCGTATACATGTATGAACATATGAAAGTGTTGTATACATGTATGTATATGTTCATATATATTTGTTCATACATGTTTTTCTTAAAACTAGTGGATTTAATTTACTGCAATCTCTATACTCTCAACCACTAAACAATGACAATCCATTAAACTTTTTAGCCTCAAGTGAGCATTAAAAGTCTGATAGAAAAAATATAATCTACTCAATTCGAATCAGTCAAACATTCTCTAAATTCTAGTTGTTACAGGAACCCATTTTGAACCTAATCTTTCAATGCACTTCTAAAAGCTTTCATGTAAGTTGATTTCTCTGTTCTCAAGAATCATAGAATAGTTTGGTTTGGAAAGGACCTTAAAGATCACTTATCTCCAAATCCCCTACTATGTACAGTGACATTTTGCATTAGACCAGGTTGCTCCCAGCTCCATCCAATCTGTCCTTGATCACTTCCAGGAATAGGGCATCTACAACTTCTCTGGGCAACTTGTTCCTGTGCCTCACCATCCTCACAGTAAAGAATTTCTCCCAATATCCAAAATAAATCTACCTCCTTTCAGTTTAATCTATTCTTCATTATCATTATTTTGTCAGTAAAATATCTTCACCTTTGAGCTTTTCCAAAATTCTCCATTATATCTTGAAGTAGCAGCCTGGTATCCAGGATGAGCTTAAGCAGTGACAGCTCTACGATATTTCAGCACACAGCTGTGTATCCCACATTAGCTACTTTCCTTCTCCCTCTGCACTGTGACAGCAAGCCCATGAGCTGGCTGCCCTTACTACAAGAGGCAAAAAAGACGCACAAAGATCCCTCTGCATCTTGTGGAGAGCTCAAGAATGGATCTTGATATTCAAAAGGCAAGAGAAGGCACTGATCTAAAGACAGTCTTTCCTCCTTAAGTACCATAATCTTCCACTCACTCTTGTCTCTAAACAAACTTAATAGTTTTTGCTACTGTTAAAATTTTCCTCCCAGTCATATACTCTTCAATAAAATAAATAGATTAATAAATAGATTTCAGCAACTTGTTGCACTTTGCACCATGAGAAAGCATGTCTGGAAAATAGTTCTAACTATTTTCTCCTGCCTTTTTCAGATTATTTAGCATGAAGTTTTCAGCACTTCACCCAGTATTTTCTGGTTTATATCTACTGCTTCACTGAAAATGTACTTTAATCTCTTTTCCATTTGTTAGAAGCTTTTTTCTGAATGCTGATGAAATTATCTGTTTAAAGTTGAACAAATGCAAAGAAGGAAAGAATAAGCTATGAGCTTAGCTGTGAGCTATCTTTGCATGTCATGATTCAGACATAGTATGCAAGTAATTGACATTGAATAACCTAAGTTTTGGAATCACTTTGAATGTAAGCATCCAGATGTTTTCTGTATTATCTTTGAGGAGTATAAATGTAATTTTAGTAGTAAGGAGCTCCAGGTTCTTCCACTTGATTTATTGTCAGACGTGAGAAAATCTGTTTTTAAACTTCTATATTTCTCCCATTGAATGTCTATCATGACCCTGCTTTTAGGTGAATGTTTTTTGGTAATGGAGGAAAGGGTGGCTTGTTATGCTCACACTTGGCACCTCCCTGCTGCAGCTCTTCATCTGCCTCTGCTCACTGCAGAGCCTTCATGAACCCTTCCAGTTCCAGCTTCCTCCAGCCGATGGAAGCAAGCCCTGCACCCTCCATGACAGAGCCCAGCAGAGCGTGCATTATTCCAGGGGTGTTTCTAGCCCACTGTGATTGCATTCACCATCTCTGGGACGTTTATTATTTGCACTCTTTACTTCTCCCCCTTAATATCATCATTTAATCATGAAGCTATGCCATGTTTACATGTGCAAAATATTCCCTTCTTATACTTGAACAGACTTTTAATTTCTTGTCTTCATCTTAACATGTGCAAGCAGATTTATGAAAGCGCTTCTTGTTTGGTCCTCATGAATTCTCTCCCAGCTGAACATTCTTTTTATGCTTTTTCATGTTTGGCTTAAGTCACATCATATTATGTTAAAAACTTTTGGCTCAATTTCATAACATCGAAGCAGAAAAGCTCATAATAAGTTGATTTATGATCTGTACAAAGATCTTACAGAATTTAGAAGCCCTGGTCCTCATTGCAGTGTGCATATGTATGAGAATGTATGCATGCATATGCACAAGTATATGTGTGAGTGTGTGTGTACACGTATGTTGTACATATGTGTATATTTTGTTACTGCAATGTGTCGAGTGTTCAGGATTTGAATGTTTCCAGCTATGGCAGATCATTAGCCAAAACACACTGACAGCAAATATATGACTAGCACAATCAGTAGAACATGTCACAGTAACTGCCTCTCACTTCTGCTAATACAGAGATGTTTCTTAGTAAAACTTGTATGCAGTTTTACTGCAAGCCTTTTTGAATGAAAGCAGAAGAGAGAAACTGGGGACAGGAGAAGAAAGTAAAAGATCCGTGCAGTATTTAATCCAAGCAAGTTTCTACACGCCTCTACTGATTCTAACTTAAAGATTTTACTAATCTTTTTAGAGGATAAAACAGTTGGCACATATTTGTCAGGGTGAAATAAACACTGTTATTTTAAGCAAAGAATACATACATGTTTTTAAAACCTCTTGGCATGTTGAAGAGTGAGACACCAGGGAAATAGAAGTGTCTGGTTTTTGTAAAATTCCTCTGGTTTCTACAAAGGTCCTCTCTGACCACAAAGGTTTACAAGGGAAAAAGAAAGTATAATGAATTCTCTCATAACTGCTTATGTCTCATAGACCTGAATTTTTTTGCCAATATGTCCTGATAATTAGTATAAGGTGTACTTGTTTCTTTGTGTATATAGCAACATGACTTACTTCACAAAAAAAAACAACAACAACAAAAAAAAAAAAAAAAAAAAAAAAAAAACAGAAACTTGGCTAAAAATAAGCAGGAATCGTTAGTGCCCAGATGTTTTACTTTTCCCCTTATGCAGTGACCAAGTTGATTAGTCGAGTGCCTTAATGCTGTTTAATGTTTATCTGAAATTAGTGCTGCACTGGGGTTATAAAATGTTGAAAAACTTGTTCATAACTTTGGTTTTTACATTGTTTTTCTGATGTACATTTCTTTTTATCTTTTACTTAAGATATTTCAATCTTTTTCCTTGCCTTCCCAGACCTTCTTCATCTTCAATTTTACTACTCTCCAAAACCTTTTAGCAGATGACTGACTTTATGCTCAGTTTTACGTGTGAGAATGCAAAAAGTTCTAGATGTTTTGGTACCTGCTCATTTCTTAGAACAAGCAGAGAATGGTCAGTTGGCTGTCCCAAGATACATTTTAAATTATATTAATGAGACAAACCTGATACACTCCAACTGTTACTACAAATATACCTTAGTGATGGCTTTGGTCTCCAAATCTAAGTAATTTTTATATTGTAATGTTCAGAACAAAATACAGAAAGATAAAACGTTTTTGGGTTAGTCAAAACACCTTGAGGCTCTAGGATTTTGACCCCAAGTTTCAGAATGAACTGTTCATTTAGAGGTGCCATTGTGATTTGGACTTGATCAGCACTAGTTGTTTACCAAATCTTTTCCCTTTCTGAATTAGGCCTTTCCATGTGCTTATTTTCAGCAGACATAGGTCTATAAGCCCTGGAGGTGTAGGTAATTGTAGTGCCAAAACTGTTGGCAGATCTTCTGTATTTGATGCAACTCTCAGGAAGTGTTGGCAATCTAAAATGCAGAACCTGATAATGTGGACTAGGCAGAGCTTACTTTCATAACCAAAGCCAGGGCTGAGTTTACAGGCCTGTCAATCAGCTAACCAGGGTCCACTGCTGCCCCAAGAAAGTTGTTGGTGGCCATTGAAATGGAAAACTGTGAGCATGCAAATTTAACTTAATCTGCATCTGCCATCTTTCATAGAGGTACACACACAACCTATACATGTGCCTGTCAGAGGGCAACCATCCATGACTAATGGATAACTGCATGTCCTCTAGGTAACTCAAAAACTGTAAACCCCAAAAAATTATTTTTAAATATTGTTATAATTTAAACACTTTTTATTCCATTACTCTGTCTCTTCACATTCCTTCCACAGATAAGGAGTGGGGTTTTTTTCTCAAAGCTTAGTGTAAATTTCTGTCAAGGAGCTATGACCTGGCCTGATGATGAGGACAATTGTACAAACCAATCTAAAACACCAGTAAAATTGGGTCTATCAGAGATAGGTCTGCTGGGTATTAAATTTGAATGAGACTACACTCTGGCAACATAAATGTTCTAATAACAGCCTTGGCACAGCCATGTACTTGCATCTTAATCTAACTTGTCAGGCTCATCATGAAGTGAACTGTGTGGATTTTATGTCAAGACATTGTATAGCATGTAGAAAATAAGACCAATTCCACACAAGAAGCTAACAAAAAACCAGAGTAAAGCACCAGCTCAGTCTCATCATCTCTTGGACTGAACTTCAGCCTACACATTTTGCCACCCACTGCTTGTAACAACAGGCAACAAAAAAATCCAAGTTATCATGACAAAAAAGCAAGTAGGATTCTCCTTAAGCAATTGCATTCACTTAGGGTTAATGCTCAAGCAACAAAAAGGGAGAATGGGATACTATTAAAATGTGGATGTTCTACAAAGTTTTTTGTGACTTCTGTGAGCCACATCTTTGCACTCCACAGAGATTACTTCAGTGTGTATATGCCACTAGGTTTTATTCACTACTCTTCTTCTAAAAGTCATGACACTAACCTCTAGGAGCTTTTCAACCATAAAAAGCAGTATTTATGTGCCACAACAAGTTGGCATGTGTTTAATACACATTGCAGTGTGACATCTACAATCTGCCATTATAGTCCACAGAGAAAAATAAGCACATCTAGTACATTATTTCACCTTGAGATAGGTGTGCCCAAAACATGTTTCCCTGTCAGCCTACTCCTTAAGGTCTTCATTCCTCCAATGCCTCTGAGAAGGATAGAGGTGCATTCAGCAGTAGAGCACAAATATGCTGGAGGCAATGTTCACAAAGGTATTTAGACAACTGCTCCTAATTAGGTACCTAATTTCTTGTGAAATTTGCAGACAGACTGTGTTTGCCTAAGGTTAAGCTGTAAACCATAATCTCCTTGTAATACCTGTCTTCGGCAGTTTGCATGTGGTCACACAGGAAATTTTTTGACAGACCAGGGAAGTGACTTTTGCAAATTTATATCAACACTAAAGCTACCAGGTCATCTGTCCTCTACATTATCTCTCAGTTTTGTCTAGCTAGTGGTCCTTCCTTAATATTTATTTGGCTAGTTCCTATGTCTCCATGTCTCAGTGGACCCACTGCTTATGAGAAAATGCCATATATATTATCTTTAACAAAATCACTCTTACCACAAACAAGTTATTTGAAAAGCAGCATGGATATCCCCAAAGTGGATTAGCAGAGTCTCCTTCCAGCAGGCTGACAGGTTCTCCTTTGTTTCCTACTCTTTTCTTCCCTGGCACCATAATCCTCCTTGCTGAATTCAGACAGTTTGTAAGAATCAACACTCATCAGCACATTGGGATGTCAGTGCCACAGCTAAAAACCCTGAGACAAGAGCCATTCAGGTAAATTTCAAAGAGAGCAAAATACACAAATTGGAAAAAAAAAAGAAAAAAAGGGAAAAAAAAAAGAAAAAAAAGCTTGTTCAGTGTTTTCAGAGATCACAGAATCACAGAATAATGAGGTTGGAAGAGACCTCTAAGATCATCAAGTCCAACCTATGCCCTAACACCTCAACTAGACTTTAGCACCAAGTGCCATGTCCAGTCTTTTTTTAAACACATCCAGAGATGGTGATTTTACTATCTCCCTGGGAAGAGCATTCCAGGACTTTTTTATTCTTTCACTGAAAAATTTTTTCCTAATATCCAACCTATACCTTCCCTGATGTAGCTTGAGACTGTGTCCTCTGGTTCTGTCAGTTGCTGCCCAGTGGGAGAGACTGACCCCCACCTGTCTACAACCTCCCTTCAGGAAGCTGTAGAGAGTGATAAGGTCACCTCTAAGCCTCCTCTTCTCCAGGCTTAACGACCCCAGCTCCCTCAGTCGTTCCTCACAGGGTTTGTGTTCCAAGCCCCTCACCAGCCTCGTTGCCTCCTCTGGATGCACTCAAGCGTCTCAACGTCCTTCCCAAACTGGGGGGCCCAGAACTGGACCCAGCACTCAAGGTGTGGCTGCACCAGTGCCGAGTACAGCGGAAGAATGACCTCCCTGCTCCTGCTGGCCACACAATTCCTAATGCAGGCCAGGATGCCATTGGTCTTCTTGGCCCCCAGGGCACACTGCTGGCTCATGTTCAGCTGGCTGCTGACCAGCACCCCCAAGTCCCTTTCTGCCTGAACACTGTCCAGCCACACTGTCCCCAGCTTGTAATGTCGGGGATTTTTGCGGCCAAAATGTAGAACTTGGCACTTAAACTTATTAAACTTTATGCTGTTGGACTCTGCCCATCCATCCAACCATTCCAGGTCTCTCTGCAGAGCCCTCCTTCCTTCCAATAAATCAACACAAGCTCCCAGCTTAGTGTCATCTGCAAATTTACTAATGAAGGACTCGATGCCCTCATCCATGTCATCAATAAAAATATTGAACAGAACTGGCCCCAGCACAGACCCCTGAGGACACCCCTGGTGACTGGCCCCCAGCTGGATGCAGCACCATTCACCACCACTCTCTGGGCCCGGCCATGCAGCCAGTTCCTATCCCAGCAAAGAGTGCTCCTGTCCAAGCTGTGAGCTGCCAGCTTCTCCAGGAGTGTGCTGTGGGAGACAGTGTCAAAGGCCTTGCTAAAGTACAAATAGACAACATCCACGGCCTTTCCTGCATCCACCAGGCAGGTCACCTGGTCATAGAAGGAGACCAGGTTAGTCAACATGACTGACCCGTCTTAAACCCATGCTGGCTGGGTCTGATCCCCTGGCCATCCTGTAAGTGCTGTGTGATAGCACTCAGTATGAACTACTCCATTATCTTACCTGGTACTGAGGTCAGGCTAACTGGCCTGTAATTACCAGGATCCTCCTTCCTGCCTTTTTTGTAAATGGGTGTCACATTGGGCAGCTTCCAGTCATCTTGAACCTCGCCAGTGAGCCAGGACTGCTGGTAAATGATGGAGAGCAGCTTTGCAAGCTCATCTGCCAACTCCCTCATCACCCTGGGATGGATCCCATCTGGTTCCGTTGATTTATAAATACCCAAGTGTCCCAGCAGTTCTCTGACTGCCTCTTCCTGGATAACAAGAGGACCATTCTGCTCCCTGGCACCGCCTACCAGATGCTGACACAGCTTCATGCATCCCGAAACAGCCTGTTTGTGTATGATTTGGCATGAGAGATAAAACTTTCCTGCATTTATCCAAACCCACCAGTACTACCTTACATCTGCCTATGGGCTAGTCTTCCCTTTGTGGCCGTCCAGCCACCTGGTGTCCTGCAGAACTGAAGGGATATGAGGGTTCAGGTCCAACAGATCCCAAAAATTCAGTGTAAAAGAAGGCATAGCCATTCTTTCTGGTGCTCACACTGGGATTCACAAAGCCAATAGCCCATGAGAGAGTCAAAGGAACTATTAAACTGTCTCACACTCCTCTATGAAGCTTTAGCTTCTCAGGAAGAAATAAATACCAAGATCCAGATACTCTGTGTCAACCACAGAGTGTACAGACTTCAGGCTTGCCTACACAGCAAAGGTGAGAAAGGTTTGAACCTATTTGGAGTCCAAGTATTGGTTTGGTGAGTATTTGTTTATGCATTTCTTGTCCTAGATATTCAGAGACAGATATTATATTTCTAAAATGTGCTGAACAGCTGATTAACCTTTAAACCTGAATAGATGCCTTCCCAGTTCTACAACAATAGCTCCTTGAAATTAGTTTTAATGATATTATAAAAGCATGGAATGGTTTATAATTAGCTGCTAATAGGTAGCTACATGATTTGGAAAGGTTTAATAGATTTAATTAAATTGCCTAAATATTTACATTGCTCTAAACATGTGTTATGAACTTAGCATGATACTTGGTTTTATGATTAATTTTTAAAACCTTTTTATTAATATAAATAGCCTTTTGGTTGGAAGCTATGTATACATTAGCAAGTGTAAAAGGTGAACGTTAGCACATCTTTTTCCTTAGGAAATGAATGTGGTTTCCTCAGCAGATGTTTATAATGAATGGAAAAGTTCCTGCCTGGAAAGAATTTTACAGAAACTGTTATTGACAGAGTTAAGCCCTCAGATTTTTATCTGTGTTTGACCTGCTGTTTGTGTGTTCAAGACGAAGGGATGAGGGATGGCTGTTTATTTTCCTGCCTTCTGGCAGGTTGCTGCTTTACTATGTGCGAACAAATAATTTTTTACTTACAAGTGACAAATAGACTGTTCCAAATACTACAGGTTTGGGTTAAAATTGATTATCATGAATAAAATTGCTGAATTTCCTTTGCATTTCATCTGGCCATAGGAGGAGAAGCCGTGGGGCCACCTGGAACTAGAGAGATAAAAAATTAGGTGCCCCATGAGAAGAAAATCTCATGGCACAAAGCTCAAGTAACATGAGGGATGGGAGAGTTTGGAAGAATCCTTGCAAGTTCTTTTGTGAAGAACTATAGGGCTACAAAAGTAAGAGAGGAAGCCCCCAGTGAGAATGGGAGGAAAAGGTATCAGACACCAATGTGATGATATGCTTGCTGGGATCTGCTTCCTGGTCTTGAGAGGTTAGCAAAACACTGATTCCCTGCTCTTGGAATCCTGCTGTGTCCATAACAGAAAAAATATCAACAAAGTTGTGAAAAGCAGTATTTTCCCTCCAAAAGTGCTGAGTCAACACCATGATGCTGTGAGCCCGGAGTTCAGGCAGACCTCAAGAAGGGTCTTTAAGTAGCCATCAACGCAGTCAACACAGCCAACATGGCCAACACAACCTCTAGATCAAGGAGTCTCCAGCTGCTCATGGCCTGAACATATTCACCTTATCCTTTAGCCCCTATTCCTTAACCAGTGTAAGCAAGTACTAATAGGCACCTATTAAAAATAAGAAAATGGGAAAGATGAACTTCAAAGTTTTTTTTCTGGAAGTTCCTCAGTTTTATCCACATTCTCAGTTTATTTAAGAAACAGATAAAATAGCATGACAAGAAACAGATAAAATAGCATGACAAGTATATTGGAGAAGGCACAGTTTGAAGTTGTGGTTAATGACTTCGTTTCATAACATATTGTGAAATATTTGACATTTTTTGAACAATACAAAGGATTACAAAGGCAACAGTGACACACAGATTTTATTTCATGAGAGGGAAGTCATACACAAATTGGAGTTAAATTGGATTTTGGCCTGTTAAACAATAAATAAGGTCTTCATTATTGCTTCTTCACTTTCATTTTTTGTGAATTCCTTTGAATCACAGCAAATAGCAAAATGAACTGTGAAATATGCACACACAAAACTCATCCCTGTATTCAAGTTTCTGTATTGACGAGTAAGCTCTACAATGAGAATCTCAAGGTATTGCTACATTTTACCTGTGCTATATTGCACTTACATATTTAATTTGTGCTGGGTTGTTTGTTTGTGTGTTTCTTTGTTTGTTTCATTGTTTGTTTGTATGTACCACCATAGCTCCTAAAAACAGGGTCAAATTATACCAAGTGCTTTTACATAGATGAGCAATAGAACAAGATTCCCAATTCCTAAATCTGGGGATTGCTTGGATATATACCAGATCTCCAGTGACCTGCTGAAGAATAAATATGTTCAGAGGCTGTGACAGAGTAGGATGTTTGAAGAATTGATTGAAAAAAATGAGGTAAAAGCAAAGCTGAAATAATGACTGAATACTCAGAATTAATCTTGTTTCACTGTGTTTGTCTTTAGGTAGAACTATGGAGTATGTGTGGTCTTGGCAAGCTTCGAGGGGTTTAGCAAAGGGTTACTGTTAGAGTGATCATATGATGGAGAGATTTTAACAACCTGCATGTCAGGTGAAGAGAAAGAAGTCTTTTAAATAAGATAATATAATAAAATATTTTATATGGATGAACTAAGATGTTCATCTGCAAGCTGCTTTGGAACTATATTATTTTATATTAACAACGCAAATGTATTTAGTACTGCAGTGCTAAATATAAACCAGGCATCACACAAGCAGTTATGCAAGCACCTCCATTCAGCTTTGCCAGCAAATTTCAGCACTGACCCCACAGCACCCCATCTCTAGGGCCTCTCTTAAACAGAGAATGCCAATTGTGCTGAACTGTGGGAGCACTTACACTGTAGAGAAGAGGCTAAAGTGAGACTCACCAAACTTATTTTCACTTGAGATCAAAGGCAGAATGTGAGTTCCACTCTCCAGACATCAAAGACCAGCGCAGAGCCCACTGTGCCACTTCAACCTGAAATTATGTCCGTATTGTGTACAGTGGGAAGTTTACAGCTTTTATCTCAAAGTGCAATGCAAGAAATGCAGCTAGCTAAAAGTAACTCATAATAACAGTAGTAGTACATGTAGTAGTCATTATGACCATCATCTGGGCTTGATTAGCAAGAAAAATGGTAATTAAAAGAAATTATTTTTTTCTTCCAAGATTTTGTGTTACATAGACTAAGAAAATGATTGAGTGGAAAGATTTTATTCACAGACAATTAAATCAATATAAGTGTCTTTCTAATAGAATTTGATCACACTCTGACTTAAGTGTCACATAGTTTTACTAAATTCCATACAGAGAGACCTCAGAGCTGACTTCTAGTTAAACCTGTTTTACTAAATTGAAGATTATAAGCCACTGCAGTTCTGTTTCCACAGCCTTTGAAATTATCAGAAAGGCTCCTCACAGTCTCAGGCTAGTGGGCAAGTGGAAGATCTTTCCATTGATGTAGTTAAAGTTTTCTCTTATTCAACATCCACATTTTCCTGCAAGTATGTTCATTGATGCCAATGTGAAGATTTCACCAGTGTGACCAAGGTAGGCAAGTTAGACCTGCAGTGTTTTGTTCTCCAGAGAAGATTCAGACAGGCGGTTTCATAAGTTGGAGGAATTCTAGTTCATGCATGGAACCAGATGATGCACATGCACAATTTTGACACAATTTTGACAGTACACAGCAACATGTTGATGTTACTTTGTTATGAGGTAGTAAGAGCGCAGAACACACCTTTTTATCTAGTGCAATGGCATTTAGACTTTTTTTTCATTTTATTTGGGACACCGTGTGCAAAATTTTTAGTAGAGATGTGTAGACTTAACCAGAGAGCCATCCTACTGTAAATTTGTTCATAGCAAACCCCTCAGAAGTAGTGAAGCCCATAGAAGCCCTAGGACCTGAATAAAATAAAAGTTAAGCAATCCACTGACCTAACAAATTTGTCAGTTCCAAACACATCCCATGAAATATGAGTAAAGATTCTGGGGTTATCATAAACAGTCAGTCATGCATGCAGAATAGATGTGCTGCATTGGACTATTTTCTGCTGATGGACTCCTACTCCTACCATGAATATGAGTTCTTGGTGAAGGACTGTCTGAAATTGTTGATGAATACCGCGGTGAGGGGAGCACCACTGATTCTCCATCAGGTAGTAAATGTAGGCTGTTATCTGCATGTGGACTGTGACTAGTTAAAGTAACAACAGAAATGCCTAGATTAGACAACAGGCACATAAGGGTTGTGGATTTCTAAACATCTGTGCCAATGATCTCGACAGAGAAAAATGTATCTTCTTTCCAAAAATCAACCTGAATTTTCTGCTGCAGAAACAAGTGTGCATGGGGCGGACAAGGTATACAGCACACACCTGGGTACAACAAGCTTGGCAAATGAAAGTGTTCCAATACCCTGAGGCTTAGGTTCAGTGATGTATGATTGCCTCTCTCATCTGCAGGAGCTTTTCACTTGTTAACCATACCAGAAAGTGTTGTGAAGCATCCAGCAAAATAAAACTTTATCAACCCAAAGTCCAGAGCCAGTACACGAAATGAAGTCTTTAACTCTGAAAGCTACAAAACAGAGTAACACAGTAACATAGTAAGCACAAAACATAGAAAGCACAAACAAATGTACTTAAAAACTTACTTTTGATCACCACAATGTGTGCTGCAACATGCCAGCCTCTCTTCTGACGCTGTAAGCTGGTGGTACAAGGGATTACTTTATAGTTCACTTCCAATCTTGTTGCCTTGTAATCATCTGGCTAGTTGGTATTCACCCCTCTGACCATTCACCCCTCTGTCTCAAGCCAGGTTTGACCCAAGGCCATAAATCAATGCTGTTAGATCAGCTTTTATTGAAAAAGTGCCCAACACACTGTGATAAACAGTTCTAGTTAATAAAAGATATAGGACAAAATAAGCCTAAAAACTGAATTGAGTCAACAGTAGCCTAGCCTCCCAAGCTGTGAGCAAGGCACATTCTCAAGTAGCAAGCAATAAGCTAGTGATCACATTATGCCCATCCACATTGTATCTGGGCCTTGAACATATATAAATACAAGGAAAAGAACTATTTGAGCATTTTAGTATGTGAATGTAGAAATATAGAAGGAAACAATATTTTCAATATATCCTAAACTACTAGAATTTCAGAAAGAAGTTATTCAACCAGAGTTTTTGGCATTACTCTGTTTCTATTATTGTATTTTATTAAATTTTTATATTGTAATATTCCTAGAAAATTAAATATTTACAAGAAGGTGCCAGTGAATTAAGACTACACACAGATTTTCATTAAAATTTTCTGTGTTTTTCCTGTCTTATAAAAATAAATAAGCTTTTCTTCAACTGACCAGAATACGATCATTCTGATTAGGAGTACAATGCATCATCCATCCAAGTCTGTCTTTAACAGTACCCTTTGTCTCTCTGACATAAGGCTACAGTCATTGCTTTTTGAAAGTTTCCACTCTTAAATTATTGTACTGAAAAATGTACTGAAAATACTTTGTTTCTTTCAAAACAGATATTGAAGAATAATGCAACTTAATTTCAAAATCGACTTTTAATAACGCCAGGGTTACAAATACTAAGCCTGAAACAGAAGTTTTTACAGGTAAGGGCATCATTCCAGTGCAGCCCAAACTGTGCTGCGCGAGAAGCCCCAGGCTCCAGCTTGGATCCCAGATGAGAGAAGCACTGTCACCATCAGTCACAGCTCTCAGGGCTACAGCCAGAGTAGCCCCTGGATATTCAAGGCAAGAGAGATGGGGCAACTGGGGAAAAGGACAGTCAGATCCCTGTTAACACTGGGGGTTGGGTTAGGAGTAAGGAGCAGAAACTGATTGTGTAAAAAGTTATCACATAGCATGGTGCCTTTTTAACTCACAACTCAAGGCAGTCACCACTAAAATATATGGCTCAGAATTCGGAAAAAATAAAAGGTTTATATGTGTAGAAACAAGATCTGCATCCACAGCTAACAGAAGACAAGGCAAGCTGAACTTAAATAAGTTGTGCCAAAGGCAGTGAGACACAGCAGCTAGTAATTTCCCATCAGAAAATTGATGACAGTAATACACAATATAGGCAAGACTGCCAGAGTCTCAGCTAGAATAAACAAAGTGAAGTGGCACAACAACAGATTAGTTATGGTCAGACCAGCTTTGCTGGCTTACAGTAATTCAAAATCCATGATGTAGCTCTATGCCAAAAAGATTGGGAATAGCTCATTTTAAATACAGTTTTAAAGTGGGCGGACAAATTCTTGGTGGTCTTAATGAATACACCTTCAACAAATGAAAGCAAAAAGTTTTTTAATCTCTCATGTTAATCCCTCACTAAGTTTTGCTTTCTTTCTAGGTAATATTGTTTTAACACTTGTGCCAATGGAAACCTTGCCAATATTTTCACAAAATATTGATGGGCTTTGCCAATATTATATTAAGAAGGACATCTAAGAAATGCAAACATTTAGTAGAATTTTATGAAAAGTGATGTCTGTCGAATACCTCATACCACTGGATAAAGAAAGAAAACAAACCAAGAACAAGACCTTTGGAGTACATTCAGATTTCATATGACAAAGAGGCTCACTTTTTGTCCTGTGAAATAATGAATATAAAATATCATTATTTGCTTTCAGTCACCCAAATATCCTCACATAATCTCTTCATGATGTCCTTATCATGAAACCCTGGCAGTCTGCAAGACAGCACTAAAGAGACATGACATACAGAAAAGAAGTAAAGGAAGCGAAAAAAACCGGTGATGATACCAAATTCTGTGAGACTAGCCAGGTCAGTAAACATATCTAGTGAGTTCATCACTTTTTCCTTCCTTTACTCTCGTTTGTTGCATGACTGTGTTCTGATTTAGAAGTGGTATGTTCTGAAATGTTTTTCCAGAGAAACAGACTGTTACACATAAACAGTTATGATGTTCTCAGAAATATGATGAGAGAGGCAATGCAAGTCAGCAAAGAAGTAAAATGTAGGACAATTCGGATGCAGAGTGAATCCCTGAATTTCAATTTCTCCACTAAGAAAAAAAGGGGCTTGGTCTGCAAGCCAAGGTAAATGGCATAGCTTGGGCAATACAGATCCTTGAAACTGCAAAGGCTCAGCCTCAAAACCAAGGCAAAGGAATGGAAGAGCTTCATCCAACTCTTGTCCACGTTCGATTGACTCCTCACTCAGGACAGAGTGAGGGGCATAATGACTTTTTTTTATGATGAAGCCGATTCTGATGAAAATTGATCATGCTTTGAAAATTAATGGGAAAAAATAGGGTTAAAATGTGAAGTTTAAGGTTTAATACCTCCTCCAAGACTTTTATGAGCATTAACAACCACAAATGATTCTAAGTGGCGAGTTAACTTCTAATATTTAGAGTAAATGGCACAAAATATCCTTGGCTTAAAAACATGTAGCAATGGGTCAATGAGGGAAGACGCTGTCAGAGAAGACATGAGTTCACAAGATCAGCATTGCTGAAGAGATAGTAAGGGCTGGAAAATGTTCCCTGCAATGGAAGACAGACAGTTTGTCTTTTGTTGCTGGGAAAAAAGGAAACTCTACAATATGAAGGTGTGGAATGTATTAGGGAACAAGTTCTGCACATCAACACCATCTTAAATGGATATAAACCAATTGTTTCAAAGCTGTTAGAGTTAAAACTCAAGATTTGCTTTCACATGGATGAAAACAGAAGATTTTTCACCAAAATGGAACCTGAAGCTCTAGAAAGAAGGTTAAGGTTAACACAATCTCCATCTTGCTGGCATCAGGCCCAGGAAGGACAGTGATGACAAGCAAATGTAACAAAGTAAACCAAAGGGGGATGGTTAAGAATTGTTTCGGGCATTCTGAGCTTGCTCTGGTACTGAGTAGCACTGAGAATGCTGGAAAATAATTTGAATTTAACTTTGAGTGAAGAACTATATCTGTGAGTCATTGGCCTCATCTCCTCACTGGCGTTTCTTTGCGAAGATCCACAGGAGGGGAAAGTAGGATTAAGGGATGAGTCCTGTTAGGAGCTTGGGAGGAAGGCATGCAGGGTCCCAAGGGAAACAACACCAGCAAATGCTCTTTGCACATGTTGTTGTAACATGCTTGAAAATTCAAAGCTTTCCTTAAGGAAATGCACTGAAACACAGCTGACTATAAATAAGCTATAATATAGCGGTAAGAGGATGATTTCCAAGACCTAAAGGATGGCTTTTAAATAAATTTGCTGCAGTATTTGGATCAGAGTATGAGCAACAAGGCAACTACTGCTGTCAAGCACTCATAATATATAACATTACATAGGTTCTTTTCTCTTGGGTTATTTTTTCATGTCTTCTGGTGTGTCACTCTCTCTAAATTATGTTCTTACTTCTTCCACTTAATTTAATCTAGTCTAATAACACTTTCAAGTAAGTTTAGACAAAGGTTGTACAAGTCCCTTAAACCAAGTATGGTATTTCAGGAGCTTTAATTAGAAAGAAATGCTGAATTTTTACTCAGGTCTGTAGAAGTAAACATAGTATTATAAGTCAGTAAATGTTTACTAAAATCTATAATAGTTTTATAATTACACAGATTTATTATTTTTTAACTTGAGAATATTTCAGTAAGTTTTTGTTTGTTTGTTTGTTTGTTTCCATGGTGGCATTTCCTCATCTCTTTTACACAGTTCTTCCACCTACTTAAAAATTTATTCTGCAAATGACTATGCTGAGCATGATCACGAGACCACATAGTCAGTTGATGTAGAATGAAATGTCAGTCTGCTCTGAAAAATACAACAAATTTGGCCTATTCACAATAATATACTGGATCCTGTAGTTATTTGACATGTATTTAACATACCATTAAGTGGTAACAACCTTTAAACTGCCTTATTTCCAGCATCTTGAGCTGTAGGAACAGTTGGAATAGGTATTCTCAGGTTGCCCTCTGCTGTTTAAGGTTAAAAAGACAAGACATGTTTTACAGAGCTGTAAAAAGCAGTTTAGTGGAGGGAGGTAGACCTGGGACTAAAACAGGAAAAAAATTAAACTTGCACAGAGGATTTGTATCTTTTATATAAAGTCCATCCATTATGAAAGGAATTCTGAACACCTTCTGAAGGGTTCATAAAGGAGAAAATGTAGAAGGTTAAGAAATGTAAGTTTATTTCTGTGATTGAAAACTTTTTACTTTCCCTGGAGAATCATCAGCTATAGGAACAAATCCTGCACTTGTAAAACAATTTCCCATCAAAGTCAATGCCAAAAATTTAATTCTTAGCAGTTTGAACACTCAAATGAAATTCCTGGGTTGAAGTATTTGACCTGAGAATGTAGCAAGAAACACTGACTTCTCTTCTTTTACATCTACTTTATAGGTGTACTATAATTCGGTACAATATGTATCAATTTGTAAAATCCAAGGGCTGCATTACCTAAATAACTGAACTAAAGTGAACCCAGGAACTTCTTGAGCCTCAGCAAATTCAGAGATATATTCAGGGAGGTTTTATACTTGCCCAAAGAATCAACTGATCTTTGACATTGTAACCACAGGGAAATCAAATTTATTTGGTCCAGAATGAAGCAGAGAGGTTGGATGTGCCCTGGTTAACTGGAAGAGAAGGGTAGGGAGGTTCATTGTTTGGCAGTGGCTTCCAGATGTGGGATAGACCCATTTGCTGGCCCAGGACAGAGACTGTGGACATTGAGTACATGCTACAGTGTCTTCCTTCTGGGGAGAAGACAGTGCCAAAGGAAGGAGCTTTTGTTTCAGCTATGCAAATGAGGACGCTATGCTGGTTTTTTTCGAGGGCTTTATATGGACATACTGATTTTCTGATTGTATTGTTTGTTTCTTTCTTCAGTGAAAATATAAACCTGACAAAATTTGTTTTTTATTCAGGGAGAAAGTAGCAAGAAAAGGCTTAGTGCTCATTGGCAATGGAGCACTAGTGGGAAAAAACTTTGAATGATTTTGGGTGATTCAAGTCTGCTGGATGAAATAACTAAAGGAAAGGTTTCTTTAAAAGAGTTTAATTATATTTGGGCTGCTATGAAAAAATCAAATTATTGCCACATGACATCACTACAAAAAATAGGGGGGCAGGAGGAGGCTTGAATGTCTCTCATGCATTCTCTTCATCAAACTCATTTAGGTTTCTTACACAGCTCTTTTTCTTGTATTTGTTCTGCATGACCTTTGGATATCTTTATTACTTCAAATTATAGCTACATCTTGTGACCTTAGCTTGAGCTTAGCATAGTTTTTGTCTAAGACTGTGTATGTTTAAGGTCACTACCAATTAACTTCAATATAACATTGAATTCACATCATAAATTCAAGAGAATGTAGTATGTAAAAAGCTCTCATTGCCTCTAAAAAAACATTCTGAACTGACCCAGATGTGCAAGAACAATACTGACTGACTACACAGAACAGGTTCTGGGGTCCTTTGATCTTAGCCTCCCCCCTTCTTTTCTAAACATCTTCAAAAGGCTGCCTTTCTGAAATGAGAAGTTCACCCATCCTTATTTGCTGACAGACTGAACAGGAAGGTCACATGGAAGCTCTTCTTATTTTATTGTGTGATTTATTTAAAAAGCAAAGGTAAAAGGTCTGACATGTGTAACACTGAGATCCAGAACTCTTCAAAAACAGCTCAGTTCTGTCTCATGGCAAACTCAGAGGAGTAAATAGCTACAGCTATACACAACAATTATTTAAGTGAGTTACAGTGCAAAAATGAATGTTTTATTCATTTAAACACAAGTAGTCGAACACAATAAAATTCCCACTTGGTTAAATCTTGCCTGAACTGTCCTTGTCACTTTCAAAAACAGGAAATACAGAAGGAACTTGGAATATAGAGAAGTTCTTGTTTATTGGAAGTGGCAATATCTCCAGGTTTTATTCAGGCTATTGGTAAATCTGAAGGAAAAAGTGTAAGTAATTGACTTCTTTAGTATTACTCATAGACTAGCTGATACAGACCTCTTGAGCAACACTGAAAATATTCCTTTAGTCTATCAAGAAAATTAGAAGACAATTACTTTAGACAATTTCTGCAAAACTGACAGAATAGAAATCCATAGCAAGTCTAGAATGTGATTTAGGACCTGACCCTTCACAACCACTCCATGTATTTTTTATAACAGCTCAAAGTGGATGTGGTCATAGTCTTACACTGTAAGGTTAGTTCAGAGACTCCTTCATGGATATTTTAAAGTGTATTTATCTCTGCCACACCAGCATCCTTGAAATGTTAGAGCCATTATTTCAACAGATGTTCCACATTTTCAATTATTTTACAAATGAGAAGACAGACACTTTTCCATCTTCCAAGATGAGGACAGAGTCAATCAGGCAACTTCTAAGCATACCTTGGAGATATTATAAAAATTATTAAAGCCATTTAACAATGTTACTCTTCTGACTCTCAGAATAAACCAGATATAGTAATAATGGTAGCTCTCAGATATAATTTTGTGGGAAATTACGCTTCATAGAAGGGAAAATAAATTGATTTATGAAGTTCCAAAATATTGCGACTTCTGACATGGAACCTTTACACCTAACCCCAGACTAAAGTGGATGTCCTTACTAAGTCCAAGAGTTGTGAGACCACATCTAGAGTACTGTGCCTGCTGGAGGCTCCTCAGCACAAGAAGGACAGTGACACTCGGGAGCAAGCCCAGTGAGGGCACTGAGCTAATAGGGCAGACAGCAGGGCCATGAGCAGAGCCTGAGAAACTGAGCCTGCTCAGCCTTTAAAGAAGGCTAAGGGAAGACTTTATGGTTGTCTGCAAGTTCCTGAGTTGAGGTTAGGACCACCATGAAGACAAACTCTTGCAAATGCACAGTGAAAGTGAATCAAGAGACACAAGTCAGAAACGTAGAAAGATCTGTTTGGATATTAGAAAATTTGTTTTTTCTATTAAATATTGGGAAAGGTCAACCAGAAAGATTGTAGAATCTCCAACTTGGAGATGTTCTGAATACAGTCCTGAGAAATTTGGTCTAAAGAGAAATGCTTTGTGCAAGGAATCAGACTGGATGACCTCCAGAGGTCCCTAACACCATAAATTGTGTGATTCATTGGGTGATGTCCTTCACCCACTATTGTTGCCATAGCCTGGGAACCTGGGTATATTTCTGGGGATTTGAATCCTAGCAGGTTGGAAAAGTATATTGATTTTAAGAATCTCACATTCCAACAAGAGCTCCAACTGCTTCAGTATTAGAGTCAGGAAACAGCCTCTACTCTTCTAGATAATAAAGGATTAGTTTATTCTGATGTACAGTCCCAGGAGACACCTTTGCTTTTTGGTTACTAAATGGGCAAAATACCTGTCCAAGGTCTTTATAAAAGTCTGTGCAGGTTCTAAAAATCAATGGTTACTCAAGATTTCTTGGCTATCCTTTAGATCTTTTAAATTCTCCAGTGCCTTACATGAGGATGTAGGTTGCCCTAAACCATGACAGTTGTTCTGGATTTCATTTACCATTCTTGGAACTGACCTACACAGAGCTGGATTTGGACTTGATGAGGTGCTGGTGCAGTGCCCACTGCAGCCAACAGAAAGATTCATGCTGACATTGCCAGACACACTGAAATAACTTTAAAAAAAAAAGTGGGAGGTACAAACCGACTAAACCTATAAATGGAAGTCAAGAAATAAAATGCAGGAATACAGAAAAGAGTGATAATACTGAAACCATGCAGATAGCTAGAGAAGTTGTCAAAGGCACAGGAGTTTAAATTCCTTAACAAAACTTTAGTTAAGAGCCAAAGAATGTGCATTTATTTCTCTCATGATGACAAGTTCAAGGCATCTACAAAAAAATAAGATGAGTGCCGAAAGATGAACTGACACAAGCTGCGCATTTCAGCTGAGGAGTGTGGAAGCTGCTCTTACAGGAGAGAATCATTGACAGCTCAGAGTTATTACAGACAGAACAATCACTACAATGTAATAAAATGATGTACAACTGTCAGAGGCATACAAAAGGTATTTCTTTTAGGAAGATAATGAAAGGCTTTTTCTATTTTAGAGCTGATAATAAAATTGTCTATGTTGAAAAACAGCTGAGAATCCCCAAGCACATTATTTCTGTGTACTTTATCAGTTCCTTCCCCCTGAAAGAGGGGAATGCTACAAATAGATACAAGTAGTTCCCATTGCAGTTTATTTTCAACATGACTTAACATCATCTTCCTCACTGTACATAGCTGCTGACAATCTTTCTGTATTTGCAAACTGTATTAGTTAAGTTCACTAGGGGACTGAAGTGTTTGAATTGGAGGCATAGGAAATTCCAGAAATGCAAGATAAAAGTAAGCACTATTATACACTAAATGTTCATTTATAAACTGCTGGATGGCCTCAACATTCCATCTGGCCCCTCAAACCAAGGCTGGCTATGGGACATTTGGACACAGAGACCAGATTTGATGGGAATAGGAAAGAGTTCTACTTGTTAACAAGAACTTTGGCTTTCATTTTGTAGATAAAAATGAAACTGTATCTGGAAAAGTTCTAGAGATTTAAAAGTACATAAGAAGTTATAAGGAATTACAATTATTAAAGAATTCTCTAAACTAAAGCTACCAGGGAGTACATGGACTTAATAAAGACTTAGTTCTTCCAGGCAACTTACACTGGTTTATTAAAATGGGATGTGAAAAGACAACTTTAGCACTATCATTTTTATTGTGAGAATCATTCCTTTTGCTTTAAATTCAAATTATACTTAAACTTTAAATTAAACTAATTTTGCATTGAGGTAGCTTTAGCGCTATAAACTCGTAAGAAATTTTTAAATTTATGTTAGTTCTGGTTTTATGCAATATTGCCACAAAGCATGACTTATTTTACAATTTCCACTCAGCTCTGTCTCCCAGCAACATCTATTTACAAACACTCGCCAAAGATTTTGACATCAAAACTACAGATATACAGGCAATCTAAAAAGGAATATTCAACCAGTATCTTTCTTCTGGCATATTTGAATAATGAACTACAAAAAAAGGTATCTTGTCACCCTGAAGAATATTCTAGTCCTGGACATATCTAACTGATGAGGCTGGGGATGGATCAAGGGTGAAAGACTTCCAATATTCTTCTCACCAATTCTATAAAATCTTATTGTATGTCAGATCTTTAATATCACTTTTCATTTCATATTTTTCAACTCATTTACATACTGCGGAGGAATATAAGAAAGACTTCAGATAGATACACAGAAAAAAAAAGAAAAAAAAAAAAAAAAAAAAAAAAAAAAAAGGACAATTTTCCAGTGCAGTTTATCTATCTACCTATCTTATGAACCATCTGAGAGCTTGTCTCAATTTCATCTTGAATGACTAAATTTAAACCCAGAGAGGGACAGTCACAAACTCAGCCTATGTTGAATACTACACACAGGAGCCTATGCATTAAAGGCCTTTTGCACATAGGATTTAAATTCAAGCCTAAGTTTAGAGTTATATTTATGGTTTTATTATTTTTTCCCTTCATAATAAAATTAAGCCCATTTAGCTGAAAGAGCCATAACAGCATCCCACTTCAGGGAAGTGTATTCCTGTAATTAGCAGGAGGAAAATCTGGTACTTAAGGGTAATTTGCAAGATAAGGAAGTTCATGTGAAGGGGATCTCTCTTTCTTTGCTACTAACTGAACAGACTTGCCCATTCTGTTGAGAGACAATAAAGTTATTTTGGAATTTTATATTAATGTCATAAGAAATACGTGGAAAACAAGCATCAAAAATGTTTTATTTCCTGTTCAGGAACAAGTTGTGAGACTAAGAGAAGAACAGACATGTTAACCTAGAAAATTGCCATTTAAAAAGTATTCAGTAAGTGCATAGGTATTGAGACACAAATAATGAAATCAGTAAAATTTATAGACTTAAATCTCATGTGCTCTAGTACATAACAAAAAAAAACCAAAATTTCTTGTTTTTTAACAAATGAAAGCTGACGCTCTAAAATCATCCCATGCTGACAAAACAAAGCTGAATTTTTTAAAAATACCATGGAATTTTAAAAAATTACAAAGACAGAAAGAAAATCTAGGCAATATACACTCATTAACTACTTCAGCAGCTATTTGCAAAGCATGTTTAAATCTTTGGAGGAAGTACTGGCAAAATATGCAAAGTATTACTATTAGAAGATGTTAAAACAGATGTTCCCCAACAATTTGTCACAAAAATTTAAAATATTTTATTAGGTTCATTTATTTTTTCAACAGTCTTTGAAGTACAGAACAACATTTTTTAAGAGCTGTGATTAATAGGGATACTGTTTTATTTGGATTGTTTTGTAAATCATGTGGGGCCTTTTTCTGTTCCTGTAATGTGACAGCTTAACTCCTCTCTTATGTCAGAACAAACTGAAAAAAAATCCATAAAAAAGAAAACTCTCTTTGGACTTGTAAATCACAAAGGATATGTTGGCATGATGCACATCAGAAAAAAAATGTAGGTGATTTCACATTTGCTTTCTGTTCCAAAGCCTGGTGACTGGAATTCTATTACTTCACTGGAAGTAAGGATCTTACACCCAGTTTACACAAAACCTGTATTTTAAATATTGCAATGGAATTATACTGGACATATCTAACTGAACGTGATACATGTACAGTAGCACATTGTGAATTCATCACCACCTTGTCCTGTACTGGCCATGGGCATTTCCTGAGCATTTAACCAACTTTCAGTGGTTTATTAATTTTGAGAGCCAGTTCTCCTGGCATGTCTGAGTTCAGAGACAGTAGGAGTTTTCTGAACCAGCCATCTGCTGGTATCTTGCTGCACCATCCACTCCTGGACATGTTTATAATTCCTGAAAGAAATTCCTTCCTCTTGATCATTTCCCCTGTTGGTGAGCATTAATATGAAATAGCCATTAGCACTAGAACTAGGTGAGTTTTTATTTCATAGATTTCCCAATGCCAGTAAGAAAAGTTATTTGTCTCATACAGAACTGAAGGGAAAGTGTTTAAAAAAATTCATTTATCATTATTTTTTTAATAAATGCCTTGATTTTCCTTTTCTTTTTTTTTAAACCATCCAAGATGGCTTTAACTGTTGAAAAATGATTTTTCCCAAAATACTGAGTTTTCAAATTAAACTTTTATATCAATTTGCAGTTGAACTCAGTATGTCTCAAAATTGTCATATATTGTCCCCAAACATTACATAAGCATGACATTTATTCCCAGAGGTCTAGCTAACAAGGATTTAAACAGATACAATGAATAATATGTATCAATTACACTAATTACCAGTATTAGTAAAACCCATCATAAATCTTGTGACTTTTCCATCTCCAGTTCCCTTAATTTGTAAAAGAGCAAATATTAATTTTCATCAGTAAAATAAAACAGCTTAGCCATATCTTGACAGAATTACTTGAAAGCTTTCTTTCCCTTTTGTCCTGTTTACAATACTTTCCCTAAAGTGTCTGAAGAGCATACTGACTCTCCTATTGAAAGGTCCCTGTGAGAGTGGAGCAGCAAGTCAGGCTGAAAAATAGCCAAAGCATTTTGCATTTGCGTCCTTTTTGTCCGCAGAAGTCCTGGGTCCTGAAAAGTAATAGTAAATCAAAATCTTTGTCTGCTGTTCTGCAAACAGAAGAAAGAGAACAACACTTTTAATGACCTACTGATAAGTCAGTTGAGGTCACCATAATTATTAACAAAATAGTTAACACATATGAGTGGCTAATGCAATGACCAGGAACACAGAAAAGCCTGAAAATCTTTATTTCCAGAAATATTCATATAGCTGTACAAATCTAATTTATTTAGGCAGGTACTTATGAAACCATTGATTATTCAAAATTTGGAAAGTTGTGAGAGGGAAAATGTCTCCAAGTCACGCTTATGCACTGTTATGAATTCAGAATACACTTATCTGGAAAACATGTCCAGAAACCCCAAGGGGTGGCTACATTCATGTGTGTCTGCCTCTCTGCAAAAGCTCACTGATACTATGGAGGAACATAAGAAGACCCAGAATGTCCTTAGATACTATATTGTTCAGCATCCAGTCTAAGTTTTAAGGGTGCCCCTATACAGGCATAAAATGGGTTGACTTTACTCTTTCAAGTACCTATTATAAAGTACTTACACTGTGGATCCCAAGCCAACTGCTGACAGATTACACCCTGGAAACTGAGATGCTTAAACAATGAAACCATTTAGGTCATTTTATGAGTAATGATAAAACTGTTGCTGTGTTTTGCTTTTTTAATTCTACATTTATTTTTATTATTATTCCATAAAGGATATTTAAAGACAATACATGGGTGAAAAGCTCCACTAATAAAGATCTTCCTCTGTGTCAATATAAAATATATTCTAAATTTTATTCCTTTTTGGGGAGGACTAGTTTCCTTCTAAAATACGCTTTTTAAAAAATTCTGTAAGTGTTTTAAATTAGTATTTGCATGTTCCAGTTTCTTCTGTACATCTGGGATCCCTTTAATCAGTCATTTTTTTATGAGACCATGAGGAGTAATGATAGTCTTGTTCACACAACATTGCATTAGAAAGAATGTGTATGGTTGCTTCATGAGAAGAATTAAAAGAGCCTAGGGATGCTGCAGTTGACTGCATGGTCTGGTTACTTGAGGTTCAACAATTCTTGCTATTCACAGCGGTCAGTGTTGCATGTAAGTGTTATATTCCCCATTGTTTCCCAACTCTTTGTACCTTTTGTAAGATTATTACTTTTTAAAGGATTTTGTAAGACATACAGCTGGTAGTCAACTATCTATGATGAAAGAAGTTTAAAAGGCACTGGATATTCTAATCTCTTTAATTCTTCATTTGCATTAAAATTTGTTTTTATATTTTCCTTAGGAAATTTAAAACTGTAATGTAAGAAAAGGAGAAAGTTTTCATTTCCTAATTAAAAATTTCCATTCACTTCAATAGTAAATCTGAGCCTGGAACAACAAGAATTAGCTGTTTATTAGGGAGTGAGGAAACTGCCCAAACAACTCCAACAATTGTAGCTTCAAAATATGTTCCAATCTGGAAAAAGTTTTGCTGTTTCCTAACCCTGAACATCAGCATCACCGCTCTATTTCCAAAGACCCAGCAGGAAATGGGAAGGTAGAGGGACATGTATGAAGACAGACCAGAGCTTAACAGAAACTTCAGCATTTTTTCTCTCATTATCAGTTTAAGGGCAAAAGGGAATTAACAGAAATTTCAGCCAGCATTCATCAGCAGACCTCCAAGTTAAATCCCATCCTGGGATGGATGAAAGGATAAATGAATGAGTGGATGGATGAATAGACAGACTTTTTTTTCCAACAGAAATCTCTGATAGAAATATCAAAAAATCTATTTAAGCTCTAACTCCGTGGCAAGTTGAGAAGTGACAACAGCTTTATTTAATTTCCTCTATTGTCTGGTATGAAATTCTGACAATGAGTTTGGATTGTAGGATAACAACTTTTGGAACTGTGGACACCTTTCTAGTGTTCCATATTATGCTTGAGAAGAACAATGGTTTTGCTTTAAAAAAAATGAATTTTTACTCATGTAATGGGGAAGATCATTGCATTTTCACATCAGATTCATGTTTCAAATGCTACAACTGCCAATGTTTGTGGAGCCTGAACCGTGTGCCTTTTCCCATTTGGGCATTAAGTCATTCACAGAACTCAGCAAAGAACCCTTTGTAGCAAAATAATAGCATATTTTTATATTTTCTGATAAAACTAGCAAGAAGAAGTAGGAGGGAAAATTGTGTAACTGTTCCTTTAACCAATGTGCAGAAATTAAAATGCTTTTCATTTAACATGTGATATTTCCAGCTTTTTCCACTGTTGAACAAATTACCTAAGAAAAAAAAAAAGATTTCCTATGAGTAACATCTCATTAAAATGAGATGTCCTTGAAAAGTTCTGCTGGCTTTTACAAATGAGAAAAAAAAATAAAAAACAAAAACAAAAAGAATGAGAAAATTACCAGAGCTGAAGAAAATCCCAAATCAAAAGAGCCAGACCCCAGCAGACCAGCAAGAGATTTGATTTCTGAAAGTCATCACACCAACAAGGACTCACAAATATTCTCACGTGGAGCAGTCAGAGTACACTGTTGGAAATGAATCTTGCATCACTCATGCAAGAGCTGTGTTAAATCAACAGCATTTGCCCTGAGGCTAGAGCACTAGAAGTGTCACTTTGTGCTTTTGTTCATTTGGTGTCCGCTCCAACATCACCAATTCTCCAGTAATATTGTGAGTACAATATTGTTTATGTAAGAACCAGTTTCTCTAACAAGTATTCTGATGTAGATTCACAGAACAGTCAGACTTGGAAGGGACCCACAAGAATCATCAAATCCAACTGTTAAATGAATGACTCATGCAGGGAACAAACCCACAGCCTTGGTGTTATTAGCACCATGCTCTAAACAACTGAGCTAATCTCAGGATGTAACTAGAGTAGCACTTAATATCATGAACGGCTATTGAAGAGCATATTTTGTGTTTTTTCATTTACTCCTATAAACACAAAAATTAGAGCCAGCTGCCAGATTAGTTGAAATTAAAAGGATGCATATCACTTTTATGTTACAAATGAAACCAGATTATTTTTTAAAGAAAGAAAGAAGCAGTAAGTTATTCCTTGAGGACTTTGTGGAAGATTTATTGCAAATGCACAAACCAAATTCATTCAATGCAACCACAGCTAAGATGCAGTATATATTGTTTCATTTCTCATACAGCTAGTTCTGGCAGATACTAATTATCCACCCCAAACCTACAAGTGTCTTTAATTATCTCTTTGTCTCTAAAGCTGATATGATTGCCAGTAATTAAATTCAAACTAAAACATTTTAAATATATTTCATTATTATTAGCAGGTACAACACCATTTTCCTTACCTTGTGTTTAAAATACAATTCTACTATTCTTCAAAATTATTCTGAGATTTTTCTTTCTTATCTTGATTTTTCTCTTAAGAAAACCCCAGCTTGGTAACGTTTTGTGAGACCAGATGCACTTTTAACATTAAAAGAATGATTTGCAAAGCTGAATGAAATCATTGAAGACCAAATTAAACAAAACAAGTGCAGATGGATTCAGCTGGGATGTTGTCACCTCTGCATGTAGCTGCCTCATTGAGAAAATATTTGCTGGTATAGTGTGGTAATAGCAGCTGAGTACACACCAGCACTGGCTGTGTTCTAGCAATGAGGTAATTTCTTCAAAGCACTGATCTTCAAGCTGTCACCGAGGCTATGCCTGCAGCAGTGCCTTCCTTCCCTGGCTCTGTGAAGGCTCTCTAGCCATCTGTGCTCTGGAGTTTTCTCATGTTCCTCTTTCAAGCACCTCAAATAATCCTACTCTCACCACACGACTTGTCTTTCTCCCGGTACCTTCCAGCAGCGTGTTCTTTGTCCCTGGCAGGTGTTTGTCCCCTGCACAGCTCCATGGGGGCTCTGGCACAGGAATGCAGCAGGCCTGCTCCCCGCAGCAGGGGAAAAGGGGAAAAGGCTCTCCTGCCCCTGGCACCTGCCCAGGACACCGGGCTGGAGTGATCCCTGCAGGCGTGTCCTGGGAAGGGAGGGTGGAACGCGATCCCCAATGGCCTATGGACCTGTCTGGGATTTTATGACCACTTTGCAAGAGAGACTTGGCTCACTTCCCAAACTGTGAGTATCATACCATAATTCTGGTGAGTAACAGGAGCTTTGGATTTTTGATTCCTTTCTCTAATGACCTGGGACAAAAGTTGAGCCTTTAGTACGAAGAGTTTGCAGGACATTTACTTTCTCTCCACCTCCACCAGTTACAGTAAGATTGTATTTCCCACAGCTATCCCATGAAGTGTGTCCCTTGCATTCCCAACCGTGTCATAGGAAAAAAAGAGCCTGTCTGATTCCTGCAATGCATGTCCTCCTGCAGGCTCAGTGCTCTGAGACTCTCACCTGTCACTAACTAATGGAAAGCTATCTCTTCAGAGTCCAACCTATCCCTCATCTGCCCAGCCACACTTCCAGCTGAGATGGGAAACATTTCTGTTATCAATCAATCTACAGGAAATAATAAAAAGTGCGACGAGATGGTCATAGCTGTACTTTCTAATAGGGAGATGAGTTAAGGGCTCTTTTCTGACTTAGTCCAATAACTTGAGATGATGCTAGCCAGTATATCTACAGATTTTTGCTTGACATGAGATGTAGAGGAAAATATGCAGAAAATAGACCTTCCATCTTTCAGAATGCTTTCTCTTGTGATGAAAAGAGGGATAACAAACATTCTTTGATTTTACATCTTGGTGCTATCCATCCACCAATTGTTTCTGTCTGGAAACATTACTATCCATGAACTGTATAGCTGTAAGGATTTCCAAATTTGAACAGTATCCTCTCACTAGACTATATCTAAGCTTGTCCCTGAAGCAGACAGAGCATTTTGAATATTTGATTTATCCCAGCTTGAATCATAACATTTAAGTTTGTCCTTGTCTCGATGCCTGCCAAAGCTTTTCTCTTGCTTAGAACCAGGTTTTCTGTTTCTTCTCTCATTGTTACTGGCATGCTGCTTCCCATCGCTTTTGCTCTTTCACACCTCTGTAGGAAAGTTCTATAGCTCTGGAAAACTTCTTGACTTTCTGTGACTCTCTCAACAATTTCCTTGACAAGCTGCTCTGAAACTCCTGATCTCCCTGGGCTCTGGCTTTTGATTATTTCTGACATGGGATGGGAGGAATGACATTCTCTTCTCAGTTTTGCCTAGTATTTTTGAAAGGGAAAATACAAAAGAAGCATCCTTAAACAAAGCTTTTTTCATTGTTTTATACTAGACTTTTTCTCTCCTGTTGACTTTCATATGTCCCTGACATTGAAAAAGGGAGAGGAAAGAAAAGGATTTAACTTTCCTCAGGCTCTTTTCTATTTCCTCAAGTACATTTCTACATGAAAATTTCATTTTTCCTGTTACCTTCTGTTGTATCCTTAATGGAACAATTATTGTTAAATACTTAGAGCAGCCAATGTCCCTGCTCTGAAGACAAGTTTTTCTGACATATATCTGTGTCACCTGTGCACTTGCCCTGTGTTACCAGAATAAAAAAAGTTGTGGCAAAAGTTAAGAGGACAGAAAGCAAGGAAAAAGCATCAGCTTCAGCTTTCTGTAGGCAGTTCTCAGTGTGAGGCTGCCAAAACACATTCAGCACTTTCGGGAGAAAGGCAATCTTTTATAGATTTACACCTGTGTTTAGGTTATGAGTTTTGAAATGGAATTGAGATTTAACTAAGAGGAACATAAAAATTATGTAAAAGGCTTTTCCTTCATCCCTCATTTACCATGGATGTAATTTTTTTTCTTAATTAAAGCAGTATCAAAGTCTCATTAGCTAGTACAAAGCTGGTTGGATTGTAGATGAATCAAAGGTCTCAAAATAGACAAATCTAAAACAGGAAAAAGAAAATATTATTATTTTGATACAATATATGTGTGCAGTAACCAGCATGAAATACATCTACACTCTGTTCCAAGTATATTTGTTTCCATAGGAGAAAGATCACAGTAGAGAGCAGCATTACACAACATAATAGAGTATGATCACAGCCCTCAACTTCATGAGAGCAGACGTTGGCCTCCTCAGGGATCTGCTTGGAGAAATAACATGTGATACTGTCCTGGAGAGAAGAGCAGTCCAGGAGAGCTGGTTGATTTTTGAGGATCACCTCTTCCAAGCTCAAGGGTGGATCATCCTCGTGTGCAGGAAATCAAACAAATGCAGTTTGCATGGATGAACAAGAGCAAGAACATCCTGACAAAATGCAAGTATAACAGGAAATCATAGAGGAGGTGGAAGCAAGAACAGATGAAACAGGAGGAATACAAAAACAGTCTGAGCATGCAGAGATGGCTAAGACAAACACTTCTAGAGTTAAATCTGGTGAGCTGTGTAAAGAGCAGGGAGAAAGGCTTCTACCAATTTATTGGTAGCAAAATGAAGATATGATTAGGAGAAACATAGACCCGCTTCTGAATGGAATAGGGGTCCTGGTGACAAAGGGCATGGGATCAAGGTGCCTAATACCTTATTTGCCTTGGACTACACTGGTATGCCCAGCCTTCAAGAATCCAGGCCCCTGAGGCATATGGGAAAGTCTGGAGCGAGGAAAACTTACCCATGGAGCAGGACCAGGTTAAACAACATTTGATCAAATGGTATATGCAAGTCCGTGGGATGCACCAATAGATGAAACTGGGGAAGGCTCCGGAGGACCAGAAGTACACGTCAGCTCTGGAAGAAAGTAAATGTCACTCCTCTCTTAAAGAACAGTGAGAAGGTCTATCTGGGGACTTATAGCTTGTTCAGACTTACCTCAGTTACTGAGGAGGTGATGGAGCAAATAAACCCTACAACTGCTGTCAAACATTTTAAGGACATAAAGGTAAGAAGTTAACATGGGTTTATGAAGTAAAAATCATGCTTGACCTGCCTGACACCTTTCCACGATGAGTGGTTCTATGGGCAAGAGGATAGCAATGGATGTTTTTAATCTTTACTTTATTTAGGGTGGTAAACTTGTTGAACATGAGTCAGCAATGTGCCTTTGCACCGAAGGATGTCAACAGCATCATATTCTGCCTCAGGAAAAGAATCAACAACTGATTGCCAGAGGTGACTCTGCTCCTCTACCCAGCACTCACGAGGCACGTCCTGAGCACTGGTCTTCCCTGCAAAGGAGCAAATGAACATCAAGGTGTGAATCCAGTGAAAGGACATTTATAGGAATATAATTATGTGATCTGGGGGGTTGTCCCATTTAGGCCAGGGGTTGGACTTGATATCCTTTTGTGTCCCTTCCAGCTCAGGACATTCTGTGATCCCATGAGTAACGGACTGAAGCATCTGTTGTACAAGGAGAGGTTGAGAGACCTTGTGCTGTTTAGCCTGTAGAAGAGAAGGCTCAGAAGGATCTTGCAAACATAAGTAAATATTCAAAAAGAGGGAATAAAAATGACACAGCCAGAATCTTGAGCGGTGTGTAGTGAATGGACAAGAAGCAGCAGGAACAACCAGAAATAAAGAAATTCCATTTAGACTTAGAAAAAAGGCAGGGCTTTTGGGCTTTTTTTTTAATTGTAAGTGCTCTTGAACACTTTTAAGAACCTGTTACAATAGAGATATTGTAGATTCTTAATGTTTGGAACTACTCAAAACCTGGTTGGACACAGTCTTGGGCACTCTGGTCTAGCTGACCATGCTCTGAGCAGGTGGTTGTATTAGAGGATCTCCAGAGACCCCTTCCAACCTCAACTACTCCTTGGTTCTTTGATTCTGTTCATATGTCCCTGCTTTTGCAAATGAAAATTTTAAATCTTTCAGTCCATTTTAATCTTGGAAATGTAAAAGATTTCTAATTCTCTCACAAAACTAAAAATTCATGGCCAGTTGAGAGTAACTAGTGAGGAAAAAGGTAGAACTGTAAAGTAAATGTTCTCACCAGCACTTTTAACTGGGATATTATGCTTTTCTTCTTTAAATACATATCTGGCAAATGTGAGCTCCCAGATATCCTGGAAGCAGTATCAGCAATTTCTTTAGGAACCCATGATGGCAACTTATGTTAAACACTCATAGCTGAACTAAAAGCAGCTAAAGAAAGGAAAATATGCTATATTTAATTTATATTTGATTTTTGGAAACATTTTTTTAGCTGTAGAGCTTTCTTTCCCACAATGTAGACCAGGTAATAAAATATTAAAGTGGCAAAAAAAAATCCAAGTCAGAATTGATTCAGGATCCCCTTAAATCTAATCTTACTGAATTTTAAAATACTGTATTAAGTACAGTAAAATTTTAAAATATTGTATTAAGTACTACATTCCTTAACATTAAACCAGTTTATCTTGCAAAGAACATTCAGCTCAGTTCAATCAGAATAGAATAGAATAGAATAGAATAGAATAGAATAGAATAGAATAGAATAGAATAGAGTAGAATAGACTATTTCAGCTGGAAGAGACCTACACCAATCTTCAAGTCTAAATGTCTATATTTTTTGAAAAATAACTAAATCTATGTACTGATCTGATGACTTTTTCAATTAAAAGAATACACAGTCTCTACAAAACAGATATTATAATGTAGGAGGATATATTCCCCCATTCAGACATAGAAAACAAAAAGTGCCTCAATAAAGAAATACTGCTCAAGAAAGATTTCCTAGGTTTTTCTGCAGGGGTATAAAAATATTAATCACACAGAGTATGAAAAATTTCCTCATGTGAAATATAACGTCCTTTCAGGATTACATTTTTCCTTTGTAAAGAACCACATGTGGATGCAACTTTTAGGGACATGGCTTTGTGTAGATGAGGCACTCAAGGACATGGTTTAATTGTGGACTTGGCAGTGTCAGGTATATGGTTGGACTCAATGATCTTATAGGTATTTTCCAGCTTAAATAGTTTTATGATTTACATTTTCTTATAGCTGTGTATTTCAGCTATTCATAATCAGTTTTGTAGAAGTATTTGCACACATACTTTACATTATTCAACTAAGAAAGGAAATATAATTTAGAAACAAGGTTCAACATCTAGCATATTAAATTTTGGTTGACATAGGTGGGGTGCAGAGATACACTTGTAAATGTGGGTTGTGAGGAACTTGCAGAAGATGTTTTGTCACTTTGATGTTTCTGTTGCGCTGCTAAGTTTGGAAAGCAAGAGTTTGAAAATCAGGGAGCCAGAGTTTCCGGAAGATAATTATTTTCCTTCTGATGTGAAGTATTTCACATTACATTAAAAAATTATGTGCCTGCATATGTTGCCTTAAACTGCTTTAAAGGCCCTTTTCCCCAGCCTGCAGAAGCACAAAATTTCAGGACTCTTTTCCTCTGTGCCTGATAAGATGGAGAGACATGAAAAGTTTAAAAGCCACAACCTTTTTGCATCAACCACACACAACAAACGCAAGGGTCCTAAGGGGTGGAAAGGCCTCCATCAATCTGCGCTCCTCTTGGGAGACGAACAGAATAGCCCAGTGTATGCAGGAGTGCTCCTGCGGTGGGGTGGCAAGGCTGGGACCAGGAGCAGCAGAACCAGGAGCAGCAGCAGAACCAGGAGCAGCAGCAGCAGAACCAGCAGAACCAGCAGCAGAAACCACCAGCAGCAGCAGCAGCAGCAGCAGCAGGACCAGCAGCAGCAGCAGCAGCAGCAGCAGCAGCAGCAGCAGCAGCAGCAGCAGCAGCAGCAGCAGCAGCAGCAGCAGCAGCAGCAGCAGCAGCAGCAGCAGCAGCAGCAGCAGCAGCAGCACCTCGCTCTCCCGTGGCCTCGGGGCGGCACTCTCGCTCCGCCGCCGGGCGCTCCCGAGATTTTGCGTCTCTCTTATTCCCTCCCTGCGGGGCCATTTCCCATCAGAAGCTAATCCTGTTTTCAAATCAGAGTGTTTCTTAGAACTATCCCCGGAAAATTAATGGAAAACAAAAGAGCTGCGCAACATCTATGCAGTAACTCTTATGCTTGGCTCTGGCCGAGATGGAAGTGCCAAAAGAATAGCTTCCCATAGTAACTCAGAATTTCTAATTTTGCATAAGAATATTAAAATAAACATACAGGCATACACACATATTACTGTTATTACTTTTTCAGAGATAAAATCTGAAGGGTCAGTCTCCTTCTTCTTAAAAATATTCTTACTCTAATCCACAGGGTGGGGATGGGACAGCGGAGGAACATTATTATGCATTTTAGTTTCTTGGCAAAAATTGCTCAGAGAAGGTTTCCTAGATTTTTTTTTCATTTTATATTTGTGTATATATGTAGTTATGTATGTATTTTATTAATGCAAAACCCCCCAATCTGGTAGGATTTATTTGAGATTTTTTTCTGGATTTAACGCATCTGACTCTTCTGTGTCAGGGTGGTTTTGTAAATAAGACACTGTTTTTTACTAAAAGCTATGACAGAAAAATCACTCATATGTATTTAAGAGGCATAAAATTTTTCTTCAGTCAAATAATACTTGATATGCCAGGTAATGTTTAATACGAGGGAAGCAGAAATTGTGTTTTATTTTGTGCATAAACTGAATCTAAATTCACAAAAACTCTGAAGTCCAAACCACCTTTGGCACATGCAACTGCTGTCTTTACTATATTTTTATAATGTGATGGACAAGGAATAAAGTTTTCTTTCCTCATTATTACTTCCACAGGAAGGGTTCTTTTATAATACAAATTTAGGCAGAATGAATTAAAATTCTTTATTAATAGATAGATTTTCATTTAAAATATCAAGCAACCTTGTTGCCTGCAAAGGATGCCTTTTATCCACAAATTTTTATTTGATTACTCTCAAAAGAAGTAGTGGTCAATTTTGATGAACTGCCTCAATTTTGAAAAGTGTTTATTTTGATCTTGTTCCTTTGAGAAGATCTTTTGAAGGTTTGGGTGATGTGGGTTCTTTGTGAAAATTAATCTGTTAAACTTCTTATGTAAAACTGTTAAGCTGTTAGCAAGAAGTCATACCTGAACATAGTACCTGTTAGATAATAATGTTCTATTACACCCTGCTGAAGAGTGACAGGCTGTTTAGACGTTACAGATGGGATGAAGATGAAGACTCCTTTTGACTAAGCATGAAAGACTAGCAGTAATCTTCCTCTGGAGTGCTGAGAGTCCTGATGTCTTCCTGTGAAAAAAAACAGCAAATCAGTGTAGTGAAGCTGGACAGCAGCTCATCCAGAAAAGTGTATGGTGATTAGAAAAGCAATTCTGGTAACTGAAAATTAACTGGACAGGACTAGATCTAGTGGTGGGACATCTCAAGAGCAACTCAGGGCTGGCATTTGAGCCCAAAGGCTTCACAAACCACAGACCAGAAGCCTTAGGCAACCTTGATGATATTCCAGGATAAGAAAGGTTGGTAAGCTATGTCCCTCAGCAAGCTCCCACAAGTGCATGAATCACAGTGCGCAGAAGAGAGTGAATCATTGCATCTTCATTAATGTGTAGATGATAACATTATTAATATTTAATACATTTCTAGTTAAGAGCATTGTATGATAGATGAATGCAGCAGTATTTTTTTCACAAGACTAAGGAAGAAGAAATCCCAGGCAACCAAAAAAAAGGTTCTAAGGATTTTTATTCCTACCTGAACAAAAATGGCTGTAAGTAAGAACATGCTGAATGGGAATCTGCTTGTTCAAAGTGAAAAATAATAATAAAATATTGATCTTTCCAAACAACTCTTTCAGAAATCTAACGCATTAATAAAAAACTGGGATATTACTCTTGAAACAAAAGAGTGACAATTAAACAAATGCTAAAAATTAAAATCAGGAGAACAGAAAAAGGGATATTCGGGAAATCTTAGGAGGTGATGTGCTTGAAATAGCCCCTATCTCTGTTTCTTGAAGGCAATAAGAGAGAATGTTGTGGAGAAGACTGTTATTAAAAAGGAATCATTTCCACACTCCTTAAAGGCAATATATACATATCTGTAACAGAAGGGTCTCCAAAACAGCTCTTTGCTGCTGCTCTTTCTGCATCGTACCTCTCTCCAATAACATGCTCCACAGGAGTCCCTAAACAGTCCATGGCCTTCTGCAGGGATGGAGATGAAGCCTGTATTCCCTTCTCAGTTTTCTTTGAGGACTTGCCAGGCCTTCTCTGGGTAAGAGGTCTCTTCTTCATATGGGCTGTAGCTCTGTAGTTTCTAAGGGAAATGATGATAATGAGCTGAAGAACATGCTGGGCATAGTTTTCATGTTAACAAGGATGAAAATGTTTCTGCTCAGAGTTTTGGAATGTTGTTGCCCTCACTCTCCTCTGGGGTGGCTTTTTTTTTCACGTGTCTTATCCAGAAGGGTCTGGACAGACTAGGAAGAAATGAAGTGCTGCTATTCTCTTGGCAGCACTTGTTACAGGCATGGAGGGCAAACAAGAGTCAGTCAAGCCCTCTGAGTGCTGTGCTGTCTTCCAGTTTACATAACAAAGCAAAACATCTTTTTTTATTTCTATTCAGCTTTAAGATACAGAGAAATCTGCATAAAGTTTAATGCAAATTTTACCATTTACATTGCAGAACTCTGTTCAACAAAACGCTTCATACTTTCTCAAAGCTTTATACAATTTGAGCCATCTCTGGCTTGATTTAAATATTTACCTCTTGAAGGTTCAGCTTTATTTAATGTTGCATTTATTAATGCACCTTTGAGCTAATACATCTTTCCTATTGTTTTAGTTAAAGTCTTGGTATCTTCCACTATTATAAACATTTTTGTTGTGCAATGTCTGAATATTTACACTTATTTTGTGCAGAGAGCCTGAATTAAAGGACAGAGGTAGGACAATTTTATGACCAGATAGCAAGTCAGGGAAAATTCAGGAAAGCAAGTACCATGAACTTTGACTGAGGATTTCATGCAGGAACTGAAGATTTTGAAAATGTTAAATTCTTCAAATTTGACAGCTGCTTGAACATGTAGCATTAATCTTAAGCAAAGATCACAGCTTTTCTAAGTGTTGCAGTAGACAATCAATTGCACCTGATATCCAGAAGAGCACAATTTTGGGTCTCATGCAAAAGGGAAGTGAACAGGGCACTTTCAGGGTGGCCAAACTCCTCCTTCACAGGATGTGCAGCAAACTGCAGTCTGCTTAAACAGGCCTGGTTGTTTTGGAACATCTTGACTTTCCCAGATCTCCAGATCTCATGGATGAGAGAGTTAGAGATTCAGTTATGAAAAGTATACTGCCTGTGACACTTCAATGACCACCCACGTCATCTTCACAGACACAGACGGATGAACTCCCATTTGTTGTAGTCTGGGCAGACAGCAGCATGACCAGAGCTTTTGGCTCTTTCTCATGAAGGTATTTCAGCCACTGACCACTCATTTTGTTTTTGCTTTGGGGACAAATTCCTTTCTCTTTTTAAGGTCATGACAAAAATGTGTTATGTAGATATGGCCTTCTCTGACAACGCTCCAGCTGGAGCTGAACATGTGTCTCTCCCTCAAAGGCTCAGGATCTCCAGAGGGCTCCCTAAAGAAGTAGCAGAAAGCAGCAGAATGCTACACCACTAGTTGTGTGATGTTAATATTTCTCAACATCAAGAAGAGAAATTCCTCTCTTATCACTATTTTTTTATAAGAATAATAATCTCATCTAGTCAAAGTGATCTATACACAGATGTCTAGTAAGCAAGAAGAGTGCTAGAGAACAGTGCCTGGGACACAGACACATAAATCTTTTGGCCCTTTTTTTTTTTTTTGGTCTTTTTGCAAAATCTGACCCACAAATCTGAGGAAGAAATCAAAGCATGAAAATCTTCTTGATGGGAAAACCACTTTCCATCATACATTTCCCCCTACCAATATACTTCTCTCTGCTTTCCAACACTGATGGGTTGAACTCCAGCTCTGTGCAAACACATTTCCTTGCAGAACACTGTGGGCTCAGCACTCACCTGAGTGACTGATTCAAGAGAAGAGGATTAGCACTGCAATACCCCACAGCTGGGACCAGGTACAGGAATTCCTACTTGCTGAGCCAGCAAACCTGCAGCACCCCCTCATGTCTTCAAGCACTGCCTTGTGGACTGTGGGAGCCCATGGTTTGCACAGGCTCTGCTAAGGCATGTGCCTCAAGGACAGCATGTTCAGCCAAGGCACCCTTAAAAACAGGCTTATAGTTAAATGGATTTGAATTGAATCTTACCAAAGAGACAGAAGGGTATCATCAAAGATCCTGTAACACAGAAGCATTTAAAAGCTTCAATTTTTGTGAAATGAAGCATCTGTTTCTGTTCTAGGTTGCCATCCAACTCTGCAAAAAAATATTACTAGCTACCAGTTGACACAAATTTTGAGATAGAGAAAAGGAAACATCAAATAAGTTCCGTATTAGAAGTAGTTTCATTACTTTCTTTTTAAATACTGTTTTTCCAATTCTAATCAAAGATTGGAACTCACTGGTTTCTGCAACACTCATGCCAAATGCATCCTTTTAGACAGTAAATGACCTGGAAATATTTGCACACCTCAGAAAAATTTCAAGGAAGTAAAGACCAAAATAAATGTTAAGCTGCCAACAAAACCAACACAGTTCATTTCTTTTACTGCCTCCTTACAAAGGTAGGTTTATGGTTTTTTTCAGATTGTAGGAAAAAAAAATTGTTGTCCAAAATCCTAA
Organism: Camarhynchus parvulus; assembly: GCF_901933205.1. NCBI lineage: Eukaryota > Metazoa > Chordata > Aves > Passeriformes > Thraupidae > Camarhynchus > Camarhynchus parvulus. Next base: position 133,756,961 of record NC_044572.1, read on the forward strand.
TCTGCTCAGGACCTTTTTATTACTTCTCTAATGTGAGTGTTGTCAGCAGTTCCCTCATCTTGGCACTATTTGTCATGTCAACCATCTGAAGATATGGAGAGTTTTGAAATGAAAACTGCAGCTGTGTTCATTTGAAATATGACTAAAACAGGCTGCCACTATTCTCTATAGCATCATATGTTTGCTCAACATGCCTTTTTTCTACTGCTACAAACTTTTTGATATATATTTCTGTTTCTTTGATCCCAAGTAAGAGACCATGAACATCAGGACCAATCCTGAAAACTCTCTCAGGCTGGCACAACTCCACAAGCCAGAGATTTATGAATCACTTTTCATCTGATGGGTGCTAATTTTTCTTTGTAGGCTGCCTTCAACATTTCCCACAAGAGCTCAACAAATTTGAAAAATAATTTTCAGGAATATTGCAAAACAAACCCACACAGAAAAAATAATTTTACTTGCAAAACTGGGACCTCAGGCCTTTCAATTCTACCAGTCTATTTCAATCTGCATGGTTGTGGGCAAAGTATAGATATGGGGACTTTTGCTGGAGTGCCAATGAACACAAATCTCTGCTTACCAAGTCTGCTGCTGAGAAAAAGGACACACACCCACAAAAAAACCCTCTATAAAAAAAACCCCTACCCCACTCTGTTCTCAGTCTGTATTTTCCTTCCTTCTGCCCTGGATTCTATTAAATCCATCAAGATCCATCCAGTGAGATGATGACCCACAGCTCCTCACCGGTACCTGCACCAGTCTGAGCTGCTCACAGGATCTGCAGTGTCTGTACTCCCTTCAGCACAGAATATCTCCTGCTCCAAGGGTGCATCTCTGGTTCCCAGGAGCTGCACTTGTCCTTCTAAATCTTTAACCCAGAAGCACCTGAGGGCTTCAGAGTCAGCTGGAAGAAGCTGTGAACATCACAGTGTAGTTCATGGTCTCTTCACACAGGTCACTACATCCCTCTGAAATCTAAAACCTGCAACTTATGTCCATTAACATGCCAACAATAAATTCAGATTAAATTAGTATGTGCTGAAAAATAAAATGGTAACTTTTGACAAAATATTGTGAAAACAGCGCTGAATTGTTACCAGCTCTGATATTTATGTCATACTCTTATGCTTCACACTGCCAAATATTTCTCATCAAAAGAATCCGTTTAACTTCTTATTTATATAAACTGGGCATGTACATTTGGAGGGTTTATTTAAAATGTCTTTTGCCAATTAATAGATATCAATCTTACCTCAATTCTGGTTAGAAATTTGCAATCATGTATCTTTGAATCATTAACTGAAATAAAGAACCCAAAGTGAAATAGTATTTTTTTCAAATAAAATAAAAGCTCAAAAATTAAAAACCTGGCATTTTCTTTAAAAAGCTAAGTAACAATTATGAAGCTCTCAGCCTTCTAAGCAGCAATGTGCATAATTGGCATTGAAATGGCTTTGAATATGTAAAGCATTGAGTTCAGGCTGATGTCTTCCAATGCTGCTGAGAAGTTCATGTTTGTACATATGCTTTCTATCTCTCCCATGATCCTGAAATCCAGGACTGGTTCAAATAATACTCTTGGAAAAAATGTGGAGATTTTCAGAAAGTCAAGGGCTTATTAAGCTTATACTAGTTTTTGAGTTGTTGTTGTCACCCACTAATGAAAAACTGCCCTTCCAATTATTCTATTTCATGAAGTCAGGAAAAAAGGCTTATTCCCAAAAAGAAGGCAACAGGTTTATCTACACACACCAAATAGGAAGTAAAGGAGATGTCAACTCTAAGGCCTGGTTTTAAAAATAAAGTAGTATCTTTATGATCATATTTACAAAGAAAATACTGTCCCGATTCACCCAGGTGTCTAATCTTCAATGAATTATCTGAACATGTCATATGCTTCCCTGTGTGGTGTATAACTGAGCAACTCTGCAGACACAGCTGGGCATAGCCTGTGAGACATCTTCCTTTCTTCTCAAGATCTGTGTCCTGTGCAACTGCCACTTTTTAGTTCAATGCATACACCATATCATGTTCTTACTGCTGCTGTTAAACAGTTGTTAAAGACACAACACTTATATCTATATCATTTTAGATGTGCTTCAGTCTGAGGGTCTGAAGTTAAATAGTATCTACCCATGGAGAGACTTCACTAACAGTGCTTGTGAGCCTGTGCTTCTGATTGCATCTGATAACTTCCAAGAGGGTTAAGGGTAGGATTCTTGCTACTTTAAGATCATACTGTTCTTCAGCTTGGGATGATAACTTCAGAATCTGTTTGGTTTTATCTTTACCTGCATCCAGTATGAATTTTCTCAAAAAAGGGATAATATTTTAGGAGACCACATGAGACTGCATTTTTACAGATTTGTGCCTGCTCAAACTCATGGTAATTCACCAAAGTTTCTATGTGCCTTCTGGGAGCTCACCAACAAGGTGAACACAGTGGTGTCTGATAGCTTCAACTCAGCAAGATCTGCAAATTCAGCTGCAAAATCTAACAAAGTGCCAGCACTTAGAGGTCAGTCTCAGTTCCACTCTGAAGATTAATACAATGTAGCAGTACACTACATGGCATTAATTTGTTTCTGAGGTGCTGTCATTTGTAAACTGCTGAACACAGATGCATTTCCATTCACTTCATTTCAGCGACTACACATGGATCTCAGTGGGCACAGCTGGGGACAAGGGCTGGTGACAATTGCTGAGGAGCACACGCACAACAAATGCCATGGGGACTGCAGCCTGGCCAGGGCACCAGACACTCAGAGACCCAGCAGGCAGCAGTGACCCCCAGGCTTTTGTGGACTTGGACTGTGAGGGTATAAAAGCCCAGGGGTGCCTTTGTTCAAGGTCCCTTCTGGGAGGCACCAGCTCAGGCTGTTAATTTGTTATGTAATTGTTAATTTGTTATTGAATTTTCCACCAAGATTAAATTATTTAAAGGATCCCCACATCTTATCTTCTGTTCTGGGGAGCACAGGGTCCAGCTGGCCAGGAAACCTGTTCTGACTGTGGGAGTGTGGGGTGTGTAGCCATGAAGGGGCCTCAGTCCCAGCTCAGGTGGTGTGATGTGGCAGCGACTGCCAGGGTGGGTCCTGGATGGTTAGAGGGGAAGTTTCCTTAATAGTGATGATCCCTGGAATCTGTGGAGAAGATGGGTGGGAGCTCCAAAGCATCTGGTTACCACAGTTATGTCAAAGAAGGCTTGTGACTCAGTCCTCAGCCATGCTTTCTCAACTGTAAAAGACGCATATAGACACAAGAATTAAAAATTACCAGCTGTGCTCTGCCCTTGCTTCTGGCATATGCTCACCTAGTTCTTCAGGATGTTACAGAACAAGCTGTATTTCTTTAAAAAGGCATCTATGCAGCAGTAAGGGAAGACCTTGGAAAATTCTTTTAACCTTAACACAATAGTGTTTCATCCTTTGCCATGATTAATGCTTTGTTTTGTACCATACTATGCACAGTAAATGATATAACATTCCTAATAACTTTTATAATTAATCGTTTTGATTAATTTTCTAATTAATTGCTTTAAATAATAATAAGCAGTGCAATTATCCACTCTGTCACATACCATTGTAGCCAGCATTTAGCAAGGTTTGTGATAAGCTGCTATTGTGGGAAGACAGTTTGGGAAAATTAATGAAACTCTAAGCTTTACTAAAGCAGTTGTAATCAACTTGATATGCTTCAAGGAGCATATCAAGGAGGAAGGAGGTTAACAAAGCCTTGGGAGAGATCTATATTGCTAAAATGGGGCACAAGAAATGCAGAATTCATGGACCACAAGGATATATTTCAGAACCCTGAGATAAAAAAGAAACTAACAAGGACAATTTAGCAATTGTCCTGAAACCCAGTCTGGGTGGACTAATTAGCATGAGAAGTGAGAAATCAATAACCAATAGAAGAGAGAATGCTAATTAATGAAGCAAGTTACATAATTTATGAACATTAATGAACCAATGAAAATTAATTTGTTTGCTAAAATGTATAAATAATGAAAAGTTTTGAAAGTGTTTGTGTATGTTAGGTGGAGTTATCCCCATGCACCTACAATGCTGATTAAAATAATTCTGACTTTCTAACCTATCAAACTGGTTGGAGAGTTTATTTCTAAAAATCTAGATGATCTTTAAGGTTCCTTCTGACCCAAACCATTTTATGATTCCACAATATTGCACTAAAGAAATTAAAATTGGCCTGCTCCATGTTTCAAATCCTATTCCACATCTTAAAAAAGTTGATCCTAGGATTCAAGACTGGTCTTGAATAATGCCTTGGTGGTACAGTAGTCCAGGCTGAAATGCACACATTTTCTTCATGCAAAGAGTCCATGAGCGTTAAATGATTTTTATTTGCTCAAGAAGACTTTATCTATATTTTTATCAGTTATTTGCCATTTTAATAGGGCAAAGGTAATTTTATGATCAGATTATTTGTGGCATGAAGTTCTGTTGTGGAGCTGAGTTCTCCATCTCCTCTGTCTATTCAGCACAACAATAGTAGCATTCTGCTTAATACTACACCAATATCAATATTTTTCAATTCTAGTATGGTAAAAAATCTTTGCTTTTCTAAGTGGATTTGAAGGCTTCCCAGAAAATATATCTGCTCTTTCTTCTTGCATCACACCTAAAAGAATGAAACTGACCAGGGAAAGAATAAGAATGAATATACTTATCAAGAATGCGCATGCTATCTACTTTCTCTCTCAGAATAACATCTGGATTTTCTTTCAGGTGCCTGGCTGTGTCACTTGAAAATACATGCCGAAAAACATCCAAGTCAGCTGTTCATTGCAAAGCATCTGCAGCTTTGGGCTTGTGGGAATCCCTAGAATTATGGCAGATGGAGCACCAGGGAGCAGGAGGGGAGGGGAAGAAAGAGTAGGCAAAACCCCCAAATCCTTGTGCTGCACTGCTAGCATGAAAGAAAAAAATAAACCCAAAATTAGAGTAAAAATGAAGATATATTGCCTCATTTAAATAATCAGCATAACTGCAGTTACTTACATACAGAAGAAACACAATTTTGTTCATCTCATTACAGATATTTAAAATGCTATCATTCAGTATTCACACATATCTATCATTACTACATATAAAATTAAGACTGAAAAATATTTCTTCCACATCTTTCTTCCTGTTGCCAAGTTTCTACAAGCTATCACCTTGTCATTAACTGTCACAGTTTTAGTTCAAAGTCAAATATACCTTTAAGGGATAAAGACATTTTACCTTCCCTGCTGAGATCACTGACTGCCATCATCCACAGTCCCAAGAGAACTGATCAAAGACTTTGATTTTAAACAATCCCATTGACCTGGGATCAAACTGATTTGAATTTATAAATACATTATGAACCATAAAAAAAAGTCAGAAAACCCATTATCTAAACTATCTTAGTAGAGCAGCAAACACAACATACTTTTCCATAAAAGCCTAAAAGAGAAGGTCTACCAAGTCAAACCAACAGTTTAATATTCTCTCTCCAACAGTGGCAATGGGCAATACTGTGTAGTACCTGAGCCATTATCTGCTGTGCATTGATCCCATATTCCCTCAGCATCTGCAATCACTGGATCAGGGATGGTCATTATGTTTACCTATACATCTACCTATTTATGTATTGGATTATAGCTGTGAGAGTTTACATGTCTCTCATCATCTGTTTATAGACCTTTAGTCCTTGAATTTCTCTTTAACTGTCTCTAGAGAGAAAATATCTGACCACAAAAAAAATTACTAGGATCAGCCTTAGAGTTTCTGAGAAAAAAAAATTAAAATAAATAAATTTTTTAAAAAAAGGGGGATATCAGGAAAAACAAACAAACAAACAAACAAACAGCCCCAACTAAACCCCCAAAACTTTTATCTTTCTCATAAACCCCCTTAAAGTCTGAAGGAAAGCTAAGAAACAGTTGCAAGCCATGACACATTTGCTTTCTTGAGCTGAATTTCTATTTTGAAAATAGAAATTCACAGGGGTAGAACAAACCAGCCTCATTTTTAGTGTTTCTTCATTTGTGGTCTATGAACTGGTAGCTTCATCAGTATTGCCCAATTAAAATCAAGTGTGACAGGAGTGTCACTGAAGACACAATTTGAAAACAAGGAGGCTGGGAGCCTTTTCGCACAACCACAGACCTATTACTGGCCCTTTAAGAAAGTATACAGCTTCACTGAGGTTGAAGACATATGTTTATTAGACATAAACAGAACTAGTTTGCATTTAAGAAAATCAGTTGAAGTCTGAAAGAGTTTGGCAATGGACTAAAGGCTGGGCTCACTTTGGACACTCTCTCTAGTCACACTTTTCTTAAAGTTTTTCTCTTGTGAGAGGAACTGCACTTCAAATACTGGGTTGCTCTTCTCCCAGATGTCCTGCAGGTCAGGCTGCTCTAATACTTCCTAAAGTTAATGTCCTTTCCTCAGTCCTGAGGCTGAGGCTTCTCATAAAAGAAACAATGCCAGGTTCAGCACAGAGCTTTCAGTAAAGGACTAAACAAAAAGCTGACAGTGGTTTCTGGGTTACACTTTCAGAAGGGTACATTTTGTTCTTCTTGGTGTCAGTCCAAAATAACTTCAGTCTAGAGCTTACTGGAATTCATGCTGGCTTACACCATTGGACGTGAAAGTGGACCGGTGTCCAAAGACAAATACATTTTGTTGGTGAAGAGAGAGAGTTTGAATTCAAATGTCTCATATCCTCTGCTAAGTGGTAGCATCAGCCTTCAGTAACATCACCCACTTAAAAAAGCATGGCACTTGTGCCAGAAATATCTGGCTATTTTTATTCTATACTCTATTTCATCAGCATAAAGAAGCTGAAGCACCGAATTTGATTTTAATCTGTCTGGAAAAGATCTGTCTTCTCATTTTATGAGGTTTCAATCCAGATTTTAGCAACATTTTTGTTTAAAAAAATTAACATGGCACTTAATTGATCTTTGGTTTGTTTTTAGCTAACATGGATGAAAATCTACTTTTTTTCTGCCCTGCAGTTTTCTGTAACTCATTCTGATAAATGAAGACACATCATGTAAGCTCTATAACTATTCACTATTCCTTTGCTGACATCTTTATACTGAGCATACAGGTCTAAGAGAACAATGTCCTTACACTGACATTCGGAATATGGAAGGTTTGCATTACCATAATGTGGAATGCAACATTGGTTTTTTTCCCCCCAGGAATAAACAAAGAGACATATAACAATAATTTCTCACCAACAAGAGTCGCTGAGATGCAATAAAGAGGAGTCAGCCACAAAATAATTGCTTTAAAGATACATCTGGGGTATTTTTTTATTTATTCTTTTTCTGTTTTGCTTTGGTTTTGTTTTGTTTTGTTTTAATTTAAAGACAGATATTAAGAGGCCAGGATAAGCTAAGACAAACTGAGAATAGAGAGTTCCTAAATACACAGTGCACTAGGCAATTGTCTTTTCTGGGACATGTGAATAAGATATAAAATAACGTATGGTTTTGGAAAAGCACTTTCTACTCATAATAGCAACGTAACTGCATTTTAAAACCAATGACTATAGCATATGAAGTTCTTTGTCCTCCTAATTTGAATTTTTTGTAGTCTAAAATAATTTTCCAATAGTTGAATTGTTAAACTAGGGCATTAAAGCCTCGTGAACACAAAAGTTACACTGCTCTGAAACCTTCTGCTGTTTAAGAGAAACAGATTCAAAAAGCAGTAACAGTTATAAAAGGAGGGAAAAGGTGGCATTTGTACTTGATCCATTGCATACTGGAAAAGAAATATGATCTTTGTGAGTCCACTTCTGATCAAATTTAAATGAAATAAGAGCCACAGTGGGCACAGTCTGTTTTTAGACTATCCAGCTTTGAAAACCTGATCTTCTGCACTTTATCAAGAAACAGTATCTGAAGATAACTTCAAGGTAGCCCTGTTTCAAGCAAATATTTTGACTAACTGATCTCTCAAGGTCATAGATTCATCAAATCATAGAATATCTCAAGAAGGAAAAGACCCATATGGATCACTGAGTCAAACTCCTGCTCTTCACAGGAGTACCTGAAACTAAACCATATTACTAAGAGCACTGTCCAGACACTCCTTGAACTCTGACAGGCTTGGTGCCATGACCACTTCCCTGAGCAGCCTGTGACCAAACACCTTCTCAGTGCAAAGCATTTTCCTAATGTCCAAGGAACCATCCTTTCCAACCCACAAAGTGTGATCCTACAAAACCCCAGGGCTGTGAACACACTGACAGGGTCCACCACACACAGGCAGGATGTCCAGGACAAAGGAGGAGCTACAGAGGTCTACTTAGGGATAATTTTTTTTTCATTCTACACTCCCAAGAAAACTCTTGGTGTGAAGGTGACTGGGGCAGGAGAAATCAATGTACATCTAATGCTCAGGGTCTTTTCAAACAAAATAGTTGTATGGAAAACCCTCACATTTTTTACTCCAGTGGAAGGAAATCTGCATCTCCCCACCTTCTGCAATTTTTCTACATGTATGAAATTCCAAAAGAATATGCTATTTGAATCAAAAAGGACCAAAAATATTTTACTCAGGAGTTTGTGACACCATTTTATTGTATTTTGTAGCATTCTTTCCATGACATGCCTAATACAATATTTGTAACCACTACTGAAAGGCTTGTATGAGGGCATTAACTGAACTTACAGCCAAATTTGATAACCAATAAGCAGACAGACAGCTACAGTTCTCTTTTTATTTTTTTTTTAAGTGAGCATTTTATGTCCAAAATAGCATCCCAGGATTACAGCAATCTTACTGTCTGTAGCTTTATTATGTTCTAGGTAAATGTGAACATACAGTGAAAGCCTCATGGCTGAGTGGAAGTCCACAAGCAGTTTGATGGAACATTCATATGTGTCTAACATATGTACATTTTGGTAGTAACACTTGTCATAGCTAAATGCAAATATATTTGTGCTTACAGATGCTTTATTTCTCTAGTTTATTTGAAAAACATATACCCGATAAAACTAAAACTGGAATTGGTGGGATTTTTCTAAAGTATATGTCAAAAAGAGGTTTGTGGAGGTCTGGGGTCTGTTCTGCTGCTTCATTTTTTTGTGTAGCTTGTATGCAAGTTTTAGGTCTAAAACTGAAATAATTTCTCTTTAGTGACAGTTATTTTAGTGTAGGCTTTCCCTACAGGTGATTTTTGGAAACCTGTCAGGTTTCCAAAAATCACCTTGAATGCTAGCCCAATAATGCTAGATTACCAAATTACATATCCTGTGCCATTTTAATGTCCTACACAGAAAATTATCTCTACCTCTCCCCCCCCCAAAAAATCCCAAAGCAAACAATAGGTGCAGAATAAATTTGTTAAGCTTCTACAAATAATCGGCAATACTGGGGAATTGGTGTTTTCTATACTTCTGATGGTTGACCTTACATGACCTTTATTTGGTTTCTCTTTTATTCAGGGAGAAAAATTATTTGTTTTCTTATCTGACTGCATCAGGACTAACTGAAATAAAATGCTGCATTACATAGGGGAAAAAAAAAATATCCCAAACTACATATACAGTCTTAGATACCAAGAACTTTACAAGTAATTTCTCTCCTGACACTCAAAACTTCTATCATCATCATGCCTTGTCTTAAAAAACATTAAACTTCTTTTTCTGAGACAAAATACATGGGGGCAGAGACAGAAGTACTGAATTTCAGAAAGAATTTGTGGATTACTAGTCTGGCAATTATACTTCAGAGCTGACACTCCATTGTGAGTGTCAGTGCAAGGTAGTTCTGCAAATGTGTGCCTTGCAAATGAGAAAAAAAATCCAGTTTGTAACTATTGAGAAACATGATAAGATTGTTAAAACATAGCCAAAAGTAAACATTTACTGGATTATTTAAAGTACATAACTAGAATCAACAGAACATACCTTTAAATGTGTATAAAGTATTATACATAAAAATGCATAGATGTACAGTAAATATGTTCATTTATATGTAGACAGAGTAATATGTACACACAGTCTCTTGTGCTTGGGGGAGTCTGAGCAGTGAATCCTGCAGAACGTTGTCTTGAAGCAGTTTTATTTCACAACTGTGTCGACGTAGCTGGCGTGAGAACACTGTACATTACCACTCAGTAGGTAAGTCATATCCATTTACTGTAGAAATGTACAAATATAGGAAACAAAGGCCATAAATCCAATTGTACCTACACCTCCAAGACTTCCTTTTCCCACTCTTTATTTAAATATGCACAAGTCCACCTACTGGTGCTGTGTAGGTTTCTTTCCTTGCCAACATGTTGACCAGCCACTCAGAACAATATCGCTGATGCACTTCAGGACCACTTCCACTGATCCAACTCAGTGCACTCTTGAACTTGAAGTCTTCAGGTCAAAAATGAGAGGAAAATATAAAATAAAAAGTATATAAATAAAGCAAACAAGCTTGTGGGCTTTATTTTCACAAGTTATTTGCCACCAATACTGTCAAAGCAGCTGAACTGTAGTGCATCCATGGGCAGGAGCTTATAGCAGCTTTTGTGCACTCTGCAAAAACAAATACATTAAGGAAAATCAAGTCTTTACTGGCTTGTTTTATCTGTTGCTAAAAAGATGCTGTGCTGCTTCTGAGCCCTTTCCATCAAATTTTTTTTCTTCTTTTTTTTGTCCTTTGTTTTTGCTGGCCTTCTCCCTAGAAAAAAAAAAAAAGGAAAAACAAATAATAGCAATGAGTCAGGTAAAGAATCCAGAAGTGACAAAAAAACCCAACAAAAACAACTCAGTGGTACAGAAATTACCAGTAGGGACTGCAATGGTAATGCTGGCTAAAGAGCTTCAATCATCAGTGAAAACAGAAGTTTTCAGCGTGTTACAAAAGGAAGCAGGATCCCTGACTGTCATCACTTGTCCACGGGCACAATTTTTCTGGTATGAGTAACCATGTTGATGCAGGTTTCATTTTTGGCAGGGTAAGTTACACAAGCAACGTTATGCAAGAGCCCAAGGCCCAGAGCCAAATGAGAATGCAGGCTCCTTACCCACTGGAAGCTGGATATACACCTTAGACCCTTGTGTAAATTTGTTTGAGTGAGTAATCCTATTTAAGTCATGTCCAACACATCTGTGATTTCAATGAGGAATTTGGCATTACAGCCCAAGAACTTGGTTGGACGCCATCCTACCTGCTTTGGCAGAGACAGTACCAGAAGTGTTGATATTGCTTATTGGTACATTGTGCCTAATTCTCACAGTATATAACTGTGCAGAAAAAAAAATTTAATTACATGCTTCTACTATTGAAAGTTCACTGAAAAATAAACAAAATTGGGAAATTACCATCAATTCAGAAAAAAAAAGTTTGCAAGCTTTTTGAATGAGAAAGTTTTTCCTGTTTAGCTCTAATAATAAATCAGTGCCCTTTGGTTATCTCAGCAAAGATAGCATGGACAGAAAAAATGTCAGATACAAAGGCCCTCATTGAGCAGTGCATTACCTTTTAAGTATATGCTTAAATCCTATCAAGTCTAGTAGGATTTAAGGAGACGACCAAATGTTGTCGGATGTGAGAATGGTCTGGATTTTCTTGGCAGTATCATATACTAAAATACGTGATCAATGGTAAAAAAATAAGGTTATTAAACTCTAGTAGCACCAACTTTATAAACTTTCAGGAGCACTTAATGAACTTAAGACAGTAAAAAGAAATTCGAATAGCAGATTACACAAAAATGTGAAAATGCATTTTTAATCTACATTGTCAGTACATTATTTATTGGGAAAAATGTTTGCCAGTCTGGTTTTGTCTTATTTCCATATTGTTTCTTAATTAAAAAGGCCCAAACCAGCGCAGAGAGTTTTTCTCTATTTGATAATAATATTGAATAAATCTGATTATAAAATTATCAACATTTATGATTAATTAAAAATATGTACATACTTCAGATTACACATTTGTAATACACTTTCTAGGTTACTGTTCTCTAGGGATTATTGGAGTACTTGTATATAAAATAGGACAGGACATTAAGGTAACGAGCACATGAGTTTAGTCCATATTAAAAATCATAAGGGTCCTTGGAGTTTACTTCTGCTTCTCATTAAAGTCTGGCATTAAAGTTGCTATGGCATTTTGCCATTTTTAAATCTAGTTAATCCTACACAATAAATCCTCAGTCCAACTAAGCATTAATCAAAGCAGCTTTTAAGTTAAAACTCCTTAGTAACAGTGTATCTAATGACGAGGCACGCCTAATGAGGTCAGAGGGAAGGAACACTTGACACAAAGCGGCATAACAATAAGGTGGTTTGAATTACAGAAATTTCAATATAATATTTTTTTATGGAATTCTACTGGTTGGTATATTTTAAGACATCAGAACTTGCATTAATGTATTTCTCAACCCTGTATTCTAACTTGTACTTTCAATATGCGAAATATTTTTATCCAAATCTTTGAAATGCTTATTAAGGAGGACTAGATGAGGGGAAATAATATGAAGTGACCAATTCTGCTGGTCAATTGATTCTCACAAGACCAGCAGAATCATCAGGAGCTTTACTGGAAATTTCCTACCCAGTTTGCTCAGTGATCTTACCTTCTGGGGTTTTTCACTAAATAGACTAATCAGTAAAAGAAATATAAACTTCAGTCAGTGTCTCATCTAGTTTCTCTATGACCTCCTCCAGAGAACTAACATAATTGCTTACTATAAGTTTAAGGTAGTGAAAGATCCTATCATTTTTCCTCTAAAAAACTGTGAGTTGAGCTGATAAAATAACACACAACACAGTTGGTATCTCTATCTAAGCCTTAAAAAGCAGCTCCTGCAATACAAACATCAAACCGAATTGCCAGCACACTCCCCATATGAAATCTTTAAAATAGAAACGAACAGGACTCGAAATCAATGATTTGACATCACTGTGCAACAAGCACATTGCAATGCTCCTGCTGCTCTGCAGCAATTGTCTCCCTCCCTGCTTTTTTATTCCAAGGGACAACAAAGGCAAATTAACTTCTACCTGTGCTGTGGACTAGCTACCCATGCAGAGGCAGCATCCCTGAGCCACTGATAAATGATAGCTTGTTCTTCAGTTAGGAGCTCTTTGGCTGCTCATCATATCTCAAATTGTCCTGTTATACAGATTAAGTTTCATTATTTTCAGGACAATATTAAACCAGAAAGAGAAAATATAGATGATTTGGTGATCCTAAGAGTCCCAAATTCCAAATGTCATTTTAACCAGAAAACTGAATATAAAAGGTATTTCTTGGGTAACCACCAGTTCCCATACTGTTAGTAGAAAGTAATAGAAATTAGAGATTAGCAAGAAAAAACTGATTATGAAGACTAGAGTTCAAACAAAGTATGCTGCTGAAGTCCTCATGCACAACAACTTTTATTAAATGCAGATTTCAATTACAGAGTTTATTTTATCAGCAGAAGCACAGTGAACAGAAGTGTCCCCTGAATAGCTCACCACAGACATCTTTTGAAGAACATGATGTTTATCCTCTGAGAGGATCTGTGAGCCAAGCTATCCCATTTCCCCAACTGGAGGGCAGTGGGACGAGGACAGGCAATGGAGGAGGCTGTCCTCTGGGGCCAGGATGGCAGCAACCACCTCTGCTCTGTGCCATGGGTCAGGCTGTGTGCAGGTTGTGTGCACAACCTTCCCCACACCTTGCCATGCTCACTTCCTGCTCCTTAGAGCAAGAGCCCTGACCCCAGGTTTGTCTCTCCATAGGAAGCAGTAGGGCTCTGCCATGCTTGGCCCTGTTGTGCAGTTGAAAAGGAGTGGAATTTTTTAGCAGCACTCTATGACAGTCTAGAACCTGCTGGGTCACAAAAAAGGTAATTCCTGACTGAAGTAAACGAGGAGAGTGAGCAAAGGGACTCTGCCTCTTTAGAGAGGTTTTATCACCATCAAAACAGAGGGGTTTTATCACCACCAAAACCAGGCTACAATATTATTGTACAGAACAGAAAGCCGCAATACAAGAGAGGGATTTCTTACAAGGAAGGGCATGTGGTGATAGGGCAGGAAAAAATAGCTTCAAACAGAAGGAGGGTTGGTTAAGATTAGATACCAGGAAGGAATTCTTTACTGTGAGGGTAGTGAGGCTCTATTCTTTACTGCAAGTTTAGTGAGGAACAGGTTGCCCAGAGAAGTTGTGCCTGCCCCACCCCTGGAAGTGTTCATGGCTAAGGATGGATGAGGCTTTGAGCAACCCAGTCTAGCGGAAGGTGTCCCTGCCCATGGAAGGGAGTTTGGAAGTAAATGATCTGTAAGGTCCAACCCAAACCATTGTATGGTTATGTGAATATCTGAGATATTAAGTCTGATCCAATTATCCTATCAACCTCTCCTGATCAGAAGCAGAATCCAAGCAAGCAAACAATCCATTGCAACTGCCTAGAATCCACAGTCAGCACTGATCTTTTAAGTGACATTACATCCTTCCTACTGGAAGGATGCTCATCTGCTTGTCATCTGGCAGATGGCAGTGCACCTTGCTTATGCTTTCTGAGTTATAGGTCTCCAGGCATCATCTTCAATCTTTGTTTTATGACTGCTGTCTCTTTTTTTTTTTAATACTTTGATGCTAGCAGCAAGGGGAGCAAATACAAATAATTCATGCTAAGAGCAGGATATCTGAGCACTGTTCAGATATACAGCATACTGTATTCTTATATTTATTTTGACTATGTTTTCCCTTGCATACAAACTAGCTAATTAGATTTTTGTTGGAAAGCATTTTTTATCTCTGACTGTCTAAAACAGGCTCCTCAATTTCTGTATCAAAGTCAGCTCTGAACATGATTTACGCAATTTGTTTAATTCTCTGTAAAGTCATATGTATACACTGGAATCTATAGGGCCCAAGAAAGATGTGAAATGTAGTTGAATTCAGTGTTCAGCTTCCTACTATAAAAGAAGCCTCGAAAGCCCAATGTATCATTCTATATCTTGCATTTCCGCACAGGTTATTTCTGTAGAAGCAATACTGTAATTTAAACTATTTATTCCAATTTTTAAAAAATCAGTTTTGCAATTTGCTTTATAAATTACCAATGAGCAAGTCTTTATTTTTTAAGTAACTTATCCCAATGGGTGGTGTCTTTGCAGTGTTATTCATTAAACTTTTGTTCAGCCCACTTAGTTCTGGTAGGTAGATGGGCAACTAATATGCTATGCAATGAAATATTATCATTAGCTAACCATGTATTTTAATGGCAACATATATGTAATGGTCCAATAACATATAGGTTATAATGCAATTATAACAGGAATTCCTGAAAAACATTATTTTTGCTTATATACCCAGCAATTGTCTGTACAACAAAGAGTAACAGCTACAAAAAAAAAAAGAACCTTAAGTTGGATCTTGCTGGGTTTTTTTTTTTTATTTCTTGTTGCTTTTTTACCATTTTATCAGCATTCCTCCTACAACTCATGCACTTGTGCTCAGTTTTCTCGTTTGTCTTATACCCCAAGCTGAAAGATGCTCGGAAATACTGGGTATCCCTTCTGAATGGACCCACCTGGCCAACTGGGGATACACATTATCTGGTTCAGAAGGAGCCTTTATCACCTTCTAGCAGCTGCAAAGGCAGCTTTCTCCAGACAGAATTTGAGCAGCAGATTCCCAACACCCAGGGCAGTCCTGGCCCTCCAGAGTTAAAAGGCAACAAATGTATTCACAGGGACTCCCAGACACATTTCTTGAGATTCTTGACTCAGCCAGAGAGCACCAGTTCAATGCCTGAACTGTCCATCTGGTGTATAAACAGTGCTGCAGGTACTGCTGTCCTAAGGAATCCTGTCCATCAGGAATTTCAGCAGAGCAAGTATAGTACGCAGCCACATGAGGGCAGCAAATTGAAAACATTTAATAAAAGGGAAGAACAAAACAACCTTCTGCAGTTTTATTTCACAGTGTAATTTCAGCAGTCTTACATACAAATAAATCATCATATTAGAGCTACCAGAATGCTTAATACTCCCTTCCTTATTGAAATGTTTTTCACTTCTATTGATGATTAGTAAATGATGGGATTTACATGTGTGCACCCTTTTCCCTTCCATGGATATTCATGCACAGAACTTTCACTACTAGTAGCAAGGCACAGGGGAGTCCTAAGATAAGAGCAGACCCTGCTAAATACATCTTTTAGTCTTTTCTCCCTTTTGACTTGTCCTTTAAGGAGATAAATGCTGCATGTTTGTACATCATGCTCTTACAGACACAGTTCTACCACAGACCTTGTGTGTGGCAGCATTTCATCCATGTGGAAAGCTAGAAAAGTTATTAGCCATTAGACATATCACTGAAGGATGGCAACATTAGGGAACTAATGACAGCAGAGGAAAGATGATAGATACTCAATGATTAACCAGTCAACAAGATCAGCTCAAGAGAAAGATGGCAGGTCATGGAGTCATAGAATAGAGTCATTAAAGTTGGAAAGGTCATCTAAGATCATCAAGTCCAACCACCAGTAAAGCACCACCACCATGTTTGCCACTAAACCATGTCACAATCACAGAATCCCGGTACCATTGAGGCGCTGGAAAAGACCTCTAAGATTGAGTATAATCAATCACCAGCTTGCCAGCTAGATCACGGCACTAAGTGCCATGTCCAGTCTTTTCCTAAACACTTCCAGGAATGGTGACTCCACCACTTCCCTGGTTTAACAACCTTTTCTGTGAATAAATTCTTTCTGATGGCCAGCCTGAACCTCCCCTGGCACAGCTTGAGGCGATGTCTTCTAATCCTGTCTCTTGCTGATGGGTAGAAGAGCCCGACCTCCGCCTGGCTCCAGCCTCCTTCCAGGTAGTTGCAGAGAGCAATAAGGTCTCCCTTGATCCTCCCCTTCTCCAGGGGAAACACCCCCGGCTGCCTCAGCCGTTCCTCAAATCAGCCTCTGGAGGAGCCCCCTCTGGTAGAACACTGGTCATGCACAGACACAGAAATGCCTCATCACTTACTTTGCATTTGCACCACACATCAAGCTACACATAAACACTGACTGAAAAAATCCAAAAACCAAGCAAACAAAGAATTCAGTCCAGAAATTATTCCCAGAAATAATTTATTTCTCAAGGCTTTCAGTTAAAAATTCTGCATACTGAAACTGCCAGAGAAATGCACAAATTGTTAAGAAATCTTATAAACACACACTCAATGGAAAAAAAATTCCTCACTGCTACAGAGTCATCCTCTTCCTAAAGCATGATTTACAAACCAACACTGACAAGTGGCCCAGAAGAAGGGGACATACAGAGCTTTAGTAAATTTGCAAACTACAACCCATGGGTATCTCTACCAATCTCACCTGCTACTGAATTAATGACAGTTTTCCTAAACTAGTTTGCAGTTGTGGATTTTTTTAATGCCATAACATTTAGGCTGAAATTGTCTGTGCTCAATATGTTCTTTAGGAGGAATATGATTTGGAGGAAACCAGCCAAAGTAAAATATCTTTTTGGACAAGGAGTGAAAGACATTTTTTCTTGAATGGTGACGCAGAAAAAGAAATTTATGAGATGCAACAGAAAGGGTCAAGTGTCAGAAACCACTTCCTCATTTTTCTGGGTGAATTTCTGATGTCATTTGACAAAGTTTTGCTAACATGTATTTGCCTCTGAAGACAGCAGAAGGGATGGAATGATCACACAGAGTACATCAGCTGCCCACGATACCATTTCAAACCCCCAAGGACCAGAATGTGTAAAGGTGGGTTAATAAACATTTGCAAAGCAATGCAACATGGTAACACCGGGCATCACAAAAAGTAAGGAATTCTTTAATCATTCTTTCTTCATCAGCAAGTTAGGTCTTACAACAATTACTGAATAGGAATACAAAAAACCCATAACATAATTATAGCCATCATCAAAACAGATAAAAATAAGCAGCAAATGAAGGCACTTCTTCAGCTTTGCATTGCCAGAACTTACTGGTCTTGTTTTATTCTTTTTGGTGTAATACTGGTAGCTAATTGCATAAATATATATTCCAAGTCTAATGAAATTAGTAATAGACTAAGAATTGGAATTCATTTTTGCAAACACAGAGTTTGATGTTTTGCATGCATTCTTGTCTATTTGATGCCAGCTTTCCTGATGAAATCAGGAAAATTTCTGTCTTGAGTAAACTTTGCAATTTCTACACAAACCATTACAAAAGCACTCAGTGCAAAGCTGATCTGAATGATATCTTACTCAGTTCCTGACACCCAGAATCCTAATAGTTTATTTACAACTTAATAATGTCACAACTTTGGGTAAACTATTATATCTATCCCAACCAGTGTTGGAATATAATATATCTATCCCACTCAGTGTTGTGTATACTTGATGTTTGCATCCATCAGACATCAGCTACTTAGATGAAAGCTAATTTAAAAGATTAGATGAAAGCTAATTTAAAAGATTCAAAGACTAATTCTTCAACTAAAAGGAATATTAAAATATCTCAAGTTCCTGCATCTAAATCCTGCTAGGTTTTTGTTTTGGCA
This sequence comes from Camarhynchus parvulus, assembly GCF_901933205.1. NCBI lineage: Eukaryota > Metazoa > Chordata > Aves > Passeriformes > Thraupidae > Camarhynchus > Camarhynchus parvulus. The sequence goes on from NC_044572.1 coordinate 133,775,489, forward strand.
TTTCCATTAAGAAATTAAAGAAATTACTACTTAGGACAAGAATAAGCAAAGTGAGGTATTCTTTTTCTCCCAAACTACCCATCTATTTTTCATCTGGCCTGAATACAAACTAACTAAGCAATACTATATAATCTGATGTTCTTTCCTTCTGGACAATTTGGTGTAGTCAGACATTGTTATCTGTTAAAGAAATCTTGATTCCTACATAAAGAATGAATTCACATGTCATAGCCTATTGAAAGTTCACTAATCTTTTTCCTCAAACTTAGGACAAATTAACTGGGAAAAGAGCCATCTTACACAGCTGAAATGCAATGCATTTCCCACAGTGCAGTTTTCCAGCACACACAGTAGATGGCAGTCAGATATGAACTGAAAACTGGCTTGCTCTCACAACATTTCCAGGAATATTATTTTTTATTTGTAGAAGCACATATTCATGAAAGAATATGGAAAGTGAAAGACTAAAAAATTCACAAACATACTCAGAGAAGAAAGCAAGAATAAGCACTCTTGAGGTAGAGGAAAACCAGTAATTTCAAGGGGACGTGGAAACTATAAAACTCTCATAGAAGACCCCATGTTTAACTGAATACACAGATGTTGAAATGTTGGGTGCCACTGCCCTCTCAGTCACAGTTCCATGAAAACAGGCAAGTCTCCACTGCAGCCAAAATGTTTGTCTAATGTAAATTTAGCTCAGAATTCAAACAACACGAATATCAGTTGCATGCAGGGTACTCACTATTCTCATCTTAATCAACACCGTGTCAGACCAGATACTTTGCAAGCAGAGCCAAGCAAAATATTTACAATGGAAAGTTTGGAATTATTTATTTTCCCTCCTTTTACAGATAAATATAAAGCAAATTTCAAAATAATAAAAAAAAAATTATACTGTCAAGAGAATGCATACACATGTAAATACATTCTAACCCTACAGGCAACATTTTTAGGTAAAAACTAATTGGCCTGAACTTCTCTAGGCTTGACTGGATACTAATCTGACTTTAAACTCCTTCTGCTCACTATTTCAAAATTGATTCTTTATTTTTCTTCCTGTTTCCAAGTGAATTTAATTAATTGTATTTTTATCTCATCATACTGGGAATAAAAAACGAATTTTATTGAAGCAACATTTATTTTTGGCACCCCCAAGGCTTAATTTCATACTGGAAATTGCATTTTATTCAATTAAGGGTTTCTTAAGGACAGGAAGATTTTACTGAGAAGCGAATTTTTTTAGAGATATATTTTCTTCTGTGGAATACTGTTTAGTTATGAAGAGCTGGTCCTTTTTAAATTCCCTTCAAAGATTCAGGTCAAGAACTGAGGAATAAATTTGTTTCAGGGTATTTTTATTTTATTTTATTTTATTTTATTTTATTTTATTTTATTTTATTCCTTTTTTATAACTGAAACAGCTCAGAAATTATTTTTATTATCCCTAGTGTTCCTCCTTAATATAGCACAGTAAATCTTATAGATGTTCAGAAGGAGGCTAAATTAAACACCTGACAACAAACTAAAGTACAGTCCAGCAGGAGGACTCCTTCTGAATAATAACAGAAAGTGAATATGAATGTATTGTTTCTAATATGGTGTAAAATTATTGCCTCATTCTTCTCACATAGTGAAGAGCGTACCAGGTGAGCTGTGCACCTGCACTGCTCCCTGGCACTCACTGGATTTCTGGCGTCAGGGTGCTCAGGATGTTCCTGTGCCAGCCTGAATTTGGTCAGGCAGCCTCTGTTTATCCATAACCACTGAATACAGTGCACACCTTTCCCTTCTCCCCAGACATTTGATCAGACCAATGATCCAAATTTAACTTTGAGGACTTCCCCTTGCCTGTACACCCATACACTATGGCCACAGACTTCTCCCTAATAATGCTAGGCCTGCATTATTAAACCCATCAGTGCTAGAGAACATCTCCAGACCCTACCTCCATGGTCTGAACTTTGATCTGGGGCAGCCCTGTCCTTCCCAGAGAGGCAGCATGGGCCAGGGCTGCTCCCGCAGGCATTTCCCTGCCTTGGGAGCTCTGAGCCAACCGATATGGATGTGTCACCAGCTGTGCCCCCAGTGCAGTGCCAGGCCACAGCCCAGCAACTCCACTGAGCTCCTGCAGAGAGAGTGACTGTGCATGAACTGTGGCCAGGCAGGAGTTGCAGGATGTTCTGAGTTACATGGCTTTATCCCTAAAATGTGTTGCTTTCTTGCTTGTTCAATGAGAAGCACTTTCCCAAGACTGTGAGGACCCAATGATTCACACCTGCATACCTGTTCAAAGTCTGTAGATTAAATAATAAATACATAGGCAAATTAGATAATATTGGTCTCGTTCAGAATGCCTACACTTTACATTAATTTAATTGAAAACATGTTTTATTGCCTAAAAATTAAGATGATGCAGTGATTACAAGTGAGAATTGGGGTCAAGAGAACCTTTAGTGGGATTTCTTACATAAACACGAGAAATGAAACATTAGTTTCATATGCTGTTGAGGCTACTAACTTGTTGAAGAAATTTGTCCAATCTAAATCCAAAGACAAGAGAGATGGAGGGTCCAATACTTTGGTAATTGTTCCAGAAATTAATCATTCTACCACCAGAATTTCTGTCCAATTCCTAACTTGAATTTTATTATGCAGATGTTATTTCTCATTATTCCTTTCTGTCCTACATCAGATTTTAGATTAATATTTGTTCATCACCTGAGAATTTAAGCATATGGCAGATTTTGTGCACCTTTCTTTTAAGTTTATTTTGTAGCCCTCATATAATTCTTTTTTTACTTGTACCTACATTTTCCAACTGAACTGTTTTTCCAATAGTTTCTATAAAATACAGGTCTCAGTCTGGATGTCAGAATTCTGAAATTTATTTATTTTGCTTCATCCTTTTTACTAGAGTTATACAGAAAGGAGTTGCATTTGAAGTTTTTCTCTACATATCACAGTGGACTCAAATGATTTCTTTTGAGAAACACCATTTTTGGATGCCATTCCTCATCCTGCAACTATGTTTTCCTAGTTATAACTCCATGATTCTGCAGAATAGTTTTACATTTAACTATATGAAAAGTAACTGTGATTGCTTTATGAATTAACCTACATTTTTCTTTGGGTCTACCCTATAATATAGGTTCCCATTATCCTCAGATTATTTCTTTTTCTAAAAGATATTTATATAACATCTTTTAGACTAAAACAATAAGTAAAGCTTATAGATACAGCTAGAGGCCATCACCACCTTTTCCTAGACATCCAGCCAGCAAATGCTTTAATTTTATTTTGTGGTAAAGATAAAAAAAATTCAATAGATCTATTAATTTCCCGAGTCTGAACGCATTCAAGTATGGTAGGTAGACCTGGACATGACTCCTGTGATTCTTCTGTTAGCTTCATTTCTACAATGAAGCTGCAAATATTAATCCAAAAGGAACAAACTTTGCAGAAGCTTTCCATATATGAATGTACAGGCTTAGTCTCACAAAAAGAAATTCTACTTTAAAAGTAATTATGCTTGGTTAAACTCTTCCGATGGCATGACAACACCAAAGAAAACCAAAACAACCTGGGCTGGACTTAACCGTATGCCTTTAACACCTTTCACATCAGAAGCCGCAATAAGCAAAATGTGGCTTCTCAGAGTGGTTCCACAGAGCCCAAGCCTGTTATTTATCTTCACTATTGAAATGTATGTCTAGGAAAAGCCATCAGAAACATAACTTGAGTATTTTCAGAATGAAATCAGTATTACTACAATTACAGGGAATGTCCCATTTTTGAATCCAGCTGCAGCTGCTGGGGACATTTTTGTCCGAGCTCTTCCTCAGTGCCCACCAACCCAGCAACTACTACTCATAGCTTTGCAGACAGAAGAGGATGCACTAAAATTGTCAGCCCATGGAAGCAAAGTGTGCCTGCAGGAAGGCTCAGCTCCACCCATGCTGCTGGAGACTGGATGGACAGCTGTGCACGTGTGTGTCCCTTCTCAAGACAGCTGTACACGTGTGTCCCTTCTCCAAACAGCTGTGCACGTGTGTGTCTCTTCTCAAGACAGCTGTGCATGTGTGTGTCCCTCTTCCAGACAGCTGTGCACTCCCATGTCCCTTCTCTGGACAGCTGCAGGAACACCTTCAGCAAAGCAGTGCTGGCCTCATGTACAGCAACCACCCCAAACTGAACAAAGGCTTACCTGAACATTTTTTTCCCTAAACTGAAATAAGTCCATGACAATAAATTTATCCACATTATTCACATGCTTAAATATGCTAAATAATGAGTATGTATTTCAACCTAAGTGCATCAGTGTTTAAGCACATTGTACTTAAAAGCATGTACTTTTTACATTCAGCACTGTCCTGAAGAACACAACTAAAAAATGCCTTTTTTTCCCCTTCCAGAGCTAAGAGACTGATTTGCTAGGGGAATCAATGAATGGTCTGCAGCATCTCTGCTGCAGCAGCCTAGCATTGTAGATGCTCTCAGCACCACAGCAGGCTGTCTTTCCCCTCAGATCCCCCTCATATACACAGCAGCTGGAGACACACTTGGCATCACATCATATAAGAAGCAATATAATATGGTGTAATTATTATTATGGCAATAATAATACATGTGGAGTTGACAAATAAGTTTTCTTCTTATTCTGAGATATATCTGCAAGAAAGATAGTACTATAACCTCTACCATCAGTTTCAACAACATGTCAAAACTCAATTGAAAAACTGAAGTTTTTCTTGCATAAAACATTTTAGGGTATATATTCACTGAAAATTCAACTGAAATTGAAGGAAAATGTGTGGATACTTTCTTAAGAAGAAAAGGAAAAAGAATACATGAAATAAACACAGCATGTAGCTTAAAGACTACTTGCCATAAAAGGCTTTTCCTGACTGGAAGTTACAGTACAGATGTGCTTAAAAAACAGATGTACATCAAAGACTGTTGATTAGAAGCACAGAGAGAAGTAATTATCAGTTTCATTTTTAAAAAAAAAAGAAATTCTTTATTCTAATACCAATAAAGCCCTAGTATGTACAGAATGATTCTATGGGTTTAATTAACCATATGAAAAATATAAATGCATCTGCCGTTCCAGCTCCACATCATCAGATTCTTACGGCTACTTTGGTGAGCTTCTAATGTATGTGAGATGTTGCCTTTATTATTTTGTGACAGTATTAGCTGAAATACTGAAACTGTTCAAGATCTTTTTTTTTTTTTTATTGCTTAGAAATGCCTGGTGCTATTAATTCTTTGTGCACCAGAGGTATTTCCACCAGTAGATATTGAGGATGGCAGTCAGAGACTGGAATACAGTACAGCAGCACAAACCACAGTCCTTGCTAAACTGGTGGCCAGCTGCAAGTGCTACACTTTATGAATAAAATCAGTAACCTGATGTGGCTGGCATCCCTGGCCATGGCAGGAGGGTTGGAATTAGAAGGTCATTAAGGTCCTTGCCAATACAAACAATTCTATGTTTATATGAAAATAAACAGAGCTAGAGCACAAGTTTGAACACTGTCCTGAAACACTAGCAGGTTTCCTGGCATGTTTCTTGTGCCAACTGTCTTCCAAGAATGCTACTTTCCTGTTTGTCTGTTCTTTGCAAAAGATTAAGAGATGATGAAATATTTACCCGAACCCCTGAGACCTCACTAACTTCAAATTAACAACAGTTTTTCAAGCTGAACAATTTTTACAGATTAGATGCATGAGTGATAAATGCCTGGACTGGAATACATGGTCCTAAAAGCCAGACATGCAAGCTGTGGTTTAACCCAACAGGCAGCTGAACACTGCACAGCCATTTGCTCACTCCTCTTCAACAGGATGGGGGAGAATTGGAAAAGAGGTGACATTCATGGGTTAAAGACATTCATGGTGATATAGACAATTTCATAGGACAGAAAAGGAAGGGAAAATAACAATAACAACATCAACACCCATGATGGTGATAGAATATGGAAAACAAGTGATGCACAGTGCAATTTCCCAACCAGTCCCTGAGACGTAGCTGCTAGGCCCCAGACAATTCATCCCAGTTTTGTTGTTCAGCATGATGCCCTATGGTCTGGAATATCCCTTTGTTCAGGTGGGGTCAGCTGTCCTGGCTGTGTCCCCTCCCAGCTTTTTGTGCCCCCTCCAACTCCTTGCTGGCAGGGCAGCACGAGAAGCTGAGAAGTCCTTGCCTTAGTGTAAGCAACAACCTTAGTGTTCAGCAACAACTAGCACATAAGTGTGTTATCAACGTTATTCTCATCCTAAATCCAAGCACTGTACCAGCTACTAGGAAGAAAATTAACACAAATGTATGACTTTGGCTGCATACTTGGGACTGGCTGATATAGTTTTAAGTGCTGGAAGGAACTATTAATTTGGACCAAGCTCAGCTAAGTCATTATCAGCTCCTCTCATTGAGGTATGACTGATCTCTACCAAATGCTAATTATTTCATCATGTCTGCAAATACTCATTTCTTGGCCAGCACATTCATCACAATCTGTTCCATATGTTGATTTAAACTGTCCTGTAAGATTAATCGTGGATGACAACTGGATCATTTAGGGTGTGACATACTTATCAAATTAGTTACAAGCATCCTCTCAATTGTTTATTTTCCCTACTGAGACAATTAAACCACTATTACAGCCAGTTTCCTCCTCTCTGAGACTGGAAGCATTTTCTTCTCCTCATTTACCGACTTCACAAAAATCCTTTCAAAATCCTGTCTGAATTTATTATCTTCCCAGTTATGGGTAATATCTTCCAGTTTTCTTCTGTGTAGTCAAATAATTACTTACTGCCTAATGCTAACTAGTTATTCTTTTTTAAACTTCTTTCCACATACACAGGCTTTGAACATGTGATTTCTGTTGCTGCTCTTTCTGTGTAAATAAACTTTAGGTAATAGCTCTTTCCTCAAACCTGATTTCAACAGGAAACGTCAAGCACTAACACACAGCTGAAAAGAAATGTTTGTACTACAAAACAAGCATTTCTCACTAGTTTGTTTGTAAATTACAGGCAATTTAAATCTGAACAATCATTTGGATTATTAGTTAGAAATTGACAGTGTTAAAGCTTGTTTCTATCAGAACTATGGAAACATTGCAGGTAAGAATAACAATGCAGATTAATTCTCATAGCTCCATGATGAACATTCACAACTTGCATTAATCATTATTCATATGTAATTAACTAAACCAAAAGATCCTGCCACCAGCACTATAAACATGACATCTAGAAAAAAAAAGTTGTAAAATGCACATTAGGATTTAATACCAACATCATACCACAAGTTACAGAGTTATTTATATATTCGATTTTCATTGATACACAGTGAGCTTTTCAAAGGAAAATATCTTAGACATTTGAGCATTTCTAGAATACTGAAAAAAATTTACCATTTTAAACTATGGATCTGCACAACAGACAAAACACACAGAAACATTTAAAAGTGATTAGTAAGGTAAGAGCAAGAAATCAATTATTCATTGTCAGGAAATGTGTCTATTTGGATTAAGTAATCATAATATTTCTTTCCAACAAATACAATTCTCTAATCTCTAAACAATTCATTATTTTTAAATACCTCTGATTTTATAAATTAGATGACTGATTTATTTTTTAATATCTGGATAAACATACGAGTGAAATTTTTGTGAATCAAGACTTTCCAAGCCAAGTCTCAACTGTAAGGGATTTTATGATTAAGCATGAATTCCTGGAAAACATGGTTTATCATAGAAAAATTGGCAAAACTTTCATAGTATTTGCCCCAACAGGCGCCACTGTAATGGGCTGCAGATCTATGAATAGGCCAAGTACAGAAGCTAAAACTAACACTGAACAATACAATATGTTACTGAGTGGGAAGATAGGGTTTTCTTTTTTTTTAAATTATAATAGATGGATTGATTTCATCCATAATTTACATAATGAACAACTTAACTAGCCTGATCTCATCATTTCTCAAAAACATTGTTTTGATAAATGATTCTCTTCTGAAATTTCATCTGGCAATGAAATTTTGGTCATCTTTGAAGAACTGATTTATTCGCTTCTTATGCGCAAGAATTACTACTTGGAAACATAATTGAGCTTTCAAACAACAGACCAGATATAAGTTACTATTACTAGCAGAATTTTGCTCATTCCATGCTGGCCATAAGTCTTGAACAATCACTGAAACTCAAATTTCACAAATCCTTAAAAGCCTATGTGCATAATGTTATGGTCTGCAAGAGTCAGCCGGTGGCATCAGAATACAAAAACATGAAAGTGGCGGCTCTGGGTGAACCAAGGATCCACCAAAACCACTACTGCAGCAGTAGCCCAAAACTTACATGTCAGTAACAGTGTAAAAGTAGACAAAGACATGTACTCCCTCTCTCAAGAAGCTTCCCTAACACACGAGGCCTGGCGTGTCCATGGCCATATGCAGGCTCTCACTGCAGAAGGGCTTGGAAACAGGTTTCTGCTGGAGAACATTTGTCCTGTCCTGAAAGCCTCAGCCTGACCTTTCACCACTCAGGAGCTTCTTTGCCACTTCATGGTGCTAATCCTGCATATCTGGTTAGGACCAGGTAACCATGATATTCTGACTTTCAATTTTTCAGCTGATAATAGACCAGGACAAACTTTTTTGTACAGAAGGGACAGCGATTTTGCATGAAACTAAAAATGTATGAAATCTAGGGTTAATAAACAAGCACGAGACATGGATTTAACCTGCAAGTCTCACATGTGCTGCCTGAGACATGAGAGATCAGAAACAATATGGGAAAATGTGAACTGCTGTATGAGATTCCACTAACAGAGAGTAAAAGAAAGAGTGGAGGTGCAGCTCACCATAACAGTGTTTTCATGCTAAAATCAGGATATTTATTACCTTATGCCCTGAACAACAGGTCCATTCGTGATACGATAGGTCATGAATCTACTTCTTTTGCAATGCCAACCTATAGCATCATGTAGCCATCAAGATGCTGCCACTTCAAACTTGCAGCTCCATAGTGTCATACAAAAATGTGTGCATGACTCCATCTCTAATTTAAACTCCTTACAAATCAGACACACAGTGCCTGCGTTTCAGTTATCTGAAGTTTCCTACTATAAAAAATAATTGCATTTTTTGCATATGGCTTTCAAGTACCACAGTTTGGAAAGACTGGCCCAGGATGGTAGCTACAAAACATGAAAGCATGTGGAGACTAATTTCTGATAAAACAAATGGTTAAGACTTCTGTTATAAGCTGACTACATCAGGCAACACACTGAAGTAAGACTTCTATCACCTTTGGGAAAGAAAACAGAAAATTATTTTCACTGTGATTAAATGGGGTCAGAAAAGAGAAAGGCATCTGTTAATATTCTGTTGTGAGGCAAGCCTATTCAGCCAACTATTGTGCTAATGCAAATGGTAACAGTTTGTTGCAGATGTGCAGTGGAACATAATACAGCCAGATCCTCTGGGCTTTTTGAAGTAAGAAACTATACACAGAAGACATTGGTGTGTTTAATAACCATTATAAAAGAGAATTTTAAGCACAGTGCCCTTTGCTTCAACCACCAACACTGGAAATGTTCAGTTGTAAATGTTATTTTGAGGAAATGAAAATGTAGGTCAATTCAGAAATCAAAGTCCAAGTAGCTAAGGGATTTCAGGCTTCTGTATTGACATTTCAAGGCAGACAGAATCTTCTTAGGTTCTAGTAATTTATTATTTGATTTTAATTAATCTTGTAGCAGAGAGAGATAGAGTCTAAAATAGGGAAATTATTTTAGGATAGTAAGAAAGAGACACAAATGGTGCTAATGTCTCAGTTGTAAGAAAAAAGCATACACAGTATAGCAAAGAACTACATTCCACTTTCAGCTACATCAAGTAAATTGCAGACATCTTGCTGGCATTATATATCTCATGTAAGTTCTCACTATTTTTTCCATAGTGCTCTGCTAGTTTCAGAAATTTTCTCTACAATCACCCTCAGTGTTCCAGTGAGGTGCACAGTTTCCCATCAGTCATTTAGTCACATAAATTGCCCTTCCCTGGTAAAGCAACAGACTGAGAATGTCTGGTGGACTAAAATGTCAGGTTCTCTAAATTACATAGTATGAAAGCACATGTTACATCACATTTCGGGGTTTTTTTATGAATAATGGAGAACCATGTCATTCATAAAAAAGCCATGAACTTTTTACCTCTGGCAATATGCTTGTATTTAAGATAGCTAGTAAAACAGTTTTGATACATATACCACCACTTCAAATTTTAAATTGAGCTATGCATAGCAGAAAATGGTTGAAGTTGGGAAGGACTTCAAGCTTAAAAAGAGATGTCATCTGGTCCAACATCTCCTGCTCAAGCAGGAGCCATTTGCCTCAGACTATGTTCAATTTGCTTTGGAACATCTCCAAGGTGAAAGACTCCCCAGCTTCTTTGAGCAAACTGTGCCAGCTCTTGGTTTCCTCACAATGAAAAAGTGTTTCCTGATATTCAGAAGGAACCTCCTGTGTCTCAGTTCATGCCCATTGCCTTATTTCCACTCTCTCTTCAGGTATTTAAACACATTAGTAAGACCCCCTGAGCCTTCTCTCTGGGCTGAACAGCTTTGCCTCTCTCAGCTTTTCCTCACAGCAGAGACAATCCAGTCCCTTCCATCATCTTTGCTTAACCCTTCACTGAGCTCTCCCCAGTATGTCCATGTCTTTCTTATACTGGGGAGCCCAGAGGTGGGGACACCACTCCAGCTGTGGCCTCACCACTGCTGAGTAGAGGGGAAGATTCTCCCTCATCCCATTGGCAACACTTCTAGTGCAGCAAAGGACACCATTAACCTTCCAGGCTGTAAAGGCTGTTATGGCACATTGCTGGCTCAAATACATAATTAAATTGAGATTTCTTATTTAAAGGTTAGATAAATACATCCCACTCACTTAGATTACCCATTAAATACAAAGTGGTATCACAATTATTGGGCAGGCTGATAAAAATTATCACTCTAGATTAGTTACATCAATTAATTTTTTTTACACAGATTGAAGGAGCTTGCAAAATTGAATGAGTGAACTATAGCTTTAATGAGTAAATAGAAACGACATACAGAGTAGAAACCCTTGTTTATTGAAGAAAAATAAAGTACAAGCACAGGAAGTAGAAGTAAACCAGGGAAGTGGGGAGGAATATGGTTAAACAGGGTGAAATGTCACCCTGTTTTTTTGAGATTTTCTAAGCCTTCTGATGTTGACATTTTTGTAGTGAACTTTATCACACACTTTCTGTAAATAACCCATTGTTTTGTCTTCCTTTATGGAGGAGGAGAAAGTTGATGGACTGTTGGTTTGACCAGCATCATTGGAGAGGTGTCACTGTCACCCTCCAATCTGCTGTCACTTTTGGAAAACTATAAATGTTGGGGTCAGAAAATAAACTGCCCTTTTTCTTCCTTCACCTTGAGAACAGTGGTGTGCTTGTGTTCCTTCGTGTCCTATAGTGACAGAGAAATGTGTCAAAAACTGAAGGAAGAAGAAAACACACAGGGGCCCAGAAATAGTTTTGGAAGGTCCAAAAGTGCTAGAAGGCTGGCAGTCACTAGGCACAACCAATGCCATGACAGAAGAAATGTTGACATGGAAATTTTGATGAATTTATGTTAAGTGATGGTTTTTGTAATAATCCATGAAATAAAGTAATTAATAATTTTATATAATGCTTTTAAAATTAAATACTGCAATTATTTTATGGAGAGAAGAAAACTCACATCACTATGCATGTTTGCTAAGCTCAGCAGCTTCAAAGATGGAGGTTTTGGTGAAGCTACAACAATTTCATGAATACTTGAAATTGTGATTTTCAATATGCACTGTGCCAGCACCTCTTTACAAGCATCCTGAGTGCAGAGTTGCTCCATCAAACAAGAGTATCAAATCTCGTCTCAGTACAGGACTGAAAAAATACACATTATTTGAATGGAATATTAGGAAATACTATGAATTTTCTGTTTTCTTCAAGGGACTTAAGAAAACATATCAAATTTTTTTGTGGTTATGTTAGAGAGCTAAATAAAAAAAAAATACCCAGAAGTAGAAATGTCCCAACAAAAATGCACAGTGTGAGCAGCAGCTATGTCTCCTCTCCAAACTGCATTATTCCATTGAAAATCATTTATTTTAGCAACCAAGAATTGGAGTTCTAGGGTTATTTAGTAGCCACATCTTGACATTTAGAAAAATAGCTGTATATCAAGTATCACAATTACACAGTACAATAGCAATATAATCATACAAAACAAAATGCCATCCATTAACCACAATTTGAATATTTTCATATACTTCTGCAATTCCTACTTTTAGCCAGTTCTGGAAGCTCCAAAATCCTGGAAGAAAGTTTGTTCTTATGGCATGATTTTGAGAATTTTTCATTCCTTTATAATGGTAAGACAAATCAAATAATGATCAAGACTTTTTGCAGTTATATAGAAAGTTAAATATTCTTGAGGTCATGGTTAGGATTCTAGGGCTGTGGGTTAATATCCAGATTATATTCAAAGACATACCGTGCAACCATTATTCCAAACTAATATGTAATTCACAGGCAGATAAAACACAAAAATCTCTATCCTTCTATTCCATCCCTTGATTTAAGCCTTGCAAAAATAGGGTATTAAATAGTTGAAAATAAATTGTGTATATTTTCACTGATATCAAGCAATTCCAAGAATAGTGCAACAACATTTTTATTGATAAACTGTTTAAAATTCCCATTTCTAAGCCAGTCAGGGAGGGCTCCTTGTGGAGTGTTCAGCAGGTCTGACAACCAAGCTATTTGTTTAGGTTGAGAGGTGTAACTGTAACATAGTCAGAAATATTTCATAAATTAGGACGCTGCTTCTGAGGAAAACAAGAGAATATGATTTTATGGCACTATTTATAATCTAGCATTTTATAATCTTGAAGTTTAGTGTGAACAAGTATAAGACTACAAAAATCTCCCAGCACGCTCTGCAATGCGACTACTCTGGGCAGAAAGACCAACTTTACGATGAACATTTTCACAAGCCCCTGAGGGATTTAGAGCAGCAAGCCCATCTAGAAGTCAGTGAAGCGTTTTTATAAAAGCTGAAGGAAACTTTGAACACACTCATCCCTCAGAAAGAATACTATTCAGCAGCAAATGTTCAAAAGTGCTCAGCACTCCTTAGGGCATGATAATAACAAAATTGTTATGGAACAAATTTTTGAAAGCCTGAACAACAGCAGCTGTGTATTAAAAGAAACACCAATAGTGAAAGATTAAAATTTTTCTAGCTGCAAGCATCTTCTGGAGTTAGGAAACACCAGGAAGCCTGGGAGCACACAAATGCTCTAAGTTCTGTGCTTGTACACATATATTTTAGTATTAATATTATATCTAAACAGATGACTACTGTCCCAGTCTCTCTAATGTGGGGGTGTTAGCTTTTTGGGATAACCCAGTAAGCTTTAGGTATAAATGAAAACCTTGATATATATAGCAAAATTAATCAAGCACACACAAAATCTAAGTTCCCATAGCATAGCTAAATGTGTTGAGTTGAGAAAAATACAGGCAGAATAATAAATGTTGGCTCTTGAGGCACAGTCACTCAGTCAAAAATGTTTCTACATTTTATTATTATATACACATATAGATATTCAATTTCCTGGTATTTTTCCATCAAAATAAAGCTAGACTGTAATAAGCACTGTTTGAATCAAGGAAGATCCAGATCTGATTTTTATTATTATTATCTTTATAAATTTGGTAGAAAAACCCTTCAAAACTTCCAAACTAGGCAAAGTACCTCTTGCATTTATCTTCAGAAGTGTAAGATCACCCTAAGTACAATTCAGCTCCTTTTTAATGGTAAAATATGTTTGCTAGCTAAAATGAGATTATGGAGTTTGTTTAGTAGTAACTTCTGCCAAGCATAAGCAATGTTTCTCTGAGTTACTACTGACTCATATGGCTAATGGCAGTGACTATTATCACTTCATTTTCTCTAAAATGGCTTAGGCTTGAAACCTCCCACAACTGACCTCTGTGATAACTCATAATTGTTAAACAATCAGCAAGCACTTGCTTTCCAAATCTCATACCTGTGGTAGCATCCATCTCTACCCTTCAACAGCCCTTTAAAATGAGTTTTTTGATTTTAACTTATGCTCAGCTGAACACCATATTCACGTGAACACTGCTGTAATAGGACAACTTCAATCAACTCAGCTTTGAAGAAATGTTTCTTTTTCACATTTTAAAAGAAAGCCATGTTTTACTAGCAGAACATAAATATAACTGAAGACTGAAGTATTTTTATCTGAAGCAGGAAATTGCTGTGCTTAATACAGGATTTGGAAAGTCTGACTATATCACAACTGGGTTTAGAGCAATCTCTTTTTGGACACACAATTATACCTATTCAAGACAAATGAAACTGCTGACAGGAACCAAGGAAGTAAATTACCAGCTATTATTTTGTTCAGTCACAATGCATTGCATTAGCTCATTTTTTAGAGTTTAATAGAGAATATGAATTTCTAATCTTCTCAAATTAGCATGCCAGATAGTGCATTGAAGTGTTCCTTCACTAATAACACTTGATTTTTTGCTGCTGACTAGGTTTTACATAAATACATAAAATGAAATATGTAAATGAAAACCAAATGTTTTCACACAGAAATACATCAGTTTTCACATGAATACCTAAGTGAGACGGTATTTTAGCAAACATTGAAAACCACCACCTCTAAACATGTTCCCTTTGGAGTGGATGTCAGGTTAAAGTTGACAACCATATGGAGTCAAAAATCATAAGCCAGTTCCAAGTAAAATTTAAAACCACTGGCTTTTAGTGGAATAATCAATTTCCAGTGCTTTTCGTTTAATTTCTGGTGTTGAAACATTCAAAGTGTCCATTTTCTCCCACTCTTGCCTGCAGCTATAAAGACTGGAAAAACAGCTAAAACATTAAAAGTATTATGTGGTAGTTCCAGCAGCTAAGCTTTAAGAAATGAGGAAACTGGTGACAAAAATTACACAAGAAAGCAATACAGGGAATTAATGTCCTCACTACTACTTTATTCTCTAAATCGCTTTAGGAAGTAATAAGGTAAAACCTTTTTATACCAACTCCTGCAAGTGATACATGGTAACCTTCACAGTTCAATGAGTTCTGCTGAAGGAAGTACCTGAGATTCCTCAAAGTGTCCACAAGGAAAAAATACTCTTACAGATTTCAGGGCATTTGTACCTTTCCTTTGGCAGCTGAAGCATTACTACACTGACAGCATTGGAGTTTCACTCCCTAAAAGAGGTGTGTTTCCAAAATCACTAATTTTTGGTTGAGGGAGAAGAAAAATTCTGCACATGACACTGTTCTCAGAAGGCATCCACTACCCTGTTGTCTGCTATTGCCTTAGAACAAGACAATTAGAAAAATTACTGTAAGTGGTACAAAAGACAAACACACCAATTCAATTGCTGTTGAACTGACATGAAGCCCCTACCAATTCTAGAGAATTTACACAGCTAATTGTCCAACTAGATAAAGCTTTGGTTCACATAGAAAAATGAACCTCCTATCAATAGATCCACACCCTTCTTTAATAGCCCTGAAAGACGATACAGAGATGCTGACTTGAACAACTGTCTAAAAAGGAATAATAATTTTTAAGTGGTTGTTTTGAAGCATGCTGCTCCCAGCTTTGAAGTGCACTCACTGATGCAGACAGTTATAACTCCAAGTCCAGCAATGCTGTTTAAACTCTTATTCTATACTCAGCTGAGGAAAGTGTATCACTTTTTGGGGTTTTTTTATTATTTCTTCTAGGACAACCTTCACTGAAATAGAGAGAGGTTCTAAAATTGCTCAATGAAGTGAGAAGGACTCTGGTTATATTTTGGCTCCTATTTTACATTCACTTGTAAGTTCTGAGGTCCCGTTACTTCATGGAACAAGTAATAATTACAAAACAGGTAGATTTGCTTCTCATTTAAACCAACCAAGCAGCTAAACTTTGCTAGCTTTGCTAGCTTTGATGGGACTTCTGATTTTTGGCAATAACCATAAAGAAGTTCACATTTATCAATGCTATGAGAGATTAATAGCAATTCATCTATAAAACACCACCAGCCTCTTCCAGATAAGCATCTTACGCAAAGAACTCGGAGGTGAATGCTCTATAAGCTTCTGTCACAGTTTGAGATACTGTAAACCTGTGACACTGTAATAAAAGGGGGGGAAAGTTTCCCTCCAAAGAAATTTAATTTCTTTTATCTCTCTAAAAAAATAATTGAGCTGTTTGGAAGAAAACTAAGAGAAAAGTAAAATATTATTATTTCACAACATACTCCACCCAAAAAACCATTATTCTGGAAAAGACATATGAATCAACTCTTTTTTTTAGAGCTTGAAATTTGAAGAACAATTACTTATATAATTAAAAAACTCCACTTGAAAGAACTGTTCAGCATGTTATAAAACTTCTCTCAAAACACTGTGCTGTTTTTTAGGTCATCTCTATTTCTGAGTTCTGCAGAAATAATAAATCCTCTTCTCTTTTTACTTGCCACAGCTGCAAGAAAAAAAATGAACTTTATCTCCCAGGATTTTTCCATTTATATGTCTAAGGCTCATCATCCACTGGCGTCCCCTGTTCTCAAAAGAGGAATTATTGCAGCGTATGTTGAAGCTGGCGCTGGATTGCAGACACGATTAACAAAGTCTGGTGGCAGAATAATCATGTGCTGAGTGCTGGGAATTAGAGCTGATAGTATCTATTCATCCCACAGAGAACATACATAGAATCACCTTCAGTGACTATGAAAACCTGATTCTGACCTTACATTAGAATGTCAGTAATTTGTATTATTACACTGACACAATCTGTAATGATCTTGAAACAACTTCCTTTTTCTTCAGACTAGCCTCTCTTTATTTTGCCACAGTACTTTCTTTTAGCTAGAAACCTCCCACCACTTACTCCAGTTGCCTAAACAGTGCAATGACCTGAAGCCTGACACAGGACTTACTCAGTAGATATTTTTCATCTGTCAAGGTTTTATGGCCCAGAAATTTCTTCAGCCATCAGTTATCAAATGCAAAGTCTTTTTTTCCTGTTGTAAATACACTCAGAGTCCTACTCGTATATCACTCAGTGCTACATGGCAGAGTTGCAAACTGATTTTTAGTGCATATCCCCTGCACAATGTTTTGCAATGCTTAAGATTATCCTCTATATTTGACCAAATTGTGGTTTTCTTTGCAAACCCTAACAGAAGTTTTTTCTTCTTGTTTAGAAGTTACAAGGAACAGATGGTAAATGAGGAGGTAACAAAATAATATGGTCCATAAATTCACAGCAAAAATAAAAAGTCAGAATTTAACCATCTTTTTGGTAGCTTATAACTAGCTTTGTTTTGGAAACTCTTTAAACATTTGTCATGTCAAGTAGCAGATAAATGTAGCAACTTTGTCGGTATTGAAGAAACTATAGTATAGATGCAATTCTGCTTCAGGGCAGCTATGCTAGATCTGATCAAAGCTGCTTGGCACTTGCCTCTAGTCAACAGCTAAGGTTTCATTCTGCAACATTAAAAGCAACGAATTAAAAGAGTGTGACAGTTTTTATAGTATTCTTTCTACTGTGCTGAACTTTCTGTAGAAGTACAGTTGGCAACCCATTCAAAATGTTCACATTTGTATCTGACAGAGAAGCAGAGTAATTTAAGAGCTGACTGCCATTTTCATCAGGAGTTACTCTAGCAAGCGCCATGGTGTTAACATGGGATATTGATGTCATTGGAAATACCTGTGATCTTTATGATCCATGATAGCTCAAGCAGCTATGTTAGAGTTGCAAGTCATGTCCCTTGTTTGAACTTCTTGCAGTTTTTAATAAATCTGACATGATGTAAAGCACCTGCTTTGGAGTCCTACTGCTGCTGCTGCTCTTTGCAGCTAGATACCTCTGACTTGGCACCTGGTTTGCAAAAGTCATCACACTTATTGTATGTAGATAAGAACACCAAGGAATGCTCACAGGAAACCAATAAAAGGCTTAAAATAGACAAATATAGGAACAGCCAAGCTAATACAGGTGTGTAAGTAGAACAGTCTTAAAACATGATCTAAAAGCTTGCTATCATGTCTGCAGTACCGCTACACAGTAAATAGATGTGCACAACATATGACTGAAGCGTCAAACTCGCAGGTGCTATATAAGGCTGCATAGGCTCAGCATCATTTGAACCCCAGTTGCCTTCTACCTGATACACACTTTTATAAAGAAACACAAACTGATAAACTCTCACATTAAATGGCAAAGATGATGTAAGATACTAACTCTGGGGAGCACATTAAAACATACTTTTGTGTCCCTTTCAAAATCTTAACAGTGACACACAAAATAAATATGTTTATGATAGAGGATTTATTGCACAAAAGGGCCCTGCATTTTGTCCATCATAATTAATACTGCTTCTGTGTTTGATCACATGGTGCAGAATGCTTATACTGACAAAGGGAAAGTATTGAGATATCTCCGTGGTACTGCATCTTTACATGCTACTATTCATTTTAGACTAATTTATTCTTAAGACTGTGCTCAGAAAATTACTAAAACTACTCATTTTTAATGGGTACAATGCAATGTTACATCAATGCAGAGTGGGGATGCCCTGTCCACCATCAGAAATTCTTGTTTTCTCTTACTCTTTTCCTACGCTCAGGTTCCCATTCCTTCACAAAACACTGTCTGCAGTTCTTTAGAATGAACCAGGAATCCAGTGCTCAAGAGGAAATTCTTTGCATTCACCTTTGAGGTGTAAAGCAAAACGTACTACAGGAATCAGTGATGCTCAAACTTTCCAATCTGAAATAAAATTATCTCAAATTATCTCAAAAAGCTCTAGAAAGACAACAATGACACCAAAGGCAAAACCAAGCAACAATTAAAAAAAAAAATGAGTAGCAGATCTGTTCTTCCTTTCCCCTTCTTCTATTGCCCTTCTTCTGCTATGCACAAGAAGTAAAGTTGCAAACATATCTAGAAGCTTCCTGTGAAGAACTTGCACCGCACAGCCTTAATAATCAGTGCAGTTGACTCCAGCCTAGTTCTAGCACTGGTGGTCACACAAATGAGAGCAGCTGGGGAGATTGTTCCTTCACATATTCCCTCTTGGCACTCCCCCTTCACTCCTCTAGCTGTCTGCTGCAAGTTAATTAAATTAAATCTGGCCTGCTGGCCTGCAGCAGAGTACTGGAAGCTGCTGCATTTATGCATTGAGCAGTGTGCCCTTCCAGAGTTATTGTGAGTGTCTCTGTAATAATTAGACAGGAATAAATCCCACAAGAGAATGAGTCCCCCAAGTGATCTATGCACCCATAGAGCAAATCACAATTCTTCATCCCAAACATAGTACCTCATGACCTGAAAACATTATATCTGCACAGCACCATGCCAGATCTAATAAATTGTGTGTCTCAGCAGGGACCATTAACTCCTGCACAGCATTCTGCTGACACTTTTAAACTCTCCGTTTTGTGAGCTACTTTATGTAGCATTGGCTTAGGAGTCTCACATCACTGTAGAACTGCACACTCTTTGTCTGATTTTGGAAGGCATTGGAAACCATTCAGCAAATCATCATGTGTGAACAGGGTTTATCTTCTCCCATTGTCTAACAAAGCCATTAATTAGGAACCATATGTCTGTACCTTCATGAATTTTTTCTAAAGAACCAAAGAAGAGGAAGAGGCATTCACTGTATTTCTCAGATCCTTTCTCCCCTCCTTCTCTTTTCTGGATTCTTTGCCCTCCACATTTGCACTCTCTGGCTGTAGGAAAATAAGTAAACCACTTCTCTGAATTTAGCCTGAAGCTGTGAGGCTCCTGTCTTAGGCTACCTTAGCTTGGCACAATCTGTCAAGCAAGCAGGCCACAGAGCATTCAAAATGATACTCCAGAATAACAAAGCTATTAGGAAGGGTAGAGAGGAGACATCACAATCACAGTTACAGCAGTGTAATGAGTTTCTATCTTAGCAGTCAAGCAGCTGCACTTAGCTTGTATACACTGCTGGCTACTGCACTTGGGAGGGTGATCTAGATAATCTGCATTGGTACTGGACAAGAAGTACTGCACCTGATGGTAACTAACACAAATGATCATTGACATCAGTGACACCAAGATTGGAGGAAACCTGGGCTGCTGTGATCATGCCCTGGTGGAGTTTGTAGTTCTTATGGATATAGGTCAGGCAAAGAGAAAAGTTGGGTTCCTGAATTTTAGGAAAACAAAATTCCAGCTGGTCAAGGAACTGGTCAATAGGACTCCCTGGTCCTATTTCTGTTAGTCAGTAGAAACCCCTGGTTTCCCCCCAGGAAACTTCCCTCAGGGACAAGAACTGGTAGAACTTAAAGGATGCTGTCTATAGAGCACAAGAGCTCTCTATTCCCAGTTGTAAGAAATCAGGAAAGTAAGGCAAGAGAGCAGCATGGCTGAATCAAGACCTACTGGTCAACCTAAAGGGCAAGAAGGAAATCCACAAGCAATGGAAGCAGGGCCAGGTATTCTGGGAACAGTATAGGCTCTCTGCCTGGTTGTGTGGAGGTGCGGTCAGGAAGGCCAAGGTACAGCTGGACTTAAACTTGGCAAGGGATGCAAAGAACAGGAAGGGCTTCTATAGGTGTGTCAGCCAGAAAGAGAAGGTCAAAGAAAGTGTACCCCCCTGATGAGAAAAACTGACAAAACTGGTAACAACAGATGAGAAGAACATTGAGGAACTCAACAACTTTTTTGCCTCAGTCTTCACCAGCCACCTTTCTTCCCGCACCACTTGAGAGAACAGACTGGAAGATGAGGGGAGCAAAATCCACCCTGCAAGAGAAGTTCAGGTTCATGACTGCCTGAAGAACCTGAATGTACATAAGCCTATGGAGCCTGATGAGATGCATCACAGAGTCCTGAGGGAACTGGCTGATGTAGTCACCAAGTCCCTCTCTGTGATGTTTGAAAAACCATGGCAATCAGATGAAATATCAGGTGACTGAAGAAAGGGAAACACTACACCCACTTTTCAAAAGTGCAGGAGGCAGAATCCTGAGAAATACAGACTTGTCAGCTTGACCTTTGCGCCTGAGGATACCAAAGTCAGGATGTGGCCCTTGTACCAATGCTGTGAATACAAATAGTCTCTGTATACCCTAATAGGTTTATTACTTAAGAAGAGACTTCTGTGCAAAGAAAGCCTTATTGAACCCTTAAAAACAGAAAGGCTGCCACACCTGAGGCAGATGGCTCTCCAGACCTACCATACCCAGGCTTGTGGTTTGGCAGAGGATATGCATAGAACTGTGCATAACTGATTGATCCTAAGGGAGAAATATGTAATCTCAGGCAGGTGAGCATTTCCTGGTTTCTCTGCTGTGACTGAAATGGCTGACACCATAATGTACAAAAATAGCTCTTTGGTCAAGAATTAGAAATAAGTATGTATATGACTTTTCCTCCTACAAGTGGATTGTGGTTTCAGAATGAGCAAGAGACAAAAACCAACAGGAGTTACTTCACAAGGGTATGCACAATAAAACCCACCAAGTGCCTTTTATGGACAAATTCAATCTGTGCACTTGGATCAGCCACAGCTCTTTTCAGAATTTGTATTTCCATGTGGATTAGCAGCTGGCTCTCCTTCAGTATTTTTAAATAACCCTGAATTGTATAATTGCCATGGGACCATTCTAACTCATACTCTGGTCATTTACGAGGATTTACACTCTGGTACACTCAGTTATTCATTAAAAACAGATAACTCCCACAGGAGACACTGCATCACTCAATACTCACGCTACTTCTGAAATATGGTATACTTAAAGAAACACACATGTTAAAAGTACTTATCTGGTCTAAGATATAATAATGGCAATAAATAAATAAATTGTGCATACTACCTTTTAATGATTGGGAAAACTATGTTAATGTCTGCCCAAGAAAATAGTTCATATTACTTAAATTAAAAAGGAGGATTGAAGGATAATTTATATTCAGAAGGAAGGGAAAAATGTACTTGAGTTAGCTTTTCTGCACTGCCAGTAATTCCCTCGAAAGCCTTTAAAAATAAGCTGAAAATGTAGCCTGCCAATATGATAAAACAATACATAAATTTCCACAGGCTGTATCATCCTGATAAAGTATGGAGAGTTAAAACCTTGTGCTCAGTATATATAGTCCATTACAAGATATGCTTTGGAGAGTGGTACTGAAGAGGAAAACTAAGAAATCAAACTACAACAATGCTTTTCTACATAGCTGTTTTGCTACTGTCATGGAAGGTACCCTCTACAGATCACTTTAGACAGATTTAACTTCTAGTTTATGCATTTTTAAATTCTGCTTCATTCAAACAGACTGAAGTTGCTTAAGACCTTTAAAATGTAATCCATCAGTTAAAAAAGAAAACCAAAATCACACTTCACTGCAACAGCACTTCAAGGAAGTTTAGGTTAGCTATGTCTATCTAAGTTACAGATTTCAATATAAGTAGTGCATTATTCCACCCATTCACACAAATCCACAAATTTTAATAATTGTAACTGTAACCCATAGTAGCATTGATACAGACAAAAACAGCAAAAAGTTTTGTAGGAGTACAGTGACATAGTCACAAGCTGCCTCAACTCCCATGCAAGAACCACCATCCCACTTCCAAGGAAAATGCAAACCCAAACACTGAACAGTTACCTAAATGACCTAAATCTCAGAAGGATTATTCAATAAGTGTTGATATTGTTTCAGAGCACTTAATTAACTGCTTACTTTAACTTACCTGATTCCGAACACGTAGAAAAAGGAGGATCAGTCAACACCTATATCTTCTTGACAGAGTTTTAAGAGGTACCTCAACCTTCAAGCAATGTGATGCAATCTATTAGCAGAAAAGAGGAGGCATTCCTGCAAAATCTGCCTGTTGGTCCTTGATGGATAGTACTTGGTTTCAGAATTGAACACGACTGCTACTCAAACTGACGTTCAAGTTTATGTGGCTTATAAAAACCATTTCTAACTACTTTTCAAATATGAGTCCAATTGGATTGCATTTTCTCTTTGGAAAATAACTCAGGAATGGATTGGTCCCAACAGTACAAAAGAAAAATAACAGCAATTGTTTAAAAGGCACAGTAAATTTGTTTGTGAACTCATTTTAATGGATATGAATCAAATGCATGCATAATACAGAGAGAGCTATTTGCTCTCTCAGCAACCACCCCCCAAAAAGAAGCACAAAAAATACCCATGTAATATCTTGTTTCTAAGAAAAACGGCTATAGAAAACATGAAATTTTAATGCAGGAAAAAAACCCAGAGTTTCTTGCTTCATTTGAGTTACTTTATAGTAGGCTATCACCTGAGAGGTACACTGCCTAACTTTTACCTGCAAATCTAAGAAGCATCAGGTATAGAAGTGCTCCAATACAGGCACATGCATGCATGTACATCTATCAATGAATGCAAATGTCTTGAAAATAAACCTACAAATTTGCTGTACATTTCTATATTTCCACTTTGAAAAAAATAAAAGCAGCAAGTTGTAAATCATCATCTCTGAAATAAGCATATGAAAAGGAACATAACTAAGACCAAAAAATGGAGACTATTTAATGTCTGAGGGTTGTGAGAGTAATGGCTAATCCTGGTTTTCTCACAACTGACCTGATTTAAGCAAGAGGCTGGACTAAATTACCTTCTATGTTCCTTTCCAACCTGAAACCACTCATGATTTGATATTCACTTTTTTTATTGCTACCAAACAGAGATTAAAAAATTTCTGCTCTTCTTATAAGCTGGTATAAACTTAATTGACTATTGATAATATAACTATAGTTCCTACCCATGTGCCTTAATTAAAGTACATAGTCTAATTGCAGGCACTCCCACTGAAATGAGCAGTAATATGTGTTTCATTTTCTTCAGGATCTAGATTTCCTTTACAATTAGTTTTCACTGGCTGTAGCCCCTTCTGAATGTGATCAGCTAAAGGGTAGAAAAAGACCCACATTTTAATACTTGCAGCACAACATTCTCTGTACAAAGTAGATGTTGACAATCCAGAGAAACAGAATCTGCAGCTGGCAAAGGTCTGTTTCCTGAACAAATGTACTAACAAGCATGCCAGGCTCTGAGGGTTAAGCCACACTGTAAAGTAGTTCTTGTTTCCTGGAAAGCCTCCAAAATACAGCAGACTACTATTTTGTCCTTTTGTGCTCCCACTTATTTGGTCCTTCCCAGAATGGCCATCAACTAAAATACTCACAAAAATATTTCCTCATTACTGTTGCTTTCCCACCCTCCACTGTGCAATTAGGTGGCTTTGGTGGAGTTTACGTCTTGTAAACTGATGCTGAAGCAGGTTTCCCTTCTCTCCTTCAAAAGCTTTGATTCATGATTTGTAAATGAAAATGATGGGTCATATTTTCAGACAAGCTAAGGACAAATCTTCTTGTCCATGGTGATATGCAAAAAAAAAAAACATCAAGGAGGGAAACCTGCCTGGTGACACCAGGATTCTAGCAGAGCCAGCACTCAGTGAAGCTACACTTTATGCAGCTTCTACCTGTCTGGTGGGTGCAAACAAGGGCAGATTTGGTCCAATGTGACTCCAAAATTAACAGAGAGCTGCAGCAGGCAATGACAGTATAATTGTGGTCTATTCTATGTACTACAGTCTTGTTTAAAATGCCAATAAGTTTAAAATTGCCAATAAAATGCCAATAAAGCCATAATTTTAGTCTTAAAGTGGTAAATAATATTCCAGTGTCTTAAAAGAACCATGCAATACTAACAAAGTAGTACAATCTGTTTGTAAATCTCATCATCTTTCCCTAAACCACAATGGTTTCTGGTTGCTACCATCTCTGGTCCGATCATGCCTAAACGTATAAGATAATATTTTCTAAATGGGATCATTTTCTTTTATGTCTAATTTGACACAGACATTTATGTCATGACTTAAATAGCAAAGGAATGAAATCCTAATTTACTAAAAATGTTAAAAAAATCGAACTTTTTTTTTAAGATGATGTGAAAAGTCACAGCAACTCCAAAATACAGTCTTATACCTGCATTTCTATAGTTCTGCTGGTCTTCCAATGTTTTCTTAGACTGCCATAGTGCATTAACTTAAAATAGAAGTGCATTGTTCAATGGATCTTTTAGATCCTATGCATGATTATGAATTTAGAAGTGTGCAGCATTCAGCCAAAGACAGACAAATAACAACAAATAAATCAAGAAATCAGCACTTTGAACTAAGCTTTTATCCTGGTTAAGACTAAACTTGGAAATGCATGAAACAATGGTTAACATTATATTCAAAACATGACACATAATTTGTATATAATTTCAACCAGAATAAAATAGACCAAATGAAGATATTTCAGCACTATAGCAGCCACAATAAAGATTTAGTTTGCTCCTATTCCCTACAACCAGTCATTCCAGCTTGTCTCTAATTCAGAGCAGAAGTTATCAGAAATTTTGCAAAACTCACAGAGGAAGAACAGTGTTCTTTCAGCACATACCCACAGGAGGTGCTGCCCTTCAGACAGAATCACTCAGACTGGTCCCCAGTCCAATCAGCAGGACTGAGACCCCCAGTCCAACATCCTCAGTAGGACTGAAACCATTCAGACTAGATTGTTCAAAAGTTTGTCAAGTCAGGTCTTAGAAACTTCCAAGGATGGTGCCTACACAGTCTACTGAACCAATCCAGCCAAATGCTTGACAGTCCTCATGGAGGAGGCAATAGTTCTTGCTGTTCCTGGACCAGCCTTTGCCACTTAGCTCTCTGTTTCTGTGGCAACATAGCACAACCAATAGGAGACAGAGAATATGGTGGTTATGCTTCCTGAGACCCAGATAAAGAATGCCCTAGCCTTGACTCAAAGGGCAGATGGTGTTTGTAGGTATTTGGCACTGAGACAGTCTATAAGTGCAATATATCAATTAAGGTCTCAAAAGAGTCCCAGCTTACAAACTTTTCAACATTGGATACTACAATGTAGATGTATAAAAAAGCTCAAAAGAATGTGGTCAACTGCCTGATCATTCCCTGAGGTCTGGTGTTATATTTATTTTGACTGGTTTTTATTTCACTCATGAGGAAAAGATTCATTGTAGCTGAAAGGAACTTCATGAAATTCAACAGAGTGCAAAGTCCTGCATCTGGGAAGGAAGTACTCCTTGAAAAAATATGGGCTGGATATGGACTGTCTGGGGAACAGCTCTCCTGGGAAGGTCCTGATCAAACTTGAGCTAAATGTGAGCCAACTTTGAGCCACAGCAGCAGTGAACACTTCCTTCAATCTGCTGACCTGTTAATACAGCATGACAGCAGATTAAGGGAAGTGATCAACTCCCTTTATTTGACACTCATCAGACCACATCTAGAACACCATATGCAGCTTTGGGTCCCTCAGCTCAAGAAAAGAAAAATATTGATAGAGTTTGGCACAGCATCACCAACTCAGGAGCTGAAGTGTTTACCCTGTGAAGAGAGACTGAAGGAACTGGGTTTGTTGAGCCTGGAAAACAGAAGGTTTTGGTGGCCTAGAAGGACCTGGGGGTGCTGGTGGGTGAGAGGCTGGGCATGGGACAGCAATGTGCACTTGCAGAAGTATTATTTTGGCACAGAGTAATATTTCAGACAGCCTGAAGAACTGAAGTCTGATGAGCACTTAAATATCAGAGAGCTGCTTCGCTTGCTTATGTAACACTTAATATGAGTAATTAAACCAATCTGCAGGTTCCTGGAGTGTACAAACAAAAGAGGAGCAACTTCTGAGGTAAACATGAGCAACATACAAATAAGACGTACAAATAAAATATTTATAGTAAATATATGGGAAAACATAAAGAGAGCAAGATTTATCAGCCTATTTTACATTTCTGACTGCTGATTTCCCCATTGGTTTTTTGAAAATTCTGGTTTTCTCTCTTTTTGAACTAAAAAGAAAATTCCTTATCAGGAAGAGACCAGCACAGGTAGAAGGTGGCCTGAACAAGCCAAGTCTCCTTTGTCTAAGTCCAACCTCTCAAAGTAGAATTCACATTACAGTCAAAGCCACAGGGTAACTTACATAACATTAACAGATATACAAATGTGACATTTCCACACAGTAATAGTTAAATCAATAGCTACTGGCACTAAGGAAATATCTCTAAGTAACAAATAAGAAATTAATGTTATTCTTATGTTGCTAGCTTCAGTAGGAAATAAGTTAAATTATCTTTCACTTGTATTCCAGTTTGTATCTCTACAGCTCTGCAGACACTGGAGAAAGTGATAAATCATTCATCAAAAACTGAAGTTGTACCACTGCTATATGGCCAGCTGGGTAGCGCCTTAAAAATATGAAACTGAAATAGTTAGTAGGAAAACAGAATTTGACTCTTCTTCTTTAACTTTCCTTCTATTGCAAATGCATAAAAACCTGTTTTGGATGTTCCCCTGTAGTGTGGACCATAAATAGTAACTTTAAAATATACAGAAGTGGAAAGCACATGACAAAAGTACTTTATTTGACCCTATTCTACCAAAAATATCCTTACTTCCTGTGCTCAGCTTAATCCATCACAATCTTCAATCATTTTAGCTGTATAATCCAATACTTATTCTCCACATTTGTGTGAGTTTATGTACTGAGAACATTAGGATGAAAGGATTTATTAACAGCTTCTCAACTGACATTTACAGGGGATTATGGTTCTTCAGTCTCCCAGAAGTGCTAACCTTACAATTTTTTTTCTATTATTTCTTCAGTTTAAAAGTTCAGTCACAAAATTCCTAACATTAGAAAAGCACCATATTTTTAAAGACTCAGAATCTCTTCCTCAGCAGCCAGAACTGTAAGCAGTGTCTGAGCCTCCCACTATGTCACAGTGATCAAATAGGCAATAAAACATTTTGAGTGTCTCATGTGGCAACCTGCTACTAAAATATGATAAAGGAACAGGGTCTTAGACTAGCCCTATATAGTATAAAGTAAAACATACTACAAAGCAGAAGTTCTGTACAGGGCAGCCTCTGTGGCTTCCTCACCTGCAGAGATAACCAGGTCTGGGGAAGACTTACCCTAGGCACTTAAAACACTACTAACACTCTCCCTGGAGCTTCTTAGGAGAGAGAAAGGAGCCCATACTCTGGGAGGTGTTTTCTAGGATGGCACAGAAGCAGTATTAAACACTGTAGTCAGTGTGGAGAGTTCAAACCTGCAGTTTTGTACACATTTATTTTTATCTCTGAAAACAGATGCAGAAAATTCCGCACCATGGGAGGACAGGACTGTAATCTTTAGGATTTACTGAAGCCCATGAAAGAGCACTCCAAGTGCTACACTGAATTTGTATTTGCAGCAACAACTTTCCTGATATGTGGTGAAAAAAAAGAAAAGATTGTATCATGGATCTTAATAGAGACAATATGGAAATAAATACTAGGAAATAAATATCCTCACTCTTAGGAAAGCCACTGTGCCTTTGAAAATATAAATTTGAGATGCAAATCTTTAAGCAGTGACCTGAATTGCTAGACAAGAAAATTTGAAACAACCTAAGAGAATATGACATAAAAAGGTATGAATGTCCAAATTAACATAGTTACATGAGCATGCTACAGCATTCTAGAATATTATGGTTCACTTAAGCACGCTTCTCAATCTATTTACAACAATTTGAATAATTTGTATCCTAACTAAATTATCAAGACTAAACCTATATTTCTACTTGCTAGGAGTTTTTATAGAAGTTGGATGCTGCATCCATAAAATACCTGCCTTTATACATACCAAGTACATAAATGACTAAATCTGTACCACATGATGTTGAATTGAAAATATTCTGCAATTTTTTTCAAATTTTCCACTGCAAGCTAAACTGCCTGCTTTTGAAGGCAAATGAAAAGAAGGAAAACGCTGATTGGAGATTTAGTAGAACTTGTCATGGGCCCTTTTTATTTCCTTTCATTTCAGCAGTAAAACATTTCCTCAGTTGATCTGATTACTAACCCGATTTGGGATCCAGAGTCTGTTACAAGTAACTGGATCACTCAGCAGGCTGCAAGCACTGGTAAGTGCCACTACCTTGATGCAGAGGCAGCAGACTAATATTCAAAGATACCATGACTCACATACCATGGCAGCCCAAATCAGCCTTCACTTTTACCTTTTCTTCTTCTTTCCTACAGAGATGTTAATTTTGTAGGTTCCTTTGAGAATGCCTTTGAGAATTCTATTTAGGTTGCAGATTAACTGTGCTGTACAATGCCCTCTGTGCCACTATGAATGAGCCCTATGTGTGCCCATGTGTGTATGAATACAGGGAGTGGGATAGGGAAGTACATCATAGACTGTCAACCTAGATAACAGAGAATCAGCTTTATATGCTCTTCCAGACTGACTTGCAGTCCTAGACACAAAAAATGAAGCTTACAGATATTTAATCTGTATCCATAAGATAAAATTCTATGTATAACATACATACACACTGGTAGGCAGAATGTTCAAGCCAAGACAGACACCTTCAACAATCCCAGAATACAAAGCAACTTATTTATGTACCTTTTCTAAGACTGTTTCAGGTTTATCTTATTCATCATGTTATGGCTTTCCTCAGGATTCCTCAAACCTTTATTTCTTTTTTTATTTGTCTGATTTCACAGTTGACCCAGCTACCAGTAGGAGGTTTGACTTGAGATCTCTTGAAGTCCATTCTTTATTTAACCCTGTGACTGAAAGGAATGGCATCTTGATCACCTGCTGATCACCCACCTCTCCTTGAAACCTGTTTAAGTTGTCAGAATCCATACCTGAGAGGTTAAACTTTTCAACTTAAAAGATAACAAAAACTCTCCAGCAGTGATGTGTCTTCAGTTTGGAGTCTACAAAAACCAAGCCCAAATTTGAAACTTGATTTCCTTTCTCACATCAGCATCACTATTTAAGTCTTGGAACACCATGATAAAGAAATTTGATTTTATTTACTTGGGCCAGTTGCCATAGGCTGGTCTCAAGCTGAAAATCTTGATATCTATCACTGTTCTGCTTGTATCACATCTATCACAGTTTGGCCTCGCTCCAGAATATTCAAAACAAATAACATGTTCTAGCTAATGGTTCCAGCTAACAATGCCATGTGTAACTAACTTCTTTTAATTTAAATACCCAGCACACCAGCACTGTGTGTGCCACCTGCAGAGTGGTTTAGAGTCATAATCTTTCCTGCCACGTGCAGAGTAAGTAGTTCTTCCACCATCAGCATCATCTCCATGCTGAAGCTCAAAACTGCAACCTGTTACAGGTCTTCCATGAGGTACCTCTTTGAAAAATCATCAGGACCACACCAGGAAAAACACAGTTTCACAGTCTGCTGAAGGACTGATTACTCCCAAGCCGAGAATTTCCCTGGAGTCTCTCTATACAGACTAGGAATTATGTACTATTGCTGCTTTTCAACCTTGTCTGGCAGAATAGAGACAGAATTTGGCCTTCAGCTCATAAAGATTTTTCTGGCATGGGCTACACTTACCTCCTGGACAATGCCTCATGGCCATTTTACACCGTCTGGATTCTGCAATGGTTGGACATAGTATTGTGTCTTTTGCTGGCTTCTTCACAATTTGTCTTGTTCTCGTTTCCAGGCCCCACTTAAATCCACATGTTTTGTTATTTCTGCTGCAAGTTCCCCACTCACTCCATTGACCCACTTCACAGCCTTCTGATAAAGCAAAAGAAAACATAAGTAAGCAATTCTTCTGGGTGTTTTTTTGGTTTTCCTTTTTTCTTTTTTTTTATCAGAATGCAATGTACATTGTTAGAAAACAACACTTGACAGTTTTACCATTAGCAGGTAAAAATCTAGAAACAAAATTAAAATGTCTTACAGAATCTGAATCTTTTTAGCCAGCATCAACCCAACCAAAAAAAAAAACAGAATATAAAACTGTATGTTTGATATGTTATGACAGTTCCAAATATTCAAAAACTCTCCTAAGCTAATGAGATTGACTTTTTTTCTATCTAATATATAGATCCTATTTGGTTGTCACCTGGGTTTGAAAACTTCAGAAGTTCACATTTCCAAGTCCTCTCCATCATGAAATGCAAGAAATACTCTTGAAAGAAAAAGTTTGTTCCGACATAAGTCCTAAAATCTTACAAATTCCCAGCTGAAAATCTTCATGAAGGTGATTTTACAGTTAAGAGGACAGAACTTTGTGATGCTCAAGAGAGAGAGTGACATTCCCAGTGAAGCGTATTTTAAAGTTTGGAAAAATTTACTAGTATTATCAGTAAAGAAATCAATAATAATTCCTTACTGAATATTTCCTGATAAGAAATACTAAGCATGATCATAAAGTAGGGCATATTTAAATATGGCCACCTGGCAAAAGAGCTACGTGACTCACCCACACATTCCATAAGCTCTTCCAAGGCTGCAAATCCAGCGGGACATCCTCGAAAGCAGCGGCCTCTGTGCGAGTAAAAGCCACTTTTGCATTTGGTACAAAAGTCTCTGCTAAAGCAGGAGTCACAGTTTTCTATTCTGCATCCTAAATCAAAAGGATCATAAGGAACAATGAGACAGCAAAGTTAGGGCAAGACTGAAAATGAAGGGACTTATAAAGCGATAAAATAGCAAAGACAGAAATGCTATAATACTGTCATCCTGAAATCCATCTGGTACATAGACAAAATTAGAGGTAACTGTGTTTCCCACATTTTCCTTTATGTCCTTATAATCTTATTTTTCTAAATCAAACTGTAGATAAAACCCCTAGTTTAATTATATTTGAGTTAACGACATCTCTGTGGAGGAAGAATGTTCAGTACAAATTATTTTCATGTGTAATTTCGATGAAACTGAGATGCAACAAATTATTTTGGGAAGTATGCATGTTTTATATGTATTGTCTTCAGTTTATAATTTATCACTGAAAGCAGGATACTTTTTCTTTCTATGAGTTGACCTTAAGAATAGCTGAGTGGATGCTTTCATGTAGTGTATCTGATGTCTGTGTCTACATATATGCATGTGCAAGAAGCCTCATTTTTTCTGGATTTAGCTCCTCTCTATAATTAAGATACTTATTCCACAAAAAATAACCATTCTTAAATGACTAGGAGACATACACCATAATGTATAGAATAAAAATTAAAAAATAAAAAAAAAACCAAACCAAACAACTATTATCTTTATGAAATAGTGTATTTCTCAGAAAATTTAAGAGGAATATGACCTGCAATAGATGACAGACTCAGGTGTAGGCTTTTCAGAAATATCCTATTCCATATTAAAACATTTCAACTTGGAAATGAGCTAGTTATTAATGATCATATGTATACCATACACACCTACAAAAAATACCAGGGAAAAATATTCCAAAGATTAAGAAGGATAAGCCATTATATTTGGAACAGTAATGATCATTTTATAATTAATTTCTTAAAAATCTAATCCTTCAGCTAACAAAATTAAATAAGCTACAATAGCTGTATCCTCTCTTCAGCTATCTGAAGCCACAACAAGAAGCATTTTTTATTCATGTTATGCAACAATATAATAATAATTTTGGTAATTCTGTCACTCATTTATTTTTCATTCTTTTATAATGGAAACATAAGCACAAACCATAAGGTCATTATTCTGAAATAGTAATTAGTAAATATCGCAAATCAACACTTCAAATTTAGCCAATATTTATGAAACAGATTTTAATATTTATTCTTGAACTTCAGTAGGCTAAAACAGGGCATCCCACAATACTTAAACAGTGTGTGAGTGAGTGTGGTTATGTAAAATCCTTTGTTAGCAATTAGGGAAATATGATTCTTTTTAGATCAGATTTCTTGTGGCATTGGGCAAAAAACTAGGCAGATTGAATGAAAAGAAAAATGTATATTTCTAGTGGTGTTGATCTTTGCTTGGTTAAAAGGAATGTGAGCATCAGTTTGAAGCCTTGCCCTGACAAGGATAACCTCCGCTGGCTCTATTTAGGCACAACCACACATAACCTGAATGTACCAACTCTGGCATCCAGCATTCTCCAAAGGGGCTTTTAGAACTCGAGTCATATAAGCAGCACGACTTGGGCTTCTTGTCCACACTTAGGGTCATAGGAAATTCCTTAGAATAATAATTTCTTTTCACAAGAGTTGAACTAGTCCCTAAAGAACAGGATCCTGGTCAATGTCTACACAGTGATTCTGCAAAATCACTTTCCTAGATTAATGAATTGCAATGCAAAACCAACCAGGTGAGCTGCTGTGGAGATGTACCACAATACTTAATTGCTAATCTGGTTTGTTACACTCAAGATGTACTGCAAGTATTTTATTAAATGTAATGCTTGAGTCAAACATCCTGTGTATTTAAGTATTCAGAAAAAACATTTTCCTCTTGCTCACTCACCTGAGACACTTGAAAAGAAATCAGGGTTTTTACAAATTGTGTAGTCCCAATTTAAGATGCAGACCAGAAGATTGAAAGAAAAATCAGCATCATGCAACCCTCCCTCACATCCAAGTGACACAACAAATATTAAACAACATTTTAACCATTGCTTTCAAAAAACATGTTGGGAGTAACATGCTAAAATTTTCTCTGTGTGTGTGGAAAAGGAACAAAAGGAAAAACTTTCAACAGAAGTTAACATTTGACATGATACAGACATGCTGGGCGGGTGGAAGCCGGCCTCACATTGCACAGGGGATTCCCTCCATAAAACTATCATTCATTCAATGAATTAATACATTCTCTTTCAGTTTTGATCGTACTTCAAAACTCCCATCTTGTTTGTATTTTCTTCTTTACCTGCAATGCCAATTTCCTTTTGTGTCACAGCAGAGTCCTTGAGATAAATATCTTTTAGAAGTTTTAGTAGGTGAAGGTTGGGAGGAGTGAAGGTTGGATGAAGGTTGGGTGGAGATTTCCACCAAGACAGTTTAGACAGTTTATTTTCATTTTTTTCCTATGAAAATAAACTACTCCAAACATGAAAGACATATTATTTAATCTGTATCAGATGCAATTTAGGGAAAAATACTGAAAGAGTATTAGGAATACTGTAAGAAATCTGAAATAAATATATTAATTCATCAGAGTGATATTCATCATAATGTTTAGGGTTACCAAGTGCTAATCATAATGATAATTTAACTGTAGCTGAAGACAAACTATGAGTGACAAAAACCTGACTCTTCTACAATTTCACCAACCCAGACTGTCCCCATCACCATGACACTCACTCCTTTCAACTCCTGCTTCCATCCCTCTGCTGCTCACTAGAACAGCTTTGGTGCCACAGATCCAACTTCACACCACCATCCTGAAGTGTCCACTGGCTCTGCACTGATCTGTCATTGACCAGCAACACCTTCTGTGCTATTTTTTCTGGTAATTGAACCCCCTGACTGCTACAGTTGCAATTACAACTGTCTCAAAGGGGCGTATGCTCTACTATACTACTACATAAGTATAGTTCAAGCAACAGCATATTCATGAAGTCCTGCTATTTTGTAACACTGTTAAAAAATTCATTCCCTTTCTTAATGAATTGAATTAACTACATGTGTTTAATAAATGCTCAATTTGTTTAAAAGTTTCTCTTGATCTTGTTTTTACTGAAGATGAATGGAAGGAGAAATTACAATGTTCGGTCCACCTAGGAGAAAGAGGGAGAACCTAAACAAACAGTCAACCAAAGCTGAAGAGAGCTGTAATTTCTAATCTCTGAGTGGTTTCTCCTCCTAAAATTATATAGGTTACCATGGCCATGTACTAAGTTGAAAGGTTCAAGACAGGTTTGATACATTAATCAATGCAACCACCAAACTGACAGGTTTCATCTTACTCTTTAAATTCGGTTCTGTTTTTTCCTCATGAGATTATGTCTTGTTGGAGCAGTTCAGTTCAAAGTCATTAATTATTAAAAAATTATTGGAAAATTAACAAAATGTTACTCATCTCTTGGGCATTCTTCTACAGGAGAGATTCAATACTTTCCAAGTTCATGTCCAAAAGGACTGCATTCTCATACTGCAGTGTTCAAGGTGGAAATCATATCCAGCAGGAAACTGCACTGATTTCTAGAGACAAACAGTCTCAAATTTCATTATTCACTGTTACTAGAAAAATAGTCTAGAACCACTTAGCAAATTCTAGGAACACATACTGCTTACGTATAGAAAAGAAAATTTGTCTTGAAATCCAAAATTTCCATCATTTTAGAGCTGTTACACTTGGCTGTGGTATTTATTGTGTTACATTTGGCACTGACAATGTTTGGCTTTTAAAATCAAGACAACATTTTCCATAAAAAATATTTTTTATAGCTTCTCTAACAAAAATGGGAGTGTTCCAGTAAAAAATGTTTAAAAGCTTTTGTGCCTATGAAGACATTATTAAGGCAGAAATTATTTCAGCTTATGTAATTCAAACCCTGTAACTCCCATAAGGATTTTAACATAGCCAAAATATTTTATTATTTTTAGCTGAGACAATGCTATCTGAGCAATGGAATCTGTA
The DNA here is from genome assembly GCF_901933205.1 of Camarhynchus parvulus. Classification (NCBI taxonomy): domain Eukaryota; kingdom Metazoa; phylum Chordata; class Aves; order Passeriformes; family Thraupidae; genus Camarhynchus; species Camarhynchus parvulus. The sequence goes on from NC_044572.1 coordinate 133,811,108, forward strand.
AGCATACCTAAGAAGAACAAGTAGGAAGAAACCTATTAAATTTTTAAGGATGTTTATTCCAACTCAACTTCAGCCAACAAAATGTCTGTACGTCCACAGTGCTTCATATGTGCAAACCAAGATCACCAAACCAAGAAAAAAAAAGAGAAGTGGTGTGTAAATAGTTAGCAGTTACACTAACATAAAAATATACAATACAAAAATAATCAGAGGGGAACCAGGACTGGTCCATAAATGCAAGTGCATCATTGTTCTCACAGGGGGAGACTTTGAAAAGCATGAGGATGAGATAAACATCAAGTGCTCAACACATGCCTGTATGAGTTAGACAGAACTTGTATTTATGCTTTTCAAAATCAATCCTGTAATTCAGGGGACAAAGCCATGTTCCATAAGTGGTAAAACCAAAATAAATATTATTTTGAATTCACCCTCAACCTTCTGCAATTAGCTTCTCTATTTTTTTCTTTTCAAGAAACCAAAGAATACTGCCAATAAGACCACTTTGCCTTTCTCACAAGCACAGTACAGGCTAATAGAAATAAATCAATCTATCTCCTAAACCTACAAATATATTCAAAAACATTTTTACATGGGAAAGTATTTACAGCCAACTTTCGAAAGATTTCAAGTGCAGAAGTTGAATTCAAAAATGTGTTAGGAAAACTAAGGCAAATATTCTAAATTACTTTACAGAATGGATGCATAAACCATATACTGTCTCATTGAATTTTTGATCAAAACTTAACCACCTGGTACAGATTAGGCAGCACTCTGCAATATTACACAACAGTTGGGAACACTATATCCATGGAGCCCACGCAGGGAATGGGGAGAAAGAAGTGGGATAGCTTGGGACAGGTCCAAGCATGGCCATAAGTGCTCCTCATCCAGCCAGACTGCCACTGAGTGACCTCATGTGAGTCTCAAGATGATGTGTGATGTGAAAACCAGCACACGCTTTCTCACAACGCTGTGCTCCCTATGACACGGCACAGCCCTAGGGGAAAGGTGCCACACATTTAGCAGACACTTGATTATTGCAGGAAGAAAAGAAAAGCTATTTCTCACTTCAGGTTCTTATGTCAGGTGACCTGATTCTGGTTAGACTATGACAAAAACATTCTCCCCCTAAATAGGAATAAGAGGTAACAGCAGTGATTAATAATCCATATGGGTAATACTACACATATGAGCATATGGAAAAATCGATACAAATCAGCACAACTGCCAGACAGATGTGAAATAATGTGAGATACCAGAGCATTCGTGGATTTTAACAGTTGTGCTTCTAGGCACAAACATGCAAACAGGGAATCCTGTTGCACATTAGCAGGTTGTAAATTTCCAAATAAAATGTTTCACTAAAAGTGAAAGGTTGTTTGTTTGTTTTTAATAGTACATCTGTTTTATTAAATTAGCAACACTTACATATTAAAGCATGTCTGGTGTGAGGTGTCTGGTCACCTGAAATTTGTGTGGGAACAAAAAATATGACAAAAAGGCCACCCATATATTAGTGTTTATACTGACCTGTACCTACATGTTAAATTTATTCTGAATCCTTTATATTTTCATATAGTGGGAATTTGTTTCTTAAAACTAGGAGTATCTGTGTGAATCATATATTTTTTCCCTAAATTACCCCTCTAATTAAACTAATAATAATAACAATAAAAAATAGGTCGATTCATCAACTAGTTAATCTGCTGAATGTTAAATATGTCAGAATGAGCTGGGACATTCTTTAGCAAAGAAGTTTAAGATGATCTTCAGATATCTGTGAAAATGCAAATGTGTTTCACAACCTACCATCTTAAAAACCGACCACGAATTATAGCCTTCTGACAAAAGTGAGTGTAAGGGTTGAAGAAATAACTCACTTGAGCATCTGTTCATGTCTGGCGTTCTCAGTCCGTAGTAGCCCGACGGGCAGGAGTGCAGGCATTCCCCGTACTGCCTCATCCCTTCTCTTCGCAGGAAGAAGAATAACTTGTGCTGGCATCTGATACACCCATTATCCTTTGAACAAGATAAGCAACCTTTGCAAATTGGATTTGGTCCATAGTTAGCTGCAAAATAAGATGAATTACACTTTAAGGTCATTTGGAAAGTATTTTAGCTGGAGGTCCTCTATCCTCTAAAGTGTTACTCATCTTTTGCATGACTACAAACAGTTTTGAAAGGAGAGTTCTGAGAGTGCACTCACTTTCAGACATCTGCATGGGCACTGAATAAAAAGAACTGCAATCTCTACATTTTCAATTGTATGTAGGGCAGTTTAAGGATTTTACACACATTTAAAATACAGGCACAGGCAAGCAGAGACCAAGCTTTATAAAGCTCACAGTATAAAGCTGGCTAAAAATGCAATGCTGCATTCTGTGAAGCTGGGGACATAAGCAGACAACAGCAACAAAATATAAGAACTTCAGCATCCTGACATATACACATGGAATGATATGCCTGTGGAAACTGATCAACACCACTAATGCAATTTCTGATTTGTGAAGCAAGCAATATTCAGAGTACAGAAGCCTCTGCAGAGCAGGTGCAGCACTAGCAATGTGTGCTGCCCCCTCACTCTCAGGGTCCTAGAACAGCTGTCTTCATACAGACTCTTCTTGACCTGAGTATCAAGACAAATTTTTCAAAAAAAGAGAAGCAGTTTTAAGAGCCTTCTTCTCTGGGCTGAAAACCATATGCCATTACCAAAGGAGCACAATTAGTGCAGGTTACCATTTTAGGTCACCAGCTGCCGTGCATTCAAGTCTACGCTCTGATTTTGTTGGATTATTTTCTTTTTTTCTTTTGAATTGCTTGGCTGATAACTGCAACACAAACTTCAGTCACATCACTCTTTGTTCTTATGAGCTTTTATTATCCTGCCTTTCTGCAGAGTTGCAGAACACTCCTTTGTCCCCATGGGCCATCAAGTCCTTCTCAGGTGCTGGGTCAGCACAGTAGGTCAGCAGAGGGAGAATGACTCAAGACATTCCTGAAACCAGCACAACTTCACAGGTCTGTTTTAAATAATAAATTGCCTACAGGACTTCACAGAAATTTGCCAGCTCAAACCTGGTTTACCAAAAACAAAAGAAACATATTATGCAACAAAGGAAAGTGTCTTTGGGGTCCCAAGAGGTTTTTAATAGAGGCCACCCAGGGAGCAGCTCACCAAAAAGGCCTATGTTTAATTGTCATATTTTTAAATATTTAAAATTATTCACACCCTTATGTAGTGATCTGGTACTTTTACCTCGTATGGCTGGATAACTAAGGTTGTTCAACTGATGACTTCACCAGCAGAGTCAGGAAAAAAACCAAAGAAAAGCCCACTACCCTCTGGAACCAGTAGCTGATAAGCTTTACTCTCACCTTCACACATCTGCACACCACATTCCAATTCCCTCTCTGCTCCCATCCCCCATGCAGGACTCACTAAGTTCAGCATGACAGCATTCAACTCCAGTCTTGGACAAATAATCCTAGCGGGTGGCAGGCAGGACAAGAAGTGAAGCAATCTGGTGTGAAACAGCTCAGTCAGTGGGACACTTTGTGAGTGTTGGAATACCGTGGTACCAGTCTCACCAGGTGAGATCCTCTTGAAGGGAAAAGAATCCCTTCAAGAGGATCTCACCTGGTGAGACTGGTACCAGGGGATATCCCCCAAAGGATACGTATGATTCTTCAGCACTCTGTTAACCCTTTTGTAATGAGACACCCTAACAGACCAACCGCCTTACACTCCTAAAACAGTTCCCACCTCCTGTTGCCTAAAAGACTTGAGATATAACTTTTCCTACACTTCATCTTGTAACTATTTTCATTCCCAACCAACTTCTTCAAAGACATGCAAGACAAACAAATTATGAACTAGGCATGGCTGCATCCCTCCTCTCACTGTGGGCAGGGATTGCCTTGCTGTAACCACATCAAATAATATCTGACCATGTACACAAAACAATTGTTCCTTAACACATAGTGGGCAATCCTGTAGACTTCTGACTTTTCTTTTAGTCTCCTTGGATGTCACTCTCAGTAAATCTTTACCTCCAGCTTATTCAAGGTTCCCCAGAGAAGCCTGTATTATAACAAAAGAGTTAAAAGGAATAAAGCAAAAGCAAGGATGCAAAATGCCTGAGCTCACTCACTACTCAGAGTGTTTTTTAGAGTTCAAAACAGCTGAAATCATGTATATGATTTTGTCTTGGGGCCAGGCCAATTGCTGAACAGCATCAATTTAGATAAAGGCTACCATATACATATATATATACATATACATATACATATACATATACATATACATATACATATACATATACATATACATACGGATAAATGTTATACATATGGATATAGCTAAAGGGAACAAAACAGCAGGCCTGCTGGAAACAGACAGGGCAAAACTGTCTCAAAGAGAGAAAAAGATCTTTCCACAGGAGTTAGCAGGGCTCACTGAAAGAGCTTTGAAGAGATTTGAAGGGAGAAAAGGATAAAACAAGGCTTACTGAAGTCTGAGAGCAGTGTGCCAGTGCCTGAGAGACAGGTACTAGCAGGGTATGTCAGTTTGCTGTCAGTGGAGGTAGGGGTGTTTTGGCTCTCTAGAGCTTAGTGATGGGAGGATAGGGTTGAATGGTTTTGAGTAAGAATTGGGGGAAGGCCAACAAGGCAGATGTCATAGTGGGAGTTTCCAACAGACCCCAAACCAGGAGAAAGAGGCAGATAAAATATTCTATAAGTAGCTGGGAGAACTCTAACAATCACTCACCCTTGTTTTCATGGGGAACTTCAACTTACCAGATGTCTGTTCGAAACACAGCACAGCAAAGAGGAAAGAGCCTAGGACATTTCTGGATCATGGGGGCACATAACTTCCTGACGAGGCTGGTGAGGGAGCAAACTAGGGAAGGTAACTGCTGGACCTGGTTTTTGGGAATGGAGAAAAACTTGTGGAGGATGCGATGGTTGGAGGTCACTGCGCCCATCCTGGGCATAGTGATCACCAAATGCTAAGTTATGGATTCTTGGTGAGGTAAGGAATGGGGTCACCAAAACCTCTACTTGGAGCAACAGAGTCCAAGAAGGCTAGAAAGCCTCCAAGAAGGAAATCCTACAGACACAGGAGCAGGCAGGTGCCACATACTGAAAGAGGATCCAGGGGGAAATAAGACTAGCTGAACAGAGAGTTTTGGCAGGAACTCAGGAAAAAAAGCAGAGTTTATAACCTTTGGAAGAAGAGGCAGACAATTCAGGAGGACTCCAAGGATATCATGAGGTTATGCAGGGAAAAAATTACAAGGGCCGAAACCCAATAAAAACTGCATTGCCACTTCTATAAAGAGTAATATTTCTATAAATACATTAGCAACAGCAACAGAGCTAAGGAGAATCTCCATTCCTGATTGAACATGGGGGAAAACACAGTGACAAAAGATAAGGAAAAGGCTGAGGTACATAATGTCTTCTTTTCTTCAGTCTGTAACAGTAATAAGACCAGTCTTTTTCTGGTACCCAGCCCCCTGAGCTGAATGACAGGGACAGAGAGCAGAATAAAGCCTTCATAATCCATGGGGAATGGTCAGCAATACCCCTTAGACCCATCCAAATTTATGTGGATGAAATCCACACAAGGACACTGGGGGAGCTGTTGGAGGATCATTTACTGGTCAGCCAGAGAGGTCCCAGCTGACTGGAGGTTGGCCAATGTGACACCGTGTAGGAGATGAATCAGAAAAAGGATGAGGTAACTACAGGCCCATCAGTCTGACCTCAGTGCTGGGGAAGGTCATGGAGCAAATCATCTTAAGTGCCATCATGCAGCACACACAAGACAAGAATGTTATCAGATCCAGACAGTATGATATGAAAGGCAGGTCCTGCCTGACTGACCTCACCTTCCTCTGTGACATGATGAACATAATAGATGAAGGAAAGGCTGTGGATGTTTCTACATGGACTTTAGTAAAGCCTTAGACACTGTTTCCCACAGCATTGGCCTGGAGAAACTGGCTGCTCATGGCTGGGATGCTGTACTCTTCATTCAGGAAAAAACCAGGCTGGATGACCAGGTTTAGAGAGGCTTAGAGAGTGGTGGTCAACAGAGCTGGCAACTGGTCACCAGTGCTGCTCTCCAGGGCTGAGCGCTGGGGCCAGTCCTGTCTAATGTCTTTATCAATGATCTGGACCAGGGGATGGAGGGTGCCCTCTGTCAGCCTGCAGATGACATAAGTTGGGCAGGAGTGTTGATCTGCTGGAGAGTAGGAAGGCTCTGCAGAGGGATTTATGGACCAAGGCTAAGAGTACAAATTTCAGTGAGGTCAAGTGCTGGGTCCTGCACTTGGGTCACAAGTACAAACCCATGCAATAGGGAAAGTGTCTGGAAAGCTGCGCAGTGGCTGAACATGAGCCAGTGTGTGCCCAGGTGGCCCAGAAGGCCAATGGCATCCTGGCCTGAGTCACAAATAGTGTGACCAGCAGGAGCAGGGCAGTGATTTTACCTCAGTACTGAGCACTGGTGAGGCCACACCTCAAAACCTGTGCTGGGTTTTTGGCCCCTTATTACAAGACACTGAGGAGCTGGAGCATGTCCAGAGAAGGGCTATGTTGCTGGGGAAGGGTCTGGAGCACAAGTTCTATGAGGAGCTGCTGAGAGAGCTGGGGTTGTTTAGCCTGCAGAAAAGGGTCAGGGAGCACAAAATTCTCTACAAATACCTGAAAGAAAGCTCTAGCAAGGTGGAGTTCAGTCTTTTCTCCCAAGTAAGAAGCAATAGGATGAGGGAAAATGGCCTCAAATTGTGCCAGGGAGGTTTAGATTGGATATTAGGAAAATGTTTTTCCATGGAAATGGTTGCCAAGCCTTGGAAAGGGCTCCCCAGGGAAGTGGTTGAATCACCATCCCTGGAGTTATTCAAAAAATGTGTAGATGTGGTGATTAGGGACATGGTTTAGTGGTAGTCTTGGCAATGCAGGGTTAATGGCTGTATTCAATGATCTTAAAGGTCTTTTCCAACTTAAACAATTCTGTGATCTTGTGAAGCAAGAATTAAGCTCTGGAGCAGATACAGATCAGGGATCCATGTAGGTTTGTTTGCCATCTTCTCTCATGGATCTCCATGAAAATTCTGACTTCTTTGCCCCAAAATATGTCTGAGTTTGACTCTAGTGTCCAACTTTCTTTTATTACTGCCACATGTTACTCTTCCCAAGCACACTTTCTGTGCTTGTGGTAAGATGTCTTTATTGATAACCCTTTCTTTCTTCAGGCAAATTTAATTATGCTGACTCCTCTTGGCTTCAGCTCCATAGAAAAGGAGGTAACAGCATAAAATGATCTTCCATTATCCTATGCTAATATTTGTTCAGGAAATGGATGGCACATCTTTCACAGCTTAAGGTCAACTCGAGATATATTAAAGACTTCAGTAATATATTAATTCTGTAAATTGTAATTAAATATATTAATTCTGTAAATTGTAAACCATGAAATCTGGACCGTCCTCATTCTTCATCTCCTAAGCAGACTTAAAAAATTATTTTTTTAATTTCTATAGCTGTATGTTTTTAACTTCTTATAGAAATGCGTTGAGATTCAAAACTTGTGAACTGCTCTGAAATCCTCAGATATATTGTATTTATTGTTACTTAAATGAAGAATTATTTAATTCATACATTGAATTTGGACAGTGTTCAAAATCATCAGTTAATTAATGGTCACATATTGATGAATTTTCCTGTAGGTCTCCTAGCTTTTTTCTTTCTTTAGCGCCTTAAGAAATTAAAAATCACTGAAGAATTATAATGGTAAAGAGGAGATAATATGATTTGTATGTTGCATTACAAAGAGCAAACTTTGTGAAAGAATCTGAAAACTTCCCACTGTGCTGCTTAGGCATTAGACTGACTAATTTCTGGGTAATTTGCATATAGTAAATTACTGTAAAGCATGTACCACTGAATTTATCTTCTTCCACATTGTTGTTGCTTGTTTTCTTTTCAGAGCTTCATGAGAAGGTCTGAATTCTGCAACCTTTCCATTATTTCAATTTCTCCCAGAGCCAGGGAAAGTTGTGACATGATCTACTAACAAATTACGTTGACAATGAACATACACATTCACAAATCAAATACCATAGCACTGGTTTTGGGGTCACATAAGGATGCCATCGTGAAGACTCCCACTTAACTGTGCATCTTTTGACCCTATATATATAGGCCATAATTAAATCCAATGAAATCCTCCTTGCCTCAAATTCTTCCCTTCCCATCTCATTCCCGATCTCATTCCCATTCCCAATACATCCAATTGGATGTATGGTTATCACATACAGCTTCTCCAGTTCACATATAATTGTTCTTTGAGGAGGAAGTGAACACCTCCGCCCTTAACAGAAACATCTATACACTTCCTTTTTAATTTCTTCAGAACTTCTATTTTCCCCCCTTTTTTTGCAATAAAAAAATAAAAAGCTTATAAAACATGGTCTATCACATTCCAGATTAGTGACTGCATCACATGCAATGTAAAACTTCATGCTACTCATCCTTATTTCAACCCTGCCAGGAACACCCTCCTCATCTCTGCGTGCCAGGCAGGCAGGTCTCCTCCAGCCAAATCCCTCGTGGAAACTTGCTCCTTCCACACGGCCCACAAATGTTAACCAGTGTCAGAGTGCTGCTGTCATCACATCACAAAACTGGAAATGCACACATGCTGTAAGTTAGCACCATCCTCTGGCTCTCAAAGCACAGAGGATTGCCCTTGTTCTCTGTGAAGACTGTAAGCTCCCTGCAGCAGGAGTAACATTTTGTACAGACACATAAGTGTGTACACAAGTGTGAACACTGCATATAAACACAAGTACACACCTTAATACAGGTAACACATTTTCTATTCCTTCTGCTTCTACAACTATAGTCCAGAGCACGTCCATAGTTAAAGAAAAAACATTTACAGACTTGATTCCCCATGTAATGCCTTTATTTTAAATCTGGTATTAAATTTGCCAAGTTTCAAAAGGTTACTTGAGAACACAGACTAATACCCAAACACTGAATGAAACACTTCTGAACCCTAAGGGTGTTCAAAGTTTCATGGTTTGGATCCATATCAAGTAAAATCAAATATCAGCTAATTACTTTAACTCTTGTCTAGATCAAATGTATTTAAGCCACACTGCTGAAGCAGTTTTAAGTGAGTTGTTATGACTATTTGAAATCACAAGAGAATCAAATGAGTCTAGCCTGTTCCCCACAAGAATACAAGTTGTTCTGTAAGCAAGAGAACCTAGAGTATTTGATTTTCTGTGATATTACTGTCCTGCAGCCCATACTACAACTGCTTCTAATTTGTGTCTTTCTTGTATACCCATTTGTTGGGTGTCACAAAGCTCTTTTGAACCTGGTGTTTCAGCTCACCACAAGAACCTGGTATTTTTATGCTTCTGAAAAAACCAGGCTGAAATAGACAAATGAATCCAAAACCAGTTGGAGAAAGAGGAGATCCTGGCAGAGAAACAAGCATTAAAGTCATTCCCTAAACATTTCTTCAGAGAGCCAGGCTAACATGCTCACTATGCCCCTAATATCACTCTGTATCTGCTCACTGTGTCTCTCTTTGGCAGTGTTTGGTCTTTTGAGTTCTCTGAAGCCAGAAACTGAGCTTGCTGATACAATGGCCAGCTTAATGACACTCTCACCCTAACTGGGATTGCAGCCACAGGAATGCTGGTGACTGGATTTCAGTACAGATCTAGCAGAAATGTCTCCAAGACACTTATCGCTGTAAACACAAGATGTGCAGATGGGACTCAGAGGAGGTGAGGAACTAAAAGACCACTGAAAGCTGCATTTATTGCAAAATAGTAGATTTCATAATCCTGAATTCAATTAATGCTTTGAAGACATCCCATACATATCTCAATAAAGTACATTTGTGCTTGGCTTATGTCTTCAGGAGTGCCAAGGAATTGAACAAAAAATACAGCCTTATAGATAAACCAATACTACATAGTATATCAAGGCACTGAGCCTGTAACACTGCAAGTCCACTACAGCTGAAAAACATCTGACTGGGTATGAACAGAAGCTGGCCATGAAAAACACCTATTTTTCATTAGAACTTGGTAAAAGCAAAAGTAAGTTTTAGGCAGAAAACTTCAACTTAAAAAAAATACTAATTTTTTTTCTAGTAATTATCTTTAAGAGAATTTAAAAATTCACGGTCAGAGGGGATTTTTATGAACAATTAAGCCAATGCCCTGTACAAAGAAGCCACAGAACTTTTGCTTTACTGAAACGTATCATTTAAGACCATTCAATCTTAATTTTTAAATTGTTAGTGGTAAGGAAACCACTACAACCTTTGTTAAGATATCACAGGGGCTAATCACTCACACTGATGAAAATGTGCAGTGGAATTTTGAATTTCAAGGACCAACCACTGGACCTTTTTATATCTTTGCCTGCCAGTTTGTTAACAGTTTTTCAATTATTTTTTTCCCAATGCAGATCCTCTGATCAGGTCAAGTCCAAGCTTTCTCATGGGTAAGATAAACAGAGCAAGATTCCAGAATGTCTCACCACAAGGCAAAGTATCCAGTCCTTTGATCAATCCCTTACAATTTTATCAGCAGGCTTATGGATACTCAAAAAAAGCTCAGCATTGGAAAAGCAACTGTACCAATGCCAAAAAAAGAAGTGATATAACTTCTCAACTTTTCCTAGATTTTACTCTCCTGAAACATTCATGTGTTATGGTTTTTTTTTACTAAGAAGATACCATTTCCCAAGTACCATGTTGCTCTGGGTAGGATACAGCCTTTTTTTTGTTGTTATACAGGAGATCACCCAGTGTTCCTTCTCAGGCCACCAGGCCTTCACCACTCAGAATTATTTTCTCTAAAGTTTTCCACAGCTGAGGAAACACATGTTCCCCACTCTTCCTCTGAAGGCAGACTAACTGTAGAGAAGCATTTCACTTCAATGAGTTTGGTATAAATCTCATAAAATGTTGCTTGTAAGTGAGCAATTTTACCTGGTTATTATTCCTTCACTTCCTTTGGAGGTCTTCATTATATTTTCAATATCACAATTTTATGCTAAAACTACTCTCACTTATCAGCTCATTTCATTATCTCATTTTTGATATAATATCTTTCTGGTTATTCTAGTGTAATCTTCCAAGAGACTTGTCTTCATTCCATCCATACTCAAAAGACAGTGGCATTTTATTCCACTTCCAAATCAAAACATTTTACTGTTGCTACACAACTATCCAGCTGAATACTTCAAGAATTTTCTGTAGGGTTTTCCCCACCACCATGACATGGAGAATCACTGTGAGGATCAGTTTGATATTATTCTCCTGCAGCACCCTGGCAAGTCTCAAGAAATCACCTACATATTGAGACATTTTGCAATATTTAGTGACTCTAGGCATTAGCACCATTGCATACTGACTACCAAGTTCAGAAGTCTACTTTACCAATAAAATGACATGTATGTTGGTTTCAGGATGCTTGGTTACTAAGATGTTTTGAGAACATTACCAATTTTCTTTCCAGCTGGGATAAACTGCTACAAACAGAGGCATCTCAGCCCTCTTTCTTCATTTGAACATCTGGATCTTTTAAAGGTATCTCTCATAGTTCACTTTCTGGATACCTATTGTCATCTGGAAACATTTAACTCTTCTTGTCCTCTTCTATTCACTGTTCAGCCTACCAATCCTCACTTCCCTTAACTCTACTGAATACTGTTTCCTTCTTCTACTTGGGATGTGACTTTTCCTCCACAATTTCTCTGTTTAGTTCCTAGACATTTCCTCTTCCCCTGAAAATGCCTCTTGCATTTCCCCACTAGTGTTTCCCCACTAATAGTACTTGTCTTTCCAGTATGGAAATCTGGAGCTGTCACCAATTTACATTTTATCCATGGAAAATTCATTCTGTCTACAGGATGGAAAAAAAAAAAACGGAACATCTGTTGCAGGTCACAAACACCACCCCATCACCTGCCTTCCTAAAAACAAGTACAGAAATAGACAGAGAAAGTGTCATACTCCCTGTTGCAATGTCCTAGGAAATATTAGCTTTTACTGATATTTTCTGTTCACAGATTCACCAATTTTATTTTAGGTCTTCCTGTTACAACTGAGAGTAATTCAACATACACACTTGAAACACTGGCGATAAAAGGTCCAAGTATCACAACCACAGAGTATACTCAGAGACAAGAAAAATAAAAAAGATAAAGTAAAAAAGTCCTGCTCCATTGTGTTCATGCAAACAGGACAGCCAAAGTGCCTGTCCAGAAAAAAAGAGCAACACAACAACCAGGCTGATTCACAAATACCACTCAGAGGTCATTTCTTTCAAAGCCTAGTTCCCCAGCCATTCCCCATCAAGTACTCATTTTGGTAGTCAAAAGTCTTACATGACACACATTCATGTGTATGTTGCCAATCCCATTTCTGAGTTTGAGTTTATAGGCCAATCCATTTCATATACAGTAAGAAATTAAATTACTCCAACAGATGAACCAGCCACTTCTTTTAATCAACTGAAGTTCTTGATTTGTAAAGTGGCTGCTTCAGTTTTCATCATACTGAGAACAGTCTGTCCAAGATGACCTCTTTTCATCTCTTTATGAGTTGATAGATTGTTGCTTTTTTAGAAATCCTGTAAGTCTAACAGTAGCAAAGCACGGACAATATCTGCCAATTGCATACTATTTGCGCAGCTCTGGGCAGTTTTGTCTACTCCAAATCTCAAAAGTCTTTTCTTTTACGGTTTCTTCAATCTTTGCAAAAATATTCATGATATAAGCTTTGCATAAACTTCCATTAGGTTTTAGGATACTTTGTAAGCCCCAGATAATGTGATCAAATGTCAGTAGTTTCATGTATAGTAACCTCAAGAAATTCCAATCACAAAACTCAAGAGGACTTTTAACATGCAGTACTTTTGAAAGATAACTTGTCTCTCAAATGCTGTTATTTAGATTTTACATTAATTGCACTTCCTCCTTTTTCCATGTCTATAGAGTAAAATGTAGAAATCCTGCAAAACAGCTCCTTAAAGAGAAGCTGCTGTTCTTCCTCAAACCCCAGCAATTCAGACAGGGAGGAAGAGCACCACAATCATTGACTTTGGCCACAGCACAGATTATTTATATCTGATGAAGACTGCACAAATCAAGTGATGGGACAGAGGCCAGACAGCCAGTCTGCTCTACCCCTCAGATCTACCCCAATGTTCAGTCCTCTCTGAAATGCACTTCAAGCAATGACAGGGCCCTTCTGTCTTAGTGGAAAAAGGGCTGGGGGTAAAATAAGTGGAAACTGAGAAGTTACATTCACACCCTAACATAAATTGTAATGCTGTGTAAATTACAGGGTAAAATACAGCTGCTGCTCCCTGGCTGGAACGCTCCACAATGGCTCCCCGTACACATGATCTGCAACCAAGAGGGATGGAATGGACAGTGGAGAGGAGTGGAGACACCACAGCCAGGCTCTGTAGAAATCCTTGGAGGGAGGGGAACTCAATGGTACTTTGCAGCTGATAAACTACACAGCACCTGTCAGCCAGGGGAGACAGGAGAATGTGTCCAGCTGCTGAGCCAGCAAGTGTGGTGAAATTGCTCTCCTCAGATGAACTCAGTTCACTGTAACTTAATTAAAATATTAATCTCCATCCAAAGTTTCCTGACTCCAAGATATAATCACCCATCACTCTATATTTTGACACGTGTTCTATATTTTTGACAGTATTTTTAAGAGCAAAGCAAGGTAATTTTACACCACTCAGTAACAAAAGTATGTATGACTAGAGCCACTCAAGCTCCACCTAAACAGAAAGAAATAAGTAAGTGAGAATGGGGAAATGCTAGGGAAGACTCCATTGTAACTGCTGGGAGCAGCCAATGGGCTGAACCTGTTTCTCCCCCCTGCCAGGGGTAAGAACCATACTCTATGCACACTGAATACTTTTATTGAGGATTAGCAATATTGCTTTGAATACATTTTTGCAGTCAGATACTATCCCTGGCAATTCTTGACCCTTAATCTGTGACAACTTTATACTAATAAAGAGTGTTATTCAGTAAACTGTTAGTGTTGAATCGTTCCCAGGCACAAGCAGTCACTGGCAGCAGGTAACACACTCAAAGTGGGAAGACCCACTGAGGGGTCTCCCTTATGCTGTTGGCGAGTGTCCCTGCCTCAGCCAGTCAAACCACCCTCTGACCCAGGAGTGCTCAGTGAAGGGTCCCTGTAGTGGGACGCTGACAGACTGGCTGGGCACGAGGGCCTCAGCTTTCCTGGGACACTGACAGACAAATGAAATACTAAGGGTTGAGGAAATCTCCCCACACTAAGGGTTAAGGAAATCTCTTTTCACAGGGCAGTGGGCCAGCAGGATGGTTTCAGTGAAGGGACAGCTAGAGCTGCCTTCCATCAGGCCACCACGCAGTAACTCACCGGTCTCAGCTCTGCTGCAGACAGTGTGTATCTCACCAGGAGCGTGTCTGCTGAAGAGCCTGCTCACACAGGGAGCCTGCACAGAGCTGACCTTAAACCATCTCCAGCAGAAGTTGTGAGGTTTCAATTTCTGGGTTCTCCCAAACAGGTTTTTGAAAAATCACATTCCTCAGCTGAGGTTTTATCTCTTTTTCACTTGCATCTAATCTACTATGTCTTACCCATATATGAGGCACAGGACCTCCTTCCAGACTCTGTATGTGGGAAGAGATATGCAGGGAAGACAGTACATGAAAACCACCATATTCCCCAGCTTATTTCAAGTGGGTGTTTTATTTGCCTTCCATTGAAAATAAATTTCATTGGGAAGCATGAGCAGATGCTCAAACCGAGGCTGACAGTTACATTTCTAATACAGAAAAACAGTCATGCTTCTTCTGGAAGCTAGAAGAAGTCTTGAAGCTAGACTAACTATAGCTTGGACCAACTCTTTATATATAGTGCTGCTGTGAAAGCTGCAAAGGGAAACAAAACTTAAAACAACAAACCCTCCTTTACTCTTTCCTCATAACACCATGCCAGTGGAGAGGCCTGGCCAGTGGAGTCCACAAGGCAGTGTTTTTTCACCTCTCAGATGGTTAAAATTCACTTGGACACCATTCTCAGACTTTTCCATTTCAGATTCCCATGCTATAGTCACTCAGAAGTGCAGAGACTGTCACAGTCTATTCCTTAATTACAAAATTGCACAGAAATGCATTTTTCCTGTGTATGTATTCTGTGCCACTATCTGATAGCACATTCAACACAAATTTCATCCAGCATATTGCTGGTGCAAATCAACATCTGGAACACAAATCCTATTGAAACAAAGTCCCAGGCATTTTTAAAAATTCACTTTTTTCCAAGTCTTTTAATATCTAGAATATTTCAGCTAGCTGCTGTCAATAAGATTCATCTTAGCATGCAGGTGAATAAACAGAGATTTAATTTTTCTCCTTTGATGGTGGGTTTACTTTGTCTTCCATTGTAAGTTATAACTTTTGCAAGCACTGAAAACTGCAGGGATCCAACGTAGAGGCACACCAACAAAAACACAATTCCAAATCCAGATCCACCCAAACCACAGAAGACAAAACATTATTGGCAGCACTGAAGCTATAGATGTGAAGATCCAGAACACTGTTTAAGACACAAAGTAAAATGAGATAGAAGACTTTATGCATGATGGGTGATATTTCACTTTGCTTTTTCATACTTTACCAAAAAATTCCTAAAAAGGTAAAAAGACTGATGAACAGAAAAAAAATGCAGTTAGAGAAGGAGTTTAAACAAAGTCTTTCTTTTCACTTCCTAGAAGATGAAATGAAACATAGTTTAAAAGTCATAGATACCAAATCTGGACTCATACAGAAATTCCAGCAGAAATAAACAGAAGCAAAAAGTAAGTAGTCATTTGCAGTTACATTAGGTACCTGTAAACTAATGATCACACCTTAACTATTGATATTGTCACGTTTTATTGTTCAACAGAACTGGCACATAAAGGAGATGACAAAGGAAACAAAAAAAAAGCTTGATTGCAATTGTAAATCTGTAACAGTGAAGAACTTGCCTTAGTTCTCCAGATTATACAGCAGTGAGCACTCTATGAATGAAGAAATTCAAGGTTTAGATAGCTGTGAATAGTCTGAAATATTTAATGTCCTCAGATGTAAGTAGCTAAGTAGGAAACTTTATGTAAGGTTATATTTACAGTATCAGAAGTTTTGCAGAAGGAATGTTGCACAGCTCTTTACATTGAGCAAAGCTCTGACCTAGGCTTCAGTGAGGGCCTGTACAAGTAGATTTGTCGGATGTCCAAGTCTGATGGAGGGCACCATGGTTTCAGGCTAGGCACCATAGGCTGAGAACGATGCTCTGACCACACAGAAGAAAATTGCTCCTCAAAGTATTGTGGAGGACTAAGCTGGTCGTTTCCTGGTAGATTTGTCTGAAGAGAAGCTGAGTAGATGCAGCACTGCATTTCCTCAGTATGGCAAAGAGTAGATAATGATTATGTTTGCACTAGAAAACTGAGAGCACTTAAGGTTCCATGTTGTCTTCTTGGGCTGAGTCCATTACAATTCAAGTTGAATTTTTGTCAAAATTTTCCTGAAGCACTAGGCAGAGAGGAAATATTGTCTTATCCTTGCCCAGGAAGGAAATTCAAAGTAACATGGTTGCTGTGGTTACTCCAAGAGTTACTCAGTTTGAGTAAGTCCAGGACTTCAAGTGGTGTCACAGCAGTTTAACAAAGGCACAGCCATTTCAAGCCCCAAATAGATAAAGCCCAATTAACCTGGTCTGCCATCACATCTGACCCTGCTTAGAGATGGAGATTGCTGAAGGAAATCCAAAATCCTGCCAGAGAAGTCAGCTCCACAGGACCCACCCTGTGAACCTACAACCTGCATGCAGAGTATCAGATTTCACTTCTTGCTTGAAGAAGGAGGCAGCTTGAGCTACATGATGGGGGAGGAATAGATAACAAAGCACATGAGGACATGCAAACTTTTCTGGATGTCCAGGTATATTCCTTTACACAGGGGTCCCCGTGGAGGGAGACAACAAGTATCAATGAATGAAATAGAAACAAAGCATTTTAGAAAGGTGTTGTAACTGCAAATAAGGTAACAAGAATGGTGTCTTCACAGCTGGAAGTACCCTTTCCCACAAAAAGTAAGTCTTAAGAGACAAAAATTTCTTACCAGAGTGTCGAAGATTGCATGCAAAATGTTTTCCATTACCATCTGTATGGCTGATTACCTTGTCAAGTGAGCAGTTTGCCTTATCTCTCTCCTTGAATGACCACATTCACACCTCCCTCGGGAGGGGACCTCTGCTGATAACAGGCTATTGAATATCAGTGCATGACTGATAAGAACTATAACATCCCATTGTAAGATGCTCTGCCTAGAGGGAGGAGCCAAGCATTGCTACCCAGATATACTCTGAGGTTCTGGAACACCAGCATGGCTTTTCTCCACGAGATTCCCCAGAGGAGCAGCAGCTGCCTCTTCCTCCACTGGATCTTCAGAGGAAAGAATACATCCTTCTCTACAGATCCTACTTGCTCCAACAGAACCACACCTGATACTTCAGAGGACTGCAGCCACATTTTCAATCGGACTGCCACCAACACCCTGACCAACAGGGTGTCAGGTTGGGTTCTGACTCTGTCAGTGTTGTTCTAGTGGACTGCATTGTTTATTTTATCCTTTTTTTTTTCTTCCTTATTAAAGAACTGTTATTTCCTGCTCCCATATTTTTGCCTGAGAACCCCTTAATTTAAAATTATAGCAATTCGGAGGGGTGGGGAGGGTTTACATTCTCCATTTCAGGGGAGGCTCCTGCCTTGCTTAGCAGACTCCTGTCTTTCCAAACCAAAATACGAGAGCAAAAGACCTATAGGAAGCAATGCAGCTTAGCTCAAGTGACATAAAATTCAGGAAAGAACAAGAAAATATCCACTACTGGCCAATGACCTGCTAACAATTCCCCACAGAGATAACTCTTGAAAAGAGCAGAGACAAATTAGTTTATAAATTACACATAGTCTCATATTTCAGGGCTCAGTCAATAACATTGAAAGGTTACCAACTTTAACATGTAACCAGAAGATACAGCTTCCCAAGAACAAAGGAAAATTATTTTTCTTCCTCTGAATGATCAGAGACTGACGATAATGAAGGGGAAATAATATGCTAGATCAAAACTCGTGTCTAATTCATATATATCTCCAACATACTCAGAGTCAAACTAGTTACCAGATTACATACAGAAAGGAATTTTCTTCCATCAAATCAGCTCAGACTTGCAGCATGTGGCATGGTTTACTAGCTGGGACTATCTGGGCAATTTTCGTTTTAGTTAATTCTCACTTTTCCAAGGACCAGAAGTGGTTTTTGGCTGCTTGGTCACTGTTGTAGTCTGTGACATATAGTTATGTAACCTTGAATTGAAGTGCTTTGCGCCAGTTTGAATCTTTAGTCTTCATACTTTGGAGTAAGAGGTAATAATACTTGTCACTGATTTTAGTAACAGTCCTTCCTGGTTGTAACAAAACAAATTAAAATATGCTAAATAAATCACTTTATTTTTTATTCCCTTTTATTACAAGGCTGCACCTGTGAGAGGAAGAATGAACTAGCTCAGTGAGCCCTCAGTTTAAGATAAGACACACCTAAGTTCAAGCAATAATTTGGGCATAGCTGTTTTATGACTTGGGTGAAGAACTTAAGCCTTTCTTACTCTTCCCTCTTTCTTAAAAGTGAGGTAATAGAACTTCACTATCTATGAATGGAAAGAGGGTCAGTAACTTAAAGTAAGAAGCTACATGGGCTTATATTTTATTTTAAAAAGAGAGAGAGAGAAAAGTTCAATCTATTAAAAATTGAACAATTTCATTTCTGGAGCATTTCATAAAAGAGAAATTAATCCTCCAAAGTTCTCCTATCAGTTCTCAAAATATTTCATTCTAGAAATCACCACATGTAAAAATTACATAAGCCACTGAAATAAACAGTTATTGAAAATGCAGAAAAATTTTGCAATGAGGCACTGAAAACTTGGTAGCTAAATAGATATTCAAACAGTTTTTTCATGATTGCTGTACATAAACAGACTTCAATCATTTCAACTAAGACAGTAGCAGTCAGGAATGCTCCAGTTGTAAGTCTCTGGTACAGTTTTCTGAATGATAAATGTTTGCTGGTAGTTTTCCAGAAAGAAAGGATGGTGTAGTACAGCCTTGGTGCAGCTATGGCTGTTAACCTGCTCATGATTACAACTCCACTATGAGATATTTTGACTCAAAGTAATTAACTGGAATAAAGAAAAATTCTCTTCCCAGTGAAAGATGAACAGAGTTTTCTGTAAAGATAGGAAAAAACTCTCTCTCAAGAAAGCCTGTGGAGAGCCCAAATAACAACATCTGAGTAAAGAAAATCCTGGCCACACTGTTATTGAACAAGAGAAGCCTAAAAATTAGTAGTAATAAACATGCTCTCCTATTTATTTGTCCAAAGTCCCACATCAAGACCTAAAACAAAAAAAATGTAATGTTCTTCATTCACAAAGCTATGTGTAATTAAAAAAGCCTTAGTGTGGCTAAGTCTGGGCTCTAAAATGAGAAGTCAAAATGACTGAGAACAAATTTACTTCATTGCATGTGGAATGAAAGCTCATGTCCTGGGAAGGCGAGTGCACTCAAATGATCCCTAATAAACCCATTTTCTTCACAGTTATTTCATAGGAAGATAGCAGTATATTTAAATTCATTTTTCACTTTGTAGCTCAAACTTAGTTGAGTTTTTAGTTTCTAAGATTTTTAGGGGGTATTTGTAATATATAAAGCTGCAGCTGAGAATCATAAGAATATTTTCATTTCTACCACCAGAGGTATATTTTTAGGAAGTCATAGCACATTTCTTCCCTCCGCAAAAAAAATCATAAAACACATTTGTATTCAAATGTCTATTTGAATACTTTACTTAAAATGAAACCTCAAGATACATACTATCTATAGTATTGGGATTTTGTTTGCTTGCTTTTATTATTTTTCTGACACTGTGAAGCACACAGAAAACAAGCTATCCTAACCTCAAGTATATTTTTTAAAAATTGAATAAATGATGCTGTGAGAATATTCTTCAAAGTACAGTTCCTCTCCAAAATATGACTGCTAAACCAACAAAGTGGTGTTCCACAGCTGAGTCTCAAGGACTTGCCAGAATAATTTGCTCGTTATGAGCACGTGAGTGTACTGTGTACATGCCCACATATACAGATGCATTTACACTCCCTGCCAAAACCAGCCCTACAAAACAACTGATTAAACAATGTCATAAAAAGGGCTTGTAATTCCCTTAAAGGTTTTGTAGTCCCTATGTCTTCTTTCAAACTACATTAAAAAACATGGCCTTCATAATTAAAAGATGTAAGTAAAAGCAGAATATAGGTTGCAATTTTATTTCATTGTTCTTAAATACACAAGAATTTTTTGTCACAATGCTGACTTTGCAAAGCCAACAAGACAATCACATTTTAACACTGTGGAATTAGAATGACGGAGAATGAATGCAAGACAATCCCACAGAATATCTTCTCTTATCTTATAAAAGATTTTTTATATTTACAAGGTTATATTATATATTTTTTTATTTTGAAATCATCATGCCTCAACATAGTACTATTCACTGTTATCTAAACATTCATTTTCTGCAGATTACAATCATTAAGATGCAGCATAACCCTAAACATGAGGCAACACCTAATTTTCATGTCCTCTTATGCTTAATAAATAACATCACTATCTCTTTATAGTCAGGGTCATGGGACAAGACTCAATGGTCCAGCTCACTGAGATCAAGCACCTGGCATCTGCTCCACAAAGGGACAAGGATGGAGCATCAAGCCCGGTGCAAACAGCAGCTCCTGGTGCCTCCCCTTGGAGCTGTGAGCTCCCGAGCCTGCACCTCTGCCTCCACACTGGGCATTACAGGCAGCCAGCCACGAGAAGTTTGTGATTACAGCCAACTCTTTACCCGCCTCCAGCTACTATCTCCATCCACCTCAGCAGGAGCATTGGCCCATGTGATTCTGACCCTGAATTTGGGGCAAACCAAGATCCAAATTAACTTTGGGGCTGTTTTCCTTTTGAAGAGACTTATCTTGCATTTGCCTGAACAAAAAATGAAACCATTAAGTTTAATCAGATCACAATAAAAGATAAAGTAGATGATTTAGAACTACCATGGCAAATGCAGGGGAGATACTCATGTGTGATTATCAGAGTCAAATATTTCATTGTAGCCAGAGGAGAAAACTGAATCTTGAAAACAGCTCCCCCTCTCTGCAAGCTTTCTGTAGGGATTGTTTGATGATGCAGTGCAGTCAGGTCAGACTAGGATTCTGGCCAAAACATATCAAATCTCCTGAAAAGAAGGAATGAAAGGGGAGAGGGATGAGGGATTTATATATACACACATTAATATATATAAATAATGGCACCTTGCTATGCCCATTCTCTCCTTCTCCACTCCTCATATATACACCATTCCCCATGGAGCTATTAAACTCAGTACAGCCCCTTAAAATTACTATAACCATCTGATTTTTATAACTTCCCACTCCAGGCTTTCATTAACCCCAGACTCACTTGATGCCAAGTCTTCCTTCCTGGAGCACCAAGGCTATGTGTGGAGTCCAGCTGGCGAGTCAGGGAGACATTGTAAATTTGGAAGAATGTGCTGGAGCTACTTAAAGTTGTGGTGAACCAAAGGAAAAGGACCAATTTCACAAAAGATTTAGGAAATGGTTAGAAGGTGTTAAAATATCTATCAAGAACTTAATTTGTGAAATGACATCCAGAGCGCAAGAAAATCTAACATTAAGACAAACCAAAATCATCCACCCAGACTTGATTCTGCACAGTGACCCATAAAAGCAGACCCTGAACAGTCACACCTATCATCATACATTTCCTGACTTCTAGAAATGCAGCACCAACACAAAACAGCAGATTTCCCAATCTTGTTGATGTGCCTCTTATTTCAAAGCTGCCAGACTTTAATTGCTTTTCAGCAACAACCTCATATGGCATGCCTTGGCTGGGAACATATTTTTATAGCCAGTTATAGCTCCCTATCTGCAAATGGAAACACTGACAGGTTTCTAATTCCAAAAATATTATCAGGAGCCATAAAAACATGAGTCTGCTTTAAAACATAACCTGTGACCTAGAAAGTCATTCTTAACACTTTGTGTTTCAACATTTTGCGTGCTTTTTCAGGGTTGGTGAAATGTAAAAATTAGAAACTGAAAAAGAATCCCAGGTGCCAAAAGAACAGTTTTCCCTCACTCTCCACTATGGTCCTCATTGAACAGCTGGCTCCTTACTCTCCAAAGCTGTAAAGAAAAACATAATTGCAGCATATACCTGCACAAAAACATAGTGGTATGCTTAGCTCTGCTTTGCTGCAAGCACTGTAAAACATATTCATTTTACTTTAGCTTTTTAAAATTATTCATATATGAAAAAGACAGAAGGGTACATGAACAATTTCACAGAACAATTTGGGTTGGAAGAGACATTCAAAGGTCTTGTAATTCCAACCCTCAGCAATAAGCAGGGATATCTTCAACTAGAGCAAGTTCCTCAGAGCCCTGTTCAACCTGAATGTTTCCAGGGATGGGGTGTCTGCCACCTCTCTGGGCAACAGGTTCTGGTATTTAACCGCCCTCATTGCAAAAAACTTATTCCTTATATCTAGTCTGAATCTACCCTCTTTTAGTTTAAAACCATTATCCCTTGTCCTACCACAAACATCATTCTTATGTTGGTGGCCCCAGAGCTGCATGTAACACTCCAGGTGGGATCTCAGGAGAGCAGAGCAGAGGGGCAGAAATCCCTTCCTTGCTGCCCATGCTGCTTTTGATGCAGCCCAGGATTTGTTTTTCTGGCTGCGAGTGGCCCCACATTGCTGGGTCATGTCCAGCCTCTCGTTCACCAGCACCCCCAAGTCCTTCTGGGCAGGGCTGCTCTCAATCTGCTCATCTCCCAGCCTGGATTTGATACTGGGACTTGCCCAGTCCAGGTGCAGCACCAGCACTTGGCCTTGCTGAACCTTATGAGGTCCCCATGGGTCCATGCCTCAAGCCCGTCCAGGTCCATATGGATGGCACCCTTCCCTCAGGCACGTCATCCACAGCACTCAGCTTGGTGTATTCCACAAACTTGCTGAAACTGTACTTGATCCTGCCACTGTGTCAATATTGAAGATATTGAACAGTACTGGGCCCAGTGTGGGCCCCTGAGGGACGCCACTTGCCACCACTGTCCATCAGGACATTAATTTGTGGACCACACATCCTCTTCACAGCACTGCTGCAGTTTATCTACAGACAGCTCTAACTAGATTCTGAAGAATTTGCCTCAAAACCAAACTATCTCACATGTATCTGTTTACACAAAATCACACAAAATGTTCTGGTTACTCTAACTCACTCATAAAATAAACCTTAATGCTAGAGACATGAACTCTGCCCCACTAAAATTCAAATCAAATCACCACAAATGCTTGACTCTGAAAGCAACATCTAATCTGCCAATTCAACAATGATTGTTAAATGGAGGATTAGAAAAAATTATAAAGTAGAAGAGAATTTTTTATGTCACACTATCCTTCTACACCACTAGTGTGGTGATTTTCTAAACAAAGTTATCGAAGGTATTCTGTTCCCTAACTACATAACTCTTTGCCTGAATCAACCTAATACTTCAAAATCCTGTGATACAAACACAGTAATTCTCATTTGCAGAGAGAATGCATATTCCACTTTACAGATCTTCCTGTTTCAAAATCAGTCTTCATTCCAGAGCAGAATAACATAGGAATAAATAATTCAAAGATAAGCCAAGAGCTTCCTTGCACCAAGAGCAGGAACACGGGCACTTGGGAACTGGTATCACAGGGCTTCCCAGGTACTCATGGCCTTCCAGCATATTTAAGGCTAAGGGAAAGCCCACATGGCTCAGCACCAGGACACACCAGTCTGCTCTCCCCACAGTGCCTGGGAAGCCAGTGGAAAAAGCAGCCAAAATCCTGACAGCCATGGAACGCTGTGGTAAAGTGAGAGCTGCAGTGCACAGGAGCTGCCGCAATCACCACTCCAAGCTCCGGCCTCCACAGCATCTTTCCCGACTAAAAAATATTGCCCCAGGGAAGCCCATCAGACTAAGAGGGATTTATATGGCAGTGGTTTCTGCAGTGATTCCAAGATGGTCTAGACTGAGTTGTATGTAATGACCTGCTGACTGACAATACTTTAAGTACACCCACATTTATTTGTCGACTAACAGTCTTCCAGCCATTGTGCTCATTAGTAGCCATGTCTCCCTGACTCTCTGGAAGCAGACAGGCTGCAATAGAGTGCAAACACAAACATAGTGCATATTTTAGAACCAGCTTACTTCTTAACCATATCCACTAAATTTTACTTCATTCTACACGTCTCTTTCTCAGTCCACAATAAAAGATATAGAATTAAGGAATTCTGACTTACAATTGGAAGAAATTATAACTAATACTAAATAAATCACCTTAGACCTGAAACAGCACATTGGGAGACACTTAGGAATATGAAGAAGTTACTTAGGATATGCTTTACTGCTGAACTTCTTGGAGTAAGACTAGAGAACATGTCAATACATAGTCTACATAGAAGTTCACATATATCTACCATCTTCTTTGAAAAGTTGCCTGAACTCTCTGTTTTCCTTAAGAAAACAGAGCCTTACTTATAGCTTCCTCCAACTGTAACACCCTTAGCTCTTAAATCGATAGTTTTACTACCAGTGATTAAAAAGTGTATGGGTGCTGTCCAAACAATGGAATTGTGTTAAAATTCAAGAAATTTGTCAAGAAAATTAAGGACTTTGCTATTGCCAAATTACCATTTCCCCCTCCCCTTCAACTCCCCCCACTCTATGTTGCTGAACTAATTTTGGAACATAACACCTATCGTGCTTGGCTTTGTCCCAGACAAATCAACTTGAAATCATAATTTACCATTTATGATGCCTTTTCAAAAAACATTTGGCTACCGAATCCCAGAGTCCTTTTCACAAGAGTTTACTTGAGCAAACATGGCTTTAGACACCAGGAAAACAAGAATCAGAGTACTATACTGAAATCTTCTGCAAAAGTAAATGCATTTTCATTATTAAGTGATAAAATATATGACTAAAACTTGTGTGCAGTGTTTTGATTGCAGCCTAGAAGCATTATATAGCTAAAAACCTTGTTAAGTAGAGGAGTGGGCACACATATCACAGAAAATATACCTTAGCAGTCTTCTGTTTATGTCAGTCAACTAAATGACATATGCTTTGCACCCAAAAATGGTTAAAAGAAACCACAAACAGTGCACAGCAAAGCAATACTGGATGTAGACTCTGCAATGTTATATCACTTATAAAACAAAATCCTTGAACTAGAAACTGCATTACAGCCACTGATACCTCAGGAAGCTGCGGTTTGCTGCTTGGAACGCTTCATTCATGTATTATTTTTAGGAATGTAGACATCTAAATAAAATTTTGTAGGGACACAAGGTTATCTAAGGGTGAAACTTAGTTTATCATATCCAAGAACACGAGAGAAAAGGAATAGAGAACAATAAGTGATACTAGGGCAGTCTTTTTGAAGAATCTGGTGATTAGGAGAGAAAGAAAAGCTTGTCGTGACTCTCTCAGTCCAAGCTGTGCTCTTAGAAATCTGTACCACCACGAAGCTTAGAAGGAGTCTCAGCTAAAGAGATGATATTTTCAACACCACTTCTTTTCAAGAATGGATTTCTTCCCCATAATAGCTGGTTAAGAAGCAAGAAAAGCCTTGGCTGGAAATGAGCAAGCCAAAGAGTTTTTCTGGGTTTATTCAGATTGCTTTTCATTTCTGGGTTTATTCTGGTTGCTTTTCATTTCTACTTAAAAATGAGTAAGATCTTTCTCATAGCTTTGTTCCTACTGATGGCACAGGTACTGCTAGAGTCTGCTGCAGACACAAGCACCCCCAAAGCCTTCAACTGGCCCATCAGAAACCTCTTTGTTGTACCAGCATCCACTTATACTTCTCTTTTCCTCATAAAGGAAAGTTCCAGACAAATGCTGTCTTACCAGGTCCTCCTGCAGCCCCTGTACAACCACCTAGTAAAGCATGGATCTCTGTGGAGCAGCCAGTATTCTCTAGATAGGTGCCCAGAGAATTAGGAATATGTCAGTTAGGAAGTAAGCATTTACATTTCCAAGTGCCCAATTAAATGGGTTCTGTAGCAGAGAAGCAGGTCACTTCAACTTTTTACCCCACTGGGACATAAGCTTGGCTGCTCTGAGGGCTCATGGGAACATCAAGGGCGTTCAGAAGGAGTTTCAACAAGTTTGTAGGGAGATGGGTGTGCAACAATTTTACAGGAGGAGAACACATATGGGGGAAATAGACAAAAATTTCAAAAATGAAAATTATTCCATCACATCCACCATTTTCCTGCTATTCCACCTTGAATATATCACAAGCAATCTTACTCCAGGCCAGGATGCATTTGACTTGAGATCTCTACTTCAGTTCTTTACTGTATGAGGTGCATATTAACAAAGGAGAAGCAGAAATTCAGTAACAAGGAAGCCCAGGCTACAGTTCAACAAAGTTTTGTATGCTGCAGATATTTTCCCTATCTTTCTTTCTACTTGACAATAAAATGTGTAGTAAGATGCTTAAAACCATTCCTACTACCTTCTTTTATAACCCACCCCCATGGTCTTTCTTGGCTCCACAGCCCAACTTTGTTTGATGGAGAGGCTGTGGGTTACGCATTTAAACTCTGTACTGAACCAGTAGAGCATTTACCAGCAGTCAGCTGATTTAGTCATTTAAATCATAGGAATTTTATATACTTTGGGGATTGCCTTTCCGCTGTTTGCACTTTAGAAACTGTGCCGTTCCCACCCCCATCAATCCCGCTGTGTACAGGAAGTCACACTCCTTTTCTATCAGTGGGATTTTATGCTTGTGTGTGTCTGTGTGCCTGTGTCTGTATCCAATGTTAAACCACTTCCTCAGGCTTCAAGGAAAGGTTCTTGAAGAAAGTGGTGTGCAGAGGAGTGGATGTAGACCAAAATTCCCATGCAAAAAGGAAGATAAAATAAATGCTAAAGCAAAGGCAGTAAAGGAGTTTGTTAACAGTCTGTTTCACGGTGCTTCTTGAGTTCAGGTCTGACTTATACCAGCTCAGATACACAACTGACAATGGATTATTGGATGAATTCTTCTACTACGAAAGCCCTCAATGCTTTTAGAGATGCTTCAAATTTTGTCAAAGTATGTTCTCTGACAGTCTGCAGTTCTGTGCTTACTTCCCAAATGTCAGCTGTCGTTTGTGCATGATGTTGGGGCAGACTAGCTAGTAGGATCCAGCTGGAAGTTAACAAGCTGAATCTGGCTCAGTGCCTTTTCCCTGGAGGAGGCAAACCAGCCAGCTGCCTCTCGCACAGCTGGGCTGGGAGCATCTGCCACCCCACAACATCACAGCCTTGGAGAAACCTGAGCACTGCACTTTTCTCAAGCGGAAGAAGGAAGTCAGCAGAGCTACAAGTTACTGTTTATCAGAGGGGCAATGAGGAGAGAAGCAGCAGAGCTTGGCCTCCAGCACAGTTCAAGGCTGCCCTGAGCTTCTGATGCTGCTGTCTCCCAAGAAGGAACCCAAACCTATTTCATATGCCCAGTGGTTAAGACCAGATTGCCTCAGGCTAAATAGAAACTCGACCATGAGACCTCCCGTGATATGTTACCTGTAAAGTCCTCAAAATGGAAGATCAAGAAAAAAGCTCGTTGGAATCAGACCAAAAAGGCTGAAATTATTAACTCCTAATGCAAATCCTCAAACCTTCCCTCTTGTTTTGCAAATGGATAGATGACACTTCACACAGATTAGAGATATCTTGAATGTTTTTCATCCCTCTGGAGAGGAGTGTCACAGTGGCACTCAGCTGGAAAGGCAGGGAGTTGCCAGGCTCTCTGAGGCACAGAAAGTGTTACTGGAGTCCTCCTGGGCAGCTGCAATATTTCTGCCCATTCATCATCCTCTGCATTCAAAGGCCTCTGCAGCTCAGGAGATCTCCCTCCAAATGCACTTTTGGCTTAAATTGTTTCACCAGCAGAAATTAACAGCCTATGGTGAAGTGGGACTTAGAACAGAAAAAAAGAAGTTAGATATCCTGAACATGTCTGAAAATGTCACTTTTGATAAAGAGGACTGATCAACCAATTTCTTTTTTTAAACAATCTCCACCTGCTGGCAGTAGGTATGTTTCGACACTGCAATACAAGAGAATGCAATGAAAAGTACCTGACCTTGGAAACAGGAATTAATACAAATTTCAGAAAACAATGCCCAGAAAGGAAAGCTATACATACACACACACTCAATCTCTGTGGCTAACCAGGTCCACTGCTGGCAGCAGAGACCTGCTCTTCTAAGAAAAGGGAAGACCACGACTCAGTGGGACTAAGGAGGAAAAAAAAGGCAGACAAAAACCCAGACTGACATGGGCCCCTACTGCAATACCCCAAATCACTTCATTCTCAAATAGAGAAGATAATTAAATAAAACTGCATTTAGTAAAACGGGGAGAGACTTAAATATATTATTTTTGTTACAAAGTAGTTTGGAGAGTCTAAAAGCAGTTACTATATCAGTTTAGTCTTTGAACTGTTGAAACAAAGGATTAGTCTCATCCCCTTTTGGCCACTGCTCTTGCAGAGCAGCAGTCTCAAAATATCATGTATCAACATAAACAAATAAAAATGCATCCAAAAGTGAAAAAGCACATCCAAATGTATCTAAGTGTCTTCAGAAATATCAGGCACAAATTCAAGAGAGAACAGACTGGTTTTTGATAAACTGATACATAAACTTCTGACTGTATCCAGAAAGTGCACAAATGGAAGATCCTGGTATACAGCTGGAGAAAAAAAAAAATAAGAAGTTAAAGTTTCTAAACCACAAAATAACATCTGCTTACATATGTGGTGCAGTTTCGAATATGTTCCTGTGAGAGCTCCCATCTTTACATACTTATTGCGCAGAGCTTCTCCATAGATTAAGAACAGCAATTTTCTGAAGAAAGTACCATGATGGAGAGTCAAGGCTAAATTCTGCTCAGCTCCAATGGTAGTTGGAGGAATTCACTACCAACTTAATCCACCTCACCAAGCAATTTCATGAAAACACTTCCAACATAGACAAAATGGAAAGTGTACTGACATTCCTTACTTCCAGTGGTCTTGATATCAGCCTTGTTTGACTAGATATTTAAAATCAGTTATGTCTGTACACATTAGAATTTGTTTGGAAACATGAGTATGGAAAGTAACTTTCAAAGTTATAGCAGAGTTTAGGCAATATATGGTGCCTAACAAGCATGCTTGGGACAATAAATCAATCAATTAAGCCACGTCCCAGAGATCTGTTCTTTCACTTGACCTCAAAGAGCAGGTACCTGTTCCCTCCTCAACAACTGATGTGGCACAGCAAAACACCCCAACCCTTCCCTAGCTGCACTGAGTAATATTTATTAACAATTGCTAACAGGAATAGTAGGTGTTTGAAAGAGAACTAATTAATTTAAGGATGTGTAAGAAGTTACAACACATGAGACTCTAAAAATCTTACCTTAATGTACAGGTGCATACAAGTCTATATGTTCACCTGCATGTGGCCAGTAACTTTGTCATGAGCAAAATTACACACTCAGTTGTATGCAATCAGATCATAAAATGGAAATTCTCAGTTTTCCACTCAAATACCATTGGAAATCCCTATTTTTGTAGTAGAGAGGGGAAAAAATCCCAACACTCAAGAAACTAAATTAAAAATCCTCATAGAAATAAAAATTAATTTGCTGAATATATTTTCAATAAATCCTTCAAACCCATGAAACACAAGTCACGCCAAGTCTCAAAGAACTTTTAAAAAGCACTTTACAAACTCCTTTTGATCAACGTTGGAGTCAAAAAACCCACCTACAAGGTCAGCAGTAGGGAACATCAAGAAATACAGGGGCCACACAGAAGCACTTGCCTACACAGACAAAACAAATACAACACATATAAGATTTCAACACATTTTCAAGTCTTTTTAGAGTTGGCAGAAAAATACATGTTCCCTTGAGTCTCATTGAAATTATAAACTTTACCCAGGCCTCAGCTTTGAGTCTGTTGAAATAACTGTGTTTTCCATAGTGTATTTTGTGTTGACTACAAATGTTGGAAAAAAGTACATATGCTCTTTCCTTTTTATTTTTTTCCTTTTTCCTCTTTGCTGTCCAAGTCAGTAGGTGAACATATGGGACTATGCAAAGAACAAACTATCCCCCACTGTGGAAACTCTAAAACAAACACATCACAATGTAAGTACTAGAGATAAAGAGCAGTGACTACAATCAAAATTAAAAAATTGGAGTTAAACAGAAGGCAGAAGCCTGTCAGGCACCAGTCCCAAAAGCAAAATAATTTAAGAGCCAACCCATTGCCCCACCCATCTACCAAAAAAAGCCCAGGGTGGTAACTATATAGAGCCAGACAGGAATCAGAAAAAAACCAATAACCTATTTACACATACAGAATACTGTGGAGAGGTTAATACTGCTGTGCAAGTGAACATACTAAGATTAGAAGCTTAGCAGAGCATCTTTCTAGGCAACCCAGATATTTAACATACTATGGCAAGATGCTCCACAAACAATATTGCTGAACAATTTGAAACTTTTAAGTTGCTTTGACAGAATTGGAGACAAGCAGTTTTCTTCATTTGTTCAGGTATTTTCATCAGCTCATTGGCAGTTGTGAGAAAAAGGATGTCACTCACAGAAGTGTGTTAGCTTTGTGCACTGGAAGGCTTGCAGGATATATTGATAACTTTTGTGAAGGTCAGGATTAGAAAATATGGGAATGAAGAACAGGACAAGACCTGTGCACGTTGCACAATGTAAAATACATGTTTAGGTTTCATCTTAAAATTGTTTTTCTACCATAGCCCTTTATCATAATGGAATGATGCTTCAAAAAAAAAAATCACTGAAATTTCAGTCTTTAGACTCTATCAAAACTTCCCAGACAGGAGCCCATCCATTGGGATCCCAAGCCTTGACAAAGGTATTTCTTTTCAGAAATTCACAATTCAAATTTTTTGTTGCTCTATGATATTAAAACAAATATTCTGCTTTACTAAAGTTTGTAAGGTGATTTAATTTCCAGCACAGAGATCCTGGGTCATTCTCAAGTCATAAACAAGTATGCCTTAGTAACAATATTTAGTGAGCTAGGGATGGGATTCACATCACCTAACTTCAGCAGCTAAAACCTCAAGGATTCATTCTTAGGATGGCCCTTTGGATAAGACCAACTACCCTTGGAGACACTCATCACATTCCACTGACTGGAGAAGAACCTAAAAGCTAAGGGGGATGAGCATCCCTGATGAGCTTTGCTTCCCTGACTAATGGCTAAGTCAGACAGAGCCTAACCTTCAGATGGCTACAGTTAAATGAAATGTGTTCCTCTCTAAATTTCAACCTAAGCCAGTGTTGTACTTTGCTGTACAAAGGGGGCTACACTTCAGCTGTAGGTGCAGATTGGGCAGCAGCTCCAAAAATACCTCATTTACATAAATATCTAACTGAAGAAATTGAAAAGCTGCAGTAAAATGTGGATTATTACTATTATTATTTCCCTAGAGGTTTTAAAATATCTTTCTTTCTGTACATTTGGCTGGGAACTATGATCACTGATCAGCACATGAGTTCATAACATCTCACTGAAGTTACCTCCAAATACCCCTTTTATTGCAGTTTATTAATCACATTTAAAACTCCTTAACCATGTAAGAAAATTACTTTGGGCTTAAATTTCAGTACAATTACCTTTCAGTGGCTGAATTTCCAGCTTTGAGATTTAAGGGGATTTTCTGGATTTTAATGCTTTTTTGTACATATGTGCCCTTAGCATTACTGTACTGTTATGCCGTAGGAAATGAGGGACTTGTACTTAGAGAACACCAGCTTCTTGTTAAATTCAATCAGCAGACAAACAACTGTGTCTTTGTCACAGAAGCCCAAGTTCAAATGCATAAGGATCAGATAATGAAGAAAAAAATAATCTTGTATGACACAATATGCTTTCACTTTATTTAAGAAGTGAATGCACAAGTATCTAAATCAGATGTTCTGGAAGCAAAGCAGTTTAAATGAGTGTATTTTATAGCCTAAAATATGCTTAAGCAGTTGCATGTTTATAACAGCATATACCACATTAAAATTAAGTTAAAATCAGGTTTTTTGTGTAGTCTTAAATATAAAAGAGAAGAAAATAAAACTAAAAATTAAGCTCCAGAAATCATTTTAAAATTTAAGGAAAAGGGGTTAAAATAATCAGACTTCATTTTCAGAAACAAATTACCATCTCAACATCCTTGTCTTTTATGTTCTGAATATGTAACAGGAAGTGGGAATTGTCAGAGGTATGTTCAACTATGCCTAAATTATAGCTATAAAGCCAGCTAGCCTAGTTGTTAGAGAACTTCTAGTTAGAACCTACTCAGATTACATGCAGATAATAAAAGGAATTAAGCTAGGAAGCTGAAGGGGTTTTTTGCCCAAGTTATTTAAACATGAATCCAATTACCGAACTTTCATGAAGCAGCTGTCTCACTCCATTCAGTTTTCCCTAAAACAAAGATGATATGGCTGTATCACAGTGCTGAACAATCCTGAATTAATGTGGGCAAAAGAAATCTCTTCTACAATATTCAGCTGTGGGAGGGGGTGTGGAAGAACCCCTTTTAACATAATAAAAATGATGATGATATAATGAATAATTATTATGGGATTTTATAGCTGGAAGGCATGGTAGTTATTTCAAAGCCATTTGTAACCAACAGCCTTATAAAAAGCTAGAATGTATTACATATGTGCAGAAGGTAATTGTGAGCATGTATTAAATCCCAACATCTGAAACAACCAATGTATTATGTTTGATACTACAGTAACTACTGCTAGATGAAAAAAGTGAATTTACAAATACCTAAACTAATTCATAATCAGCCCTTTTTGAAAGGAGAAATTATGACTTATAAATAAACTTTCATGACAGGAGATCTCTACTGTCCTTCTCTGACGGCTATATCATTCCCTTTCAGCATCAAACTGTTTTTTTGGTGAAATGCAGAACCTCCAAAGGTATTGCCAACACTTAAGATATGGGAGAATGGGACCCTAAATATACAGATCCTGGGTTCCTGTGATAAATAAAAGAGCAAGCAATAACATTTCTTTCTTCACAAAACAAACAAAAAAAAAACTATGAAGGAAAAATAGATGAAGCAACATCTAAGTTTGCAGTTTGTATAACAGCCTTGAAATGCATGGGCTACTTCACAGAGCAAGAAGAACTGTTCAGATTTTTTTGCTTTATTTCCCTTGCTTTATAGCAATATCAGCAATTCCAGTAAGTTTTGAGGAAACTGTTTTACTTCATTATCACAAGGCAACATTGTGATATCACTCAAGAAGTGGTCCATATGCCTTCTCTGTCTCTCCAGGATTTAAAAATAGACCCCCGCTGCTGTTACTCCCATGTAGCAAAAGAACATTTAGGTTGGTAAGTGATCTCCCTGTCTTGATCTCTGCTTGTGAGCTTTATCATCTTATTTCCCCCACGTTGTTTTGCTGACGAGGAGCAGAGAGTGGCTGGGCAGGCATCTGACCTCCAGCCAAGGTCAGCCCACCGTGCTCAGACACATGCAGCCATCCTGAGAGGGAGTGTGAATATCCATGTGGACTATGGAAGTGGGAGATGCATCTGAACATGGGGCAGTTGCTTTGAAAAGAACTAAATGCTCTATGACTTTGAGAGGGTCAACTACATGTAGCAAAACAGTTCCTTTCAAAATCAGTCTACTTTTTTTTAAGAAAAAAAAAGCTCAGCATTTCATGGAATTAATAATTCAATATTAAAGAGATTTTGAATGAAAATAACAAAAAGATTGATATTTGTTAGTTTTTCAAAAGAATCTTGGAAAAGACAATTTTTACATGCTTGTTTTCTAAATTTTTTAATTTTGACACCTCAACAGAACATAGTAAGAACTTCAAAAGTATGTAGTAACTCCCTCATATGTGCTCACATATTTACAAATATACACATTTACATACACTATTTTGAAAAGCACAAATCATTTTAATTCAAAACCAGATTATTATCTTCCTGTCTAGGCCCTTTTAATAGAGCCATGGCCTTTGTTTTTACCAAAACACGCTTGTCTTTTTAGCATTCACCTATGTGAACGTCCAGAATTCCTGCAATCAACTTCCATCGATGGTTTCTGCCTGCCCCCTAGAAGATGTGTTGGTGCCACTGGGCAATTTTGATCCACAGAGCAGTAGACCCAGACAGGTTTGAATGGAGAAGCAGAATATCCTGGTGTGATCTGGCTGTGCACATTTCTCACCAGCCTGTGCCCAGGAGTGCAAATGAAGGAGGGCAAATTGCTGCGGTTTTCAACATGCTCCCCATGGCAATATTGATCAAGAGTCCAGGGATCTGATTTTCAATATGCAAGAAGAACATAGGCTAGGCCAGGCAGCACACATGTACAGTCACTGGGTTTGGAAATACTCCCAAGCATAAGCACAATTTTCGGGCAAGGGGAGAGGGAGGGGAAACAGAGGGGGGAAGGAGATGCAGGCCATCAAACCATTTAAATAATGTGGCTGTAGGCTAGCTACCCATTAGTATTAGTTATTTATAACTCAGAAGTTATAAACAGAGCTGTTTTATTAAAATGCTTAACCATGAAACAACTTTTAAGAAATAGTCATTAATATTTGCATATCACAAATTGTTACTGATACAGGAAGATTGCATTCCATATTCCTGTGTTCCTAGATACATCTACTATTCTAGTCTTCATTCTGAAGGAGCATAAACTAAGGTATGCATTGAAGCTATTGTTTTAAAATGCAAGTGACATACTTGAAAAGCTGCTGCTTGTTCAAAATTAGTTCTTCCTCATATGCAAGGATATTGCATTTTAGTTTCCAGGAATGTAAAGGGACAATGCAACCAACACTGATGCCTGTTCATTGTAGCAATATAAACTATATTCCTGTTAGTTTGAATCCATTAATGAATTAATCTTTGTCAGAAGAGTGTCTATAAAGGAGGTTCTTAAAAGACCCTAAGGACATTATAGCACTGATGGTTTACCATTATGTGGTATAACAAAGTTTTACTTAACCAGTTCTAAAAGCAGACATATGGAGTCCATTAAACCCCTCTCTTTTTTGTGGTGTAATTCTGAATGGCTGTATTATACTCTTTAAAATATGGATTGTAACTTCCACCACCAATTAATGAGAGTTCTACACAGTGCATGCAATTTATAAGATGCACAAACTTTGTCCATCAGCACCTAAAACTTAAACACTCTTGAGAACTGTATTTCAGTTAACTGTTACAAATAGAAGGTTAACATGATGAGAGCCGAGCAACTTTGACACTGATTAAGTCAGAGACACACAATTTTGTTGCTGTTAAAGTCAATGAATAGGTACTTCTCCTGTAAATCTCCTGATATTTTGAGGAGTTTTAGGTTTGTTTTTTTCAAATGTATAAATTGTTATCCTCTGTCACACATGCATAATCATTCTCAACCACAATATTCCCAAGTAAAGAATTTCCATTTAGTTCTTAAACAAATATTTTAAAAAAGAATCTCACATATGAAACTAATCAACTCAACTGATTTCCCTTCCATAATAAAAACTCCCTTCTCCACTGTTCCTTCCACTTGCTGCCACATTCTACTCCCTTACGTTAGCATTATCTTTTACCACCTTCATTTCCTTATTTATACTCTTTAGTATTAAAGATTAAAGTATTTAGGCCTTGATCTTACATGTGGTTCCTGAATTCAGTGGAGTTCATCACAGACCTACAAACTACCTTGCACTATACCTTACTTCAAGATAAGGGTTATAATAAACAAACCCAAGAGGCAGAGAACAAAGGGCAGACTCAAGATTCAAGGGACTGTGTTCCTACCCCAACAAGGAACAGCATGGAATTAAAGTTTAAGAAATATTTAGAAAAATATAGCTGCACTGCACCTGTATGAATACATATATATAAATATGGACTGTCAATCAAAATGTATGTCAACCAAAATTACAGCAGAGGGTAACTAAAAGAGATAAGCACAGGAAAACTTCCTTATTTTTATTCATCCCTTTATTGCTATGAAATGTAGTTAAAATGCTAAGATTTAGTAAATTGCTCAAGCAGTTAAGAAGGAATATTTTCAAAGTTATAAATGGAAGTAAAGGAACTAACTCTGTTACTGACAACTACTGACAACTACAAAGTCCATACAACCACCAAATTCAACTTAACATACACTGAATACCAAGAAGTTTGAGCTTTTGCTAGCAGCTCCAAGAGAATCTGAAAGTCCCCAAATAAAAAAAGCATCACACAGATGCTGGCAGATACATTGAAGAAAATGGGAGGGAAGAGAAGACCACACATTCCTGGCACTGGAACAGACAGGCTGCTCACAGAAGTTACGGATGGCCCATCCCTAGAAGTGTTCAAGGCCAGGGTGGACAGAGTTCTGAGCAACTTCTGAAAGGTGTCCCTGCCCATGGCAGAGGGGTTAAACTAGATGATCTTTGAGGTCCTTCCAACCCAAGACTTTCTATGATTCAAGACTGACTGTTTTTCTCACATGCCAACCTGCAGCCTGTTAATTGTTACAAGGTCACAAAGATGAGGACGTGCAAAGTTCTTTACTGGGCAGATCCACGTCCCACTGAGCCCATCATCTGCTCAGTTCACATCAGGAGGAGACCAAGAGCAGGTGATCATATCCTGGAAGATGTTGGTGGTTAATACACATCACCTGTTAAACATTACAAGCACAGCCAAACTTAGATGAATGTAAGGTTCCCAATTAAATGTTTAAATCATACTATCACCTGCACTTCATAATGACACTTTTGCAGCTTTTTCATTCCTGCTTTGGCCTCATTGGCTTATCCTGAATATGAAGGAGAAAGATCCTCTCCACCCAAGAGAATGAACCCAAGAGAATACTTTCCTTTGAAAACCAGTTCTTACACTTTATCTCCTTTCTCCAGTTATGAAACCTTGGATACTTAATACAGCAATCATATAACCAAGAATTAAAAATCAAATATAACACAGAGCAAATATTCTCAGATGAGTCACTGTACTCTCTACATTCTCGATTTGTTGGTTTCTTTGCTGAGCAATCATCAGCTAATTACTGGGCTAACTATAGAACACCAAAATAGTTACATCTGCTCAGACACAGCCACGAAGGAAAGAAAAGATTTCTCATTTCATACTTGAGTTAAAATGAAAGTGTACATAATGATAGCTTTCAAGAGATCTCATTACAACTTTGCTTCAGCTATTCTTGATTTTTGACACAAGTATGTCCTTTATGTTTTTGAGAGGACTTCACAGCTCTAGTAACTAATGCCATAACCCTACCTGCAGGGTACTCTCCCAGGTCTTGTAATACATTTGAGCAGCTTTGGGTTCCCCAGTTCAATATCTGGAAAATTCCAATAGATCAGGTAACATTACAAAAACAGAAACAATCCTTCTACAGAACATTTGGTATGACTTTTTTCATTGCTTTTGCATCCCCCACACATAAAGTGATCAAGGAATAGCAACAGATGCTACCATGGCTGTTGACTGGTCTTTTAGACATAAAAGTCTACCTGGTGGACAGGACAGAGCTGGCCACCATACAGCAGCCTGGGATTCATAGCCAAGATCTCCATACCCAGGAAGCTTTCTGGAGTGTCCTCCACT
This sequence comes from Camarhynchus parvulus, assembly GCF_901933205.1. Classification (NCBI taxonomy): domain Eukaryota; kingdom Metazoa; phylum Chordata; class Aves; order Passeriformes; family Thraupidae; genus Camarhynchus; species Camarhynchus parvulus. Next base: position 133,849,091 of record NC_044572.1, read on the forward strand.
GCATCAGCAAGCTGTTAAAATCATCATTGTATCAACACAGAAATGTATCTCTCCCCACTGACAGTTGTTCAAATGGTGCATTTGGCAAGAGTACTTGCCAAAAAGGCGACTGGCTTTTGTTCAAGGAAAGCAATGCAACACGGACAACAGGCAAGCAAGTCATGCTGCAACAGCAGCTTTTAAAAGTAGCAGGGGAAAACAAATACCCTAAACTTTTTTCTGAGGGTTCTCATCTTTTTTTTTTTTTTTTAATGAACTATAAGAGGAATCTGCTACTGTCACAGCACAGGTAGGGCTGCTGGTGGATATTCAGTTTCCAATTATTTGTTACAACACAGCTGAGAGCAATTAGACAGTTTACATATGACTGGTAGGAGCCCAGTGCACATTATGTGGACCATCAGGTCCTGCAGCCTAAACACAGTTCTTGATTTAATGGATAAATGAATTTTGCTAAACCACTTCAAATAGAGGAATGTTTTCTGAATCTGTGTGCAGGCTGTTAATATAGTTCTATGAAGTCTCATTCCAAAGAGATCACAGCACACTTTGTCAGATGCAATAAAAACTGCGCCCCAAAATCCCACACCAGTGAATTTGGTACTGTTTTCTGGGGCTGCTTGTAAGCTTCTAGACTGACATCTTGTTTGGCAATTATTTTTCTTTTCACTGAATGATACTTTCTATGATAGTTGTCTGCTTTTCATGGAAAAGGTTTGGGGTTTTTTTTCCTATTTCTTTGCCAAACCTCGACCACCAATAGAAAGCACCTTTTTGTTTTTCTTCACCAAGTACACTGATTCCTTCACTCTTTTTCCACATTCTGTCCTGTGGAAGCATAGTGTTCTTGGTCCTAAAAGAGAGGTCTGAGGATTAAGAAAGAGACAAATTAAGAGATACAGATTTACTCTATCTCTTACTGCTCAATTGCCAGTGCCATGGAACCTGTCTGATTCTTACAAAAGCCATTAATGAAGAACTGAAATTTCTGCTATGCTGTCTCTTAAGAGGAAGAAAATAATATAGCACCACACTAATGCTATACACTAATTTTGCTGCATTATTAAATCAATAATTAATTTCTCATTAATTTGGTTATTTCAAAAGAATATCTCTTCCATTTATAAAAGGACTGTTCTTTCACTTATGCAAATGTACTAAAAATATGTCTGGCTTGGAAGCCAACACACAGAAATATCTTCAAGACAAACTCCATGGACTAGAAAGGGAAACTTTATAAAAAAAAACATGATGACTTTCAGTATAAACAATACAAATCTCTACAGCACACAGTGGGCTTGATGTAGTCTGGGTGAAAGAACCTATTTCAGGATAACAGGTCTATTTCTGGACTTCTAAAACTTTTGAAACACCACAAATCACCACTGTAAGCAGTTGCGTGAGCAGGCAGTCTGGTCCTGGGGCACCTGGTGCAGAGACCCTGGTGGGGCCCAGCAAGGAGCTTCAGGTTTCTGCAGGGCTGGAGTGGAGGCAGTGGCTGAGCTGAGCCCTCTCTGCATCCTGTCCTGTGCCAGAGGAAGGGCCTGTCCAGGAGCAAGTGCTGAGGGACAGGTTGTCTCCTGGGGCAAGTCCAGCTTAATAGAGTGGGATTTCTGGAGGAGCAAACATCTCCTGAAAGCAGCTGTGAGCTGTGAGTCCAGCCCACACATTTTGTGCACCATGTGGGAGCTTGAATTGATTTAATCTGGAAAAGAGGATCTAAAAAGGAGTCTAAGCTGTCCTTGGCACCAAGTGAAAATTTTGTTAGGGTTGGTCCATGTTGGCCATGTTTCCAAGCTCTCCATGGCTGTGCCAGATAAGATGGAAAAAGGCCGGGGAGCTGCTGGACAATGGCTTACACAGGGAAGTCCAAGCAAGCGCAGAAATGTATTGCTGAGTTTAGCAACAGAAATGGAAGAACCACTAATACCAATGAAAACTTGCATATTTCTCATAGCCATGGTAAGGAAGAATTGGTACTGGCTGCCCAAGGAAGCATTTGAGTCCTCATGCCTGCAGGTATAGAGAAAACATGCAGATGGGGCGTTTAGGGGTGTGGTTTAATGGTGGACATGGCAGTGCTGGGTTAACAGCTTGACTCACTGATATTTGAAGTATTTTCTAAGGCAAATAACTTTATGATTCCATTATATAATGAGGACTCAATCAATATTCTCTCTTTCACAAATTTCAAGCAGAAGTCTAATATCTTGACAATCCAAGAGGAAAACAGTGCATGGGAAAATTAAAACTGTATTCAAAGACTTTCAAGCTTCCTTTCCACGTGCATGCTCCCCACAGATAAGATACAAACATTCCAATGTGGAGACTAGGGTTTGGAGGCTGATTTTCTTCACTGAGCAGCTCATTCATTGGCAACTGAGACCACTACCATCCCTTCCAAAATCCTCATAGCAGAAGTTATGGTATCATTAAGAATTCATTCTTTCTCACTTTTTAAGTGATCTGAGCAACTCTCAGATTAAATTTGGGAAGGAAAACCAATCCCATATTAAAAGATCATGGCAAAATAGAACAGCTTGGATTTACTGCTTCATAGACTAGAATTACTTTTTATTATTTTTCCCAATGCACAAAAAGTAGCCATTCTCATAACTGAGGAGTCTTTTTCTTCTGTAAGATTTACTGATTAATTCTTCTCATATTCTTTAATTTGCCCTGTTACTTGCTTCAATGAAGAATACTGAGCTGAAGGTAATAAAGGTACTGGTCCTGTCTGTTTAAGCTGCATCCAGCCAGATGCAACAGGCATCAACATCTAACGTCAAACAGTTGAAATTTCTTAAGGTCTTTTGCTCTTAAACCCAACACAAACCAATAGCAGATGAGCCTTGTCAACAATTTGCTAGTTGCTTAGTACACTCCAACTATCATGTTCTAGGCTGCACACTACATATCTGGTTGGCATTAAAGTGCATAATGAAGAACATATTTGCATCCTGTATTTTTCCAGTTTTAATCACTACATTACAGGCTTAACAGGCTTACAGTTCATGTCAGGAGCCAAATTGTTCTAATAAAATATAAAGCATTTATCTACTGAAAGGCTGAAAAGAGCAAAGTTTGTTTATTGCCAAGTCTGAAACAATGCTAACTAGAGCGTGTGTTACTTAATCTCATTCATGCCCATAAGATTTTACATGCTAAGTCTAAGCTGAATAAATAAAATTCAAAAACCTGAAGGAAATCCCATTCTCTTATTTTTATTGAGCATTAGTAACAAGCTTGCCTCTGCACTGGAAATAGCCTGTTTTCCAGCTCACTTCAGCTACATCTAAGGCACCTAAGGCTAAGGTAATCTATAATCTATGTGAAATGGGAAAACTACTGGGCAAATAAGCAAAGGAGAACAGTCCTACCAGAACCCAGGAAAAGCACTGGATAAGCACAACTTCTTCACAAACACATCCAACTGTGACAACATTTCATCTGACACTTGTAAACCAATGGTGATATTCTCATTCCACCCAGGTCAGCATAAGATGAGCAATTCATCTCACAGGGCCAGAATTCTCCCTATATCTTTGCCTTAAGAAACTTATTTTGCTTAATTTAAGCAAATTGAAATACTATGCACTAAAGTCTGATCGTGAGATTCTGACCATTGTGGTGCTTCTAGGAAGAAAGCTTCCAAAGAACATGCCAGATAAAAGCACTAAAAGAAGAAAACATGTAGTGCTAAGGAAAAGATCTTCCAGGTCATAAATATGCAAACAAAAAAAAAGCATGTAGCAGAATGCAAGCAAAACCAAAATACTAGACAACAGAATTTAATTTATTTCTCAGATGTGCAGAGTCTTCACCATTGTAGAGCTGCTGCAAGACTATGCAAGGAGCAAATGTCCCATTTTCCAGAAAAAGTAATGTGGATACAGGACATTTTCTGAACAACTTGACCAAGGTCACATATGCTGAGAATCAGATGCACCTTCTGTGCATCTGAGAGAGTTCCTTATCACTGCAGTCATCCTGCTCTGAATATTTAGCAAAAACAAACAATCATTGCAAAACCATAATTCATAGAACTCTTTAAAAAACCCAAATTACTAGATTTAAAAACTTCAAAAATTCCTATGAAGTTATCTTCCAGGACAAAAATGAACCCATGAAACCACTCTCAATAAGGACAGGTATTTTGGATGTTGGGAGACAAGAAGGTGGAATTTCAAATAAATATGGAAATTTTAGCAATATGCTCTGAGAAAATTCTGGATTTGCAGGCAAACAAAAGAGTTCATAGACACTTGGACAAACAGAGAAGGAAGAATAAATGTTATTTATGTTGCCATAGCCACACGTGGCTGAGAAGAGGAGCAGAAAACAATTTAACTAGAAAGGGGAAGATAGAAAAGCAGAATAGGTGTCTTTAAACATAGTAGAGAAACACTGGATTTAAAAATTAGAACTCTGAAAATATGAAAGTATCTGATTTAGAAAAAGATATATGAAAAAGACAACTCAAACTGAATGTTTCCACACTACACAAACCTACACTTAGCTGCAGGATATCACTTGAATGCAATCCAACATCACTGAGCTTTATACCCTGCTTGTACTTGCCACATTCAAAACATCCACCAAATCTTCTGTCATCCTGCCTGTTGTCAACCCCAGGCACCAGAGTCTGAAAGTTCAAAGATGATGGAGCAGACTTAGAAATCTTGTACTAGAACAGATGGAGCATATTTGCTTTTCAGATATATTCATATTGCGATCTCCACATCTTGCAGGAATACTATTAAAAATGAAATTAAATGTACTAGCTTCTGTATTTCAGATCCACTTAAATCACAGCAGGCTTGGTGTCATCCTGAAAAATGACACTTAATGACTACTGGGCTTTTTTAAATTCAAATGAGAACTCCCTCATAAAGAAGATGAAAATATATTATATTTATTTACCTGTGTACTCGGAGTGCTTACCATTCAGTACATTTGAAGCAGAAATTAGAATTAGTATTTGGCAAGGGCCAAATGATGATTTTTTTTCATGATTCCATGGAAATGCAAATACTGTCTTAAAAACAGACAGGTCATATGTTTCTAAAAAACTAAAAGCTACTTGGCTGACATTACACAGTTTGCAATGTGAATAATGAAAGACTGGAGAATTAAAGAAAAGATAGTGGAAGCTCTGAGGAGGAAAAGACAAAAATGGTATCTTCTTTTCTTATATTCTTAATACAAGAAATACACATTTCTTAATTTTGGGTATACCTTAAATTTTTAAAGCTAAGTTTCCACTTTCAAATAAGGTAAATTTAGTAAAGTGTCCAGCTTAGTAATTCTAACTATGGGCCTCTTTGAGACATCTTCATTTCACAGCCCAGTTCTGAGGTATCTGATAACATAGTTATCTCAGTTTGGAAGGAAATAAAATATAATTTGGGGAATTTTTTGAGAATACATAGATTCTTCATATAGCAATTAAATCAGACTACTGGAAATACCTACCTTCAACGGAAGAGCTCCATCCTTTGTATCTGAAAGTTTAAATGTCAGGATAAAACCCCATTAAATACTTTCAGACACTTACCTAGTAATGAAAAGAGGCAGTAGTAGTTTCTGCACCCCACAGAGCGCTGATGCAGAGTCAAACAGATTTTGCTATCTCAGTTCTGATAGACATGACAGCACAAAAGGCTTCATATTAGATAGAGCAAGCACTTTCTAAAGCTCCTAAATCATTGCCATGAATGCATTGTTCTACATGCTGGAGAGTGATCAGTCAATAAACTTGGAGGCAGGAAACTTATTTATGTGCTTATTATCCTTCATAATAACCATGTAAATGCCTAGAGATTAACACTCTAGGACCTGTTAGCCGTGCATATCACTGATATAATTTAAACTGCACTGTGATAAAACACTACCCTCTACACCAGAGGTACTGAGGCACTGAAGAGAAAGACAGATCTGCAGTAGCTGCTTGAGCTGCACAACATTTATTTAAGAAAAACAGAGGGAGGATAAAAACTTGTAGACACACATGCAAAAATCTGTTATGGGGTGGTGGGGTAGAAGAATCTGGTTTTAAACACACTGACCAGCTCTGTTGGTAAGAGAACCAGGCACCTTGGATTCAAATTTCATGCTCTCACCACTAAACCACAATCCCTGCAGAGCATTTAAGTAAAGCTGTAAAATGGAACATCAAACAGCAAATGCAAAGCTCTAGGATGTACTTGAATATTATCAAGAGCATTCAACTAATCAGATTTCTTCTTAGCTAACAATACACAAACAAAATAAAAATTATTCCACACAGTAGAGTATCATGGGGATCTCTACATGATTACTACAAGGACAGTGTTTATGTTACAAGCTTAGAATGAACGAGAAAAAAAACAAGAAACAAATAAATAACAAGCAGTGATAACTTTGTTTGTGGCTAAACAAAATGGTGAAATCTTAGTTACAATTTCATAATTTAGTGGTATGAGATGCAAATGCAAAAGAAGGTTAACTCTAAATAGTTCTGACCTTAAATCATTGCAATATAAGTCTCTTGAGAGACATGCTATTCCTCCACAGCACTGCATTTCATTGTGTGCTTTTTCTCATTACATATCCACCAAACTTAACTGTGACTTAAGGTATTTTTAAGATCAAGCCCATGTTATGCTGATCTCCAAAAATATAAACTCAATTAACATTTTGTATAGAAAAAGAAACTCTGCAACAAAAATTTTACACTGAAGTCTTTATACTGAGCAAAAGCATTGCTCACTCCAGCAGCAGTCAATGCTTTAGAGGAAGGGATCTGAAACCTCCTGTTGGTAAAGGCTAATTCATCTCCCAACTAAGAGTATTCCCAGTCCCAGTGATATTCAAGTCTATATCTAGAACCATGAGATTAGGTAATTCCTCTAAAAAACCCTATAATTTTAATTAAAAAATTGTATTTTACCTACTTTACCTTTCAATAGTCAAATTTCAGATTTAGCAGGAATGGCTATAGGGGCCTGCTGTGGTGAACATCTGCCTAGCTGCATGATGTTGGCACAGTCATTTAATTTTCTTCAACCCCTATCCCAGCTCTGTAGCAGACTTGAATAAACCAAGAACTTGTGACTTTTTTTTTCAGAGTTACTAGGCATCTCCAGTTGTCACTCTTTTACTTCATTTTGTAACCTCAGGACTCCATTTCCGCACCTCTAAGAGACGCCCATCACTTCAGAGAGGTGCACGGGAAAGCACTCTGAGCACTCTAAAGCACTTTCACAAATCAGAAGAACACCTGATTTTCAAAGACACAATCACAGTAATCATGTTATTAAGAATAAGGCCACTGGGTTTGCTAACACCACACAATCAGAAAGCAAATACCATGGTGGATGAAGCACCATTGCTACCAACTACTCCACTGGTCTTCTCTTGGAATTGGAAGTGTCAGTGCATGTATTTTTTTGAAGCTGTCCACATCTATGGATATGAACTACACATGTAGCTGCTTATCATCTAGAGCGCATACACTGAGCTCCCAGCAAAGATAAAAGCAACAGAATGCAGATGAAAAAAATGTTGACTTTAGTAATTAGAAAAAGCCAGCTGCAGCTAATAAGGAGAAGGAATGTTAAACTGAGACCTTTTTTTTTAAACTTACTGCATCTGAGACACAGAAGCCAAGTAAATCACTGGACTCTTTCACTCTATGACTGCTGGTAGAGAACTGTGCATAGAAAAACTACTGTAGTTGATCTGGTAGGAACACAAGCCCTAAATGGAGGTCTTCATTCAGGTCAAGCTTTGGCAAATTCTAATCCTTCTCAGGTGACATTACATGTATTCAACCACATCCAGTTGATCTCTTCAAATATTTTCCTTCCTCTCCTCCTTAAGCCTTCCAGAGCGTGTTTAAGTAGCACAGACTAATGTTATTTTTACCCAATGAGCCTCATGTTACATCAGGCTCAATACACAGCAGTTTCACTTAGTTACTGCTTGGAAAGCTGTTAGAGAAAAGCCCTCTTCCAAAGCTGAAATAAACCCCTACATATTGATGCCACTGCTAATTACAATAACTGAAATAAAAGTTGAAAGCAGTAAGACTTTTTCCAGAAGTCTGATGAAAGAGTTAAATTAAAGAGTTCTCAAATATAGCATCAGCAAGCTGACAACAATATCCCAGAGCAAGCACCATCTCAGGAATATCCACTGTGCCCGAGAGAGATTTACATCACCCCCAGATTTACAACAAAATGAGGGAGACCAGAGTTAGGTCTAGTATCTTAATTATTACATTCACAGTGCACTCTTTGGTATCTGTAAATATTTGAGTGAAGAAAAATGGGGGAGCAAGGAACTTGTGAGATGAAAAATCACCAGGACATAGAATCCCATTTTTTATGACAACCAGAGCCACTGCTAGATACCAAGAATTTTCTCTGGGATGATTTTAGTATTCCAACAACACTAAGGGGATTGTAACTGTGCATGATTCTGTCACTTATCCTAAGGATTCCTAAAGGGAATGAATTGTCCGTTTCCTCTCCACAGCTGGCTATTACTAAAAAGAAAAAAGCAGGCTCAAGCCAGGTACCCAATATATTTCCAAACTATCTTTCATAGAATGGCTGAAGTTAGAAGGAATTTCTGGAGGTGAAAAGAACCATTTGGTCCAATTACCCTATTCAAGTAGGGCCAGACAAATGCAGCTGCCCAGGACCACATGTGGATGACTTTTGACTATCTCCAAGGACAGAGACTCCACAACCTCTCTGGACAGCACATATCAGTCCTCAGTCACCTGCACTGTAAAAAAGTATTTCCTGATGTTCAGAGGGTACCTTCTGTGTTTCAGTTTGTGCTCATTGATTCTTGTTCTGTCACTGAGCACCAGGCAAGAGCCTGACCCTGACCTAATTGCAGCCTCCCTTTCAGGTACTTTGATGAGAACCCCTTTGTGCCTTCTCTGGGCTGAACAGTCCCAGCTCTCTCAACCTTTCCTCGCAGGAGAGATGCTCCAGTCCCTTAATCATCTTTGTGCTCCTTTGCTGAACTCTCTCTAGTGCTGAGGAGCCCAGAGAAGGACACAGCATTCAGCTGTGCTTCACCATGGCTGATAAGGGGGAATGATCCCTGCTGGCAATCCAGAACACCAGGAGCCTTCCTTGCAGCAGGGGAACATTGCTGACTCATGGTCAGCACAGCACCCACCATGTCCCCCAGGGCCCTTTCTGCCAAGCTCCTTTCCTGCTGATTGCCCCCCAGCTTCCAGTGATGTCTGGGCTTGCTCTTTCCCCGGCGCAGGGCTTTGAATGTCTTGTTGAACTTTGTGAGGTTTCTTTTGATTTCTCCAGCTTGTTGATGTCCCCTGGATTTGGAGTATTTTCCAGAATACTGCTGGCACAAGATGCAAATAACAAGATATTTTTAGCAGAAGAACAGACAGTATAATCCTCTTCTTGTACTCAAAGCTGAGAAAAACTAGATTCCCTTTGACACAATACACAAGTCTCTGTCTTGGGTTGCAGAGACCATGCAAAAGAGATGGATAGAGCATGTACAACACAAATGCAGAATAACAAAAAAAATGGTCTTTCTTGCTCAAAGAGATATGGATGAGGCTGAACACTAATCTGAAATGGAGAAAATAATTTTTTTTCTGCAAGTACATGCCCTCAGCACAGAGGGGATACATAATCCAGGGAATATGGCTGAATCTGAGAATCAAAACTACAGATCAGATACCCAACCTTGTCTGCCAATAAAAAGATTATTCTATGCCTCTTCTTCCTCTCCATGTGCCAGTTTTGTTTACCTGACTCCTTCAAAAGGAGTATATATATTTTTAGTACTCCACATGTGTACAGCACTAGACTAGGTGTTCTACAAGATCTGTTTACCTAAATATAAGATTTTGCAGATTTTCTTCTCAGTTTCACACCACACATTTTGCATCAAAGTCATAGTTGCTACTTCTATAAGAATCTCCATCAAAAAAACCAAACCAACTACAAAAAAAAAAAAAACAGAGTAAAGTGGAGTCAAAGTAAGCTTTACAGAAAACAAAAAAAAGGAACTTTAAACACTACAAAAAATATTGGAGATCCCTCTCATTTTAATTCCTAACTACAGCCATAAGCATCTCCTAAAACTGAATTCCAAAACAACTTTGAAGGTCACAGACAAAATTCAGCAAACTCCGTGACTAATAAAAGAATTATGATAACTACTTGTAATTCTGCAGTTCCATTATAGCTAAAAAGATAAATCATGACCCAGCGTCATCTCAGCATTAGCAAGATGCTGCATTCCAGCATACTGCAATAGTGCTGTAAGAGAGTTGGAAACAAAAGCACCTGTCTAGAAGCACCACTTCAATTAGATGCTGACATTATTTACATCCCTACTGCCATAACATTTCACACTGAATGTAAATGTTATGTTAGCATTTACAGAAAAGAGAAATTTATTTTCTGTTACTATTTTTATGGATGTATATAAATATGATGAGTATGTATATGAACATACACATGAACATACGAACCACAAGCTTTACACATAGGAAGACTAACAAAACAGATAGATTGGCTTCTGACATCCTGAAGGTACCCTCTTACCAGGGAGACAGAATTCCCAACACTGAACCATGTCAGGTAAAACCAAACCTATAATGTATAATAGTGACTGTACCCATGTACAATCAATATCTGCTGAACAACTTAAAAAAGACCAAGACAGATGCATGCAGGCCAGACATATTTTACACAGCCCAGGAAAGAAACTTAAGTTGAAGAACTGTCCTGCTGCCACAGGACTACATCACAACAGCAAAGGCACTGTTGCCTTTGCTACAAAAGGTGCCTTCCCTCAGATGTCCCTTAGAGAGTCAGCTTTCCTAGCGCTCAACAAAGCAGGGGAGAGAACACTGACCATTTTGGAGAAGATAGGAGAGCAAATTTAGAGGTAGAACCCCCTCCTGAGAATGTCCCCGGTGAAAGTACAACACATAACCTGATGCCAACTAATTAATAAGCAAGTGCTCTCTGAAATGCTCTTCAGGTTTAGGTTTCTTGCAAGACTGAAACATCTCAGATCAAAGGCTAGTTGTAAGTATTGCAAAATAACTACTAAAAGCTTTATTAAAACTGAAACCAGCAGCTGCGGTGTTGTGCTGTGAACAGAACCTCGTGTGCAAAGTGATTGTGCCAGCGTACAGCTACTCTTGCTGAGTCAAAACTGAACCCATGCCCATCGCATTATTAGTGTGCATTGTGTAAAATGAGGTGTGAAACAAGTCTGAACTAGCTCACATGAAGGGTCAAAGAACATGCCTGCTATGGGAAGGGAATCCAGGACAGATTTCTGATTTCTGCTCTGGTGACTTTAGTTCAGAGGCTGTCATGTCAGCAGGATCAGCACTGCAGGGCCTCAGCTCAGCTGGGATGCTCAAGTACCACCTCAATATAGATAAAGCAAAAGATGATGGAACTTTAGTGCCCATTCAAGAGAGTCACAGCCACATGCTTGGCAGTGGAAACACTGTCTAAGTTGGAAGGTTTATAATAAAAACATATGGTACCTACTAAAATTTTTGAGTAATTCCAGAAAGAAGAGCAAATCAGTAACATCTATCTTTAATAAGCACAGCTGCTGTTTCAGTTGTTTCCATCTTGCCCATAATGTTTTGGTATGGATGTGATGGGTGTTGTCAGTGCTGCTATACACGTGCAGATTAATCTGTGCATGCACAACAGCCATTTGTCTGATGTGGCCAGTTTGGGGTTTTTCTGGTATTCCAAAGGTGGCAACCATACGCTGAGAAGACCATACATTACTGCAGAGTATATGCTTGTGTGCAACATATTTCAGCCAGCATTTCAACTCAAAAAAGAAAATAATGTGCTTGGATCAGGAAGTTTTTATTTTATGGCAGCACAGCAATTCTCTAACACAAATACACTTGTCCCTTTGCAGTGTAAAAGCAGTGCAAGTCTTCCAAGATAAAAAGGCACAAACACTGTCTTCATTTCTGCACATGGTCTACTTTGGAGTTAGTGCTCATGCAACTGTCCAATGATTAAAAAAAAAAACCCTAAAAGCCAACATCACAAACATTACTTATCTTCCATGTCCCTTCCTCCACCTCGCTACATCTATGTTTGGGTCCGGTTTTCATCACAATGGAGAAAATCTTGACCACACTCACAAAAAAATAGACAAAATTTTCTGTAAGGTAAATTTGAGACTCAGTCCCTAAATGATATGCTTTTGATTATTTTTAGATTTAAATCCTAGAGAGAAAAAATATTTTTACAAACAGAAAATCACAGTAAAAGTACTTTCATTTTTGGTTCTGCGTTTATTGAACATGAGATTTGCCATTATCCTTATCAAATCACACACATAATTCCACTGAAAGTGTGGAGGTGGGGAGGGTGGTGTTTGAAACAAAATTACAGAACTGCATACCTCTTCTAAATATTCTGTGTGTAACTTGCAATTGCTTACATTTCCCTAGTTACATTCTTATGGCCATCCCATAAAATCAACAAAAAAAGAAGGAATGGAGACAACATTTCCTCACAGAAGGACAAAATCTTAGAGATACATCAAGTACTTGGCTCTACTGAAATTTGTATTTCAAAAAGAAATACATAACAGATTAATTACTGAAACAAAGAACATGAAAGGGTTTTGTACTTCTCACCAGATTTTAACAGATGGGATCTTTAAAACCACCCATCGATCACATAATCAAGGTACCTCAAATACTAATTACTTCTCTGCTTTCCCATAAAAATTAATCTCTTCCCCACATTATAGTTCTATTCCTTTTTTTGATATCCTTTTGCACTTCACAGTTTGCACATTCAAGTCCACAAACAAGAGGAAACTTCAGAAAATTTAACTGCCAATCTTTCATATGCTGTCCCCTAAAAAAATTTAAGCTTAAATTTGAATTAAATAACAAGCACTTGCATCAAAAGATAAGATTAAAGTAGAGCTATACAAGTTCACTGGAGTGCTTCATTCAAGGGTATTTAGGTAGAAACACAAGGATGAGACAGTGCCATCTCTACACATCCAGAAGATGCTAGCAGCTGCTCCATGGACCACAGTTAGACAGACAAAGGTCAGAGATGTGTGCAGCTCTTTGAAACCAAAGTGCTAAGAAATAGAAATCCCAAAGTAAGGGCATACAACTAAAGTCTCTAATCATTTCAGGCTCAGAGGAAAATCTACAGAGGAAAATATGATATTCCATCATTTCACAGGAGTTACGCTTGTCATCTCCATTCCATGTTCAGAACACAGGTTTCACACCAATTAGGTATTTTGAAATAGCATTATGTATAAATACCAATTTATTTTAATTCCTCCATCCCACCCACCCCCTCCACTGTAGCAACCTCATCAGAAAGGTGACATTAGAGTATCGGCAAACTTATGCTTTCACTCTTGCCTTTCCTGTGCTTGACACTGTGTTGTATCACCATCTGCCTTTTTGCGGCAAACACTGCAGAGACCACCACCCTGATCCATTTCAACTTAATTTCTCCTCAGAGTTTTGAAAAGTATTAGCAAAAATGGACAGGAGCCACACACAGAGAGAGTAGAGTGGCACAGCTGGAATTCAAGTCAGACTTAGAAGTGACCTTACTGCCCACAGATATGCAAGACTCAACAAGTGTAACACTGAAGTCTGATCAGTAAGTGGTCTTCATGGGTGGAGCTGCCTGGACAAAGCCATTGAGTAGGCAGGAAAGAGAGCTCTGCATCTGCCCTATGGTGCTCACCAGCAGCAAGATCCAACTGACGCTTCAACACCTCCCTTCCTAAGATGTCTTAGTTAGAATCCAAGTATTAAAATGTGATACCAAGTCTATTCCATCTTTACACCAAAAATTACTTGGGAACAGGTTTAAACCCACCACTGCTGTCCCAAAAAGTGATAGATTTACTCCTCTTGCACAAAATTTCTTTGCAGCACACTGACACCAAAGCACAACATCTGCTAAACACGTACTACAAATACGAGTATACAAACCATGGCAGCACCTAATTTCAGTTTCTAAAGCAGTCCATGATGAAAGGATCAAGCTGTTACACTTGTGCATTACCAACAGCCAATACTTATGAAGTCATGCTCTTCAATAAGAAAAGGATTAGCAAATACTTGGAGCCTAGACAAATACAGAAGGTTCTCCAATCGTGCCTGAACAAAACTTAGAGGTGGAAAGAAACGGCATGCTTGAGGAACTGAATTTATTAAAAAATAACGTGAAATTAAATCAATCTCTAATACAGGAGAGATAAGAACTTTCAGGGACTGTATCTGTTAAAGTTAAGAGTTGCACCAACATTTAATTTTAATATAGGTAGTGGATCCTTTCTCATTGAGGGCTGATTTCAGTTTAGTTCAGGGGCTAACACTGAAGACATGTACAGCTGAACTACATTTCAATTACAGATAAAGGAAATTAAGTAATTTTATATTTATTTAGCTAGAGGTATGCTTTATCTGATCAAAGGCAGGCATCTACCATGGGATGAGTTAAACTGCACAACAGTTTGATGGACTGCACCAACTAGGTCAATCATAAAACAGATAGACCTTCATGTTCCAGATAGTTACCTGTAGTCACGTGAATCCCACCCCAGAATTCAAAATCAAGGATGCATTTTTGGAAAGGATGTTATGGTAAGTTATAAGCTTTCAAGTTGCAGATATGGTAAGTTGGGCAATGTTTTCAGCCTGTGATGATTTGCAGGTTTGACTAGACAATCCCTCTAGTTAGCTTAAGGTTTTGGTATTAAAAAAAAGCTAGATTATCAGAAAAGAAATGCAGGCCTCAGTGGGGTAGTCAGTCTTGGCAGAAAGAGCAAGAGAAAGACAAAACCCAACAGAAAACAGCCCTTTATTTCTTTATTCTTTGAATTTTAATAGTAAACACCTCTCCCACTTTCTACCTTTTAAATAATTTCATATTTTCCATATTGTTAAAGGCAGTTTATGTAAACAACACCATTCTAACATTAACATAGTAATTATGCTGGCCTGTATATTGTAAATGACACATTGAATTGGGAAACTGCATTCTTGCTTTTATCATCATAATGTCCCCATATCACTTTCAGTATCTGTCACACATTTTGAGTTGCTTTAGTGAAAGTTTTCAGCCAAGCCTTAGAAAATCCCTTCCATCCCCCAAAAGGGGAAAATATACAGTTAAGACAAGTTTATCAAGCATACAAATCTAAGCTCTTCATCATAGTGTAAATCTTACAGCAGGTTTGAACATGAAAGATCAGACTTCAAGGTCTGATCAGGCACACCCATCTAGCCCAGCATCCTAAACCCAACTGACCCATAATGGGACCTAAAGGGATGGATACAGGCAAGGAAAAGCACACACAACTCAACACTGTGCCAGAACATGTCCCCCAATTCTAGCTTCCCCAGTAACGGGTCTTGGGACACCCAAAGGTCCCAAATGCACAGGACCTGCCCCAAGATGTCGTGCCCAGGCTCCACTGGCTAAAGAGTCACGTACATACCAAGCCCAGAAGTAAATCTTATAAAGGAGCACTAAAAACCAACTTTGGGAAGTTGAATCAAACACCTAACCTTAGATGTCTCTGTTGACAGTGAATCCTTGTCTTGGTGCTTTGAGCATTCTCCTGCAAATCTTCACAATCTGTTGGAGCATTGCTTATCCTCAGTAACGCTGACTGCATCATTAGCTAGTTCAGTATTCAGTTATTCACACAAATTTTGATTTCTGTCACAGTAATAAGTGTAAATAGCCAAAGGTTTAAAAGTTGTAACTTTTCAATGGTTACAGAGTTAGGGTATTCTATTGCTGTAGTACCAATGTATGTATAAAGAATGATCAGTAATTATCCTAAGTACAGGTCAGAGGAACAGAAGCTATGTTCCAAAGCATTTCTCCCGACCACGAGTGCCTGGAAAATTACCACTTGTGTTACACAACTCAGTTCTTTCACAGGTTCTGTTACAACTGCTTAATGTCACACCTGAGGGAAAAAAAGTATCTCAAAGTACTGCTTCCACATAGAATTTTAAGTCTTAACCTGCAGATAAAAAAGTTAACTGTCCTTCAAACATAACATTTCAGCCTCAGAGAGGAGGATAGCTAATAACAGCTAGAATAGTTGGATAATGCTAGACATTAAAAGTCATGTAGTATGACTTTTTCTGAGAAAAATTACTCTTTAGGAGCTAGTACAGTCCTTGTAAAAGTAGATGTGGTATTTATTTCAGTCAAGTATATCCAACAGAGTTTATTTTTCCCTAATGCTTAAATCATCTATCTTTCCCAAAGCTTGACCATACAATCCACCTGAGACAGGTTCCAAGATTATCCCAGGTAAATACCTTGTTAGGAAAGATAAATCACAGTCCCCAATATCCTAGCAGGTTTTTCTTCTAGTTGAAAATCCATGTAACAATTTCCTATAATAAAACAGGTTTGTAGTCAGGATTCCCATCTTATATTAAGATGATAAAAATTTAATTGACATAATTTTGAACCCAGCAAATGTGCCCCTCCATATATTCATATTCTTCAATAAATTCTGTGCACAAAGCTATGCTGAGGTCTGAGAAACACTTGGGAAATTTCCTGTCCCAGGTACTCCTCCTGTTTCCACCTGTGGATATTTTGCCATCACCACTGTCACTCATTAGTCACTCATTGCCACAGGTATTCCACTTTTATGTACCTCTAACACAGAGTGTAAGCATCTAGGAGATAAGTATTCACCTTAGCCTTCATGACACTCCATGAATAGGAATCAAATGTAAAGACACAGGTTTTGAGTACTTGGATACTGTGGTTTTACAGCCACAGGTTTTGAGTACTTGGATATAAACAACTTCTGGTTTAACTATGCGAATGTGTCCCATTCACATTTTTTATTACTCCAACATTGGTCTTACAAACTGTAGAGAGCCTCTCTGTAGACTCTTGAGTTTCCCCATCAATGCAGGCACTGACTGCTATCATATTGACTTTTTTCCCCTTAGGGAATTTTGTTAGGATCTGATGTTTGACGGCTGTTTATCATGATGCCTATATTCTCTTCTGTCAAAACTTTTGCAGAATACCATCATTCCTCCCCGAGGGTCTTCATTTCTATGTACCCCCATTTTGACTTGTGGTACTCTTTGGAAAAGTTGTTTTCATTACATCTCAAAGGGAAAAACCACTGGTCTTTCACGTACCCTGTGATATTCAGTGAAATGCTAAGATGTGAAGCTGCCCATCTTATAATGACTGCTAAAGAGAAATCTGAAAAATAAATATAAATCTTCATTGAAGAAGGCTTACAAGAGAAACAAAAAGTCAAGTTATAGAATTCAAGAAGAAAAGGAAAGATTAGACTAAACCAGCTGTGATATTACACCACTGGGCTTTCAGCTAGGTAAGCCTTAAATGGCTTTTCAAATATCTTCTGCAGGAAAGGCAAAAAGGCCTTAATTCTGCTCAGGGCAGTGACTTCCAAAAGGAGAATTTGGTGAGGTGTTTTAAGGAAAGTAAGGTTCTGTTCTGACCAACTATGCAAAGCAATATTCTAATGAGCTGAAAAAGTAACTAAGAGCAGCAGTGGAATAAGTAGAGCCTGTTGATTATTACATATTTATCAGAAAAAAAATTTAGTGAAGTGACAATAACTAACAAAATGCAAATCAATGCAAGGTAGGAACCACTTTCTAAACCTTATTTTATTATTCTGCTTTTACTGCAATGTTGCAAGCCTTGATTTGGGAAAGGGTTGCAAGCAGACTGTGAATGAGGAATCCTGGGAACATCTCCCCAAATTTACTTAAGTCTTCTTTAATAGAGTATTCTACACCAGCAACAAATCCAAGCAAAAGCCAATACAGGCATATACACTTAAAGTTTATTGTACATTTAGCTGCTTTAAAAAATCAGCTATACATGATATTTGCCCATAATTCCAGACTGAATGTAATTGACTCCTACCACACAAGAGACTTAATCTATGCCAAAAATTGTATTTCATTAATAAAATGATATTATGGAGCATCTGAGATCATGTAACAGACAAAACAGAATGCCAGAGAACTTTTAACTGCCAG
This sequence comes from Camarhynchus parvulus, assembly GCF_901933205.1. Taxonomy (NCBI): domain Eukaryota; kingdom Metazoa; phylum Chordata; class Aves; order Passeriformes; family Thraupidae; genus Camarhynchus; species Camarhynchus parvulus. Next base: position 133,867,188 of record NC_044572.1, read on the forward strand.
TACCCCACAGTGACTGCCTGATTATTTGCAGATGGGATATGGAAAAATTGTGAAATTATTGGAATTTTGAGTCCTGTACGAAAGCATTACTTCAGACTAGATGTGTCATGGCAAATACCTATTATAATTTGAATACATTCTTAGATTGTGCTTTCTGTGCTTAGAACTAACTATGCTTTCTTCTTTATACTTATTAACTGAAAAAGACTGCATTCTTCAACGCCCAAAACAAAACCCATAGGTGACAGCACAAAATAGAGCCAGTAAGTCAACTGTCAATACTGATCGTATTTATCCAATAATTAAACTAAAAACTAATTTAAATCAATCTCCTTTGGAAAAGCCAACTGTTCAACAAGCACAACAATTGGTCTAGGATCAATCAGTGAACATGAGATCAATTAAAACCAGCTTAAGTTTTTGTAAGAGGACAATTCACACAACTTGAGTTAGATGTCTATTCATTTCAGTACTCCCACAATGCAGCCCTTAAGCTCTGTTGTAAAGCAGAAATACCACTATCACCCTCCGCTGTCTAGCCAGCACTCTAAGTAGTTCCACATTTAATTAAAGACACAGTATAGCCTTTGTTAGCACAGATAGTCTGGTCACTTTAAAGGACTGCTATCGTTTTAGCCACACACACACATAAATTAAACTCTGGAAACCATCAAAACCAAACTGCCTAACAATTTTATTTGCACCTACTCTGAAAGTGATATATGCACAAAAGTGCAAACTATTTTCTTCTCACAGTTTTATTACTATTTGTAGCAGCTTAACACTGGAGATGTTAAGTCCCTCCACTTCCAAATAATACCACTAAAAGTGCAATTCTTTCAGAAATTTCTCAACAGCTTGAGCCACTTGATTTTTCAGCGAACTTTAGAAATGTGAAGAGGATGCATGGCCAAGAAAATAATAGCAAAAGGGATAGAAAATAATAATTCGGAATATGTGAATAATGAAACGTTTTATAATAAGGCGAACCTCCCCACCGCTCAAAAAAAGAAACCAAAACAAAAAAAAAAAAAAAAAAAAAAAAAAAAAGTAAAAAAGAAACAGACGAAGCCTCGGCCAGGCTGCCAGCCGGAAGGCGCTGCAGTAACCTCTCCGTCCACACGGGAGCTGTACTGGCATATTGCACCGCTCCGGCTCAAGGCTCCGGCATCCCGACATCAGCGTTTAGGGAAACCGATGAAGCCCCAACGCACCGTTTATGTCTTTTCCTCCAAGGGATCTGCACGTTTTCAGCAAAGCTGGCGGCACAGAACTGCCCCGGGCGCTGGGCACGGCGCGGTGCTCTCCGCCGCCGCGGCTCTCCCGGCGGACAAGCCCCGCGGGAGCGGCACGGCGGTACCGGAGGATGGAGGGGAGAAGCCGCCTTTCTGCCTCGGAAACGTCCACGGAAAGCAGCTTCCAAGTCCGTCCCGTGGACACGCCACTCTAACTGCGCGAGCTAACGCGATCCCAGCCAGCCGCGAGCCGCTGGAGCAGGAGCGACGGCGACTTCAGCGATGTCCCCTGCCCGCCGCGGGCAGCTCCCAGCGACACCCCGGCTCCACCGGCCACGGGGGAGGACACGCCGTGGGGGCCGGGGGCCGTGCGCCTAACGCTCGGCATTCTCGTCCCCGGCTGCCCCGGGCTCCAGCCGGTCCCCTCCCATCGGAGGTCACGTCCACGCCGCTCCTCCCGCTCCCGGCTCGACCTCCGCACAGGACGGCGGCGAGCAGCCCCGCGGAGCGGTCCCCGGGCCGGCACGGCCCCGCGCCCCCGGCTCGCCCCCGCTGCCGCCCCACGTGCCCGCCCGGTGCCCGCGGAGCCGGAGCGCGGCTCACCTGCCGGAGAGCTGCCCTTCCCCGCGGGCGCTCCCTCCCGCGGCTGGCCCGGCCGGCGTCCCGGGTGAGCAGCCGGCGCCACTCACCTCTTTTGCTGCGTCTCCAGCGGCCGGGCTGGCAGTGGCCGTAATCCATGCAGTTCAGGATGACCAAGGCAAAGGAGAAGAGGCGAAACTGCATCCTGGGCCGCTGGGGTGGGCAGCCTCCTCCGGCGGCAGTGAGGGACGGCGAGGCCGGCGGCGTGTGGGGCGAGGAGGGGCCGGCGGAGGGTCGCGGGGCAGCGGCTGCCGCTGGGGACCGCAAGAGTTTACACGCTTCTCGCCGCCCTTCTCGGGCGCTGCGAACTCACCGCCGCTTCCAGCATCTCCCCTGTGCTGCGGGGAGAGAGAGGTGAAAAGCTTGGACCCGGGCTCTCCTGGTCCTCCACTGCTCTGGCTCTCCCCAAAAACAAACAGACAGAGAAAAATCACAACCCGTGTCGGGGCAGGAGCGGGACCGCGGAGCGAAGTCACCGAGAGCCCCAAGCCCGTCCCACGGCGGAGAGCGAGCGCTGCCGCCGGCCCCGCGCTCCCCGGGACGGGCTGTCAGCCGGGGCACAGCGCTATTTATCCCGGCGCGGGGCGCTCCCCGCCCACAGGCGCTCAGGTCGCGGCACGGCGGGGCGAAGCCGTCCCCCCCTTCCTCCCGTGGCGCGGCCCCACGGCCGCCCCGTCCCGCAGCCGGGTCCCGAGCGCGGCTCCGCGCCGCGGGCAGCCCCACGCGGGCCGGCGGCGGCCGCCGGGACGCGGGCTCGGCGGGGCGGGCGGCGGGGGCTCCCGGGCACATGCAGGCGGCGCCCGCGCCGGGCCCCGGCCGCCCGCCTCCGCCCGCTCGCCTTTTATGCGGCGCGGCGGGGGGCGCGGGTGGCGGGGCCGTGCGGGCTCCGCGGGGATGCGCGGCGGCGGCGCGGGGCCCGGTACGTGGGTGGTGCCGGGCCCCGGCCCTCCCGCCGCACGGCCCTGGCGCCGCCCGCCCCGGCCCGCGCCCCCGCCTCCGCCGGGCCCTAACGCCGGCCGGCCCGAGAGCCGCTGATGCTTGCGCCTGGAGGCTCTTCCTCGGCGGGCTTCTCCCTCTCCCCGCAAAGTCTCCTCGTCCTTTCTCTTTCTCTGCCCTGCTCACAGCCTGGGGAAACCTAGTCCTCCTCACTTCTCGCACCGCTCTTTCTCTCTTTTTTTTTTATTTTTCCTTTCCTTTCCCTTAACTTCTTGCTAACTATGTGTTTCAAACCTGGATTTAAGACCTTGATTGATTTATTCTGCCCACAAGGGGTGCCTTGGTACTGACTTAGTAAAGTCTGATCTCACACATTTCGAAGTGTCTTCTTTGAAACACCACTTCCATTGTCTTGCCAAGATGACTCTGGAAGTCCTTAAGTGTGACTTCAGTAAGTGATTTGTACTTGTTTCTAGCCAAATCTCTACTTGGCAAAGGTATTGTAAAGTTAGTAAAATGGGAATCCCAATAGTACAGATAAGGAAGGCTGAAACGAGGGAAACCAAGAGTTTCCAAGTGTATTTAGTTTTGATACAGGAAGATCTGTTAATTCTTCATAGCATCCACTAGACTGTGCCATTTATTTCTCTGCTCTTCACTCACAGCCTGTTCCCCAGCCAGGTATGGACAGACTGTGGCTCTTTGCTTGTGGTTCTCATCCCGTTGTGCCTGACCTAATGAACCCTGTAGGACCTGGGGCTCTGTGAAGCAGGTGCAAAAGCTGGGAGGCAGTGTGGATCTGGCGCAGCTGGTGCAAAGCCAGGTCTAATAAACCCAGCTAGACCCAGCATAGGTCTGTGCTGGGTGTTTGTGCTCCTCCTTCTTGCCCCCTCCCCCCAAACCCTGCACCAATACCTGAGCTGCCTCGTGATGGAGCCAGCTAAGTTCTCACAAAAGCAGATGTACTCTTTCCACAGCGGAGCTGGCCTTAGAAAGAGCATAGCTGCGTTCATGTGGCACTGTGCCTGAGCTAATATGCCGTGTTAGATCCAAGCTGGTTTTTCATCCATGACCTGAACAATCTAACCATAGATAAGTGAAGTCTGACTATATGGTGTTTGCCATACCATCCTGAGACCTCAGAATTTTTGACTGCATTTATTGTATAATATTCCTCTGGAGCAGAGAAGGATCAGTATCATCAGTTTCCATACTGAAGACTGGCTTACAAAGACAGTAAATTACTTGCCTGAAATCAAAAGGGGCATATGAGACTGTGTCCTGAATTTCCCAAGTTCTCAGATATTTCTGTAATCCCTGTGCTGCCCTTTTTATATTTTTCTAGTGTAGAATAGTAGCACTACACTAGTTTAATCACTAGTATAAATTACAAAGATTTTTTTAAAGTCACATTCCAGTAGGGATTGAGTTCATCCTCAGCAATTTTGCAGAAGATACCAAGCTGAGTGATGCAGGTGACACACCTGAAGGATGGGATCCATCCAGAGGGACCTGGACAAGCTCAATAAGTGGGCACATGGGAATGTCATGGGATTTAACAAGACAAAGTGCAATGTGCTCCCTGGATTGGGGCAACCCCCCGTACCAATACGAGAGCAGCCCTGCCAAGAAGGACTTGGGGGTGCTGGCAGATAAGAGGCTGGACAAGGAACAACAATGGGCACTTGCAGCCCAGAAAGCCAAACGTGTCCTGGGCTGCATCAAAAGCAGCATGGGCAGCAGGTCGACAGAGGCAATTTTATCCCTCTACTCTGCTCTCAGGAGAATCCACCTGGAATGCTGTGGGGTCCCCAGCGCAGGAAAGACCTTGGCCTGTTGGAGTGAGTCCAGAGGAGGCCACCAAGATGATTAGAGGGATTGAGCACTTTTTCAGGAAAGCCCAAGATAATTGGAATTATTCAGTCTAGAAAAGAGAAGGCTTTGGGGTGACTTAATTGCAGCCTTCCAATACCTGAAGGGAGCCTACAAGAAAAGAAGTTTTACAAGGGGCTGTAGTGACAGAAGGGGGGATGCCTTCAAACCGAAGGAGAGTAGTTCTATATTAGTTATTAGGAAGAAATTTTTTACTGTGAGGGTGGTGAGACACTGACACAGATTGCCCAGAGAAGCTGTGGCTGCCCCATCGCTGGAAATGCTCAAGGTTGGATGGAGTTCTGAGCAACCTGGTCTAGCAGAAGGTGTCCCTGCTCATGACAGGAAGGTTGGAACCAAATGTTCTTCAAGGTCCCTTCCAATCCAAGCCATTTTATGATTCTATGATATGAGTATTTTCTGATGCAAAATATTTATTTATTATAACTGCCATGATGGGGTTACAGTGTGTGAGATTCCATTGTGCTGTGCAGAGCGCCAGTATCTTTCAGTGTTGTCATAATCTAAGAATTACAAAGATGTGACCTGTCAACTAATTAACACAGATCTAAGAACTCAGTCAGTCAAGGTCAGTCTAGCTCAGTGTCAGTGATATCCAAGTGGGTTTGGAGTGGATGCTGAGGGAAAGAATGTCAAAAAAAGGCATGTGTGTATGTGGTTTATGGTCTTTTTTTCCCCAATCTACTTACTTGATGAAACTTTTCCGTAAAACTTGTTGCAACTGATGCCATAATTTATTTCAGTCAAGTGTGTTTAGTGTCAACTGGAGCTCTCCAAGACGTGCAGTCCCTGTATCCACTCGTGTTTCATGTGACATGTTGTGTACCCTAGACAGCTAAAAGTGAGCCTTTTTGCACTAGTACTATCTTTAGAGTATGTGCTTGTGATTTTCTGACGCAGAAATAAGAATTGTACCAGCACCCAAGAGATCCTCCCAAGTTTTAATGCCAGGGAGAGAGATATCAAAGTACAAGAAGGGGAAACCAAACATAGGTGTTAACTACACTTTTGTGAGGACTCCAGGAACTAATCTCCTTTACTGTTTCATGTCTACAAGCCCATAATTATGTGTCTTTGACTCTACAACAGCTTTCTAGAGTTTTGGAGTCATTTTTGCCAACAGTGATATCAGGATCTCCTCACTAACACAGCTCCACTTCTGGAAGGGTCTGAAATAAAAGCATGAAAGGACTTTATGACAGGTGTCCTGCTGGCACTGAAGATGACTGATGTCTGTCAAAGTGTGGTGTCAGTGGCCTGGAAGCCAAACCAGAGTCTGCAGAGCCCAGAACATTTTTTACAGTCAGAGGGGGAAAAAGTCAGGGGCTCCAAGAGATTAAAAATCAGAGGAAGGAGAGTGCTGGGATGAGTTCTGTAGGACATGGCAGACCTCTGTCTCTGCAGGTTCACATCAGTTACCAGGGAGGAATTGAGTGTAGGTCAATGGCACCTTGTGTAATGTGGCTCTAAAGAACACTGCACTCATTCTGAGGCTGGCTTTGTCACAGGCAGGAACTGGGAGAATTATCTGAGCATGTTCAATTAACAGTCATAGAAAGAATGCTTTAGTCAAGGCCCAAGTGGATGATGTGGCAATGATTGAAATACCAGATGATGACAGTCTGGGCAACAGCTTTAGCAATGGGGATAGCTAAGAACAGGTGTATTTTACATAGATCAGTCAAAACTCTTAGCAGCCAAATTAATGCATATGAATAGTGCTGAGATGATTCATTGCACACTGTTCAGAAATCATATTATTTTCTAGAACTAAATTTCAGTTCATAGAAAATTAATTTTTATGTGTTGTGCTCCACAGAGTTTTCATTGACTGTAAAAGATCTTACCTTCTACATTTCAGCTGTATTAAAGCCAAAGCACTGCTGCTTTTGTGATATAAAGTAATTGTAATTGAATCTTTCCATTCTTTATTTGGCTCCCTAAGATTTGATCTGTAAGTATTCTAACTTCATAATCTCAAAATGACCAACACTAAGGTTTACTTTAGAAGAAATTTCTCCATATTCTTGTATCTGGGCAACTCATTGCTATGTAAAAATCATGATCTTTCCTAAGACCAGAATCTCAGTAATAACATATAATTCTTAGCAGCCTTACATCGCAGTAGAAAAGACATATCTATTTTCAGTGAAAGAAATGAACAAATCTGACAAGCTTTGTATCTAACCTTCAAAAAGAAATATATTTATATAAAACCCAGCTTCAAACTTTTTATTTCTAAGTCATTTTTTACCTTCTTTAAATTCTTAAAATACACTTAATTCATTAGTTCTTCAAAATGTCATCTGAAATAATAATAACAATAATGGAATATTGTCTCCCCAAATCAGAGCAAGACTACTGGAGAACCACAATGTCTGGGGCCTGGAGCACTAGTCCCGTGAAGGAGAGCTGAAGAAGCTGGGCTTGTTCCAGAATCCTGAAGGAGAGGATTTAGAGGAGACCAAACAGTTCATTTCCACACCTATGAGGCGGTTACTGAGCAGGAAGTGCCAGGATCCCTGTGGAGGTGCTGGACAGAAGAACGGGAGACAGTGGTCATGTGGAGATTTGTGCTGGGTATAATAGAAAATAATTTTGCCTCTGAGGATGAATAAGAACTGGAAGTGGTTTGCCCAGACAAGCTGTGGACTCTCCTTGCTACAACAAGGCCTTAAGCAGCCTGGTCTGGCCTCTGCTGATTGTACATGCTTTTAGCAAGGGGTTGTACTCAGGACCCCCAAGGTCCCTGCCAGCGTTCGTGATCTGTCAGTCCTATGAAACCCACGAGCTCCCAAAACAGGCTGAGAGGACTGCCCTGCACACCTCTGGACACCCACATCTCTTCCATCCAAACCCTAGGGAGATCGAAACATTGTCACTCTTCTGACTCTTCTCCCTCTCTGAAACATGATCAAATTCCTCGATTTTTTACCTCCTTGTGCAGACTTTGCTCTTGCAGAGCTTCCAACAGTGTCCATGAGTGATTTGCCTAAAGAACAAATTCTTCAATTCATCAAAGCTGTATGTCTTTATTAAGGGCTCAGAGAAGAAAAGATGGGGAAAAGGGGTTAACATCTCTAAAATAACCTCAGTAGCTCTCAAATATAATTTTCAGTTCTTTCTGAAAAAAAAAAAAAAGAAAGAAATACTAAAAATAGTAAGAAAAATATATTCTAAATGGTGTGTATCCTCCTTTCCCAGTTTGGACTGGCACCACAGTACCAGTTCCTGCTTGCCAGCTTTGGACACAATGTTTCTCTTGGAGTGTGCAAGAGCCAGTGTCCTCCTGTGTGGATGCTGCATTCTGAAGGTGAGAGTTCAAATTCCAGCCTGGCAGCTGCAGAAAATCTACTTCTTTTGGAGAATGGTGATTTTAATTTGCCAGCATATAAGTCAGAAAATTACTGAAAAATTAATGTATAGTAAAGTTCGGGCTTTCTGTTTTGCAATGCTTTTCATGGAACTACAGCTGCAGAGGAGGTTTGCAGCACACATATATGGGTTTAAATCTCCTCTAATATGGCCTCAACAAAATGGCTTCACAAGGATCTGGAATGCAAAGATGAAATGGTGAGCTGGTATTTGCATAGTTTTTTTACAAAGATTTTACATCATGTACCTTAAGCTTTATGCAATCACTGCTTTATCTCTCATAAACACAGAAACGCACCCCTCCCTCCACAAAAAATCGTAGAGTAGCTGAATTTGGAAGGGACCACGGAAGATCATCTCTTGCTCAAAGCAGAGCTAACTTCAAAGTTAGGTCAGGTTACTGAGAGCCTTATCTAGCTGAGGTTTGAAAAAGTTCAAGGTGGAAGATTCCACAGGTTCTCTGGGTGACTTCTTCCAGTGCTTGACCATCCTCATAGTGAAAATTTTTACCATATCTCCAGAGAAAACTTTCCTCATTGAAAGTTGTAATTATTGCCCTTTTGCTTTTCTCTGCAAATCCCATCTTCCTATAAGCTCCCTCTTATACCTGAATGTATATATATATGTTTGTAGATATACATTTATATATTGAATTATATATATATATAAAATAAATATGTATAAAATTTTATATATACTTATAATCTATTATGTTTTAAATGTATGTTTACTTTTTATTTCTATTTTGTTTTCCCACTGTTTCTGTGGGTTGCAGAAGGAAAAGGAGCAAAGATGATTGTGTACCTGTAAACACAGAATTGTTACCACAACAAGCAATGACAATCAAAAGTGGCTTTCAAAATCAGAAAAGTGATATGATGGAAACTTTTTTATTGAAATGTCAGAATTTATGACTTATTTTGTTGTAACAGAAGCATTGTTCAGCATAGACATATGTTGTATTCAACATCTTTTCTTAATAGCCTTCTAATTTAGTAACTGGCTTTGGAGATGTCTTCCAAGTATAATTTAGAGATATTTACTATTTAATGTTAATAAAGGCTAAATGTTAAATGTTGTGATGGTAAGTGCATGTTTTCTCCAGCATATCTATTTAGCAATAAAGTGGTTGCAATACTTGTTGGAATATACAAGAAGTATGTCTGCCAAATGATAATAAAGAAGGGAGTTTAAAAAGAATTTTGGACAGTTGAGAATTCTTAGATAAAATCCTGAAATTTGTGTAGTTAATCTACACCGAGTTTCAAAAGTAAAATTGTCTCCAGTAATAAAAAATTGTGTTCAAGACAGTTTTATAATCTGCAAAATATTATACTTTTCCACTGTCACATAATTGCTTACTCCTTGTCTTATATACTGAGCAAACAGCTCATGAAAACAAATTAAAAGAGAACTCATGAGCATTCCCTCTGAAACACTGTCGCCTCCTTTAGCCCAGCTCAGGAGAGAACCTGGAGCAGTAGGTGATCCTACACTGAAGGAGCAAATAGCGACAGGAATAGGAAAGGGGAGCATGAGCTCAGTGCACTTGGGCTGCCAGTCCCCTACATGACCTTGTACAAATACCTATGCAGAAACCCAGGGTCTTGGTGAAAGGGCAACAAAAGAGCTTACATTCAGTTTTGTCAGAGGAATTGTACAGATGTAACTGAAGACGTATTTTTAAAATGTGAGAGCCACAAAATACAGCTTTTCATTTTAAAAAAGTGCAATAAACCACAGTAGAATGTTGTTTTGTTTGAGCTTTATACCCTGCCAGTCATAATGGGAGCTGAATATCAGCTTTTACTTCATTGCAAGTTTTGGAGAAGCGTACCATATCTATCTTGTGGAACCAAAATTAGATTGATTTCTTTCCTTAAAATAAAATAGAGATAAACCATAAGGGGGGAAAAGTGAAAATTTGAGGTCATCATTCTTCAGAACAATTCTTCAAAGCAAAATTAAATTAGAGAATAGGGCAGAGAAACTCTGATGGCAGCCATTTCAGCAGCACCCCAGGGGCTGAGAGGACTGCTGGAGCCAAAAGCATGAACCACAGTACATAAGGAATTGTAGCCTATAACCATGCCTATCTTCTGATGATCAGCAGAAAGCCCATAAATCATGCTCCTTAGGGACTAAAAAGGCTTAAATAAGTATTAAAGGACTCAGTCATGCACTGGCAGAATAATACATATGATAATCTAGAAGATTTCATTTCTACTTTATTTTGAACATTTTTCTCTGTCCACTGAGCCCTTCAAAGCAGAGGAGTATGTGAGGCCATGCCAAATGCAGATATTTCACTCTCCTTTCCCTGAACTCAATACTGAAGTTTTTTATCATCGCTTTGAGGGATATTTTCAGATCAGCTGGACCTCTGTGTTAATTTTCATTATTTAATGTCAACTTCTCTCCTTGGGGAAAATACTAAGTTAGGATTTTTTTTTAACTAGCATGAAAATTAACAAAGGGAATATTACAAATCACATGGTTCAGTCTAAAAACAGCTACTGATCATCTTCAATGCCCTCATGACTGCCCCAAACCTTCTTTTACTCCAGTGCTGGTTTGGCACACAGCTGGCAGCTGAATATTTTCTGACTGATAGCTGGCTTGGTGAGTACAGCTAATAATATCCCTGGGCCCAAGTCCACTCCCTGCTGTTTTGTACTTCTGGGGAGCTGCATCTTGCACAGTAAGCAATTGTTGAAGTATCAAAATCCACATTTTATCTGCCTCTCATGAGGGATGCAGAGCGATGTAGCTGGGACAGTTTCAGGCAAGGGATTTTTAAAAGGGAATTTGTGTTGTGCTACTGCTGGCCCCTTACAAAGTGTCAGCTTCAAAAGTTAAGATGTTTTTTTAATATTAGGGAAAGATAAGGTACCTTGTCTCATACCCCTTACACATATGGGATAGAAACTACGGACTAAATCCCTGAAGAACATATTTGAATGTCTGCAACTAAATTTTACCTGAATTGCTGCACCTAAATACAAAATAGAAATAACCAGTAATAAATAATAATAATAATAATAATAAATACCTTGGCTTGCTTCTCAGCTGGATGTTTTAAATGCCATAGCACCACTTAGCTTGATTTCAAAGATCCTGGAAACTTTGCTTCTACCTCAAACTGGCAAATGTGGAAGGCTGGGATCCTCTTCAGCAAACACATTCTCAAACCTTAATTGCAAAACAAACATGAAATGTGCATTACTATTTTCCATCTATGCACCTAGCCCTGCCAGTGTGGTTTATCAGATGCATTCTGAGAAAATATCCAGGAATGGTGTCCTTGCAAAACACAGCTGTGGTGACTTTGTTAGACAGCAACAGTACCCTAACACTACACAACTGACTATTTCCCATTTGCTTCATGATATCAAAACCTACATCTCTGAATGTATCCTAAGTAATTAGTAGTGGAAGGCAGAATGGGGATGAAGTGATCTAAACAATCCCAGGAAATCAGGATTTGTTAGACTAGAAAGAAGCAGGAGAAAGAAGCCCACATTCTAGGAAAGATCCATGCACGGCTCCCTGTTTTCTGACCCCCAGAAGATTTCTGTTTACATTCATCAGTTACTGCCTAAAATATTACATGTGTCCCACTACAGAAAACCGCCTTGGAATGGGGGGCTGAGAGCCTTCAGTTATAAATTCCCTTAGGGGCAATCAGCCCATGACAAGCTCTGTCTGCAAACATTGTCCATCAGGCATCTCTTGATGATTCCAGCTAGGGAAACACACGGCTACCAGTGCCTGGGGAGCAGTACATGTGGAATCTGAATTACATTGTGGATAAGGACATCCTTGAGTATCAATATCTCACCCCCCAGCTGAATGGCTCAGCCTGTAAATTACTGCACAGAATCACAGAATAAGCTGATTTGGAAGGGACCCACAAGGATCACTGAGTCCAGCTCCCAGCCCTGCACTGCAGCATCCCCAAAAGTCACACTATGTGCCCAAGAGCATTGTCCAAACTTCTCTTGAACTCTGTCAGGCTGGTGCTGTGACCACTTCCCTGGGGAGCCTGTTCCAGCGCCCAACCACCCTCTGGGTGAAGCACCTTTTTTAATATCCAACCTAAACTTCCCCTGACACAGCTTCAGGCCATTCCCTCGGGTCCTGTGACTGGGCACCACAGAGATTAAATCAGTGCCTGCCCCTCCTCTTCCCCTCATGAGGAAGTTGTACCCACAGTGAAGTCTCTCCTCAATGTCCTCTTCTCCAGGTTGAATAGACCGAGTGACCTCAGCTGCTCCTCATACAGCTTCCCCTCAAGGCCCTTCACCATCTTTGTTGCCCTCCCATGGACACTCTCTAACAGTTTAATGTCATATTGTGGCATCCAAAACTTCCCCCAGCACTCGAGGTGAGGCAGCCCCAGAGCAGAGCAAAGCAGGGCAGAGAAGAGCAAGACAATCCCCTCCTGGCTGCCTGGCTGGTGATGCTGTGCCTGATGCCCCCAGGACACTCTTGGCCCTCCTGGCTGCCAGGGCACTGCTGGCTCATGTTCAAATTGCCATTGACCAGGACCACCAGGTCCCTTTCCATGGCATGGCTTTCCAGCATCTCAATCTCCAGTCTGTCCATACATCTGGAGTTGCATCCCAGCAGCAGAATCCAGCACTGTCCCTTGTTGAACTGCATATGTTTGGTGATTGCCCAGTTCTATAATTTGTTGAAGTCTCTCTGTGGGGCCTCCCTGCCTTCATGGGGCTCAACAGCTCCTTCCAGTTTTGCATTGTCTGCAAACTGGCTCAGTGTCCCTTTCAGTCCCAAGTAATTTATGAAGATGTTGAAGAGCACAGAGCCAAGGATGGAGCCCTGCAGACCCACTAGGGACAGGTCCAGTCTGATGTCACCCCAGTCACTGTAACCTTTTGTACCCTACCTGTGAGCCAGTTGTTCACCCATCACGTGATGTGTTTATCCAGCTGTGTGAGACAGTATCAAAGAGAGATATGACCTAACAAGGGGTTTTTTAAAAGAAAATTGCGTATTTGGGTCTGTTCTTTGACAAAATGGCCGTAGGTAAGTGCACAAGGTGACTATATTTTTCAACCCTCTTCACCAGTTAAAGCAGCATCTCCTTTATGGTGGCTCTTTGGAGAGGTGCAGGAACGCTGCTGCTTCCCAAATATCTTTGATCAGAACATCACTGACAAGAAACTGTAACCCAGCTCCCCTAACAGTATCCTTAGTAGCTCAGTGTGATGCCTTGGACATGTGTCAGCTTTTGAGCACATGTGGTGGGAGCAGAGGTGTGTGTAAGCATAGGCTTACAGCTACCTATGGCTTCATGACTTCTAAAAAATGCCCTTCACAAGTCAAGGATGAGACCATGATCAAAAAGTGGCCCAGCACTAGCACTGTTTGCTGAGCCTCATTCAGGTGCCTCAGAGTGAGCTGTCTTCCCATCCAAGATGCTTTGTGTTGGTATCTGCTTCTCTAATGCCATTTGATACACTGACGCAGCCAAGTAACAGCTTGCTGGGTCAGCCAAGGAGGCTGTGGCTCTGTGAAAGGCTGTGTGAATATTGCTTTGCTACCTCAGCTTATAATTCACACATAATGCTACAGATTTTTTTGAGAGATGTTTGATGCTTAAATTATGATCACTTGCAGGAAGACGGTGGAAAAGAAAGGCAGAGAATACCACATAAAACCAGTCTAGCTAGGTGGGTTCTTCCATGCTCCTCTTTTTGTAATAAGAAATGACTGATATGAGTGTGCCCGCATTTGAATTCCCAAATTTCAGTTCTCTCTGTTCTTGGATGTGGATCTTGGAGCAAAAAGCAGTGGGCACAGACAATGTCTAAGACCAGGATGATAGGATCACATATATCATCATCTATATTTGTGAGGAAAGTGTCTTGCTAACTTTTTATCCAAAATGACCACTGCCTGCTTGGAAGACATCTGGAGAAAGGTAAATGGCATTATCTGTGGAAGGGACAGGAGCAGGAGCTCTTGCCCAGCCAGCAGCAGGGCATCCAGCAGCTGCTAAAACAAAGGAAACCAGAGCTCACAACTGTAAAATCAACTATTATTAAAAGGGAATATGGAAAGAGGGGAGAAGTTTTGAAAAGCTTATGTGAGTTTACAGGGAGGAAAGGTAGAAAATCATACTTACCAGCAATAAAGTAGAAGAATGAAACTCTTTGTAAGACTTTGAGCAAATTTTCCCATTCCACTGATGTTTTTCTCACTCTCTCTAGCCATATATCATTCTTACATTAAAGTTTGCCCCTGAAAAACGTTTTGCTCTGAGAAAACCCTTTGCTCCTGTAAAATGCAAAATGCAAACTACCTTTAATGAAGATGATTCCTCCAGGACCCCTTCCATTCATGTTTATGCTCAGGGTATGACTCAGATGTTCACATGGGACTCCATCTTCAGAGGACCCATCAAACCAAGCTTTCTTTCAGACCTGCATTAGAACTCAGCCCTGTCCTGTCCTGTGCCAGACCCTGGCCACAAGCATATTGAAATTGCTGGGAGAAATTTATTTTGGACATTTCCAAATATTGTTCTTGTGTGTATGGTTTGTTCTAGGGGAGACCTTGGACCTATGTCATTCCAGCCTTGGAGAATACACTTCTAGCAATTTCTGGGGCCTGATTTAACTCTGGCACAGCTGCATTGCCATGTTATAGGTTTGTATTAAATCTGGGTGTGTTGCAGTGTTTGGTACTGGCACATTTCCATTCAGTGGTCTCAAGTACGAAGAAATTATCACAGAATTGCAGGATGGCTGAGGTAGGAACTGACCTCTGAAAGTCACCTGCTCCAACCTCACTGCTCATCTAGGAACAGCTGGTTGCCCAGATGGCTTTTGAGTATGTCCAGGGAACACTTTTGGCAACCTGTGTTTGATCATTCTCAGAGTAAAAAAGTTTGATCTGCGCCGGTGTTTGATCCTATTCAGAGTAAAAAGGTGTGGAGGGGTTGTGTTCAGATTGAATGTAGTTTTTTAGGTTTGTAACCACTGCCTCTCAACTTGTCACCAGACCCCACTGGGAAGATTGGCTTTCTCTTTTTCATCCCGTCCCACCAGGTATTTATTTATACATATAAGATCCCCCTGAGCCTTCTCTTTTCCAGACTGGACAGTCCCAGCTTTCTCAGCCTCTTCTCCCAAGTGAGATGCTCTAGTCCCACTCTGCTGGGCTCACTCCAGCAAGTCCATGCCTCTCTTAACTGGGAAAATGAGTGGTGGGTCTTCTGAGCTGGCACAGAAAGGCCAAGTGAGATGGACACTTGTTTTGAGGTGTCAGGTCTGAGACTGCTTAGGAAGCCTGAGGACAAAAGATCTGAACCTGTTTGGGGACAGTCTAATGAGGCTGATAAACTGTCACGATTGTACAATCCCAGATCCAGCAGAACAGAGGCCATAAAAATTATATTATAAATATTATTTTAACATCTAACCTGGTGGTGTTGTTTACGCCAGGCAAGAGATTTGGCTGAGGTAGCTGCAGTATGTTTAATTAAATGCCAAATTGTCAACAACTGTTTTTCCATTTGACTCTGCAGTACACACAACATAATAATTTTCATTATTTGTTTTTTCAAACTTCCAGCAAGATGCTCTGTAAGGGGAGAGTTTTTCATAAAAGCAAGCAGTACATTAATAGAGAAAACACATCAGAGCAGCTAATGAAAAAAACTTAGTATTTTTAGTAAAACAATATATGTTAAAACCCAAACTATATACATCATACATGTCCAGTGTGAGACAGGACAAAAAAATCCTGCAATACTTGGTAACTTGTTCAAACAAGCAGTAGAAGAAAGCCACCCTTTGAGCAAACCACCTGAAGTAAGCAATTAGCAGAGCTTTGCTAAGAGCAATTCCTGTTGCAGATATCTCTTATCTGTCAGATATCACTAGCTGATGCCTCAGTTAAAATAAATCCACTATGTTTACACTGCTGGAGAGTTTTTGTTACACCAAAACCTTTCCATAAACTGCATTATATTGTATACAAGGTATAGAAAGCATTTGTTTTGGGATTACTGGATTCCCAAACAATAGATTGTTTCTTTTTCTTAGATAGAAAAAGAGCTAGTTTTGCTGAAAAAATCTGGTTTGCTTTGAAAAAAGCACTTAAACATTGATTATATGGAAGCAATTATCAAACTTCCTGGGGTAGACCTGATCCAAAAATAATTTAGGAATTGCAAAACCGGAAAAGCCTCCTAGTGAGAAGTGAGATGCTGAGGTTCAAATCCTTGTTCTAAAATCAGGAAAAAGAGGGATGTACGCCTGGTGTTAAATGTCCTGGGTATGCACTCAGGCTATACAGCTGACAAATCACTCTTCTTGGTTTGTTTTCCTGATAGGACACATCTCAGAGAACGCCCACCAGGTAGGATGGACTCCAGGAAAAGGAACACAACTTCAGCTCCTGCAAAGTTCAGCCTGCATGTATGAAATTGGGCTTTAGCCGTATGGGGAATTCAGAAGTCTCAAGGGTTAGACTGAAGCTGTAGAAGGCATAGCAGGTTTAAATCTTGGATGTAGGCGCCTGAAAATGAAGTGATTTTCTATCACTGATTCAGCCTGTGGGGTGATGACAGATGGAGCAATGGTTTTCAAAGATATTCCCCACTAACTGCAATCCCACTACCTGGCTGAAGAAAGGTGGTTGAATACTGTGTTCTTACATATTTCTGCCCATGAGAATAACACAACTTTTTCTGCAAGCCACCACATCTCTTCTTTCTGTTTTCTTTATTAGACTCTTGTTGTAACAAAACATTATAAAATGCCATTCTCTCAGTTTTAGAAGATCTGAGTAAAGATTGCAGGAAACCTGTCACAGACTTGATGCCAAATACAGAAGTACAGACAGCTGTGCTGTTCACCTGAAAGCAAGATAATTTTGGGAACACACAGTGTGCCTAGGGCAATACTGCAGTAGGAATATAGCACATCCTTACTTTCTGATATTTACAGGGCAATCCCAACATTGCTATAGTTTAGGGGATTTTTAACACACAAATTAAACCTTTCCTGAAAGTGGAACTCCAAGGGTAAGCCAACAGAGAGGTGCTAGTAGAGCACCAGTGGTTTGGGATTCACCATGGGCTGTGTACACCTGCTGGGAACCCCCAGGCCTTCCTGGGCTTCTTCTTCTGCACCACGTCCTGTGACGTACCATCCTCATTGCTACTTATATCTTAATGAGATAGCCTAAGACTCTTTGCTAAAACTTTTAGGGGCAGACTGGGAGAATGTAAAGAATAGGCTTAAGGCCCTAATTTTTCAGTGAACTTTATACTTTTTCCATTTATAAGTTTGACAGATGCATCTGGAAACACCATGTGGAAGGACCTTGAAAGCAGGTCTGGAGTTGGAAGTTCCTGACTAACACAGCAGTCACATTTCTAGTTCCATATCCCAGGCCCTTTGACAGCAATCAAGACACACAAGCCACCTATAGTGCTTGGAACAACTATGCTCTGGAAACTTTTATACTCATTTTAGATCAGTCTAGCAATAATAAATTGATTCTTAAGGTTCCTGGCAGGCTGCCCCAACATGAGAAGCCTTCTATCCCTTGTTGAAACACAGGATCGTTCAGCCAGACTTCTCTAGCTCAGGGAGGTTTGGACTGCAGTGACTTCTTGCTCTCAGCCATCCCCACATTATGTTATTTATTTGTGGCATTTTGTATAAGAGCTCCTGTGCAAATTAGAGCTTGAAGACTTTGTCCAGTGCATAGCAAGAGCTGTAGCTGCCATTCCCCCAGTGGCAAGTCTTCTTCCCTGTCACTTAATAAATCACCATTCCAAACACAAGAGAAAAAATATAAATATGTTGGAAATTTAAAATTGGATCTTTTCTGTCATTCTTCTCTCATCACAAATAAATCAAAAAGAAAAGAAAGATGCTTGTGGTACTAGAAGCCTTTGGATTGTCATAAATACTAACCAAAACCTCCAATAAGCTGCCAACCAGACTACTTCCCTCAAGTTTATTATTCCATTTCTGTTTCTGCCATGAAACTCCTCAACTGTAATATTTCTATGCAAACAGCATGGTGTGCCCAAAATATCTTATCTTACATTAGAGAGAAAACAATTTTTTTCAGGGAGAACACTGTATCTTTTCCCCATATGGCTACAACTATGCAATTCCAAAATGGTTTCTCTCTTGGCAGGCAGGCAGGATACCTAATGAGCCAACACACAGACAAGAGATAAAATTAAGAGACAAACAGCAGAGAATGTTTCATCCTCTTTCTTTTCCCACCATGTTTTGTCCAGGTTTTATGTCCCAGCTATTACCACTAACACCAACAAATATTTAGAAATGACATTTCAACCAATGTAACTGGCCAATATGCCCCATGCACTGATGCAAATTTAATACTGCTCCCCGATATTCACGGCTATCTGGAATTTTTATCTTGTCTATATCTCTGTTCTAATTTCTTCCTAACTTTGCCTAGTACTTTTTGATTCTTCTTATATGACAGCTTCTTTTCTTTCTTTTTCATAACATGTCCTATGTTGTTTCACACTGTCCTTGTACTTTCCTCAGGCTCCTCCTCCCTTTGTCTTCTCCTGTTTCTTTAGACAAACCTTCCAAACACTCTTCTGGAGTAGAGGCTTCTCCCATGACTTCCCTTTACATCCTTTATCTTTACTCCCTTATATGGGTCCATAATAATTCCTCAGTTTGAAAACAATACAGATGGAAAAACCCACAGGAGGAAAACACCACATCTCAAATTCCCAGCTGCTCCAGAACTGGTGATGTTGAGTTGATGGTTCCTGCATCACAGATATTTAACTAATGGATGGATGCCACTCGTTACCTAGATGGAGCCTGCCAGCTGATGGATATCCCTTTTATATCCTCTCTTTTTTTCTCACAAGTGTGGCACTAACAGAGAGGGAAGGGGAGGGCTGTGTTGTCTCTCCCCATGGGACCAGCTCAGAAGCTGTAGGAGAAGTGAAGATAAAGAGAACATGGTGGGGTACTGGGATATGTGGCCTTAAACTAACACCACATATATCTCTTTGTGGCTCCCTCTGCCTACACATACAACAGTCCTGCTGAGGCTGGCTCTATTCAAGAGCAAAGCATACACATGATAGCTTATTAATAATATTTCATATCTAATTTTTTCCTTTTTTTCACCCCAGGAACACACTTAGTATTTTATCAGCTTTCAGTTCTGTTGACTTCCACCAAGATTTTTAGGGAGATTTTTTTTTCCTTGAGTTGGTTTTGGTGGTAAGTAGGAGTGAAGAAAGAAATTCAATAAGCCAGCAGGCAATTGCTGCATTGGCAGTGTGTATTGCTTTTCATTTTGGAATTGGCATGAAGGCTGTCCAAGTAACATAAGCTCTCGTTTTTGAGAGAATTGACAGATAAATTATATACACAAGATGCAGTTGGATAGTTTTTGGGGGGATGAGGATTGAGTGAAGTCAAAATGGAAAGCTCATTTCACATCAGGGATATTCCTTCACTATTTTATTGACACAAGACACCTTTGATCCAAAAGGCTTCTATAGCACTCCACTAAATGTAGCCAAAATTTGAAATAATGTGGCTGTCTAAATTAAGTGCCTCAATCTAGAATTGGCTATACCAGTAACAACTCAATAATCACAAGTGTTTGACCTCTCATAAATTCTGTTTACTTGGCGAGGACACTGCAAATTATTAGTACCTTTAAGATGTGTAATTATAGTTTCAACTCTATATTTGTTGAAAACACTCATTGAATTTGTCCAGGAAACTAATATCTAACCTTGTTGAAAGCCAAAATAGATGAGTGTTCTTGTTACTTTTAACCTAATTTGAACCTCCTGGAACTCAGAAATTATCTGACATTTCCCATTCTGGGTAACATTTGCTTTATGTACAAATCATATAAAATATTGGATTATATTTTTACTACTAATAATTTCCAATAAGTGTTTTCAAAGCTTTGGAAGCTGACTGCCCTGAGTGAGTTTTAGATCCTTCAGGGAGATTTATAAGGCAATATGAAGTGTGGAACAGGGAAGAAATTAAATAAGCCTCTCCCAACATATGCAGTAAGGAAGGCACAGCACCAAACAAATAGTACTAGTTAGATCAAAAATAAACCCACGAAAAAGAAACAAACAGGTTGTTCCCTGTTCTTTACACTGAGCAAACTTTAAAATTTCTTCATTTAAATTCATTAGGAAAAGGGTTTTTAAATCGAGGAAATCATACAACACAGGGTTTGTATAAGTGAGAAGGAGGAACTGCAGCTTGATATAGGAAAAACTATTACTGTCTAAATGTCATCACCTTTTGTCTCTTCAAAAATACCTCAATCTGGCATCATAGGAGGAAAAATGCACCTTAAAGCAGAAGAAATAGGGAAAAAATGCCTAAATTATGCAATTATTATCAAATTCCACAATGCATTTCTGTGGGCCCTACTGTAAAATATGAAAACATAGAGAAATAATTTACACCCCAAACTCCAAAGAAGTACTTTGACTTCTAATTCCTAAGAGGGGACATAAAGCATATATTTCTTTGATGTGAGATTAAACAAGAAATCTCTGTCCATATGTAGAATATTGATCCTTCTACAGGCAGCCTCACTGTTCAGTCACATGTAAAAGAACTTTTACATGTTCTTTACAATGGCTCTTTGGCACAGCACAATATTCCTTAAATACCACCACTCCAGATCTCTGCAGGAACACAATTTAGTCTTCTCAACATGGGTGTAAAAAGATAATTGCCTTAAACAATTGCTTCTACATGCCCTGCCCAGGGTCCTTATAAGAGAAATACCATCTGCATGTTCCCAACTCTTACAAACTCACACAGTGCAATTTCCAGCCTGTGGCCACTTCAGCCAAGGCAGCTGGAGCTGAGCAGCATGGTCAGCACCTTTCCAGATTCTACTGCAGTGTGTGCAAGCTCTCACAAGCACCTCATTTTTTTAAGGCAAATTCTTGCATTTACAGTAGATGTTCACTGCAACAAGTTCAACCTACTTGAAAACAAGCTTAAACAAGAAACAAGCTTAAACCTTTATGTTCTTTGCATTAAAATTTCTCCTCATTGCCAACTTAGCATATTCAGGGTTGGTTAGCTCCAGGAAGATGAGATCCAACATGACAATAATCTTATTCCTACACCCCTTAAATGCCTTAAGCTGTGGAATGCATATACTGCATTACGATTTCACCTCTTGCTAAAGCTCAGCTTTGCTCAGTGGCCATAGTGCCCATATGAACACAAACCCTCACACTGGAGATACTTTGGGACACAGGGATGGAGAAGTTTAGATTTTTCTACTGGCACAGGGCAGATGGGTGAGGCCTGCTATGCCTGGTCTAGTCTGCTACCATGCAGCCTACTTTTTCACAAGGGGAGATATAGATTATTCATACCCTTCATTCAAAATATCCTCCTGTCACTGAGGATGCACTGATCAAGAAACAAATGGACTACTTCTGAAGATGTGTGTGATGTGAAGGCAGATGTGATTATGTGACCTATTCCTTTGCCTAGGCTGCTAAACCATAGCCATCCTCTGAGTGAACAATTAATGGAGAGCTGTATTTTTGGAGAGCTGTACATCAGTGGTGGTTTTGGTCTTGGCAAAGCATTACTCATTCTCACACAAAATCAAAGCATTCATTAGGAGCCATGCAGATTTGTATTTTCACATCTTTAAATTATAGTTTATTTAGTCAGGGTTGCATGACACAAGTAATCAGCTGGCTACTCATACATGGCAAGGAATTTGTTTCACAATTTGGCTTCTAGTGCCAGTTGCCATCCTTTCTAAGGACACTCTATTCATGAATCCAGATGCAGGGAGCTCACATGCACCTCCCAAAGTTCCTGGGTAGCCAATTCTTGGTACTAATCACCTTACTGTGCTGTTATCCACAGGCCTCAGAAGTCTTGTTCTACAGAGGAAGGCACCTACTTGTTGCCATCTTGTTTATTTACAAAGATAGTTCATACACCAAATCCTCTGCTGAGTTACAAAATGATGAAGGAAAGTCCACTTTTTAGCTCCTCTGTGCTCTTGGCATTTTCTGTCGATTTCCTATGTTTGCTCATTCCCCATTGTGACACACAACAATTCCAGCAGTCAGTGCTCTTTGTTGGCACAACAGAGTCTTAGGCTATAAAACCGAGTGACGACTTGGAGTAGAAAATATGTCTGCCTTTCCAAGCTGCAGGTGGGATTTAGTTTAAGCTTTTATTTTAATGTACAGCTTACACTCATCTGAGTTTGCTTCTCTCCTGGATATTACAGATTACATAAACAATTGCAGGGAAGAGTGGAAGTCCCTCATGCAGTTCTTCCACTCTCACCTGCTATAAAAGGAGCTCTCTACCAGAAGCAGCACTGCTGCCTTACCACAACCTCCTGTTAAAGATCCTTGAATGGCTTTTGCAGGCTTAATTACTGATGGCATTTCTACAATGGGAATTGAGAAGACATTTATTGAAACTATTAAAATTTTATTAAAATAATTACAAACATGGCAACACATCTTCTCTAAATAGGATAGATGAAATATTTTAACCCCCAGACAGTCATAGCTTTACATGTTACAGCTGCTTAAAGGGAAAACAGCAATCTTTATATTCTCCAAAAGAGGGAAAACTTGATATTATAAAATTGTATCTGCTCAAAAAGTTTATGGAAAAAATAAAAAAACCCCTTGATTTTAAAAGTCCTTGGAGCAGAAGTACAAAATTTCTCTCTTTCACCCTTCACCATTCCAAAACCTAAAGGAAAGAGAAGAAAGTCTTAAAACAATCTTCCTCTCCCCTTTCCAAATCTTCTTTTAGCAGTTACTACAAATAATTTTTGTAAAAGCAATGCCAAAACAAGAAACGGAGTAGACCTTATCTTCATGTAATTTAGAGAACAACTATTCTTGGATGTTTATAAAATATTGCTACTAATGAGATTGCTAAAGCTTAGTCAATGGAAAGTTATGACAGAATTTGCAATTGTTGTGCTTGAAGAAAGCTTCATCTACTGCCAACCTACTGCAAACTCACGCTCTGGCCAGCATCACCCTCTGCCTGAGAATAAACTTTGCCTTCCCCCTTCTACTGTCCCCTGCCTGTGTAATTCAATCATAACTCAGTTCTTTGTGAAGGTGTCCCAGATTGCCAGTCAGGGAAGGCAGCACATTTTCCATAACCACAAGGACAGTCCCAGCCAAGCACACGTTCAGCCACATGGAAAAGCCCTTGGGTGGCTGCTGGCAGAGCTGAGGGCTGTTGCAGCACCATCAGGAGAGCCTATGACAGGGTTTGTCCTTGGAGATGGAGATTCAGTCAAGCTTTCCTCTCTGAACAGCAGCATTGGGACATACAGAAAAAAACCAAGCGGACTGAATTCTTACTGGGCTGCTGAAAGCACAGTGGATTTACTTCACCAAGAGGTACCTGGAACCAAAGTCCTTCATAGCAACATTTTGAATGAGGCATTCCCCTTTCAGCCATTGAAACCAGGTGAAATCTATCAACTTACAAGAATGATTTTTAGAAACATTACTTCATATGTGTGGCAGCAGGTGGGCTTCAGAACACATACACCACTCTCCAACTATACAGCCACCCTTCTGTTTCATTTTTTAAGAGGGACAAGAACATGTTTTAAACTTCTAAGAAGAGATGAGGGGTACTGACAGAAGTACTAAAAATAAATCATTTGCTTAAAACCCCTTTCATCTAAAATTGGAATTTCAGAAAATGGGAAGCATTACATTCAATATAATTGTATCTGAGATGTCACCAGTGAATCTGTTCACTCTGAATCTTACATCCATTATATGACTTCTATTTTAGTAAACTAACTAGCAAGTGTGTCTTCTGGAAATCAGTATGAATTATTTTGAAATCCTGTCCTGAAACCCATCTGTGTACTATAATCATCAGTGATGACAGCATCAGCATTTAAATGACAGTGCAAAACCAAGAAACTCGTAGCCTGCCACCCTCCTAAAAAAAAAAAAAGAGAATCAACCCACAAAGCAATAGCTCTGCATCCACAACTTGAATAAACTCCACCCTTTGAGCTTCTTAAGGACCAAATAAAGAGTAATGATTGTTTCTTTAGTGAATGCCAAAGTCATAAAAGTGTTGGGGTTTGTGAGCTGGACTGAAATCTTTAATGGGAGACCCTCTGACACATACAGCATCATGGCGGTGCAAGAATTAAAGGCTAGAGATGACAAAGATATTTTGTTGCTCAATACTTTTACAGGAGATACTGTTATAATTTTGAACCGAAGTTTTGCTTTTAGGTTTTCACACTTACAGAACATTCTCAAACCTAAAAACTTCATGGAACTGACATGACACAAAGTTACCAAGCATTTCAGTAGTGCTACAATCTGCGTGTATCTTTTCAGTGCCTACATAGCTGGTAATTGAAGGGTCCAAAACACAGAGAACTGAATGCTATAACATAGTATCTCACTCCTGGGATGAGATTTTTTTAAATCTGTACTTTTAATTCTTCCAGTCAAAGGAAAAACTGCATGTGGGCACTTTCCCCGCTGTTTACAAAGAAGCATTCCTCTTTTATCTCATTTAAAAATTCTTTAATTATTACACAACTGCACTTTTATGATTGTGTTAACAGGGAACATGGCTATTACACAATCTGGATTGTTCTAAAGTGACTGCTTTGGGGCTGTAACAATATAGAGTGAATCTACAGATTGCAATTTTATCAATGCCTTGATAGAAAACTTGGGGAATAAGGAACTTGGCATAGAGCATGCTCAGCCTTATGAAACTGCTCTCCAAAAGCAACTTGGTAACTTCAGCTGTGTTTCAGACTCCTCATCCCCATCCTAGGAACCAATGTTATACATAAAGTGAATCCTTTGCTGTAGGCCAGCTTTCTTGGACCATGGTTACAGACCAGCAGCAATCTACTTTTAACTGCTTATTGCCACCACTTCTTAAATTCCAGTTGCTCAGCCAAGGAAGGGACCTTTGAAGGCCAGAGTTCAACTCCCTCCTCAAAGCAGGTTTAGATCAATCAGAGTGCTGAGGTACTTAGTAAATCCAAAGGTGGGGATTGCATATCCTTTCTGGGCGACTGCTTCTAGTGCCTAATGATCTTTTAGGTAATAAAACAAAATATTATTCCCACTTAAATCTAACTGGATTTTTCCCATGTTTTAATTTGTGTCCATTGCCACTGATCCTGACTCCATGCAGCTTGAAGACTTGTCTTGTTGTGAATCTGCCCAGTAATACAACAGTAAAAACTGGTCTTAGCCTTAAGGCTGAACATCACTAAACTGTTTCTCCTTTCCCAGGCAACATGTAATTCCAGACAGTAAGCAGGAGTGTTGGCAAGCGGAAACAACTTTACACACACAGATAAATCCCAGAACTCAAGGAGTTAAGAGGGAAACAGGCACACAGCTGGAACAAGTTGAAGGTGAATCATTGGTGTTTCCCTCAATGTTAAGCACAAAACTGTATGCAGTGATAATGCCTTTTCCTTTCCAACATCCACACTCACCTCAGTGATCAGTCATTATACCTGACAGAACTCAGAAAAAGGATCTGTGATTTCTCTTAAAGATACTAAGGCATATTCTGCAGTGCAAAGGTGCTAAGGAAATCCAGGCAAGTGTGAAACAGTAGTTGAAAATGCCAGAAACTTACAAACCCCCTCCAAAATCCAACAGTTGAACTAGAGTTTTGCTCTCTTATATTTGCATCATTCATCTTAAGAACTTCAAATTTCAGAATGAAAGTTTTAAACCATATGCAGCTCACTTGTCAGGCCTTTTGTAATCCTCCCTCCCAACCAAAAATAGTCCAGAAAGTTTACAACACAGGGCAAGATTAAAAATGTGATTTCAAACAGGAAAAATTCAGAAGCATGAACACAAAGTCAGTCTATTCAAATTATTCTATATGTAGACTATGTCAGGTTTCACAGAAGATACTGGTTGCAAGTGCCTTTGCTCTTCCATGCTTCTTCTGTAACAAACAAAAACATGGAAGCACAGAAGAATATTTTGGCTTGACCACATGTTCAAACATGGTCTATTTGTTTGTTTCACACACTTCTGATTTCTTGAATTTGCAACATTTGCAATAAGTAATAAAAATCTATAAATCCCTGCTTCCAAACTGAGACAGCCCTGAGAGCAAAAGCATCCTTTGATACAAACAGACCTAACACAAGTGACATCCTAAATTCTGCAAAATGTGATCAAAAATGCTGTAGAATACTATGATGTTAAAAAGTCTTTATAAAACATAAGAATCTATTTAAATCAAACACACAGATGGATAAAAGTAGCCAATTTTATTCAAATAGCATAAGCTCTAACACATAATTACTTTTCTTAGAAAGGTTACATATTTATGTGCTTTTTAGACAAATCAACAGATTTGTTCCCACTGTAGAAGCATTTCAATAGAATCCAGAGTCTTGAGTAGCCCAGTTGGGTGCCTAAAAAATGAATAAAGATTAGAAGAAATTACTATATTACCTAATAATTACTGAAATGTATAACACATTAATTTAAACAGTGGGAATGTTGCTAATAATGAAGAATACCCTATCAGATTAAAGCCAAGTGTTCATATACTAGACACACATACTGTAATTGAGTTGTACAGCTAGAGCCCTCCAAGCTAGTAGTTTCAAAAAGGAGAAGTTCTGGAAGATCCCAATATAAATATAGGAATAATTTTTCAGCTATATTTTTAAAAGAAAGTAATGATACACAAGTTTCATACAACTTCCCATTAACAGAATAAAACAGTGCACCACTGCCTGTCCAACTTCCACCAGTATTTCAGCCAAGCACTGAGGAAGCACAATAAAACTTAAAATGTTTAAGCTCTTTCACTGTGTGGTTCTGATTTTTGTTTTGTTTTAAAGATGTATGGCTGGGCCTCAGAGCCACCCCCATTACAGTGCTGTTCTGCCTCAGAGCTTCTCATATTGTAATGTGGAGGGAAGCAAAACCAGATGATCTAGCCAACTTACTCATTTTTACTAGTTCTACTTAAACCTTTCAATGACTTAATTACATTTTCTAGAATTTCACTTAACAGATTTAACAGCTAGAGTTTTGCACAATTCTTCCTCCATATTCCAATCTTTAGCAACATTCATTCTCCTTTCAATACCACATATGCACCTACAATACTTTTGAGTACAACTCACTTGGAAAAGTATTATAACTACTTTCGTAAGTGTCACACCTCATAATCTGCCCTTTCCTGGTGGTGAAGGAGACCATTTAAAAGAGGCAGAGCAGCAAATGACAGAAACAGTTATGCAACAGAATAAAATCTAATCATGAAGAGAAAGGCTAAAAGAAATCAAGAACCACTGTCTTTGTGGTCACTATGTCTTTTCCAACATAATTCCTAGTATTAGAACTAGGAGTAGACACAACCTATGACTTAATTCGCCAGAAAAGAATTATACTTAAATTTATCTCTCTTTAAAAAAGACAGCGAGAATTCAGAAAAACAAAACTTATACTGACCTCAGATCTACCACTCTGATTCAGTTTCTTCTCAATGTTCATAGCCAACATTTGACTACGAAAAGACAAGCTTTTGGTCTTCTCAATCACTTGTTGGTATGGTGAAACTGCATTGTTGCCCATGACTACATGGCCCTAAAACCCAGCAAAGACAGAACAAATTTAACAATTGCTCAGCATGCAAGGATCTTTAATGCAATACTCTGCTTTCAGAACTTTCACAGGTCTTACAGAGAAGCACAAAACCCAGTAAATGAAATCCACTACAGTTTATCCAGGAACAGAAAGTTTTGATTTCTATTGTTTTTCTTTGCCCATGAAGTAAAAAAAAAATTAATGAAAAACTCAACAAATTCATTTGGATCTATCTGGCTTTAAAATGAAAGAGAGTAGGTTTAGATTAGATTACTGTGAGGGTGGAACAGAAAAACTGTGGGTGCTGCATCCCTGGAAGTGCTCAAGGCCAGGTTGGATGAGGCTCTGAGCAACCTGGTATAGTGGGAGGTGTCCCTGCAGAGGGGTTGTAACCAGACAGTCTTTAGGATGCTTCAACAAAAACCACTCCATGATTCTATGTACAGTCTTACCAGCTTTGAATCCAATTTGGCATCCAATCGTGCATTTCGGATCAGATTGACAATCCATCTTTCTGCTTCTTCAGGAGTCATATTCAGTTTATCTGCCAACATACTAAAAGATAAACAACCCATTAAATGGCAAAATAAAATCTCTGATGTTGGTAAACATAACAAGGGACTATGGAATACAAGTCAAACCAACACAACATATGGCACAGTCCAAGATTCAATAAATAATGCATAGCTGGGAAGCTTACTTTAATTGGACTGAAATGACCTTAAAAATGACATACATGCTCTCCTGCCCATCTCCCATCCCCACTGCAAATAAGAAATTCATATCCCAAAGTGTATACTTACTCATTCTGAACTACACCACACTGCTTTTAAATCTTTACCTGCAGATTTTTCCTATGTTCCTATTAAACCTTGTCTACACAAATATTCTTGGAAAAACTGTCATTTAAGTAATTTCACTATTAACATAAAACCACAACCACTATTATTAAAAAAAGAAAATCAACCTAACTGCTTTTACTCTCACTTAAATGAAATCAGCAGTCAAGAAAGTATAGGTTACCTAGTCAAAAAATTATTAGCAAGAAAACTTTGCTCCAAAGTTCAGGAACAAGACCCATGAGACAGAGCTTGGTATAGAAGATATGACAGATACACTATATTAAAACTTCTCACAACTTCAAGGAAGGAAGGTGGGGGAGAACAGAGAAAGGAAAATTCTTTATCAAACAAGCAGTCTTGTCCAGGAATAATTCCTCCTAACAGTGCTTCCTGTGGCTTTCCAGCTAACTCCTCCAGCTTCCTGCTGGCAGTTGGCTCATACAGGGCGTTAGTAACGCTCATTCTTCCATCAGTTTGCAGACTAAGGTAAGAAACATGAGGTAAAGCCTACAGGCATGACTAAAAAGCCAGCTGACTACGCTGAGTTGCACAAGAGGTCAATTTCTCACCATTTCACAGAATCTTACCTAAACATCTTTTTCTCCACCTGAAAAAGTGTGTTTTTCCTTGATGATTGTTTGCATCAAGTAAATACTTTATAAACTATCAACTGTTAGCTCATCTACCTGACTGGACTTCTACATACACTTCTTTATACAGTTGTCTCTCCAATATGGTTTTGATCGCTTACCTTTCTCCCAACTATAAAGGCAAATTCCTTTTTTTTCCACAGATAAACATGAAGTGAATAGAAAAAAAAACCCAAAGGAACTTAAAATACTGAACTTACACTGACTCACTTCAGCGAAATAAGACAACAAAAGGCTAACAAGTGTTTGAACTTGTCAAAGTAAGGGGAAGTAAAACCCAACCCCAGCTGCTACTGTTCCAGTAGACCTTTAATCTGAGTTTGAATGAGCAATTATAAAGGCAGAAGAGAGCAGAAGACATTAGGGATGGAAATTTTTGTGGAATTATAAGTCACCTGGGTAGAACATGAGACACTTTAATACAAAAAAAAGCACACTAATTTTATTACCCCAAATCAGTGATGTTAAGCATTTGACTTGAAACTAAAGAAATTTTAAACTGAAAGTACATGGGGGAGAGTATAATTCTCACATTTCTCTTTCAGAAACCTTAGTAAGATTTAGATTAAGTAAATTCCCTTCCAGATGACCACAAGAAAGGCTACTGCCACTACACTGGAGATTAAGTAACCCAGCTTTGGGATTACAGTGTGGAACCTCCATTCATGGAGATAGGAGGATTTACTTGTGGATTCCTGACTAAACAGCATAATGGAATACTGCCGTGGGACCTGCTCAGAGCTGCAATTGGGTTCACAGGAGATTAAACCAGATCACTTCCAATCTACAGCACCTACACTTTCC
This sequence comes from Camarhynchus parvulus, assembly GCF_901933205.1. NCBI lineage: Eukaryota > Metazoa > Chordata > Aves > Passeriformes > Thraupidae > Camarhynchus > Camarhynchus parvulus. Next base: position 133,897,249 of record NC_044572.1, read on the forward strand.
TTAACACAGTCCTCATGTAATTAGAGGGTAAGAGGGCACATATGTCTAGAGAATCATTCCAAGCCAGAAACTATGAAGTATTTTGCATTTGTTACTAGCAAATAATTTTACCTTGTTCTATTATATTTCATTATATATCTATTACATATTTCTACATTTTACTACTAGCTCAGCTGCTTGAGAAGTGGCTTTTTTTTCAACTAAAAAGTGTTTTGGAACAAACATACAATATATATGTAGCAACACAACAGAAGTAACGCTACACAAGTATTATTTTCCTGCACATGTATCTGGAAAACTTGAAAATCAGAGAATGAAAATGACAGAGTAAAAAGGATGTAAAATCTGTTTTATCTCATCTTGTAGCTTTGATACTTACACGGTGTTTAAATTTTAGTATAAAACAACTGATGTTCTTAGGTAGCAGGTATCTTTCACTGAATAAGGAAAAAATCTATTAAAAACCTAGAATTTTAACACATCTTTGACACAAGAGATGACCCTCCTCTAGCACTTCGGGCAACTGGATTCCCTCTTCAGAGTCTCTCCTTGCAGCCTACACTGAAGCAGCCAGGACCACGCAAAGTGCATGGATTTGTAACATAGAGGTATTTTCCTGGTAAAGTAACACACATGACCAAAAAAGTATTCTCTGTCTTTCCAGAGCAAATGCACAGAAGATCTATCCTGATTACAATTCTGTAACAAATACCACTATTCTCCCATCACAGTTAGAACATGTATTTAAAACTCTTGAGATATAAAATACAGCTTAGCCTCATTCAAGTTTGACAGCTGAAGTAATAGCAACATGTTTAGATTTACAAACATGTATTAACATCACTAATATTAAGGAAAGGATTCAACACAATTTGTATTATAAGTTACCACTGTTTATAAAGATTCCTGATATAATTCAATAAAAATGAAGTAAATTATAATGAAATACTATTAAAGAATGGTCTACCATTTCAAGTTAGAGTTAATTTCAAATGGCAGACTTTTAAATAATTTCTGTCCCCTAGTTTTAGAAGGAAATTCACTTATTTGGATCATGCTAGGGCTACTGTTATTAAAGTTTTCATTTACTTAAAAGGCAAGCTAACTGAATTTCCCACACGCTCATATACGAACAAGCCCATCTTATATAGTTTTCTTGTATGTGCAGTACAAAAGAAGAATGAAGCATATTCAGCTCTCCAATTAAATACAAGCATAGCAAACTAACTAAAACAGAATTAGCTTCATCTATTACTTCCAATAAACATGGTATTTCAAATAGCAAACCAATCACAAGGTGATTTAGGATGTGCAAACTTTAAGTTACAACTGTTAAGCAAATATAAATGTTTTCAAAATAATTCTGAATAGCTAAGCAGTACTCATCAAGCACTGTGTTACAATCATTTAGTTTTCTGCTCCAGGATTAGCAGTGGAAATCACTTGTGAACAAGAAAATGCAAGAACTACATCTCAGCCCAACATTCATTTCAACTGGCTAATTTCTTCAAAAACAACTCAAATACACAAAGAAACAATTATGTGCCTAATTTAATCAGTTCAAATATAATGATTGTTACAGCTTGCAAAGAAATTTAACGCTGATATCCATCATTAAACACACAATGACCTACTAAGAACCACCTCATTGCTGATGACTGATTTCATGTTCAATTAACTTAGGTGTATGTGGTAGAAATATCCCTGTCACTCTGAGATAAATGTCTCAACTCCAAATCTATCACTTGCCTCAGAACACATTATAATGCTTATAAAGAAAGGACACTGCTACCTATATTTAGGAATTACTCACACATAACAAGGACAGCCAACTACAATATTTTTTATCATACCTAGTCGAAATATCACACACAACACAAAAAATATGAACTATAAGTAATAAAAACTAAATAAATGGCAATTACCGACCACAAAATTTGATAAAGCTTGCAATTTTTGCCATAATGAATTACTGGTATGTTGCCCACAGTTTATCAGTATCTTTTGATACAAGACTTGAAAAATTCTTAACATACACACTGCAGAGTCTTTGCTCATTGACTGGAGTCAGGTAAGAGGAGACTTCTTAGAAAGCCATCTAGTCTCTAGTTAAAAAAGCTTAAACATCTAATTTCATTGAACACTTGTGCTTGAATATGTGCAGTATTCACACCACAAAAAAGATTTCTAAGAAAGAGCAAGACACTGTTGGGTTTTATATTCCCCAGAAACCCATCTTTTAAGACTACTGTACATACAGGGCTTTTTTTCTTTCTTTCCAAATACTCATTCAAACCCCCTTTATGTCTAAGCATGCAGTACTTCTGCTTAAAGTGATTTTAGACAAAGCATTACCCCTCTTATAAAAACAAATATTAAGTATGGAAAAGCTCTGCTCACAGAATGTAGTTCCATTTCCTATCAGGACTATATGCTTAAACCCAATACACTACAGCTGACTAAAATGCTCGAATTCACTGTTTCCCTTTTACATCAAAGCGACTATTTTAAGTTGATACAAAGGTTAAAAATTTTTCCAAAGGCAATGAAGACAAACGTCACCCAGTGACTAAAGATTAAAAGTATTAAGAATCAGTCCTTTTTCCAACTATACCTATTCATAAAAAAGCAATCTTTCAAAGAAGTTTGCAGTATTAAGGACAATTTTCTCTCAAATCCTTTCCTTTGAAATCAGGCAGTGTTAAATCCCTTTCCTCAGAGGACTAGATGCACTTATTTGCTCTGAATACAAGCTAGTAACAAGACTCCATTGAATTTGATCAATTCAACAGCCTTCATTTCTCCTGCCTCAAGGATCTCTGCACTGTTCTCTATCAGTGAGATTTTTATAGCATTCAGAGTTTTTCACTTCTTCCTTTTTAATTTAAGGATGCGGAAATATGGGAAATGTGGGCAAAGGCCAAGTGGAAAGACATCTCAAGCATACATAATATCTTCCCATTTAGTTTTTTTTTTAATATATATACAAGAGGCATCAGAGCTGATCCATTTGAAAAGCCTGCATTTATAAAATAAATCTGAATAACCAACAGACATATTTGCTCATAACAATTCTTACAGCTGAATCACTTGGTGTCACAGTGAATAAAATCCATTGTTTTCTATTTAATTAATGAAAAAGGCAATGTGATTCAATAAATTTCAAAGAACATACCTATAAGACACTCATGGGTATCTGTATCTACCAAATAAAAATAAATTTAAGCAGTTATTGTATTTGCAGTTTGTATTTACTTAATATTAACACTCTACCTCAACATGTGGAATTAAGGCCCAAATGAGGCACTGCCACCAGGACTTTGGTGACACTGGGTATGAAAGTTCCCATTAAATTCAGCAGAGATCCCACTTAAAATCATAGCAGTTTTAGCTTGAAAGTACTGCTTATCTGGCGGGGCTAGGGGCGGTAGAGAAGCGTTGTTTTGAAGTTAAACACAATAATTAAATTCTGAAGTATAATTAATTCAAGTACATCACATGAGAGTTATAAAACTAGAAAGAATACTATGCAAGTGAGATTTCAGTTAGGATTTTACCTGACAACTGAATACCTCCTGAAGTTTGCACTGTTTGTCAAACTGCCCTCCATGACTGATTTTCTGAACTGAGGAATGAAGACATTCTCTTACCCAATGCTGATGCACTGATGGATGCGACAGAAAGTTTCAAATATAAAGAGACGAGCATTCTCAATGAAGTCCTCAAGGCACGCCACTAAGAAGAAATCATTCACAAGCACCTGCAAGTGTCAGTAGAAAGGGAACACACGAGCAAAGTGTGAGTAGAAAGGTACTGGTAGACACTGCCAATAACTAAGAGCAGCCCACAGTATACCTAAAAACATTATTGCTATGCTCAAAGATGTGGCAAAAAAGCTATGGACAAACAATATTTTTCATTGTTTCACAGTTCAGCATCTTACTAAATTTAAATTGCATGCTAACGTGATCACTGAGGTCTGACTCAAGAAGAGAGTAAGGTTAAGGTCAAACTCTACTGCTGCCCTAACTACTGAAGCTCCTTTCAACACAAAATTTGACTCCCCACTCATCTTTCACAACAAAAGGCAATTCTGAGCTTTTCTTCAAGCATTTCTCAGACTTTAATGGAACACCTGAAGCCCAGCCAAATGCACGATTACCTATTTGCTTCTTCTCCTAGGACTTCTTAAACATAACATTATTATAACATTAAAGCTATATTCTTAACAGTAAGTCACATGTGTTACAAAATGAGTTGTTATAAAACCCAACACCACCCAATCATGAATTTAAGTTTATCAGAAAACACTGGCAATGTAATCAAACACCACTTCAAACAAATTAGCAGTCCATTGTCAATTTTAGAGAACTTTACTTAAAGGAAAAGGAGTCTTATAAACATTTTAAGTCTTACTGTTTCACACTCTCTCAGCTTCTTCTGCGCTCCATCAAAATCAAAGTTAACGTACAAGCATTCCACAAACTCTGTGATAGGGTCCCTGTATGTGTAGGACTCCTATAAAAAAATATTGGGAACAACATCAGAAATGAAGGCCACATGGGTCGCCCACGTATTCCTCATAGTCTTAAAAAAATTAATAGTGGAAACAAGCCCATATATCACCGTAAAAAAACCCTGAACTTCCAAATTCCTCTTATAAAAGCTACGTAAATGTGCTTCCTCCCAATAGTCTGGTAAAACAATCAGAGGTGTAGTTTCACCTTCAGCATTTAATGCTGGAGTCTTTGGGCTAGGAACTGTCACGAGATTAGAGCTATCTCTGTATCAAACCTCCAAATTTCATAAAATAAGATAGAATAGGCTTCCTAAATTCTGATTTCAAAGATGACTCCAACACTAAATCCTTCATACTTGAAATGGAATGATTATTTGATTTTCAGAGAAACATAGCTAACAAAAATGCTACTTTCTATATATACACTAATTACTTCAAATTATTTTGGCATTACAGAAGTTACTCAACTTTCTCAATTACCAGGGAAAGATAACGCTACATCTATATACAACTGGGTAAATTCAAGTGTAACAAACATCCCCTTAAGTGTTTCTAATGCATATTATAAAACAGCTTAAATCACTATGTTTCAGTATCTGCTTTAGCATACAGTAAAATCAACAGATTAAGGGAATTCCTAAGAGATATTTTTCTTTCTGGATCAGTTATTTTTTCCTTCCCCAAAGAACTGTACTTACAATCCCATTATTTAGATATAAGATTCAGTTCTATACATGATTTTTAAATCAGAATTGCACTTGTTAACCATTATTTGCAAAACGGTCTTAGAACGAGCATCTCTCAATTTCAATGAACAGACTGCACACCTATCAGTTCAATACTTGCAAAGATGTTGCAACTATAAACAATCTTTTACTGCTACTAAAGCAGCACCACAAGTTATTTCAAATCTATAACACCTCTACCACATCACTTAATATCATGAATCATACAGAGTTAGAGGAGTACTAAGAAATCTGATAGGCGATTTCAAAACCAAAGCCCAGGTTGGTATTTTCAAAACCCTAATGGTGTGCAAGATTAAACAAAAGCAAGAAATTGTAACATGTTACTTATTTCAAGTATTAGAAATTCATATTATATTAAAAGCTCAATGTTACAATCAGATTTTAGATAAAGACAAAATCTGAGTCACAAGACTTACCACTGATTTATTGCTTATGCTACCTTTTGTGAACACTAATGCTTAGAAACAGATTAGGTTGTAGCTAAAATGTGATCTTTGCATTGACTGTGCTTTGCACAGGTAGTTTCCCAAATGCTTGAAGTGGTTATAACTGACTGCTAGCCTATAATAACCAGGCTACTGGTTATTTACCAGGTACTGTCATATTTATATATATATATATATATATATATATACACAGAAATACAATGTTTATTACAACATTATCAAGTATTTGAAATGCATTGGTTTGTATACAAGTTGTTTGGTGATTTCAGATAAAAATCTGGGCCTTAAGCCCCTGTTGACTGCTACCAAACAACTCTTCTATTGCTCTTCTCTGTATCTCCATCCTCATGTCACTGTGACAACAGAACCATTTTCAAGAGAATGCATGTGAATTCAAATCAACACACACAATTCAAAGGTCTTGAAATGTAAGAAAGAACCCTTATTCATACAACAATTTACTGTACAGGTAGTTGAAAAAGAAGAATAGTCTCCAAAGCCATTTCACATCTCACTGAATTTTCAGTACTTAATAATATAGAAAGTAAGAACGGCATGCATACTCTACTGCATGTATGTGTACATGCAGTAGACATGTATATGAAAGGAGAAAAAAATTATTCCATCTTCCCACTGACTGATATGCATTTTACTTCAGTAAAAACTTTCACTGACAAAAAACAAGTATCAAAATACCTCAAATCCTAACCCAGATACATTACTAGAAGATGATTATAATGAAGTCTTCTTAAAAAAAGAGGCAAGAAATATCAGATACTCCAGTCCTTACCTGCTGAATAACCTTGACTAGATCTTTCAGCACTTGTCTACGTTTACGAACATCCTTATTTGTTATGACTGCAGTAGTCAAATATCTGAGGATATGTGGGCACATTGTCTGAATTGCATTCAGATACCTAGAAAGAAAAAAACAGGTAAGATTCAGAACTCTAAGGTATACTGAAGTTTGCTGATGACACTAAAATGGGAGGAGCTCTTAACTACTCAGAGGCAGAGAGGCCCTGCAGAGAGAGCCTGACAAAGAAGTCAGAGGGCTGGACAATCACCAACTGTATTAGGCGTAACAAGGGCAAGTGTCAGATTCTGCATCTGGAACAGGGCAAGTCTGGATCTATGTACAGACTGGGGATTCAGAGGCTGGAGAGCAGAAAGGGATTTGGGGCTCAGGGTCAACAACAAGCTGAAAGTGAATCACAGTGTGTCCTGGCCGGTGGAGGGCCAACTGCATCTTGGTGGACATCAGGCACAGAATCACCAACTGGGCAAGGGAGGGGATTGTCCTGTTCTGCTCTGCACTGGGGCAGCCTCACTTTGGTATGGGGGCGCAGTTTTGGGTGCCACAACATAAGAAAAGTATCAAGCTATCAGAGAGCATGCAAAGGAGAGCAACAAATACCCTAGATCTACATGTAAGTCAATCCTCTCACAAATAGATAGTGTTTCAATCTTCATTTTTAGTCTGGGATTTCCCAATAATCTTTTGAAATAGCTTTCTACAATCAGAATAGAACAATACCTTCACCCTGCAGCCCTAAGCTCAGCAAGCTTGCATATTTATCATTTGCCTTCAATGTGATTTCAAGACCCCGCAAGATGGTTCAACACAACTTACTGTGGCTGATAGAGAAAAAGGTCAATGATGTTGTCTCTCCCTTTAGGATGATTAAAAAACACAAACAAAGACCAGTGGATGAGCCATGTTCTTTGCTGAAGAGATTGCAGTGGAGAGCTGACAGACTAGGAGAAAATGTAACAGTGGTTCAAGTCAAACACAACACAAAGTTTGCTTGAATACTAATCCATGGAAACCTGTAATTGCCCAAAATTTTTTAATTTTGCATCAGCTCTTTATAACTGTCATCACTGTCAGGCTGAGTTTGACCTCCAGCTTTTTTTTCATCTCAATGATAAATCTACTGAAAGTTATAAGCAGGATAAATTTTCCAATATTATATTCCAAATTGTTTCTTGAATTTGCATTTTTTATGGTAAGAGCAGAGATTTTAGCTCTTGAAGACCACCATACCAACCTAAGTTACTTCCCTTCTTAATTCCGAATTCCTTTTATTTCCTCTTCAGATGTCATCTGAGTAACTACTTGGCATTTTCATCTTTTCTGTTTTACTTCCTTTCTAAGGATTTTTTTTTGCCATAAACCCTTAGACAATGATGAAACTTTATAATCACTTTCAGCCAAAAAAAAGTAATTATCTTTATTTAAACCTGCTCATAATGGACATACAAGGGTTCAGCTCCAAGTACCTGTATTAGCTCCAAATTTCAACAGCGCTTCAAACAGACTGCAAAACAACACACTGAGGATGAACTGACATGGCAAGTAATCCTCTCTCTAAAGAGCACTGCTCTGATTCAATCCTAAAAATGTTTCCTTACTTCTTCACTAGCATCCTTTGACTTTCCCACTGCCAATAAGAAAGTATCAAGTGAAAAGGTGGTAATCTACTCCAAAATAAGACTGCAAGCGATTTCTAATAAAACTTGAGTACTAACACCTCTAACCTCTCACTTTATTAAGATGTCCAAGTTTTTACTTACATTATTATCTATTGTCTCCTTCAGTCTTGTGAGATCTTCCATGGCTGCATCCCAATTCTGCATCAGGATTTCAGATGCCAGTTTCCCCCAAAGAGAACTCAAAGCATTTCTGTCTGTTGCTGGAACCTATGCTCAACAACAGCAACAAAGTCACACTCTTAGTATTTTAAATTATTGTTAAAAATGATTATTTACTTTTAAAATTACAAGCAGTATTTTTCATTTACAAGATACCAATTTTGCACAGTCCTAACTCTCCAAATTAAGTAGGGTTTTTTTTTTCAGAGAAACAGTTAGGACACAGAAAGAAAACAAACCAGTAGTAAAATTTCTTAACCAGAAACTAGGAAATCCTGTCAAAAAAAGACAAAGATCCGTGCTGCTGCAGTTTAAGTTAAAAAAAAATTAAAAATGGCTGAGCACCAGATGACACACTGGCTCCAAATTTATTTTGGGCTTTCTTTTTTTGTTTCACCATTCAACAAATGCTTCTAAACTAATAAAACAAGGTTATTACTAGGCAGGTTCCTAAAGAACTCATAATAGTAGATAACCACCTTCAAAAAGCTAGCATTCCAAACTCTTCCTGCTAATGCCTTGTCCAGAAGTGTACTCATTACAGCAACATCCAGTGGAACTGCAACTTGGCAGCACTGAACCGGCTCCCTGGAATGGCAGTCCTGAGCTCAAGCTGTGTTAGTTTTACACAGGAATGAGTCGCACTACATCATTCACAATGTCAAATTCTGCTCTTCGACTGGTTACAATAGTTCTTTCACAGACTATGTTTCATCACACAGGGCTTTGGAACAAATCTTCTCCCACCAGAATCAGTAACAAAAGTTTTATACTAAGCTATTATCAGCACAAAATCAGTACTCCATTTTTTGAGGTTACTGACACACAAGAACATAATGCTATGCCCAGAAAAAAGGCATGAAGAATTAAGGATAGTTGCCCACAAACCTACTTCCCCTGTTGGCAAATAAAAAGAACCTGTAACACTGAAAGTCACCTTCAGCATCAAAATTTAGAGTTATAATTCAACTCATTCATAATTTAAGCCCCGTTCTGATTAAAGATAAATTGGGAAATGTATCTTCTTTAATTACAGTCAATTACAGAAATTTTTGTGGTTTACTCTAACAGTATTTCAGAGAGTTAAGATTACTTTTAGATGGGAATACAAACTAGCAAGGAAAAGTATCAAGGTATGAAACACTACATGTTTTCAACAACCACCGCACAAATCTATGAGATACTGACTTATGAGCAGTGTATCTTCCAGGCAACCCACGTGCCAGTTTAGTAGTGTCCTGGGTTGACTATATGATGCTTTTATCCCCAAATCGTCTCATTGGTTTATGCTGAATAATAATAAGTTTTGCACCTTTAAGACTTGTTGCAGAGAGTGAAAGGGGGGAGAGAAGAATCGCACAGTTCTTTTTTTTCTTCGCTCAGACATTGCACGTACTCCCCCGCATTCCTCCTCCAGGACTGTGTTGTCTGCGGACAGACAGACGGCAGGACAGAGAGCTCTCCTTTTGCTTTTGGTTAGTTTTAGCTGGCTGAGGCAAAGAAGAGTCCCTGGACTGTGGTTTTTTCTTTTCCTTTTCTTTGGACCTCTTGGAACCTGCTCTGGACTGAACACCCAGGGAAGCACCGGCAGCTCACACCTGTGGCCACCGGGCCAGGCCGGGCCTGGCCTGTGAGAATTCCAGCACCAGAAGGACTGATAAGAGACTGAGTGAGCTGGGCTGCAACCGGGGGGGGGTTTTCTCAATTGGTCATCTCTTTTAGAGCGGCAAGGGGTTTTATTGTTTTAATATTGTTAGGTTCTATTGTTTAATAAACAGCTTTTTTCCACTTTTCTTCAAGGAGGTATTTTCTCCCGGACTGGTTGTGGGGGGGGGGGGCCGATTGAATTTATCCTCCTACTAGAGCCCCTCTGGGGACTCTCTCTCTCTCTCTCCCAAAATTTTGCTCTAAACCAAGACAGATACACTTCTTGGCGCCCAACTCGTGGCCAGAGAAAGTGGAAAAAAGCTTATTGTGTGCGTTGGTTGTGCTCACTAGCTAGTGAGTTAAAGCAGTCAATAGCCATGCTGCTGGAATTCGTAACATCTCTTGCGGTGGAGACCTTCATGTGGTTCTGGTCTCTAGACCTTTCTGAGGTTTCGATACCATTCTGGTCACTCGGATTATTGTCCATAATACGTAATTCTTACGGTAGACGGGCACGGATTGGAGTAGCTCTTGTGCTGGCCTTGGTGATAATGATTTATAGGGCATTTATAAAGATGCTGGCGTCTGTTTACGATATGTTTCGTCCTACCCTGCCTCCCAGTTCCAGTAGTATGTTTTGGGAATTTATTAGTAATTGCACCGAGTTTGTTAGAGGAGGAGCTGAGAATAAGGCTTTCCAGCCTTTCTTTTCCTTCTTCTCCTTTGAAGCTGTTATGTCACTGTTTGAGAATGTTCAGTTTCCCCTGAATGTTAAAGAGACCATCTTTCTGGTATTTAATCTGGTAGGCTTCCTCTATATAGTCTGGAGCTTCTCTAAAATGAAAGCTGAGATATCCAGAAGAGTTGGTGAGACCCCTGACTCAGAAGCAGATGCAGGCGTGGAAAATCCTGAGTGGTGTGGAGAATGGGAAAATATAGGCCAAACCCTGAAGGAATTTTCTGATCCTCTAGGCTGGGATTTTCCACGGGAACAAATTCAGAACCCAGCTGAGGTGGGGAAATACCTAAAGGAGAAGTGCCATGACGATTCGAACGAGAAAGGCTAATTGCAATAAGCTGGGCCCTGGCCTATGCTTATCGCACTCTGTTAGATACTGTAGGGCAGCAGACAGAAGCAGGGGGGCAGGGAGATAAATCAGCTATCCCAGTCAGTCAGGCTGCAGCCAGCACGCCAGGCTCGAAGCCAGCTGCCAAACCAGATAGTGAGCCAAAGCCAGCAGCCAAACCAATGGCTGTTGCTACCAGTACTAGAAGTGGGAAATGCACGGACAAAACCAACCGACCAGCAGATGATGAGGATGATGATACAGGAGAAGGAACCTCAACACCTCCCGACATAAAATCAGGAGTCAAAGCAGCAGGTGCAAGATCTGATGCAAATATTGAGTCCTTTTCCCTGAAGGACCTTCGTGGACTACGGAAGGATTACACCCGACGACCTGATGAATCCATAATTAGTTGGTTAGTCCGTCTCTGGGATGCTGCAGGTGAGGCCACAATTCTAGACGGCACTGAAGCGAGGCATTTGGGATCCCTGTCACAGGACCCTGTCATCGACCAAGGAATGATGAGGGGGGCTAATCCACAGAGCCTCTGGGCACGGGTCTTGGAAAGTGTTGCACAAAGATACCTGTGTGCAGATGATCTTTATATGCAACAAACACAGTGGAAGACCATAGAGCAAGGGATCCAACGCCTAAGAGAAATGGCAGTGGCAGAGATTATCTTCTCAGATGATGTAACAACTAGGAACCCAGACTTGGTACCATGCACGTCTGTGATGTGGCGAAAACTTGTGCGACTTGGGCCACATGAATATGCTTCTGCCTTAGCCATAATGAAGAGGGATGAGAGGGATGAGACTGTACTGGATATGGCAAGGAAGCTCCGAGCATATGCAGACGCTGTGCATGGCCCAACACATGCCAGAATCTCAGCAGTAGAATCACGTCTGCAGAAATTAGAGGACAAGATAGAGGAGAACCACAAGAAGCTCAGAGAGGAGATTAAAGAAGACCTTCTCCAGATCTCGGCGGTACAGATCAGAGGTTCTGGTATCCAAGGCAGACGTTTCCCAGATGGCGAGAGAAGGTACACCCCACGAGCTGAGTTGTGGTTCTACCTGCGTGATTGTGGAGAAAACATGAGGAAGTGGGATGGACAACCTACTGCTGTTCTGGCACGACGGGTGCGTGAATTGAAGGAAGACAGGGCTGAGAGAGGGAATTCCACCAAAAGAAAAGCAGCTCCAGTTGCCCGTGGCCGAACTGCCAGGTATGATGATGATGACATGTCCGATCCCCTTGAAGGAACCTCCAAGGCATATGCCCAGGGAAAGAAGGATAACCAGGCTTAGAGGGGCCCTGCCTCTAGCCAGGTAGAGGCTAGGGAAAATCGTGTTTTTCTGGTCTGTGTGGATTCGTTGGCCTGGCACATCGGAACCACAAGAGTATAAAGCTTTGGTTGATACTGGTGCACAATGTACATTAATTCCATCAAGACATGTGGGGATAGAGTCTGTTTCTATTGTTGGCGTGACAGGGGGATCCCAGGATTTCACTTTGGTGGAAGCTGAGGTGAGCCTGACTGGAAATGAGTGGAAGAAACACCCTATTGTGACTGGCCCAGAGGCCCCATGCATTTTAGGCATAGACTTCCTCAGAAGTGGGTATTTCAAAGACCCAAAGGGACTCAGGTGGGCATTTGGAATAGCTGCTGTAAGAGAGAGGGTGTCAAGCAGTTGAACAGTTTGCCTGGACTGTCAGAAAACCCATCTGCAGTAGGACTCCTGAAGGTGGAAGAGCAACGAGTACCGATTGCCACCTCAACAGTGCACCGCCGACAGTACCGAGCGAGTCGAGATGCTGTGATCCCCATCCACAAAATGATCCGTGAGCTGGAGAGCCAAGGGGTGGTTAGCAAGACCCACTCACCCTTCAACAGCCCCATTTGGCCTGTGCGTAAATCTGAAGGAGAATGGAGATTGACTGTGGACTACCGTGCATTGAATGAAGTGACTCCACCGCTGGCGCTGCTGTGCCGGACATGCTGGAACTCCAGTACGAGCTGGAGTCCAAGGCAGCGAGGTGGTATGCCACTATTGACATTGCCAATGCATTTTTCTCCATTCCTCTGGCAGCAGAATGCAGGCCCCAGTTTGCTTTCACCTGGAGGCGTGCAGTACACCTGGAACCGACTGCCCCAGGGGTGGAAACACAGTCCCACCATCTGCCATGGACTGATCCAGGCTGCACTGGAAAGGGTGAGGCTCCAGAACATCTGCAATATATTGATGACATCATTGTGTGGGGGAAGACAGCAGCAGAAGTGTTTGAGAAAGGGGAGAAAATCATCCAGATTCTCCTAAAAAGCCGGCTTCGCCATCAAGAAGAGCAAAGTCAAGGGACCTGCTCAAGAGATCCAGTTTCTGGGAGTGAAGTGGCAAGGCGGACGCGTCAGATTCCCACTGATGTCATCAACAAGATCACAGCAATGTCTCCACCATCCAGCAAGAAAGCACAAGCTTTCCTAGGTGCCATAGGTTTTTGGAGGATGCATATTCCCGAGTACAGTCAGATGCGTGAGCCCTCTCTACCTGGTCACCCCCAAGAAGAACCCTTTCCACTGGGGCCCAGAGCAGCAACAAGCCTTTGCACAAATCAAGCAGGAGATTGCCCATGCAGTAGCCCTTGGCCCAGTCAGGGACGGGACCAGAGGTGAAGAAGCGTGCTCTACTCTGCAGCCGGGAACCATGGCTTGTCCTGGAGCCTTTGGCAGAAGGTGCCTGGTGAGACTCGAGGCCGGCCGCTAGGATTCTGGAGTCGAAGCTACAGAGGGTCTGAAGCCAACTATACTCCAACAGAGAAAGAAATCTTGGCTGCCTATGAAGGAGTCCAAGCTGCCTCAGAGGTAATAGGCACAGAAGCACAACTCCTCCTGGCACCCCGACTACCAGTGCTGGGGTGGATGTTCAAAGCAAAGGTTCCCTCTACGCACCATGCCACCAGCACCACATGGAGCAAATGGATTGCTGTTATCACACAGCGCCCGTATTGGAAACCCGAATCGCCCTGGGATTCTGGAAATAATTACAAACTGGCGGAAGGTGAAAATTTTGGTCTCACTGATGAAGAGGAACAAGAAGTGACACGGGCTGAAGAAGCTCCACCATATAACCAGCTGCCAGCAGAAGATCACCGATCACGCTCTTTTTACTGATGGTTCTTGCCGCATTGTGGGAATGAACGGAAGTGGAAAGCAACTGTATGGAGCCCCACGACAAGTTGCACAAGCTACCGAAGGAGAAGGTGGATCAAGCCAGCTTGCTGAACTCAAAGCTGTTCAGCTGGCCCTGGACATTGCTGAGAGAGAAGTGGCCAAAGCTCTACCTTTACACTGATTCATGGATGGTAGCCAATGCACTGTGGGGATGGCTGGAAAGGTGGAAAAAGGCCAACTGGCAGCGTAGGGGAAAACCGATCTGGGCTGCTGATGAATGGAAAGACATTGCCGCTTCGGTTAGAGAAGCTACCTGTGAAAGTCCGTCATGTTGATGCCCATGTCCCCAAGAGTCGGGCTAATGAGGAACACCAAAATAATGAGCAGGTAGACCAGGCTGCAAAGATAGAGGTGTCAAAGATAGACTTAGATTGGCAACATAAGGGGGAGTTATTCCTAGCTCGATGGGCCCATGATGCCTCAGGCCATCAGGGTAGAGATGCCACCTATAAGTGGAGCACGAGACCGAGGGGTGGATCTAACCATGGACAGTATTTCTCAGGTTATCCATGACTGTGAGACATGTGCTGCCATCAAACAGGCCAGCGATTGAAGCCCCTGTGGTATGGTGGGCGGTGGTCTAAGTACAAGTATGGGAGGCCTGGCAGATTGACTACATCACACTGCCCCAGACACGCCAAGGCAAGCGCTACGTGCTCACAATGGTGGAAGCCACCACTGGATGGCTGGAAACCTACCCTGTGCCTCATGCCACTGCCCGTAACACTATCCTGGGCCTGGAAAAGCAAATTCTGTGGAGACATGGTACCCCTGAGAGGATTGAGTCAGACAACGGGACTCATTTTAGGAACAGCCTTATCAGCACTTGGGCTAGGGAACATGGTATTGAGTGGGTGTACCACATCCCCTACCACGCACCAGCTGCAGGCAAAGTGGAGAGGTACAACGGACTGTTAAAAACCACATTGAAAGCATTAGGTGGGGGATCTTTCAAAAACTGGGAGCAGCATCTGGCAAAGGCCACCTGGTTAGTTAATACCGAGGCTCTACTAACCCAAGTGGGCCCTGCCCAATCTGAGTCTTTGCATAGAGTAGATGGAGACAAAGTCCCAGTGGTACATGTCAGAGGTTTGTTAGGGAAGACAGTTTGGATTAATTCTGCCTCGAATACAGACAAACCCATTCGGTGGGGTTGTTTTTTGCTCAGGGACCAGGTTACACATGGTGGATAATGCAAAGAGATGGGAGAACACGATGTGTACCTCAGGGAGATCTGATTGTTGGGTGAGACCTATGTGTAAATATCACTGTTTGCTGAATGCTGTTACCATTGTCTGTGTATAGCTGTATAATGGATGTATAATGTATGTGTTTGTAGAGTTAAATTTATATTAGTTTTAGGAGTAAGCAGACGATATGGGGATAAGGGGTGGAATGTCCTGGGTTGACTATATGATGCTTTTATCCCCAAATCGTCTCATTGGTTTATGCTGAATAATAATAAGTTTTGCACCTTTAAGACTTGTTGCAGAGAGTGAAAGGGGGGAGAGAAGAATCGCACAGTTCTTTTTTTTTTTCTTCGCTCAGACATTGCACGTACTCCCCCGCATTCCTCCTCCAGGACTGTGTTGTCTGCGGACAGACAGACGGCAGGACAGAGAGCTCTCCTTTTGCTTTTGGTTAGTTTTAGCTGGCTGAGGCAAAGAAGAGTCCCTGGACTGTGGTTTTTTCTTTTCCTTTTCTTTGGACCTCTTGGAACCTGCTCTGGACTGAACACCCAGGGAAGCACCGGCAGCTCACACCTGTGGCCACCGGGCCAGGCCGGGCCTGGCCTGTGAGAATTCCAGCACCAGAAGGACTGATAAGAGACTGAGTGAGCTGGGCTGCAACCGGGGGGTTTTCTCAATTGGTCATCTCTTTTAGAGCGGCAAGGGGTTTTATTGTTTTAATATTGTTAGGTTCTATTGTTTAATAAACAGCTTTTTTCCACTTTTCTTCAAGGAGGTATTTTCTCCCGGACTGGTTGTGGGGGGGAGGGGCCGACTGAATTTATCCTCCTACTAGAGCCCCTCTGGGGACTCTCTCTCTCTCTCTCCCAAAATTTTGCTCTAAACCAAGACAAGTAGATACTGAGTTGAGAAGGTTCACATGCTCTGTGCTGGTTCCAAATCACTTAATTAGAGGTAGCTGTTCACAACAATTGCTTTTAGGTACCGCAGCTGTTCCAGCTACATTATCTGGATTTTCAAGCAGTTACCTTCAATTTCCATTTGTTAGTAAAGCAGCACATTCACTGACCACCAACAATAAATTTACTGTGCTGGGATTCTTACAAGACATCAAATCTTTATCCTCAAAATTCACTCCCACCAGTAACAAATGATATGAATTACAACAAGATGAAAAGAGTTGCTTCAGAGACGATGGATCTGGTTCTACATTTATCATCTGAGCTGTCTACATTTCATAGGGAGATGACTTATACTCTTAAATCTATCACAGAATTGAAGAGAGGACAGATCAGAGTTCAGATAAGAAGCTGGCAGTTCCCCATTACCAGTAATTACATTCAACCCACCTGCAAGCTTTTCACTGCTATTGACTACATCTGTGCACAAAATCGAGCATTCTTAAAAACAAGTATTCACTTCATTGTGTTATATCATTAAATGTTACAAGACATACAAACTCAAAGAACAATTCTGAGTTCTACTTGAAAATAACGGAATTACTGAACCATAGTGATGATTATTAACCATTACTGTAAACTTTGGCATACAGTAATTGCCTCAAAAAGCTATAAAGTATTATATAATAAGAATGAATTTAGACAATTTACTGGTTTAAGTATTTCACCAAATTTCACCAAAATAACAACAAATAAACCAAAAAACTAAACCCCAATCCAACAACCAATCAAAACTTACCAGAACCCTAAAGAAGTAGAGATATTCTGCTGCTCCTGAGTAGTTACCACATTCATACTGGAATTTAGCATACCTGTAGAGTGTATCTAGGTATTCCTGCCTAAACTGAAAAGGAAAACAATAAAAGCCTTTATTCTCTAGGAAAAAAAAAACACGCTGTCACAAGCTGATTTTAATGGTAGAGTAAGAGTTGAAGTCTGTAGCTTTTCAAAAGACATTGTACATAGGAAAAGACAACTAAGAAAACTATTATATTCTCAATCCATGCCACGGAATGAAAGTTTATATCAATACCAGAAAAAGGTGAAATCTTGCATTACAAAGTAAAGCACACCCATGTTACACAGGTGCAGCCAGCATTAAATTTCAGCTTTTTTTCAGTTATAAAAATTAAAAGTTCAAAGGCTTAAATATGTTAGTATTAGGAGTTCGACCTATTAGCTACATCGACAGGAGACAGGACAAAATGCTAGGCCATACTTGGTCAAAACACTGTCAGGCGTGAGGGAGGATGGATGGACATACATAGAACTGAATTCCAGCAGCTACAACTTACCCCGTGCTTCTCAGCTAAATAGTCAAACAGCATCCGACCATCTCTATAATAAAAGGATAGAAAACACTGGTTTTACAAAATAAATTGATAGACACCATGCAACACCACACAATGCAACACAATTTTAAAGGTAAAACAAAGATGAATTTAAAGTAAAATTTTTCCACTTGTTCAAAATAAACTGCAGTCATCTATTACTGTGTCGTGTTATATTATTATAATTTTAAGTAATGAATGCTACCTGCAACAATAACCACAGTTAAGAAAGCATGGGAAGTTGTTTTAAATTTGATAGCATCCTTAGCTTTCAGTATGAAAGTTAAATTCTGAATTGGAGCTCTTCCCACTCTCACGTTCCAATTTCACAGCAGTTACTCTAGACAACCTTGATTTTAACAGGAGATGGGAAAAAATAGCAAAGACTAAAGTAAATAGAAGTAGAAAGGAAACTTATCCTACTGTTATCACTGAGACAGAGTGGGTCACAAGAATATCTCTACCACAGCCAATATGTGCAGAACACAGAACCATAAAACAATCATACTACTAAGTTCTTAACTTCGATATTAATGTGATCACATCTCTGAAGACTGTTTTTTATTTAACATTAATACTAAAAGAACAAGCATTATTACCTATATCAAAGAGAAGCTTAAGCCTCCAGGAGGCAAGCTGTAAATTCCCTGAGACAAAGATACAGTAAAAATGGGACGAAAGAGTATTTTCCCATTTACTCTGAAATCAACTGACTGCAAAGATGAGTTTGTTTAATTATAACTTATAGTACAAGATTCTACAGCGAAATGGCAAATTGCCAAGTGAGCCAAGAATGACAATCCTCAGTCATACCTCTGAAAGCAATTAATCTTATGGATTTGTTCTAGTAAAACATACTTTGAGGATGAGGAATACTATCACTCTGTAATTTTTGAGTCAATGTCCTCCAACAGTTGCTTAGAGTAGTGAAATGTTTTGGCTTATTCTTGAAAGAACTTCCACCTGCAAATCTCCTTTACTCTTACCCAGAGCTGGATATTCTAAATAGCGCCATCATGGAGCAAAAGTCACGATCTGAAGTCCCAATAATATGCAGCTATCTGAATTTGATACCAGCAGAAATTCCCAAAAGAACCAAAACTTGTTTCTACTATCTACAGCACACTACTCAGGTCTAGACAGATGGGACATATTTTAGCCCAATTCTACCTATTACTATCTAACCCCAATAATTTGGATCAGAACTACTCCTGAGCCAATAACCAAAACCAGAACTTCTGAGCTGTGAAGTTTCCAGATATTTTACAAACACAAATCACATACTAGTTCTAAACCAAATCTTGCTACAGATGAGTAGTAGGGCTAATATTCTATAGCATTAGGCAAGTTATATTCCGTGCATTTATTGACTGTATTGTCTCTCTTACTCCCAAACAAGGCATTTCCAATTTGAAGTCTATACTATTGACCAGCTTTTGTGAATCAAAATCAAGTAACAGCATACTCCTCACGAAATGCTGGTATTTTAGTAACATTTTTCTAGGCTAATTATTATTAAAAACACTGGCTAAAAGCAAAGCAAGAATTGGACAAGTTCTCTGTTCAATTAGATTTGAATCTAATTGAACATCTAGTGTTTCTAATTGAATCTAGTTTTAAGACAGGCTCAATTGCCATAGTAACTGAGACTTTCCCTTTCAAAGCTATATCTATAAAAGCAAGTGACTCCTGGCTTTGCGTAATCACAAGTCATAAACAAATGCAATTCCTTTTTCTTTACGTAATTATCTGACATGAACATCCATTCTGAAATCAGATGCAAAGGCAGTTTACTTAGTTAAAAATGGCTTTACAGCAGCAGCTTAAAACCAGGAGCTCTGGTGGTATCAGGATAGAAAATAAACTTCTCCTGACGTGCTGTAAAGCTAACAGATTTCATGATTCCTACTGACATCTTGTTTCATCTGTGCATTGAGATACAATACACTGCACCTAAGAATTTCTGCACTGACCAAAATCTAAATTGATCTATAACAAATTATGAAAACAATGCAAAGAGTGGAACAAAGAACAGAGGCAAGAAAAAAAGGATGATAATGTGTATTTGAAACACAGTAGATTTTAATCAAGTTCTTCTCCATTGAGGGACCCATATTCTTCAAGGAGTTTGTTCACAAAAATAGGTATATTCATACAGAATATCTCTGCAAACTAGAAAGAAGTGTTTGTACATTCAATACTGTTCTAAGAAATTCCAGAAGCAATGTTACAGTCTTCCTGATGTTACAGTATCAGTGGATGCACCGAGCTTGCAAACAATAAACCCAAGTACAGGCTTCACCTACAAATTCAAGTTAAGCCATAGGTTCTCTGTCTCATACAGTACGCTCTATTTAAAATTTTAGGGCAGGTAAGGCTGAAGAAGGGATCCAATTATTATTCCAGTTTGCCAGACACATTTACAAGAGCAGTAAGTGTGATTCGTATCTAAAGGAAACAAGGAATAATTTATGCCAAACAAATATCTGCCCACCTCTCTGCTGAAGGCGGAGTTACTCCTCAGTGACTACAGCTGAACTCTTTTCCTACACAGCCCAATTGAAGCTTAACCACGGTGAAACTTTAATAGATTTTAGATACAATGTGCAGACAAACTCATTCTACTTTAATTACTTCCCATAAGAAAATTAAAATAAAAATTGGATGCATCTTAAAAAGACTTGAGCACAACCTTACACCAACAAGGTGGAACAGTTTGGGGGTGGAGAGAGTAAGCGGGAAAAGGACAGAATACCCTGCAGAAATATGTGCTCTGAGGATGAAAGGATGCTCATCCACCAGGCCTCCCAGACTAATATGACACTCCATCACCTTTTCTGGAAGGCAGAAAAGAAAATACTAACTGTTTCAGCCTGTACTTTCCCTCAAAAAATCCTAAAGCCCATCAAAGCCAAACAAAAATTAACCTGTGATTGGACTGCACTGGATGATGACTGTCACTTGTACCACGTTGATTCACAAACATTAAAAACAACAGATGTCTTTTGCACAACACGGAAAAGCACTGAAAAGAGTAAAGTGTGTCCAGCAATTTCAATGACCTGACCACAAGCACTACTTAAATACTGTATGAAAATAAAAATATCTTTCTTGCAGTTACTACACAGAAAGCATTCCCAGCAGCCACACTTGAGAGGTACCAACAAGCCATCCTGACAAATTACATTAGAAATTACCTAGTGGACTGCATTTGCCTCGTAGTCTCTGGATCCTCAAACATCTTGACAATAGGTTCTGTTTCAGCTTGAAGCTGCTTCAGCTGTGCAACAACAGTTGTTCTCTTCTCACGCAAAGCTGAACACAAACAAAAAGACTTTAATATAATGCTTTAAGCCTTTACATGAACCAGCCTGTAATTACATGGTGCTGACACTTGCACACATCTTCCCAATTCCTACCTCACCTGTCCTCAAACCCAGCTGTGTATAACAATTCCATTACTTAGTAAAAACTCCTAACATTTGGTTCTTTTCCTCCTGAGTGGAGGCCACCAGACAGCAGGTACAGCTGGAGCAGAGTCTGCATTAGACAAGGTCTCTTCAGGCTTCCATTAAAGGAGAAACAACCTTTAACTGAGCTCACTTACTCCAAATAAACTTGCAAAAAAGTAAACAATCCAATGATACCACGAAGATTGATTTTCTTCTGACTGATGCTCAGGTTCTGAAAGAACATTTAGAGCATATTTAATTAAAAATTGACAAGAAAAACTTCAAGCAGCTCAAACTGCAAAATTACCATTTTGAACACTCTGTTCTTAATGGAAACATCAAGTCCTTTACGAAAAACTGTTAGGAAATTCAACTAAGAGTTTTAGGGTGATCATTTTACACAGACCCCAAATTCCTCACCAAGTGCATGTAATGCAATAAAATGAAGACTTAAAATTTAGAAAAGTGTGTATGTTAAAAAAAAAAAAAAAAAGAAAAATCACCCTGACATTGGCTATGTGAAACACACAGTATCAGAAAAGCCAAGACTAAATCCCAGGAGATAAATGCAGGAAACTGTGAAAGTGAGCCACACACCAGAACGCTCAATGCCACGGTGAACAGAGTCAACATTGCTTTCATGATTTGACTACACAGATATTTGAATAGGACATCCAAGGTGGCTAATACCATAATGGTGACCCAACCTAAATATGAGAACAACTTGCCTGACAGGAAGTGTTCCAATAAGGAGAAATTATCTCCACCTGTAGTTGACTCTTGAAATTATAAAAGACGAAGAAGAAACAGATGAAAGAAAAACATTCAGTTGACTTACTAAGAATACGAAAATGTTTTCCTGCGACATCTCCTGGGTGTGTAATTGTAAATCGATCTCATGGAAGACAAGACAAAATCAACTATAAATCGTGCAGGGACATTTCTAATTATAATTGTGTAAGTGAACTTAGTTTTTTAAATACTTTAAACAGTGAAGTCTTAGAAAGGGATAGTGAAAATTTCTAACAATGCCAGCAATTCCACAAGTAAGAACGACCTGTCCATACAAACATTCTGATAAGTGCTGCTACAAGAAGATGACACATACCAGAAAGATCTCAGAAGTTAAGGTCTTTGCATAGGAAGCTGCACAAGCAAGCACTCTGAACAATGTGTGAAAGAACTAGCTCTGCTTATGTTAATTGAATAAAAGCCACACATCAAACAACAGTGAGTCATTATTAAAAAAAACCAAACAAAAAAACCCTGCCAAACTGATGATATAAAATCCTAAGAGATGTAGTGTTTTTCTAATAGTATGTTCAAACAAGTGTGGAAATTTCTGATTTTTCATGAAGGCAGAGCTCTCCAAGGGACAAAATTCATTCAACTTTCTTGCAGCTGTGACCTTATGAAGTTATATCCTGAGACAATTCTGAAGACATTTGGAGTAGCTACTTTGTGGAAGTCTGTTAGAATTGCTATTTCTTGTCTTGCTTACTTCTTTAGTATTTTACTCCTTAATTACTACTGATAACAGTAATATTCAACAGTTTAAAAAGGCTGAAGCAGGGAAAGAAAGAGGAAACCTATTCAGCTTTGAGATTTTTTTTATAGCCTTGATACAGCCTGACTTTTTAAATCAGTAGAACTGCTAAGTAACCTAAAGGTGAAGCTATTATTACAACTGTTTCTGATATGACAGAAGTGAAACCCCCCCAGTTCTCACTACATGTTCTCATGACCAGTCCCATGTGTCACGGTACACATGCCCATAACAATGCCCACCTAATGCTAGCACAGACTCAGTCAGAACATTGACTCCCATGTCCATCAGCCTATCAATTCTCCTCTTCCAAAGAGAAGAGTGGCCACACCTGCAGCTTCAAGAGCCTGAAAAGAGCAAAACCCAGAGGAAGAAAGCAACAGCACCCCAGTCTCTTCCTCCTAAGATGCAGGCCAAAAGACTGTTGTCCCAATAGCTAAGAAAAAGGCGAGGAATTCACCAACACAAAAAACAGATGGAGAAATAGGAAGGCAGTGGATATTGAAAGACTAGGTCAGGAACAAAATGAAACACACAACCCATAAAAAAAAGAACTGGGAAAAAACCCTTAAAATCAAAACACCCCTGAAGAATGGAAATTAGACAAAGCTAGATAACCTATTTTCTCCCCATTCCCAAATGCACCTCAAAATGATAGAAATTTAAGTAGTAAACAGAGAAGTTATCAAAATCATGGATAAAATAGTGAAAGATCACATTCATTATCATCTTAAATTTATTTTCGCCTAGAAAAGCAGCAATTCTTATATTGCCAAAACTGAGAAAAACATACATTTTAAGAAAAATCTCTCTCAAACTCTAAAAACTCAGCCACAGTCAGACAAATTAACGGAATTACTTAGAATGCAACTCTAGTCTTAACTCACTGGATGCTTTAAAGAAAAAGTCACCAAATAACACCAAATCATTATGCAAGTGTTTAACTTCACAGATGAAAAGCTACTACACCTCCATTAGTTGCAGTGCAACACCTTTAAAGTGCTTGAAATTACCAAATCAGCATTGAAATACTTAAGAGGTCACTCAAAGGTTAAGTTCCTGACAGACCAACAAACCCAAACCACCCAGGATTAGGGCATTCTGTTTTTCTCAGTATTGCACACCCTTTTGGTAACACCAAAGTTAAACAGTACTCCAGTTTTTGTACAGAACAAGCAATTACCACTAGTTATTTATTATGTTAGACAGAAAAGTTGAAAAACAAGCTTTACATCTAAATGAGCAGCTTACCATGAGGAATTTCATCAGAATAAAGATTTTTGTACACATCCATAGCAAAATCCACCATGTTGGTATCACTAAGGAGATCCAGTTTTCCTTGGAGCAGCTCTTTTTCATTGTATATCTGAAACAGGAATTATTAACAGATTCATCTGAAGAGTGTTGAAGTTTCAATTCATATTATGTATTACTTCTATGGCACAGTTTATGGACTTCTGTACAACTGAATTGTTTTAAGTATCAAGTCTCACTGCTCTACCATTAAGAGTACTTACTATAAAGACTCTCTGCATTTTCAGCCTTGACAAAATATCAAATATTTCCTGCTATCTATGAAAATAGGTACTTCAAAAGCTAATTAGAAGTTAAGTAACTATTACTAGTCTCTCAACAGAAACAGTAATTCCTATTGCAAAATTACATACATATTTAAAAAATTAAACCTTAATCATACTTCTCTTTCAAAGCACTGAATACTTTCCACAAAATAAAATGCTGAACAGTGAGGACTAGTTAAATTATTTAAAGTGGATTTCAGAAGAGATGCACAAGATTAAACTCACAATTTAATTGTAGGGCAGATTAATCTAAAATATGTTGCTAGGTCTATAGCATAAAAACAAGTTTAGAGTAGCTATGTAATTGAATGGTGTTGTACTTTTAAACTTTTCAAATTGTTTTTTAGAGTTCACATTCCATAATTTATCAGTGAGTTGCAAACTGCTGTTAGATGTTGAACATGTAGGCGAGGGCCAAATCCAGTACATTCCTGAAAAACATATTTGCACAAGAGCTGTATTACAACTCACCATACCAGATTTGTGCACATCTCAGATATAGAATCTGTAGAAGTTTAATTCAGCTCTGAACATTGTGTTGTTCAAAACTAACACCACAAAATTAACTGTTTAATTAACTTCAGCTGACATAAAAATGCTTATGTACAAATGCGCCCAAGATGAGAGGCATTAAGCAAACTCCACATGCTACACATGACAGCTGGCTAGGTCAAGTTGTCTCAATGCGCTCATGGTTCAACAGTTCCTATCTAAAGGCTAAAATAACACCTTCTTTAAATCCAAAACTTACATAACTTTACACATTTCGCTCCCATTTTAAAATAGTTTATACTGATGAGTTTAGTCTAAAGTATCTGAAGTTCTCATCTGAGATAATCTCCAACACTACTATGTTCTTTGTAGCAATATAACTGGAAAATATACGTAAGAAGACCCACAAAGGATAACTCCAGAAAGGACTTATACTTGTTTCCAACACAAATGCGTGATGACATGGGTTTCAAATTAAAATTAGTTGGTATCATTGGCGTAACCCCACAGACTGCCCAGAGCTCCGGCTGCGGGACAGCCTGAGCACCAAGAGCTGCGGGGCTATCGAGGGTGTCCCATGCCGTGGGACTGCGGCTGCAAGGGAGAGCTTTGACTTCTCCTTTTTCCACATATAGGTGAGGGAAAGACACTAATCCAAATCCGAAGAAGGAGAAAGTGCAGGAAATCCGTGCTGCCTCGCAAGCGAGGGGCCGCGGAGCTGAGCGGCGTGATCAAGGAGCGGCTCCCTCAGGCCTCCTCTCGGCTCTGCTCCCGTCCCTGCCCGGGCAGGCTCACACGCTTTGCCCCTGGACTCACGCAGCACAGGAGCCTCGAGCTCCTCCCTACGGAGGCTCCGAATCCCCCACGGGCCGCGCCCGGCCGGCGCAGCGCCCAGGCCCGGGGGAGGAAGCCCTGGCCGCGGCGCACCCAGGCCCACGGGAAGCATCGGCAGCTGGCAGCAAGACCTACCACCTTGCCGCTCCCAAGGCCAGCTTCCCCATCCTTAGGAGAGACACGCACCTCCTTGACAGAGAGGAATTCCAGCAGCGGGAAGACCAAGTGCCGGTCCAAGAAGTGCGCGATCCTGGTGGTCAGGTCGTACTCCGCCATCTTGGAGCCGGGAGAAAGGAAAGGCAGAGGCGCGACGCGGCTCTTGTGGGCGCTGCGCCTGCGCGGCCCCACCCCCAGCGGCGGGGAGCCGGAGCCTGCGCACTGTCGGTCGCGGACAGGGAAGGGGCAATGGCTGCGCCCTCCCTTTCCCCTCTCTTCCCCTCCTTTTCCCCTTCCCCTCCCACTCCCCTTCCCCTCCCATTCCCCTCCCCGCTCCGGCGCCCGGGATGCTCTGGGGACGCTCCCAGTGCGCGGTGTGGGGGCTGCGCTTGCGTGGAGTGAAGGCGCCGGTGGAGCGCGTGAGCAAATGCTCGGCGACACTGGGGGCACCCTGGGGCAGAGTGGGATTTCTGGAGGGGTGAACATCTCCCGAAAGCAGCTGTGAGCTGTGAGTCCAGCCCCCACACCTTGTGCGTCGTGTGTGAGCTTGACTTGATCTCGGTCTGACCTGGTAATGAGGATCTAAAAAGGGGCCTAAGCTGTCCTTGGCACCAAGTGAAATGTTTGTTAGGGTTGGTCCGTGTTGGCCATGTTTCCAAGCTCTCCGTGGGGAGGCTGTACCAGGTGAGATGGAAAAAGACTGGGGAGCTGCTGGACAATGGCTTACACAGGGAAGTCCAAGCAAGTGCAGAAATGTATTTGCTAAGTTTAGCAACAGGAATGGAAGAATCAGTAATACTGCTGATAACTTGCATATTCCTTATAGCCATTGTAAAGAAGCATTGGTACTGGCTGCCCAGGGAAGTGCTTGAGTCCCATCCCTGAAGGTATTTAGAAAATGTCCAGATGTGGAACTTAGGGACATGGTTTAATGGTGGACTAGATCATAGAGGTCTTTAACAATCTAAATGATTCTGTGATTCACCATGTTAACTCACCAGAAAGATAAAAGGTTTCTTTTCCTGTTACACTTTGTAAGTTTTCTAGTGATTTTTGTCAGGACACACAGTTGAGTTCAGCAAGTCAAGCCTCATCTCTTCTCATAAAGCATGACTAAAACCTTTGTCATTAGGAAACTTTTCCTTTCATGAGCAGTGGCATAATAATTTGTTTAGTGATTCACATAGCTACAGACTATGTCTACGGTAGCTACAATAGCTCTTCATGTGGAATATCAAGTTAGTATAGTTGTAGTACAGGTTAATTTTAGACTTGGATGGTTTGTTTTAAATGTAAATGGGAGGTGAGGAATAAGAAGGTCATAACATTTATTAAGCCATTATTCGGGCAGCTAGTGATGTTCTCCCCACCTTAACAGAAAGATGTAAAGGCTATAGGATTAAGGATGTGACAGACTGGTTTTTAGAGGTAAGACTTCATTGTATCTTAATGATGCCCTGTAAAGGAAAAAAAGTATGCAGCATGAATGAAGTAATTATTCACGTGACACTGAATAGTTAACACTTCCGTATAAGTCTGTGATATGTGTAATTTTGTATTAATAATACTCTTCTAAGAACATCTTCTGTGAGAGAGAATCCCTTTTTATCTGCAAGATAGCCCAGTATTTTTCATAGTAGTTGTAGTTACTGTTTACTTTGATACTTACATATCACTGATGGCATAGATAATCTCTAATGGTGAAAACTATCCTCCTGTATTATTTTTCCCATAATAACAGTGTGGGTTTCACCAAGGCCTGTTCAAACTTGCCACTGGTTTCTCATCATGACAGATTACAGAGCTGCCAGTGGAAGACCCTCAGCACTACAAAATGCTAAAGCATCCCAGGCCCGGTACAGTGCTTGGTTTTAGCTGATGAATTACTGTCTACAAGAAACACGTACAGTTATCAGTGAAAAGGTGTCAAGAACTAGCTGGGAAGAGCCTTTTAGAGAAAGACCATAAGACTTAAAACAATACCGTGCCAAGGCAAAATATCAGGAAAACTGTTTTAAATTCCCTCAGTGAAACATACACTGTGCTGAGGATTACTGTTTTAAGAAGAGGGTGTTTAACTGCTTTGGCTGTATCATCTAGTGAGGTATTCACCCTCTTGGTAAAATTTTTCTAAAATACATTTAAACTTTCATGGCAAAACAGTCTTAGCCAGTCTTAACTGAATAACAGGAAATGTGAGTTTATTTTGAACTCTTGCACAGACACCTGACTGAGGAATTATACAAAGCATAGTACCTCTAGGCCAGATTTCATTTTTGACATAGAACAGGCTTGAGGCTGAAGTCCTCTAACCTAATGGAGTTCTTCCCTTCTGGAAATTCTGTACTTAAGGTTCTTAGCACCAACGTACTTAAGATTGCTAGTTTGGTTAATGAAATAAAACCCATTTGGCTAGAATTATCTAGAAGATTATCCTAAATAAATCAACAGGAATGTGTCTTGCTTGGGCTAAGTCTTTTGATTTCATAATTCCTAAATAGTGAGGAAATTTTATTTGAAGGATTCTGTTTACATAATTGGTTGTCATTTATCTTATTGTTAACATGACAGTGGAATCCAACATTCTTTGAATTGTTAGAAGTAAATAATCACTAGGAAATCATAATAAAGTATTTTTCTGTCTCACATTATCAAAGGGAAATTGAATCTATTAACTTCTTCTGCATCCTTTGGTATGATTCAAACCTTATATAACTTGTCTTAGGCTTCTTTTTTTTTTGTATTTGTAATTCAGAAATTATGTTTCTATCATTTTTTCTTTTGACTTTGTATCTGAAAACAATTTTTAAATTCTGCATTCCATAAATATTTTTACACTGCTTAAAACAAAAATATTTCTAAAATCAAGAATGTATCATCTAGAGGAATTCAGTGCTGTCAACTATTTCTGGATAGCATTCAAATTTACTAAAAGGGTATCTCATAATTCAGCTGAATCATCATGAAAACCATGATTATGTTGATGTGCTATTTAAACTATCTGGGAAAAAAAAATGAGGAAACACAAAAGTCCAAAATGCAAGTAGTGGGATGTAGTCCAGTGGAAAAGGACCTGGGGGTGCTGGTCAACAGCAGCTGAACATGAGCCAGCAGTGCCCAGGTGGCCAGGAAGGCCAATGACACCTGGCCTGGATCAGCAGTAGTGTAGCCAGCAGGAGCAGGGCAGGGATTGTCCTCCTGTTCTCAGCACTGGTGGGGCCACACCTTGGTGCTGTGTCCAGTTCTGGGCCCCTCAGTTCAGGAAGGACATTGATGTGCTGGAGTGAGTCCAGAGAAGGACTATGGAGATAAGGAAGGGCCTGGAACACAAGCGCTATGAGGAGAGGCCAAGAGAGCTGGGGGCATCTAATCATTCTTTGCAACTCCCTGAAAGGAGGGTGTAGCCAAGTAGGGTTTAGGCTCTTCTCCCAGGTAAAAAGGACAGGACAAGAGGACGCAGTCTAAAGTTGTGTTTGGGGAGGTTTAGGTGAATATTATAATATCTGAAGAATTGAATTATAATATCTGATGAATTTCTTCACAGAAAGGGTGATCACTGTCCCTGGAGGTGTTTAAGGAAAGACTGGATTTGACACTCAGTGCCATGGCTTAGTTGACATGGTGGTGTTCAGTCATAGGTTGGACTCGGTGACCTTGGAGGTCTTTTCTAAGCTGATTCATTCTGTGATTCTGTATCACATTATAACTTCATAATTATTTGATACCTTATTTTCTGGTTAGAGAATATTGAAGAACTTGTCTAATGTAATTGTAATTAACTTAGTGGAGTTACTCTGCATTTTCCTAGTGGAACTAGGATAAGCAGGTTTTCCTCACCTGAAACTGTGAACATATTTAAAAGCCAAGGGCAGAAATGCTTACCTGATGGTACTTTACCAGTGGGCTTTAGACTGTGGCTCTATCCTCAACTTTCAGTGTGATGTTTTCTGTCTTTTTTGAACTATTTCTCTTATATAACACCCCAAACAATTTATGAAGCTGTTGTGTTGCAAGGTTCACTGATGATTTGAATCCAGTGAAGCCAGTCAATCAGTTCTAATATATTCTCTGTCAAGATTCCAACCAAACTTAGGTTTTTGTAAAACAGATAAATAAAATACTTTCCCTTTTCCTCTACAAAGGGGATTGGGAAGAACAAGACAAAGTGAAAAGATAGTTATTTTAGAGGGAAAGGGGGTTTATGTTTACACTCCACTTGTAAGGAAAAATATTCTCTTTCTCATGGCTTATACTTCCAAGATGCCTGTTGGAATAAAAGTTTTAAGAGGTGAATCTCCTGCAAATGCAGATGTCTCTGCTGACTAATATCCTCTTAAAGGTTACATCAGCTATAATATACTGATACATGATAGGGTTAAAATGATAATTGTTAAAAAACCATATAATATGGGCTTGCTCTTGGTCTATTACCTTGACTTTTTTTTAGAGAATATAGTAATACGAAAGGAATGGAGAGGGGAACCTTTTACACAGGAATAGTCCCTTCCCTTCCACCCTATGCTACAATTTTTCATTACGTTCTTCATGGTAACAAGAGAAGATAGAAGGAAGTATAATTTTATTTGCAAATAACACATGCGTCTCAAGTGTTACCAGCTTGTCTAATTCTGTGCTTTCAAGAGAGACTTTAAATGCTTGCTGTAAGGCAGAACTTCCCTTGCCTGGGAATTACAGAATACTTCAGTGAGCTTTGCTGGATTGCTAAGGAATAAATGAATTTGGCTCTGTAAGTATGACATAGTGTACTTTAAATATACAAAACAAGGCAAAGGAAATTGTAAGTAAAGCTTTTTATCCCAGAGTATTGGAATCAATGAGCAAGGGCATAATTTAATCTCAGATCTTTATTATTGGTGATGATGGAAGAGCATGAAATAAACCAGTTTTGCTTTCCAATCCCAAGTTGTTCACAGGAGAGAGATTTGAAGAAAAACCATTGCAGTTCAAGTATACTTGAGCTGGAGATCAGATAAAAAATTAGGCTTTTCAAAATAAGTGTGCTCTAAAGTTATTTTTCAAAACAGCTTTATACATTAAGACGTACAATAAGTCATGCATTAAGTAACTGGAAATTGTTCCCTCTTTTGATTTATTAAAAAAAAAAGAAGAAAAGAGAAATAAAATGGAGGTGGAAAAGTGAAATTTCCCAGTGGGAAATATCTTTAAATGTTGTATCCCCAGGATATTTGGGAAAATAATAGGCTATTATGAAAAAGCTTCAATAATGAATGTGCAACAACTTGAAGAGAATATTATTTTCACAGAATCACAGAAAAAGCTGAGTTGGAGGGGACCCTCAAGGATCAAGTCCAACTCCTGGCTCTGCACAGGACCATACCCAAGAGTCACACCAGGTGTCCAAGAGTATTGTCCAAATGCTGCTTGAACTCTGTCAGGCTGGTGCTGTGACTACTTCCCTGGGGAGCTGTTCCAGTGCCCAGCTACACTCCAGGTGAAGAACCTTTCTCTAATATCCAGGCTAAACCTCTCTTGACACAACTTCAGGCCATTCCTTTGGATCCTGGTAACTTCACATCTGGAAAGGACTCTACATGCCAGCGAACAGTAAGCAGTGGTTACTGTATATATTCTTTTTCTATCCTTGACTGTTGGATCAGTTTAGGTGCAATTATGAAATATTAAGCGGTTATAGAATGATTGTACATGAAAATCTGAGTTGAAGGTGATACATATATCACTAGACTTTTTGAAACTATAGTTTGAAAACCATCTGAAGTTGATATAAATCTGGTTATAGGCATGAGTTTTGTGACCTCTGTTTCAGATACAGTTTCTGCCTTTGGATTTAAATATTTGCTTCCCTTTTCCTTGTTCAGGAAATGAAGCTTGAAATATTTTAAAATTTTTCAAAAACCTTTTTAATTCATAGAAAATTTAGAGAATTTTTTCATGAGGACTTTGGTGGAAGGGTTGTAAACTTTAAGCTTTATGTAACAAGTGGGTATATTTCTTGAAATATAAGATACTGAGCTTTTTCTGAGTATGGGAGGGTAAAATAATTTTTTGTCACATTCATGGATGTGAGGTAGGACATGCAGAAGTTTACCAGCTTCTGAGGAATTAATTTTCATTATGTTTTCATCTTTTATGATATTGTACACTTTATTACTGCTTTGCATTTGTTTTTATTTTATTACTGTGTTATTGGTCATCTTCCTTTCAGTAATTATGATACTTTATGGATACTGTATTACTCTAATAAGGGCTGCAAATGTGTAACATTCACAACCCTAAATTTGACTCCTAAGTACAGCATTCTAAGGTACCTAAGCAAAAGTAATACCCAAATTTAACCACTGTATGCCCTGCTTGCCCACTAGGTTCATTAGGATCTGGTCAGCTCTGACCCAGAAGTCCACAGCTCTTAACTAAGCATGACACAACCTTCTTAGAAGCCCTGCTAACTGGAACACAAATAGATCAATCCCACAGTAAATTAATACTCAAGTAAGCTGTCTAAAGAGCTTAGGGGGAGAAACAGGGAGGAGCAGGGAAAGAGAGATGTATAATGCTTCATACATGTTCTGTCTTTTTTAGGTGCAAAATCAATAGCTCTGTAATCAGGTGGTGGACCTGGCCAAAAACTTCACATCAGAAAACACTTCAGAGTCAGAAGAAGGTGGAAGGGAGCTGTATTTCTTCTAATTATTATTTTTCTATGTACAATTCTATTTAAAAACCAGCCCACCCTACACCCAGTCTTAGGTTGCCAAATACATAATTTAGTCTGCACAGGGTAGCGTTCTTATGCAGCAGGGCTGAATTTTAAGAGAAGAGAGACTTAGGGTTGTTCAGGAAAATGGACAGGACAGATGAGATACTGTGAGCATATGGACTGGACATTCATTTCAGGTAACTTAGGAAGAGCTGACAATTAAAACCAGAGACAGTCTTTATGTTTCCTGGCAGCTGCATATTTACTTGCATTTACTGAAGGAATAATTTGTCATTTCAGAATTGTTGTCTGTTGTCAGCCTTCTCAATTTATTGCAGTCTAGGCTGGCCCTGGTAGCATGGAGGGTGGGGTGTCAGAGATCACAGCCCCGTGCCCATTCTCCAGTTCTGCTGCAGGGCAGGACAGGGGCTGCCAGGCCATATCCTGCCTGCCTGTAGTAGTTTCACAGAAGTGAGTAGCTTAGAAAGTTGTGGTGGTGAATATTTGCAGGTAGTGCTAAGTGCCTTGCTGTGGGAGTCTCTGGACTATATAAAGTGGGTTACAGGGCAGTCTGGAGATGTCAGCTGAGCATGCTGTATAAATACAGGCAATATATTTCACATGTGGATGAGGGTTGTACCTTATATACCTGTCTTCATGAGGTCATGAGAATGGTCACAGTCACCATGGCAAATCCTACAAAAAAGCTGTATTCACAATGGTCTAATACATCCAGAGCCTTGTGCATCAGTGTCAGACAGCATTTCTTCCAAAAGGATGGGACTCTGCTACAGGATACATTACAGAATACTACCCTGTAATGTTCATGGGCAAGGCAGGAACCAGCAGCCATACTGGATCTGGTTACTTGGGTTTGTTCAAGAACCAACAAGATCAGTGTTTTCACTCTATTAGATTATCTCACATGGACTTGCTCTCCTTCAGCATTATATTTAGTAGGTCTTGGCTTCCCTTTCCAGCCGGGTGGTCACGGCTGGTCCAGGAATGCTGGAACCAAAGCCATATTGGATCTCTGTGTGCCGCTGCTCATGGCTACTGGCCTCAGTCATTACAGACCAAGGTCCCTGAGCACCCCCTGGCAGTTGTTTCCACACATTCCCCTGACCCCTGAGATCTTTACTCCAGCTGAGATTTTCACTGCCTCCTTTCCAAGCCTCTTTTTTTTTTCTCCTCTAAAGCCATGCCTTTTTTTTTTTTTTTTTGGAAAAACCTTCTTTGAGGCTCTTAGTCTCTCATTTTCTCAAGTAGTCTGTGTAGAAACACAATGCATGATCAGCCTCCTAATTGGGACTTCTGTCTCTGTATTAATTGGAGGAGTTGGGATGTGCTGCTGTTTGGTCACAATGTTATCAAAATTTATATCCAGACTGTACTGGTGGTCAGAGGAAACTAGCAGTCTTCCTGAGGATATAAAGTTCAGTTTCAGATATTCACACTGGTATAGACACATTCATCACCTGCTTGCAATTGCTTAATTTTTTTTTTTTTTTCCTGCAACAGCAATGCAACAAAGATGCCTGAAAATACAAAAAGAAACCCTGCCTGTTCTCAGGCTTTGTCCATGGGAAGTGGACTGCGTCACCATGCTAACCACAAGAAAAACATTCCAATCTTACAGTGTTCCCTGTACTCATCTCAAATTAACTTCTCCAGGAGGGATAACATTTTAGGCGCATTTGTTGAGGAGGAAAATTGAAGCAGGGAGATGATAAAGACTTACTGAGAGCTAGCACAATAGCTTGGTGGCAGGACCAGGAAAAGAGGAAGAGATCTGACCTCACTCTGGTCTCTTGGAGTACTTAATTGTTGTAGGGGCCTCCAGTCGGTAATGAGTCTAAGACAGTGGAAAGCACAATTTCTCACGGGGGCGGGGGTTGTGGTGAAGATGTTCATTTCTCTCCTTTTGTTTGAGAGCTGTCTTTGAAGGCATTGTTCTTCCACAGCTGCAGTAGCCTACATTCATTGTGATAATTGTGGGACAATACATAGAATGGATGATTGATACATGAGATAAAGTTGTGTAAGAATATTACTAGACGATCATATGGAGATAATAAATTACACAAAGACAGCTCAAAGAAATAAGCTAAGGACAATTTTAGTGGGGTACAATGCGGGAGATGGCACAGCAGATCCAAATAGGGATAAAATGAGTAAGAGAAACAACAACTAAAACATTTGCTGGAACAAGTCATATAACAGGACATAAGTTAAAGATAGGTGAGTAGCTCATGGGCAGAAAAGGAAACAAATTCTCTGTGCTCATGAAGAGCTCTGTACTGCCTATGCACCCTGTCATCTTTTTTTCCATATAAGAAGGAGCTGGAAGTGCACTTCTTTCTTTTGGTAGGAAATCCAGGTTTACTTACGGGGTCTGGATTTTTAGGAGGTTGAGTCCGAGAGTCGCCACAAAGCTTGCAGACCAGTCTGGACATATTCAAAGAGTCAGTAAGGTGCCATAGTAAAGAGATTGCTGCCTTACAAAATGTGAGGTGAGCTCAATGCTTTTGAAGCAGAACACATATTGGTGTTCCTATCTGATGGGTGTAAGATGTAGAAAGAAAAGAGCAGACAAAGTTTGGTTTGGATTTTATTTTATTTTTAAATTCTTTTTTGAGGCACCCTTTGTAAATTTGTTGCCAGTTTCATGTTAAGATGTTCGAGAGACAGGCTTTCTCACATTTTCTAGCTCTTCTAAATTCTCGCTATTTATCAATCGTACTGTATGGCCTTGACAGTTTGAACTCTCAGTGAATATAGTTTTAAGAACACCTTGAAAAGTTTTATCATGAAAGAGTAGATTAAAAAGGAAAGATGCAATTGTTACTGCTAAAGAAGTATCTGAAATAAATATACTCACTTATTACTAGCATTCTTCTACTGAGTCCACCGCTTAAGTTTTTTAGTAGATATGTAATAAACATAGTTGCTTCAGGAAAATTCAGTGGAAGGAGAAATGGTTTAGGCGCTTCTGCCAACTGATCACGCTGTGGCTGTGGGCTTCTCTTCCATCTGAGGACAATAGCTACTCCATAATGCTGTGATTGCCTCCTCTGTGAGCTTACTCAGAATCCCTGCTCTGAATGCAGCCTCAGCCAGGAAGGTGAAGGGGAAGCTGACTTTCCTTTCTCACTGTTGAACTTGTAATACAAGTGTTGATCTCTACAGTATGTATTACTGCTTTCAGTCAATAGACTATGATGTCTTAGATCTCAATAATTATGCCCTCCTTGCCTAACATGACTGGTATTTCTAAATGTCTGGTATATTCGATAGACGGGTTGTCTGTGGCATAATATAATTCTAAGGACTTTGATCCAAACTTGTTGAAGGCAGTGAGTTTTGTCTGTTGACTTCAGTGGTTTTGAAGGGGTCTGAAACAGATAGAGGATTTGAACCAGAGCATAAGTTTAACAGCTAATACTGCCTGCAGCAGCACAGAATTTTCACCACTATGTTAAATCACTTCTAAGACATTTAAAGACGTCAAATGTTTCTTCCCCTCTCAAAATACTGAAAATGTTTCTGTAGCCTATGCTAATCTTTTGCAATACTCTTATTTGAATATCATGAGCATCATGAGCTGCATAATGAGCACAGAATATTGTGAAACTTAATGTGTTTTAAATTTTGAAGCAAGGTTCATTCATGACATCATGTGTTAAGTTTCATCCCCCAGGGAAGGTGCGTGTGTGGTTTTTGTTTTGCTTCTTTTGGTTGGTTATTTCTTTCAAACTGAGTTATTAGGCCCTGAAAAATGGAAGTGCTGATATAATCTGAAACAGTATTTCCTGAAGGGCCCTGTTAGAGCAATAATCTAAAAGTCTAATAAGTCCCATTGTGAGAGTCATTTGTCATTTTATCCCTACAGGCAAATTTTTAAAGGTTAGTGAGGGCTATTTGTCAAAGTGAAATGTTGCTTTAAATTTTGTTCCCAAAAACCAGGCGTTTTGTGAATATTCCTAGTGGTCCTCTTCAGATTATCTTGGTAAAAAAAAGTTTGGAATAGGATAGATGGGGAAGAAAGTGTCTGAAGCTAATTGCTTATACACTTACTTAATTCTGAAGAACAAATTTGCTGTATAAAAAGTTTCAACTGAGCCTGCACAGTTTTGGTCTGTGCCAATAGCCAATATGTGGAAAAATGCAGGTATTTTTAATAGGATTGGTTTAAAAGGTGAAACTACTTCATTAGTGGCTAAAAGTATAGGAATCTTGCTGTTTGTTCTTCTCTAGATGGGAATGCTATCTTGAAATTCCAAAATGTTGTCAGGATAGTTTCAAGTGTTTATACTTGTTGATGAAAATCAAGCTTCCAGTCTAGTGAAATCTTTCTGCTTAACTCTGATAGGATTTAACAAAGTTTTGACATACAAAGTATTTACAATAGTAGGGAAAAGGATACAAGAATGCTGCCTTTAAAGTAGCAAAATGATTAATGGTTATTGCTTTTTAACATGCTCTTTAAAGCATAATGGTATGAAAATGCTTACAAATGAAAATTGTATTCCACTTAACTATGGCGCTGGCATTTTACAGGGAGTTGGGTAAGAACCTTTCTCCTTTTAATTAAAGCAGTCTAGTGGGGATTTTGTATTTTTCATCAAGTTACTAGTTATTTTGTCTGACAGTGCAAAACTGGAGAGTTGAGATAGATGACTTTATAGTAAACATGTTGTAGCTTATAGGATCTGATTTAAAGTAGCCCATAGAGAAGTGTTAGTCCTTCTGTGTACCTTGATAATCAGACACCTCAACAGATAAAACAAATAGCGAAACAAAAAAGGGAGTACTCATTTTTCCTGATTTTTTAATCAGCGAACTCTTCCCTAAAGATGGATCAAATCCTCTTATTTAATTTATTCAGCATAAATGAATTAAATTGAGACCTGATTAGCCCACAGTTGGGAGAACCTCTCTGCAGTGACTTGGAACACTTGCTCGGCATTAACCCCAAATCCCAATTCTTCTTCACTGCCTGTTCTAGTAGCATCATTTGTTCATGACTTTAGAGTCCTTCTTTCAGAGGTTACTGAAATACTTACATGCCTTTAACCTTTCACATTTTTAAATGCTTATGATTAACTTCATCAGCAAGAATTTTCTGAGAATCAGTCTGTGATTCAGTATTTATGAAGCTGAGTGCATGAATTGCACTGAAGTATTATTTAACTCTAAGCAGTAGAAGAATTGCTGTGATTGTAAAGTAGTAATTCCATTAGCTTGCTGTCAAGCTATGGATGCATCTTTTCTGCTAAAGACAAAAGCCCTTGTGAAAATACTTGCTCATTATCCTGAAATAATAGGATAATACTGTGCAGTTCAGTATGAAAAGTTTTATTCTTACATCAACAGTATGTTAATGATAAGCATAACATTTGCCTATTGACCAACTGATTTCTTCAGAACAATCAATCATTACATATCTAATGTTTTTAGAAATTTTACAAAGAAGTTGCATTTTTAAGGCCAGATAATAGCCAAAAGGTGGCAGTATTCTATTCAATATTCATTTGCAAAACAGTATAAAAATGCATGTATTTATTGACACTTTGCTTCTAATTTCAGATCAAACTGGATAATCGTATCCTAAAAATAGTGTCCATTTATGAAAAGGACTTATTTAGACTGAATGTAGAAATTAAATTTGTTGCTTATACCTTAAAGTTTGCAAAAAAGAATCTAGTTTGTAAATTTTAATTATTAGGTGTTTAATGTTTCACATGATACCTACATTGTCACCAAAAGAGAACTCTGTGGCCTGGGGGGTTTTATGAAGTGCTTAAGAACATTAGAACTTTTCTGTAAGTGTTGGCAGAGTTAACTCATTTTACCTTCAAAAAGAAAGAAATTAATCTCCACATGCTTTTAATAAGAGCCAAAACTGCTGCATTAAAACCAATTTGTTTTATACACCCTAGAGATTGGTAATATTTTTCATTAAGTAAGTATGGGCTTTTTTGTCCTGAGACAACAATAACTTGAAGAATTGTTGAAATATTGCTTTTCCTGCCTGCCTAGTTGTTTAGCTGTACATCAGTGGTTTGTGTCAGGATAGATTGAGATTGAAGTTTGACTATTAGTAGGAGAGAATGCTTGCAAGTGCAATTATGTTCAAGCAAAAATTTCCATGTAAATTTTGATCCATAGTTACATCAGATGTAATTATGAATTTACTGTAGTTATAGAGTAAGTTTAAGTCAAATAAAGTAAATATATATTTTATTGTAATGTATGAAATACTTTTAAAAATCACTTCTTGTCACAGTCTTTTAGAAATATTTAAGAATGAAGGATCTATTCTCCAAATATTACCCCTGCCAGTTCCCTCTTAATATTTTTCATTGGTTTTTTTCAGTGTTGAAAAGTTTTGGTAAATGTTATATGTGAAATGGAAGAAAACTTGATTCAGTGGGCAGGACATGGGAAATCCAATTGAAATGGTACTGCTTTTTAATATGCTTTGGTATTCACCTCCAGTGGAGAATAATTCACACCTATCAATCTTTTGTAATGTCAAGCAAAACATGGTACAGTTCCCAAGGGAACTGGAATTAATAAGTCTTTTGATACATCACTGACTTCTCTGTTTTGCCACTTAATTTTCTCCAATAGCCCACTCACTGAATCTCTGAGGGCAGTTTCTTTTTCCAGAAAAAAAGGATGTGGCACATTTTTATTCAAGAATCATTTTGGTGTTCACACATGGACAGGAAGGTGATGTGAAATTTAATTCTTTATATAATCAAATAAATAAGGCAGAGCATTTTATCAGTAGCACAAACTCTGGAAACATCATGAAGGTAAGAATGAAGATGTTGGACAAACATAGCGGAATACCACAGATATAACTAAGACACTGCTCAGAAGACCAAAATGGATTATGTTATTTTTTTACCAACAAATCATCAGTTTTAAACATAAAGTCCCAAGTGTGCAAATGCTGACTTTGCTAATAATCTGTTTCCTGCTGGGCTCCAATTATTCTGGGAATAAATCCAGATAGTGAAAACTGTGGGGTATATTCTTGTATATGGATTTTGAAAAGAGCCATTGCTTATGGCAGTGTGCTCCCAAGATATTGAATATATATCCCTAGAGAAGTAGAGGGAAATCTTGTCAGTGATGTGTCACAGTTTAAGCAAATTTGGTCAGGAAGCACAGCACAGCTACAGCAATAATATTTTTTTACACTACCCTTCAAATGATATGAGCACATCTCCATCTAAAAGCAAGAGCATATACTTTCAGTAAAGTGTAATTGTCCTAGCAGTCCTCATGTAGGAGAATATGCTTTATGCATGTGTAGTTATGTAGGAGAGCAAATGATGCTCAGTTTTCTTTTTGTAATTACACTGGGGGAGGGGCTATGTATTAAGGTATTAATCTTAAGGGTAAACTTCCTTGTGATAGTATGTAGAGCTCTAGGTTTATGTTTTGTCTGCTAAGAGAAGGATGAGCTCCATGAACAAAACAGAACAAGTAGTGGAAGGATTTGGAAGGTTTTGTGTTCATGCACAGGAAGAGGTTTTGCATCTGCTGAATGCAGGTGTGCTCTATACCATATATTTGCTGCTGTGGATGACCAGTGCCTATGCACTTGCTTTGGTTTCCTGTTGAACTTCTGCCTTTGCCAACACCCTGTTTTGTCCTGATGCCAAATGCAGCAGTAGGTGGAACGGGAGACACTGCACGTGGATTACCATTGCTGAAGTGCGTGTGTTGCATCAGGTGTTGCTCATCGGGTAAGGGTTATCCCTAAGGCTTGCTGACATTTGAGTAAAAATATAACTGACCTGAAAATTTTTGTCCTCTGTGTTCCTCCAAGAAAAACTTGTGATGTGCAATAAATTAGCAGTTATTACAAAGCTGTGTTGGTGTTTCTGTACTAGACCTTTTAGGAGATAGATTCCCAGCAATGTTTCCAAGCTTCAGTTCTGATCAAACAGACTTGTTTAACTTTAATAGATTTAATTGGTGAGCAAAACTTGCCAAAATCTATTTTATTACAGTTGTATGCCTCTACTCAGGATCGCTTTTGGGGAATGAAGGCAGGACAGGACATAGGTTCTAGGAAATTTTGTGCCTCTTAGGAGATTTGATATTATTTAACTTGGGCAATAAAATGCAAATCAGTCTGCAAGGGAAATATAATTCATATGAAACAGTGCCTGACTCTCTTGGAAGTTATGGGGAGACTTCTCAGGGACTGAAATGGAGTTTGATATGCTGCACCTCCTCTGAAGGTACTATTAACAATGCCATTGCTGAAGAACATACAGACGGTGGCACTGATCCTGTGCTGTTTGTGTGCTCTGAAGTTGCTGTGAAATAGTAAAACCTCCAGGTTTTTTCTGACATTTTTCTCAGGTCACACATTTTGGAGAAATACATTTGGTGAATGTCATCATGCACTCAATATATATTTTCCTCTAGAGGATTTGGGGCTTTGTTTTGAGGGCTGTTTTTAATTATGCTGTATGCTTAATTACAGTATTTTAAATTTCCATTTTTCTACCTAAAATTTAGAATGTTTTCAGGACATTTTTGTATTTTTGGAGAAATTCCCAGTTTTCCAATTTCAGTTGTGTTGTACATGGGATAAGTGTCTTGTTTAATTAATCATGTTCTTCCTTGAGGTATGTATAGGAGCTTTTCTTGCATGCATCAGCCTTTATATCATATGTAGTAATGTCTAAGATCAGCTGTGAGTCGGTTTTTAAATTGGCTCACTAAAGAAGCAAGGCTTCTGCTGTCATGCCACAGGGACCCCTGTTCATCCCTTTGTAACCTGCAGGTCAAATCAGTTTAAAAGTGGGGGAGAGATACCAGAAGGGAAAATATTCCTCAGTAATTGCAGGGACTGAAGACAACCCCTGAACTTATTTGTTCATATGCCAGAGAATGAGAGACTTGATTTTCAGCAGGATTTCCTGGCAGCCAGGTAGAGCTATGCTTACATCAGATCATCAGGTATGTAACTAGTGGCAAAAATGTAGAGCAATACAAGAGTCTCTAACCCAACAGAAAACAAAGACAAGTACAAAGGGAGGACTTGAAGATCTGATTTCAAAATGTGTGTTTGTTAAGGGGCAGGAGAGTTGATGTTCAGCCCTGAGACACAAAGACAAAATCAGCTTTTCCTGTTCAAGAAATATTTGACTGCAGCTAATCAAGTGCAACAAACCTTAAACACTTATTATTAATTGCTACCTAATGTATCTACAGTTGAAAATGTGCCCCTCTACTCAGCCCTAGTGAGCTGAGCATCTGAAGTATCGTGTCCAGTTCTGGGCTCCTCATTACAGGTGAGACATGGAGGTCCTGGAGCTGGTCCAGCTGAGGGCTACAAAGATGATTAAGAATCTGGAGCTCTTATGAGGAGAGGCTTAAATACAGGGGCCTATTCAGCCTTGAGAAGAAGTGATTGAGAGGGGACATCATAAATGTCTACAAGTATCTGAAGGCAGGATGTCCAAAGATAGATCCAGACTCTTCTCAGTGGAGCCAAGCAATAGGACAAGAGGCAATGGGCAGAAATTGATGCACAGGAAGTCCCACCTGAACTTGAGGAAGAACTTCTTTACTGTGCAGGTGACCACATACTGAGATTTGCCCTCTCTCCAACAGAGAGATTGTGGAGTCTCCTTCAAGAACATCTGGACATAATCCTGTGCCATGTGTTCTTAGATGACCCTGCTTGAACTGGCAGGTTGTACCAGATGACCCACTGGGTTCCCTTCCAACCTCACCCATTCTATGAATATATACCCACACAAGGTAAATTAATTTAACATCCAAGAACCTAGCACTCTTGGAAAATTACTGTCTGTTTTGTGGACTTCTGTGCTGAGTCTCAGTCATCCTAAATTTATCTGAAATTATTAAAAAATCTAAATAGTAGAACTTTAAAATGTTGAAAATCCTCAGGGAAAAATACAGCCTCTAAAAAGACAAGGCACATCCATATGGTTGATGAAGCTTAAAATACCTTACTTGATCTTTCTGGCACCCAGCCTATAATCAGTCTGCAACAAGACCTTTCTAAGTATCCGACTTTAGGAACTGCTGAACTCATGAGAAATATGAAAGTAGAAGTGAACTTGCTCATACTTCTTTTCCCATAGTGGTGAAGTAATGATCTAATGCGTGACTGAGAGGAAAGGTATGGGCAGTGCTGCTTGAAATCATGACCCCAAGGGCCTTGCTCTTTTGGGTTTAGGTCAAAGCTATAGCAAAGGTGGTGTTTTCTATTGCCTTAAAAGGATGTCTGTATTGCTAACACAGGCCCTTGGAGGCATGATTAGTTACTCAGAAGAAAATGCTTGTCCTCTGATTGGCAAAATGTGTGTAGAAATCAGAGCTGTTACTACAAATAAAATGAACATGTATTCAATAAC
Organism: Camarhynchus parvulus; assembly: GCF_901933205.1. Lineage (NCBI taxonomy): Eukaryota > Metazoa > Chordata > Aves > Passeriformes > Thraupidae > Camarhynchus > Camarhynchus parvulus. Next base: position 133,940,222 of record NC_044572.1, read on the forward strand.
TATAAACTCTGAGCTTGGACAAAAACTGTCTGGCTCTAGCTATTGCTGTTCTGGAAATTAATTTTTTTTTTCATCTATGTGTTGCTTTGTCCTGCCTAAGGATAAAAGGGTATAGATTTTGAAACGTTGGACTGTTTATATAGGTACAATATTTAATGATATTCCTTAATGAAAATGTTTGAGCTGATTGACTTAAATGTTGACATAAATGGAAGAAATATCTGATTTTCATAGAAAAGCCAGTAGACTGACTACCTGCTTGAGAACAGAAACTCACATGAAACTGCCCAAAGCAGAACACTTTGTAGATAGTGGGGTTCGTTGACACCGCCAGTAGAATGTCTTACAAGGTGTCTTCATATTTGCATGTGTGTTATTAGCTATTCTGTCCCTCCATAAATCAGTATGCTTCTAAAGATTAGGAACAGAACTGTTTAGGCAGTTTCATGCAGACTTGAAAATAAGGGATGATTCAATGAGGTGGCCTATAAACAACAAGACTTCTCAGTTCACGAAAAATTCACTTTTCCAGGTTTTAATCATCAGAGTAGCTTGGAATACAATTCAGTGTATTTGTATTTTGATTTCACTGCTGATAGCTCATGTGTCATCCTATTTGTATTAGTTGTGCTGAAATTAAAAGAGAGTTGTAGGATCTGGATCAAGATATTATCTGCCTCATTAATTGTAATGGAACTACTCACTGAATGAGTGTGAACAAGACAGATTAATGCGCATTTAAATCCATGGGCTCAAGTGTAACAGTTTTCATTGACAAAATTATACAAAGGAAAGTCCTGTTCCTGCAGATCTTTGTATCTGTTGCAAACAAGGAATAGCTAACTTCAGGATAGGTTAATTAAGGATTAAAATGATCTTGATGTATTTCAAGTCATATAGAAAGAAGAAATTGTCTCCTAAATTGAGAGAAGGGAGTGCAAAATGAAATTACTACAGGAAATACCTTTTGCTCTGATCATGCTAGAGATGTAATTCTGTGGCCATTCTTTTTTCATCATTTGATTGATTGATCATTTTTTCCTTTAATGTTCCTTAGATTTGATTTTGCCACTGAACGCAAACATAATAAATAGAAATGCAGTGTGACAAATACAGATCGATTATAACAATCCAAAATGTTGATTTAGAAATTCACAGTTCTCCTTGTAGAACAACAGAAATATTTTGTATAGGAAGCACTTGCCAGTATTGCAGAAAGCCTTTCAGAGCTCAGAGGTAATGCAGTAGATCTAGATTGTAGGAGCATCAGGGAGATGACAATCTTGTCCTCCAGAGAATTCCAGCTGTTTAGCACAAGGCTGAGAGCAGATATCTTACAGAACCTTCCTGAAGTATAATAGTAGAAAAAAGCATCTTTCAGATTTATTTTTCATCTAATTTTAAAAACCCTTTGTCTTGGCACACATATTCAGAGGTGCCATATTTCTTCTTTTCAGGTCAGTATATATCATGGAATAGGCTAATATTTTCCAAAGCCAAATCCAAACCTGCCCTCTCCTCAGAGATTGTAGGAATGTGACTTTGAACTTATGGCAAATTGTAAAACGTCTCTTGTATGCTTCAAGTACAATGTAGGTACAACTTACCTGTGGAAGTATGGAAGAGCAGTGAGATCAGCTTTCATTCATTCCTTCTGAGTTTTAAGTGTTCTAATCACCTTGGTGATTAATAAGGTTGTTGGCACAATCATCATGGTGGGCTTTAGCAACAAAAGAACACCAAATGACTGAATTTCAATGAAACCTCAGGACCTAAGCTTGGGAAGTAGTGGCCATCTCTGAAACCCTGTTTAATGTGTCACAGCATTCTGAGTTTGACACCATTAGTGTAACCTCTCTCAAAAAGAGAGAGATTTTTAGACATGTGTTTTCTGATAATACCATTGAGCAAGGAGGAGAAAAATTTCACTGCAGGTGTATTCATGTTAAACCAATTTTAGCTGTAACTTTGGGAATTTTTTCAGTAAGACAAAAAGTCAAGTAATTGATTAGCTGCCCCCATTGACTAATCTGTCAGATCTTCCTGCATGCCAATCAGAATTTTGCCTTTAAAGTGGAGGAAGTAGTTCTTAGGAGCTTAGTTTTAGAATTATTCATGTCACAGAATGGTAACCAAATAATTAGTGGGTTGAGTAATTTCATTCACTGATGCGCAGGGAATGCAGTAAGAATTGTTTGAATCATAACTGGGTTACTAAAGATGTGGAATATGTGGCTGAAATGACAGCTTTTAATACTGTTTGCAAGTAAAATAATTTTATTTTCCACATTATTTTAATCTATATTTCATTTTACATTGTATTGTTCAAAGGAGGCATCAATAATCCAGTTTTTCTGCTGTCATCTGTGTGATCTCTGTGGCTTGGTACTGCAGATCTTGATTATTGAATGTTCCTCATGTCAGCGCATCCATGCAGGACTGTAATTGGAAAGAAGAAAATCTGTGATGCTGCTGTGAGTTGTTCCTAAAGGAAGAGTTGCAAAACCAAGCAGTTCTCTGGGGTCTTAGACTGCAAGTACCATAATGCAGTGTGCCAAATGTGCATAGCAAAATTGCAAACTTTGGTGAATTTTCATCATCTCCACTGAAAAAAGAAATCTTTTTAGTGGTCCTGTAGGCAGTATGGATGGGAAGATTCATTTTTTAACACGTGCTGTAGCTAAGTCCCCATACTGCCTAAACTTTACTTTTAGCGCGTAGTTAAACGTTGTTGTCAGAAGTCTGGCACAGTTCACAAGCAGGATTCCTTCTGTCATCCATTGATCACTTGATAGCTCTTACGAGGGGCTGCCAGGAGAGAAGGAAATCACTTGCTGCCTGTACAAAAGCATGTTGACCCTGGTGCCTGGCCCATGCAGACAGACATGGGAAAAGTGTGCCTGTACTGGGGCCTGGGGTAGAGCCCTTCTGTCACCTTCTCAGTGACAGTTTCTGTGTTTGCATGCAGCTTTCTGTCAAGCTTTAAAATCAAACCAACTTTTTGGAATTCAGAGCAAGCTCTGAATTCCAAAAAGTTGGTTTGATTTTAAAGCTTGGCAGAAAGATATGGCTCCAATAACTCATGAAACCTCTTTTAAACTGCTGGTGAAACCTTGACCATGTTCCCATCAATGGGAAGGTTTGAAAGCTGGAGGTTACAACTGACTTGACCAGGATTAGACTTTTGCCTTGTGGATCTGTGCATGGCTTATAATTAAATTTCCAATTCTTTTTAAAGATGCTGAAAATGTGTGGTGCCTATTGACTTTCTGTAGGACCTCAATAGGATGTTAACATTTCGAAAGACAAATTTTTTATCTACTAACTTCCGATAAGAATTTAAGATCAATTTTAGACTTTTAAATTTGATCTTTTAGCTACTCCATTAATTTAAGCAATAGTACCTGTCCTACATGTAGCTACTACTAAGGTGAGTACATAGAAACCCCACAACCTTGCACTGCAATCTAACCTTTTGCTGAAAGTGCAGATGTTCTTACTTGCTTACCAGTGAGCTGTTGACTGGGATTTCCTTTATTCTGCTGTACTATTGCTGCTTTCTCTTTTTGCTCTTGATGTTAATAAAAAGCTGAATATAAAAATAAAATTGTGAAAATCAGAACTGATGTGTGAATATGACATTCAAGAGCTTTTTTTTTGTCTCTCTTTTTAAAGAGAGGCAATATTTGCTGAATGTAAGCAGTATGTATGGCTCTGTGGGTGTGCATACCAGAGCATGTTTCTGAGCCTTTTTGCAATAAACTGCATGATCATACTTTAGCTTTTTTGATCCCAGAATCTTAACACCACCTTCCATCCAGTGACCCTATAATGAATGTTGCATTTACATTACCAAATCTCATCACCATATGTCCATGAGTGCTGTGGGGCTCAGATCAGTTGAAGACTGCTGAAGTTAGGTCTGTGAAATAAAATACAACTCCTATTCTTAAGTGAGGTATTTCTGCAAAAATTATGTTTAACAGTATGTATGCCAAGGAGAAACTAATTTGAACTGTGTTTTTCATGAGGAAAATAGTTTGTTAAATACTGACAGAGAGACTAAGTAAACTGCCTGAGGTTTAGTTTGTAAATGTACATACAACAAACATAAGAAGAAAACTGTACTAGTTAAGAGATTTTTACTAACTTCCTGGGTGCATTTTTTTCAATAAATTATCCATGTGCTTTGAGGAGATAGTTAAGATTGTTTTTCCTTAGAATGATTGATAACAAAGGGCATAGAAACAGACACCCAGGCTGAATTTGAGGGTGAGTCATTCAGACAAAAATGCCAAGTAAATCCAATTATTTTCATTATACTTCTCTGAAATGATGGTTTAGTATATAGCTCAGCTGGGACAGATTTGTGGACTAGCATACATAGTGTCATTTTTAATGCCTTATGGGTTTCCTTTCTGATTTAGTGATATTTTTTTAATATCATAAGAAGACTTAGTGAAGATTTAAATTTAAAGACAGTCCCATACCTTTATAAATTTCTGTATGTTACATATGCATATATATTTGCTCACCTGAAGAAGGGCATGACAAAGAACCATTTTTGTATATAGTTTATCAATTCTACTGAAAATACTTAATTATTCATTGTAAAAAAGCTTTTTCTACAGGGTAATTTATTATTTATTCATAAAATTTTTGACAAATGACGTTTGAAAGGTTTCAGATGATGACATTTCTACCATCATCTTTGGAAGACTCTTGATGATCAAAGAAGAACACCATTATGAACTTTTTCCTTGATTCACAGACTACTTTCAATGTGCCCCTTTTATTTCAAACTCTGTAAGGAAAGAAATTACTTGATTCTACTGCTCTTTTGTTCCTCTATCCTTTCATGTGCTTGTCTAACAATCCTCTAATAATTTCTGAACTGGCAGCCAATTTTAACCAAATTTGACTGAGGATTAAAGGTCCCAAAACTATTAAGGTCTTATACACTTCATGAAAATTGATACTAAAGGAGAGAGACTCAAGTCAGTGCCCCACTGTGCAAAGCTCACTCACAGCTTGCCACAGGGAATCTGCTTAACTGATTGCAAGTTCATGCTGGTAAAGTTAAACAAATGTACATATACTGGCTACTTCAAGCCTTAATTTTGTAGTGAACAACAGTACTGGGTTTTAAAGATTTTGTACCAAAAGGTTTTCTTGTGCTTTTTGCATTTGGCCCTCCCTTGACTTTTCATCTTGGCAACTGATTTTTTGCTTCTTCAGCAGGAAGCTGCAAACATCTTTTTAGAAGTGCACTTGAATCAATGTCTACTGAATTTCAGATGCTTTCAAAGTAGCAGCCTGTATATCAAGTTCACAGCTCACGTGTTACTAGCAGCTCATATTCTGTGAGTCGTTACAAGGAATCCTGAGAAGTTATGGCTTGGTTCACTTCATTCTTAGATTGATCATTAAAACTTATTTTGGATGACTGATACAATTTACTTCAGAGAGATTAATGAAATCCCTTCTGATAATGTGATAGAGTAATTAAGGTTTGTTACTAGGATAAAATGTATTGCTTTAGATATTTTCAACATAGTTTAATTTCCTTTCTTGCCAAAAAACACTCTTATTTTCACAGCATCTTTCACTTTGAATCCATAAGCGTGCATGGCAGTGTAGCTTGGAGTACATCCTTACTCAGGCTGAAGTTCCACTGATTTAGGATTGAAATTTTATTCTTAATTATAATGGGTTTAATCTAGAGTAGTCCTCAGTGGAAATACAGACAGACATTTGATTTAATCTCTTTACTAGACTGCTTATTCTGTCAAAGTTGAAATGTCTAAGAGATCACACAAAAGGCACCAGTTAAACATGATGGGTGCAAGCTTCCTGAGTGCCATGGGAAAGCAGTATTTCTCACCCTGTATTCACAGGCTTCCAGGCTGGTACCCTGGTACCACAGGTGAGAATTTATATTCACCTTGCACTGGAATTACTGTCCTGCCATCTTGCTTGGCTTGCTAGACTTTGACATATCACCTCTCCATAGGAGACCTTTATAGGAGTTCCTCTTTATAGTCTTCCAGGTCAAGGGGCTACAGAAATGGTCCACTGACAATTATGTCTCTTGCTTCCCTGGGAAGCTGTGCTACCATTTCTGGAAGTGACTCTGCTGTCTGTTCTTTGCACTGTACACTTGGTGATATTACCACCAAACACTTTTCACTTCCCTCCACTGGCATACCAGACTCAAGAAGGGCGCAGTCTATCAAGCTCTCCTCACTTAACTTCTATCCAGGAGTTTCCTGTAAAGAAACTAAAATTCACCCAGTACATTCATGCTGTAAAATGTGTCTGCTGAAGACTGTGATGCCTGGCCCACAGACCACCTGGTGCAGGATGGTAACATCCATGCTTTACAGGGCTACTGTCCTCTGAAACAGACTGGTCACATTCATAGTGTATGAGTTTTCTGAGCTTCACAGAGTGACCTTACAAGTTGCTATTTTTTATATGTTTTTCTGATCGAAGTGTAACATGTGTGTTGTATTTCGGTCTTCTAGAGTGGAGATTTCATTATATTAATCTTAAGGTATATGCTGCAGGGTATGGGGTATAGGCTGTGGAATATGACAGAATGGAATGTGGTTTATTTGCAATGGTGTTGGAGGACTACACTGAGCAGGACCCACAGAGTGTAGGCTGGTCTGTGCTGTCTTTTGGGAAGAGTTGCTAGTGAGCTACCCACAGAGCTGCCCTCCTGCTTTGATGTGAACAGAGCTAGCTAATTTCCTTCAAAGGAAAACTGGAAAGTAATGTAGACAGGTGACCTCTGCCTGGGAGATTGTCAAGGAGCTAAGCACAATGTGGACATGTCCACTGAGGTGCTGGTGGGATGCACTTCATCTGCTAAAAGATATGATGTCATACTGGGGTATTGCAGGATACAAACCAGAATACCCAGCTCCTACAGGAGTTTCCTGAAGTTGTTAGTGCTTCCAATTTAAATCACCAGGTTTCACCAGGTCTGGAAAGTATAACTTTTGCTGTTTTCATGGCCTTGATCATTAGCCTACCCATAAGGAAAATAAGGCTTAGGACAGCACAAAAAACTTAAAGAACATTTTCCTTAGCTTGATATAACTTTTTAATAATGTTACTTTGCTTTATAATCATCACTTTGGGTCATTTCACACTTCTTCCAATTTTGCAATTTGTAATATTGTACTGAATGGCCTTCACTATTGATTTAAACCAAAACTCAGTTCATGTTTCTCACCATTGTTGAATGAAACTATTGTTTTGGGTGGTAAAAATAGGATTCTTTTGGTATTTGGATGCTTCTGGATACTAAAATGTTTTTGGTCGTCTCCAGGCACATGACTAAACTTCATACCAGGCTCTGAGTCATAAAGGACTATAAGTAATATCTGAATTCATATGCACTTCCTTGGAAGCATTTCCAAAATTTTTTCTTGAAGCTTTCTCAGCTATAGATGCATTAATCTGTCCTTGCTGTGGAAGTAGTGAGAACTGTGTGCTTTTTCTAGGGCTTATTCTTTTACTTTGAGAATACAGAAGGCATAGTTTGTGAGCTTAAGTTATCTTTCCTCTCCTTCACAGTGCATGCCAATGTTGATATTTCAGGGCGAATAAGGATTGCACTTGAAAATGACACTCCCAATTGTCCCTACTGACTGTTCCTTGCTTCTCTTTGTGGGATGGTTTTGGGACACATGTGCTAGATGCCGTTGGGTGAAACTAAATTGGAGTATAGACTCTCAGAGCTCATCCAATGGACTCCAGCCACAATAGGGCATTTAGTCTATGGGACCAATCTAGAGTTAGTCTAGAAGTCTCTGAAACAACCCCCAAGGAAAAAGCAAGAAAAAAATCCTTTAAATGTGAGTACTGTGGGTTTCAGGTATTTCACACTGAGTGTTCTGCTCTACCAATGCTGTCCTCTTGGTCTTCTGTGGATGTGGAAACCACGACACACAATGCAGATTTTATGTGCTTTAGAAAAAGAGAATGTCTTGCAGTTATGAGAAGAGCTTCCTGATTCTTACAGAACAAGAATGTATGGACACTATACTATCTGGGGTTTAGTATCTGGTTAACCACTACAGCACTGAACCTTGTCTAGACTCATAGTTGCATATTGCCCTTCATAACAAATTAAAGTACTCTTAAATAAAAACCTCTTTGTGTAGGGGGAGGATGGGAAAAGCAGAGTGAGTGGTTTTCAGATGTATATTAGTTTGGTTTTTACATTGATTTTACCTTTTTTTCAGAGGAGTTATTCTAGAGTTGCACTGTTTTAACAATGGAAAAATTAAGGGCTACGACTTGCCGTCCCTATTTTATTTATGTGCCCAAAATACTTTGGAGGTTATTCAAATAAATGCAATCCATTCCATTTACTTGACTGTCTGATGGCTTAATCATGCAAATAAATGGGAGGATGATATTTATTTGACTGTCTGTCATGGTGTTTCTTTGACTGTACAGTAAAGCATACTTTCTTTTTCCCCAAAGAAAAAAATTAAATTAAATGTGTAAAAACCCACCCCATGTTGTAGTGCAACAGTTCAGATTTTAAACACACATAAGTCAGGACATTCAGAGTTATGACTCCCTAGAGCTTGTAGCTCAGCCATGTTGTACATGTGGTGTAGATTAAAACAGTGATTTCCTCTCCTTTCTGTGCTCCTTTCTCTTCTGAGTCTTTTTTTCTTTCAGCTTTTTTTTATGGTGTCTGTGCTGGAGTTCCTCCATGGGATGGGTGATCCAGCAAAGGCCCTGGATGACAGGCATGAGAGCAAATCCCGTGCATGCAAGACTGGTCTGCTCGCAGCAGTAGATGAGCACAGCAAGGAAAAGAGGGAGCCCATGGACCACTTCTGGGGAGGCCAGCAGTTCCCTTCATGGGGTGGTCCTGCCTCCACTTCGTACTCGTCTCACACATGCTATTCTGTGCTGTCCATTTTGCAGCATTTTCCAAATATTTTTCTCTTCTCCCAGGCAACTCACAACAAGGCAAGCGGAGAAAGCCTCAAAGCAGTGCCAGGGAAGATTCAGGTTGGACATCAGGAAGGATTTTTTCACAAAGAAGGCTGTCAAGCATTGGAACAGGCTGCACAAGGATGTGTTGGAGTCACCATCCCTGGAGGTGTTAAAGCAACAATTGGTCACAGCACTGAGTGCTATGGTCTAGTTGACAAAGTGGTGACTGGTCAAAGGTTGGAATCACCGAATCACAGAATAAGCTGAATTGGAAGGCATCCACAAGGATCATCAAGTCTGACTCCCTACACAGCACCATCCCCAAGAGTCACACCTTGTGCCCAAGAGTATTGTCCAAACTTTCGTGGAACTTTTTCAGGCTTGGTGCTGTGACCATTTCCCTGGGAATCCTGTTCCAGTGCCCAACCACCCTCTGGGTGAGGAACCTTTTATCCAATATCCAATCTAATATCCAATATCCAATCTAAACCTCCCCTGACACAACTTCGGGCCATTCTCTTGGGTTCTGTCTTGGATCATCACAGAGAAGAGATCAGTGTCCGCCTCTCCTCTTCTCCTTACAAAGAAGTTGTAACTGCAATGAGGTTTCCCCTTTTCTTTAAGCTGAACAGACCAAGTGACCTTAGATGCTCCGCATAGAGCTTCTCCTCAATGTCCTTCACCACCTTTGTTGCCCTCTTTTGGACATTCTCTGATAGTTTTCTATTTCACTTCTATTGTGGCGCCCAAAACTCCCCCAGCACTCAAGGTGAGGCTGCAGAGCAGAGCAGGACAATCCCCTCCTTTGCCCGGCTGGTGATGCTGTGCTTGATGCACCCCAGGACACTCTTGGTCTTCCTGGCTGCCAGGACCCTGCTGACTCATGATCAACTTGCCATTGACCAGGACCCCCAGCTCCCTTCATGTGGCACTGCTTTTCAGTCTCATTCCTCAGTCTGTACATACACACTTGAAGGTCTTGTTCAGCCTAAATGGTTCTATGAAAAAACACTTTTATTTTTTTCAACAAATGTGCACTTGTCTTGAATCTCTTCCTCAATGTGCTTTATTCATGCTGGTCTGTGTTATGGGGGTGGCAGGGAGGGGGATGTAGTAACTTAAGAACAAACCTTTAGGTCCTCATTCTGTGCATGTCACAGATATTCTGTTGATAAGAGAACCACACAGTGTGATAACATTTCTCCAGGGCCATATGTAGTCTATCTTGACAGACAATGAAGGATGGATGCTTCTCAGCATTCATATTGGTAAAAATTATCTGAGAGAATGTGAGTTCCCACAATACTTATTTTCTGGGTCTTGCTCTTTTTCTGTGTTACTTTTTATATTCTGTATTTCTACATAACTGAATAAAATATTATATGCTCTTTTATGTGGTTACTGTTTCTTTGCTGGTCTCATAAATAACTTGCAGTGTTTTCTGACTTGGCATAGTAAAACTCCCAAATTTCCTCAACAGTATAAATTTCTGGAGACCAATAGGTGTAAATTGCCCTGAAGAGAATGCTGATTTGTTTGCTCTTCTCTTGGCCAAATCCTATAATGGAAGAGCTCATCTGTCCAACTGCTTTCTTTTCTACAAGTGCATATCATTATATCAGTCTCTGGATTTTCCAAAGAAAAAATACAAGTATTTGAGACTGTCATTATTAGTAGTTTCTGCTTTTTCAATTCTATAAACATTGAGATAATTAAAATATTATTCTAAATCCTTTTGAAATAATAGTTTTGGTTTAGTTATTTTGTGTTAAGCGCTTACTGAAGTAAAAATAAACACATTTCTATTTCAACTTACACAAGCAGGATATTATTTCCAAGGTCCTCAGGGCAGGGATTGTACTTTTCCTTGTATCTGCAAATTGTTTATTGGAAGAGGGGCCCTATCCTCCTTACGGCTTCAGCATTAATACTAAGTGATGATCTTCATATGGAAAATATTGAATATGAATACACAGAATTTTGTAAATACTAGCAACCTATTGTACAATCATGAGTACACTTTTCTTTTTCAGCTGCTCGTATTTCTCTCCTTGGTTTTTCTACATCTCTTTGTTTAACTAACTGGAGGAGAACAAAGCAGAAAAACAAGGGCCTAAAGTTGATATCTGAAATGCAGTTGCTTGGAGAGATCTTTTTCTGGTTTTCTATGAGGTGCCTAAAGGATTTATGTCCTGGTATGTTGAGCGTGAGGAGTACATGCACTGCTGACTTTAGGAGGAATTCTGTCTCAGGTCCAAATCTTCCCTCTGCTTCACAGACCAGTCCCCACCAAGTGCCTGCTGTGATCACCCATCTTCCCTTGGGAACAATGTTCTGGTGTTGTGGGACTGCTGTGCTTGTGGCAGAGCTGGTTTTGGCCCCTTTTCAGCCAGCCACATGCACGGAGGCCAGTCATGGTTAGCTCTGGAGCTGTACACCTCCTTCTCGTGGCTCCAGGTTACTGGGTTCAGTTTTACCTCCTTTCCAAAGATGGCTCTTTCCTCAGGCACATTAGGAAAGCTCACCCAGACACAAAGTCCGTAACATGCTGCTTCACACTGTGATCATGTGACAGTGTCAGGAATAGGCTGGCTACTAGTTAGGGATACCAGTCAAACAATAACTGTGGAGGTGAACTGTGATTTGTGTGCTGGAGCTGTCTGTACGCAGGGACTTTGTGTTGGTGCTGTGCTAAGAACATTCCTGATGAACTCTGCCTGTTCCTGCAGGTTGATAGCTTCATCCTTCGCAAAATTCTTGCTTACTTGGTACACAGAGCTGAAATCTGAGGAAGGTTGAAGAAGTCCAAGAAATAAAAGCAGATGCAAAGGAATTGGTTTGGATATGTGGTTTTAGTGAGTGTTGCCAGCTTAGTTTCTATTTTAAAACAAGCTTTAATGTTGGATATATGTTGTATTTTTAGAAAAAGAAAATATGTGCTAGTACAAAGAAAGTATTCCAAGATTCAGTAGAAATTATACTACCTTTTCTTCCTTGGTCTGAAGAAAGAAATAAACTAAAGTGATTCAGGCCTGGTTTTGATAATATAAGAGAAAAAATTCAGGGCAATCACAAAATGGGAGAAAGTAACAGACATTATGAAAAAGTATTGGAAGGAGCAGCAGTCATTGCCAGCACTACACTATAATTGAGTGTACTAGGTTATTTGGTTTGTTTTTAATGAAATGCTGTAAAAACCAGTACCTTTTGTCCCTGGTTAAATATTTACAGATTATATTTGCAAGCTGCCATCAGAGTTAAATTAAAAGATCCTACTATTTTGTATCTTGTATGTTTGCATAGACCATATCAGTTCACATTTAATAAGATTTGCTATCAAGAGAACCACAAACTGTCTAAATTCTTAACATCTGCAGCTTTGTCAGGTTTTCAGGGGTTGTATGTCTGAGTAGACTTGTTTAACGCAAATAAGGCATTATGGAAACAATTAAATTTCTTCCATATTTTCATTTCAGTGACAGGCTTCCAGTCCAGCTTTACAATATGGTATTTCTTTGCATACAGCCAAAACAAGACATTCCACGGAAACAGAAAAATTCCCATTTTTCTTATCACCACAAGCATATGATATCTGCCATCAGCAGTTGGGAAAGTTTCCATTAAAATAAATATCAGAGAAATAAATATTTCAAAACACTTTTAAACTAAGTCCCAGTAGGTGTATATTGCACGAGCACACACCAGTGTAACTTGGGATTTTATTGATTTTCATTTTTTTTCATTCATTGGGGTAAGCCTGCATTAGATTGTTTGTTTAAATATGTTCACGTATTTACATGAAACTGCTCCACTTATGCACAACACACCTGCCGTTAAAAGTTAAATGTTGAATGCATATTGGCTTATGAAAGATTAAAAAAAAGCAACACATTTCAACCTGCAAATTTTTGTCAATGATGCATTTTTAAAGGGTTCCCATGCACTGTTTCTTTATTGAAAGAAGATTATATTCTCTGAACTATTATAAGATGTGAAGTTATTATAAATGTGAGGCTGCTGTCCCACAGTAAGGATCTAGCTGGCAACCTGGACTATTTTCAAAAGCAGTAAAAGACATGCGTGATAAAAAAAAATAATTAATAGTTCACCATAGTCCTTCCAGCTTCTAATGAAAAATTGTCCAATACAGTGTATTTTCTGTTACTTTGCCCTGTATACTTTTTAATAACCCTTTTAATAACACTTTTTAATATGGTCCTCTATAGTTTCCTGATGAAGTCTACTCTTATGCACATCTAGTTACTACAGTATTTTTTAAGTCTCTAAATCCTCCTACGAGAATCCCTCTTTTCTCTGTTATGTGCTCTTGTAATGCCCTTCAAAACTTTTCCCAGTGGTAGAGATTCTGAGCACTTGCCACTGTCATGACCTAAGAAGAATTTACACTCCTCTAATTGGCCTAAGAGGAACTAGGCCTTTGTAGGCTCCATAGGATCTGGCCGGAACCAGTTAAATATTTTAGAGCTTTATTTTTACACGCAGATCAGATCAGATCAGCTAGGGAAAGGGGAATGTTTGTCCTCTTTTTCATCTCATTAGCACAGGGCAGCATATTTGAAATGTATCAGGCAAAGCAAGAATTTAAAACTCTTCTGTCTATTATAGCTTTATCATAATCATCGTCTATATGTCAGCCTCTATGGAAAAAAATGCACTATCCATTGTCTTGATCTTGAGAGAACTGCACTGCCTGAGCAGTGAAGAGAAAAACTGGAAAAGAAAACTAGATTTGATTTGGGGCAAGTTGTCAGTATTTTTAATACTGGCATATTGTTACTGTGTGTTGTAAAAATGCACATCTCCAGAGCCAGTCAGCTTTTGGGTATGGGATTTACAGCAATGTGTGGAATGAAGAAATGTATTCCTGTGCACACCTGTCTTGCACATTGAATGGCTGACTTGGACATCCGTTGTAAAATTAATTCCTTCCAGGACATTTCTCCAGCTGTCCTTGTCCTTCAGAACTAGTCTAGAAGAATATAGGACTATTGGTTATGAAGTAACACCTATGACTAATCTGTAAGATTAGAACATAACTCAGAGGTTGTAAGTGATTTCCAGACTACCACAGGCGCCACCACGCCTGGTCAGACTACAAACCTGTCCAATCTACTTACTCTTTAACTTCAACACCACTGTCTTAGAAGTAATGTGAACGTCCATCTCAGCCTTTACAGAGTCATGGAATCACCTGGGTTGGAAAGGATCTCAAAGACCTAGTTCCACCCCCTTCTGTGGGCACGGACATCTATCGCTAGACCAGGTTTCTCAGAGCTCCATCCAGCCTCATCTTGAATGATTCCAGAGATGGGCCATCCACAGTTTCTCTGAGCAGCCTGTTCCAGTGCCTCATCACCATCACAGTGGAGATTTTTTCCCTCATATCTAACCTAAACATACTATCCTCAATTTGAAGCCATTCCCCTTGTCCCGTCACTACATGCTCTTGTAAAAACTAACTCTCCAACCTTCTTGTAGGCTCCCTTCAGGTACTGGAAGGCTGCAAGTAGGTCACCCCAAACCCTTCTCTTTTCTAGGCTGAACAAGCACAATGCTCTCAGCCTTTCCTCATAGGAGAGATGCTCCATCCCTCTAATCAACTTGGTGGCCTCCTCTGGACTTGCTCTGACAGGTCCCTGTTGTTGAGGTATCAGAACTGAATGCAGTTCTACAGGTGGTTTCTCCATGCGGGAGGACAGAGTAGAGGAGCAGAATCTCCTCCCTTGCCCAGCTGGCCACATTACTTTTGATGCAGCCCAGCAGCAGAGGGTATGTTTGGCTTTCTGGGCTGCAAGTGCAAGTGGCTGGGTCATGTCCAGCCTCTCATCCACCAGCAGCCCCAGATCCTTCTCAGCAGGGCTGCTCTCTGTCTGTTCATCCTTCACCCTGGATTGACACCAGGGGTTGCCCCAACCCAGGTGCAGCACCAGCACCTGGTCTTAGTAAACCTCATGAGATTCCCATGGGCCACTTCTCAAACTTATCCAGGTCTCTCTAGATGGATCCCATCCTTCAGGTGTGTCACCCACACCACTCAGAATGACTTGGTGACATCTCCAAATCTGCTGAGGGCGCACTCGACCCTTTATGTCATTAATAAAGAGATTTAATAACATTCTAATACTGAACCCTGAAGGACACTATTTGTCACTTGAGTCCATTGGGACTCAAAGACATTGACCACTGCCATCCCGATGTGACTGTCCAACAACTTATTCATCTAAGAGTTCACTCATCTGTGAACTGTTATCCATCTCTCTCCAATTTAGAGAGCATGTTGAGGGGCTCTGTATCAAAGGCTTGAAAGAAGTCCAGATAAATGCCTTGTGGGTGGCATGAAAATTTAAGAGCCATCAAAATACAAGGGCAGCTGTCTATCCAGTTTTTCACTGGCTTGGAAACTACTGATAATCCTAAAATAAGTTTGAGTCTGCTCAGTAACCTCAGACAGTGGGAGGTTATTATTCTATATGCTTGAAAACATGCCAGCCTGAGCATTTTTTGAAGGTGGAGAAACTCAAAAGGTCTCATCCCTTTGTCCCCGCTGTTGAACCTGACACGCATGATCCAGCACTAGGAAATAACTGGAGGACTGTAGGGTTGGGTCACTCCTCTGCTTTGGCCTGGAAACACACAGAGGCACATGTCCTCCTTCAAGCTGTCAAGTGGGAGTTTTGCTCGAGAGGGAAATATTTCTGAATTAAAACATACTTGTTCCCACCTGAACAAAATATTTTTTTCTTTTCCAAGTGGAGCTTATTCTATCCCCCTGGGTAATTCTCTGTCAATCCTTCTTTGTGCCAAGTGGAGGGCAGAGATGAAATACAGTCTGCTGCTAGCAGCAGAGCTGAAGAATATTGCCTGTGTAGCTGAAACAAAGAACAATCTCATCTCTGGAGACACTGGTTCAAAACTGGTATAATAACAATGACTATCACATATCCTTGATGTGAAGGACTTTGCTATCATCAAGAAGGGCTGTGGAGGAGCTGCTGCAGCCAATTGGAGGAACCCTCTGTGCAGCCTCTGCAGCAGAAGGACAACACACTGTCAAGGTATTAGGGCTTCTCCCAGTCCTCAGCAGCAAGTGAGAACAGGTTAAAAGAGCTATATATCCCATTTTTAGCTTAAAATATTTTTCTGCTTGTTTTTCTCAGAGTTTCTACTGAAATTCAGCAGTTTTGGGTGTCCCCACGGTGCCTGCTGCCAACCATGAAGCTGCCTTGTGAATGGAGCTGCACCTCAGGCTCCTTTGTCTGCTTCAGCAATTGAGAGCTGTTGCTTTGCTTCAGCATGATGGAGTGGGGTTTTGTAATGAAACCAGCCCTGGTGGGTCAGAGGAACATTTGGCACATATTCCCTATTTTTAGTTTTCCACTCCTTTTGTCCACAATTAAGTGGTGATCAAAATCAAAGCTGATTTAGTAATGTTTAAGATAAGTTGCTCCAAACCCAATTACAATTAAGGGGAGTTTTCTATTGATTTTGTTAATTTATATTGTTCTGGAGGACTACAGCTCAGATCCAAGTGGCAGATAGGAGAATATATATCTGCTATTTTTTCTGAAGTCCTGGTGAAGGAGGAGGCCAGTATGTCTGTGCAGAGTATTTGAGTCTCTCACAGCACACAGTCCCTCCCTGTCCCTTCAAATTAAATTTGCTTCCTGCCAGTCTTGCCTTAGGTTTCCAGGTGTAGGTGGGCTTGGGACTCAAAGCAACAGCAGAGGGGCCAGACCTTAACATGGTTGCTATTTTCTCCACTAACAGAAAGCAGACTTCCTAACCTTTTTTAAAAGCCCTTTATCAGGCCAAAATTCAGAGGAGGCATTTATCAACATGCATAATGATTAATTAAGAGGAATAGAGTTCATCTGTGGTCCTTAATCAGATTATTTCTTATAGCAATATGTTTCCCAGACAAATTACCAGATGTGGGAAGGAGTCATTCTCTTTCTACATGCAAATTTAACTCACAAAAACTTCATGGAACTGAGAAGAAAGGTGCAGAAATGCAGAGTTTCCATCATTCTGCAGTAACATTAAGAGTCAGAGGAATTTGTAGTCGTCTTTAAACTATTTAGCTTCAGGAGGAATTAAATTTCCAGGAAGCTGGGTTTGGGGCCAGGGCAGGGGCGGTGGAGTAGAAGTTTTAAATGAAGAAAATATCATAAGTAATTGGTTATATATCAAAAAAACTTTTATTATATAATAATGGGTAATAGATGGAATTTTTTTTAGCACATGTAGTACTATTATAGGTATATATTTGTAAGGCAAATTTCCTTTTTTTTTTCCAATTGAGAAAGCTGCCTCCACTTGGTTGTGTTTCAACCTTTCTTCTCCTTCATCTATGTTCCTGTCTGGCATACCTTTTGCCTACAGAATTTCCACTTCTGTTCAGGGTTCTGCAATCATCAGGAGTTGATATTAGAAACGAATTATTACTAAATTGCCAACCTCTTTTTGGTTTTTCTAGAAGACCTAAAGAAATTAGAAAGAACTCCTAATAAAATTGTTAAGGTTTTTTGTTGTCGTTGTTTGTTTGTTTCTCCAACAAATATGACCCAGAAAACCAGAAGTGATGTATTTCTGTAAGTGAGGATTTTGTATATGATAGACCTAGAAATGAGGTAAGGCTTTCAGCTTGCCAACTGCTTTGAGCTATTATGTCAATCCACAACCTTTTCCTCGAATTTAAAACACTGGAAATTGAATTTAAGTTGCTGTGGCCAGACGCTTCTCATTACAAAAGAAATGGTCTTGGAGCAGAACCTTACCTCTGAATATGACTGTCCAGGGTCCGGATCAGGACAGCATGGCTCATCTCACCTCAGGAGGGATTCAGAACTGTCTTTTTGGTTTTCCTTCTCAACAGTGAAGTGGGGACTAGAGTCGGAGGTGAGCCTTCAGTGCAGCCCTGGATGCCAGCACACACACACTATGGTCTTGTTTTGATGGTTTGTTCTCAAGGCTTAATTGAGAGATGGTAGCACAGAAACTGTATTTCTCTGAAGAAAGCTTTAATTGCACTACTATCAGGAACTGGGTGTTCATTGAAATATCTCCAAACCCTGAAAAAGTTACGTTTTTTCTTCTTTCTTTGTCTTTTTTTTTCTTTTTAGGGGATATTTCCCCCCTGATATCTGAAGAAAAGGTGATGATTACAATAAGAGAAATTTAAGAGGTTTTCCCTATCTACGGTCAGTGGTGACATCCCCATAAATCATGGATAACTCTAACAGAGTCTTAAAGAGGCTTAGTTGTCATACATAGGTACAACTGTTCCCATTATATTTATCTTTCACTCCACAGCTTATAGAAACCAAATATCTGTCATCAACAATTATTAATCATCCATTTACCCTGCTGAGATATCTAATAAAGCATGAAACACAGAGTTTGAACACTAGAGAGAAGGACAGAAAATGTAATCCAAATTTTCAAAAGTAAAGGGAAGAAAAATCTCATGTAACATCTGTGCACCACATGTTCATAAATTACAGCAGGCCTGTGAACACTTTTTCTCTCATCTATATGTCATACAGATTTAATAGTTCATAATTTCACAAAAACAACATTATTATGTGCCATGTTTAAAAGAAGGTGTGATCATCTCTCCAGCAGCTCTGCTGCAAGCTGCTCTCCACTGAGGATGAGCTGCTGTGCTTCAGCACCTCATGGTGCCTCAGTCTTCGCATGCAAAGCCCTTTCTTCCTGGCAAGACTGAGGGGAAGCACCTAACCTGCACCTCAGGAGGCTGGGTCCAAGTGTGATAACCTGTGACTCTCCAAGGAAATTAATCTCTTTTTGCTTAGACCACCAAAAAATGCTGCTGGAATGTGGGAGTTTACTCAGAAACACGTCTCACCCAGAAGACACCTTTCCACCAGCAGTGCATTAGAGAAGAGGGCTTATTTTGCTTGAACAAAAAAAAAAAGAAGAAAATGTTACATACTCGAGGTATTCTACAACTTTTTACTCAATGTTGTATTGCAGGTGTTAATCTAAATATGTGTGCTTCCATCTACTGAACTGAGGCCGGCCAGTGGTGTACAAAGGAATATGCAGGTAACCAGGTTTGCTCCTGCCTTTTATTTCTGGTGAAATGTATCCATCCCTGCATTCAATCTATGCGCATCATTAAATCCCAGCTCTTGGGCTGAATCTGCACATCCATAAGAAAAATCCAAGTATTGTGTCTTGTAAACATTTATTCCAAGTTGCGGAGGTTTAGATGCAGAGCTAGAAACAAGAGTGTGAAAGAGAAACAAGTCTGATGAAAGGAAATTGTGCTTTTATATTGTCTCCCATTCTTAAAATAACCTTCTTCCCCACCAACAAATTTGAACATCTTAAAGAAGAGGTAGAACCTAAAATATGCAAGGGTTTCCCCACATAGATATGGTTAAGTAGCAATAAAGAATTTGGAGACTACAAGCATTCCAGGAGTAGTGTGCTAAGCACATTGGTAAGTTCGACTCCTTACAGCCTAAAATATTTAAACCTAATTTAGTTATAATATACAACTTTAGAGTCGTGTTCAAGAAAAATTCAGTTTTGAAACACTTTTCAGCTTGAGAAATTTCCATAGTTTCTCTTTTTTTATGTAGCTGATTGTTTTGATTTAGGAAACTATATAAAAAATGTAAGAGGTGCAAACCCAATTTAAAGCATTTCAGATTGTTATCCCAAAAAGAGCACAAAGACACTGTCTTCCTCTGCTTAAGTCTTCATTTAACAAAGTGCTTAAGCACAAGCTTATAGAATGATGTAAGTAGAAGTTGTGTCAAATTAGGTAGGCATTTTTGTTGCAGTTATCCAGTCCTACCAGGGGATTGATTTCTATGTAATCAAATTACTTCATTAAATCACAGCCTCATATTTCTCTTCTGAACTCTTGAGACAGCTACTGAATTTAACAAAAAGCCATTAGCTGCAGTGCAGGGCAGGCAGCGCCTTGCTGGCACAAAGATGACTTTCCTGCTGACTTCTCCGAAGGTTCTGAACTGCCAGGGAATTGAGCTGGATATTGCATGCGATGAACTGTCAAAGCAAGCAAAACCTGTGATCTGCACCAGGGCAACCAGCCAATGGACTGACTCCCTCAAACCAGGTTAAAACTGGAGGCAGATGTTGGAACCAGCCTGTTGGAAATTGGGTTTATCTGGAGCTGCACAGTGGAATACTTCCAGTTACTCCAAATGCATTTTTGGAAAGCATTTTTGGAATATGAATTTAAAAGAAACTGTGAGGCCAGAAATCCTTAGCAAGCCAAATTTCAGGTTTAAAGGTCACTGTAATTGTTGGAACAAATAATACTATTTTTTATTTGTCTTTTTGTTTTTCAAAGAAGGAAAAGACAGTGGCCATGTTTCCATAATGAGCAAAGTGAGATTGTTCCATTTCTGTTTTCCCAGCAGGAACCATCTTCCTGTCTCTTTTTCCACTGTACTGTTGACCGGTGAGCTGGGATACTGCTGTTTCCTCACCCTCCAAACGCTCGATTCTGAGAGGTGTCCTGTGAGTCTGCAAAAATAAACTAATTGGGATTTTATTCTGGGAAAATTCAGAGTAGAAATCAGCTCTGTGGTGAACATGAAGAACTTCTGACTCATGCCTAATTTGATCTTATCAATAGCTTGCTGAGTGTAGGAGAATCTAGGCATATGGTGCCAGGAGATCTACAGGATAGGAACTGTGTGTTCAGGAAACTGATTTCAAATAGGAAACAGAAGCTCGTTGATACACTGGAGATAAAACAGGTGGGAAAATGTACACGTTCCTGGATGTGGCTTTGTTCCCAGTTTAACTCCACGTGCAAGAAGTTTTGTACTTGGTGAGTGACTCCCAGACAATTCCTGCTGTTGCTGGACAGTCCAGCCCTCCTGTCAGCATCATGAGAAAGATGTGGCCAGAATGGATTTACTATGCAGTAGATGAGTATGAGCAAAACCCACAGCAATTCAGCTGTTCTGATTTTGTTGGTGGAGGACTACAACAATGCATTTTGCATGGGTAAGGTACTTTACATAGAAAATCCTGAGCAGAGCTTGTGTGGAGCATGGACTCACTGAAATGTTGAGAGCTGCCTGTAAAAAGGAGCTCTGAATGTCCTTTCTAGTATCGCCCACAGTGTAACTCCAGAGAAGTTCATGCCTCTTCCTGCTGATGTATCACAAGGTGGCATTGACTCAAAGCCAGTTTGAAGCACTTTGTGTCCTGCAGCTGCAATTCCCTCCAGGAGAACATGCTGGCTCCTGGGATGTGCTGTGCTGGAAGGCTCAGTGTGAGACTGAAAGACTGCAGACATAATCACAAGTGGCCAGATCAAACAGCAGGGTGAGAGAAGCCTTTAGTCTACTCCTTAAAACAATAAAATGTTTCTCTGCAGCCACAGAAAAAAAGGATCAGATTAATACCTGAACACTTGTATACTAAGTTAAAATGCATTAAAATAATCAATGTTTCATCACACATCTGTAAGATGAGATGCAGAGATGAGTGAGTGGCACTGAGGTCTCTCTAGCTCAATAGGGTTGAATGCAAAGTTTCATCAAATAAAAGTTAGAGCTTCAATTTTCCTGCAGTGCAAAATTTTCCAGCATTCTGGAATCTCAGAATGGAATTTTGAGCTGTCATTGCACTCCAAATTGGTTAAAAGATTTTCCTGAGTGAAAAAAAAAAATAAAATCATCTGTGTTTCTGTATGTCTTTCAAGCCTCAGAAATTCTAGGTTTTATAATTTACTAAGAAATGTGTATGAAGTTGAAATATCTCCTTCAGTTTTATGACACAACATTTTTAATTTTTATGTATTTATTACTTTATACAATTTTTCAGGAAGTAAAAGTGAATAATGTCAATTTATGGGAATTCATGTTTCCAGATAAATAATAAAGGAGAATTAGATGTTTCTGTCTCCTAATTCTGGGACTAAGTTTATTTCATGGTTACTGCCTGTGCAAGGGAGTAGAAATTTTTCACAAAAATATTTTTTTTTATTAAAAAGTTGCTTTGGATTATACCAAAATACTTCCTTTAAATTTCATTCTGATAAAAAGGATATTGAAGGTATTGTAAAATTTAGTGTAAATTATGAACATAATTCTTGTATTGTATTACGGTAATTTTAATTTTTCTTAAATTTTTACTTTTGCTTTATTCACATATAGTAATCATAATATCCATCACGCAAATACAATATCCATATGTCCAGCTATTTCATTATTAAACACAAGGTCTTTTGGCTTAAGAAGCAAGTAAAAGATGTTTCAGTGAAAACTTTGTGAACTTGATCATGATATCTTTAAGGATTCTGAAAATGTAAAGTAGCTATTCTGCTTTTAATAAGGCTTAATAAAATAATGTAAAATAAAACACCAAAAAAAAATCACAAAATACTATCTTGACACCCTCTAAATGACAGATTTCTAGCAAGAAAGGAAGTGATTTGTAATTGCAGGTTTTGTTGATTTTTGTCCAGTTGAGTTTTCCCAGATATGCTGGTGCAAGCAAAACAGCATTTACTTTTGTGTGAGTGTTAATAGACAAATTCATTTTTGAAATTCTAAATAGAGATTGGGAAAAAAGTGCTTTTTCCTCAGTCTCGTTAGGCAGTTTAGAAAAGGTTAACTTACCTCTGTCTCTTGTGAATTAACTTCTTGATCTTCCCATCAAAGCAACTGCAGCACTACCAAATTTGACACTGCTGCATGTTGAGTGATGATTTGGGGTTTGGGAGAATGGGGCCTGTGGTGCTGGGAGAAATGTATTTTCCCAGAACACAAAACTTTTACTTGAGAAAGCTAAGAGACCTGAAAAAAACATAAAACTCAAGAATTTGAAGACATCTGGGACTCCTGAATTTACTGTTCATCTTGCATTTTTTTTTTTTTTGTTTACTGTTTTTTAGATATCCATGGGCACACACATCAGAGGAGTGAAAGGAATCCCATGGAGAAGGCAGGATGGCAAGAGGTTCTCTTGAGCCCCTGGATGTTCAGCAGAAATATTCCCAAACAGGCCACGATTTCTCCAGGATAATATTTTCTTCCATTAATTTTTGCAGCAAATAAGGGAGTTGAAGAACATGGAAATACTTGGTAGAAGATACATGGCTATGGGGACTGGTACAGAAAGCAACCTGTAAGTTTGTTATGACTTTGTCCTTATTTTTTAGGCTTGTCCAGAGAATTAATTAACAGAGGAACAGCAAATAGGTGTGAGAGAAAGAAAAGCAGGAAGAGGCAACATGTAACATCACAGAGTAAGACTATTTTCTTGCTGATATTTCAAGTTGGATCCTCAAATCCTTGTTCCAGACATTCATTTTGTGGCAAATGACCCTATCAGAGAAGAAAGATATGTGTGACTATAATGTGAAGGCAAAACTGATTCTGAGGCATAAAATGATTCTGGATTTTGAGGTCTACCAAAGCAGTTGAGTTTTATTACAGTATGTTTTTTTGTTTTATTTGTTCAAGAGGAGAACAGATATTAAATGTGAAGATCATGTATATATAGAGGAAAATAATGGGGTTTTTTAGTTAAGAAAGCAAGAATAATATGTAATGCCCTAGTATTCCTTTAATCTGCTTATCCAGTGCTAGTGTAAGATGTCTTCTTTCTTTAAGCCGGCTTCTAAATGGATGAAAGCCCCAGTAAATTAGTGAGGCCCATCCACCCACTTTATAAAGATTACGTCATGCAACAAAGATTAAAAATAATATGTAGTTCAGGACAATGAAATTCTAAATTTAAAGGAATTAAATTACTAACCTCACTCATGTAAATTGTACCATAAATTTACTTACTGCTCCTGAGACAACAATTAATTCAAAAGAATTTTATAGCACTTTCTGTAGAAAATTGCTGTCAGGGAAAAAGGCTGAGTTAACTGAATAAATACAATACCCATAATCCTTAAAATAAAATACATTAAGTAAAGATATCTTCAAATTGTTCTGCTGCCAGCCATGCTGACTTACTTATTTTTGTCTGAAGTGTAGGTTTTAAAGCCATCAGATGACATTATTTTTCTTTATTGTAGGCTTGGGTTGGACTGTGCTGACTCACTATAAGTGAACATTAAATACTGAGTTTGAATACACTAAAAAGAGTTGTAAAAGCCTTCCAGATTACCCAGCTTTCAAAAATTCCCATTTTTCATTATGGATGTGGCAAAGCACTGTTTAAATTAATAGCCGTGAATAATTTTTTTGGCATTTCACAATTTTAATAGAAAAATTAATTAGTAGAAACCTTGAATAAACCTTTTAGTAATTCAATTTTTTTAACATTTAATGTTTAATACAAATTTGATGTTGAGCAACAGTTCTGTCCCATTCTGCCTCTGTGCCTGCTTCCCATTGCTGAAGCACAGCTGAGTCACCAAATTGTGGAGCTACCAGATGCTGTCTAACCTGTTCAGGAGAGGTGAGCTGATTCCCATGGTTTCACAAGTCTCTCCAAAAGACATTTGCAAAGGCTTTCCATCCCTGGCACAAACAGAGGCAGGTGTCACAGGATCTTTCTCGAGAAATGATCCAGAGATTTGAGAGTTGTGAGGGAAGAAGTTGCCAGCCTGGCTGAGTTTGGGTCCCCTGCAAGGCGCAAGTGAGGCACAGACCCTTCCTCCAGCAGTGCTGTGTGGCAGCACATCCATGAGCCTGGCTGAGGAGGAAGACTGTGGGAGGAAACACCTGCTCACCCCTTGGAGCCCTGGCTCAGGCCAAGCCACATGGAGCTGTCAGTGGCTTTGCAATGCATTTGGTTGATGCTGTGTACTCACAAATATTGCTGCTGTCTGGGCTGGATTTAATTTGGGGGGGATTGAAAGAAAGTACCTTGGGAAGCATTGTATGAGGAGAAGACACATAAACCTTTCTTCCAGACTCAGCTTTGTTATTTTCACAAATGTGGAACACATTTGGTCTGGCATCCCATTGATTTGTTTACTGCTTTTGTGTCCCACATTTGCTGAGGCTTTCCAAACATAGATATCTCTCTCATCTGGCCTGGCTCTGACTACTGCACTGAGAACCCAGCACAGGAGGTGGAATACATGTCCAGGGCATTTGGGTGGGCATGAAAATGAACACAGTGAACTTTTGAAATAACCTAGGCTGTACTTCCAGGTTTGCCCATGGCTCAGGTGTAAAAATTATTTGGTTTTTTTTAGGAAATTATGTTAGAGTATCAGCTATAAGCCCTTACCTTAGGTGCATGCAGATCTCTGTTTATGTGCTCTGCCCCTGGATGTGGAATGTTACAGCACTGTTACGAATTATTCTGTCTTTGTGCTTTGGAAACTATGCAGCATGGCTTGCTTTCAAACATTACTTTTGTTATAAAAATCAGTGGCTCCTACAGTGAACTGAAACTAGTCAGGTAGGATTGAAAGGAGCAAGGAATTTCACAGATGGCTGACTTGTTACTCTGTTGTGACACGTATATATAGTTCCATGTTTCAGAAAATATTTCTCCCTTTTGTTTTAGATAAGACTATTAATAGTTTTTCATACAACAATAGTTGTTTTGTTGTTTTTTTTTTCACAAAAAACTGTGATTCCTAGTTTAGGTAGGATGTATTTCAGTCAAATAAAACTGAAAGGAAGAAAGCCACCTTCTCATCTCAGCCATTTCACAAAGAGAGTCCTCTCCCCTGACTCTTCTTTCTAACCACCATCTCAGCTGTACTAAAGAAGGCAAGAAATCCTCTTCAAACATGCTGAGGAGTTAAGTATATATTAGCTCCACTGCCCTGACACCTGACATGATCTGCCAGACCAGCTGGGAGATCTAAAGAGGGTTTCTTCTCTGCAAATACTTTGAGGCCTAGTGTGCAGACCCTGTTACACTGCAATCTTTCAGAAATGGCTTCTTTGAAACGCCTCTGCATGGCCCAGAAGAAGACACTTTTCCCAGAAGCAGTCTCCTAGCATGCATCATTCTTGGCAGTAATCCGTAAATAAACTTCTTGTAATTGATTTAATAATTTTCAAATAAAAAAATTATGATAGCTGTGGACAGCTATAAATAACAGAAATGAAACACATTATTTGCACTGCGCCTTCACATGCACTTGTTTAGCTCTTTTTGCTGTTAAGTTAAAACATCTGTTTCTATGGAAGTGGAGCATTCCATGCAACAAACACAGCACTGGAAGTGACCCACATATTAAATGACAACATTTGACAAATTCTAGCAGTTGATTACTGGGGAGGAGTAGACTGTGGTTATAATCAGAGTAAACCAAAAAAATGTGTACCTTTATAAACCTAGAGTTTAAATGAAACATCTGTACTGAATCATGTTTGTAGAACTGCACTGTAGCCAACTACCAGACCGTATGATAATGGGGTGTTTTTAACGATCCCTATTTCCATCGCCATCCTCCAAATCAGATCCAGACTGTGCCCACTGGCACGAATTCTGCTGGAAGCCAATTGGGATAGTGTCAGGCTACAGTGAATGTTGTAAGTTTAGATACAGATACCCATAAAATGCAGTGATTCCAATGCCTTATGGAGATTATAAGCACAGGTAGACACTCAGGTGAATATTAGCTGTAGCTTTGTAGGCTACAGACTTTTCCAGTCATGTCTTAACCCCTGGCAAAGAGGGATATGTTGAAATGACTGCAGAATCTTATTCATAAGGAAATCGGCGTGTAGAGCAAGAAAGTGGGTATTAGAATTGCAGCAGCAGGTCAGCTGGTGATAAACTGGGAGTACTCAGGCTGGCACCAAACCAAGTTTGGCAGCTCACTTAAGCATAGTTTTTTGTGTCTTTGAAATTGGTATACAGCAGCCAAGTAAATACAATTGTCTTTGACTGTTTCCTGTTGCTGTTAAGAGGAGACAAAGCAAAAGAAAACTAGTTTAGTCCATCTCTTTATGTAGATTCTTAAACTGGTATTCATCTGAACATACACATCTGAACATACATTTTCTTATTACTGCAGAATATTCCCTGAATTAGTTTAAAAACACAAATGCCCAAACATTGTATTAGCTCTACATAGTCCCCACATTTTTTCAAAAACAGAAAAAAAGGCATACCTAGCCTGCAACAACATTGTTAGTTTTAGGTGACCTATAATAAAAAGGTTGCTGTTTGTTAGGAAGACTTATTCATAATTCCTTAACCAACACAAGTAATGCTTAATAAAAATTGAAATATTGAAAGAGTGAAATATTTCTGAAGCAATGGCAAGAAATAGTAGTGAATTGGGACACGTAAGATCCTCATTTGGATCAAGTAGGTGAGTGTTATTTGGCAGGAATAAAAGTATAAGCTACATGGAACAAATGATACAATGAGTGGTAGTGTCTAAATTTACTGTTAGTAGGACACATCGAAAATACTGCAATAATCAAATTATCTCATTGTTTAGAGATAAACTGGCAGGGCATTTTATCCATTATATCCAGGAGTTGTGATTTTGTTTCAGAGAATCATAGAATTATAGGATGGTTTGGTTTGCAAGGGATATTAAAGATCATCTGGTTCCACCCCCTTCTCATAGGCAGAGACAAGTTAGACCTGGTTGCTCAGAGCCCATCCAGCTTGACCTTGAGTGATTCCAGGGATGGCACAACCAAAACTTCTCTGTCTGACCTGTTCCAGTGCCTCACCACCCTCACAATAAGGAATTTCTCCTTCCAACATAATCTAAATCTACTCTTTCAGCTTGAAGCCATTCCCCCTTGTTTTGTCACTACCTGTCCTTGCAAAAAGTCCCTCTCTAGGGCCTTGAGCTGTCTTCTACACTCCCATCAGGTGCTGGAAGGTCCTATAAGGACATGGAACAAGTTTTTACGATAACATGAATGTTCTATAATGAAGGGGTAGAGAAAAATCTATACAGTACTCATTTGAAATATAAACTTGAGGACTTGGATTGTCTGATACTTTATTTTAAGCATTCTGTTTAATTGTGCAATGAGTGTACGAGAAGTTTAAATACTTAGACCACTGCCGTAGTAGACAACCAGTTCCACCAGTGTGCTTAAACATACAAGAGGATCTGAAATAAAAACCTTGATTGCTTTGAGATAAACACAAAAGGTGGGGGTGGGGGTCGGTGAGGAGGAGAGGGATAGGGGGAGAAGGAGATGTTAAGCTTGAAGACTTAGAAATACCACACCATCTTTGAGTTTATAGTTTATTTTAAAATTTTCTTAGATTTATAAATATTATTGTCACAATGGATTATTAGATCATCTTGCCTGACTTGATCTTATATAAAAGTAGTGTCTAGAGAGTCCTCTAAGAGGGCTCTTCTTCATTTAATACTTTAAAACTAACATACAGTGCCTTTACACTAAAAAAATGCTTTGCCATATAGATATTCAGTTAAATAATTCTCACCATTTATTTCTTGCATGCCCATTTTTATAATGATATTTACTTAAAAATCTAATGCAGAAGTATTTATTTGAATTTCAGTTCAACAGGCTTGCTTCTGGTGACACAGCATTCAACAAATAGAACTGCTTGATCAAGATCATCTAAATTTTCCTTATTCTTTGGCCTCTTTCAGTGGCAGACCATCAGTATGTATGTCAGTGTATTACTTTCTCAGTCATTTATAGTCGCACAGATGAACTGTTATATGAAGTTGAAAAAACTATCTTTGAACCTGCCAACACCAGTGTCTTGTTTCTTAAGCCTAACCTTTTGGTTTGGAAGATGTTTACAATGGTTGTATGTCTGACTAATGAAAGTTGTCAGGTTGATCTGCCCTGTCAAATACACTACTAACCAAAATCTACTTATACTGAGGAAGAGTGCTAGTAATTGATGAAATCATTCCAAATTTTATATAAAGGCAGTTTCAGAGAATTTTTCTATACCACAATGTGGAGGTTGCAAGTTACACACTACAGTTCATCACTCCTGAACAGAAGAGCTTTATAGGCACAGTAAATAACAGCTAAATTAAATGGAAGGGGTATTTTGTCCAGATGAATTTTGGGACACCTTTCTTAAAAATACTTTTAGCAGGTAGAGCTACTTCTCTCAACAAATGCAGCTACATCTTGACCTCATGATTTTTAGAACCGTCTGGTATTAAATTCACTCCAGCAGAGAAATTTTGAATTTTGCAAAGCCAGTGAGCATGACCACTACCATTTTGTAACTTGTGTTTTTCTTTTCATATTGTGTACCATTATTTAATTCTATTCTACCATTTGTATGTTGTGTGGGATCCTGAGTGTATGGCATGACAGTTGAAAGTCTGGTGCACACTCTTGACAGCTGTTTTGAAGTGAAGGCTGCGATGCGTGCTACATCTGGAGGTGCTGAGGTTTGAGTGCAGACAGTGAAAAAGTCCAATTTCTCTTTAGGGATGACTGGGATAGATTTACAATATCTAAGCTCTCATTCAGGAAGGGGACTCCATAAGGATCTACTCAGGCAGTTGCTGTTGCAAAATCAAAGCCAAAGATTCCATAGCATATTTTTTGATCCTACAAAATAAGTTAAATAAAAACAAATTAAATATTGAGTCAGGGAACTCATGGCATTGCCTATACTATCCTGAAATGGCAGCCAAAAGGTATAGGTTTTCTGTCTCGTTTTCGTCTAGTTTTTTAGATATGCTTTTGTTTACTTTTACTTGTAAAGTTGAATCTGGACTTCATAGGAAGCTCTACGGATGACTGGAGAATTGCTAAAATGGTAATACTATCCATCCCAAGAAATTCAATTCTAATTAATTAAGATGCAGTGTGCCTTAAAGAAGTGGAGTGAGAGGTAAGGGGCTTGGCAGGTTGTTTTCCGGAATTTGATCTGTTGCTATTTTTGTTCTGGGAAAAGGATAATCCTTTATGAAAGATTTCATGTCCTTCCCAGTCAAAACTTCTTAACTCACACATTTGTGTCACATAAAACCAATATGTTCTTATGGTTACATGAAATCTTCAATTTTTAATGCCATTATAAAACCACAATCAATATTGCTTCATTCCAGAGCAAAGTAGAAACTCACTTTGTACACTTGGATATTAAAAAAAATAAAGGGGCCCAAGTTCTTCTAGACATGTAGCATTCAAGGAGTGATGCATTTTGGTAAATTCAGGCCTTCCACCTGCAACACTTAATCCTGGGAGTAGTACTTTCCAAATATTTCTGGCTTCTATTTATTAATCCAGAATGTTCCTCCTAAAATGAAAGTATCCTGGGTATTTTATAATGTATAAGGAGGTGACAGGATTGGCTGGGAAGGTCATTGCTCTGGTTATTGGCATTTCCTTGGTTTTTTCCAAAATGTTTTCATCCTTCTGGCTTTTGGAGACATGGTGCTTCCAATTAACTAAGTGCCAGCCTTGAATACTGGATATATCTCTGGAGCAGAAGTGGGCTCAGTCAGGAGCTGAGGATGATTCACGTCCATGCTGTGTCCTTCTGCAAGGCTGTATGGTGCCACACAACAACCTCACTGCAGTTTGACCTCACTGCAGCACATTACTCAAGGCCCAGATAGAGTGTTCCCCAATTCTGCCCAGTTCCACAAATATTCCTTTGGAGGAGCTGGCAAGGCACTGAGATGGCACTTTCTTCTCCTGCACTGGGCATCAGTGCCCAGAAGAGTGAAGCTTCACTAGGTCCAGAAGGAAGAACAGAACAATTGATAAAGGCAGTTAGGGATGCACTTGGGATGTGCTTAGAACCTTTGCTGATGGTTTTTACAGAAAATCCAGACTCATCTTCATGACTGTAATTAAAGCAGTGATTCCTACTGAATGCTGCATTCTGTGGCTGCACCAGAGCATATTCTTGTTCAAGCATAGCATCGTGCTCATGCTTCACTTCCAGCCTCAAGGCTGTATTTTCATTTGAAAACAAGGGGGTTGTATCAGAAATGCTGGAATCCTTGCCAGAATCAGTCAACTAAGAACAAGGGGTCATCAAAATAAGCTCCCACTCATGTTATATTTTAAAAAATTCAGTAGAACTTAGGACAGCCTGAGAGCACCTCAACTCATGTCGAAGGTCCTAGAGTACATAATAGTACAAAATGTAAGTGTTCAGATTATGGGGATGAAATCCTACCCAAATCAATGCAGTACACAGAAATGTGCAACCTTCATAGAAAGACTTTCTCCCTCTGAAATAAAGTATTAGTGTTGCTGTTGATATGCTTATTTTCCCCATGGAAGCTCCATCAGGAGCTGGTCTTAGCTGAGCTCTACACTCAGTCTAATCAATCTGTATTAAAGAAATAAAAAAACAACTTGACTTTAGTTTTGGAAAAATTACATATTGAAAGGATTTGAATAGCAGCCACAGAGTGATTTTAGATAAAGTGAAAGCTACTGCTGGGAAAAGAAAATTGAGAAAATATCTAAGCTACTTAGTCAACTCCACTTCTCTTGAAAGAGGACACTTGGTAGCATCTAAAACATTAGACTGATACCAGCAACTCCCTTGATTATTCATTGCAGCTTCCAGGAGGCCAGCTGCTACTTCTGCCACTGAGTCATAGGTATGAGACTTCATTACACTTGAGTACACATGATGCCTTGTTTGGCATAGTCATAACCATGTCATGAAAATTTAAAAAAAAAATATTCTTAGATCATTTATTGATTCACTGATAGAACTTACTCATTAAAGCTCATTAACTCATCTCTTTCATGTTCTGTGTCAATTTTCTTAGTTAGAATGAACATACCAGCTTTGCAGAAATATTCAAATGAATCTTTGGTTCTCATTATAAAAGACCGTCTCTGTGGGTAGGTAATTTAAAAGTTGCTTTACTGAATAAAGGACTTAGACATTGTAAACCCTTCCCAGCAGCTCTAAAAGAAGGAATTGTGCTTTTCCAGTGTATTTTTCCACTCCAACCTCACCAGATGTAGCGTACATCATATTTGTAGCTTCAAAACAGCTGTCAACAATGTGTGCCAAAGTCTCAGCTGCCTTGGCATTTATATGGTATTTCACAAAACATACAAGTGGCAATACCAAATTAAAGGAACAAACAGTACTGCAGAAACATTTAATGGGTTGGAGAGTAAAGAGTAAGAGTAAACCAGATCACTGGCACTCTTTTCTGTTTACCAATTCAACTAAAGTGCTCACATCAAGGACTGTCTTTCCCAAAAATATCTTCCTCCTCTTTTTATAATTTTGGCATTGTTGAATACTCCTTTTCTCTTTGTTTTGGTATCAGATTATGTTTATTTCTTCAATTCCTATTTCAAAAATTATATCCTAGGTAGGATTATTTCTTCAGTCATCTACTAAAATCAGCTTCTTCCTGCCTTCCCAGAAACCACATTGATCAAAATATGAACATTGTGATGGTCTAGCTTGTTTGTTATGTATCTGAAGGAAGACATTTATCATTAACCATGTCAAGTTCTGAAACAGCCTCTCAGCAGAAGTGGAAGCAAACAAGGAAATCTACTCTAATGTAGCTTTTCCTACTGAGCAGGAGTTACTTCCAAGACATAGAGTCAGGAGGCTTCTTTGAAGGGTGTTTGTTATGTTTCTGTGTTATTCCTACATATACAGGAGCAAAATCAATCTGCATGGAAGAGTTTATTTCTATTTGGCACCTGGGTATGGCCTAGCTCTTCCAGTGCAGAGCTGATTAGCCTGACTTACCAGCCAGAGACTGTTGAAGAGCTGCACTTACGTCATCGTTAGACAGATATTGTAGGACGAGTCCTGCTGAATACTCTGCAAATGTTGTATTATGTAAATTAAAAATTGCTTGTTAGCTTGAGGTCATGGAAACATTAACCAAAAATCTGAAGGTGATCATACCGGTATTTAAAGTACTCCAGAGAGCAGGCAGTCACACAGCTCTCTCTTGTCCTCCTGCTTCATCCTTCTTGTGTGTTTTGTGTAGTCTGCATTCAGTTTGTTGTCCGTCTCCCCTTCATTGCTCTATTAGTGCCAGCCAGAAGCCAGCTGGCTGGTCCACCCTTCTTCAACTCAGAGTTACTTTGGTGAGTACCAGAATAAGACAGAACTCCTTCCAAGAGGCCCAGTGGCTGCTTTTCTCTAGTCAGGCATATAGGACCTGCCAAAGAATCCAATTCATATCTTGTTTTATAACCACAGAATGAAATATAAATGCCAGAGCTGATCTGTTGATAGTTTTTATTGACAAAGTCTGTAAAACATGGCACAGTCATTTTCCCTTTTCCTTCCCCTGTTGTCTCTTTGCTGTGTGCATACCATGGAGCAGGAAGATTGTGCAATACATCTTAAAGTACTGGAGCTCACCCAAATGCTCCATAAGGCAAAAACTGAGGACAGGAATGAAGATTTGGCAAAGCAAGATTTGAAGTCATCATTTGTGGAGCCAGACACTAAGACAGAGGTGCGCATGCTGCCCATGGACCTGAGCAGCTCACCATGCAGGCAGCAGCGGGTCAAGTGAAGGTTTCCTAGCAAAACTCACAGATACATGGTGCAAGGAAAATGCTGATCTCAGTGGAAACACCAATCATTGACTTACCAGGCAGCTCATATCAAGTCTAAGAGCAGATGAAAAAGCATATTCATAGAGGAGGAATGAAGATGTCTTATATCAGGGGTTCCAGCTCTTCTGCTAGATGTTCTTTTCTTTTGTCCAGCAATATTCTGGTGACTGCCACAGCAGTAGGTCAGAATAACTCACTGACCAGTTTCCAGTGCTGCTTAATATGAACTTTGGAGAGGGCAGGCTGGTTTATGGCTCAGTACAGCCTAATGTGGCCACAGTGCCCAGGAAGGGCCGGTCCTTTCCCACCAAATACTTGGTTCCAGGATCCAGTGTTCAGTTATAGCTGCCAATGGGTGTTGTTACTTTATGATTCCTGGCTGCATTTACTTTGAAAAAAAGTGTTGTAAGAAGACAAGTGTCTAAGATAGTTGTGCTGCAGTTGATGGTCGTATGATGAGGTTTGTGAGAAGAGAGAGAGAAGGCTGTTCTCAGCCAAGATCCATGGCCAGAAAACTCCTTATACCAAAAATTCAGGACAGGGATGAACAACAGCAGCACATGAAATTAGCATACACTTAGAAAAGTGCTTTAAAATGTCTTCTTGTAATGAATTTTTTTCTCAGTTAGGCTTACAGTGAAAAATCTAGAGTTCTTTCACCTTTTTCTACCCTGACAAAAGTTTTACATGGGTTTTAAGCAGTGATAAATACTACAGTTGCCATAATCCCTTAGTCTTGACTTATTGCTATGGTGTGCATTATATGCTGGCTTTCTGACACTGGTTTCCTGTCATTAGTCAACTGTCATTTCATCTGGAGGAATGGCTGAACTTCCAGATGAAAAGTAGGGACTGATAAAAAGGACAGGCCAATCATATTCTCACACTGGTGAAAACCAGGAGGAAATTCAATTCAATATGATTGCTCTACATTTACATCAGTGCCAGTTAAAGCAGGATGTAAAGGTAATACAAATGCACTTCTGTACAGTGGTAATTTTGCAGACTAATAAGAAAAAGTGGAACAATAAAAAGTCCTGTGTTACACGGGGATTCTCCATAATCAGTATTTCTGGTTTTGTATCAGCTAGTTTTTCCAATTCTTAGAAAATAAATTCTCTTTTATGTTCTACATGGTTTAGCAGAGAAAATGGCAAAAGATGACACCTGGGACATGTACTTTCTTGATGTTAAGAATTTGGAAAAACCTTTGGACAGGAAGCCATGAAAGATGCTATCAGAAAAGTTTAGAATTATGGAAAAAAATGCAGGGTAGAATATTTGTCTGAACACACTCATAAATCTAATACCTTTAGCTGTTTAATATAATGGTAAGAGTCAAGGGTCTAGTTAGAAATACTTGCTTAAATACATTTCTTCCTGCCAGATTCAGTGATTGTCAAATACACAGAAATGTGAGTGCTTTCTGGGAGGACACTAGGGTGATCTGAAAGACTCATTTTACCTTCCCATCTGGCACAGGGCTCAAGGGGGTTAAATGCATAGCCCTGCTGAGCCCAGATCAACCCTGTCTGTGACAGTAACAGCTTCGGTCCGATCAGCCTGTCAGTGGCTGTGATGTCACAGTCACATTCCAACACTGTCATCCTGCACTGAAGAGCAAACTGTTGACAGAAGTCATAGGAGAAAAGGAGTTTGAGAGGATTACATCTGATTTGACTGCAGGGACTTTTTATTTTGTTGATTTTCATACCATTTAAAGACTTTGTGTGTTAGAGAAAAGATGTTGAAAGGCAAACAAGTAAATCAGATTCTGTGCATGAACTATTTAGTGGAGAGACTCAAATCACTCTTGCTGGGGTTCCCTGTTACAATAGATACTGACACTGATACTGCAACAAGCCCTTCCAAAGATTTCTCTAGCATAGGCATCCCAGGGAGCATGGCAGTATCTGTGCTCAGGAAGGGTTAATATAGCCTGGCATAGCTAGGAGGGTAAATGAAAAAGAAGATATTGCAGGCTATAGCAATAGCTGGTGAGAAACTCCTTTCCTGGAGTGTGCTGGAAGTCATGAGGCCAAAGGCCAAGTGACCTCATTCTTCTCAGAAGAGGCCATGACACACATCCTGGAATGGCGCATGGAAATCTCAAAAACATCTTACATGGACAGAGGTCTCCTACAAACACCACGGTGAGCTCCAGAACATTTTTCACTTATGATTGTCATTTCATTAACCTGACACATCTTTCTGAACAATTAGGGGTTAGATATTCAGCTAATACTTGTAGGTTGCCCCAGTACAACCACACAGTTTCATGCCTCTTTCTGCACCCTATTTAGGTCATCCAAACAAGCTTTTTTACCCATTTGGTGAATTCTAAATGTCAACATGTAGAATCTCAAGTCTGCTTCTTGATAACCTTGATAAACATGCACATCTTACACAGAGGACGATCCTTTCTTAGAACTGATGTTTAAGGATTCATTTACAGAGAAACTGCACTCCATATGGGCAACACAAAATAAAACCAAACACAGCCCAAAGTGCAATAATGTCAGAAGAGAAATAATTTGAATGAGGTGGCTTGTTACAAACTGCAGTCTATTTGGAACAGAAGTCCAGTCCAACTTCTTTCTCCCAAGTCCTGGAAGGTTTAAAGGCTCAATTAGTTATGCTCTGCACAGCACTGTGAGATTCTCTTGTAGCGCTCTGTAAAACAGCAACTCTTTCATCTTCTACCACAAAATCATGTATTTATGCTTGTCTGGAACACAGAAATTATGAGCCACTGGAAAAGGTGAGAGGGACAGCTAGGATCTTGGGTATTGGTTAAGGTCAACAAGTAATGAATATATTATACAGTTATTTCTTTCATGACATACCTCTACTTTTAATGAAAACAGGGTAGTGTAGCAAATCACTTTCTTCAGTGGAGTTATGCCATGTTGTACTAAGAGAAGTTGATGGACCTTCTACCTTCTTAACAAAAAGGCACATTTTCTTGTGAATTCAAAATCTGATGATTGATGATTTCTAGGAACAATAAATGCATTTGTTTTTTCAAAGTCTGTCAGTATGACAATTGCAGTAAACCAAAACAATTATCTAAACATTATGGTCTTAGAATGTAATTCACATACATCTACATAAGCATTTAAAAAATAAAGAAAAAAAGAAAGTACAAGACTCCATCATGTCCGTAAAGAACTTCAGTATAATAACTTATTAGCTCTTGAGAGCCTGGGGGTTTGGGGATTTTGGGAGTTTTCTGGGTTTTTGGTGGTGGGTTTTTTGGTTTGGTTTTTTTTTGGTGGTGGTGGTGGTGGTAGTGGTTGGCTTTGTTGTTTTTTTTTTAATTTATCTGTATATTATGTTACATTTTTCAGAAATGCAATTACATCTAAGGAGAATGAGCACAGTGTCTTCTTGTGTTATACAGATTTTGAAGCTGTGTGAGATTTGTAATAAAGTTGGAAAACAGTGTGAGAAAATTACTTGTAAGTACTTGCTCACCTAGAAGAAAAGTACTGTCAAGTCTGGCATAAAGCAATGTTGCAGTGTTTCCAGAAATACAAAAAGCATTTATTTTGCCTTGGTAGTGGAGCAGCAGCCTAGGAGTGAAAAGCTAAGGGGAGCCCTCAACTACTGGCAGATGTTACACTTTGATGACTTCAGTAAGAATTTAAGGCAGCTGAGGGTTTCCCACATGGGTCCTGGATCCCTACTGACTTGCTGTATTGACTGTCTCAATTTACTAATTTGTGAAGAAATGGCTGCAGTAGTATTTTTTCATGATTAATCAGCTACCAAAATATTTGAATATCATAGGAGAATAAAGCACTAATAGTTTGGATCAGTTTTTGATGTGGTATGAAAACCAGGATGTTAATACTTCTGTTTCAGATAAGTCTTATGGTTAAAATCAAAAGAATGTGCACTACCATCCTTCCTCTTAAGCCAGTCAAATGTATTCACCTCTACTTGGAGAAAAAAACCCATGAAATAACCATAAATTGCTTCAGCAAATTACAGTCTAGACTTGCTGATTTGTTTTAACAACACAAGATATCAAACCCATATGCAAGCATTATTGTAAACTGCTGTTCCTAAATGCCTGTAAACGCATTGTCCTGTGGACTAAGTATCACTGCAGCCAAATAATTACTTAGATTGAATGTGGAATTTGTAACAGGAAAGGAGTATTCACTGTGTCATTTGTAGTAGTCTGGTTTTTCTCTTCCCCTGACATCTTTAGACAGTGTGGCTGGGTCATCACTGTTGTTTGACAGCAATGCAACTTGCAGAAGATGAGAAGGCAATTTGTGGTTACATAACACTGACACAGACAGTGAGCTGTGTACCTTCAAAAGGGAAAACGAAACAGGAGTCAGGCTGCCTTTCATTATTAATGCTTTTTTGTGGTTGTCCAAGTTTATAACTCGTAGTACCCACAAGATGTACTCATTTCCTGCAGAACCACAGCTGTGGAACTCATGGAAGATTTACCTTTGTGGTTTCCCAGTGATTGAGCTTTGCCTCCATCTAGAAGATGGTGAATGTTGCCCTGACTACAGTGGTCTTTTTTCCTTTGGTAGGCTGCTGTGTTTAGCTAAGCACATGTACATCAAGCACAGGGCAGTCACAAATTCATAGTAATTTCCAATGAAAATAACATAAAATAGCAGTGAAAATAACATATGAAACCTTTGCATTTCATAGGCCAAAGATTCTTTACCAACTCTTCATTACAAAATAGATTGATACAACTCTTCAAGATTTTCAAAGCTCTGGGTAAAGTGTTCCAGCTGTATTGTACCTGTGACACTGCCTTTGGCTGGCTACTGGTTGCATCACTGGCTAGTTAATTTTGGGAACTGGAACTATTACATGCACAGAGTAATACTGAATTTCTGTGGTAAATTAGCGGCCTTTAGAGTTCAAAATAAAATGAAAAAATGTCTCACACACACAAAATCAAGTAAATTTGTTCCCTACGAGTGAAATATTGCAAAAGTGCATTGCAAATATGGAGCAACTGCACCTGCAGACAAGACATGCCCATTCCCTGCCCTCTGCAGTGTAGAATTTGTGGGATGTGTTTATTTCCCTGTGTTCTGCATACACTGCTTTCCCAGAGTGCACAGGCAGAATGAGGCCAAGGCGATATTCTAACCAGACTGCTTCTTCTGCATACTGACCTTTTAAATGCATACTGAGTAGTCTCACATCTGACTTACTGCACTTAGCTCATACAGGAGTTTCCCCTCCCATCTTTGGGATAAGGCAGCAGTTTTGGGGAGAACTTTGTTCTGAACATAGCAGTCTTCTTTATACAATCACTTTTTCAAACTCACTTGGCTTTATCAAACTCAGCAGATAAATAATGTATGTCCTTCCCATTTCCTATGTGAGATTATGAGTGAGGAGCTGCTTCTTGACAGATGTCCAGTGAGTATTTTCAGAAGTGTTTTTTCAGTCAAACGTAACCATTATAGCCGTCTAGTCAATTTAGCAGTGGCATCTCAGTTTTCAAACTTCAGCCAAGTTTTCTCATAGCTATGACTAAAGAGGTTCAGTTAGAACTTCCTAACAGAACAAAAGGGCTCTTTTTCTCTGCTTAAAATTACTTCAACACAGTATTTTTTCACCTACAGAAAAGTAAAATGTGATGCCTCTCAAACAGGGAAGGAAAAAAAAAGGGGACATTTTAATAGTCTGAAGAGAGCAAAGTAAAATGAAAGTATGTATAGCACAAATCCTAAGAACTTTGCTTAGAATTATTACAGACATTGAGGTACAACTTCTTTTGGCATCCATGGGACATCAGGATTTGGAGCAGATCCTTTCCTGCAAAAACAAAAGGCATTTGTGTTATTGAATAAAGATGGAAAATGAGAACAGTAAGAAGGCACTGGTAGAATATCTATGCATATTAGGTTTGACCTAGATTATAAATTTCAGTTATGTTTGCTAAGAAATCATAGCATTAACTATATGTAAAACTACAAGTAGGAAATCCACACAAATTACAAACCAAGAGTTACAAACCACCTATAGTACTGTAAGCTGTAATTTCTAAGGAAGTCAGACATTCCTTAATTTTTGCAGTTATGAAAATGTCAATTGTCTTGCTTAGTAGCAGGAAGAATTGAGACATTAAAACACACATTCTATCTAAACATTGCCCACCTTTAATGTAGGTTTGACCACTTCACTTGAACTTCATGCAAATGCCTAAATATAACTTTCAATCATTTTCTAAGTATATAATCTATGCTCGATGCATAAGAATCACAGCAGAACACGGTGTGACCCACAGGATCACCTAGGAAACTGTTTGTGTTGGTAAAAGACCATGTTCTCTCTTCCTAACAAAAGTAGTGAATGCAAATTGTCTGAGACATAAAATGTGCACATTGTATAGACCCACATGACTTAATATAACACTTGGGCAGTATTAGCATATTGACTCTTGCTTCTGATTTACAGGAAAAATATACTGCAGTGTGTTGCAAATTCTAGCAATTTATAGAAATAAAAATTAAATTGGATTGACTAGCATCAAGTCTAGTAATTGCACGACGAAATAAATCCCATCCATTACTTTAAGACCTATTCAATACACTGGTGAACATCAACTACTTTGTGAGATCTTACTTACCAGTTTGTCATGAGATCACAAAATACTTTACCTAAATTGTCAGTAAAGGTAAAACTAGGTAAATACTCAGTAAAATGAAAGATGATACTAAATCTAATGATAAATTCCCTTTAATTAGGACTTTCTATGTTACTCTGATTTTCAGAAGTAAAATATACATTGAGCAATAAACCGAACTCCTTGTGTCAAAGTGATCCAGTGACAACACTTAATATATGGTGAGATTCACAGTAGTTACTTTTTTGTCAACATTTGCAGATTTTTAGTTCAGAAATAGCTTGTAGTTCATGTAGGGGAGTAAGTTCTTGTTCCTTTCCACTTAATGTCCCTGGGGTTTCAAGTAGTGAAACTTTTGAGAAGAATGTTATGGCCAAAACTTTTGATTCCTCTACTAATGCATCTCTGGTATTCACCGTAGAACTACTGTGCAGTTGAGGGGGAGACAGTAACAACTATTATTTTTAGCAGACATCTATTTGACAAGTGCTGCTGACTAAATAATTTGTTGCACATGCACTGGTTCAGATTCTGCTTGTCTTTTGCAATCAAAGCCCTCCTTGATGCATCTAGGAAAACTGAGAATGCAAGCATAGCAAATTCACTCCCCTAAACATTGAAGGACACATTTTCCTACTTTTCTTCCCATTAAGCATGAGCATACTCTAGAAATAGTACTTGTAGGATCAGTCATGTAGTGAAAAAATATTTAATGAAAGTGAAAAAATTTCCTTTAGATTTATAATAGGCTCGTGCAGGCAGAAAAGAATAATGAATACTCAAAAAAACCCCACAATGCAGTGAAAATCCACATTATAATCTAAAAGCAAGGATGCCATAAATCCTCTGTCATTCACAGGTCAGTATCTGAGTTCCATTCCTTTTATCTCTGCCAAATCCTTCAATGCACATTTGCTGGCAGTCTTATTGACTCTTCTAAAGGATATTCAGTGACTGCATCTAGGTTAGTAAATCAAATGTTTCCCAGGAAATTAACTGCCTCCACCGCTAAATTGCCAGGAGAGTCCCTGTGATGGCTGTGCCAAGGCTAGGTAGCAATTTCCCAAGGAATTCCTGGATGTAATTCAGGAGGAGGCATAGTCCAGAGACCATTGCTCTTTGGATGTGGCCACCACGTCTGGCCCCATCAGACCTGACCCAGGGGTAATGCAGCTCCTTCACTCACTAAGAATTTCAGCATATGACAGTCTGAATAGCATCACCTACAGCCATGGGCTTTTTTTTGTACTACTAGAGAAGCACATGAATTTCCAATAACCCTCTTAATTCTCACTACAAGGAGTCTTTCACCAGAAAACTCTCACTCTGGCATTTGGGTCCTGGGATTCATTTACTAGAGGCAGCTCCACTGTAGGAACATCATGGAGACTTACCCCACAACATCCAGATGGTTGTTACTATAGGTGATCTAGCCATCAGCTCTTAATTCCATTTCTATGATGCTAGTTCTTCAAGAGATGTTGTCAGTGTAAATGACACAATATGATTTCTTACACAAGAGAGAGACTGTTAAAATGTCTATATTTACCATTTTTCCCCTCTTGTCTGAAGAACTAGTCTAAAGATATATGCACAGTTTCTTCTGGGTTTCCACAGAAAGCAATTTCAGCACATAAGCTGTCCTCCTTCCTAGTCAAAGCTTCCCTCTGTGACTTGCTTTCAGAAGCTCTAAGATAAGCAAGTTACTGCAAGAAAGGGCTGCTGATGTCAAGCTGTGTTTGAGGGAGGTCTGGAGTGCATCTTGAGATTATAACTTCCCTTATTCTTTGGTCCTTTTTAGAAAAGTTACCGTTAAGGCAACAGACAGTTGATTATTTTAGAGAAGGTTTTGGATTCCCTGATAAGTCTGTATGCATAGCCACTCACAATCATCTGAAGAGATTAAAATTTAAGACCTAGAAATGACTGTAGCAGAAATTTAAAAAATTACCATATACATTTCTTTTTGTGGCCTTCAAAGGTGTTAATTTTTACAGATCCTACACCAGTGTTCTGCTTACTGACCTTGAAGGGCACATTATGCATTTTTATATTTACTGCTGCCTTTTCCAAAAATATGGGTTTCACAGAATCACAAATGAATAATAAAAAACAGAAATGCTGAGGAAATACTCAGTTAAAAATAGATCATATAATTAATCCTTGGCTTTAAAGGAAAAATAATGCATTTTAAACTCATACTTCCAGCACAATCCCATTAAAACCTAGTTAGGTCTTGGTCATATATTTGCTTGATCTTCTCACAATGATATTAATGCAATTAATTTTTATTACTTAGGACACAAAACAAAAGTAGTGGGTGTGTGAAAATATCTGGCTAGACCATGCCCTTGAATTTCCAAGGAAGTTGGCTGTATGCTTATGTGGTTTTGGAAAGGCATAATGTTCACTTTAACAGTGTGCTACTGGCTTTTACCAAAAACTAGTGAGATGTGAAAAAAGATCAAAGAAGTGCTTGCAGATATATTTCAGCATAGAAAGGAGCTTGTTACAGAAGTTAGGAAAAACTTTCTCATGCTTACCCAGCCTCTACAGAAAATGTCATAATATACATCCTTTTTAAAGTAGCTTCCAAAGAATTATACAGTAAAATGCATTATATGAGCACAATTTACTATTATTGAAACTTGGCTGTTATAAAGTGGGGCTACTTAAAGCATAGTGTGAGGAATAAAGAAGGCAGATTTGATTCTGCCTGCTTGATTTGATTCGTGGCTGTGCACCCATAGTAAGCAATGAAGAAGCTAGTCAGGCCACATTTGGGATGCTTATAGGATCACCTCCATAGGGGCATAGGGGATTCATTAACTGCCCTCAGGATTTAATTCAGGAAAACTCTCTATTGGAAACTTCAGTGGACATAGATAGAAGAAAGTCTATTCCTTTTAATAACAGGGTGTCATCATAGGACAGGCATGAAATTCAGGTTACCAGTTGTCCAGTTTCATCCTCAATTAGTATGATTATCATGTTAATGTTTTTGTGGAAGCAAAGCTCTGCAACTTCTGGATTTGCATTGTCAAATATTTTATTTACATAGTGAAACATTTATTTTGAAGCAAGGAAACTTCAAATTTGTCAATACCTGAGTCCTTTAATTAAGGACAACAACAGGCAGAAAACAGAAAGATGGAAAGGTTGCAGTAGGTCTGGTTTTTTTGTGGTTGCTGTGGTGGTGGTGGTTTTTTACTGTTAAAACAGAGAAGACAGTAGCTGCTAGAGAAGTGGAAGAGATCTAAAAAATTGCAGAGAAAAAGGATTATCTGCACAATACAGTTGTGGGTCGGATGTAACCACTGAGCATTCAACAGAAGTTTGTGCCATATTCAGTCATCTGATAGGCCCTGAGGAAGAGAATGTCCAGAAATATGTCTGGTGTCCATAATGAAGTCAAGAGAAGCATGCAGTGGAAGAGGAGAGGAAAAAGCAGGTTTGCAGATATGAGCTCATGAGAAGATCCAAAAGGTTGATCTGTGACTGTGTAAGCCATCACATGATCAAATGAAAGAAAAGGTGGAAGAAAAAGTAGATTCTGTATCAAGAAGCAGAGAAGAAATATAGTGGGGATAGTGAATGGTCACATCTTGAGTGGAAATCTTCAGGATATTTAGGAGATCATCAGAAAGAACAAAAGGCACA
The DNA here is from genome assembly GCF_901933205.1 of Camarhynchus parvulus. Taxonomy (NCBI): domain Eukaryota; kingdom Metazoa; phylum Chordata; class Aves; order Passeriformes; family Thraupidae; genus Camarhynchus; species Camarhynchus parvulus. The sequence continues at coordinate 133,983,944 of NC_044572.1, forward strand.
GTGATACTCCAGAAAGTGATACTACAGAAAGCTGGAAGAGGAAAAAAGTGAAACTTCACATCCAGGCTAAAAGAAGTTAGGTCTGCCCTACAGAGGAGTCCTTGCTAAAGATGAATAAAAGTGCAATGGCAAATGGCAGAAGCACAGAACTGAAAGAGGAGTACAGTGTGAGTTTCAAGCCTCAGAAGAGTAGGCCAGCTGGCAAAAGGATCCCTGTGGTACCACAAAATATCCCCAACCTATTTGTCACTTTTAGAGTCCCATGACAATGTTCCTGTTACAATAGATATGAAATGATTGTATAGACTTAAAGAAAATATTCACAGAAATGCTGTAAATAATAATTTAAAAAGCTCTAGTCATGTAGCATGAAGAAACCACCACACCACTTAGAATGTAGACCAAATGTTTGTTGGGCAGACAGACGATCAGAGAGCTGTATGACTTAGGTGAATTTTCCAAGATGTTCAGGGCAGAAGATTTGTAGCACACTGACAAAGTGGGAGACATTTGGAAAATCCATTGTCCATGATGATCTCCAACCCCTTAGTCAACCTGAAAAGTCCACCTATCACTTTGTTATTGAAGCACACAAATTAGAGAGCTTATGTCCATAAAAGATCATGATCAAACAGCCAGTCAAGACTATCATGTGTTCTTGAAAATCCCTTGCATGTTTTAGTACAGATTGTGATGCTTGTTTAAAAGTTTTCAATCTCTGTGTGGTAAGTACTAGAGTCTGGCTTTCAGAGAATGGGGCTTCAAACTGCAGTAAGGCAACAGATGGCACAAATATACTCATTATTTGTCCTTTCACCAAGGAAGTCAGTGTGTAAGTGAGCCATAAGAGGTTCCTTAAGAGCCCTGAGGACCAGGGAGAAAGCTTATGAGCATCAGTCTGGGAGGCATTGGCAAAATATGCAACATCTGTGTTTGGAGCAGATAAGACACACAGACCCTTGGACAAGCTGAGATCTTTATTCTCTCCCACTAATAACATTCTCAATAGGGTGCAGGTGCCTCCTGTTATTTTGAGGAATTCCATCTAGCTTCTACTGCCAGGACTTAAGAAGCCAAATATGCACAAAGTGCATCCACCCAGTGCACACTATTACATCTTGTAACAGTTGCAGAATGGTGGGGATAATTCACTAGGAAAGCTGGAGGCAAGAAGGCATGGTTTCCAGAGTCACTCAAACGCCAATATTATAAATACTACACATATGATGATGATGATCTGCTTTACCTATTTACAACATATGAGAAACTGGAGGTAATTTTGTTTATTATCACAATAATACCAGAATACTGATGAACTCATTAGCTGATCTGAAAATCTGGAAATGACTCCCAAAAGCAGTGGAAGTCCCAGTTCAAGACACCAGGGAAATTAGGGAAGTCACACTGGAACTTTAGTGTAAAATAATTACAATTATTTTGACCACTTTGTAGTCAATAGCAGTTTTATAGCACCTTTTGTTATTGAAATTCTTCACATTTTTTTCCTGCTTACTTTTTCTGCCTTCACAGAAAAGCAGGAGAAGGACAAAAAGTGTTTTACAAAAAGAAACACCACCTGTTTTATTATATGAAATGCAACACATATACTTCTTTCTCCTCTGCATATATACACCAAATAAATATAGCCCATATGGCACTCAGAGTATGAATGTGCTCACATTCATGCCACACATAGTTATCCTTTCAAGAAGTCACCTGCTAACCTGTGCTATTCTGCAAACTGGAAGTGCTCCTACTGCTGCAATACTGCACTGAAGAAGATGCTGATCTGTAGGACAGATGTTATCCCTGAAAAAATTCTAAATCTGGTAGTGTATAAAACATTGATTTTTCTGCTGAATTAAGTATTGATTTAATTGGAGCTTTTTCTGCCTTCAATTTTGAGATCATGGAACACTTTTTCTAAGGCTTGTATATATTGCTTGGTGGTTTGCAATATTTCAGTAATGCCTTGAGGCTTTCTGTTTCATTGCAATTGCATTTACAGCAATAAACTGTTCAACAAACACTGAGTTTTATTAAACTGGCAAAATATGTGATAAAGAAAGCTAAACAAGCCCACAGTCAGCTGTGCCAAAAATAAACAAATGCTTTCTTTTAAATGCTAGAATAACAACAAACGAGGTTCAACAAAACCAAAATGCAGAATAATTCCAAAAGTGAAGTGTGTATAAAATTAAATTTCACAAGAAGAACAGTCACACTATCCAGCTGCAGTTTCACTACAGCAGAGATTCATCATTCCATGTGTAAGGAAATCCTTAGCCATTTTCTCCTATCCATGGCCATGGAGTGTATTGCTCCTTCAACTTAACTGAGAGACTGGAGCACCGTCCCTGAGCTGGAGGAAATGATCTTCCTTTTTAAAAGCTTTTTTAGGGTTAATTTTCACCTGTCTGTATTGACTGGTTGAGAACAAGAAAACAGTTGTACCAGCACAACTGTGGAACCTGTGTTCTCAGGATGACAGCTGGACAAGGGAGGCAACTCTTCACACCCGCCTTGCTGCCTAATCTTACATGTGGCATAAGTATGGTCCCCCTAGGAATGATGCGCTCTACAATCTCTTCCCTTTGCTTTCTACTTTCCCTTCCCATCTTTTATCCCATGAACAAGTGTGCAAAAAGTAGAGGAAGCCATGGCCTTGCAGCTGCTGAGCTTCTTCAGCACCCATGGAATGACCCTCGGGGTTCATCCTCCAGCCACCTGGAGCAGCACTGCCATATTCCTATTGAGCAGCAGCCAACTCACCCCACATGAGCTTTCAGTGTAAAATAAAATAGTTTGTTTAGTGTTTTGTTTTCAATTGACTATATACAGTATCTTCTCATTTCTTCTTGTATCCTGTCTTGACTATTACAAAGCTACAGTTTGCATTTTATGGTTCCATCAAGACTACAAATATCCAAGATGGGTAATGCAGAGGTGAACAGTGAAAGGCAAAGCAACTGTTGTCATATTAGAAGGTAAGTTATTGTCTTTTCAGTCAAGTAATATAGGCAGTCATAGAAACATAAGATCCATCCTCCTCACTCCTATTTTTTCTGTTCTTAATACCCTCCACTGACAAAGACACCATAATTTGCCCAAGCAGTCTCTTACAACACCTAATTACCTTCCCCATATTTTTTTAAATTTGGTAGGTTGTAATTTTTTCTGCAAATGGATCATGGATATGACTGATACAAAAGATCTCTTTCACTGGTCAGGGCTCCATTGCTTTCTTTTAAGCTGACAATCTTGTTCAGAACATGTATATTTCAGAGGTTCCTGACAGGAAAAGCATGATGGGTCTTCATGCCAGTGAAAAACTTTCTTCAACTTTCTTCAAGGACACTCTTTTTCAAGTCTGGTGACCGCAGAAGATACACATAAACTAAGGAGCATGGTAATTTCTTTAACTCAACTCACCCCTTAATAAAAACTGGCAAATGTCACTTCTTTACAATAGCTTGAGAAGAGAAGAACATCACCAGTGTGAAGAAAGAAAATGCTTGGGAGCTTTGTGTTGAGAACTTTAACAGTCTATTCCCTAAGAGAGAGAGATCTCCTAAAAGCAGTTTCTTCTGTCTTGTTTTCAGTGGCTGTAGCAAGGCTTAAGAAAGGACAGGATACCTCTAGAGCTACTTCATCTAACTAAACACAGACATTGTCAATGAAGACATCTGCAGACGAGTTATTCTTCTCAATTCCCTTCACAGTTAATGGAAGGAAAGAGTTGCATTTGGCTGTGATTCAGTTTATGCCTTGGACACCTTCTGTAGGATGAGACGTACCCCACAAATGCATAATTTGCTCCTCTGAGTATAAACTGAACCTGAGATAAATAGCTTGAATATAGACATCTAGACTATATGGATTAAAGCAAAGTGAGAGGAACCATTCTGCTGCTGACTTTTAACAGGAACAGTTTCCATGGATGGAGTAATTTTATTTGCAGGCAAAATCACAGCCTTGTTTTGATTAACTTTTTTCTGGAGCCTCAGTCCATTAACACTCACTCATGCAGATTGTAATGATGTATTGTATATTCTTTCTAAATCTTATATAACAGCTCTAGTGTGCAAAATGTCATGGTAATTAGAATCACAGTTTTGACTATTATGAAGCATTTTCTGCTTGTGGTTCTAAAGTATAATTTCTGTCATTTGGCAGCTACACTGCCAAGAATGTAGCAAGGTGGGGGAGATGTGTAAACAATTTACTCAAGTTTCTATTCCAAATCAAAGCTAATGACACCCCAGAAGAGTCAAAATCATCTGTTTCCATTATCAATCCATGAGAACCTAACCCTCCCCTCCAAAATTTTTCTTCCAAGGTCAAGCAAAGAGGGCAAAGTTGAGCCTTCCTAGTAGCAGAGGGTGCAACTTAGGCTGCACTACAAAAAGCATCTGTGGAGATGCTCCCCAGCCATCTCATGGAGCAGGCTCAGAGCAGAGGTTTGCACTTGCTGAGGGATACCTGCTATTGCAGTGTCCATGTTCTACTATTGCTCTTCTGTTCCTGCCTCCACAAAGAATTCCCAAGCTGAAGAACTGAATGAAGCAAAGAGTAGATTAGCATTGAGAGAACCAGCAAGTGTCCAAATTCAGGATTTTGTAGCAGGGTAAACAATGAAGACATTCTTGGCCCTTTAATGAATTTAATTTGATTCCCAGCTGAGCTGTTTCATATGTGGGTTGTGCTCGTGACTATGGTGTAGTAAAAAACCAGCTGAGGTGGCTGCTATTAATACTGATGTGCTTTACTACTGCAATGATTGTGCTCACTGCAGCTCACCCAAACATGCCCCACTCTTTGGACACAGACTCTACTTTTCTAACCCGTGACTTGAGTATGAGAGCAACGGGTTGGACTGGTAAAACAGCAGCTAGCTGGCAGTGTGGAAGCTCGTAAAGGTCGGCCAAGCAGCCTCCAACAGTTTGTAAGGAAAATGAGGGATTAAATAACAAATAATGAGATATATATTGCCACTAAGTTTCTAAGAAGTCGAGGCAGGAGAAGGGCTGGAATAGTGCGGGGAAAAAAAAAAAAATCAGTGTTGAAATTTGACACCTCACAAACTTACCCAAACTGCAGCAGGACCGGGCAGTGTGCGACATGAGCAGCATGTCAAAGAAATGTGTGTGAATATTAAATAGCAATATGGTTGAAACCAGGACTAAGGACTTTCAATTTGGATAGTTAAATTATGCATAAATTGGGAGCAAGTTATTTGTTTTGCTTTAGGAGTTTAGTTAAGTTAAATGAGCTCCCCTGTATTTTAATTTTCTCATCTCTAATACTGAGATAAGAAACACATATAGAGAATCTGGTTATTTTTCTCAGTATGAGGTGATGCCTTGCTCAAGGAACAGCATGGAAGTCATTTCTGCCTCTGCTGAAGCAAGAATGGATTATCTAACAGTGACAAAGTGTCACCATCATTTTGCCTTGGCAAGAAGAATAACTGATTCCTCTTTCTTTTTAGGGATAGAAACACAAATCACTTTATCCATGAATAAAACATGCTACCCTACAAAGAGATCATTTCCTCTCCAAATCCAGTGGTTGCCCAGACAAAATCATCTTAGAAACACCACAAAAATAATGAGATGTAGCTGAACACAAGGAGAGAACTCGAGAAAGGGAACAAAGTTAATAAATAAGGATGGGGAAAAGCACAGGAGAATTCTTTGTGAGACAGACACAGGGTTCAGAAATGAGAAAATTTTTAAATGGTCAGGATGTCAGGAGGGCGTTAAAGAAACATTCAGAGAGCAGACTTCAGTCCAGAGAGAGTACCGTAATTCTCTTAACTTCAGTACAATTTATTTCAAGTCAGTCAAAAAAGATCCCAAATGTATATGATACACTACTGCAGCTATGAGGAGATGAGTGACTGGGCTGGGAGCAGTAGAGGTGAATGCAGGACGGAACATCAGACCCTCCTCGACAGCTGCCTGCTGTGTCCCCGCCATCCCTGAAGGAAATCCATGGGACGTGCTGAGCTGCAGAGCCCCAGATCCGAGTCCCTCCTCTGTCGCTTCCCGGCCGGCGGCTCGGGAGCTGGCACGGCTGCTGATCCGGGAGCGAGGCGTTCTCAGGTCCCACCGCTGCTCGTCCTCTTTTCTTGTGTAGGAGAGAAGCCCTCGTCCCCACCGCCACACAGGCATGACATTTCTTCTGCTCTGCCCTCTCTCAGAGGGGCACTGCCGCCTGCAAGCACGGACTGCGAGCCCTTGTAAGGAGCGCGGGGCCCTGCCCGGCCCGGGCGGTGGGAGAGAACTCGGCGGAGGGCGGCGGCAGCAGGGGCCTGCAGGGTGCCCGGAGTCTCCGTCCCGCACCCGGCACGGCTGCGGTGAGCCTCAGTGCTCCGGCCACGCTCCGGGCCAGGCCTGGGCTCCCTGCCAGGGCCTACAGTGTGCCCGGACTGCTCCGTCCTGCACCCGGCACGGCTGCGGGGAGCGCTCCGTGCCAGGCCCCGCTCCGTGCCCGGGCCTGGAGCGTGCCCGGACCGCTCTGTCCCGCGCCCGGCACGGCTGCGGGGAGCGCTCCGTGCCAGGCCCCGCTCCGTGCCAAGCCCCGCTCCGTGCCAGGCCCCGCTCCGTGCCAGGCCCGCGCTCCGGCCACCTCCGGGCGGGGCTGGCCCCATGCCTGGCGTCCACCGGCAGGGAAAGGGGGCTGCCCCGGCCTGATGTCCCCTCCTCAGCTCCCGCCTAACCCCAGCAAAGGCGTCTACTAACTACAGATTGGCTCACTTTAGATATAAGGAAAACCAGCTTCCAGCACCAAATTTAAGCCTCTGCAACATATTACTATTCGAGAATTCTTACACTTTTTAATGCCCACAGGCACAGTTAAGACTCTGCAAAAATTCTTAACTAAGTATGCAGAGAGGTGTCTTTAGGAGAGCAATTTCAAGCTTTTGTATACTCAGCTAGTAAACACGAACTTAGACTGTGGAATCAGAAACTTGGATCTGCAGTGTTCGTTCACCTCACTGCCCTTTTAGAATCAGTCTCAGAAGGCTCTCAGGGTATGGTTTAGAGTATCAAGCCATAGAGGAAGTGTTGTTTGACTTGCTTAAGGATCACTAACATTGTCAATTCATCAAGTTGATTTATATTTCTTTTCCCTAGCTTTCCAAAATTGTGTCCTCTTTGTCTTTTCTCATGGCACACTGAATGATGTGATTCTGACATGTTCTCCATTTGTGATTGTCAATAGCCAGGAAGATTTATAGCCTAAGGTTAAAAAAATTCCTCTGGCTATGCTCTCCTCTTGTTCTTTAGCTTAGGAATCCAAAACAGGGAATTAATTTTAAATTGACTGTAAATACTAATGCTGGATTTAAAATTCAAAATGATACCACTTTGCTATGTATGTTTCAATATATAATATTTTGTGTTGGTCAAAATGATGAAAAAGCCTCAGATTTTTCAGGATGACTGAAAAAATTTTACTTGCCACTTTTTACTGTGGTGATGCTGTGATAAAACCTAAAAGTATGTTAACATGTTCTGTATATATTAACCATCATAGTAATTCTTTTAAAGCAAATGTATTAGTTTAATTTTTACCTATTTTTTTCATTTTGTTAAGTTTTAAATTTGATCTAAGAAATATCTGAAGCTCTAACATTAAGAAATGAATGCTGACTAGGATCAGACTCAGTCACCTACATTAAAGCATGAAGCCCTTTAATTGCATTATTCACATTTTTTAAATTCCCTATATTTTTCATCCACTTATTTAATTTCTGGGAGTGATCTTTAGCATCACAAAACAGGACAGTAATATCTTTAAAAGCTCCTCACATAAAATGAAGACTGTCCATATCTTGCATCTGAACAAGCAAATGAATCACTGATTCACACAGAGGATAAATTCTCACTTTATTCATTCGCAACATACATGGATCCTACATGTGTACATTCTTCCTTGTGTCATGGCTGTCCTGGAGTTATTTTCTCCTATGTCCTACTTTCTTGGAGGATGCCACCATTGTTACATTACTAAACGAATCTCCCAACATTACTGAACTAAAATGGGTCCTAGATGCTATTTATTAGGTGATGAGCCCAAATGTCTCTATATGCCCCATATCTCATGCACAGGATGCAGACTTCCATACTTTGCTTCCATTGGTAAGCTGCAAATTAAACCATTCTGTTTTTCTTCCTTAGCAAGTATCACTTGTCTGAACAGCAATTCTAACTGAATTATTGTTGAAGTGACAGACTGATTTCACAATAAAGAGAAAAGTTTTTTAATAGCACAGTTAGGAAAAAAAACAACCAAAAATTAGATTTTTTTCATTTTCAGTTGGTTAAATGAAGAACTGAACCTACCAAATGTAGGTGGCAAGTTTTCTGTGCTTTAAAATAATGCCCTCAAACAACCTGTGCATTTACAACTTACTATGTGAAATTAGGATCCCTACCTTCCTACTTGGTTCCTGTAGAAGTGGCAGAAAATAACAGAAAAGTAGAAAATTACAGATCCAGAAAAGAGATTTCACACACTGTTCCCTTTTTAGAACATTTTAAGCTTTATTAACAAAACACTTTAAACTTTGAATTAAGTAATGAAGCTCCTTGGCATCAGAAAACAGCTTTGAAAACCACTGTTTTAGTTTCCAAGAAGAAAAAGCTTAATACCAAAGCCATTTCTGTTTCCAACTATAACAGTATCTGGCATAATGTGATATTGTAACAGTAATTCCCGTCTCTTGGTGAGTGTGGATGGCTTTCTGTTCCACAGTAAGTGCAGAGGTATGCAGTGGAAGGGTCAGCTTTGAGCTTGGCAGAACACAGCATATGTGATTTTAGGCAAGTCGTTTGAGACCACGTCCAAGAAAGGCAGCAGGCAACACTTACAGTGCATAACTTCAGGGCCTGGTCTCCTCTTACAGTTCAGGTGAAGGACTGCATAACTGGGGAATTGTCTAAATCTGGCTAGGAGAGAGGTCACTGAGAACAGTAACTGGACTGAGTGCCTGTGGTGTACCATTGCCTGCCTCTTGCCAAGACAAAGTCGTGGGCAGGTGCACAAGTATGGAGCACAAGCATGGAACCAAAAGTCCAAACCCCTCCCAAATGCTTCCAACACACATTTCTGAAATTTCAGCTCCTTCAGTGTTACATGATAGCTGATGGAGCTTTTAAAAGGATAAAAATATTGGATTTATATGCCTAAAAGTTCTGTCTGTCCCACATTAGGCGTTCCAGCAGCATTGAACTCTCCAAGTTAATTTTTCTTTTTACCTCAGCTATTTCAGTGTTACCCATAATGTGCAGAGCAGGTGTGTGCTAAATTCTTTTTGCATCTGGATCATAATCATTCTGTATTCACTCCTTTACATGTGGAACAAGAATATCAGTTCCCTACTCATATACTATGAGAACAAATATATAAATATTTTTGTTAAGTGTTCAGATAATACAGACACTGGCATTTTAAAATTAGATGGAATCACAGCTATGCTGTATATATGCTTATACTTCCATCTAATTTCAGATGTAAACAAGGTAGTCAGAAGATCAAAAATCACTTTAGAGGGAAGAAAAATCAGGCACCCCCCCTCTTTCTAGACACCATTTGAATTCTAGATGAGGCCTTTTAGCTGTCCAAGTTGTGATAGGTAACTACACTGTAGATAGTATTAAGAATTACTAGTTTATTCTAGTCAGAGGAAGAACATAAATGCAGAAAGCATTCTTGATACTAAGGTTCATTTGCTGATGGAGCTAGGGGATTGATTTTGATTTTGACTGAGAGATTTCCCATGAAAGGTCTTGTCAGAATTAAATGTCAGACAATTAAGTTTCTGGTGATACTTGCTAAAACCCAGTTTCTTTAGTATACATGAAGTTAAAAATCCATTACCTTTTTTTCCCCACAATATCTTCAGCAGAGCTACGTCTATTTCTTACCAATGATACAGTATTGAAATCAGGAGCCTTATTTACTAAGGAACATTTCATCTCCACAGCAGAAAGTGTGACGCCAGAAGGTAAATAGTGGAGAGGACAGAGGTGGGCACAACTGGCCCCACTCCTGTCCATAGATACCTCAGAGCTTCTCTGACCCATGGTTGGAAATTATCCCTGTGGTGGTTCACTGCCACGGTGTGTCTGGGGCACATGAGTGTACTGGTTTTGCACGGCCTGGTTTTTGGTAGCAGGGGGGACACAGAGGTGGGTCCTGTGGGAAGCTGCGGGAAGCTTGCTGGCCAAAACTGGGCCAATGAGAGAGGCTGGTAACAGCTCTGTGATTACATATTTAAGAATGAAATCACAACAAAGTCAGCTTTTTCTCCTAGTCAGAGAAGAAGAGGAGGTGAGAACATGTGAAGGAAAACAACATGGTGACACCAAGGTCAGTGGAGAAGGAGGGGCAGGAGGGGCTCCAGGCACTGGAGCCGAGACTCCTCTGCAGGCTGTGGTGCAGGCCATGGTGAAGCAGCTGTGCCCCTGCAGCCCCTGGAGATCCACGGAGCATGCAGAGATCCACCCCCAGCCCATGGGGATCCACGGGGGATGCAGAGATTCACCCGCAGGCCGTGGGGATCCACGGGGGATGCAGAGATCCACCCATTGCCCGTGGGGATCCACGGGGGATGCAGAGATCCACCCATTGCCCGTGGGGATCCACGGGGGATGCAGAGATCCATCCGCAGCCCGTGGGGGAGGTGCCCATGCCGGGGCGGGTGGATGCCTGCAGGAGGCTGTGATCCCATGGGAGACCCGGTGGAGGGAGAGAGCCCTTGCTCCCAGGCTGGAGCAGCCTATCCTTGGAGGACTGCACCCCATGGAAGAGTGGCCCACACCACGGCAGTTTTGGGAGGATTGTCTGCCTATGGAAGAGACTCACATTTGCAGCAGGTGTGGTATGGGAGTGGACCCATGCCGGAGAAGTTCACGGAGAACTGTCTTCTGTGGGAGGGACGCCATGGCCTCACAGGACAAGGACTCCTCTCCCAGAACAGCGGATGAAAATCTCGGTGATGAATTGACCAAACCCCCACGCCCTGTCTCCCTGGCCTGTCGGCGGGAACGAGGGAGGGGCTGAGGGGGAAAAGTTGTTTTAAGGGCTTGTTTTACGTCTCGTTATCCTCCTCTGATTCTGTTAGTAATAAAATTCACTTTGCAATCTTAAATTGAGCCTGTTTTCGTCTTGAAGTGTTTCTATCTGTCCTTACCTCACTCATGAACCTGGTGTTAATTTTTTTTCCCTCTCCGCTGCCCAGCTGTGGCCGGGGAGGGTGAGCGAGCGACTCTCGTGGGTGCGTGGTCAAACCACGTAGAGAAACCGATGGTTCACCCTTGACGGTTCGTGCCCCTCACCGGGATGCCGGGGGCAGGAAAAACACTGGCACTGCTCATGCTGAACCCAAACCACACCGGGCACCTCTGCGCTCGGCTTGTGTTTAAGCTGTACAACCTCATCCCGTGCGAACTGGTCCTGGACACTTTATAAGGACTGTAACACAGGAAATTAACCTGCAGCCCTTAGTGCCACCTGCAGTTTGGGCTCTGAGGTTTTAACCCCGGTGCCCGCGGGCGGGACAGGAACGGCGCGCCGCGGACTGGGGGTCACGCGTGGCCCCGGCACCGCGCTCCCGGCGCGAGCACGGACTAACAGAGCCCAAAGAAAGGCCCGGCGAGACGGACGCCGGCTGAAGCTCCGGCCCGTCAGGGCGTCCCCTCCAGCGGGAGGAGGCTCTCTCTGGTCGCCGCGACGGTGACGGAGGGGATGGAAGGAGCCCCGAACGGCCCTGGCCGGGCTGCGCGGGCGCTCCAGCCATCAGGCGGCCGCGCACCATCGCCGGGCTCTGCTTCGCCGGGCCGGCCCCGCTCCCGCCCTCCCGCCAATGACGGCCGGGGCCGTCACGGCGCTGCGTCACGGCGCGGCCGCCAAGATGGCGAAGGTGTCGGAGATGTACGACGTGACTTGGGAAGGTAACGCCGCGCAGCCGGCGGTCCCCGCCCGGGGCAGGGGCTGCGCCCGGCCCGACCGGCCCTCGGCCGCGGGGAGGGGGCGGTGCTCCCGGAGCGCGGCGGGCTTGGGCCGGCGCCGGGCGGCCGTACCCAGGCCTGGGGAACAGCAGCGAGGGGCGGCGGTTCTGGCGACCGCCCGGCTCCTCAGGCTGTGGGCAGCCGGGCCGCAAAAGCGGCGACCTGCGCTCGGCCCTTCGGTGCCCGCAGGTCCCGGACGGTGCCGCGCACCTGGCCTGGAGTGTCCCGCGCTGCCCCGGTGCGCGGCGGGCCAGCCTCGCCTCGCCTCCGCTCCGCGGGGACCGGCCCCGCGTCTCCAGGGCGCGGTGGGGCCGCTGCGTCGCCGCTTGCCGGCCTTCTCCCCCTCGGTACAGTGCTTACCAGCAAAATTGGTCTCTTGGCAGGGTCAGCAGTTCGCGTCATAGTTCATCTTTTAGTGAACTGAAAATTTCCTGATACTCTGGTAATGCTCGATCATAAGCATTTATGGGGCAACTTCAAGAAGGTCTGAAGTGACACAAGTTTTGAGAATCCCACCCTCCGGGTCTTTACAACTTTTGCGTCTGTTCGATCAAAATGGTGATTTATTTTTCATATAGCAGTACTGTCTGAGCTTTATTTGACATTCTTAGTGGTTATTTTTTCATAACCGGTATTAACATGTGAGCTCAAGACAGCATTCAGGCCCTATCAGGAATCCTCAGTCTCCTATCAAGAATAAATGAATGGTTTATAGTAACAGTTTTGGCCATAAAGGGGGAACCTTTTGCTATGTACTATGCACTGCAAACATTATAGTATAGAGAAGATAATGCAGAGAGAAGTTGTGTGATCTTGGGTTTTCATTTACATACTATCAATCTGTGAAGAAATAATTGAGTAGTAGAATAATTCCCCAATCATGAATTAATACTTAGTTTGATTTTGTAGCTAACAGGAGGAACATTGGGAAAACATTGATTAACCATTCTTTTATCTCTCTTGAATTAACGTATAGTACTTGTGAAGCTCAGCTTGGGTGGAGATTGCATAGATCATTACTGGTATTACTGTTGGATTTTCACAGAAGTTGCCCTAAACCACCTTGTGTTGAAAAATTTTCCGGTTTTTATTATTCTTGAGCAGATGTTGTTACAAAATGCAGGGACTTAGTTGTTTGGGGTTTTTTTGTGGGTTTTTTTTGTTTTTTTTTTTTTCCCAGTTGTTCTTGGGTATCAATGGCAGAAAAGAGCAATGAGGTTTTTCACAGGGTGGGTAACGCACATGTGGACATCTCTCTGTACATTTAGCCCTAGATTGTTTTGGCCCAGAGTATTGCAGTGTATGCTTGTACTCTAACGTGGAGGCCAGATGAAGGATATTCAAGCATACTGCTGGGCTTGGCTAATTCATACTGAGCTGAGCTTCCTACTCCTAGAAATAACCTTCACATTTTGTTTCCAGGAATTCTGGTTGACAGTTGTGGCATTGTGCTAGGTGTAGAGTTTTGTATACGGGGGGGGTTGAATGAGACATTTCAGAGGACCAGCTTACGAGTTTTATCATATCAACTTCTCAGTCTCTGTAATGTTCATCCAAATGAAAGGCTGGTGTGTGTTGGTACAATGGACTGTCTCCACTTTGGAAGCACGCATTTGAAAAATTCAGTACTTTTTTTTTCTCTATTGCAAGAGGTGAAAAGTAAAGTGATGAAGGAGGCATGCAATAGACCATGCAAAGACTCTTCTTAAAAAAGATAGCTTTTCTCTTTTCTCTGTGTGAGCTTTAACAGATCCTGATGCAATGTAGCTTTTCATAGATGAGGTGATCTAGCAGTGTTGTGACCTAGTTCCTAGCAAAGAACTTGAACACAGTTACAGGAATTTTATGTAGCTCATTTTGAATCTCTTTAAAATGCCTAATTTATGTGAAACTAGGTGTATGGGTCATAGGTCCTTTATATACCCAGGCTTTTCTAAACAAGACTTTTTATACTTATATATTGCTTAAAGATGAGTCTGCGATTCAAGGTTAGGAAAGAACAACATGTAACAAATGAAATGGTCTGTACCTTGCTTTGCTTTTCACTCAGGCTCTTTGAGACAGAGGTAGGAGTTAAATTATTTTAGGTACCTGCATGGTACAGGTGGTTAGGAAAGACAACTGAAAATAACTGTGTTTTCCAGTGTGGAAGCTGTGGTGTTTATTTTTTCTTTCTTTGCTTTGTTGCTATATCTCAAGCTTTAAAGTGTATTTGGAAATCTGTGTAGCAGGAAAACATCTTGTTTAACTTTTTGGTCTTGATCAATACACTTAGATCATCCAATACCACAGAGTGATGTGGTATTGAAAGAGAAGCTTATATGTTGTTGTATAACATGTATCTTACAGTAAAGCTTATTTACTTGAGACAAAGGTGATATGTTGCTCCCCCCTTTTTTTTAACACTGGTTCTAATTATTCTAGAGAAAATGGCATATTTCCTGGTTCCTTCATAAATAAAAGAATTAGAACCTATGTGGAGTGTCAGGAAACCAAAAACTGTAGGTGTAGCCATGGAGTGTGATGTAGTAGGTTTGCACATCACTTGGTACCTGGTGATGTGTGGCCTCTTACTAGGACTTTCTTAATCTATGTAGAACTTTGTAGAATAAATATTTCTCATCTTTTCAGTGATACATTAAAGATGAATTTGTCCCATGAGTGGAAATATTTAAAAAAGCGAACACCTGTGTAACTTCATTTTAGCAGCAGGTTTTGGAGTACACAAGTGTAAAATTAGCACAATCTGCAAACAGGCAGCAGCTCAAGAACTATTAAAATAACAATTGACTTTCACAGAAAATGCATCTGACATATTGTCAGAATTGGACAGAATGAGCCAGGTTTTCTTTTCTTAACCTTGCACAGCAGCATAATGGTGTTAAACACATCACACGCTGCTAAAGGGAAGCAGTGCCTTTCAGCTGTCACTGCTGAGCTTTTTGGGGATCTCTGAGTGCTGTCACAGCAATTCTTGTTTCAGTCAATAATTCTCTTAAGTGGTTATCAAAATGAAAAAGAGAAAGGAATGGCATATTCTTTAAACTAGCTTTCTTTTGATATAAATTGAAAAAGTGAAGAAGTATTTTTTTTAGATTTTTATAAGCTCTGAATGCCTCTTGCTTAAGTTCTCTGTAACATTAAATCAGTACTGCTATTTTCTGTATTAAAAATTCCACTCCTTCAATAGTGGCACTTTAAAAGTTTTCATTACCATATTTATTTGAGACTTTTTTCAAGGAACTCTGTCATTTTTGAAAATATCATAAAATGCTTTATAAGATGAAGTTTACCAGTGTGTGTATTTCTTGCAAATATGTGTATCTGGGAACACGTTATATACAAAAAGAGAAAATTCCAAAGGAATTTAAAAACTGGGCACTTCTATCTTTAATGTTAGGTGGCAAACTCTCTTTCTGTGACTTAGAAAAGGAATTCTTATTGAGTTTGTATGTCAAGTCTCTAGGAAATAGGAAACAGTCTAGCATTTAATCTCTGTAATAATCTATGTGCAGTTAACTGTTTCTGATGTGGTTTTGTTGTGTTCTGTGCTCTCTTTGCTTTCTTTTAGCTATTTCTAATTTTCAGTTGTAATCAAAGGGTCAGATCAGTTTACTCTGTGTTTTATATATGGATTTTTGGGATTACAGCAGGCAAAGGTGAGATGCTGATTGTTTGGGTTTTTTTTTAATTGAAGCCCTTTTGACAGCAGAGTTGCCAGGATTAGAGGCGGCATCTGCAGCACCCAGCGTGATGCCTGTGCCCCTGGCTGCACCTGCCAGATGAGGGTGCACAGAGATGGGCTGTGGGTGAAGATTTGGTGTCTGTAACGGAGATATCCATATACAAATGAGCTATGAGGAAATATAATGGCTGTGGGGTCCCTGAGTGACTGCTGTGGTAGCAGCTGTAGACCAAAGTGACATTCTGAAGTTTGCAATTTCTGTCTGCCCCAAAGTGATGATTTCCTTCATTTCATCAGGTGCTTTTAGATATCAAGGACTTGAAAAACATGATCCAATTCATCAGTGAAATTGTAGGTACTTATAGGAGGATTATTTAATATCCGGTTGCTCAGGCCAAATGAGCTGACGCCTTACTGGACGCAAAAATGAAACACAGGTTGTGTCTCTTGGCTTGCGTGGTTTTGGGCAAAAGCAAACAATGTCCCAAGTGCCACCGTTCCTTAGACCTTGTAACGTTTTGATTTACACTTGCCGTGGGTCGCAATTTAGAAAAACCCAAATCTAAAACAAATGTATCAATTGATCAGCACCAGCCTATAGGTGACAGGAGAAGTTTTAATTAAAACTTGGACGTTTCTTTACCTTACTTTTTTTTTTTTCTTCTAAAATCTGTCATTGTGTCTCTCCAGCCTTGTATTATGTCTCCAAGACTCAAGTCATTATTGACACTTTTGATAGATTTCGTAGTAAAAAATTCATTGTTTGACAACATTGTAAAAAGACTTGTACAATTTTACTGCAGTTCTTAGTGCTTTCTTTCTTCTACCTTTTACATAAAATTCAGTATTTCTGAAATCAATAAATGTTTCATTCATCAGCTGATGTTCTATTCTTTGTCGTAGAAGTTTTTTTTCCATTGCTGTAAATGTTGGACTTGTGTGATGAATGGTAGATGTACCTTCTGTTAATACATAATTCAGACACTATTCCATTTGGAATCACACTGGAATGAAGGCATTGATAATTTCCAAGTAAATGAGTGGGTGGAAATCAGACAGCTTATTTATTTTTAGGCGTTTGGCTTGTCAGCTTTTGTGAATGTTTGTGTTCACTCACATTCTTGCCGTCTAACGTTGAATTTCCAGGGACCATCGTATGTCTAGAACCATTCAACTTTGCCCATGCATATGAAATGTAACCCTGTGGTGGTTTTGGTTGAATTTCAAAACGCAAAATGTAGCACAATAGCAGTCTTATGAGCGATCTGAGATCACTTCAGGTAGATGGAGCAACTTTTAGTGCTTAATTTTTAACTGTCATTTACATTAACTCTGTGTTTTGAAGTGCAAGAAAAACTGACAGTGTTTAGATCTATCGCTGTATTTGTTTTTCCAGATGTTGTAAAGTTTTAGAAAAATACTAGCAACAGTTATCCTGGTACCCTCTTATTACTAAAACCACTATCTAGCAATGCAAACTATTTTCCTTAAGTTTTCTCAAAATTTGTTCTTGTGTACAGAACAGCTATACTTATGTAAATGTATGTGCATATAAAATCACATTCTTAGCAATTTCCTGGTCTAGAGGATAAATAAAGCTCAGGCAAGGTAGCGTTCTCTACCTGACTTAATGAATATGTCTGCTCTCTTGGAGATCTTAAATGTACTCTTGAAACAAAAATCTTAATAATAAAAAAAGCTTTCATTTCTACCTTGCCTAGGTAAACAGTGATATTTTTTATATCTTTGGACACTTCCGTGGTGTAGAAAGCCTTCACATCAATGTATGCTTTTATTGAAGCTCCCTCCTCTAGGAATGTGTAGATTCCTTTCAGAGTGGAAGTTTTAATGATTTTTCTAAAATTTCAAGTGAAAATTTATCCACCTGTAGCAGAAATACAATTTTAGTGTTCTTTGTAAATGTATGAAACTACTCAGGAGAAATCTCTTGTAGCCTATTTTACCTAAAAATGTATAAATTTTATTATTTATTGGATAAGTAGGTATGCATTTTTTTTACTTCATATGTTACTGTCCCGAGAGACTGCTAGCTTGGAATTTGAATTGATAATGTTAGAGCATGAGCACAGTTTGGGTAATAAGGTTTCAGAGATCTGTTCTCTCGTAATTTTTTAATTTTAGTAGAAGTCACTTTTGTAGATCTGTTGCTCTTTAATCCCAGATATGTGTCTTACCTATCATATGCACATTCAAATGCCATGACTGTCTGAAAATCTCTTTTTTTTTTTCCCTTTGCCCACAGATATGCGTGATAAAATGAGGAAATGGAGAGAAGAAAACTACCGAAACAGTGAACAGATAGTGGATGTTGGAGAAGAGTTAATTAATGAATATGCATCTAAACTTGGAGATGACAGTAAGTAAACAATTACTATTTTAAAAGTTTCCTTGTCTGATTTGGTTTTCTTTTTTCAGTCTGTATTTTAGTTAACAGCCTTTATATGGTCTTCCAGTATGTGCTGATGTTGGTGAAGTGTATATTGCTTTCTTAGTCTAATAGGCTTCCAGAATTCCAAGAGCTTCTTTCTTTCCCAAATGTGGGCTGCAGTGAAAACAGCCCTAAAAATTACGATAGAACTGTTAGCTTGCTATGTTAGTATTTAGACTGCAATGTGAAAACTTCATTTGAAACTGTTACTAAGATATTATTTGCATGATTTTCAGTTCTTCAACACTGTGACAGAAATTAAAACAAGTCCTCACAGGGATCTGTCTAGAACATGGCAGTTATGATGTTGGGAAGAATAGAGAATTAGAGCTTTTTTGCCTTTCAAAATGTCAGAAAGTACTTTGGCACTAAAAGTGCTAAATTGCTTAAATAAGTTGTTGATTAATTCCAGCAGTTTCTTAATTTGTTTGTGTTTCAGCCATGGTTTGTGGGGGTAGAAGAGGAAAAATGTACAGACAGAATTAATTAATCCTGTTTACATGATAGGTGCTTCCTATTATCTTAAACAAACCCCAAACCAATTATCTGCATTTATTGTCTCTTTGTGTCCAGTTTGGATAATTTATGAGCAGGTGATGATCGCTGCCCTGGACTGCAGTCGAGATGATTTGGCATTGGTAAGTTTTCAAGCTGACTTTTCTTTCACACTAAATGTATTCATCCTGTGTGTCTATTCCAGATAGTTTTCTGGAAGTTACAGCATACTCTGAACTCAACAGCTTGGACTGGTAGAAAGAATATCTATCAAGAAATGCACAGCTTTGAAGAAACTGCCACCACCTACCTCCCCTGAGGCATAACTTTTGTTTAGACAGATCACATCTCTTCCAATAGCCATGAAAATATTTACAGCTATTCTGGTATGGGCTAAAGGTCAAGAATAATAGTGAAGTTGCCATATTGTACAGAGAGTGTTTGTTTATTGAAAACCTCTCAAATTATGTTAGTTTTCTGAATGT
This sequence comes from Camarhynchus parvulus, assembly GCF_901933205.1. Classification (NCBI taxonomy): domain Eukaryota; kingdom Metazoa; phylum Chordata; class Aves; order Passeriformes; family Thraupidae; genus Camarhynchus; species Camarhynchus parvulus. The sequence continues at coordinate 134,003,081 of NC_044572.1, forward strand.
TTTGAGGTAAAATGACCCATCTTACATATATTATATGTCATGTTGGCTGCCCTGAAAGAAAGTCACATACTGGAGCAGGTCTTCAGGATTAATAAGGAGCTGCACTGCATAGTGTGTAAGGAAAGGCTGGGAGATCTGTGTTAAATCTTAGGAAAGCCAAGAAGGGATTTTTGAATACTGATGGGAAGGAAGGTATAAAGGTGGGCACATATTTTCGTAGGTGTGCAACAAAAGACAAGTGTGAGGCATAAGCTGTAACAAAGGCAATTCCACTTACATATTATGAAAAATTTAGTGAATTCTTTGTGACAAATGGCACATTGAAGCTGTGGAATCTCCTTTGGAAATGCTTAAAAATAGATTGGGATACGGCTCTGCACTTCCTTGGAAATTTGTCTCTGTTTTGAGTGGGGATTTGGAGCAGGTGGCCTCCAAAAGTCCATTGCAATCCAAGTTGTTTGGTGGTTGTTGGTAAAAATATTGTTCATGGATATTTGAGTCATTTTCTATGCAATTTTTTTAAAATTATGTAAATAAGAATTGAGATAGAATTAACTTATTTTGAACTGTAACCTGTTTGTTAAATTAAAAACAAAAAAAGCCACTGAAACAAACAAACAAAACAACCCAGTCAGCTTAGATGATCCTTGAAAGGCAGAATCAGGAAGAGGCAAAAGTTTGTGTTACAGGAAAATGTTAATAATCTTTTCACTGCTCTTTCACAAAACAGTCAGAAGAAAACAGAGGCTTACCTTGTGCTCTGAAAGCCATCAAGCTTGAGCTTATTCTAAGTAAAAAGCCATTTTCAGGGCTCCAGGTCTTTCACTGCAGCTACTCCTCCAGTTTCTTGTTCTCCATCAGATGACAAAATACCTCATAAAATCTTTGAGGTTTGTGTGATGTCATTTGGGTAAAACTTAATTCAAGGGGGGGTGAAGATAGGCAGAACTAGATAGGATTATCTGGCTATATATATGCATGTTGAAATGGAATGTGCTGGAAAATGTAGTATAAGACTTTGAACTTGTGAACCCACTGAACTTCCCTCTCTTTTGTCCCTCAGAAGAAAATACTGTTGTAGTATAGCTGTTTGTTTAAACAAAAAGAAATAGACTTACTGTTTAAATAAATACATTTTTGTGTCCTGATTTATATGTAAAACAGATTTGGTCTTTATTTTCAGGGTCTCTTAAAGAAGACTTTCACAAAATTGTTGACGGAGCCAGTGTTGAAAGATCAGTTGTGAAACGTTCTTTGTTTTTACTAACCCTAGCAGGGAGTTTAAATTTCAGTGTCTGCCCTTTAAGGAATATTGCTTGAGATGAGAGAATGCAACATTTTGTATGCAGCTTGGAAATGAGATTAAAAGCATAGGTGGAAACTTAGAGGATTTTTTAAAAATTTGATTGATTTATAATAAATAAGTAGTTAGTTCAAACAAGTTAACATAATCTGTGGCATTTTACTAGGGCTGTAGCTCCAAAGTAGACAAACAGCTTTAGCTCTTCTGTTTTTATAGCAGTGAAAGTTTGACAGCTGGGATGCATTTTGCTTGGGGGGATAGGTATTGTCTACTCCAAATGAGAAGCTAAGGTAGTTTTCAGAGTAATTTCTCTGACTTTCATCTTTTGTTTTTCTTTCCTTAATTATTACTTTGTCCTTTCTGTCCTGCACCAAAAACCCACGTGCAATCCATGCCCCTGCTGTAGCCAGCCAGTTGATTCATACAGGTGGTTTAGTGCAATCACCTAATGTTGGCAGCACTTGCATTACCAGTGTTTTACCTGCTGAAGTCCAGGTTTGTATTTCTCTGCCTTTGTCTGATGTTTAAAAAGTCAGAAAGCAAGTGAAGTGCAAGTTGAAATTTCACATGCAAATTGTGTTTGCCATTGTAACTGAGAGAATTCTGAGAGAATATCACAAGTAGATTACTGACATGGTGCAAAACCAGTCCTCAATAAAATAAATTATTATGGGGATTACAAGTCCCAGTTTAAAAAGAGGACATTCAATGCTGCGGAGTCCAGAACATTTTGAAGATCTAGCTGGTGTAGTTTATTCATGTGCTTTTGGTTTTATCAGTGTTACAGTGAGTTGTTCATGACTTTCCTACAACTTTTCCTGTCATTTTATTGTGTCTGATAGCTTAATCTACAGTTTATTTTGGCCTCTGGACTGCTGTGTTCAATTGAGTAATGGTTGTGTAGTGAGATCTAATGTGAACAGTTCTCATCTTGCATTACTCCTGCACTTCAGCACTACTTTCATATTGTCAGTGAGGATTTTTTAGATGTAAAAGTCCATCTACAGATTGTGGACTTCAGTATTGTAAATGTTATAATTTTTTTATTTGTACTTTTTTTGGAGAAAAATAGTACATGTGTTTATAAAAATCACTGTCCTTCAGGGTTCACTGATCACTAGACCACAGGATGGATTTATTGTATGCAAAAGTTCTTTTTAAAGTCTACAAGGTTGTCAGGGTTTTAAAAGCTGGAGTGAATCTACTTTTCTGGAGTTTTATGTAAATTTTTCTGTCTCTTAAGAATGGTCAGAGATTAGTTCTGTCATCGTGTAACATGCTGCTAGGTACATGTAGTTTTTTATAACTAGAGCAACAGCAGTTCACCTAGACGTCACTCAAAGTGCCAGAAAGCAATTTCAATGCTAAACCTGAGCCTTTCTATGTGAAATTGCATTGTAAGAATCTTGGTTCTTTGCAAATTAAGTTGATTGTGATGAAAGTAGTCTGTTCTTGCTTGAGGCTAAGCATCACAACTTTGGTCACTGTTGCTTTTCTCCTATTTCTTAGCATCTGGGAGAGGGTGAGAGTATTCCTCTTGGATGTGCTTTAGCAACCTGTTTATCTACAAAAACAAAGAGGGATCCTACTGATTGCTACTGATTTGTACTTTGTCCTTTGACAGTGGATTTGATGAGATGGAGCAGATTAGGTAGATAGGCCTCTGCTAGAACCTTATGTCTGAAGAACAAGTTTTTAAGTTGTGTTGCATAAATAAGTGCCTGGAAGAGGATTCAGTATGAAGCTTTTGACGTGGTGCACAGCACTGGTCTGTTTTGAAAGCCTGTGGACTGCCCTGCCTCCCACTGTCATGAGTCAGCTAGGAACTTCACAATGCTATTTAGCCACATACGTGATATGGTTATGAGTTAGCTTGCTGTGGGGAAGTTGTGACTCAGTCCCTCTACCAAACGTCCTCTGCTAATCTAGAAAAATCTGCCTGGGATGAATTCTTTTTATCCAGCCCAGGTGTCTCATTGATTTCAGGAGTTAAAACTTATGCCTTGTCTGCCAGCAGACTGTACCCAAGCCAGTGGCAAACATTTTCTTTGGATTTCAAAGTTTTATTTTAAAAATAAACACAGAGCATTGTGTTAGTATAGTTTGTTCCATTGTGAAATATCCATTTATTAAAGAAGTATCACTTAAGCTCTCACTGTCTTTGTTTTTTTTACTGTCTTGTGTTACTGTGGGGCAACTAAATAGAATTCAAGTTTTAGTAGTGTCAGAGCTTTTAGTAGGTGAGTGTAATTTTCTGGGCAAATAACTATTTCCAAGGGGGCCTGACAATCTAATGCCATGTATGGAAGATACTTCTTAAAATCAGTCATCTAAAAGACAGAATTTCAGTTTCCAGCCTTCTTTTTGTCAATGCATTTTATTGCTTGTTTTAAAAATTGATATTTACTTTTACTCATAACTGGCATGGCAGGTAGTTGAATTGTGAGTGAAGGCCTTTTTTTCTGTTTTTTTCTTCTTCTAGCTTCTGTGAAGATAATTATATTCACAATAGTATTTCTGGTTCTTTGTCTAGTTTTGTCTTCAGGAACTGAGGCGGCAGTTTCCTGGGAGCCACAGAGTTAAACGATTAACTGGAATGAGATTTGAAGCCATGGAAAGGTAAAACCTGAATTTTAAAAAATGTACTTTCTGTCTGAAAAAACTGTTTGCTCTTTCTTAAAAAAGCATTCAGCCATTGCAAAATGGCAAAATAATGCTGGGCAGTTTCTTTATAGGAAATAACAATGTCCATGATCATATTAAGATTTTTAGACATTTTTTTACCTGCATTTTTATACGTACTGTGCAGTGTTTCATTTTTGCAATCTTCCCATCAGAGATCATAGATCAGAAGGATCTCTTACTTCACAGCATAAGCCATTATACACTAGAACACTGCGCAGTTTTTTGGCAAATTCTGTGAGGCCTAGGTTTCATCTCAGAGAGCTAGGGCAGCATATGAAAATCAGTGCCACTGGTTTTTTTTTGCTTCAGCTGTTTCTTCTCTACTCCTGATTACTGCAGGGTGCAGCTCTTTACCCTTGTTTCCTGAGTGTGGGTAACTGAACTTAAAAAGGATTAAATCTATAGAGTTTGTTATAGAAACAAATCAAAAAACAAATGGAATAGAATGGCTGAACATAAAATTCAGACTGACCTTTTTGAAATATCATGTAGAAGGGTTATACTAAGTTCAACAGAAATTACTAAATAATTAACAGATCAAAACTTTGCAGCTTTCCAAATGAATGACCTCAGGACTTGAGGATTAACTTTGTTGTACACGCTTCTCCTTGGATACATCTTTGTTGTCAACATTCTGTTCTATTGCGCTTGTCTTGGGTGTTAAGAATGACTTCCAGTGCATTTGAATGGTAGGAAATCTGTTCCATGCCACATTTTGCACAAAGTTGGTGAGTTTGGAGCCTTTTGGCCATCTTGATAAAAAGGAATTGGAAGTACAGCCTAAATGCTTTTTTAAAAGGTACTTACTTAGCATATGTTCTTCATCCATTACATTCTTGCAAAATTAGCTTTGAAAATGGTATTTGATATGAAACACTGATAAATGTCCATTGCTTGGATCAACGAGAATGAATAAATGGACTCCATTCGCAGGAGCTGTCTCAGGGCACCAGATGCTCTGTTTCACACTGACTTTATATAAGGTGCATATTTTTGAAGAATTTCCATTAAACTTAGCTCTCTTTTCTTCATTTTGTATAGGGTAGGAAGACAGAGAATTACAGCAGTTTTTCCCCCTTCCCAAAACCTATTCAGAAGTACAATGGATCATAATTCCTTCAGGCTTGTGTGTCTGCATTAAAGATGTTACTGTATGGGACCTGGTCTTTGTGGGAGATAACTGCTGCACAAACATCATGTGTGCTTTCAGCAATGAAGCAGTATTGAGATCAGAGTATCAAGGAGCAGAGAAAGTAACAAAACCCGAAGTTTCATGTCCATAGGTTTTCTCTAGAAGCAGAAAGAGGCTTCAGCTTGGGGTTGTTTTGAACAGAAACACATCTGCAGGTGCTCTAAGCCTTGCCCCAGAGGAGGGTGTCTGTCTCCCCCGACTTAAAAAGAAAGATTTAGGCTGCAGGCGTCATGTTTCACTTCAATTGAAGTGAATTTACTAAATTCTAAGTGACTTGTAGGATCTAGGGAGGATCCTGCTTTCCCCAACAGGAAAGGAAACAGTGAAGACCATCCCCATAGACTGGGACATCCCTGTAGACACTTGCTAATAAAAAGAAGTGGTTCTGGGACTTCACCATGTAAAGCTGGGATTATGGCCATCAGATTCAGTCTTCTAAATGCATTTGACAAAGCAGCAACTAACAGAGAAGACAAATTCAGCATTTTAAAGCACGTCTGCTCAAGTCTGCAGCAGGTGCCTTCTGCTAATTTCTGCTTTTATGCTTCCTTTCACAGTAGTTCCTATACCTTAGGGTAGCTGAAGTGGACAGCTGAGCTCTGGTAGTGTCAGCAGTGCTTAGGGAACAGTGCAAGTATGTAAATGAGTGCCTAAGATGATGTCTAAGGAATGTGGAGCATCAGAAGTCAATCAGTAGTATTTCTGACAAACTGCTTGTCAAACTACACATGAAGACACAATGTATGCCCTAGTTCTGTGGCAGTAGCACAACAGCTATGTAGTGAAATGTGGTTTGAATTGAATTATTTCATTTATTGGGACCATGTACACACCTGACTGAACACACAGAGCTGTTTCCCAGAAGGTTTGAGGGTTTGAAGTGCTTATAGTATCGAAGTAACCTGTTTCAAGCACACTTCAGATAGCAGAATTAATTTGCTTCAGATAGCAAATAATAAAAATGGGAAATGGTGGAAAATATTTTCTGTTAAGATTTATGTTATAATCTGTGGTAGACTCCTATAGGAATCTTCCCAGTTTCCTGTATGCAACTACTTATACTTTTTAAAGTCACAACAGAAGGAACTTTACATGAAGTTTTAAGTTACAACAATGAAGTGGAATGTCATTATTTTGGATGGCTTTTCAAGTTTTGGAGTTTCTGTTTCTTGGGAGATGTGACAGGAGGAGTAGGGATGTGATGGTTGAACCTGTTCAGTAGACATCAAGAGTTGCTGCTGAAACAGTATTTCATGAAGCAATTTCCATGTTTTCCTTAATTGGTGACAAAAATACTGCTGTTTATACTAAACACTCTCAAAATAATTTTCTATAGATATAGTTTGCTTAGTATATGTATATTATATTTCAGTACAAAAAATGCAGGAGGGTTATTAGCTATTGCAGGGAGAGTCAAAACATCAGAAGTTCTGTATTAGCAGAAATAAATGTGAATGATTTCTTTGTACAGGTATGATGATGCTATCCAGTTATACGACAGAATTTTACAGGAAGATTCAACTAATACAGTAAGTTTAAAAGATAATTCTAAACTGCACTGATGTGTTGTTTGAGATTGTGACTATATTTTCTGTTTCAGTGTTGGAAAATGTATCTGTATTGCTGTATTTGTTTCCTTTAGTTTTCTGTTAAAATAACCAATGTTACCATTTCATGATGGGAAGATTGATCTAATACCTTCTTAAACACTGACTTTAGGAGACAGATTATAACTAGTGGTCTTTGCAGAGATCTTAGTAGTGTTTAGAGCTGGGCCTTTCAACTCTTTCATTTCCCAGAATATAGAGTATTTACAAGACTAATATAGCCTGTCATGTCTTCTGTGCTTCTGTGCGTAATCTTACTTAAGGATTAACTATTAATACAGTCAGGTAGTGCTTGTATAGCAGTTATTTTGATTCGTGTCTGGGACATTTTACTAGCTCTTGAATCAAAATGCATAAAGCATGCCAATTGTATAAAACAAAATGTGAGACAGACTGTACTGTTCTTCTAAGCATTTTTTGAATACTGTTTGTAAAAGCCACTGTGAGCTATTAGCTGCCAAAATAGAAGTCTAGAGAAACTCGTAGCAATATATTTTCATTGATGTTTTTTCCCTCAAGGATAAAACTTGAATTATGAAAAAACTATGGAGTTTCAGATTTTTATAATATAGATATTTACTGGAAAATAAAAAAAATATTATTAATCATTGAGGGTGTGTTACTTGGTTTTGAGGAGCTGTCTGTTGGGTAAACTTCTGGGTAAATCTAATACTTGGGCTATTTCAGATGTTTTGGCAATCTCATGTTAATCTTCCTAGGTGTCTGTTGAACCTCTACCTTTCCTTGGTCAGCTTATTTTATGTGCTTTGCTATTCAGGAGGGGAAAATCCACAGAAACATTTTAAGCACTTGTACAAGAGTAATAGGCTGGAGTCTGTCTGTTAGCAGTGCTAGAACTCACAGATTTTGTGCAAGGGTGAAAGGAACTACTTCAGTTCTTCACTGTTCTTTTTCACTCTCCCTGAAATAGTAGAGCTCAGTAAGTTTTGAGCACAAGATGCATAGGTGTCCATAGTAAATGGTGAATTTTATCACTGCATGGCCCAGAGAGTTTGACATGAAATCTTCAGAGTTGTGTTGGACCAACGTGGAACCCATTTGCAGTGAAATCACAGAATGGGTCACCTTGGTACATGTTTTATGACCTTTTGCTGACACCAGTGGAAAATGGAGCACCATATTACAGTGACTTTTATGGACCATAGATGTTTGAAGTATACATTTTTGGCAGTTTTACTTTTTGCTCATCTCAACATGGGTAACATCATCTGAGATTTTTGTTGGATGGCATTACAAAACAAAATTATATTTAAATAAGTAAAATGCATGATTGTTCCTTTATTTGAATTTTCTCCATAACCAAATCATAAAGATCCATAAACTTGTAATATTTAGAAGCAGATGTTGTAAATATTAGAACAGTTGTGTGGTTGAAGTTCTTAATTCTAATAATAGAATTGGAGAATGTTAAATGCAAAGGAAAGTTCCTTGCTATATGACTAGAATTGGTTGGGAAACGCTTGCATGCCAAGAGTGAAAGTTAAGTAAAAAGTTTTGGTAAGTTGTCATGTGTAGATTTCTTTGTGTCATTTACCTGTTAATTATTTCCATGCGCACATGTGGCTGGTGTACAAAAATAAATATTTCAAGATTTTACAAAAGCAACTGTTGCTGAGTTTGTCTTGACATTCACCTAACTTCATAGAAATTTCTTCTGGTCTGCTGACACATGGAGTTGCTTATATGCGTTAAATGTTTTGGCAAGTGCTTTAAGTGAAATGTAGACATTTGTTCACACAAATCATGTAAAAATCATAGCTTGCATTGACTGATCAAAAGGTAGCATATTTCCAAAAAATTACTTCTTTTAGACGCATAGCAGAATTTTCCATTATAAAAAGTAATGTTTGAACTCAAATTATGCAATGGACATTTACACTTTCATGTGAAATTTTGTTGCTGAAATTACATTAACAGTAATTACTTAATTTCTTAGGATAGAATTCAAAATAGTCTTTATTTTTTTAAAATTGGATCATCTCTAAGTTTTCTCTCATTCTGCACTTACTTTCTGAAAAGGATGACTCATTTGACAATGGAACAGTGTTAATGTCACCTCAGAGATTTTATTTCATTTTTCAAAGCATGTAGATGTTGAGTCATAGTCTCTTTTCTAAAGACTTTAATGAATGAAATGTGACTCTTGTGAAATGCATAGCTTGCATACATTTCAGTAGGGTGAGAATTAGAATCTTTTCCATTCTTGTCTGTTTTGGTTGAAATGATGGCGTGTTAGAGGTCAAGCTGACAGATTCCTCTTACTAAGGCTGCGTATTATATTCTATCATAGGACTCTTTTATTAATTAAAATTTCATGTGGTGTCCAATTGAAAATGTTTATAGTGATGCAGAACATTGACTGATTTGTTTGTAGATCTTCAGATAAAATGCTTATTCTGTTTCTCAGAACAAAATAAAAGAGAGTTATTGGTTTTTTTAGTAGTGTTGGTAGAAAGGGTTTTTTTGTTTGTTTTTCCTCTTTATGTATTTCATTGAGAAATCCTTATCCTACTCTGCTTTGGAGGAAAACCTTTTAGTTAGCTAAATATTTTTAATCAGTTGGGCTCTTTTTGAGGTGGTCTGTTCAGCAGAGCAGAGAATAGATGAGAAAGGAAATTGGTTTCATGTATTCAAGACTTAGATTGGAGGCTAACCTGCTCCTGTCGACCTATTACACCTGCAGTTTCTCTTGATTATTCAGCTCAACCATCAAGAAGATTGCAGAGCACTTGGTCAACACCAGGGGAAAATGAGGAAATGAGATAAGGCACAAAGTTCTACCTTAATTCTAATCCGTAGAATCTGGAGTCTTTATTAGGATAATTCTTCAGCTGTTTTTCTTGACACTTTTTCAACCAAGCTTTTCATGCAAGTCACTCTGTCTGCTTCCTTAGCTTAGAACATAGTGGATAGTCTCATTACCATCATGGATTTAGTAATATAATTGTGTGAATGAAGAATTTAAAATTTTTGTAGTAAGGCAGTGTTCTCATCAACTCTATTGTTTATAGGAGCGGGCAGGAACAAGTGTAAGCTTATGGTCACATGCCGTTACCCTTTATCTTATTATTTTGAGATTCTTTTTGTAGATGAGCTGGACATATTTCAGAAGAGGCAGAGAGGCAGAGGAGGTGGTTGAAGACCTCTGGAAATCCAGAATACTGGAAGGATTCAGAGCAGTATCTTAGTACTTAGTGTCGTGTAAATAGAAAGCAGTTATATACCATGAATATCTGAGTGCATCTCTTTCTGTGACTGTGCATTACTGCCATCTAGACTGTCTAGGTAACCTCTCTTTCCCTACCTCCTTGTCTCCACTAAACAAGATGAGAATAATGAGCACTGAATTTGAGCACTGGATATCTGTTTATCATCTGAACTGTGATATTCCTTAAAACTGCTGCAGTAGCTGTGAATTCATTTTTAACAGGGACTTCCTGTGAAGATCTTGCAGCTTTGTACATTTATCTACAGCTTGCTCTGAGTTGCAAAACGGAAAACTGCTCACCAAATGAAACATCTACTAATGTGCTGAATTTTCTGAAGTGTGGCGTGTGTTTCCTTAAATATATTGCTCACACTGCCAGGAAAGACAGAACTAGACCTGAACATAGGTGTGTACAGGGATAGTTTTAAAGGGAGTTGGAAAAGATAGCTTGGCACTGACTAACACAGGATGGAGTTGGTGAGAGTTGTGAAGAATGGCTGCTGCTACTTCAGTTAGTTCCCACTGAGGGCTTATGGGGAAGTTGGGCGTGCACTATGTGGTCCTAAAAAAATTGAATTTCTGCTTTTGACAGAGCATCATTTACCATTGCAGGGTAAATCTTTTTTTGCCTCATGTTCACTCATGATTGGTGAAGTGAGTGAGCAGAGTGCATTCCAGCATTTGTCCCATGTTTTGTGTGTGTAGCTGATGGAGATTTTGTCTCTTGAAATTAAGTATTTGAGAACAGAAGAGCAGCTGTACTGCAGTTGTGGCAAAAGTCTATTTTACTTGTCCTGGGTCTGACTTTGACTTGTTGCAGATACCAGAAGCGTATAAGAGCAGGGCAATGACAGTATGCTGTCGTATGTTCTGCCAGTTTCTATTCATCTTCATGTTGCAGTTTTCCTGTGCCAGAAGTGTTAACTCTGTTTTTAATAGCTTTTCATGAAATTTCTGCATAGATGTATTTTTAAACTTGCTCAAATTTGCCATGCCTACATCTACAACATAATTGAGAAATTAAATGTAATTTTTTAATGGATTGTGTAAATCTCCCATTTGTGGTTTTTATTCCATTCCCACACCTTCAATCTAACAATTTTATTTAATGCCTCTGAATTTGCCTGTTACTGTCAGCAGTTGTTTTCACTTTATTAATACTCATGACTTTAGGGATTTTTTGCACTTTTCTTCCCTCTAAGCTAAGAAGTCCTAATATGGAGTTGTTCTTGTTGCCATTCTGTGCCTCAAAACTCTGCTACTGTTCTCTGTGTCATTTCTGTGGTTTTTCCTATATTTGGGTGAGAAATGAGAGGACTGAATGGCAGTCAGTATTAAAAATGCAGGAGCATTATGGACTTACAAATAACAAAGTGATGACATGGATGTGTCTCTTCTGTATTCTTTTCTGATCACTCCAATATACACAGTATTTTCAGTTTGAGGTTTTGGGGCAGGGTTTTTTTATCTTTTTAAGATGGTTTCTGAACACTGAATTGATGTTTTATGTAACTGTTTATTGCAAGTCCAGTATTTCCCTCCTAACCAGACAAACTCAGGTTTTTTGTGTACATTAAATTAGTATTGTTCGACCCTATATGCAGCCATTTATGTAGATTAAATTTCACGGTAGTTTTATTGTGCTGGTAAAAGTATTCATTATGATTAATTATTGTGAATGCTATTCTTTGCAGTTATCCTTTGTTCTTTACACTTAAATAAGTTCTTACCAACATTTAACTTTACATCACTATTAATTCCCTTGTTAGATCTCTTATCAAGAGTGCTGAGCAGTAGTTTTTAATACAGGTGATTCTGGGATTCTCAGTGACGAGAACTCTTTTCTCTCTTTTATATCTTTTGACTTACTTATTTATCCATGTGAAGACTTTCCCTTGTTAGGCTGTGGTAACTCTAGTTTCCTTCAGAGAGTTCAACTTCGAGGTGATACATCTTGTTGAAATTATATTTTAAGTCAAAGATGACTTTTACATGGATCTTTATTCATCTACAGTTAAGGACTCCTTGAAGAACTCCACTAGATAAGGGAAGCCTTACTTTTCTCTGTGTAAACTGTTCTTACTTTTTGTTGGTGTGTAACATTTTTCATGTTTGCTAATTCCAGGCTTTAGCTTTTCAGCCTGTACAGCTCCTACCAACATGCTCTGTGCTGATGTTAGACTTTATAGGTTGTTTATTGGATACAAAAAGTTATGTTTTGCTTTGAGGTTATCCCTAAAAGTGCAGCTTCAACCCAGTAGCTCTGTGCCTGCAAAGGTTTGCAAGATTTAACTGTCTTGCATGACTAACTTTGAAAAAAGTCTGGATTCTGGTAGGAATAAATTTGTTATTGTGGTTGTTTTTGATTATGTGCTGGTTTTGATAATGTGCTTTTTTGACATCTGTGTAATTTTTCCCTGTAGCTCAGTTGAAGCTGTTTACACTTCTGTTTTGATTTGCATATTACAATTTGAAGGAAAATGTTTCCAGTGGATCAAATTCTTAGACCAAATACACATTTTCTAAAATGTTAAAAGAAAAAATTCTTTTTAAAGTGAAGAATTTTTTCTTTTAACATGTTAAATCATGTAGTAGTTATACAGATAAGAAATTCTTTCTTTCCTAGGGGTCTCAATTGCTGACAATTCTCTTACTAATACTTTCTTTAGAGCCATGAAATTTAGAACAATGTTAGACTCTCTCTTGGTATGTTTTACTAATGAAATGCAGAAGTTGATAAATGTTCAAGTCCTCACTTCATTTTGAGTCTACTTAATGCTAATTAAAAAGAATCATGACAAATGGAGGATTAGTTCTTATGCCAGATTGGGGATTACTAGTCTTTAAAAGAAATACCTTAGAAAGGTTCACTCTTTAATAAATTTGTACATACTGAAGTAGCTTACTCCATATGATACTGATTCTTTAAGTATTTCTTTAAGATGCATATATCTTTCCATAAAGAATTATGGATTTACAGAATTAGCCAATAACTATTCTAGTGTTTTGCTTTAAACTCTGGAAAATTGAGGGGGAAATCTGTGTCATAGTATCTGCGCGGTCAAATTCTGCAGATCTTGTTACAGCACTGGAGGTTTTGCCTTCTCCTTTTTACTTAAGGTGGAAGGAGAAAGAAGATTGAGTTAATTTGAGTTAATTAGTTGAGACTTATTCTAAGAGGTCTTACTGTTGTGATGTGAAGAACTGAAATGGACCACTTGAACGCTATTTTAAAAATTTTTATCAATGTAATTGTTTGTGACTATTTTAGTAGGCTTCTTAGACTTCAAAATAATTTCAGGTCCCTGAATTTAAAAAATAATTTCTCAAGAATATTCTTGGTGGACTTGAAATTAATGATTGAACAAATTTGTACTCTCCATTTTGCAGTTTTTAGTATCTTGCAATAGGTCCCCTAAAAATAAGTTTGTGTTTTGAGATGTGAGGTTTTTGGTAAAGAGGGCCTTTAACACAGTAGAATATGAAATTGCCTGGTTTTCTTTTATCAGCTGGTTGGAAGGCAGGTAATAAATAGGAAATAAGGTATAAATGCTAGGTAAAGCTTCTGAAGAATTGGTATGAGTCTGGCTTTACTTAACAAATAAGTATTTTTGTATGCTAAAGTGGTTATTAGTGTTGGCAGTGGTTCTGTGCAGTAAAGCATTTTGTTTAATTTTTATGGGAATGAATAAAAATTGATGCTGTGAGTGTAAATTGCCATTACTTATGCAGTTGTCCTCAGGATTCTCAGGAAACTGTGTGAGCTCCAGCTCACAGAGCAACACTTAAACTGACTCACACAGTGAGCTCAGGAGCAATATAAATGAGAACAAGAATTAGAAGTTTACAGCACACAAACTGTGGTCCATGTTTTGTTTGTAATGCAGGCCTTTTTGTATATATTTTTCTAAATGTACTGACTGCTGGAATTATTGAATTTTATTTTTATTTAAAAACTGATAGACTTCGCGTTTGAAAGAAACTAGGAATAGGAACAGATAGAAGAGTAGTTTGTGAATACCATAAAAAGCAACAGTAGTTTGTTTTCATGTCTTCATTTTTTCACCTGTCATATCAATCCTGTGGATCGCTGAAAACCTCTTTGCATATCTCTTGGCTTTATGACTTTATTCATGTAATGGAAAAAGTTGGAATCTGCGTTAAAAAAAACTCTGCATCCTCACTGAATTCTTTCCAGTGCTTTTAAAAAGACTTTCAGATATTCTGTGCTACTGGACAATATTTTGTTCTTCCTCAGGATGTTAGCACTGTTTTGAGTGGCTGAGCCTCTCTTTTGTAAACTTGGAGTTCTGTGTAAATAAACTCATCTCCCAGCATTTTGAGGGTGAAGAGAATGCAGATTTCAAGCCCAGATGTTGCTATATTTTTGGTGATGAGGAAGGTCGACAACAAAGTTGTAAAAGTGTAATTTTGAATAAATTTCTTAGGATTTGATGCAGCAGGAAGATTCTGTCAGATGTGAATGTAACTAATTTAATTCCTAAGTGCTACCGCCAGAATATGTTAATTGTGTCTAATGCTTTTGTCCTTGTTATTTGATTGCATTAGATTACATGCTTGCTATAGGTAAACATCAGTTTATATTTGTGACTAGAAATAGTTGTAGCTTTTCATAAATTAATGTCTTGAGGCTCCTGTGATTTATGTTACTTGTGAGTGCTGTGGTTAAGAAATAAAGCAGCTATGGAAAAAATCTGTTTCCAGACTCTCTTGGAGGACTGACTTGGATGCAATTGAAGAAGTTGCATTAGAAACAGAGAGGAGGGTGACTTACGTAGACTGTTCCTGTTTGCCATTGCAAATTAAGTTTTCATATGCATTGATTGATTTTACATATTTAGTAGATTATTTTAGTTCTCAAGGGTTGACTTTAATCAGGCCCTTGATTTCTTTAAATTTTGAAAATAACTGAGTTGTTAATCCAAGAGCTACATTTAAAAAGCTACATTTATAAAGTCAATAGTCTGTTACCTGCAAAAACCCTTCTGTCTTCCTAGGCTGTAATTGCTTGATGCATTCCTTTGGCTGTGTACATTGTTATCCTCACTTCTCCTCTTTTCATGTTTCAGGCTCAGTGGGCTGTGTATAATGTCAGCTTTGGGTAGTGGGTTAACACTGCCCTGGTGTTCCCACCATAGAAGGGGGTGACCTGCTTTACAATTGCTTTGAGAACTCCATAAAATATGACAGCAAACAATGGTTTGGTTGAGGTTTTGTTGGTTGTTATTTTGTGGTGTTATTTTGTTTTGCTTGTTATAGCAGCATGATAAACGTGGGATTATTCTTTTTGAATTTAAAGAAAATAAGTTTAATTATGCTGTTATCTTTATTTGTAGAAAAGCAAAAATAAAATAGAGAGCGTGTTATTGTTACAGTAATAAATTTGTCAGCAGTTAAAATTTCCTGTTATGGCTTTTAGCCAGATGTCTCCCAGTAAAAATAGAATGATGTATGTAACTTCACAGGTTGCAGTTTGACAAAGAGGCAGTGGAAACCATACTAGTTGTGTTCTAATTTGGCCTCTGATTAGTCTTCTCTCTGTCTGTGTCTTACATTTAGTCAGAAGGGTGAAATGTTTTTTTCATCACTTGAGTTGTTTTCTCTGAATTTCCATTGAATACTTATCTGTGAGGGAGATAAAGGGAATGAATTAAAAGGAAATTAATTAAATGTTAAAAGCATTTTTAGCTTTTCTGTTTTGGTGCTTGAACTAATTTACCACTCTCTTGGAAGTAATTTATTTGCTCATAATGGATTAAAGGATAAAAAATTGTTTAGGAGAGTAGTTATGTTTAAAATGCTGTAAATATACAAGAATCTTGTAGGGTACATGTGACTGTGAACTTAGGGTACATCATGAAGAAAGTTATTTCAGAGCTATCTGAAATTCATTAAATTGTTCAATGTTTTGTTGAAGAGTTGTTCTATCAAGGCTTCTGAAAGATGATACCCAACTATATAAACTCTTTAGAAGATATGAAATAGAATGAGAGCTATGAAGGGGATAAACAGTGGGATTTAATTATCAGAGAAGTGTGCTTTATGTTTTTTGTCACTAATATTATCTCATGGAGAAGTGGCAAACAAGAGGGTGTGTGTGCATCTTGGTATCACGGACACCAGACTGTGTTGTCTCATGTCTGACCACAGTAGTTGTGGTCACCCAAGAGCACAGGGATTAGAGGCAAGGAAGGAGGCTGATGGCATTCCTTTTTTGAGTTATGTTTTGCTGGAATTGTGTTTTCCTTCCATTTGGTCAGATTTCTGATCTGATGACTTTCAGGCTGGCTGAGGTGTACTGTTTGCTCTCAGCTGGGAAGATTTCTTTGTTTTGAATCACACCTCAGGTGTATGTTGATATTCAGTTGGTTTGAGCATGGTCCTAGTAACATCAAGGTCACAGGTTCAATCTCTGTAAGGACCATTCTCTTAAGAGCTGAACTCAATAAGATCCTTGTGAGTCCTGAAAATTGTAACCAGCATCATTCAGAAGCCAGAATATTGGATTAAAGTACAGAATAATGAGCTATTGCAATCCTCTATATCTTTCCTCCTTCTGGTCTCTGACAACTTTCATGGACTTCAAAATTTAAATATATTAAAATTCTTATAACTCATTTTTATGTTGTTTAAGTTGAATTACATTTTCTATCCACCTCTCAAAGTACTGCTCATTTTTTGGCATTGAAATAGAGATTTTGTATTCCCTTTACATTGCAGAGCCTACTTTGTGCTCCAAGAATGATGAGAGACTTGTTTAGGGAATTGATGTGTATTTAGCATTAGTTAAAGGTGCCATTCAGCACTTCAACAAGAATATTTTATAGTGGCTGAAAGCCACACTTACACAGGGACAACCAAGATGCATCTGTGGCATTCTCTAAGACTCAGTCACCATTTCTTCTCTACAGTCCTAGATCTTGTGAATGACAAGGTGGGGGTAGTTGGAAAGGCTGAAGATTAGCATCCCCTGCTGTTTTGTAATTATCAGAATCTGGACAGTCATTTATTTGAATGAAATAATGCATACAGTTTGTGCCTCCAAAGAAAAGCATACATAATGTGATTGTAAGAAGAGGTTTTCAGTCTCTCAGTGGGATGTGATAGGGTATGTTTATAAACCTCAACCTAGCAGTGTCTCTGCAGTGGAATTCCACTGGTATTGAGATAATAATTTGCACAGTCAAATTACTTTCCTTACAAAAACCCAGGGAATTATGAGGCCTAATCCTTTATTAATGTCAACCCATAGGCAGCAAGAAAGCGTAAGATTGCCATTCGAAAAGCCCAGGGGAAAAATCTCGAGGCCATCCGAGAGCTGAATGAGTATCTGGAACAGTGAGTGTCTCTTACAAGAATACGGATTGTGTTTTGCTATTCTGATAAATCTTTTTAATTAAAGTGGAATTTGCATTTAATTTACGCTTTTGCTTCAGTGCTAGTCGTTTACAGAATCCCTTGCACATTCTTTCTTTTTTTCCTTTTTCCCTCTCTTGTATTCTCTATACAGATTTGTTGGTGACCAAGAAGCTTGGCATGAACTTGCAGAACTTTACATCAATGAACATGAGTAAGTTGTTTGCTAAGTCTGCATAAAAAATGTTAATTTGAAACCCACTCTGTGTAGGTCAAAAACCACAGTGATTTTTTTTAAGGACTAATGTTACAAAGTATGCTGTCTCATTTCCAATATACTAGGCCTCAACTGGAAATAATTACCAAGCTTATTTGGCTACCAAATACTTTAAAAAGGCATTTGTTTGTCAAACAAAAGGAGTTTACTTAATTACCTGTATGTTTCAGTAGTTCTTAAAAATCTGGTATTTAAAAGAAGTGGTTTGAGTGCAGCAGTGAACAGCACATTCTTCCCATCATTTTTTGTTCATGTTATGTATTGTACTTGTTAGAGATGTTAAATTCTCTACTTCTAAAATCAGTTGATCACAGCAACCGATATTCCCATTTTCTTTTAGCCTACCTCTCCCAGAACTTTTAGTAACCTTTTAAAAAAAGCCCACAAAGCAAAACATGGATCCAGAGTTGGAGGCATCTGGTCGCCTGGGTACAAAACCCAATGCGATCAAGAATGCAGAATGTTGTAGTAACTTGCTTATTGGATATTTAATGTTTTTGTTAGCTTTTTTTATTGCTGTAGTGACAGGAGGAAATCCCAGTGTGAGAGGATTAGCTCCAAAGCCTTAGTGCAAGTTTTCTAATATAACAGCATTAATTCAAACCTCTGCCAAAAGGCGTATCTTTTTTTCCCCTCTTTCTTTGGTTCTTCAGGCCAGCCTGAATTATATCACATTGTTTCCTTCTTTCCTTTTAAGAGGGTAGTAAAAGAATCAAATTGTCAAGGAAGAAATAGCCATTCTCACCATGAAGAAAAAATTGTTCCCCAATCACCTCTCCTTGCACCCCATTGTCAAAGAAAATAGTTATTAAACTCTTTTAAATGATGACTTCAGGAATAAACTAGAATTTTGATACCCACACTTCCATTTGTTTAGGGAAATCTACCAGTCACTTTTCCAAGAAAATAGCTATTTAAAAAAAATTGGCTGGAAAGATATTTAAGCTTGTCAAATCTGTCAGTACGAAAGTGAATAATAGAGTGGTTCAAACATACGTATTCCATTATTGGGTTGGGTTTTTTTGCTATAATCTTTATTATGAAATTGTGCAATAAAACCCGAGAAAGAAATTGCTTTTGCTTGTATTTGTTTTGGTCTGTAATTCCAATAAAAAGCAATATGTAGAACTTCAGTTCATGGAAAGAAGTCATTGTCCTCACTATACTTTCATAAGTATCATTATTATTATTTTGATAATAGGGAAAAATCAGGCTCTCGGCTAAAAGCAACTAAAAGTTAAGTTTTAAAAAAGTAGGCACTTCATCAGTTTGTATGTTTTATCAGGGTCACAGGGCTTGTGAAATCACCATGCTCTCATTTTTGTTCATAAACACACCTATTTTGTTCATAAACCTTGTAGATGTACAAGGTTTACACAGTCCTCAGGTCTACCTTGTTCTGCAATGAGGAGTCTGGCTGCTGCTTTTGGAGAATGAGGTGGCTGCCTTTTTATCTCCAGATTAATAAATTATACAGATACATGACAATCTTAGCATGCACTGGAGAAAACCACAGCATATTTATTTTAAGATACAAGATTTTACAGATAATATGGCTTAATATGGTCTCATAATTGTTAAATTGCTTTTACTGCAATATTAAATATCTACCCACACTGTAATTATAAACCTTGTATCTCTGAATTTTGGAATCCTGTGACATAAACTTTGCAATAATGCTATCACATATCACTAAATGATGCAAATTCTGCAGATAGTTCTTATTTGAAAGATTACAAA
Organism: Camarhynchus parvulus; assembly: GCF_901933205.1. Taxonomy (NCBI): domain Eukaryota; kingdom Metazoa; phylum Chordata; class Aves; order Passeriformes; family Thraupidae; genus Camarhynchus; species Camarhynchus parvulus. Next base: position 134,022,491 of record NC_044572.1, read on the forward strand.
GCTAAGATTCTGTTCAATAAACCTGCATTTTGAGCTTGACTTCTTAATACTTTCTGAAAGTTTTCACTAAGAAGCTCAAGGACTAGCCTTCTCAAATGATAAGGATTTGCCCATTTGGAGAGGTCTGATACTATTTTCATACATAGATTTGGGCTGTTTGAATTTTAGAACTGTTCTTCGTATGTTGGTTTTTCTGTCTCAGTTCTGTGTGTGGTTGACTGTTGACAGATAAAGGTAATTGACAGTGTAAATGCTGTGATCAGTAGCTGCATTTATGACTCCTCAGGTGGTTGAATTTTCTTAGGAAAAAAAGGAATTATTTTGTAGTTTCAGTTCAGTGTTTTACAGTACCTAATACCTGTTTGTACTCATCACTCCTGCTGATAAGAAATGGCACTTACTAATAAGAGATTAGTATATTAAATGCTTTTCATGAGCTGTTCCAGTTATACCTAGACCATTAGATTTTGTGTATTTTCCCCCTGTCTATGATATAAAAAAAAGTAACTTGGTTCTAAACTTTATTTTAAAATGAAGCATTTTAATTAATTGTGAATCATGTGATTTTATGAGGGGAAAAGTAAGCTTGTATTGTGCTGTAAAAAAACTGAAGCAAAGATCTGTGTACTTGTTTCTCATTTTATCACTGTTTTTTGTATTCCACAGCTATGCAAAGGCAGCCTTCTGCTTAGAGGAGCTTATGATGACTAATCCACACAACCACTTATATTGTCAACAATATGCTGAAGTAGGTATTTCAGAAAAATCAGTTACTTCTGATTACATTTTCTGGTTTTATGTTAGAGAAGTGGTGAAAATGGTTTCTTTAATTTTTCCCTAGGAGATTTTAAGAGTTCACAAAGAATGCTAACATCTCACAGAACTGAACATGTTCTGAAAACTGTGTTTTCATACTCAGTGACTCAGTCACAGTGTGACTAAGCTAAATATAACAGGGGAGGAATTATTCAAGATAAAAGCTAATTTTAAATGAACTCTTCTTATTGAAGTTTTTATGCACTTTTCAAAATAAGTGCTTGAGAAGCTAAACTTTTCTACAACAATGCTGCCTAGGAGGTTATGATACATTGCCTGTTACTATGGACTCAGATCTTGGAATCCACATACTAAATTCTGCCTGAAGGAGCTCTGGTGGAAGAGAGGTAAAAGTTAGAGGTAAAGTTAGAAGTCTAAGCTCAAGGTTTTAGCCATTTCAATTTGTCTTTTTTTTCCAGATTATTTTTTCCCCTAAATTATACTGTTAACCGCTTAGAATAGGTTTAATTTGTTTAGTTAACGTGGGTTAAATTCAGTTGACATTAAAACTTGAAAGCCTAAGTAGCTTTCTCATAGAAAGACTTTGAAGCATATCTTCTGGTATTTATCCCTCTTTCTGTTGATCTAATATCTGGAAAAATGAATAGAAAAACAACGGAGTAATCCTCTAACCTTTGTGTGCTATTTTGAATACTTAATGAAAGGCATTGTGTTGTTTTGTGAACTGTTTTCATGCCTGCTGAAGGAAAATAGCGTCAGTATGGATTTCTAGTAGTCAGAATTTGGATTTAAAGTTTGTGCTACTTTTCATAAGAGACAGTCCCAAGCTTTCAAGTATTTATAGGTGAAAAATAATAACTTTTTAATCTTGTAGCAATGCATTAATGAAATTAATGCTGGGGTTTTTTCTCTTATAGTTAAATATTTTTAAATGTATACATTGTGAAGAGCTTGGATTTCTCCCAGGCCAGTATTTGGCTTTTGATAGAACTCACCTGATTTGAAATGTCATGTGAAACAAACTTGGAGTGAATTTTTGTAATATCATTGCTTCAAAGTGATTGCCTGAGGTATGAATGGCATGCAAGTTTCAGGCGTTTACCATTTTTACAGGTTAAATATACTCAGGGGGGGCTTGAAAACCTTGAGCTGTCAAGAAAGTATTTTGCACAAGCACTGAAGCTTAACAACAGAAATATGAGAGCTCTATTTGGACTTTACATGGTAAGCATAATTATGTATTTTCCATGTTATCATTCTGAATATGTTTATGCATGTATATTATCCTTTGCCATTTGCTGTTTTCCCCCTGATTTTTAACTTAATAGTTCAGATTATTAACAGCATTTTAAAATATGGGGTATTTTTCATACCTTTGGAGTATGGATTATTTTGTGCTAGTAACTACTCCTTGCTGAAGTGCTCTTAACCTTTAAGTCTTGCCTGTATTTTCAAAAGAATTATCGTTATTGGCACGGGAAGGTGACTTCTTGAAAAAGGATTTAAAGTCATGCATCTTCTCTAGAAGATGATGAATTGCTGAAAAACATCAGCACAGCAACAGTGGATTTATTTATATAAGTAAAAAACTTTGTTTGGTTCTTAAGTAATATTTTTTATTCTTTCAGGTGAGGGTGAGCATATTTTATGTAGAGTCTTATCTGCTTTTAAAGTGTGTTTTCTGATGCTACAGGGGAAAATGTCTTGTTTTTAATGGCAACTTGGACATACAAGTGATGTATTTTATATTGTCTCTGGTAAAAAAATTGAATGTGGAAAACTAATTCATAACTCTCACTTTAGGAGAAGGAAATTGGATTAGCTGATCATGTCCAGGTTTGGTTCTTAACTCAGTACAGAACTGAATTGAAGTCTAATGTAGTTTTAAATAGAGCAAACAATAGTTTAAAAAGTCTAGCTGATTCTTATCTGGATACTGTTTGCTGGTAACTTTTAATCTTTTTTTTTGTCTTTTTCCATTATCACTGTACATGGACTGTAAGGATGCTCAGTGTTCTCAGCTTATTTCATGCACATAAATTTTATAATTACACTGGGTTTTGTTTTTATTTTATTGTATTCCTAGTCTGCCAGTCATATTGCTTCCAATCCAAAAGCAAGTGCAAAAATGAAAAAGGATAATATGAAATATGCCAGCTGGGCAGCAAACCAAATAAACAGAGCATACCAGGTTAGTACTTCATTGCTTTATGATGCTCTTAACTTGCTCTATAGTTCTTTTCTGCACTTTTATCAGCTGCTTTTCAAGAGGTTAAATATGGCATGTAAATCAGCATAATCTGCTTGGGTTTTTTTACATTCTGCTTCTGTCTGATTTCCTGGAAACCTTCATTAATAAAAGGTTAACGTTTCCTGGAAACCTTTATTAATAATTTTACAGTTACTAATTGCTATCATTTGCTTAATGGCTTTAAACATATTTTTCCTACCAGCATTAACTGAATGTACATTTCTGTAATATTGACCTGCAAGACTTGGTTCTACAGCTATTTTGGTAAAACTTGGTATGTCTTAATTCTTAGAGTGACTTTGTTATCCACTTCTGTTTTACTAGAAAACAAAATTCTAGGATTTTTGTTTTCCTTGAGTTTACTCTAACCTTTCAAAATCATATTTAATTGCCTTAATATTTGTGACTGAAGTTGGTTTTGTGTAGTTTTGTAGAGAAATGCTCATTGAGTTGTGAAAATGTAGACTTTGTAGGCCATAATCAAAGCTTGCTGAAGTCATTGGGAGTCTTTCCAACTTTTCAAAAAGTTATGTGTAAACTTTTATATTTCCTGTTGTATTATAAGCCTCTATTTCTTTCTATGAGTGAAAACATGTTTTAGCTCATAGGCTCTGCTGTCTGTGTATCCCAAATATATTATGTCTATTTGATTCTCTTACAGATATTCTTAATGATCTGCCAATCAAAGTTTATATATAAGTAATCCTGGACATCAGCATCATGCTGTCCAATTCTTCCCACAACTTTTTTGTTGAGCAAATGTATTGATATTAAATGCAAAGACTTTGTATACATGTAGCTCTTCTTAATGCCTGCAATATTTCAGTACTGGAACCCAATATTAAATTTTTTTCTTCTTGCTACTATTTCACAGTTAATACTACCAAATGGCCCTTTTACAAGCAGCATCTATTTGGGAATTAAATTATATTTTCCTTTTACAGACAGTGCAGTTTTCTTAATACTTAACTGCATTTCAGTTCCTTGCCAAGCGTGCAGCTTCTTGTGGCTGATGTGTTTTTGATATATTCCAAGTTAGAGATATTTTCCGTTTCTCCTAATTGGCCCTGTAGCTTCTGACTGCACAGTGAAGAGCATTGTATCCCTGGGGACATAATGAAGCATTTTTTAATATGTGCCTAAAGTTTATTTCTCTTCTGCTCTTTAAATCGCTGTGCTTTTCAGTAATAAACCATTTACCTGCTCATGGTGGTAAGGTGTATATGAATTAACTACTTGGTCTGATGTTTCATAAATCAGCGTCTTTTGACTTGAAGTAAGCCTGACATTCCTGTAAGCACAGTGCAGATGGAAAATTCGAGTATTGCAGGACTAAAACCCAAAAAACAACAACAAAAATGCCCCACAAAAACAACAAAACAATCCAAAGAAAAAAAACAAAAACCCTAACACAAATCCAACAAAACAACCAACCGCTTACAAAACCGTTCAAGAATGGAATACACCACGGATTCATAATTGGCAGAGCAAAACAGGTTTTAAAAGATGTGTGAATTTTTAGTGAAAACCAGTATTCCATGCTTTACATCTTAGTAAAATCAACTGCTTAGAGTGGGTTTGCATATGTTTTAAGTAAATATTATGACAGGAGTTCAAAGTACTGGTAGAGACTTGTTAGTACTTTTGGGAGATAGTCCCTTTCAGGGTGCATCAGGGTGGAAATTTAAAACCAGTGAGGGCCGTGGAATGGCCTAGAAGACCTGGAAATAGGCATCTCCTGGTTATAAATATAATGGATGTTTAATTATGACAGTTTCTAGTTAACTGATTCCCATCCAGATAAGCACACGTGTTTGTTTTTGGGGTTTTTTTCCTTCTTTTCTGTCCTCGTGGCTTTCTGTTAACATCATAATGTCTCTAATAAAACACGAATTTATTGGGAGAGCTGTGGTGCTGGGAGCATTTTTAAGTGCAGGGGGTTTAGGGATTTTGGGGGGGATTGTTGGTTTGTTTGTTTTTTTGGGGTGGTTTTTTTTTTGGTTTTGTTTTGTTTTGTTTTAAGTTTCTATTACTGTTTTTGTGGAGTTCTTTTGGATCCTACATTAAGCATTTTTGGTTGTAGCTTACCAGAACAGGCCGTGGCCATGTTAACACAGCTAATGTACATACATTCATGCATATATACACACACACGTGTGTGTATATATATATATATGTGTGTGTGTGTATGTGTATATATATATATGTATGTACACATACATATATAGCCTCCTTTTCTGCTCTTTTTAGCTGTTTGGGATATAAAGTGAAGAACACTGTGTGTGATGAGAATCTTAGGGGATATTCAGCTCTCGAGAAAATGAAAGTGCTGAAGCTCAAGCCAGGATTTGGCAAATAAATGGGGTGAATACCCCCATTCCCCTTCCCAGAAGAACCACCCAGAAGAAGCTCCAGTGAGCACAACTGGGCAGGACATCCCCAGGCCAACCTCCCTGGGTTGTTACAGCACTGCAGAAGCCTTTGGCTACTCCAGTCTCTGTGCCAGAGACTCAGAGCATCCAGCAGCTACAGCCAGGGCTGTTAGGTGATGCAGTAGGTGGCAGTTACCCTATGAGTCAGTGCTGATTTGTTGCTCCCTTGGTGAACTGAGCAGTTGGAAATTGTCACCATTTGGACCTGAGGATGAAACCTTGGTCACTTGTGCCAGGGGAAGCTCTTACAGTGTTCCTGCCTTAGTGGGAGGGTACATCTAGACAGGTTTTAAGCTGGATATTTATATGATCTCTATAAATCCCCCCACTTTCCTTGCATTATCCACCTGTAAAGTGCAGTAAGAGCCTTAACAGCCTGTTGGGTTTGACATTGACTTGTTTTATTGGTTGGACATTCTCGTACTGCTAAATGACATTTTTCTGGTGGCCATGTTCTAGAGAGCAAGATGAATTTAGAATCCTGATTTGGATGTCTATACAAATTATATGAATTTGTGACTTTAAATTCCAAATTATTTATGCAGAAAGTTAGTTTTGAGCAATTGACTTGCAGTGAGATCTTTCCCCATTTCCAGTTTAGATTCGAAATTGAATTACCAGCAGTTTGCTCAGTAATTTTGGAGAACTGCCTTTTTTTTTTTTTCAAATGACTGGCTATAGTTGCTTTCTAATTATTTAATTATTTAAAATTTTATTTTGTATGCAATTTACTTGAAATATTTTTGCTGGTCCCCTTCTTTCAATTTATTCTGTCATTCAAGCACTATACTTTGGCACTTGATTTTTGTTTTTCTTGTGCATTCCTCTAGGAAATCAGAGGAACTTCTTAGTTTGTTGTCATTTAATGAAAGCAGTGTTTGAGTATAGAAAGAAAACCTTACTTCCCCAATGTTGGTTAGACTGTGCAGCACTGTCCTTATGGGAAAACATGGTGATAAAGAATAGTTAAAAATTTGTCTGAAATGCACAGATATTTGACACTTCAGCTAGTTAATATACTTTTTTTGATGTTAAATATGTAACCATCCATGCTGATTAGTACTTCTCATCTGTGTCTAATCTAGGAGAAATGTAAACTTCTTCAGGAAGACCAAAAGGTTTTGTAACTAGGGCTGCTGTATGGAGCTGGAATTCTTGGCTGCTAACACATCCTCTGAAAAAAAAGTCATTACGCTCCAGGCTTCTTAAATTTAATTGACAGGGTGGAAAAAAGACCCAAATAAAATTTAATTTTAATCTTTTATTTCAGAAGCTAGTGAAGTACTTCTTATTCAAAGAATTTGTTTTAAGTTTATTGTTATTATAAGCTTACTTTTGCCTTACGACTGGGAAACTGGATCATTCCATATGTGCAGACCTTGTGAAGAACTTCTGTCTGTCCTAACTGAGGACATGACTCACAGTTACTTTAACACCAAAACAAAGTAAGGCTACCTGGTGCTCTTCAATTAGGTAATTGGTTTAGCATGTCCTGTGGTAGAAGCATTTCAGCAGAGGCAGGCAAGTTTGATTAATGCTCACAAAAATCTTTAATGTGATCCTACTCACAGTAATTTTCCAGATACATGCTTCTTGGGTACATTGCTAAACTCTTCTGTGTTAGCAATCTACATGTTATTTATGGCTGGAGAGAGGTGATTTTGTTACTGACCATTTGGGAAATAGAAAATTAAGTCATGATTTAAGAAATGGATTCCAGCTCAATCAGTGAAATTGCTGTGTAATGGCTGAATAGACAAAATAATTGTTCGTCAGGGCAAATTTGAAGTGATTGCATTTCCAAGTGTGCTTCTGGTTGTTATGACGTAGAGTTTGGTTTTATTTGTTCAGTTTAAACTACATGTCAGTATCATGAAGGCAACTGCTCTTGAAATTACCAAGTAGCATTTTTTTAAACCAATGTCATATGTCAATTTTGCTTCCAGTGTCCATGTAAAGAATAAGTAAAATATTTCTTTATTTTGAAGCTTTTCTCTGCATGCTTTCTGTATGTCTTGCCAAGTAGTTTTTGGCCACAGTATATTTAGGCTTCTGTGCTTTTTATTGAAATTTCTGAATGCTTTGAGTTTGAAATAATTTTTCACTTTAAATCTTTGACTTTTGTTTTTTAAACTTACTTATTGTTGTGAAAGGATTTGGAATTTCCAAGTGCCTGTTTAACGTGGACAAAGAGAGGATATTTTATTCAGTCAGATAAAAGCATAAGTTGCTGCTTTCACCTTGGAGTATCTTAAGAAATCTTGGATTTTCCTCTGAAGTTGACAATTGCATGTCACTTTGGAAACTGCACACCCTGAAGAATGGGTTTATATATGCTACTAGAATCAAAACCTGGTACACCAGTTAATGACCTCGAAATATAAAACATGAAAATGCAGTGTTTTCAGTACATCCCTAAGCTGTAAAGTGTTGTTACAGTAACAAAATTTCTCCTAACTTTGATTTGAGATAGCTTATTATTTACTGTGCCAAAAATGTTTTTTAAAAAAACTCAATGCTGATTGAGAATTGCAATGCTAGACTGTAGCCTAGGGGTCAATAGCAGGTTAACAGGTCCTGCAGCTTGTTGCTGGTGTGATATTACCTGAGTTTGATGACTTAATCTTTCTTAACAGGTCATGAAGAGTTTGCTAAATTAAGTTAATTATAAGGGAGAAGAGACACATTATAAATCAAGGACTAGCTATGCAAGACACCAGTGGTATTTGAAATAAAAAACTTCAAATTGAAAATTTATTGAGTGTTTAGCTGTTAACATTTAAGTGGAGGATCGGTTGTTTTACTAAAAGCAAGTTGTAGTTACTCTTTCTGTAATTTCTTTACTACCCCTCCCAGCCTGAAATTCAAAACTTTTTAGTGCAGGTGTATTAAAAATGGTTAGGAGTTTCATTTGACTAAAGACCAACCTGGTCAATGAAACTCCTTTCTTAGATATGGCTTATGAGTGATGGCAACTGTCAGTATCATTAGAAAAACCCTTTTGAATTCAACATGGGGTGGTCAGCATTTCCTGTCCTTCTACCCCTTCCTTTTTAAAGCCACTAGTAGTATTTGTTAAGCTGTATCTTTCTTTCTTATCAAGACAGACTTAATTTCAAATGTTCTCTGAAACTGGTGTTTTGATAGTCAAGTACAGTCAAGTACAATGTCATCCACCATGGTTACTCTGAACCATAAAATATGATTATATGTTGCCTGGATTATTTTATAGTAAATTTTGTTATGTAGATTTTTTTCTGTCTTACTTTAACAGAAAGTATTTTTTCTTCATAGAAGAAGGTGATATAGCTTGTATTCCAGTAAAAATTCTGAGGTTTAGTTTTGTGCTTTTAAGTTTTTAGTAATTAGAGTTAATTATTGGTATTTGGTGTATAGAACTGTTATTTTCACAGGATTTAGACATAGAATTTCAGATAAATGACAAATAACAATCCTTTCTTTCCTGTTTAGTTTGCAGGTCGCAGTAAGAAAGAAACTAAATACTCTTTGAAAGCAGTGGAAGATATGTTTGAGACTCTGCAAATCACTCAGTCTTAGCTTGGCACAGAGATCTAATATGAAATTTTCCAATACCACATTCAACCTGTAATGACCTGTGGGTTATGTTACTCTAGTGCTGTTAAAAGTTAATTTTGTATTGATTACATGCTATATAAAATAACATTTTATGAAAAGTAAAATGCCTATTTATTGCTGCTATAAGAAATGTGATGAATACCCACTGAAATGAATAACTTATCCACATAAACAACACAAAGAAATGACGGGCTGCACATCAGTATCCTCAGATTTTTGTATGTACAGTACCTGCTTCTAAGCCATAATTTGTAGAAATAAACTTGTTAAATGATTAAGAAAATACAGTGACTTAAATTTATTTATATAGATTAATAACATATGCTAAATATTTTTCTTATTTGCACATTTAAGAGTAAAAACATGCTACCATGGTACACTTTCTGAAAAATACATCAAGGAATGATTATGAGTACACATTATTAGAGAAGAAAGTTTGTTAAGGGTTTTCTTAATGAGTTCATATCTAGTACTGTAGAAATGGAGTAAACTTACTCATGGACTTTGCTTCAGAAGTGCTGTTGTACTGACTTAAGGGCAAAGACATTCTTCTCTGTGGCTTTGTGGGGAAATGCTTCCATGTCCATGTACTTCTCTGATCGATGTATGCGTATTTCCCTTTCTTTTCTTCCTTCTCTGTCTCCTTTCCTGTACATGTGTTCCACATGGTGAATTTCATGTGGGGCTCTCTGCTGCTTTCTGCTGTTCTGTGTCCCTGGTGTGGGCACCCCTGCTGTGCTGCTGTGGCTTCTCCACATGGAGCAGGGGGTACTGCACTGAAGGGGTGACATGAGAGCTTGTTCAGCTGCCTCGCACTTACTGAGAGATAGTGTTTGTTACACCATCAGCATGAAGCATCGAGCACACTGTAAAACTCTGTTCTCTCTGTCTTCAGGCACTTCTTTATTTACTCAGACAATGAGTCAAACACCCTTATTCAAGCATTTTGCACCTCTCATCATTCTGGATGTTGTTCACATGTGCACTGTGGCAATTCAGTTCCACAGCCATCATTTCATTTACTGCAGCTTCAGTAAGATTGCATAACAGCATCAGCGTACACTTGGCAAATTCTAGTACCAGTATTGCAATGTTGTTTTCATGGCAGCTACAACCATCCAAGATGATTAGACTTTCAGATTTTATACTGCCTAATCTATATAGATGGATAAGTGAAAGGCTGTGTATTAAACCCTATGATCCTGGACTTGATGTAATAAAACACAGCTGAGTTCCTTCTTAAAAAAAAAACAGCAACAAAAAATTCCTTCAAAGGAATTCCTTCTTGTAAATTTGTATAAGTGAGCTGTTTTTTGCATGAGACTGGGCCTTCAAGAAGCATGTAGGATCTGACCCTTATCTGTGAAGTAGGTTGGAGTGTGACAGAATGGATGCCATGACATGAGAATTAATTGTATATGGAATCATAAAATAGCTTAATTCACTGCTGTTGAAATACAAAACTGCAGATACTGCATAGTGTTCTATTAAATCATCCAATTCTAGCTTGGGGAAATAGTGCACATCCTTTTATAATAATAATAATTCACAAACTGACCTCCGAACAGTATGTGTGGCTAGATTATATATGCTTTGGGTGGAAAACATCATAGTGAAAACATATCATGCTTGGTCCTGTGTATTTCTCTTGTAGTCTTTGATTGTATGAGTGTGCCATCTAGAGTTTTAAGCCCTCATTAATATTTTTTTCTGTTGTGCCTACACCTCGTGTAACTTGGTTGCATTTTAAAATTTAAAATTATGGGAAGTTGTACTGAAGATTAAAATTACTTAGTGTATAACATTTTACCTCCAAGCTATTAAAAACCAGCAGTGCAGTATTTTTGTGTAGCAGGCACCTCCTGCTGAAATATGCTGTATATAAAGCTTTGTTCAGAGGCAGCTTTTAATACAGCAATGTCAGACTTGGGTATTTAGTATATCAGTTTCTCTGTGAGGAAATTCGTTCTGTTTCTTGTTTTCAGTTACTTGATGACAATTTTCATGTCATCTGGCTGCTTAGCACCTTCTCATTTTCATTACTGTTTAGCATCTCTTTGAAATGACTATTTAGCACTCTGATTTGTGCTTGTATTTTGGCAAGATTTCCACATAGTAGAGCTTACAAGTCAACCTTGCAAATATTTCTGATAAGTTTGTGTTTACTTCAAAGGTTAAATAAATTACTCCAATGAAGATGCATGGACAGTCTTCGACAGAACTGTTGAATTGCAGCAATGGAAATTGAGAGTATTTTTCATATTGAAATTTAAAAATAAAGTTTAAAAATCCTCTGCAGGGGAAGTAACTGCTTGAAATGCCCTGCACTCTCACCAAGAAAGGGCTTGCTGAGAAGAGAAGTTGTCATATAATATGATCTTTGAAAAAGTAATTTTCCAGTTCTAGTAAATGATTTTGTAATGTTACGGATGCTGTCTTGCATTAAAGAATAGGTTTTCAGAGAATGGGTTACTTAATTAACAAATGAACTTCATTAAGTTCTGTATTGTGCTCTGACAGTGACAAATGCTTCACAAAAATATTATCAAGCATTCAGTCTCTTTCCAAAATAAAAAGCCATGTTTTCATATTGTTTCAGTTGACAGCAAAAGCTTGGGACCTTTGCAATGCCAGGCTGAGTAACAATGGCTCTGTCTTTATTTTCTCAACCATACTTTGGTAATAGCCTTCAGAGGGAGAGCTCAGTGTTACCTGATGAGGTAAAAGTCATTGAAGAGCCAGCAAAACCTCCAGTTCTGCCTTTGTGATACAAGTTATTGATAACTTCTTCAAAACCTTTTGTCCAAATGTTATACAATTCATATTATGTAGTTGCAAAAAGCACATCTTGTTTAGAATATATCCCTTAATCTCTTCAGTTCAGTGCCCAGAATGTCTTGCAGTTGCTATTGGAAACTGTTATTAGTCAACGGAGCACTTCCTCTTGGCAGTGCTGTATTTGTAATGGCATCCATGTTTGCTAGTCACTGCATTTACAGTGGAACTTGTATTTCAGCCAGCTTTAGAAGGGAGGGGAAAAGGAAAGCAAATTAAACTTGACTTACTGGCATGAATTTGTTAGCTTCTTGTTACTTGCACTCTCATCTTCCAAGAACACCAACTGTAGCTGCAGTCAGGTTTGCAATAATAACTCTTGTAATTTAAGAGCTTCTATATATTCAGCTCTAAATTCAAAACTCTATTATAATCTAAACCATAGAGATTCCAGTGAAACAGTGCTATGTGATGTGCATATACCTCTGTGCAAGAAAGGAATACACCCACCCTCCTTCAAGTTGGTGTCAGAGTAGAGAAGCATTAGTACAGTTTTTGACTGTGGTTTTGTCTATAAAATTAATGCGGCTTAGTATTTCTCCAAATATTGCTCAGGACTTGTTCAGTGTATGAATAGAATGTCAGGACTATTGCTTAACTGTAGCAAGTAGTCCACTGTACTACTGTCTGCAGTAGTACAACAGACTACTTGAGTCTACCCAGAGAGTAGTTATCAGGAGTAAATGGGTCTGCCTCTTTCGAATATACTGAAAATAAACCCCCATCAACAAAACCCAACCCCTGCCCCCAAAAAGCAGAAAAAAACACCAACCCCCCACCAAAACAACAAAAACCCAAACAGCCAAAAAAAAAGAAAAACCAAAAAGCTGAACCAAACAAACAGAACAAACCCACCACACAAAAAACCCAGAAAAAAAACACCAAAGACAAAAAGAAGTCAACCCCACCAACATCACCTGGTAAAGTTGTTTTTCAGCTGCTGGATGTGAAATGAAAAACCTTTATCAGTGCATTTCATAGGTGAATTTATTTTCCCTTGTGATGAGGAAGTCCCCTGGACTAAGCAGTGCAATCCTTTCAATGCTTATCAGGAAGGAAGGCTGGAGAAGCACACAGGCCTGTTCAACCCAGTGCCATAGTAGGGTTTCCACTGGCATGTTGCTAAGAACGTGCCATTCATCTGCACTCAGGATCCCAGAGCTGAGCAGTCATGGTGAAAAGGACTAAATGAGCCTGGCCTGGCACAGCCCAGGGCCATGTGCTCACAGACCCAGCACAGCACCTGAGCTCTGCCTAGCTGCCCCTAAGGCTGCACTTTTACATGAGTCCCTGAGTCTCCCCATAGGATCTTGCTTCTACTAAGGACTGTTCTGTCCTCTGCTTTACTTTTCTCCCCTTGGCATCTCCAAGCTGGAGAATCTTGCAGAAGATCCGTTTTTGATTTGGGACTGGCGTAGAGGTGAGGGTACAGATGAATCTGTTGCTGGCGTGATCCTGGCTCTGTGAAGGTTTTGCACACTATTGGCTTCAGTGCACTGAGTGACCAGTGTACCCCTAAAGGTTGGTGTGTAAGCTTTTGCTTTGGACTGAGTCTGCTCAAACCCTTTGTGGGTGCCTGACAAAGAGTACCTGAGGACGTGATCTGTGCTGAATGACCTGGAAGTGGGGAGATCTGTTATGGTGACATGGCAACTGCAGTGTGGGTCTCACAGTCACTGGGCCTTTTTGTGTGTGTGTGTGAAGCAGCATGGGTTGAACAACTTCAGGAAAACAATTCCAGCTGGGAGGCTCTATCCAAGTCAAGGGGATGGCTGGAGGGAGGACGAGCTGCCTTTTCAGCTTGAGTGAGTGAGCAGAGGTCCACTAGCTCTCTACCCTGTAGAAGGTGACCACATTTGCTGCACTTTTGCATTACCAAAATAATGATAGGTGCTAGGTTGTGTTTAAAATAAAAGAAAAAATATTGTGGTGCAAAAATGTTTCTCTCATCATCCCTGTGTATTTTAACTGTCTTCAATGTGAACTTGATGTTATGATTCCTCATGACGTTTGGGTGGCATGTAGGCATCTACCTCAAGGCAGTGGAGAAAGACACATTTACAGTGACTGCTCACATGGGGAGTTACTGGTGGGCTTCCATCACGGCTGGCCACAACCTGTTTGCACCTCTTGTCTCATAGATGGGGCTTGCTTAAATAACATTCCTCTTAGGATCCAGGCTAATTTTCCCCAGAGAAGGAAGGTTCTTTTCCCAAATTTATACTTTTTTTTTTCTGTAGCAAGCTTTTAGGTTTTGGACATGATGTTTGGAAGTGAAACTTTAAACCAGGCAGATGTAATCCTCCCAGGAAGAGACTGCAAAAATCAACAGCGAAGCAGTTTCAAAAAAGTGAGCAGCAAGTAAAATTAACCATTGCCTCTGTTTATTTAGGTAATTGAGCTTGACACCATGGTGTGTCTGACAAGTTGGTTTGTGTTTTTTATTCCATTAAATACAGATATGACACTCATAGCTGTCACTGCCCATCTGAGAATGTTTGTTTCAGTTTAAACATGGAAAACCATGTAAATGTGGATAGATCATGAGGTGGGCAGCAGTATAAAAAAACTACCCAGTAGAACTGTGTCTCTTTCCCTGGACAGTTGTTGCAGTTTATTCTGTTTAAGTTAGAATCAAGAATGAAAATCATAAAAATTTATTATAAATCTATTAAAAGTCAATAGCTGTTGTCTGTTCAATTCTGAAATCAGTGTTGTTACTCCTTTTTAAAATTAAATTATTATTCTATGGGCTGCTTGGCCATTATTAGGCTTTATTGTAAGCTTGAATGTTTGAAAGATTCAAGGAGAGGATGAAAACTCTGATAAATCTATAAATACCCTGGTATTTATAGATTTATTGAGATAAATTGTATATAAAATGAACACAGAATTTCTGTTTTAAACATTTCAGTACCATTTAGTGCCTTGTAACAATATTGTAATTGTAGTCATGCCAAGCTTTTTGATCAAAACTTCCCAGAAATATGATGTCTGTACAGAGCCAAAAGCTCTAATAAGCTTTTAAGTAAAATTTGATTTAGTTAAGTGTAGGCACCACCCAGACTTAGAAAGAAGGCTTTGCTAATACAGATAATTTGCTCCTCTTGGGAAGCTCCCATATTCAGGTAATTCTGAGCCTGATAGCCATAGGAAAGAAACAGCTACAACTATTAGAGTAGTTTAAAAGAAAATCAAGGCTTTTCCACATATAAACCATCTTCTCAGTGGAGATGTAGATGTGGTTATTTGAGAGCAAATCAATACATGATACCATCGTTGGAATTCGATGGAGAAGCCTAACAAGAGACATCTGATTTTTCTTTAGACCTTTTTTTTTTGTGTGTGTGTGAAGTTTGCTGAAGAAAAAGGAAGTTTGGTGCTTCAGCTAACTACATAACAGTGAATTTTGGGGCTGTGAGCCTGATAGGCTGGTGGGTGGCTGGAGTCAGCGCAAGAAGCAGTGTCTTACACTGGTTCTGAGTTGATAACACCTGGGCCTTCTATGCCAAGGCAGTAGGGCCTGGTACCCTGCTCCAACATCTGTGTTGAAGATGAGAACAGACTTTCCTGTGTCTTTTCAGTGCCCAACCATCGTATTCAATCTTCTGAATGCCCAATAACATGAGCAGTGCTTTTAAAAAAAATTCTACTGATTTCCCAGTTCAGAGGAGATCAGTGATCCAATTTATTCCTTCCAGCTCTAGGCAGCATACATACAAATATTTTGTTCAAAATGAGATCCTGGGCCCTATTCCTGGATTCTTATTTAGACAACAAAATTAGGGATGGAATTCTCCAAGTCATCACCTCCCAGCTGGCCTTGCTGACGCTTTCTTGATTCCAATTTTTTTTTTTAAATCAGACCACATATTTAAGTGCTTAAGTGCTTAGACATGGATTTTATTCTTAAATTTAGGCACCATTTTTTAAAAAATTTTTATTTTGTGTCCTTCATTTGCCAGACTCCTAAGTGGAAGCAGAACAGATATTGTCTGAATCACCCAGTCTCTGTGTTTGTAAGCATGTGAAGAGTAACTTTTCATAGACAGCCATCTGCACCTAAAGTGGAGAAAGAAAGTAATGAAAGTGATTGCTGACTAAAGCAGTAAGATCAATATTTTAAACAAAAATAATGCAAAAAAGGCTACAGGTACAGGAAATTGTAGGAGTTAGTGAGGTTAGAGGTCTGCTTGAAGTATGGAAGGTTTAACAAAATCTGTGCACTGCTGGGTTCTGGAGAAGCCCTAGTCCTTTGTCTTCATGTCTCTATGTCTATTCCCACAGTCTCTCTCCTGTTACCTCCCACCAGTTACATCTTTTGTGGTGGTTCTTTGGGTCAGATTCCTGTCCATGTGCTGTGGCCAAGTGTGACACATATGAGGATGGAGGGATGATGTCTGGGTGGTTTGTCTGTTGTTTTGCCATGTTTCCTTTTCAGTGGTGGGTGAGACTTGAGAGTGTGTTCTCTGGCAGTGAACAAGAAACACCAGAAGACTGCCATATATTGGCTGATTTCACTTGCCTCTGGTCATTTCAGGTACATGAGCCAGAGAAATCAAAAGTGTTAGAAGGAAATCAAAAGTCATCAGAAGAAATCAGTGGGACCAGCATTTCAGTGCCACCATGGGAGTAGGAGGAAGATGAGCACAAACACCCTGAATAAAGAAGACTAAATAGATGGGAAATTATACTACTGAGTAATGGCTAGCATGCAAGAATTTCATTTTACAAAAAAAAAAATGAGGTTTGACTGCTGCTTTTGTTCCATAACAGAAAAAAAGAGAAAGCCAAAAGAAACCTTTTCACCACTGAAAAGCCATACCCACAAGGTTTACTCCACACTGGATTACCAGTGACCTAACAACTGAGTCATTTCCTTGTGTTGTAGGAGGTGAGGGTTTATATTGTCTACCTGATTGCAAGAGACTTTGAACTTGTGTTTCTTGTATTCCCAGCAAGTGACCTATCCATCATGTGTGGAGTCAAGTCTCTGACCCAGAGAGGGTTGGAAAAAAGGGAGAGCTCAGTATGAGACAGCTTCTCTTGGCGGCTTGAAAAGACAAACTTTGCCTTGCTTTCATGGTGAACTTCATGTATCAGCAAACTACTGGAAGGTTAACTGAGCTTAAAAAAAGTAAATTATCTTTCAGACATACAGATGCATCTTCAAATCTTTAAGTTTAACTTAGCACATTTCTTGGCTCAGACCTCAAGTGACATAACTGGTGCTGGCAAGGAAGGTGCATGCCATTGCACAGACATCTTAAAACATAACTTCATTTTTCTTACCTGCTTAAGTATGGTGTGTTTTCATTTTTTATATGATTTTAGCAGGGTTATGTAGATAAATTTCCTTATTATACTTATCCTCTATAAAAGACACGTGTAAATGCCGTTCTTTGTTACATTAGTAATGTCTTTTTTCTCCAGTCATTTGGCCTGTGGGGTTATTCCTTTTTCCCCACCCTAGGTAGTTTAAAATATCTCTGATTAAGTCTCTATGCAGAAAATAGGTAACTTCACTGGAAATTATCTTTGATTAGGCATTTTCTCCTTGTGCAGTGGGAGTTACTCAAGCTTTTTTAATGACAAAAATCTTGTGGGTAACAGTAGAGTTTTGTAACCAGCATGAAGCAACCTGCCACTTCCTGAGTTTTGTGACTGGCTGGGCTCTGCAACATGGTTCAGTTCAGTAATTTAGCATTTTTCTCCTTCAGATTTCTCAAATGTAAAATATAATCAATGAAATCTTTTGCTCTCCCAAAAAATCACTGTTCATAGATGTTGCTATGAAATTAATGCAGTGCTTATCAGTTTTATCCTGCTTTACTTCATTAATGTTCTATTACTAGTTGGCTGATCAACAAGCTAAATCTGTCTGGGGAAAGAAGTAATTTCTCACAGGTAACAAGAAATTTA
Organism: Camarhynchus parvulus; assembly: GCF_901933205.1. Lineage (NCBI taxonomy): Eukaryota > Metazoa > Chordata > Aves > Passeriformes > Thraupidae > Camarhynchus > Camarhynchus parvulus. The sequence continues at coordinate 134,040,305 of NC_044572.1, forward strand.
TGTCATGTGGGTCATTCCAGTCAGTGCTTCAAGTGACAGGAGAGTTTAGGGTAAATTTGGCAGAATTCATGTACATTTTATACTGGCTCCAGATGTTTTAAGCATTCTATGCATTCATTTTTTAAAATGGTCTTTTAATAGTTGAGGTGGTTGTTAGTTTTTCTGCTCAAACTGAACTTTAATGTGAGTAGTTGAGGAATATAACTTAGCATGTCTTGCTAACCTAAAAATTTTTTTATTTATCCATGGTTTATTTTTTATAGTTGTCACGAGCTTTTGATCCTGTAGTCTTCATTGACTGTATAAAAGATAATCTGCCTTTTAGATTAACAAGAGAAATATATTTGAAATATGTTGTATGCAGAATTTTTGTATGATCAAGTGCAAAATGATAGATCACAGAGTAAAGGGATGTGAAATAAAGTATGAAAAGGTCTTGAAAAAGAAAAAAGAGAAGTGGTTCTGAATATTAGTGGGGTCACAGCTAATCCTGAAATTAATCATTCTGTATACTGAGGGTTGGTCAGCTCTGATTTAACTAAGGAGGAATTTTAATTTTGATCTGAATGTGAATTTGATGTTCTGAGTTTTAGGTCAAATATTATATTCCATTAAAACACTAATTTATATTTTGTAAATAATTTTCATTTATAATCATAGGTTTATCTATACTGAAGGTGCTGCATTGCCAAATACTTATAATGAATGGGACATATGACAAGTCAAGTGTTTAAAGTACATGATAAAAGAAACTGATCAAAAATTTTCTCTTATTTTTAAACTATTTTTTCATCACAAGTCTGAAAAGTAAGTGACTGATTTTTTTTTATTGTCATTAGGCAGCTCTGCTAAAATTTATATTAAGAAGTTTTGGCCTGTTTATGTGTGCTGAAATTTGCCAAAATTGGTAATGTGATATTCCATCTTTAGCAGGACTGTAGAGCAATAAATAATGACACATGACTGTATGTAAGTGTTGTTAGTTAATTTTTTTGTGGTGTTCATGAAATGCAACAATCTTCCAACCCAAATTCTGCAGCATTAGGCAGCAAGTTGTACTCTGAACTAAACCAGATGCTGATCAGCTCTGTTCCTATTATCGACTTGGGGCAGAGATGGTAACCAGACCTTATTTGCAATGTTAACATTTGGAACAGATTAACAGCAGTTAGGCTGAAATGAGAAACCTCCACTTCACTGAAAAGGTTCAAAACATGTAATGCTGTAAAAATCAGGACGTCTGTAGTATGTTAGATTGCAATAAATGAGTTAACTGTAAGCCGCACTTTCTCCTTCGCAGGATGTGTTGTTTCCAGTTTATGAGTGACTCTTTAAAGGACATGTTTATGAGGTATGGTCAGGCGTAAGTCCTGATAAACCATCTACCTGATGAGGTAAAGAATATCCAAACTTGCTGTGCCTGTTCATTGTGAGAGAGCCCTCCCCAGAGCCAGGCTGTACAGAAGATTTTTGTCTGGGGGACAAATCCCATGCATTTGTGAAGTGCAGAAGCTCAGGATACTTTTGACTGCCGGCCTTCTGCTACATTTAAACCCAATGGGGAACGTGCCCCAGAGGTCCTGTCAGAGTGCATGGAACACGTGGTAGCCCAGAATGCCGCGCTGGGCTAGGGATGTGTCTCTGTGCCTGCTTGTGGTATCTCAGAGGATCCACTGGGAACTGGAAGGGTTCAACAGGAGTGGAGCACAGGCCTAATGCTTTTTAGGCTGAAACTGGGCTAAGCTTCACCACCGCTTTGTGAACATTGTATAGATATTGGTGCACCCATAAGCTTCTACAATGCATTATTTCTGGTGCTGTATTACCTTCACCCTCCTTTCCTGTGCTTTTTTATTGGGAATATTGCTTTAGCAGGAATTGAATAGCAAGCTTCGATTATAATGAGAGTATTTCTGCAAAAGTCAGAGATGTTGCTGGGTTCTCATTTAGTCACCTGCTGCATGGTTTTTCCATCCAAAGAAGGGATCCTGGAAGCCTGGGACAAGTGCCTGCCTGATGTTTCCTTGTGTGGTGGGTACATGCTGGTGCGTGCTTAGACCCACACTACCCAGGGTTTTTCTCCTGGCGTCCAGTCACAAAAATAAAAAAGTTGCCTCCTAGCTTGTGTCCATCCAGCATGGATGTGAGGCAAGTTCAAGTGAGTGAGCAGGTTCAGACAGCCTTGGACCTCTGCTGCGGAGGTCTGCTAGTTTTCCCTCCAGTAGTCCACAGCTGCATCACGCAGTTCCTGAGTGAATCCATTTGTAGGTCACCCAGGGATATGGGTGTAGGGTAAACTTCCAAATTTTATTGCAAAAAGTATGTTTGCCTTTTTCTTGACCTTCTAGGTATTTAGGCCTTATGAAAATTGATCAAGCTGTTATTGAATTACAGGTCAGTGTGAAGCCATCCCTGGCCGTGGTGTTACTTAGAAGCTTGTCTGAATTTCAGTTTGCAGCTGCACCTCTTCTGTGCTCCCTGTATTTTAAATCAGAAAGAATAGTTTCAGATGCAGAAGAAAAGCTGAGACTACTTTGCAAGTAATAGTATTTTCCACATAAAAGTGAAAAAGTAGTGAAATACAAAGCTGTTAGTTTTTAAAAGAATGACTTCTTTGAGATGGTGTATATCTGGGAGGCACAAAAGAGGGATTAATTTTCCCCCTCAGGTTAGCAGCTCCTGCCAAGGAAGCTCGAAGGGAAGTATTTAATGGCGCTGGCACCGCAGAAACAGGCAGATGGGTAGCTCTGAAGCATGGTGGATGTTGCTATCTCTGCTTAAGGACTCTGAGCTGAGCTGAATTTAGGGTATCTAGCATAAGCATACAGTGCAAGGTGGTGAAGCAGGAATGAAATGCCAGCAAATCACTACAGCTCAGCATGTCAGTATGCACTGCTGCATGGCTGTGGTGTTAACGGCTGCCACACTGAAAAACAGTTGCTGCAAAACAGTTTATAAAGTGGAAGCATGGCTTCAAGCAAGGCAGAGTTTTGAGAAGAAAACTTGGAAGTGACACTGTTGAACAGAAAGTTTTGTGTGCCCCTTCTTTCATATTTTCAGTCCTTCACCTCTCTGCATTTTTCCATCTCTCAGACACATAGTGGTTCTAAGGAGGCCCTGCTCAGCTGTCATTTCAGCATCCACAGGACCAGTTACCAGGTCTCATTTCTGATAGTAAAATTTTGCTCATCCTTTACCTTGGCCACTTGAAATGTTTTTCTAGGCAGTGACATATTTGCATAGGCAACATTTTGCTCTGCAGACAAAATCATACTATTTCTAACTCTTGCATTCTAACTTCTCTGCTTCACCTTTGCAATGAGCATTCCTATTGTAAAGAGTTCCTTAGCCCTTTAAGACCTTTTTAATATAAACCATTGCTTTTAAAGGTCCGTTTTGCCTGTTGTAAGAAATCTGACATATAGGAATTAATGACAGAATTTTAAATATGGACGTGATATGCTGTAAAATCTCAGGTGCAGTTTGCATTTGATTTAGATTTAAAATGAGCAAAAATGCAATTGAGGGATAAAAGTTGGCAATACTCTTAGCCTAGGAATTATGTTTCAGACTTTGGAAGGAAAATGGTTTGGCTTATTTTTTTTCACTTTCAGGAACACTATTATTTTCTTACTTAATGGTTTCAGATGCTGTTAAATGAAAAAAATATTTCTGGAGTAAGTGAATTTTGCAGGTGCTTTGTCCTGGGTTGTCTCTTGGAGTTTTACAGTATGAGTCTTTGTGAAAGCAACAGGTCACAAACCTTCATGAAGTGTCTTCCAGCCAGCCAGGAGTGACAGGTGAAGTTACTGGTGTTGCAGTGACCCTGACAGAGTGTGACCAACCTGCCCAGCCCAGTGTTTCACCATGCTGGGGGGTGGCTGCAGCAGGAGACAGAACTCAGACATCTCTTTGGAAAAAATGTGTTGTATTGCGTACAAAGAAGAAAAAGGATTCAGATCTTAAAGCTGCAAGGACTAATAATGGCTTGGCATATTGAACATATGTGGCCTGATATCATTGAAATATTGACTGGATTTAGTTACTACAACTGTAACTTTGCTGGGCACCTAAACTAGTGGGATAGGTTTGCTCTTAGCAGGAGCTCCCCATGGGTACCACCATCTCACCTATTTATTATTTATTTATATATAGCAATATATTATTCTCACTGTCTCAGGCATGCATTTGGGTTAGCTATGAGCTTAATTATAAAGAAAAAGCATATTTTTTGTGGTGATACTTAGAGGAAATTCTTGTGTTTTCCTTTCCCTACAACTGAAGAAGTAGAGCCCTCTGTATGAACCACACTGCCCTACCTCTCCTTCCTTAAGAGCCCAATCCCATGCTGTGCTCACACTTCCAGTCACAGCAGCAAAGGGGCTGAAACAGTGGAATTTGGTGGAGTGAGAGCTCATCCATCAAAGACCAGCATTGCTCTTACAGTCACTCCAAAGCAGCCAGCATCCCCATCCTGGCACAGAGAAGGCAAATTTGATCAATAGGCATTTCAGCTGCTTCTACTAAAAGACAAACACAGCCAACCATGTGGTTGTGAGGTCTGAGGCTTCAGCACATTGGACTGGGAGGTGGAAGTTATCTTGGAAAACAGAGGTTTAGGCTATCCCTTACAGCCTCATAATGTCTTGTGGCCACTCCCAGGAGCAAACAGCTCTCTTTGGGGAATGGTAAAAATGACCTAAATATTTAACTTATTTTAAAGTCAACCTATGATTTCAGATATAAGATTGCTCTCCTGCCTTTTACTTGTTTCACTAAAGATCAATTACATTTTTTTTCTGCCCAAATACTTTTTTTTCCAACAAAAATGTGCATGACAAATGATAGAAAAATGTTTTTGGTGTTTTTGTGCCATTTAGTTTTTCTCAAAAAAAAAAATCCTGTCTTGTACTCAAACATGTTAGTTCTTTAATTTCTTAGATGCATCTTTTTGGTTCCCGCTATCTCTTTTTAAATGGAGAAACCTTTTTAGGCTTATGCCAGATCAGATGCTCTTTCCTGTTTGCACAGTGTCATTGCAGTAACACCCAAGGCACGGGATGGCTGAGGGGCTTTCTGGAACACTTTACCACAGTAACAGTTTCTGAAGTCATCTGCACGTTGTCCATGTTGGTAACATCCTGAGGCTGGACCAGGCTCTTAGAAGTGTCTTGATTTTGTTTTATTTTCAAGTTTTAAACATTAAAGAGAGGTAGGAGAAATTTTAGTCAAAGATGAAGGTTTTACAAGTATTTCTCATTCACTTGATGAAAAATAAATTCTTTACAGCATAACTGGAATGTCTTTGCACATGTTCCAGGATGGTTGTACCCAGCTCTGAGAAGAGAGCAGTGCCTTTCCAAGTAACACACAGCTAACTCTGCCAGCTTTACATGGAGCCTTTAGTCAGAGACATATGTAATTTCTATTTTACAGCTGTCCAGACACACTTCTGAAAAACCTAAGCCATATACACCAGATGTTACTTAGTCCAGTGTGGTCTACCTTGGACCCATTCCAAACCTGCCTGCATATAATTTTCAAGTCCCAACAACAGCCCTGCAGTGCTAGAAGATAAAAACTGACCACAACTGTACCATTTTATATTACTTAGAGCGCAGTTTAATTATCTGAAATGCTACCAGATATATAGTTCAATCACAAGAATTCCACCTTAACAATAACTACTACCATATCATTTTTTTTTCTAATTTGAGACAGGTTTTGGGTTGCTGGCTCTGAATTATGCAAAGTTCAAATCAATGATTAATATAATTACCTAAAGAGGGTTTTTTCCTTAAATTTTAAAACATGGAGTGTGTTTATATGGCCTTATTGAGAAAGGCAGTCCATGAATTTATATTATTTTGTTTTATGTACACATGGGTGGGGTATGTGTGTATGATTTGGACTTGATATTTAAAAAACCTGATTTACAGACTTGCTAAGCAACCAGCAGTGCGAATGAAACCCTCTCAAGAAAGAAAGTTCCTCAAATTTTTTAAGTCAGCCCTGTTCAATCATCAATGGATGCTGAAGTGCTTCCCTGAAGATGTCAGTAACCCAAAGATGGTTTTAAATCAGGGCCTTCTGTGCCTGTAAAGTTTCTTTCAGAGTCATGATTCTGACTATAGCCTAACTCTGAAAAGCTATTTAGGTTTCTAGCCCTCTGTTGTGGGATTTTTGTGCTTGGTAAGCCTTCAGCCCTTGCCCTGGAAGCATAGGATAAGAAATATGAAGTTGTGTGGAGAGCCCCACTTTCTTTAGACAGTATTTTCAGTGTATTGATTATTTGCTCATATTACAACTGTATTTTAATATGAAAAAAACCTAGAAGGATTAATAGTTTGGTTCTTTTGTAGTCATTGCTGCCTTTCTTAGTATTTTCCTTTATTGGTATGAATTTTCTGCATATATTGACTGTGATGAATTTATCTCATTTGTCTTTGCTGATTTTTTTTTTTTGTCTTACACAACTGTTTCTTTAGTTTTGGATCAGGAAAGAGTTCAGAGAAACAGCAAACCAAGAAAAATATTAGTGAGAATTTGTAAAAAGTGATGACTGATGCTCAAAATCTGTAATTGATGGAAAGAGCAGCCATTTGGTTATGAATTAATTTTATCAGCACACATAAGCAAGACCCAAGTGACAAATTAGAATAAATAAATACATTTGATTTTGATATTAAGTATTAAGCATGTTCCTTTTATAAAGTAATCTATTTCTTGGCTGTTATTTGCCTGAATGATCCATTACATTTCAAATAGTGGTACTGCAGGATAAAGTTAAATCAGATAAAAGTGGTTAATGAGGGAAGTAAATATTTCTATCTCACTCTGTGAATAGCTCCTTTCCTTTCAGATTTTAAAATAGAAATTACAAAAGTTATAAGAAATATTTTCAGCTAATATATTATCTTTTATAGATTTCTTATAACCTACATTAATTAGACCCCTTTCTTCTCATGTTTCTCCTTTTTGATTCATATTATCTTATGTTTTAACTTTCTTTTCAACTTTAAATTTTGCGATCTCCTTCGTGAATCAGAATTACAGAGTACTGAAGATTTTTACTTCTTTTTGTCTTGCACTTTAAGAATACATTAATTTCCCAAACTGCCTTCACATTTGTGGCTACAAACTCCCTACTCTACTTTCTCAGTGCTCCATTTGAGCTCTTGCTAAAACTGAAAGCTTTGGGAAAAATAAATCTAAGATGTCAGTGACTTAAAGCCCAGTGCTGTAAGTTTAAGATGTTTGCCTAATATCACATCACCGAAATGGAACAGATAAAGATGAAGTGTAAAGTATACGTAACGTGGCTTGCAGTTAAGTGCAGTAATTGGAGAATGCAGGCAGCAGATCTGGGAAGGTGATAAGGTAAGCAAAAGCTTCTTGAGAAAGGTAAACTGTCTGAAGAGCTGACAGTGATATGCACTGACTGGAAGGAACCCAAAATTGTTTTAGCCTTTAAGCATCCAACAGACATTGAAGTAATTGAGTAATCATACACTCTGGGTCCAGTATTCCTGTCACTGATACCCCGTGCGTCTCAGTTATTGGTGTAATTTAAATCTGATAGCCACATAATGGACCAAATTCTCTCCTCTACTTTTCATAAGTTGTCATATTGGATTCAATATGAACAATGTTTGCTTAAGTGCGGTGAGCAGGATTTGTGTCATGAGGCTTATTTTGCTTCTCAAAAGTGGTATTCCCTGCTGTATGTACTGTGTAGCACCATAGAAGACAAAATACTTATTCTACAGAAAAATGCCCTGAAGCACCATAGATTAGTTTAAATTCTCAAAAAGGTGTGAGCTTTTCTGTTTCTTCCAGTGTTTAGGCACTTTTTCTTAATGTTTATGCCAAAAATTGTCCCCAAGTCTCCCTTTTGGTGCCAGCGTTTAGAAAGCGTGTCAGATTCTGCACCATAAAAGATGACGCCTGTCCCTATGTATTTCTTGGAATGACAGCTTCTACCTTTCAAAGGTCATTTGGGTCAGAAATTTTCATTAAAAAATATTTGAGTACATGCCACATACCTTGTCTGCTTATTCAATCTTAATATTCAACAAAACATTCAATATTGCTAAGCAGCCAGATCGGAATAAGCTCATTGGAGCATGGGAACATCTTTTCGTGCTGGTTTTGTATATAGCACCTCATATGCTGAGGCTCAGGGTGCACAGGCTGTACTGTGGGGCAGACAATAAATACTAATCATCAGGAGACCTTTAAGGTGGGACCCATGCAATGAACAGACAGCTTTGCAGAACAAGCCAGCCCTAATTTGTCAGGGAAAATGGGTGATGGGCTTGCATGAGTCTCGCTAGTACTGATTGATTAATATGCATGATGTGTGATAGGACAGGTTAAAAGGATGTGGTCGACCCCCCAGCCTGCAGTGGGTGGAAAGCCAGGCCCACAGCTTAATGCAGAAACTTGGCCCTTGTAGAATTTTCCCAACTAGGAGTACATATGCCATGGGGGAACCTTTTATTATGTTAGTTAGTTAATCTTGGGATTTGTTCAGCAGGTTTCTTCTCCAAACTCCCCCCTCTACATTTCCTTCCACCCTCTTCACTCTCCCCAGCAATAGGGTTGGTTTCAGATTGGCTCTAGCACAGTAACATTAGTCTGGCAAACTAAATTAGTCTGAGCAACTCCTATTAAACCAAACAAGCCACAGCACTGCTGTGCAGTTATACAGTGTAAACAGTAGCACACTCTCTAGCTGGACCTGGGCTGTGACAACCATTGTTTCTCCATGGAAGTATGTCTACAGAAAGGACACTCCCAAAAGTCTGGGGAGCAGGGCAGCCAAGGAACTGTTCCAAAAGCCAGAAGAGATGAAAGCACCTTCTTGGAGGTGAGAGGGGCAGGGTACAGCTGCATTGACCTGAGCTGTGCTGAGCAAAGTCAGAACACACTCTGGCTCATTGTATTCAATAAAATAAGCAACAGATGTGTGTACATTTGGGGACCAAAAATTGTCCTCTGGTAGGAACCTGATTCTGTTCATTGAGACTCTGTATTTAGCTGAGATATCCTGCCCCCTTTATACCACCAAGCAGCCTGCCAGGCTCTGAGTCTCCCCTCTGCCATCACTTCTGCAGAGAGCAGCACCTCATTAACTGACACATCCCCTTCCCACATCTTTCAGAGTTTCACTCCTGGAAAGAGGACTGAGTTTTCAGAGAGAAAGAAGGGTTGAAGATGCCTAGCCTCTCTAAGACACGGCTGGTCCTCTCTGGTTGCACGGCTAAAGCTCGTCCTGTAGCTTTCACCCGCCTCGTGTTCTTGATATCTGCATGCTTTTTCTAGGTATGATGAATGCAGCCATGCTTGTTGCTTCCATCAGCATATTGCTGCATGGGGTCTCCTTCAGCCTTGCTGCTTTGTGCCACTTCTCTCTCTAATCCTTCCCTGGTCCTTCATTATCATTTCAAAAGTAAACTCCTTTCTCTCAGTTCATAAAACCTTTCCAAACTTAATCTTCATCCTGCCCACTGTTCAGCAAAAAGGATCAACTCCACCTCCCTTTACCCCTGTGGGAGGTTTACAGCCAGACACTGCCAAGCTCTCTCCCTTGCTGTACTGCAGCACAGTAGGGCTGGGCTCTATCCACAGCCCCATTCCTTACAGCCATATGCAAATCTTTGTTTCACCTACTGCCTATGGAAAACTAGAGGAATGTGAAGTGTCACTGACTATCCTTACTTCATAGTTATACTGTCTTGCCAATCTATATCAAGCCATTGCCTTTGGCTTTAAATTTGGTTGAAAAAATGAGGTTTGCAAATATGTTTAAGTTTGTCAGAACTATGCATTTTAATAGGACATATGAAGCTCAATTTTTTTTCTGAATTTGGGTTTAAATTCTTCTAGAAGAGGGTTGGTATATTATTTAAATCAGACAGGTCGAGGAATAAACTCTAAGGTGTTATTGTAGCACAGAGTATTTTTAAAAAATAACACTACTTGGAAAAATACCTGACCCTACTTCATTGTGCAGGAAATATACCCTATCTTCTGCTGCCTCACAGTGTTTGTATGGTTTTGTATGTACTGTTATACTTTTGTTGGTCTGGAATAGAAGCACTTGACTACTATTTCTGATCTCAAAATAGGTGTTGATTCCAGCAATTTCCCAAGATGTCTGTTTTAAAGTTAAAATCAAAACAGAATCTGGTTCAAAGATGTGACTGAGAGGAAATGGTACATATTTTCTCTTGTTTAATTCTGAATGCTGATAGAAAAAAAAAATCTAGGGCCAGTCTACCCAAAAAATTTCTTTTAGAAAAAGTTACTTTAAAAAAGGAGATTTTTGTGGCAAATGGATTTCTTCAATGCAAATAATGAACCACAAATCATACAGTATGTATGATGATTTTTTTTTGCTAAAAATGGAACCAGTTGCCTTAGAGATTTGTAAATGTTGGAATAATATATGAGATCGTCTTTCCCAGTGCCCTGTAAAGCTTAGACTTTTCTATTGAGAGATGTCAGCTAAGGTGATTATGCTGTGAGCAGACTAAACCTTGGGATTTCACAGCAAATCTCAAATGCATTAAGTAAGACTAATTAGCTCATTTTTAACTGGACTTTGGTATTTTTTTAAAAGAAGAGAACATTTATATTTTTATAGTGTTTCTATAGGACCAGTTCAAGGTAATTAAATGGAAAAAACAATGTAATAAATTCTTGGAAACAATCCCCTATAAATATTGGTTTATCATTTGGCATTCTCCTCTCATTTCCACCGGATACCAGTGGGATTTGTATATCCGCTTCCTTTATGTTTCCAATTAAGAAACCACGTCAGATTTGTGGAAAACCTACACAATCTGTCACTTTGACTGCTGAGGAGCGGGCATGCTTCCCTGACCCCTATCCCCATCAATCTGTATAGATCCAATTTCTTTGATTTATATCGAGTAGAATTTCATTGGTGGCTACTGCATAAATCTACAAAGACTTTCCCATTTTGTTTCACCTAAAAAAAGATTGGGTGGAATGTATCTGTTTAAAAGTGACCTTGCTTCAATATTTGAACTTCGGCTTATAACAGGGGAGAAAAAGGTTTTAGTTGTTTTTGCTCCCAAAGATTAAAAAAATTCATCACTGAGTTTTCCAAGGTATTTGGTTCATTTAAAGTTTTTCACCCAAAATCTGACATTCTGTCATGCTTAAAATGCAATTATTCAAAAAAAGGCCTTAATAAATGTAAGAAGACTAATTGGATAGAGTTTATTTTTTAAAACCATGTTTCTTTGTATAAACCTTGTGCCAGAACCACACAACTGACAAAGCCAAGCTGAAATGCATTAAACATTTGCAGACATTCAGTTGACTTCGTTATAAATGTTGAGATGAGAATTTTCTCTTCTCTGGGCTGGACTTGCGAGAGGCTCGGGGCCCAGAGGCAGGAGGTTTGAAGGGCTGTAACAGTGCCTTGCACTCCTGTCCTCACAACATATTGATAAACCAAATCCCAAGGATGGGCAGCAGGCCCAGGCTGTGCCCAGGCAGAGTCTTTCCATGCCCCACACTCCTGCCTGCTGGGACAATCCTTGGCCCCACAGTGTGACCCGCGTGGGGTGGGAGCAGCCTGACAGCTGAACAGCATGGACACCTGCTTTGGGTCCCACAGAGAAGGGCTTAGGACTGAGGAGGGAACAGAAGGGGTGATGCATCTCCTCTCTGCTGCTTCTTGCCTGGCCCCATGTCTTCTGACACTCACATTTTGACATGATACTTTACATCCCTTAATCATATTACACTTGTTGGCTAGGACAAAGCATGAGGGCACCCAGGTCGCAGTGTGAGTCCTGATGTGATGCTGCCTTAAATCCTGCCTTCATTTGCCCTGATCCCAGGTATGTCTGCAAGGGAACTGACTGGTGAGCAAGGATAGTTTGGCTGCCCAGCACTGAGTGCCTGTGTGCACACCACTGTCATCTGCAAAGGGAACCACACTGTGTTTTTGGAGCAGCATACTGTGTCCACTATGCAAATGAAAAGGTTAATAGGCTCTCCCTGCCTCAGAAAATCTTGGAGGGGCCCTTCAGCTGATGCAGGAGATGTCACAGGCTGGATATCAGCCCCAGTGCACAGCCCAGAATTTGATGGTGCAGGTGGAACTGCCTCATTGCCAGAGAGCACACCCAGGCACATTTGCATCATTAGCCATCACATCATCTACAGTATTCACAGATAGTCACAGATAGAAGAAGCATCTGAAAGATTCAATATCTCTACCTCAGAGTTTTAGCCATGACTTACCTCACCCCAGGGACCACATTCACCATCCACAGCAAGAATTAGGGTTCTTCTTCCAATTTTGGGACCAAAACTCATGCTCATTTATTCCAGCTCACCATCCAGTCGCAGAAGGAATTGGGGGTATCTGCAGAGACAACCTGCTGAACCCAGTCACATCAAACTATGGCTCAGTTTAGCTTAACAACAATTTGGTCTCCTCTGTACTGATTTGAATCACACAATCAAAGCCAACTTGCCATGAAGCATTTTTTGTGGAGCCTTCCAAAGCACTTCTTTTTGCTTCTAAAAGATAATATTTAGGTAAATCTTTGATATTTCTGAAGATTGCTTTTTTCTTGGTGGTTTATTCAAATACAGTGTTTTTGCATACCCAAATGCTTTCCTTCTGGTCACTGTAGTGCTAACTCCCATTCCAAAGCACTGACAAATATGATTTTTGCAAGTGCAGGATGTGCTGCAGGAAGAATTTTCATACTGTGAGATTTCATTACAAGAATCTGGAAAAGTTAAAGTCTTTCTATTGTTTTCAAAGTGTGTAGAAGATGGATCACCTCTGGGTTCCTCAGGTTCCATGAAGCTTCCCTGCCAGAGGTTACTTATATGGTATTTAGCATCTTATCACTCTCCTTAATTATGGGTACTGCAAATTTCCTCATCTAGATTAACACATTACATGTAATTTCTTACCATTCTGGAGTTCTGCATCATAAACTGCTCACTTCATGACATCTGAGAACATAGATAAAAATTTTAATTCTAGAGTTGTAAGTAACATCTCCAGCCACTAAACTGGAATGTAGTTTTAACCCTTATGTTTCTTTGACTGATAATTCCCTTAGTGTCTTTCTCCATCAGTCATATGTCTTCACTGTGTCCAATGTTGCTTTGCAAACATACACATTATTGAATTTTGACCAGCAACAGATGACAGGCTTTACCAAATGGCTGCATGAACATGCATTGATATTATAAATATCATTTCTATATTTCAATCTTGGCATTCTTTACTCTTCAGCAACAGACAAAAAGAGGACAGAAGCAGTAAAAATGAGATGTAGATGTTTCTTTGAATATGCTTCATCTCCAAACACCTGTGGAACGACCCTGAGCAGCCCACCTAGGGCGATACAGCAATAGCCAGGAAGGGCACAGAAGCTCCTGCCGATGCTTGGGAATGGTGTTTGAAGCTGTTCAGGAATGTGCCATGTGTGCAATCTGCCTGACAGACACTCAGCTGCCAACTGTGCCTGTCAAGATGCTAAAGAGGGTAAGGCAGGAGAGGAGCAGAAACAAAAACATGAGATAGACCCCGTGTACCATCACTCATCCGTTCATGTACCCTTGGCCTGGCACCTCCTGCCACTGCTTGGTCTCACCTGGGAGCCACTGGATGAGCCAGTGGTGTAACTTCCTGACAGTTTAAGGTTTTGTGCTGCACTGCCTAACCCTCCTGCATGAGTGGTGTGTCACAGGCCTGGGGGCAGACATGACAGGTGGGAATATGCCCTCCTCCAAGGGGCTGTAGGGTGCAGGTGTCCCCCAGGCTGATACCTGCTCCTTAGTCCCAGCCACAGGGATGGTGTTTCAAGTGGAAGTTTGCAAATGGCTGGAGAGAATCCAGGGAAAGCTTGGTAAATGCTCTGCCATTTTAGGTACAGATGGAGCTTTTGTTAATGCCTTGGGACTGGATGATGGGAGCTGTGAAGATTTATTCTTTGTTTGCTGACAGAGCTCTGAAATATTTGGATAAGCATGGAGATTACTTCTATCGAGCTGAAAAGTCCAGGACTGTGTAATATGTTCGTACTCCTGAGACTGAGGAATTATCTGACGCTTTAGAGGGGAAGAAATCATATATTCAGAAGAGTGCACATGTTATGCTAGAGACTTACATTTAAATGCATGCAACAGGGATGAAATAGCAGTCTGTATCAAGAATACAAAGATTCTGTGTTTGTTGTCTCTATGTAAAAAATGAAAAGGAGCTTCCAGTTCACCTGTGGCCAGAGGGAGAGTTGCACCTGAAAACCATTTCGCCCCTGTTTGCCCACGACAGAAAACAGTGACACTTGACCTTGGAATCATAATGTTCCCAGCTTCTATGTTGATCAAGCGTATGCCATCAGGCCACAATCAGAAAATGTAAAGTCTGACCATGAAAACTGTGCCTCAAAACCAACCATGTGCAAACTACTACCTTTGATTTCTCTGGTTGTTAGAGAGTAACCCAAAACAGGGAAGCAAGCATTGTCACTAGGGCTTATTCCCTCACCTGAGTGTGCTGCTGGGATGCCCAGGTAGCAGCGCTCGCAGCCAGCTCCAGGCGGCTGTGCTGGAGCAGGGGCTGACTCAGGGCCCGGCTGGGGCCCTTCCCACCCCAGCTGCTCTGCCAAGGGCTGGCTGTGTTCTGGAAGCAGAGTTGGGGTGCACGGTGCCCAGGCAGCTCTGCCCCTTCTCCTGGGGCTCTGGCTGCCGGCCGGGATCGTGGCGGATCCTGGGTGGGTGGCAGAGCAGGTCTGTCCGTGGATGTGACAGGCTGGTCAGAGAGTGAGAAAACCAGGTAAGTTTTCCCAGAATCACCTTGTGAGACTTTGGAGAGTTGAAGATAAATGATAGTTTGTTATTATAAACAACCTGCAGGGGTTGTTTTCCTACTCTGTTTTCCTGTTTTTCTCAAAGATTATTTATAAGAAAGGCGTTTTGTTAATTAGCCAATCAGGTGAAATGTATTGATTAATTGACCAATCTGGTCTATCTGTATCGGAACAGTGTATAAAAAGAAAGAATTCGAAGTAAAGAGAGATGCTGTGCAAACCAGCCTTCTGGTGAATCTGTGTCATTTCTTACTCCACAGCGACTGTCTGTCTGTCAGGACCCAGGAAATCCCTCTGGCTGTCCTGAGCAGCCAAGACCCCTGCCAGGGGTCTCAGAGACCCTGGCACAGAGCCCAGAATGCCTGTGGTTTTGATTATGACCCTTGGAGCAAGTTACCAGCCTTAGATGAAGATCTGCAAGCCACAAAAAATTAAGTAGAATGATAGTGAATTTATCATGAGGTGAAAAAGTAGAATTTGGGGTTTTCTAGAATGGAGGTTCAGGAGGCAAGATGGAGGAATCTGTGTGTATCCTGCCTTTCTCCTTCTTCTTCTTGGCCTCCATCTTCTGCTGTGATGTTGGCACTTTTAGATTGGTTTAGAGTGAAGCTCACTGTCTAACATAGGTGATAGGTATTGGAAAGTAATTGTAAACATTGTATACGTAGTTTTTAGTATAAAGACATAACACCGCCCTGAGGCAGGCAGTGAGGCAGGCAGAGTGCCTTGGACTGTCTTGTTGAGCAGACCTCTACAGGTCAGGAGAAAGAACTTTATAGATAAGATACAATAAACAACCTCGAGACCAAGAACTGAAGAGCTCTGACTCCTTCTTCAAGCGCCAGCTAAGAAAAGAGACTTTCCAACTTTTCTTGGGGTCACTCTGACCAGCTGGAGATCCCGACATCTGTCCAATGCTGGGCATCACTGTAGCACAAATAACACCTAGCTATTCCTGCAGTTCCCTATGCCTGCAAACTACAGA
Source organism: Camarhynchus parvulus (assembly GCF_901933205.1). Taxonomy (NCBI): domain Eukaryota; kingdom Metazoa; phylum Chordata; class Aves; order Passeriformes; family Thraupidae; genus Camarhynchus; species Camarhynchus parvulus. Next base: position 134,056,172 of record NC_044572.1, read on the forward strand.
TAGCAGCAACACAAGAAAACACAAGTATTGCATTCATTACTTGGTTTTCTACTGAAGAGAGGCTGGGTGGCTCTGTGGGGCATGGCAGTGGCGCATGGAAGCTCAGTCCCCATGTGGGTTAGAGTGGGTGCTGCGCGTTCCCATCCAGGTTGAGGAGTTGGGTAGATTGTGGATCAGGTTTCTATGGTGGTCACCACAACAGCTATGGTGGATTTTCTTCTCCTATGAAGTTTATTTGCTGCCCCTTTCCATCTCAGGAGGAAATCTTCTTCTTTATTGAAGTTTTTGTGCCTCTGGACATTAACATAAATACTTCACAAAGATTTTTGAGGAGAATGATACATATTTTTGTTCAAAAGTGTTTTGGCTGCATATTTTTCAATACAGAATAATTGAGACATCATAAGTTTTAATCACAAAAGTTGGGCTTCTGCCAAATAATTTGTTATTAATTATCTCTAGGCCTGGGGGATTCAAGTAAAGCGCCAGAATTATGTCACCTGTGGGGGAACTGATCATGCAGCTGGGAGAATGAGAATTAGGCCATTACAGCATGCAAAATACATCAACACAGAATCATAGAGTCATTAAGGTTGGGAAAGACGTACAAAATCATTGAGTCCAACCATTAACCTAACACAGACGGGTCCACCACTAAACCATGTCCCTAACACCACATCTCCATACATTTTAAATGTATGGAGTGATAATGATTCCACTATTTCCTTGGGCAGCCTGTTTCAGAGCTTGACCACTCTTTCAGTGAAGAAATGTTTCCTTATATCCAATGTAAACTTCCTCTGGTGCAACCTGAGGCCATTTCCTCTTCTCCTGTCAATTATTACCTGGGAGAAGAGACTGACCTTCAATTCACATCCCCCAGTGTATAATCCCTGCTCTGAGCAAGCATTTGGACAATGTGACTGTCATAGGCCCTTCCAAACTTTGTTAGGGCTGAGCAGTAATCAGTAGCTGTGAAATGGAGAAAAAGCATTTTATTACTTATTTCTTTTAGATAAAGTGGTTTTGTTTAATATTCAGTATTTTCATTTAAAGTCTCTGTACATACCTTCTGAGAAACGCATCCACCTTTTTTCCTGTTTTTCTTGACTGATGCAAAGTATACAAACCAAGGTGGGACATACTTTTAATTGCTCTGCTGTTTAGCAGCTTTTCCCACGTTTCTCATTTCAGCCACTGATCTCCTGTTGGAGACACAGGGACTGACATCTTCCCATCCATGTTCCCACTCATAAGAATAAAGGCCATATGTGTATTTGTTATGAGTATCTACAGTACTCTGTAGCGTTCGGGAGAGGAAGGTTGAAAATTACCTGTTTGTTAGGAAAGCTGCTGCTTAAGATTCACGGGAGTTTCAGGATCCATGGCCTTAAGAAGGCTTAGAAAAAAATGGCATTCAAGAGGAGCTCATCATCTGCACAGCTAAAAATTAGTGTTGCAGTTGTTTCATCTTGAAAAGTGGAGCTGCAAAGGATTCAGGGAGTTCCAGATGTTTCTCAGCCTCGCCTTGCCAATACTTTGGGAAATTGAGCAGGCTCAGTGCTTGGTGTAGCCTCGTGGCCATAGCAGCAGGGCAGAAGCAGAACATGTTGCTCCTCTCCAGCAGCAAACCACACACAGCTGACCTTGGCCTCAGGTCAGAGCCCCTCAGCAGGATCTGCTGTTCCTGAAGTCCCCATGTGTCCTGCAGCCTATGTCAGCCTGCAGTGAAGAGACTGGGTGTCTGAGGAGCAATAGACCATGGGAAAGCTGCCTGACCATGTCCAGGCATGGGATCTGGCAGCAGGTCAGCCCCTTGTCAGGGTAAGACTCAAGCATGTGCCTGTGCCTCTCCTGCGCCAACTCTGCTAGAAGAAAGATGACTGTGGCCTGGAAAGAAGATATGGTCTATCTAGACTCTATTGCAGTGAGACCCCCAAAGTGGGCTGTGTGGTGTTCAGCCCCCAGTGAAAAGCATGCTGTTTGAGCTGCCCTGTAGCACAGAACCGTTTAGGTCTCCAAGGCCTGCAAAGCAGACGTAATGGAGATGGTAATTTATGGCACTGCGAGGTCTGAAGACTGTTCCTCTGCTGAGATGCAATAGGGCAGTCCAGGAGTGATGAAAGGCTTTAGCTGGTGGCTCATTTCAGGGTCCTGACAAGTGGAGGAGTGTTAATGGGAGGGTCAGTGTGAAGAGTGAGTTAGACTGATCTGGGTATCAGCACAGAGGGGACACTGTGCCTCAGCCAGGTGGAGCAGCAGGGCACATGACACTTCCCTGCAGGGCAGCTTTGCAAGAGATCCAAAGGACTTTTAAAGGCTACGAGTCTTTGGATGAGACCCTGGCCATATCTTGTGATCATGACAGAGAATAGATTGCTGACAATGCTGAAAAAAATCCCAACACGGTATGGTATGTTAGTGAAGTTCACAAAGTAAAAAATTTCCTCTGCCTTTTCCTCAATGGTTTCAGCTCCATGTCTCCCTGCACACAGTATTGCAGGAGTGTTGTCATTACAGCATCCTTCAGCATAAATGCTGCCATTTCTTTCTGTATGTCACTTGGCAACTGAAAGTGCTACTAAAACCAAAACCTACACACTGTTCAATAATTTAAAATAACAGTGGTTAGACTCAAGTATTTATATAAAATAGAAACCTACTGTTTGCTTGAAAATCTTATACATTCTTCTAATTTTATTTACAAACTAAAGATACCATATTTCTGATATCAGCCCTTGCACTTGATTACTGTTCACTCTTTACTCCTGATGTAAAAGTTGTAAAAGTTACTCCTAGTAACTTTTCAAAAGCAATTTTTCTTAATAATGTTTTTCTTTAAAAATTCTCTTAAGAAATATTGTGCACAGAAATATTGTACACCAGTCCAAGAACTTAATCTGATGCAAATTTTTCCAGGTCCATTGACTTCAGCAGATGATTGACACCAGATGGCCCACCATGTTTGATATTATTACATTAAGGTATTAGCATATGTATAATTTTCTTTGTACTTTTCTTTATCAGTAGTATTTTCTTTCTGTCAGCTTCAGTTGACTTTGGCAACCTTTATTCAGGGGGATGAAATACATTCCATGTGAGTAAACATATTCTGTGATGGATAAATATCAAACTGCTACCTACAAATATAGACAAAACTTTTTTGGTGAAGAATTTTTTAGTCTTAAGCCATATTTTGAAAATATTTGTTATAGGAGAACATTGTGGCTCTGATTGTGGAGTATTCTTTGTGTAAGAATATTGTGGTTTTGTCTTTTATAAAAAATGTGTCTAATTTGAAATGGACAGCTCTATATATAAAATTGTACATTTCACCTACTTTTCTCTTGGGCATGAGCCCTTTCTTCATTAACAGATATAGAATCATAACTAGGTCATTTTAGACAATAGATAAGGAATTCTGTCTCTTATAATAATGAGAAATACAGTTAAAGTACCTTCATAAATAGCCTACAGCTTTCCAAAGATGGGTTTTTGGCTTGGCATATTGACTTTGCATTTATGAGGCAAATGTAAGAGAACATCTGGTTTGTTTTATCATTAATTCTGGGAATGTCCATTAATAATGCATTTTTGGGAATTGTTTTTGTTATTCCTGGAGAGTGCTGTAATGAACAATCCTATGCTTGTTCTGCTGAGAGACACATTTCAGTTTAGAGGTTGTTTTGCAGTCTTAATTATATTAGTTGCTATCTCCCTTTTTACTGCCAGAAAGTGTGTACTATTAAAATGAATTACTGAGAAAGATGCCAGTGGACATTGTGGAAAACTAAACTTCATAGTAGTTTAAAAAAGAGGCATTTTGCCCATTTTAATTTTTTTCTTTTCAAAGTTAAGTTGAAATATTTTTTCTGTAATTCTGGCCTACATTCATACAAGCTTAGGAAAAACACAGTATTAGTAACATACACCTTTTTTCCCCAGTTATCAGCATAGCTATGAAACAACTATGAGTGGATAAATTGTTCTTGGTGTTGGCAGGAAAATGAGACATCAAACACCTCAATGTTCTTCTAGAATTCCTAGTTCTAGTGTAGCCGGATCACATAACTCCATAAATTGAAGAAAGATTTTCCCAGGTCAGTTAGGCAAGCAGTGGTGTATGTTGGGTTGTGATTGAAGGCCCCACCTATGGCAGCTTGGCATGGTTAAGAAAAATCTGGAGCTCCCATCAAGTCCTTAGGTGAAAGAGCCATGGGACTCAGCACTGCAAAACCAGGATTGTCTGGAGGTTCAGAGTACAGTCAGGAAACACAGATTCTATTCCCCATTTTGGTCTGACATCTGATCCATGCAAAGTGTCTCTGTTTACAGCATTGCAATTATGGATCTAGTGTGGAGCTAATTAAAATAACATGAGATTCTTTCCCTTAACTTCCTGGGTGTCAGATCCAACCCTCACAGATACTCTGGGGATTTCTGCCTCGTGTTTGTTGTGGGGTACACACCAATCCTTCACCCTCTTTTCTTAATGATTTCATTCTGTTTATTTACCTGAGAAAGAACCTTTTCCATAGGTACCAGCAGAGCAGTTGGAGGCAGGGGTGCAGTGGTGGCCTTGTCTGTAGCACAGAAGATCTGTGTGTACATGTGGGAAACAACAACACAACAACACAACATGCAGCTGAACTCCAGTGGTCACGCCTGGGCTCAGAAACAGTGTGAAAGCCAGATCCAGACAATTCAAACATCAATTTTTTAAAGAAACAGGGATTATTTTTTTTACACTGTCTGTTTAAACCCAGACTTAAATCAACAGCCCTCTCTTCACTGCATTTTTGCTAGAAAAAGGGGAAAGTTTCTCCAATTGTTTATGCATTCTACCAATCCAGTAATGTATATGGCATCACTTACTGTACTGATTTTCTCATTTTCCAGGACCAAGTATAGCAGCCTCTGAAGAGATCAGCAGCTGGGGAGCATTTTGGATATCCAAATTCCTAATGACCCCAGAGTACTATTCCCAAACCTCCTGGCAGTTCCAAATTTCATGCCAAAAGTTGCAGGCATCTGTCTTACATTTTGAACATTTGTCATCAATATTCTTACTTAATTTAAACATCCGCTTAGGGGGGTCATGTATTCTCAATGAATAAAATTAGCTGCATGTAACCAATCTGTGAATTTGAGTTTAATCATAGAGCTCCGGTCTGGTTACAGATGTCTTTGTCCAAGGACTGTAGTTTACTACTGAATGCCTTCCCCATTAGCTGGGGGATTATCAAGCAAGGATTTATACCGTGTAGAAACCTTTTTCCTTTCTAAATACATAACTGAATGCTCTCACTGGGGGGATTAAATTCAGGCTCTCTGAAAGACCTACAGCTGGTTATCTCCTTTAGCACTGACTTTGCAATCCACACTAAGGTGAGGGGCAGGGCATGGGCTCACTGCTTTGGGAGCATAGCGAAGATCAAATTGCCAATGAAAATCACAATTTAGTTCCTGCTCCCTCTTGCTGCTGGGGCAGGAACAAGGTTGCCACCACCTTTTTTTGGGTCAGTTTACTGTCTGCTCCGACCCTCTCAACTGCATTGGCTGAAGCTTTGAGAATGATCAGTCAAAGTTCTGCTACCTCTCACTCCTTTGCTTCAGCCTTTGCTGCTCTCTTTGCCTGTGGTGCCCCGTGCACTCACTGCCCAGTGCAGGTGCAGTAAGGGGGTGAACAGCTGAGCCTGTGGAAAGGGACATGGTTGCCACTCTCTGAAATCATCATTATGATGGGGTAATTCATCACAAACTCCTCAAATCCTTCTTTGTATCATAAATGTTCTGCACAGATGTGATTTCCAGTTTCTCAAATAGCACAATTTAATTAATTTATCACTGAACTGAATTTCAGCAGAATTGTAGCTTTGATGTGACAGTGCTAGCAGTGTTCTAGCAGTGCATAAACTACAAACATTTTAATGAATGTTATTATTTGCATCACATCAACATAACCAAGGAAAAAGCAGAAACAAGATCTGAGATTTAGCCTCTGCTCTCCATCCTGGTCTAAACAGTGTCTGTTTCCGTGATATTTAGCTTGTAGCACATTCACATGTAAGACATTGTGAATGATGACCTATTCAGCAGATGAAGTTGCAGTCCATAAGCTAGACTCTCCCACTTAAATCATTAAATCTAGAACCAACCCTCCTTAATGAAGAAATAATTCATACGACTCTTGGAACTGAAGGGTTTGATTGTGGTCCTCACATCCTCACATTTCCATGGTCCAGGAATAAGTCCATGGAACTACATGTAAACCCATCTGATTTTAATGTTGATTTAGGAAGAGGTAAGGATAAAAAATCTGTTTCTTTGCTGTGATGATACCTACAGGTTTTCTTTCCCCGAAAGACACTGGATTCCTTGGCCAACACTGAGTTTCCCTGTGAAGAAGCACAGCCTCATTTCTCTTCAAGCATTAGGAAGCATGATGGCCGCAGACAGCTCTGAGCTGCACTGTGAAGGCCAAGTGCACCAAACTGAATCCAAATGACAGAGAATACTTGCTGTATATTTTTCCTGAACTCTTTCTATATAATAACAATACAAAGCTCTCAAAGATTTTTTAAAATACTGAAAAGGATGCAAATATGTGAATTCCTGTGTTAGGGGTTACATTGGATAATGTCTGGTATTAATTATTCTGTTTTGATAATAAATCCTTACAGAAAGTAGAAATCAAGTAATGAAGAATACTTTGCCAAGAGATGCATAAGAAGCTAAATGATTGATGTGTGTGAGCTGTGTAAAAAACTAATCCTTCTTCAGGTAATCCTGAGATGTCTTCCAAGACACATACTCTTCAGCCATTCATTAAGATCACCAGACCAAATTCCTGAAGTTTTTTTACTTATTATGGTGGATTTAATCTAGTTCTTGCTTTTACACTCTCTGTATTAAAAAAACTCTCAGGAGCTGAACGAAGGTTGCTTGAAGCAGCGCACAGGCTCTTGGAGGCCAGAGGCATACACATTGTATTTACATTTCTGTCATCACTGTCTGACAAAGGAGTACAGGGATGTAATAATGGATAACAGATGGAAGCCTCCACCAGCACTCAGCTGGGCCAAGGGGTGGTTTTATCTTGTGCATCTTTTCACAGAAACTCTTCTGAGGTGAACTGAAACTGTGACTGGGGACTATACCTTTCTGCATCCTCACAGCCGGAGTGTAGTTCACAGTGGCTGCTTCAAACCCAAAGCCCAAAATACACTTGCTTAAAATTCTGCCCTGGGAGTTGTTTGAACTCGCCCTGCCAGCAGTGCCTGGCAGATGTCTGATGTTTTGCACCCAGTATGTGCTGTGTCAGGTTGTGTGACACCTCTCATGCCCCAAACTGGACATTTCCTTTCCTCTCCATAATTCCCTATTGCTTGATTCTGTGCTGCTGAGAGCACCTAATTCTCTTCCACCCTTGAAATTTTTTCCCTTTTGTCCCAGCCACTGCAGCTGGGACATTCCATCTTCTGGAACATGGGGCTCTGGTTTGCACATCTGTGTCTGCTCAACTGGACATAGCCCAAAGTTTCCTACCTCAGAACTGCTTTCTCTATGTTTTCACTGTTCCACTTTCTATCAGTTTGCTAAATAGTCATTAGCATGAAGCCTGGACACTGATGACTTTTTTATTCCACTAGTAGTTTCTCTGATGAGATGAAAGCCAGTCCTACTTTTTTTCTTCTTTGCCTCCTCCAGCTTCACCACACTATGACTAATACAAATAAAATTAGAAGATGGATTTGGTGATTTCCTTGATTTCAGAGTTCCCCTTGATTTTGGAGGGATGGAAATTAGTCTACATCCTTCTGTTCTACTTTTTCTGTTATATTAAGCATATAGGAGCTGGGATATGAAGGTTAATGCCAAGACATCTGAATTGTCTCCATTTGCTGCTGAAGGCAGCATGGATAGCAGCTCAGAGAAGGGACATCAGCACCAGGCAGGCATCAACACATTCATGCCTGTTGGCCCTGGCTCTCTGCCTGCTGTGACAATGGGCACAGATCACCAGGGGCAAAAGTGACAGTGACTGGGGCTGCCGTTTTCAGCAGTACCAGGGACCATGTTCTGCCCCATCAGAATTACATATGTGCAAAATCATCTGATTGTCAGAGGGTCTGTAACAGAGGAAGCAAGGGCTTGCGTTCTCTTTCCCTCCTCCTAAGCTATTTTACAGGCATGCATTCTGCTCAGGCGAGAAGCAGAAACTGGTGAAACAGAAAGCTAAACCCTCTTCCTTGGCCCAGCAGTGTTGAATCACAGAGAAGCAAATTGAGAGTTCTCCTAACATGACAGCAGATGTGAGCCACTGTTTTGCCATGTCACCAGGGCCAGGGGTACAGATTCTGGCTACCAACTGCCCCCAGGCAGTGCTGGAAGGAGGGGAACAGGATGCTTGGAGCTGGGGTCTAGAGGTTCATTGAGGATCACCGGGGGCATCTGCAGCTAAGTAAGGTCCCGGCGGCTCCTGAAGGAAAGGAGCTGTGAACATCAGTGGGGATGACATAAGCTAGCATGGCTCAGGAAACCTCTGGAGCACAGGGCTGGAGAACCTATCCCATCCTGCAAAGACACCAAGGAGCTTTGCTTTAAAGCCTTTTACTTGAGCAGTCTCATCCAGACATTCTGAGTTTTCTCCTATTTACTGATTTTAATGTTTGGCTTGTTATTTCATTCTGCAATAAAAAAATGCTTTAGGGATTGGAGGTCTTCTGGCATGCTGGCTTCACAGAAAGTCTGGAGCAGCTTCAATTCAAACCTCTTGCCAGTTCAAGTCCCATCTCAGCATTCAATGGGGAATTGAAGAACTGGATATGTTTCTCCTGTCTCCAAGCTTAACTCGCTGTCTCGATTTATGTCAGTTCAGAGAAGCTGGAATAATTTAAAAATCTGGAAATTTAAAAAGCTGGAAAATAATGTCAGCTGTTTTAAAAGAGCCCAGTGGACCTGGGGATCGGCCCATGTGGGGTTTGTGGTCTGGACAGGGTCTGTATCTGCACTCTTTAATGTCATTCTCATGGTTGCTAGGTCAGTGCTGAACTTCCAGAGACTTTTCAGACAATCTCAGTAGTCTTCCCAATCCTGCCAAAAACTAGTCTCAGAATTAATATATTTTGTCTCTCAGCTGTCAACTTTCCTTTTAAAGCTCCTAGACCAAAAATATATCTATTTTTGTTAGCTCTAATAGTGGCTTTAGTGGCTTGGACATGCGAACTCCAAGTGCAGTTTGGGTGCCCCTGGCTAAAAAATGTATTTGGCTCTGTATGGATTCTGCAATCTTTTTGAATCTAATTATTTTTGCACTAATCTCCACTAAAGACCCCATAGCTACAGGAATGTAATAGCATCTCCAAATCATACTAACACCCCCAAAATCAAATCCTAGGTTCTCCTCCAAAGCATGCAATGAGGACAGGCATCCCGAAAGTGAACATCATTGCCTTGGGCAGACCCCTCTCCCTGTGATTGGAATATGCTCAGGGCAAGGACACATCCCAGATTACTCACTTCACCCTATAGTGTGAAAACTATTCCCCCTTCTGCAGCGGGCTTCCAGCTTTCCTCTGAAAATCAGTGCCAGCAAGTCATCTGGAAATCAGCCTGTGGTCATTCCCTGCTTTCAAAACATGGCTGCCCCTTTGGCTGGCTCCAGTTGCTGTTTGAAAGAACACGTTGGGCTCCACTCTCCTGCATCCTGGCAGAGGGAGTGCCTTATCCTGCTGACAGTGAAATGATGAGGGGGAGGCTACAGGCACTACAGTCCTGCTGTGCAGGTCCCGGTGCACTGTGGACTGAATAAGTGGCCTCACTGCTCCTCAGAAGGACCATGCAGTCACTCTCATCAAACATTTAGCTATGTGAAACTGCAGCACATACAAAATTTCAGTGCCTCCTGGGACATTTAGAAGCTGAATTTCAGCTTTGGCGTTGGGTATCTAGTCTTGGATTGAAGCAGAATTTGTCCCTCTCTCTATGTGGCGCTGCTCTTTAAGATTAATTTGAACCACTCAGGTTGGCTTTTCTTGGTTTTTTCTCATCTGAAACCAGTAGCCGTAACTAATCCTTCATTTTCTGATCTGCAGGAACTTCATACTCCATGAAATGTGAGTGTGACATTATGCCTGCAGTAACAGAAATGCTTTACACAAAGGTCACTCTTTTTTGATTAACAATTGTAAAGGGTGAGGTGCAGAAGTCTGACATGCTACAAAATGATGTAATTTTCATGCTGGGATCTCTTGTACAAAACAAGACATGAGTTTCCATGACACAGATTAAGTTATTAGTAGATAAACTAATGCATTAAGTAAGTGGAAACAGCTAATTGTGTGAGAGGACTGAAGGAAAGGTTGCAGCCAAGGGTTGTGTGATTTGTCTTGTAGCTCCTCATGTATTTAGTCAGCTACAAACACTTTAGCTGCCTGTTTGAAGCTGTTTGAGAACAAGATTTGAGGAGAATCTCCACAGATGAGTTATGAACAAGGGGAGATGACTCACAGCAAGCCAGACAGTGCTCCTTCCCTTGAGAGCTGGTGGCAGGGGAGAAAACTGCCTTGGAAGCTCCATCTCTGCATAATGATAGAGCCCAAAGGGGCAGGTGGAACAGGCCAGAATTAGGAGAAAAGGATCATGGTCTGCTAAGGGAGAGTTCAGTGAAGTTGAAGATGATGAAGAGCATGAGGTCAGAGGTGTCACCAAGGCAGGTCATCACAGACTGTTGTTAATGTGGCATCAGGGGCATCAGGGCAGATGGTACATTTGGAGCAGTTACCACAGAATTTGAAAAAATATCCAGGCTCTGGCTGCAAACAGGGATGCCAGTGCACCTTGGGAGGGACAGTGACAATGAATGCAGAATGGGGTGAAATCAACGAGCTGTTCTTTAAAAGCAGAGATATTAACTCCCACTTTACTTTGAGGAGAGAGAAGAGAGTGAAACTGACAAAGAAAAATAAATCGTATTTTTTTCTATTTTAAGGAAACACTACAGAACTACATTAAAATCTCCCCCTGAGCTGCTATTTTGTCTTCCTGGTCCAGCTTCCTGCCTTGGGCTGATTTAAGCCTGCCAAAGCCAAAGCAGCTCCTGGTTATGCTCGGCTTTCTCAGGGTGACTCACTGGAAACCCTGCTGCAGCTACTTCTGGTGTGTTTTTTCCTTTACAGTGTAAGAGCTCCTTGCAAATTAAAAGGCTTTCTGGTGAAGATATAAGCTCATTGCATATCAGTCTCCACTGGATTAAATTTTTTTTTCTATATTATTAATATCATATAAATGATATTTCTTTTCCAAGGCTGATGGTGGCTGATCTAAGAAGGTGTTTGCCAGGCCATCCATATTTTTTATTTTAGATCAAATTCTTGCTTATAAAGGAAAAGCTAATGTCTCTTATTATCCATTAAAGTACTCAGATGATTTTATTTAGTCACATCAATCAATGATTATTTCAAGTTGTCAAGACTTTTCTCCAGATGTCTAGAAATAGTTTAAAGCAGATACACTATTATAGGGTTTTCATTAGGAGAGCAGGTCTGTAAAAACCAGAATTTTTAATGGATAATTGGTGAAGATTTAAGAAAGCATTCCAAGTGGATTTTATGATCAGGTGCTTCTTTATAGCCTTTATACTCACTGAGGGTAACAGATTCAATCTGAAGTGGGATGTGAAGGTCAAGGCAATGCTGAAGCACCCTGGAATGAAGGATTGACATAGATGTTTAGCTGTAAAATGGCACCTCCAACTTAACTTTAATTCTTTTAGGCAGCATGGTTTACTAAGACCTGTGAACAGAGTATATCCATGGCTTGACATGGCTAAAAGCTGGATCCTGGGGAGGGGTTATGAAAGGTAACTATGGTTTTTATTTTGATATTTTCTACTCCTACTTGACAAACCTTTGAGGTAATCATAATTACCTGACCTAATGGAAGCTAAATAGTGTGCAGTCTCTGAGATCTGAAGTTTGCTTTGCACACCACATAGTTCATTAAAGATTGCCTGACAGGTCTCCTGGAACTGTCTCCTCAGATGGTGGAAATCGGGGTAGCTCCACAGGCTTCAAAGGATCTGTCTTTCCTTTCTCCTCTTATGTGTAAACAGCCTCTTAAACTAATGAACTGAGATCTCAGGTTCACGACACAGTTGGCAAGGGAAAGCAGATAAGATGAACTCGTGCAACATTCCCATCTTGAGTCTCTGTTGTTTTATTATTTAGTAATCAGAAACAGAACTTCAGCATTAGTATGGACTAAGGGCAGGTTTGGATGGGACAGGCAGTTGATTTCTCACACAAAGAGGAACATCATATCCAGCAATTTGTATTATGTACCCTGCAGCTAAATCTGTGCATCTGAAGAGGAATCTACATTATCAGGGGGCTGGAGAGTAAAATAGGAGATGCCTGGATAAATCTAGGGGGTGCTTCAAAATTTCTGAGGTATGGAATGAGCCAGAGCCCAAAGCATTCTTACAAGAGATTCCACACTCCACAGGGAAGCTTCTCTGCTGTGAAACCCTCACTCCAAGCATCTTGTTGTGCTATTTCTGTTTTGTTCAGGTCTCAGTGCAGCACCCATCACTTCTACCTGAGCCAAAGGCGGTGACCTGACACTCATCCCTGCCTGGTAAAACAGCTTCTCCCTGGGGACAGTCTGCCCCAACCCCCAGGGTGCTGCAGGAATGGTGACAGTGTTTGGAGTGCTGTACCACGTCCACAAAGGCTTTGGAGGGCAGCAGTAAAATGGTCCTGGTGTACTCAGACCATGTCTATGAAGAAAAGCTGGACAAGAATGGCTTATAAATGGTTTTGCATTTACTAAATTTCATATCCATGAAGTTTAACTGGTTAGCAAATGTACTCACATGCCAATTTACTGATAGTCTAAAACCAGAAACAAATAATTCTGCTTGTTCTATACAGCAATTAATAACCTTTTAATAGTCTTCAGTGATGGTTTTCAGGAAATAAAGTTGTACTATTAACATTCCTGTAAAACCATTAGTCCTAAATGCATGTAATTGATGGGAGTACTAATGTTTGTAAAATGAACTGAGACTGATTTATAAGTCTGATAATAAAATAGTTCAGTAAAGGGCTTTGATCTAATAGCTGTGAAAGCAGTACACACACCTTAACGATTATCCTTGCAGATATCCATCCTCCTTTCAACTTTTACTACCTTCAGTCATGACAATTTGGAAAGGAGAAATCCCAACTAAATGCAGCTTGATAGAGACAACCATTGATCATTTACACTCTGTTCTCCTTCCAGATATGAGCATCCAGTAGACTCCTTGGGCTATTATTAGTCTTACTTTATTTGTTGCTATTGACTGAGATTAAAGAAAATAAACACCTTGCCTTCTTCCTGAACTGACCAAAGATTTCCCCTATCCTACATATACTGAAGTCTAATAAACTGGCTTCTCCAGAACAATCTTTCTTCTGAAAAAGAAATACTTATGCATATAATATTAGCCATGGTAAATCCCAAATTGCTTTGGTCCATTGGATCCACTCACTTTGCTAGTTTTGCTTCCCTTTTCCTCCTTCCTGATGTAAATTATAGTTGAAAAATAAAATCAAATCAATCACTATTCACTCAGTTTTTCCATAGTATTAAAACCACTTAATTTTGCTCACTAAATGAATACTTTCAATTAACTTCTAAGCACATTTAATAAACTCAAAACATTGCATTCATTATGCTAGTGAGAGATGGCTTAGTATTTGAGGTGCATGTCTAAGAGTCTCCCCTCTGTTTCCTAGGATTAGAACTTGATACTGCATCACAACATGTTGTAGGCTGATTGTCTTAACTCTTTAAGATGATGATATTGTGCTTTGCATAAATAGTTCAGCATTTTTGTAGTTGTTCAGTGTGTTGACTCTCTCAGCTTCTTCCTCCATCACTATCTACCCTTCAGTATCTACCCATCACTATCTTCCTCTAGGAAGGAGGGAAGCTGGCAGCATTGCAGGTTTCATCTCTTCCTGTGCATTCAGCCTCTCAAATATAGCTGGTTTAGAAAAGTTGCTGTCAATTCCCCCTCCCCTCCCTCCCTCCCCTCCCTCCCTCCCCCTCCCCCCTCCCTCTCCCCTCCCCTCCCCTCCCTCCCTTCCCCTTCCCTTCCCTTCCCTTCCCTTCCCTTCCCTTCCCTTCCCTTCCCTTCCCTTCCCTTCCCTTCCCTTCCCTTCCCTTCCCTTCCCTTCCCTTCCCTTCCCTTCCCTTCCCTTCCCTTCCCTTCCCTTCCCACCTCTCCTTCTTCACTTGCCTTGCTTTTCTTCCCCTATATATATGCATATAATTTTAACTTCAAAAAATATGTAAATCCAAGAAAGCTCTAATTTCTGCAGAAAATTACCAATTATGAACCAAACCCCACGACTCATTTTTCTTATATGTGGACAATTTCATTTAAATTAGTAACTTTGCTGACAAGCTAAAAGCTTTGCCTGTCTGGAACATTATTCAAAAACTGGAATGGAATTACTTCATCTTCATAACATAATTTTAAAGGTATGTAGTGTGGTTTCAACCCTGAGAATTCATGTAGGTAACAGGCATATATCACATTGCAGGTTGTATTGACTTCTGATTACTTTCTGCTGCTCCGAATGAAGGTATTTCTAACAAGAATCCAAATGTATTTCCCCGTTCAGTGAAATTGCCATTCATAAAGCAAAAATACGCGAAAATTGCCCTCAAAAACCCCTTTGGATTTGTCATCACTCTTCGAGCGATGGTACCGGGAAGAATACTCCACGGTCGAGGCGCCTGCACTGAGTGAGCTCTGTGGGCCGCTGGCACGCTGGGTGTTGGCACCGCCCCCGGCTCTGCGGTGATTCCCGCGCTGATTCCCGCGCTGATTCCCGCGCTGATTCCCGCGCTGATTCCCGAGGTGTCCGCGCGGGGCTGCCTCCCCGGCCGCGCTCGGAGCGGCCCCTCCCGGGCCGGGCCCTGCTGCTGGCCCGGGCCGCGCCCGCTCCGGCCGCCCCGAGAGGGGCACGGCGGGGGCTGGCAGCGGCCCCGCAGCACCGCACGTCCCGTCGGACCCGGCGGGGCTGCGGGACCAGCTCGGCCCGTCAGGAACGCCGGACGCTGACAGCAGCAGAAGCCTGCGCTGGCTGAGCTCGGACCGACCGCCCCCGCGGTTTGGGTCGCGGCGGACGCTGCGGGAGCCGGGCGCGGTGGAGGTGCGGGGGCTGCCCTCACACCGTGCCCACAGTGAGCTGTGTCAGCCTCTGCCAGCTTTTACAGCTCCCTTCTCTCCTGGGAGGGCCACAACATCAACCTAAGTGGTATAAAGACACATTCATTGAATTTGGAAGAGTTTTGAGTCTTGAACTGTGTAGAATGCAATCGTGCAAAAATAGGCAAAAATGTAAACGTATGGTTACAAAGTTGAAGCTAAATAAAGAGAAAACAGATACCCACCTGAAGAAAAATCAAATACATTTTCACTTAGTATCAGTGACCTTGCCATCTCCCATGTATTAGTGACAGGGAAAAGCACACCATGTAATGCCTCCTCATGAAGCATTTTAATTTTCACTTCCTTAGTTTCATCAGTGGGGAAGGGCCACTGCTCACAAGATTTGCTTTTACATAAATCTGAGTGGTAAAATTCAACGTTTTCTGCTGGAACCATTCTATATACAACCTGTCCATTAGTCACCTAATACATTTTTTATCACTTCATTGTTCATTTTCTTCCTTTGACCTTTGAGGATTCCCAAGGAATTCTAAAACCCATTAGTATCTATGAACACTCACAGTAAATCCATAAATGATTGCTTAATGGTCATTGCTAATCAGAATTAAGCAATCTTGGCATAGCTAAAGCTTTTATATATTTGGAGGGGTTTTTTTTCCTATATAGTACACAGATTTTTTTTCTTTATTTATTTGCAATACTTATTTTAAGTATCAGATGATAAAATAAATATGCCTTTCTGAGAAAAAGCTGATAAAATATTGTATGCATCAAGTGCTGAAGTCATAAATGCATTTAATGAGAGGCTGCATTTTTACAAATGATAGAGGCACTGTTTATGAGCATCACAGGGAGCTTCCATAACTTTGATAGGGATGGATGCAGCATCTCAAAGCAACAGATAATGGCAGTTAGAGAAAGAGATAGATGAACTCCAAAAGACTGGATTTCATATAGATAAACATCACAGTGTTCTGATGTTTATCTGCAGTTTATCTAATCTGGGTGGCCTAGGGCTGTTGGAAGCTCACAAAGTCCCTGGTACCTCTGCTTTCGGGTAGGCTAGAAATGAAGTGAGACTATGCGCACTTGCAGTATTTTGGCACTTGCGCTTTTATTGCCTGCTGCAGCACTTGAAGAGGTGAGAGCAAATTGAGAGTAGTGGACCAAACACAGCCCCACCAGATCTCCTCTGTGCTGGATGCTGTACAAACATAAAGGCACTGGCAGCTTTGCCTGCCTCAGTGAATTTACTTTCTACAAAGGAAATGAGGGAATGCAGAACTGCGCAGAGTGGAGAAGGACTGATTTACAAAAGTTCTGTGAATTCTGCTGTTCTTTGGTTTTGCAATAAAGTGCAACATTTATTTATTGGGATTTTATTAATTTTAAATATTAAATTCAAGCAGAATTTATGAATGATGCAAAGCCCTGAGACACAGTGAAAGATTCCTGGTGTTTTCAACAGACACTTCATTACCCCCTCTCTGGATGACAGCAAAGTTATGTGTATGTAATGCATATGCTGAAACACCAAAACACTGAACTGTTTCTGTGCAACCTGTTTCCAGTATGAGACTCTATTCTTGGTACCTGCTTAACCACGTGGAGTAGTGAAAAGACAATCTAATCTTGGAAATTGATTGCTGGACTCAGAATTGCTGGTTCTCCCTTTAAAAGCTCTCATCCCTGGTGCCAAGTGAACAAGGGAGACTCTCAGCTGCATTTTAAAGATGTAAATTTCCTGTTCTAATGACTGAAGAAGTATGAATGCCAAAATAGGAGAAATTAATTTAAAAAAACCCAGTTTTCATTATTTTTAAAGACTGAGTTCTTATAGCCAAATGCTTGTTTTCAAGGCTTGAATCATGATTTTGAATGTCTCAACACTGCAAACATTGGCCTAGTTATTTGTGATTCACAGGGCAATTACAAAGCTGTAAATAGATTGGCTTAGTTTTGATTTTTAGATAGTTGCATTTTCATTGAGCGCCAAATAATGTCTGCCTGTGCTTAAGATAAATGTGTTGGAACTCATAAATTGAGGTTATCTCTTGTTGGGTGTCTTGGAGGAAAGGCAACTGAATTCAATATAAGAATCTCTTGAGCCAGAAGCAGATGTCACACTCTAAACATCTGAGGCTCATGATTTTTTGGCTGCCTCATTCTGTGCCTTTGTCACGCATTGTGTTCCCGTCTTGCTTTGAGGGGAGCGGCGAGGGAGCACCAGGGCTGCCTGATGTCGTTGTGTATTGTCATGTTCACCATCATTTATGGTCAGGATCCTCATCCAAAGCCGTATGAGGTCCAGCAAGAGCCTTCCCCTGATCTCCATGGTGTCTGAGCAGCCCCTGCTTGCCCAGTGTGTCCCTTCTGCCAGAGGGTGGGTTCTGCTCTGCTTAGCTTTTCATGAAAAACAATTGCTTTCCTTTCCTTTCCTCTAAGGAATATAACTTTAAAACCAGAATTTTCCAAATATTTATATATTTAATGTAATATTTCAAAAGACACATACTCCCAGAGGAATACCTACATTTGCTTAAACAAATCCATTGTCTATTATGTATTTATGCTGGATTGCTTTCACCTCTTACTATATCTGTTCTGGTTTTGGTTGTGGGTTTTTTTTTTAAATGCGATGAAAAAGGGCTCTTTCTTTCAATTTTATTTCTCTAAATTTTATTTATTTTTTGGTTTCCTTTCCTAGTAGTCATGCACTGCTGTGCCATTGTGTATGGTCTGGGGACACGAGCTGGCTGTGAGCAGAAGTCAGTGATGTCCCTTGTAAAGCAGAAGTGGAGCTTGCAGGGAAAAGCCCTCAGTTAAGGTCATGGTAGTCAAGGTACAAACAGGGGAGAAGTACAGCACCTTGAAGGCTTAGGCCCTTTGCAAGGAGCAGCAGGGGAAAATATTTTATTAGTACTTTAGCTGGCTGATTTTGTTTCAGGAGACCATAGCAGAAAAAAACCAGAATAACTGAGGAAATTACAATAATAAACCCTTTTCTGAAATGGTATTTAACTACTGACAGCTGATGAAATGAGTCCAGAAGCATGCATAAAACAAGAAAAGAAGAAAAAGAAAAACATGTTCTTGTTCGTGGACATTGAGCAACTTGACCCAAACCAGTCTCCATTTGGCTTTTTTTCAGCAGGAAATTTTTTGGTAAATCATAAATTCTTTCCCAAAATATACAATGCACTAGTTTAAAAACAATCAGTCATTCAATCGAAATTGAGGACAAGTTTGTAGAGGCGGCTGTCTCATTTTCAAGTAGCTCGTCAGGGACACCAGAGGGATTGGTGCCTGCAGAGCCGCTGGGAGCCGCAGGCTGGGCTCCGGCGCTGGGGCTGGGCACAGACACTGCGGGGAGGAGAGCCATGGGCTGCAGCAGCTGGTCAGTGCTGCCTGGGCAGTGCTGGGGGGAGCCCCTGGCCTTGCCTTGGGGCATGTGGCCTGGCTGCAGACACTCGTTTCCCCAGCTCCAGTGCAGGTACTGACATTTCCACGAGTCTCTGGCAAGCGGAAGTTGGGTCCAGCCTTGCAGGTCCACTTTGCAGAGCACCCACGGACACACACATGGAGTGTGTCAGTGAGGTCAGGGCCATGGCTTCCAGGCACACAGGGATGGCTGGTGTGGCTAAGGGGGGCTGGAGGGGGTCTGGGAACTGCTCATGACATCTTCAGAGGTTCTGGAAGAGTATGTGCTTATGTAAATGGTGTTCCCTAGTGCAAAGGCAGCTGCCAGTCTGTGTCACTGCAAGCTGCCAAATTGGTCTCCATCTTTCCCACACACCCTGCTTTTTAAGAAACCTTTATATTTGTTTTTTCTACATTGTTCTGCCCACATCTGATAATTGTGATAGATTAATGCTGATTGCTTTGATCTTCATATACAATGAAGTTTGTTATAAATCCATTGAGAAGGGTGTAACCAGAAAATAGAAAACTCCAAGTTATTTGGAATAGTGAGACAGCAAAAGTGAAGAAGTAATAAAGATGGTCCTTTAAAAAGTAGAAAAAAATGAAACCCTTCCTATTTAATAAAATTAAACAATGTTTGAAGCATATCCCACAAAGATCAAAGATCAAATGGAATTCTTATGTCAATATTATTGAAAAAGGAGATCTCCCTTTTTTTTTTTCCCCTGATTTTAAGGTTTTGAACCCCAGGCTAGAAAGTTTTGGAATTACTTTGGATTTTCACCAGTCTAACAAGATCAGAATCTTGTCCTGTTTAAATAAATTATTTGAAACCATATTCCCCAACGGCCCAGCCTTCAGTAGATACTGCTGTTGAAAGGCTGGTCCCTTTGTTTGTTCGCCAGAAATATGACTATATGCATGTGCTTTGTTTTTGAAGTCTTTCTATTAGTGGACATGAGTCTGCTTGTCCTGTCAGGTCCTCAGCCAATACTGAGCTTGAACTTTGTTCTTCTGTTTCAGATCTGGTGAAGCCTCTCCAGTTTGTCCAGATGTATCTTGTGGCCCAGAAATAGTATTTTCTCTGCCCACAGACGTTATCTTCCCCCAGCTCTATCAAAAGGTTTTTAAAATTTTTCAAATAATCATGGGAGGAGATTTCTGGTTTTTTTCCTTTGCTTGCTGTAGTCATAATATTGTCTTTTGGATCTCTTCTTTTACCTTTTTGCCTCAAGTGTCCAGAGCTATTTTCTCAAAAGTGCCCCTCATCCCTGGTGGGAAACTATGCTACAACATCTGCAGCTGTGACACTTCTGTTTCCAGACACAACAGTCCCATATGAGGCTGCCCACAAAGTTTTCACAGATAACTTCAGTTGAATGTGTTTTTCCTGGTGTTCCAGAGATCCCAGGCAAACTGACTGGACCTTTTAATTGCACCTATTGGATATACCTGCATATAATTTGAAACACTGGCCTTTTTCAGAATAACTTTATTAATTCCCTGGTGACAGTTTCTTTCTTCTACGTGCTAAGAATGTACCTCTAGTAAGGAATTTTACAATGTTAGTTCCAGGAAAAATTATGCTCACATTGCAGTAACATGGAATTGCAGAGCAATAGATCAATACATTTACAGACAACAATTATTAATAACAGCATCAGTATCTTATGGACTGATTTTTCTCTGAGCTACAATTATATCTAACTATAATCTCTGCTGCAATGATGCAAGGTTCATGGGAATGTTCCCCTAAAGGCAAATAAACTGACATGGGTGAAGAATCTCTAGCAAATGTCTTGGAGATGTGAGTTTTCTGGTAGCACTGGGTGAATGGTGGCAACGCAAATGACTTCAGTAATCCTATTTTCTTCAAGACTGACTCTGCTCTCATGGTAGTCCTATTTAGGTACCATATTTTTTCCATTAAATGACTCCTTCTGTAGCAAAAGCCCTAAGAAATGGTTGAAAGTTTTAGTTTTCAATTTACGGCAGTTAAGCCACGCGGTTTTCTGAGTACAATTTCATAGGACTACAGAAGATTGTAAATCCTCAGAACATTTTGCACAATTCTTTAATGTCAAAGACAGCATGTATTCTGAACTGCTGAATTTGCAGCCTAAAAGGAGGTAGGTTTTCTTCCAGACTTCCTACTAGGAATTCAGGCAGATTTTTTTCTTCTGATCATCAAAAGCCTTCTTTTAATTTCTGTTCAGAGTGCATTGATGACAAGTTTTTGAGTTTTAATGTGAGTCTTGCCTGGTATCTAAATACTTTTCCCTGCCTGTTCTTTCATTTCAAATGACTTCTAAACAACAACCATATCTTCAGAAACACAGCACATTATTTTTTCATTTATTCTGCTACAGCAAATTTGCATTGTTTTCTTGGAAAGTTGATACACCTTTTTCCTCACTAACCTGTATGTTCTAGATAGACTCATTATGAGCTATAGGGTGGATTGATCTTGCATGAGTAAATACATCCTGCAGACACACCTGTTCTTTTCTGGGTTGCAAATTGTTAATGGTCTTAAGGATCCATTGTCAATTATCACTACAAAAAGTTCTATTTTCATTTCTGGGTTCTTTTTTTAATTCAAATTTCTAAAAAATCCCCTCAAATGCTCAAAATTTAAAATACTAGAGTTTGTTACTGAAATCCTTTCAATTAATTGGATGGGAAGTCAAATACAGGAAGTTTTAAGGAATTTTCAAGCCTTTTTTCAGTTAGTTCCAATAATTTTATTTTTTTTAAACCTCAGGCAAACAACACTACTTGAAGTAGTTAAATGTTGACAGATATGAGGAGTGTGGATAATAGTTTTCTACAGCATTTTCTGTAAGGGAGCTGAACAATATTTGAATGCTTCAGTTGGTGCAGGACATTTAAAAAACTGCACCAAAGTAACACTTGTCTGGGTTTCATCTCTAAGATTCCACAGAATATGGATGTTTATTAGTCAAAGTAAGTTGTAAAATACAATTTTTTTACATACTTGTTGGCCGAGGAAGAGGAAAAATATTGCATGGACCTGTGAATTATATGTCAGATAAAATATATTCAGAAGTATTCCAGCCTGTTAATTTGACTTTGCAAAATTCCCGTGGTATGCATGTCAGACTTAAAATCCCCACAAACATATTTTAAATTATCCAGAGATAACAGAGACATCAACCTGTTGTGTGAATTGCAGCAAGGGAACATTTGGATTCTATATAGGCAACTCCTGTGTTGTCTCTGATGCTTAGCAGACACCACATATGATTTACTACCATTTGTATTAAAATAAAAAGCACAGTTCAATAAATATCATATCAGACTAGGTATTATCCCAGACATATTTTATTTCTTGGTCTTTGCTGCCTCTTCAAATTTTGGCATAAAACAGGAGGATATAACAGACTATAAACAAAAAGTTACAGAGGGTATTCAAGTTTGTGATGAGTGAAAAGGCAGTCTCAGTTATTAGTGCTACCTAAACATGCAATAATTGATAGGAATAATCTCATATCCAAGAAAGGTTTGTCACAGTGTCTATGGTAAAAGTTTATGAGTAAATTTTTCTTCCACTCCCTTAAACTTGATTTATCCAACAGATTGTTCCTATTGAAACTTTATGGTGTTTTTTGAACTTTGAAATAATTTCTTACAGTGAAAAGGCTCCAATGCACAATGTTATTGAGCAGCCCTGAACTTCATACCAAGTGCCTAGGAGATCCTGGGAGAAGAGAGACTGAAATCAAGCAGAAGTGAGTGATGCAGAAGCCTCTTTTGCATCTTATTTTGTTCACTTTTGAGGGGTCCTCATGCCATCTCCATCCTGCTCGCCTGTAGAGCTGCTCAGCTTTCTCTACAGGCTGTGTAGGACATGCAGGCTGCTACTCACCTGCATGTGAGGGAGGGCTTGGCAATGGCTGGATGCCATGAGGTCACTCCTCTGGAGCCGCTGTACCGCTCCTCCTCTGCAGCTGGGCAGGGGAGAGAGAACATGACGTAAGTCTCATGGGTCGAGATAAGGACAACAATCGAGATAACTCTACCATTACTGCCACAGGCAAAACAGACCTGACTTGGAGAAGTTAATTTATTTTATTACCAATCAAATCAGAGTAGAGTGATGAGAAATAAAAACTAAATATGAGAACGCCTTCTCCCATCCCCTTCCTTCTTCCTGGGCTTAACTTCATTCCTGAATTCTCTGCTTCCTCCCACCATCACTTATCACACATGGTCTCTGCTGTTGCTTCTTCCTCCAGGGGAGGACTCCTTTCACTATTCCCATGTTCCAGCATGAGATCCCTCCCACTGGAGAGAGTCCTTGATGGACTACTCCAACATGAGACCTTCCCACAGGCTGCAGTTCATCACGAGCTGATTCAGCATGGTCCCTTTCCATGGGGTGCAGTCCTTCAGGAACAGGCTGCTCCAGTGTGGGTCCCCCCTGGTGTCACAAGTCCTGCCAGCAAACCTGCTCCAGCGTGGGCTCCTCCTTCTGTGGGGCCATAGGCCCTGACAGAAGCCTCGTGAGCCTCCAGCACGGGCTTCCCATGGGGTCACAGCCTCCTTTGAGCACATCCCCCTCCTCATTACACAAGTCAGTTTTATATTGGCAATAAATTAAATTAATTTCCCCAAGTTCCGATAGTTTTGCCCATGATGGTAGCTGGTGAGTGATCTCTCTCTGTCCTCACCTTGACTCATGAGCCTATATTTTCTCTCCCTTGCCCAGCTGAGGAGGGGAGTGATAGAGCAGCTTTGGTGGACACTGGGCATCCAGTCAGGGTCAGGATTTAAACACAGAAACACAACAATTTCTATAGTAGATCATGTCTTTAAATGTTAATCTATTTAATTTAGTATCAGTGATCAGAAGCAGATATGCTGGAGAGCAGACCATCTATGAGATAATGGGTGAGGAATTTCCTAGCTCATATGAATAAGTAGCTTGTACTGTGCTGTTGTTTTTTGCTTGTAATTTAATATAACTACCAGTGTGCTGTCTCTTTGATATAGCTTTTGAGAAGAGGCTGAGTTATGTTCCTGCACTGAGTCTGGGACCTTTTCTAGTTTGATGTATTAACCAAAGTACATGATCTTAAACTGGTAATTTGGTACTGCTGTCTGGTAAAGTAACTCGGTCCAGTTTATCATATAAATATGTGTTTGATTGCTGGTTTTGTCTTAATTTCAGCTTTCATAAAGTAAATTTTTCTGGGATTACTTAAGAACATAAAATCTCAGAAAAATATGTCCTTAAAATTAAATTGCTATTTTCTCTTTGGCTTGATGATACCTGTTGGCAATGAACTCCACTCTGTAGGAAGAAAACATATCTCTTAATATCTTCATTCTTGCTCTTTGCTTTTGCTGAAAGTCCAACATAAGTTGCTAAAGGACATGGAATATTTTTGTAACTTTGTGTTTATTACTTTGACTCTCATCTCTCCTAAAATGACTTTTCCTTTTAACAACTCTTGTCACTAATTTTTATATTTCTTTGAATATATCTGTATTTCTGTTGTTCAACACAAGAATGGGTTTTATCGTCCCCTAAGCTACCTAAAAGATAGTGCCTAGCCAGAGATAGTTATTCAGAATCTCTCAAAAGGAAGACTGAAATCCAGGGAGAATCTCACTGCATTGGAAGATGAGTGTTTGAAATAACTCAGGCAATTCCCATCCTTAAGATTAATCTTTTAATTACAAAGGAAAGTGTAGCCTCCATTATGAGACTGCACACTGACATTTTGGACAGCTAAAGCTAGGTGAGATCAATCCTCCACACATAATCATACCTGAATCACTACTATAGATTTGTGTATCACCCAATATTTTTGGTATCATATACCATTTTTTAAAAACCATTTTTTAAAAACCCATACAATTCACTTTTTTTTCTTTTTTTTTCCCTACAACCATTCCAGAGAGTCATAGAATGATTTAGATTAGTTGAGATGTCTGGAGATCATCTAGCACAACTTCTACTCAAAGCAGACCCAGCTTAGGTTAGGTTGCTCAGAGCCTGTCTCAGTTGAATGTTGACTATCTCCAAGGATGGATAACCTTCAGCCCCTCTAGACAGCCCTTTCCAGTGTCATTATGAAGATTTTTTTCCTTATAACTATTTTATATTTCCCTTGCTGTTATTTATGTCTCCTGTGTCTCATTCATCCACTGTGCACCATTGAGAAGAGTCTGGCTCAGTTTCTCTATATCCTTTCATTAAGTAGTTGTAAACAGCAATAATATTTTCTCTTAGCCTTCCTAAGACTGAAAAATCCTACTTCCCTCAGCCTCTTCTTGAACGTCCCTCCTTGCTCTTGCTCTTTAATTGCCTTATAGCCCTTTGTTGGACTTCCTCCAGTTTGTTGGTGTTGCTTGCACAGAGGTGTCCAGAGCAGGACACAGCACTTGAGATGAGCTTCCCCTCTTAAACCAAAGGGAATAAACACTTCCCTCAACCTGCTGGCTGTGCTTTTGCTAATGCAGCCGCATATGAGCTTGGCTTTTCAGACTGCAAGAGGTTGCTGTGCATTCCTAGAGCTGAGCGATCTGAAGCCTGGGTGGGTCCTTTTCAGGGTGGGTGCAGTTACTGCAGAACTCATGGGATGTAATTCCAGTTGTGTCCTCCAGTGTGAATCACTTGACACCATCAGCATGAAATTCTAAGTGCCTCAGTCACTGGGAGTGGGATAATTTCATCCAACAAATGTTAGGTGTTGTGTCTGAGCTCAACATCTGTGCTTGCTCTATGGGCAACGAGGAAAGAGAGAAATCTGCAGAGACTGATTCTTCTCACTTATTTTAGACCCTTGTTTTATGAGGAACTTATTCTTATTGGAAGGGTCTGGCTCCTTTCCTTGGTTACAGAATATGCCTGAAGAATTGGCTTAAACTAAACTCCTAAATATTTCATAGATTTTCTTAGGTCAAGCAAATCCTACCCTTACTGCAGGGTTTTGCAGTCTTCCCTTGCACAGGCTAGGCAAAATGTGTTTATAAGTAATCTGATGCCCATGTGTGCAATTTTTCTGCTGTAACCATTCTAAATGTTTTCTGCAAGTTTGACCTCCAGAGTAATCAGGTGTGGTGAGATAGATGAGCCTACTTAAAATTTTATTTTACCAAGCAAAACAGATAAAACTCATCTAATTGCTCTAATAGCCTCATTCATCACATGACCTTGGTGATCTGATGTTTTCCACTCTATTTCACTCTTGTAATTCTTGTAGAGGAATGGAAAACCAATGCCAAGTCTGTGCAAGAAAAGATCCACTTCTGGGAAAGATGGAACTTTCCCAGAAGGAAAGTTCTTTTCCCCAGCTGGAAAGATATTGATTTATTCTTCCTGCTTCTTCAAAAAACAATGGTCATTTGGTTGACCAGTGAAGATAGCTGCATCAATAGGAGAGCTGCTCAGAGATGCCTGATATCAGACAAGGAAATGGAAGTTGAAGTAGTGTGGCTTTACATTCAAATATTTAAATTAAATAATCTATTTTAAAGGATTTTTCTACTTTTATTTGTATCTTTACCAAAGGTATTTATAATGCTTCAATATTTGAAAGAAGTGTTGAATATTTGTTGGCAGAAGCAAGTATAAATTTTCAATTTATGTGTCTTTCAAATTCAGAGCACTGGCTAAGTCATTTATGGATGAAGAAGGTAAGATGTTCTATATATAATGGGCCTGTGCTGTACTGCATCCTTCAGAAGCTTCATACCACGGAGTGAAAATGGAAATACATCATCTCACTAATGAAACTGAACTTATAAATGTCGTGGTCTGAATACTCCAATTCCCCTTTCAGAGGAAACCAAGAAGAGTGGATGGTTAAGCATCTCCTCACCTGTCATCAGCCATTTTTAAACCAAAGTTTGAGTTCACTGTGAGTGGGACAGAGCTTTTCTCAGCAGAGGACCAGATGGTACTATTGTAAAATTCATCACCAGCTTTAAAGGCTTGCTGCCATGCATCAGCACTTTGTTCCCTCAGTCTCTGCTGATGCTCAGTGGTGAGAAACACAGCGAGGCAATCAGGCTGTGTTGTGTCTGACCTACAGATGATATCCAGGTTTGAACTCTAGTGGGGCTCACCTGAGCATCCTTCAAAATCCACAGCTGTTGTTGGATGTTTTCATTTGGTTAGTGACACATCAGAGGGCATTGTACTGAGCCTCTTTGATCCATAGAATTTGCGTTTGTTCTTGATCTGGGAGATAAGTATGGTTTTGAAGCAAAAGGCCCTTCAGAGTGCAAATGTACAAGAATACATTTGGACAAGAATACAAATGTACAAGAATATAAATGGATATGCTTATTTTGGTACAATTTAATCCTGCCTTGAAATGGTTTGAATAATTTATTCAAAGACTGAACAGATTCATACGGTCTACGGGCAGAGTATCAGTCAAACCCCGCTGAACAAAAAAGTTCCTCCTAGCTAAAATCTCGTGATCTACAACACAATTTACCTTGTGAAGCACAAAATAATGAGACTAATTAGGTATGTCAACTGCTTGTTATTTCCACATCTTTATGTTTCCAATGTATTATTTCAAATGTTGATTTAAAATGTTTTATTCTGAAAAGATCGTTGACCAACTATTGCTATTGTGAACTTATGAAATGAGAAACCAAAAGTGTTTGATCCACACAGTGAAAATCACACATTCTTTATTTGGAGCGGCAATCTCTTGGCTACTTGAGGTCAAAATGAGAGTAAATACAGGACAATCTAGGTCAGAGACTGGGGACAGCAAGGGGATCAGAGGACAAACTCAAGCAGTCAATAGGAAATGAAGTTATTTTCTTACTGTTTTTTAAATGCCAGTTAGTCAAAATACATAAAATTATTAAAAACACATCATTTAGTGTCGCTGTAAAAATAGCAAGGCTCCAAATAAAGGCAAGAATTCCATAGCCTGAGTGCTGTCAAAACCAAATGAAAAGTAAGGAAATGAAGAACAAAAAACCCCAAAATTTTTGTACAGTTTAAGTACACAACACATCTACAGAGGAGTTCATGTAGTTCAGATGTCCCATCTCAAGAGGATGTGATATTAAAAATAAAGAATCACAGGAGGCAGCAATCATGATCAGATGTGAGGAAAAGCTTTAACATGAAGAACAAATGGTCTAGGACTCATTAGCTTGGAAAAGAGATCAGTGAGCATAGATAGGATGTATGTCTGTGAAGCAATGACTAAAGTAAGCAGGAAATGGCTGCTCACTGCCCCTCCACATTACAAGTAGAAACCACCAAGTTAAATGACTGAGTGATAGTTTCAATTAAGAAGATGAGATTTTTTTATCCTTCGCTAGGAAATCTGCGGAACACACAGTTCTGTGTCAGTGGTGGATGCCAAAAGGTTTACGTAGCCTCTAACTTGAGTAGACAAACTTGTGGGGAAAGGAAAGAAACCCCACAAGGGCTGTTTAACACATAGATCCCTCTTCTGGAAAGGAGGTTGCTGAGCTGCAGACTGCTATATGCTGGAAGGGGAGGCTGGGGAATCATCACTATGTACTTGACCTGCCATTGGACTCTTCTCTTGGCCTCTGTTACTGGCTGTTGACAGAGTTTGGCCACCAGATCTTTTGTTTGACTTCTGACAGCTGTTCTTAAACCACCACACAGAGACTGGCAGTGCTGTTGTACCTATCACTGTGGCCTCTGTAAAAGTCTTCAGCAGGAACACTCTACTTATGAGTGTGAACCTGCAGTGTTCTCAAAGTAAGCACAGTATTGTGCACAGCAGATCATTACACTGAGAGTGACATCCATGAAATTAGTGAAACAGATTTATGGGCAAATCCAAGACTATCAGTTGTTTACTAAGGACTTTGAGGATCTAAAATTCTTAGTTAATATTGTTCATAATAGTCTTCTAGCCACTATAATTCCCTCCACTTTGTAGCTGAGTTAGAGCTGAGTGTCATTTGTTACACCTAATTCACCAGAGTGTTTAGGTGATTTCTAAGTCATCGTGCCAAAGCATTTTCTTTGGTAGCCCTTAGTTGTTTTCAAACTGAACAATACCATTTGTCAGTCAAGAAATACAGTACCTCTTCCTTCCTCACATCCTGCACTTCCAGCAATTCTCCTAGTGATCCTGTCAATAAAATGTTTGGCAGAGGCAGCTGCTTTTCAAGGTGTGAATTACACCTTTGGCTTTTACATTATTTCTGCCATCCATAAAGCAAAGGTGCAAGAGAAAAAAGCTCACAGTGTTCCAGTACTGTTCCGTAACTGTGTGCATATTTCCACTTCATTTCCCAGCAACTTAAAGTCTTAATATTTGCCTTGCAGACTATAGCAGACTTCAAATTGTGGGTGAGGGAGATCTGGGAGGACTGAAAATCCAATCAACTTTAGGATTATGTCTTGGCAAACTGAGCTGGAATCAACTGCTGGGATGCCGAAAAGGCTAATATGAAGCAGTTTGAAAAGAATAAATAATTAAATAGGTAAAAATAGGTGAAGAGAGAGAAATTGGCTCAGCAGTAGTTTCACAGAGTGGGAGTAGGGGGATAGTTGCTGAAGATAAATTAAACAGGGGTCAATGAAGACTGAGACACTGTCATAATAAATTGTTCCTACTGAAGGAGTAATTGAAATGGCTCTGTTAACTTCAGTGGGAATTGGATGAGGGTCTGTAAACTGCTGGAGGAATATTTAAGTTAGCTTTTCACATTAAGTCTTCATGGAGATAAAAATGCTTTAAAAAGAAGATCATGGAACTTCCACCACTGTAGACAATAATGCTTTATTTGAGTTAGCTTCAGGCTAATTGAATTAACACTGCTGAAATGTAGAAATATCTGAGTTCCCCTGAAAAACACTTCATTTTTATATTAAATATGTGAATTTCTCTATTTTTCCTCGAGTATCAAAGCCAAAAAACAAAACAGTGCATTTTGTTATATGAAAAAGATGCTTCAATTACAAATGGCGAAGCGATAATTCTGAAATTGTCACAGCAAATGAATATTCAGTAGGTCCCAATCCTGGTGGAAAAAGGCTGCCAATATTAGTGCAGCCATATAGGCGCACAGCCTTCTTCTTATTAGCCTTGTATCTGCTGGCAAGGTCATCCCCAATAGTTTTGACCAATTTCTATAAATGTGAAAGTGTTGCCAAGTGCCTTCTCTGAGCAGGTGCTCTAGGGGCAGACAGGACAGAAAGGAACGCACTGGCACAGAGCTGATGAGCATGACAACAGAAGTGTTAAGTAAGATGAACAGTTTCAGCAGGAGGGATGTCTTAATCATTTGTAGACATTGGGCATCAATTGATTTTTTTTTCTCAGGCTTTAATAAGATTGTAAAGCCAGGGCCAGAGAAAGGCAGCAGGGTTACATTTTGTCCAACTACCATGTTTGAAGCGAGTTCCATTTGATAAATGAGTTTTGATTGTATCCCTTTGGATGCCTAGTTCAACTACTGGAACATCTGTTATTTCAACACCACATCCACCCAGATGTGCATTCTAAATAAGCCTTGTCAACTTGGTGCACACAATCTGAGAAGAAAAGAGACACACTTCTGTTAAAAGGAAAAAAAAGCTGTGCTAGCAGACATTAAAAGTGCTCTGTTAGCTGAGGACCAATGACCCTTAAAATCAAAGGCAAAATTCTTGTCCCTTTAAGTGAAAGCTAATAACTTACAGTAATTTCTTTTTGTTTTGATGAAACATTTTCTACAAATGTACTTGTTAATGAAACAACATTGGATCATGAAAAGGATGTATACACAGAATAATGAGAGAATTTTAGTAGTGCCATTGCTAACTGGAATATAACTAATACAAATGAAAAGTCATCTCATGTTGTCTGAACCTCTATGCCCCACAAAAGTACTCTGCTGATTCTCCACAACCTCCATTCAGCTTCAGAGAAGGAGCCTGTGTGTTTACACAGTCTTCCTCTAAAGGACTGAGTAAAGTAGGTTAGTTTCATGTTAAACAAAGGAAATGGCATTGTGGCAAAGCTCAGACATTTATTCTGTGAGGCATCCTTGTCTTCCCAGAAGTGTGGAGCTGCGTCAGCTTAGATTCATCTGATGTGAAGGTGAAAATACAGGGCATTCACTGTAGGCACTCTCCCAAAAAATGTAGTGGATTGCACACTTTTACACATCTGCAAAAGAACGGCAGAGCAGAAAAATGCACAACATTTCTCAGCTAATCAAGATGAGACATAAAAGACAGTGAACACTTCAAGAATAAGTGTTCACTTAATAATAAAATTTAAAAAACAAAAACCAATTTTTCTTGTTGAGTTTTTTTTTGGAGAGGGAGGTGGACTTGGGTGTCATAACAAAGTACAGAGTTCATTTTAAATTAATATCTTTGGGTTTCCTTTTCCTTTATGGATGTCTTCTTCTAATTGTCCCCCTCTATGATTTCAAACACAGGTATTATTGCACAACTGAATGAAAGAAATAAAAAGGAGAAAAACCTATGAATTACAGTCACCAACAACTGTCAATTTGCTGAAGAAACAAGGACTCAAGAAAACAGATTTTTTCTAACCCATGGGGCGTTCAGAACTGTATCCAAACTGAGGCCGCAAACAAGCTAGTATCATTTGGCATTCCAGCTGATTCTAGAAGGTGGAGGTAGAGAGATATGAATGTGAAAAGCACACTAATATTTTTTATCCTCAAAACACTTCCTTAGTGTTGAATTATGGTTCAGGCCAGTTTGTAAGTTATATGAGCCAGTTTGCTGATCCCTAGATATGAGACTCCAGGGAGATAAAGCCAGACTCCAAAACAATCATTCAAAAATCCAGTCAGAAGAAGGATGAATATGATACTTTTGGGGATGGTGGCCTGTGGAGGGAAGAAAAGGAATTTTAAATGGGAAATTACTCAGAAGACCATAAAAATGAGCAAAGCAAAAAGAGAAAAAGCGACAACTTTTTGCATTATGGAAAAATATTTTCTGCTGTGAGACTTTGCAAAATAAAAAGGTATCTGTCTTTTTAGCTCATTCTTTCCTGAATTTCAGGTGTCTCTGCCAGAGTATGGCAGATCTAAATGCCTGTGCTTCCTGCTTGTCACAAAGATCCTCACTGCACTTGACAGTAGCAGTGTCACCAAAGATCCATGTTAAAGGCTTGCTTCAGTAGTTCACCAAACACATACAGATTTGGTGAAAAATAAGCATATTTTGGTAGTAAAACAGGACGAGTCACTGAAGATCTCTGCAAGGCTGTGCATCAAATGAACCTACAGATTTCCTTCAAGACCTTGAAGCCTGAAGTTCATGAAGTTAAGGGTTACAAATATACATTTTTAATGCATATTTTGGCCAAATAACAGCTGGATGTATATTAAAGCAACCATTCATGAGTTTGGTCATCTCCACATGTAGTTAGTAAAATTAAAAATTGTTTCCAGCAATATGCCTGAATTGTGCATACACATTTCGGCACTGAAAACATCTGAAAATTTCACCTATGACCGCTTTGCCAATATTTCTACTGGGAATGTGGTGAAATTGTTTCTTCAGTAAACACCCAGTGATATTGTAAAAGCTAAATGCTTTCTTTTGGAAAGCACACTAAAATCCTTGGAAGGAGGGCATAATGTAAGTACTTTTTTATACGGGCTGAGTCACATTCCTCCATCTTATGTGTACAGCTGAAATAGTTGTTTAATATCCATCTTAATTAGGAAAGGCCTGCAAAATGTTGTATGTGCTCTATGGTACGAGCATCACCAATGTAACAGCACTGGTGCTTGAGGTCCCATGTGCTGAGTGCTTTTGTAGGAAAAAATCCTCAAAAATGGGAACAGAACTGGAACACAGCTGACAACTTTATTATGAATGTGTACATCGGCTACAGTTACCTTGAACATTAATTATGTAGATTTTTCTCACAGGGAAGAGGGATGTGAAATGTGTTTGTTTGTCTGTTTGTTTGTTTATATCAATGATTTATATTATCAAAAGGTACCAATTAGGAAAGCATCTTATGTAGGACAGAGAGCCTAAAGAAGCAGCCAGATAACTTCTCCCTGTAACTCCTGAGGCATACTATAATTGCAACAGCCACAGCACCACTTAAGCTTCATCTCTTTGATCATTATCCATGGACTGGCAGAGGAAATGACCTGTGCTTTAGTGGGTTCTAGTGTGTCAGAGGGATTGTCTCCTCAAAGTAAAGCTGAAAATGGGAATGGGATTTTGAGCTGTTAAGGGGAGAGGTGAGTTGGGGGAATCAACTTTTGTCAAACTCTCACTGAAAATTTCATCAGTAGGTGTGTATATTTTGGGAACTAAATCCATCTCTGCCATCTTGGCTGCACGTCAAGTCCTGCACTCAGTTCTGGACACCTCACTACAAGAGAGACATTGAGGTGTGGGAGCATGTCCAGAGAAGGGCAACAGAGCTGGGGAAGGGTCTGGAGCACAAGCAGCAGAGGGAGTTGGGGATTTTTAGCCTGGAGAAAAGAAGGCTCAGGATAGAGCTTCTCACTCTCCACAACTACTTGGAATGAGGTTGTAGCAAGGTGCAGGCAGTCTCTTCTCCCAAGCAGAGAGCAACAAGAGCAACAAGATCAGAGGAAATGGCCTCAAACTGTGCCAAGGGAGATTTAGACTGGATATCAGAAAAGAATTATTCACTGAAAGGAATGGCAAGCATTTGAACAGGTTGCCCAGAGAAGTGTTAAAAAGATGTTGATGTGGCACTTGGGGGCACACTTTAGCATTGAACATCAGGGGTTAGCAGTTGTACCCAATGATCTTATGGGTCTTTTCCAACATTAAGAGCTCTAAGATTCTATGATCCCTATAAGCCCGATTTTAAAAAACGCTGTATCAATTTCTGCATCTATGGTGGTTTGCATTTACTTAGCCTAAATGTTGTTATCATGAGCTAAACAGGGATGTAAAAACCCAACTAATTTCTTATCTACATTAAAGCACCATGGTGTACTTTAAAAAATAAAAAAAAAAAAATAGAGAAAACGACCCATCTAGAAGCCAAGCTTTCTGTGCAGGACTCTGGCTTCAGTGCGGCTACCTGCCAGGCCGATTCCAGATTTCAAGCAGTCTAGTGAATTGTGACAGACTGGCGTCAGTCTTGTATTCCTATCTTATGAAACATTTCCAATGGAATATTTTAATTAAGATCAGCTTTGCTGGCATCAGAAAACTCATAACCTTTCCACAATCAAATATCAGCTGGAGAAAGCAGTAAGCAGTTGACCACAGAGATGATTAACTTCAAACCAAGGTGGGAACCTGCTCTGGTTTGTCAGACAGTGTCTAGCTGCTGTCCTGCTCCTCAGGTTCAGCTTTGACTCCCCTGTAAGAAAACAGTAATGTAGAAAACCACCCATGTATCTTTTCCACAAATATTTAACTAACTCCCTGGATTCAGATGGATTTTCTGATATTAAACAAGTAAATGTGTATTGGAATAGGGAATTAAAATTAATCAAAAACAGAGCTGTTCAAGAAATGCAGTGTCTGCACTGATTTGTTATTATTGTTTTCCCCATGGATTTCAGTCACTGAGCACTATGTCCAGCTTGCCATGTTGACAGCATTCACCGGATCCCTGCACAGGCTGTCTGAGGAAATCAGGTTGTTTTTAAAAAAAGGTGCAGAATGCAGTCTTAATTTTTTCAGCTTATAGATTTCAGGGTACTTAAAGTTCCTTTGAAATGCAGCAGTTGTCTGGGCAGATACAGTGGCCAATCACCACTTCTCCTGTTAATTTGCATATAATGAGTCTATTGTTCATGAGGGATTAGCATCCAGAGACTGCTGGCTGCTCAGGCTGCTCTTTGACGGATTACTTGGACCTGTCATGACTCTTTAAGAATCCCTGCTAAGAGGCAGAGTAAATTACCCTCTGCTGAGCTCTGTGCTGCTGTGGCTGGGCTGTGGTTTATTTCAATCGAGTTCAGCCATTACCACACCACAATTGGAGAAAGGTTTTGTGCAGCTTGGGTAGTGGGGCTCCCAGAGCTCCTCAAGGCTGCTGGCTTGGCTCTGCTTGGAGAGAGATCTGCAGGCACATCCACAGGGGCTGGCCATGCTTATAGGCCTGATGGCTTTGGTAGCCCCGAGGGAAGTCAGGGCCCTTGACTGTCCTTTCCTTAGGGTCGGGTCAGCCACAAGGGATCCTATGAAGGATCAGCTGAGCATCTCCAGCATACTAGGAGACCACAGGGTGATGGAGCTATCAAGAGCAGTAGGTGGATTCATTTTGACTCCTCTCCTGGTGCAATAACAGGAGCAATCAAATGAAGCTAGCATGTGATGGGTCCAGGACAAAGGGTGCCAGCCAGCTCACTGCTCAGAGTGCGAGAGAGCTGGGGAAGTCCTTGCCACCAGAGACTAAGAATGTAGTTCCCCTGAGTTCAAGGAGAAGCTGGATCTATTCTTTAAGAAAAAAATTTGAAAATACAGAGACAGTGACTCCTCCTCAGAAAGGTCCCCAGCTATCAGATGCTGATGACTGTGAGAATGTTTGAGCATGTAAAACCAGATCTTTGTGCTGTTTCTATGCTCTTCCTCAGAAATCTGCAACATCTCCATCTGTGACTGATGGAGACAAGGCACTGGGCTAGACTTGGCATCCCCCCAGAATGATTATTCCCCCATTTGTCACAGATGTGCAGATTGCTCCCACCCACTTTCAAGCCCCATGCTAGCCTACTGTTCACAGGCCTCTCAGTTAATTCAGGTATTTGTACATGTTTTCCACATTACAAATTAAGAGAGAGATTTACCAAGGTACGTGGCTCACTTCATAATACCAGTGTTGCAGAGTTGCTGCCATTTAAGAAGTACTGGCTAATGCTTTTTGGAGAATCTTCTGTACCAACAGATCTACTTCTCAAAGTTGAACTATAAAAGGAATTTAATACTAAGTCTATCAGTTTTCAAACTAATCAAAATACACTGGCTTTGGTACTGGCTTTGGGCTTCTCATACAGAGAACATATATGCAGCTTAATTATTCTAAAATGTTATAAGTGATGCCAGTGAACAAAGCTACATTAATCTGGAGTTACTGCTAAAAGGATAAAGCACTTTGAGGAGTAAAAAAATGTTACAGTAGTGTTGCTATTAGCTTAGAACCAAACCTTATGAATCTAGGACATGTAAAGTTAAATTTAGACAAAGTAATCTTATATTTAAAAAATTAATCTAGGCAAATAAAGACAAGCGAACACATACTTAAGAAAACTGAATGTTCATAACAATCTTACTAAAAAAAACCTTTAGCCCCAATTTGAAGAGAAAAAGTGTGATTAAAGAAAAGTGAGGGTGTCTATAAAAATTAATTTAATCTAATTTGTGACTATGTGCATTCTGACTGCAGGGAAGGCCAAGGTACATAACATTTTAGCTAGAGGTAGGATGATACTTGCTGTCATTTTTAACTCAGGGATTGAATGCCTGAGATGTCAGCGGCACACCCTGAGAGTCCCAGGATCCTGAAGACAGTAACACCGGCACATGGTGTTCTAGCTCTCTTGTAATGTAGCCTGAGGTTTAAAGGCTGTTAGGGTATTGGCAACAGCCTGCAGTAGTTACCTAACTCTGCATGGACTGATTCACCCACTGTGAGACTGCCGCCCTGGGACACAGCTGATCCCAGGGGACACAGCAGGAGGCTGCTGAGCAGAGCTGGTGCACAAGCATAGGCAGGAAGAATTCCAGCAATAACACAAGTGCTGTCAATAAGGTATATGGTTTTTATAAAATTATTTTTAATAGAAATTTGCTTAGGTAGTGAACAGGATTTTTAATAGTTATCAAGTACTAAAATATTCTCTTTTGTACTTGTTCACAGCCTATCTCTGTGGAAAGCTGATCTCAAAGCTGTGACATTCTGAGACTGTGAATTTGAAACTGTTAACGTGTCATGGTAAGAAACATGTTTAGAAGAGAAATTTTAAAACTGAAGGCTTTCAAAACAGACAGTAGCCTAGGTGCTAGATATATAACAATATGCAGTATTTTTAGGATTGTGATAATATTATGCAAGCATAATTATGGGGACCTTAATCTGAGTTTCCAGTACCTGAAGTAATAATTTGGAGCCAGTAACACTGCAATTTTTGATGAAAATTTTCCTTAAATGGGAATGTTTTGATCCAGCTCATCTGCTGGCACTGCCTCTGAGCCTCCAAATACCAAGCTGTGCTTGCATCAGACAGATGAAGAGGATGAGCAAGGCCTTGTGCCAACTGTTTAACTTGCCCTTCCTGCCTCACCCCCAACACTGCTGGTTGTCCATCCATCTGCAAACATTGTTTCTTAAGCAAAGGATTTCTGAGTCTGTATTTCAGCTGCCGGGTCCTTTTGAGGCGGGAGCTTCTCCTTCACAAATGAATAAATGCTGCTCCCTGCTGGAAACCCTCAGTCCACTGCAGTCTGCTGACATTTTCCTTCTGAAAAGAAGGTGGTGGAAAATGCAAAGAGTTATTAAAACCAGTCCTTCAGGGGGCAAACTCTCCAAGGATTAATGTTAGTGCAGTGCTGCGGGATCTCTTCCTGTCCCTCCTGGGCTGCTCCTCTGCAGTGCTGGAGTCAGAGCTACAAGCATTGGGGCACCCTGGCTACCAAGGACTTGGCATCACAAGGCAGGAATGAGAGAAGCCACACAGAGACCACCTGGCAGCTGCTCCTGTACCTCGGGTGAAATCCAACGTGCCTGCACACCTACAGAGGCAGATCTGTTGGCGTTGACTTGGTGCACAAGGAGCCACTTCACCTGTGCAGGGAGGAGCTCTGCACTGCCTGTCTTGTACCAAGCACATAAGTGCAGAGAAGCAGGCCAAGAGGAACTGTTTCTTCTGTGACTGATAGACCCTGACAGCAATTTCGATCCTGGTCCCTAAACTATTCAAAGCACGCCCATCCATGTCTGTGCATGCCATGCGGTAGATCTCACTGAGAGGAGACCAGGCCATAGGAAAATAACAGATCTGATTTGCAAGAGGTGTGCTAGTTTGACAAGCTGTCATGCAAACCCATTTTATGCAGGTTAATTTAAGTAGAAAATATACTAAAATGCTGTACTAGATTAGGCCAAATTCTGAACATCTCTTCCAATCCTCGTGACTAAGCTTCACATAAGGTGCTGGAAGCAGCAGTGTCTCGTTCCTCATGGGAAGGGCCTGTGCACCAAGACACTTCCACGGCGAGCAGACATCCTTATTAACCTGAATCTAAGAGCTCTCAGGTCTGGGAGATGT
This sequence comes from Camarhynchus parvulus, assembly GCF_901933205.1. NCBI lineage: Eukaryota > Metazoa > Chordata > Aves > Passeriformes > Thraupidae > Camarhynchus > Camarhynchus parvulus. The sequence goes on from NC_044572.1 coordinate 134,094,066, forward strand.
TACATCCCATTGCTCACTGTACTCTCATCTCACCTCTCCGCTGTTGCTTCTGTGCGCAGGGGCTGTGGTGCCAGTTTGTTTGGATGTGTTTGTACATCCAAACTGAAGAACTGAAAAGACTGGGAGAGCTCTTCTTGAGCAGATTGTGTGAACTAAGGTGTTAATTTAGCAGGGTGTATAGTGCAGCTGTAGTCAAGAAAAGAAGTAGTCAATATCAGCTATGGGTAAAGAAATTTGCAAAGGCAAAAGTGTTTCAAGGGGTAAGAGGCACATCAGAGTACAACACCACACGAGCAGAAAGTGACACCAGACCAACTTCAATCTAACTTATACATCCTTCAACTTCCTTTTCACACCTACTTTGATCTAACATCCATATATTTTCAGCCTTCACCACTAGCAATCATTGCCTCAATCTTTGCCTCTACCCCTTCCTCAGCTGTGGTTTCTGAATTATTGAGACATCTTTCCTTGCACCATAAAGGTACAAAGATTCCTTTATAAATACTGTATTTACTAAGGCCTTAAGCCAGTACTTGGTGACATTGGTGGGATTCAGTCCACTGATTTCAGAGGACTTTGGAACACACTTTTTCTGTGAATTAAAATACTAGTTTCATTTCTTAACCCTTTTCTTAAGTGGTGGAATATCAGCTTGAAAGCCAATATCTTCCCAGCTGTGAGCTTTGTCTTGTCAGTTCCCACAACAAAACCTGGAGAGGACATACCCTATTGAAGGGAAGGCAGCCAAGGCAATATGGAAGAAAGCTGAGGTTCTGTTTTTCCAGTTTTGTGGGAAGTAAATGGTAATTGTTGTTAGTTTCATGCCAGAGTTCAGCTCCTGAGCTGGGTCTCAGTCCCTGGTTCCTCTGAGGTCACTTTGGAAATGATGAATCAGAGGTGAGATCCAGTGATGCATTAAGAGCTTTCCCAGGAAAAACAGATTTAGAGGAACAAGCAAAACCAAATCTGCTCAGTTAATGTTCTTTCCTGAAGCCCAAGAAAAGCCCAGGAGAAAAAATAAAGGGCTGTAGGTGCATCATTGAACTACTGTACTCTGAAACTAAAAAATACTGGGACTGAGCATGTGGCACTCCTTTTGTCTTTCACCTAAACCTTTTGATTCTCTCTGAAACTTAGCTCTTAAACCCTTCTGTGGGCATTCGTGTCTTCCCTGCCCTCTTCACTAGGCTGCCATTCCTCATGGGTGCTGTTTGTAGTTGTCTCTCTTGTCCATGCCGCTTCTATAATTTCTGTTCTCTCAACCATTCTGCAGCCAGTCCTGCTCTACCTAAGCTCTTTGCCCCTGCTATAGTATTCATCTTCTCATTCCCTGTGTAACTCCTGGTAATGTGGGACCAGAAATTCTCCAGAAAATGGTACGAACCATATCCACAAATGGATTATATTAGGGAGGCTCTACCTGCAACTTTAATTTTCCATTAGAGGCAGCAATGTCTGTGAAATAGATAAATTTCTGCATCTGGAAAGCAATTTCTTATGTATCTAATGTCTCTGTCTGGTTTTATTTGGGGTTTTGTCTTTAATGTAACACCCCTCAGTGCAATATTTGAGCATTTTTATCTTTTTCCTTCTTAAGGTGCAGCAGCATCTTTTTATTGGTAAAAGGTAAAGTGATTACCGATTGACTCAAACAGAAATGAGAATTGACTCAAACAGAATACAGACAAGAAGGGGTTGTCTGCTTTTTCTTCTTTTTTTTCACTTGTAATTTAATGAATATTTTTAGAGTAGATTAGTTGCAGATTTATTCAATTTTGAAAAATACAGCGTTTGGCTGATAGCTTTTAATATGACATCAATGCCACTCAGTCTGAGCTGTTTCCTGTTTTGTTTGCGGCAACTAAAACACATCAAAATGAAAAATAATGCAAAGGAAGCCCAAGAACAGAGCTGCAGAGAAATCTTTTTTTTTTAAGAACAGTTGGGTGGTGTGGAAATGGTGATGTTCCAGTACTAATGCTCATAGTAGGTAGAAGAGAAAGCTCACAAGCTTCAGTCAGCACTAAATGCTCAAGAAATGAGATATTAGAGATGGTGGTATAGGACAGGGCCTTCTGAATGTTACAATAAATCAACTTTTATTGAGATAAGCTTGTTGCTCCTGTGTTTTAGTAAGATTTGAGACAAAAGGAAAGCAGGTCTGTGCTGACAGCCATATTAATGCTTTTGGTATGTTTTGAGTTCCACCACTGAACATCTGGACTCCTACATTCAACATCAGAATTATTTCTAAATTATATATTAACACTATTTTTCTGTTCCAAATTAGAAGTTAAGCCTTGCTTTAGAGGTTGGACATGGTGCCCATCAGAGAGGGCAAGATGATACTGATCACTTTTCTGACCCTTCTTTTATCCTGTGAAATTCAGAAGATCCTGCCAGGCTCAGAAGGGTGTGAGCTGTACGTCTCGCAGCTGCTTTTGTAAATGCTTTGGCTTCTAGATCCAGGGAGCTGCTCTGTAGTAAAGAAGGGGTCCCAATAGTGGTCTGCAGCTACATAATGGGGTGACCAGAGGGGAGGTAGACAAAGGGACAAAAGTAGCTCTCACAACTTGAAATACAGTATATTGTGTTTATATATGTAAGGGAAAAACATTCTTCATATGTGGTCCAGTGGTCAAACACAGGAAGCAGTTGGAAATGTTAATCTTCAGAATTCAGCTGGACATGATCTTGAGCAGCCTAACCTAACTTTGAAGTCAGCAATTCTTTCAGAAAGATCTTAGCCAAAATAACCTCAAGAGGTCCCTGCTGACACAAATTCTGTAAATTTGTGATTATGTCATATATCCTACGTAACACAGGCATCCACCCTGAACACCTCTACCTGATCTATCAATCACAAGTAATAGTAAGGAGGAAAGAGATCAGATTAAAGTATAAGATGAAGGGAGCAACACAGACACAACTTTGGTTCTGAAATATTTGTCATTGACTTCTCAGAAGAAATTGGGAATTGATTTCAGGATAACACATTCTACAGCAGTGCAAATATTTAGTGATCATGTACTAATGAATTATGGCAAAGGATGACTTCAAATATTAGGCTGTTTTCTCTCACAGTAGCATTAGTGTAGGGACAGAAGAAAGATGTTGTGCTTCTGAAGTGAAATATATCTCAGAGGAGAATATATCCAAAGTAAAACCTGGAGATAAGGACCATAAACTCTTGTATGATATCCATTCATGTGATTCAAACACAGGATACTGCCTGAGTGTGTTGATGAAAGTAGTTGATGAAATGAGTTATTTTGGCTTGGATCATAGGAATGACCAGGAAACCCCTTCTTACAGGAGGTTTGTGAGACAACTGAGAATATCACTAAAAAGGGACTGGACCTAACATCAGCAAAAGTATTGAAGAGATTCATCCTACATTTTTGACGAGATTAGTGGAAAATCCAAGATGTTTGCTGTATTATTAAAGTAAGAATTAATTTGTAAAAGCTGAAGAACAGCCTTCAGAAATGTGTGAGCACATATGTGCATCACATACATTATGAACTGCATTCTGTGCCTTATAAGCTGTGCAGAAAATGAAAAAGTTGGGAAAATTACACTGCTCACCTGGGATATTAATTTTTTGCTTGTTACTACTTTTTTGTTTTCTTTTTGTGCCTTACACTGCCAGGATCACTGTTTTCTTAATAATAATTAAGTGATTTCCTTTTGTAGCACTTCAAGAACACTATTTTGCTGCATTCTTAATGTTCAAAGTGAAGTGCAAGACTGCAGTTCATTATGTCCCTGACTTCTTTCTAACTTCATACAAAGGCAAGAGTAATGAATATAGATATAGTTTAACTTTTCATGTCTATTAACACTTTATTGGCACGGGTTTTTTTTGGTCAGTTCTGTTGCAGTGATAATACTGGGATTGGATTATAATTAACTAGGAACAGTAAAAAATCCAAACTCCAACAATCCAGTATGAGTTAGGCTAGTTAAATTGATTAAATCTAATAGGAGACACTCTGACATCTAACTCCCTACTTACCACCATCACCTCCTTCTATCACACAGGTATTTTCTTTTAGTAAGAGTTTGCATTTTTGTTTTTCTTTTAGCAGTGTTTATCTTATGGCTCTCTGTGGTTGTCTGTCTACTTGCATCTCACAAACAGTATAGCAGGGTTCGAAGGGCTTTGTCATGTAATTGGCCAGTATGGTATTGTAAATAAGTAAAACTAATTCCCTGGACAAATAGATGTTGTATAGCATTAGATGCACTTGAGTGCAAATAAAGAATTTGATTATGTTTCTCCCTCCTGCCTGTGAAAAACAGTTCCCTTAAGTCTTTTATCCAATATCATATGGCTTAAGTGCTGAGGCTCCTGGTAATTGCCTTGCAGGACTGTTCCTCATCTAAGAGACATCTGCAACCCGTGACTCATTAGCAGTCTACTGAGAATTCCTTTACACTAATTTCCATGCCCAGCTCCTTATTTATCTCTCAGGCTACTCTAAGCAGTATCTTTCAACTTTTCATTTCTCCAAGGAAATTCATCAAAGATACTCAAGCACAAGGGTAGGAACCAGCGTACTGCTCAGAGTAAGGTATCTCAGAGGCCACTTTTGGTGTCTCTTCATGATCCTTTGCTGAGAAATCACTGTTACTTGTAGCAGTGCTTGGGCTGTGCTGTGGGTGTCAGCTTAGGTGTAGATGCACTTGCAACATGGGAGAAAGGGGCTACAGCAGGACAAGCCACATAAAAAGTTGTGAGATGTTCAGCATAAGGCTCCGCCTCTCTGCATGTCCTTGGAGGAATGTAGCATAGGTTTGAATTCTAGCTTTGAGACTGGGTCATCTCTTTGTCAAGTAAGAGATTAATCCAAGGAGCTTCTGTTCATCCTTTGTGCATTTCACACTAGGCACAGTGAGAAAACATCCAGTTTGTGCTTGGCATTTGCAACCTAATGCTTATGCAGAAGAATTAAGAAGGCTGGAAGGAGTTCTCTGCTGCCTGTGGCTCTCATTTCTATTGCATTGCTTCAAGAGGTGCAGAAATTGCTAATCACTGAAGTGAACTGAGAAAAAAAGTAAGTAATGTTATGTATTAGTAATGCTTAATAAAATGAAAGGCATCTGTCAGTTCAAGTTCTTCATTCCCCAAGAAGTTAAGAAATAACTAATATAAAACTGCAGCAGAGGCAGTACAGAAGTCATGTTTCTGTTAACAAAGATGTCTGTATTAAAAGCACATTTTTTTGAGCTGACATTAGGCTAATTCCCTCCTGTCCATTCCTAATAAATTGAATGCTAGGAGTCAAAAGCCACTTGACCTTGTAAAAATTGGATCACTCATTTGAAGAAAACAAAATCTAGCAATGCAGGGTCTTTCTGATATAAGTAAATAAGTTTCTGATATAAGTAAATAGGTTTCTGATATAAGTAAATCAGTAGACTAGCTGCTCCTACTAAACTGATGTTCCATGGTGCTGCTTTACAGAAATACTGAGGCAGCCTTTTCTGTAACAATCATTTAACCTAAAAGAGTGCAAGACAGAGCACTCAACAGCAACCTCTGCTTCTGCCTGTTCTCAGGGGTTCGAACAGAAGCAATTTGTTTTATGGGACATGGCATCTCTCCTGCCCTGCTCATGCAAAGAATTGGCCTTTTGTACAGCCCTGTGTGCGTGCTGGGTGCCAGCAGATTGCCTTTCTTGGCACACGGGCGTTTCAGAGGGAATGTACACGGCTCTGTTTCGCCTGACAGACATTTTATTCATGTAGGGCCGATTTGCCTCATTAGCCATCAGTCCAAGAAAGTGTGATACATCAGAATCCTGGCTCCAAGTTAGCCCAGGGTAACTGTTATCCAGAGGCACCTTCTTGGGGAATGTCCTCTCTGCCCCTCTTCCTCTGCAGAACAAGGGGATGCGTGTTGTACTTCTCCCTGCAGAGGGATGGCCTCACTCCACTCCTTGTGCCCAGTAGCTCATCGGACTGGTGCACAGGACCTAAGATGCACAGGCTGCTCCTTCCACAGCCTTGCTCTGTGAGGCAGGGTTATAAAGGGAAGGAAAACATTATGTGTTGAGGATTGAAGCAAAGTGGTTATGGTACATGACCTACTTGAGATGACCCCATGGCTCTGATACAGGCCAGTAAGGCACGCTAAGGCTACAAAGAAGAGTAATTACAATCAATTACTGCAGCTAAGGTCACAAGAGACTGTAATTACCTCTCTGATCTCCTTTATTATACAGTGCACAGGCCATCTATTATGATTATAATAATTATTATAGTTGTTAATGCTATTATTTTAGAAAAAACCATCTATCTTAATTTCAAAACTTCCAGGGATACAAAAACCTTGGTAAAGTATTCACTTGGTACTTACTCCAGCTTGGTTAATTACCAGTGCCAGTCCAGGTGTAAACTCATCAGCTAAATTTGGTAACCCTCTACTATCAATTTCTGGTCTGCAGTAAGTATTGATAGACCTGGGCAAGAACATCCTGCATGTTTGTGTATGTCTGCCTGTGGTTAAACAATGCAGAGGAAAGGTCTTCACTCTGTCATGACAAAGGGCTTGAGTTGATAGAGCTCTGCTGATAAGGTTTTGCTTTCCTGGTGCTGCTAGAAAATGCCAGGTCATGACCCTCCTTTTGTCCTTTGCTTGGTAAGGGCCAGTGTATCATTTTCTGTTGAATTGCAGTTAACAGTATACCCTGCTTTCCTAGTTCTGCACAGATAATACAGAGATCCTCTCTGCATCTTTGTACATGGGTGTATACAATTACAGAGGAAAAGAACTTAGAGGCAAAAGGCATTAATTAATGTGCCTATAAATTTCCCAGGAGGGACTAACGTAAGAAACCTGGTCTTCAAAGTGCCTTTGTTTTAGACCTTGTTTAATTTCTACTTTCTTCCTGGCTGCACTGATTTTCATGAGTAATTACTATAGGAAAATAGATTTTCTCTCTGTACAAGTTTTATTAACAAATCAACTATTCTATCAGAATGGGGAATGCACATAAAAAACTATGTTCTTATGTATTACAATTACATTCATAACCAAGAATAGTTACTAAAATATTTTGAAAACCAAGGATTGTTAGAATTGTGACTATAACCAAAGCACAAAACCATAAAAAAAATTTTAAAAAAGGTTTGTTCTAGTGATAGATAGTGACTTTTCAGAAGGCTCCTTCTACAAAGGGAAATGAGGATCCTTCACTTACTCTATATGTTCAAATGTACATTTCTGTTAGCAACTTTCCTTCCATACATTTTGATCCTATTAACCAGTCTAGCCAATCTAATTTTTCTGGGATGGAGGGTGGGGAGCAGATAAATGCTGTATATATCCTTACATTCAAAGAACAATAACAACTGGAGACAGAGACCTCTTAAGTTCTCCAGCTGAGAGAACAGCACAATGACAGCTCACACCTTGTTAGACACCAGACAATACAAAGAAGCAGAATCAGCAGCCACATCTTTGGAAAAGCTTCAATTAACAATGAGACATAAATCTGCTGGAAGCAGCACTTGCTCCATGCTGGTGTTCAAGGGCTGCTTAGCACAGCGCATCCCTCGGGGCTTTGCTGGAGGGGCGGGAAACACAAAGTGCTCCCACTGCAGTGGAGATGCTCTCCTACAAGTTGGGTCTCCAAATCAGTAAGATCAACTGCACTTGTAACCTCAAATTTCATTAGTGCTATATCTGTTCTCACAGCTATGGAAAAAATACTACTTCCTTTTGGTGAATTTTACAGACTGTGGGCCACAGCTGTTGGAAAAGCTCTCGTTGATTCATGGCCAGAGAAGAAACCTCATCATGTGCTGTAGTTACTACAAGCTGTTTGCATTTTCAGCTCATGCTAACAATCCAGTTGAAGGAATTTTTTTATTAGTATTTACTGATTTTTTTAAAATTGTAAGTCAAGAAAATACATATTAATATGAAAGTGTCTGAACATCTCCTCTGGCAAAAAGTAAGAAAGAAAAAAAATTGGAGAGGAGAGGGATATTTTAACATGTGGTAACCTCCTGCACTGTAAAAAATAAATAAGACAGTGGATGACATCATTTATGACCTAAACCAGGGGCAAAATAATGAAATGCCTTTGCTGATAGGAAGGAGAACTGATATATACCTCAGATATCTGACTCTGTTAATTTAAAAGTTGCTACCTTCAGCTGAAAAAATGTTAAAATGCCCAGTGTCCACATTTTATTTCTGGTGCTCATAAATCAAATCCACACAAAAATGAGGCGATCAAAATGCTCCAGATAGCTGGAGAACTGAGATGGGGATGCTTAATAGTGTTGTGATGAGAAGTAAAATTGTCAAAGATTGCAGTTCAATAGTTTTATATGAACTGCAGACAGGCAGAAATCCACAAAATAAAAAAAAATCATTTTCATATTCTTCTGCAAAAGGCTCCAGTGTCTAATTTCATACATTTTGATTTCAAACTGACATAAGCTAAGCTAAATGTTCTTTTTTTGTTGGGAAGAGGCAAAAACCTGAAACTCCTACTAAAGTAAAGCATCTTGTAGTGTGGATTGGGTTAAAGATGAATACCTTTCTTCTTTAGGAGACATCTGTCTTGAAGCAGTGTTTTCCTTTTCATCTGTCTAGAGGCAGAGATCTCTAAACCCAGCCAGAAGGTGCTACAAGTTGTAATTGCTGGAAGGTCTGAGCTCCTCCATATGTGGTGGCTTTAATGTTCGGTGCTCTCGTTTTATTACAGCCAACTGCTCAGCCTGGAGAACAGAAGGCTCAGGGAGATCTTACCAAAGTGTAGAAAAACCTGAGGTGGGGCCAGGGGAAAAAAGACAAAGACAGAGACTTCTTGGTGCTGTGTGCTGACAGGGCAAGAGGCAATGAATTCTGAAATACAGAAAACTCTGATAATTATCATACTTTTTTTTTTTTACTGTGCAAGTGGTCAAACACTGCAAAATGCTTTCCAGAGAGGCTGTGGAGTTTCCTTTAATGGAGATATTCAAAAGTGAATTGGATAAGCCATGGGTAATCTTCTCTCGCTGACTTTGCTTGAGCAGGGGCTGGACCAGATGAGCTCAGAGAGGTCCACCAGCCTCTACCATGATTCTGTGAAATGGCTTCTTCTCTACCAGCACTTTTTATGAAATTATGAAAGCAGCCTCGCACACTGAGTGTCATGCAGTGATCAGCTCAAAGGAAACAAATAGTCATTGGGACACATTTCTGAGCAAAATAACTATTTTTTAACTTCTAAGCAATATCTGTTTTGTCAAATTATTTATCTGTCAGCTTCAGAGATAAGATCAGACTATGCCTGTACTTCCCATATGTTTCTTTTGCTGCAGATCATTCAGCACCAAAGTTTTCTGAATATCCAAATCTGACTTTTAGATTATAATTTGAAACAGTTGGGATAAAAACATGAATCTCAAACTTTTCTGCAGGGCATATAGACCATTTTCCTACTGCCAGCACTATAAAGATAAATTAGCTTCACTGCAGAAGAACAGAAGACATTCTGAAGGTTTTCTAGAGATTGGTTTAATTAGCTAATAAACAAATGGAACACACTTATTTCATTGAGATAGCAGGAATGCATTATCTCAAACAATAAACCCAGCTTTTGCATGCAGCTCACAACAGCAAAGAGACAGTGAGTAATACAAGAGAGATAAATTTAACAGGAGAGGAGGTGCTGAACAAGGAGAGGGGTGAGGATCCAAGCAGAGCTGGCAGAGCAGTGAGGACAATTGCTGTGATGATTAAGGACATAAGGACACAGAGGCAATTGCACTCCACTCGAGCCACCTTTGTCCAGACCTGGATGAAACATGCAGGAGACACCTCCACCCCATGACCCACGCAGCTGTGTGATGTGCTGAGAGGCAGAGCACTGTGCTCAGGCCCTGTGCCCTCCTGCAGCAGCTCTGTGCTGCCTGGGACAGCCTGCACTGCGCAGCCAGGGTCTGGCTGTCCCTGCCCACACAGCTGGCCCCGAGGAGCAAGCGCCCAGGAGCATCTCAGTTTCTCGCCAAGGTGCTCATGAGTCTCTAACTACTTCTGAAACTAGTTCTGAAACAAGATGAGAAAGGGAAATATATTGTAAAGTAAATGGGTCATAGAAAATGGAAGTGATAAAAATTATGCTAATAATAATCAAATAGTCTGGGCCTACCATTGGTCTATAAGGGGGCTGATGCACAAGGCAGAGAGGGACTGTAAGGCTGGGAGAGGTGGGAGGGGAGTGAAAGTATAAAACGAGAAAAACAAGATCTCCTTTTGGTACATCACAAGATGGCTGGATTTGTTCAGCAGTTTATGAAGACACTACCTAAGGTTTTCAGGTGATTTGTGCCCTTAGGGAAACTTGAAGAATATAGAGTGTTCTGGAATTAAATGCAAAATCAACTTTTATTCTGAAAGACAATAGAATGATGTGAGAGACAATTTAAGGTCTGTCCAAAGCAACGTAATTTTAAAAAGTAACCAGAAACATAATTGGTCTTATACAGTGTAGTGTAAAAAACTCCTGGCACCTGACTATCCCTTCCATTAAAACAGACAAGAGATAGGAACCTTTGAAAACACTGGATGGAACTGGAGGATATATTTTATGAAAAGTAGTCATTGCTTTCAAAATCAGGACTTTTTATTACTGCTGATAAATTGGCTTACTAGCATAAAGAATGACTAATCTGTAAGGACTTGCCTTTCGATTTTGGTTCTTTTTCTTTGATTCCCAGTCTTGATTAGTCTCCTGTATTACAACAGCATCAATCAAGCTGACTACAATCAATTCAATATGAATTGTGAGATCTATTTCCACAATAATTATTGACTGTAGCTATTAACTTTATGAAATCCATATTCCTACCTGTGTCCTGACAAGACCTTCATCTCCCTTCCATTTTCTTCTTTTTAGCTCCATATACTTTCCCTGACAAAAAAAAAAAACCAAACAAACACCAAAAAACAAAACAAAACAAAAAAAAAACCACACAAAAACCAAAAAATCACCAAAACAACAACAGCAAAAAACCCACTAAACCAAAAACAAAAGCAAAAAAAAAAAAAAAACCAAAAAAACAACAAAAAATCCTTTTCTTATTTTTCCCCCTTCTGTTCACTGAGGTAAAATAGTAAGAGGCACAGGTAACTGTATGGCAAACTACCTTATTTTGAACAGGAACTAAACCAAACATTGCCCTATATAAATGACAGTAAACATCTTGTGATCCTGCGTGGACATAGAAATTAACTTAGGGTTCCCTCAAGAGCTCAAGGTAAAGAAAGATGGTATTTTTGTGACAAACTCAATTCCTGCAGTGTTTGGATACAGACCTTGCAATGCATTGGTTTATCCTGTCTGTCTGTAAGTAAGTGACTGTAGATATTTATGTAAGCTTATTGTTATGTATCCTGGAACTTTTAATGGAAAGTGGGATAGTTTCAGTGAAGGATTCTTTAAAAAGGCACAAATTTTCCACATTTGTCCTCCATGGCCTGCCTTCTAGCCTTCACCTTGAAAAAAAGCCACTAAAACCAGCTCTGTTTACTGTAGTTAAGACAGTGATTTTAAACCATAGACTTGAGCTATTACTGCTGTGCTGTGGAGCATCCCCAGGAGCTGTTTATCTCTCCAATTCACAACTACTTTTCTTTCATCTTGCTCTATGCAGGAGTAGTAACTTATTACTGGCCTCAAATTTTATCTCAGGCTACCTCAGACACCCAGCTGAAATGCAGGATTAATCCCATCTGAACTGAAGGGGAGATATAAAAGAATTGCCTTTTATTCCTATGCACTGGACACAGAACCAGATAATAAGTAGGACAGTCAGAGGAGGAACTAGTTCTTTGTTGGGCCACAGAGCACACACACAGCATGCCCACAGACAGATGAGATCTGGGCTCTCAGATGACAATGTATCAGTGAGATCTCCATGCATATTTAAATGATTATTTAAGACTCTCTGTGAGAACAAGTATTCCATTTCCAAGGCTCACACGTGCACTCTTGGAGCTGCAGCAGTGCCATGTGTCACCTGGCCACTGCCCACTGCCACCAAGCAGGAGTAGCTCTGTTTGCACACGTGGCTGCGTGGGGCTGACCAAGAACTGCAGAGCTGGCATCAAAGTGAAAAGCAAGAACAGCACAAGCAGCAATAATGTATGACCCTAGAGCACCCCAGACCTGAACACAAATTGGAGTTATCTGGACAGAGGAAGATTGACAGCTCTTTGAATCCAAGCACTAAATAAATACATGCATTTGTGGCGCTCCTAGAAAGGCTCTGGTTCCAGAAATCAATGCAAAGATTTGTTCAGTGCAGCGTGCAGCATTCTTCTCCCCTTTTCAGACAGCCTAATTTTACCTAGAAACTTGCTGCCTGCATTACATCTCCTCTTCATTTTTTCTGCAGATGATAAGGCATTGTCCAAAACTGACTTAATAACAGCAATAAGAGAGATGGATTGTCACTTTAGGTTACTCAGACAGTGGGTAAAGTTAATAAAGGTTCAGACTGCTTCTTTGTGCTACAAATGCTGCACAACAGATTAGCCTGCTGCGGAGCACAATTGGAGGTGCTGGTTCCCCAATCACTCCTCAGACACCGGGATAGTGGCTAGAGCATTCATTTTCTCATGAAGACATCTGACATTTGCTTCTCTCCATACTTCTCTATCCCTGCTGGAAAGCTGCAAGCTTAACCTCAGCACAGTTAATTTTCTTCTCTCACACACCAGCACGAGAAATACCATTAGCGTGTGAATGATGTATGAGGTGTACGGGCCCTGCAACCCTCCCTTTTTGTTCAGGGGTTTGACCATGAGCTGTTCCTGCTCTCTTTCCCTCCCACAGTCCATCATGGATCGAAAGCTTTGACCCTCACTCTCTGAATGCACTTCTCCTATGAGCAACTGCTTCCCAACAGGGCTTGCAGAATTAGGCATAAGGCAGCAGCATATGAAAAATGATGCTTTTTTTGTAGACTGTGCAGAGCTGGAGGTCAAGCACACCATTAATAATTCTCTGACTTTTTAAAAGCTGTATTTCCTCCATTTGTTGGCAACATGATTTGAAAGGCCTGTACAAGGCATTTAAAACAGCAGCTGAACAGAGGCATTTCAGCATTGTCCAATATTGATTTTTGCTTCTAACTCACCTCTTTGCTAAGACTGGTTTCAATATCCTGTGAAGTTTAAGTGAAGACATTTCCCATCTCAATAGCCATGCATTGTAATTTGATCCCATAGACAAGCCTGAAGTATTTTCCTTAACAACACAGCTTGGCTCAAAGAGCAGGCCTAACACAAAATCTCCGCCTTGGACCACTGCTGCCCACACTGAAGAAAGGCTGAGTGGGGAATGGAGGTGGGCAGGAGTGGGGATTGTAGTCACCAGGCTGTTCACTGAGCTCAGTTGTACAAAAAAAACTCCTCACAATATAGGGCTGTTAGAACAGAGTTTTCTGCCTCCAGGGAAGTGGTCCCAAGGAATAAGAAACTTCAGCTAAATTCAAAGCACTTTTTAGTATGCTCCCACATAGCAGAAGTTTAAAGGGGAAAGACATTCAGGAAAATTTAGCAAATTCTAAACCAAAATTAAGGAAACAAAATACCATATGTGAAATGTGAAAACGTGAAAGAAAAATAACCATTGTAAACATGGATTTGGCTAACCATAACAGTGACCTAAAATTTAAGAAATTTCCCCACTGGGGAAATTAGAACATATAAATAATAATTTTCATTTATTTTTTGGGGGGGGGGGAAGCAAGTGAGAGCCTCATAGAAGAGAAAAAAAAGGTCATGAGGAAGTGCTCTATATTTATACCAGAAAGAAGAAAAAAGACAAAGAAAGAACAGGTTTTCTGCTTGGTGGGGAGTGAGACAGGACACAATTGAAAATGACATTGAGAAGGCTGAAGTGCTTCAACCTTTTTTTGCCTCATTAAAGAAATATAAAAGTATTCAGACGATCCACAAACTTCAGATCTTAAGAACTTAGAGCAAAAGAGGCTGCATAGATACATAATGTATCTGCAAATCATGTGAGCCTTATAAAATTCACAGCAGAGTGCTCAGAGAATTGAGCAGCCATTTCACAGCCATGAGTAATCATCTTTGAGGGCTGGTGGAGGGTGAAAGTTCCAGAAGACTGGAAAATGACCTCTCAAGAGCTCTTCCAACCATGGTTACCATTCCTGTAAGGAGGGAAAAACAAAGTTAAGGCCGTGATCTATTGATTCCTTCTTTAGGAAGCCACAGTGGCAAACAACTACTTGATATTGCCCCTATAGGAAAAGCACGAAGTTTTGAGAACACAGGGTCAGTCTGGATCAAATCAAAGGTCCATCTGTCACAAAATAGGCTCAGATAGTAGCCTGCAGCAGTAACAGCTTTATGTAAAACCAAGGGAAGGGCAAGCATAGACCAGCACATTCTCTCAGCTCTTAGCAATCAGAAGCTTAGGGACTTACAGAGCTAGACTTGGCATCCTTCTGTTAATAGCCCTCCATGACCTTTAATAGCCCTCAACAATTACTAATGAAGAGATCTCTAAAGTGCTGTCTTTATTACATGAAATCAGAATACATAGGAACTGAACAGTCACATACTTTCTACTGCTCTGCCTTTCAGTGAATACATTTTTGTTCCCAGCCTAGATATATTGTTATCACATATACATTCATTTCATGAACAGCTAATCCTTGAGAAAAGCTATACCAAAATGTCAGGACAACTACTTGATATTATTTACATTCAAGCACAGTTACTCTGGCTAGTTTGTCAGAAGCTACTTCATGTTAGAGTTCAACCAAATTTATTTTAAGCTATAGAGACAAGACAATCCCATGTAGATGGATACACTGCAATTAGAGAATAGTGATTAAAGAACTTTATTTACATTTCTAGCTGACCAACATCTTTTAGATCCTTCTAATGGGAAGAATTGATTTTTTTCCTCTGCAAAAGGGACTTAATCAATTTTGCTTCTGGAAATGTTTTATTCAACAATAGCTAAATTTCCCTGCATACACATCTGTCAAAACAGAAACAATCATTGGAAAAGAGGAGCTTTTTATGCCGATGTAAAGATATCTGTTTTATTCTTTCAACAGAAGCCTATTGATTTTTTTATGCCTTAAAAAAACCAAATACAAATCCCTTAAATGTGCAAAACCTTACCCAAATACCTCCAAATATTAGCAAATTTAGTTTGAGTTTTCGAGATTTTTTAAAAATTATTTTGTACTGTAAATTAAATGTAAATGTCATTCTCCCGGAAAAAAAAAATGCGATCCTTTTCAGATTAATTTATTCTAGTGGTTCTGTACTAATTTAGCGTTTTCTGCAGTGCTGGACTGGGACTTAAAGAAGCCTTGGTTCTCCAGCTCTCCAGGTGGCTCTCTCTGGTATCTGTGTGCAGGAGACTTTTTGAGAACATTATGTTTCATGCTGCTCAGTATCTCATTTCTTGATGCAGATGGAAGAACTTTCAGTGGTCTACGGGTTACACACTGGGTGCAGGTGAACAAAAACCATACTTGTTAGGCTGTAATGCCCTCATTCAAAACAATGGCCAAATGTCCATGAGGGGCAGCTCAGTTAATGGCAATAGCTCAGTATCATTTATCATATGTAACAGTGGGCCAATCTACTCATAAATAAGCAGAGAACTCTTTACAAGTTTTTAATATAGCAAGTCTGCAGAAATATTTTAACAATCATTTTTAAAATTGAAAATCTAAATAAAACATTCATTATTTGTCTCAGCTTCTACCTTGGGCACTGCATTTACATTTACACAAACAAATATTAAGCAGGTTCATTTCAAATAAGGGATTCTTGTCTTGTTTGGTTTTATGCAGATTTATAATATCCAAAATTTAATTTAAACTGGTAAGAAAATCAAAGAAGTCTCACCTTCTCGCAGCCTATGGGACTCCTGACCTTGCCAGGACTCATGAACACAGGTAAAAAAAAACCCTGTGAATATATTACATGACATTGAATCCTTCAACATTTAAAATGGTAAGAAGAAATCTGTAAATGAATAAAAATGAATTTGTGTGTTTGCTTTCAGTTAGAAAGCCTCCCAGTTCTTTAAGCTGATGGATTGTCATATCTATAAATACATCTACTCTCTTAACCTCTTGCTAATCATCAGTTGCACACCATAGTCTGCATTTGGCCTCAGTGCCGTCGCTACAGCCAATTTGGCCTTCTGGGCCAAACTTCTGGGACACCTTTATTACTCCTGTAGCAGTGACAGCCTGAAACCTGGATGGCAAATTGGAGCCCTGTTGTACTCTGTTCTGTGGTAACAGGTAACAGGAGTGGACAGTCCCGGCTCCAGCCTGGATCCACACCCACCACAGCACTCCCACTCACATGGTGATTCACAAACAGTGGCAGGGAAAGGTCTGATTCTGTCACACCAGAATGAAAAGTGACCTGATGAGGCATAACCTGTGTGGCATACCTTTGAATCATGTTTGGGAGGGAGTACAGGTTGTCAAAGGTACTTAAGGTGCTTAACTGACATACACTGGGGATCTGAGAGAAGCAAAAAAACCCAGGAGAAAACTGTGGCCGCCTGGATGTCCTGCTTAGCTGCTGGTGTCAGACACTGCTGGCCCAGCACCAGCACCCTTTGATTGCTGCCCACTCTGACACAGCTCTTCTGGAGGGAGAGGTGAAGCTGACACTGAGGGGACAATGCCCAGCCCACAGACCTCCAGGAACACAGCTCCTGCATCTCCCTGCATTGCCCATCACCTCCAGGCCTCTCTGGGAGCTGCATGCCCATCCATCATCACCATGGCTGGTGCTGGGCCCAGCACACTCTGCCCTCCCGCCCTGGCCATGGCCAAGCTGGGCCAAGGTGAAGATGTGATATTGAAGTGGTCATGCATGTGGTGATGGTGAGCAGGGGCTCAATGCCCACCTCCTAACACAGCACCTCACCAGCTGCCTGCTCACACAGCCATGGCTGCTCCCACCCACTTTTCCTCTTTTTTGTTCTGGTTGTGTGCAGTTGGGTGGAACATGAGTACAGCAGGGTTTGAAGCTGCATTGCTTGGCACTTCTGTCTGGGAAGGAAAAGCAGCTGGGACATGATGGAGGGGTGAGCTGGGGATGGGCTTGGTGTGCTGGCACAGCTCAATCTAACACTGCCTCTGCCAGGTGGCCCTGCTGCCTACATGGGCTCCATGCCACTGAGGACTGGGGACTGCACCCATGGCACAGAGACAGAAGAGCCAATCACTAGAATCAGCAAAGAGCAAAGAGGCCCACAATGACAGTGCTCAAATTCATAGACTTTTATTTTTGTCTCTGTACAGAACACGGCTGCGATTGTAATAAGGCATCAAATGCACTACTGAACAGCTCATGACGGACTGTGATGTTTCACCCCATTGTGAGTCAGTCTTACAAAATTAAACCAGTTGCTTTCTTCGTCAGTAAATTCTATACTCATTGCAGACAGATTTTTAAAAGAATTACAAAGACTAAAAAATTGTAAACACATAAAAATCCAACAATAACCCAGTGTAGCTTCCTAGGAGAGTCTTGGGCATTTCTGCCACGGGGCCGGCTTCAGGCTGGCAGGAGCAGGCGAGGCTGGGGGGAGACAGGCTGGGCACCCACAGCATGGGGGCTGGGATGGTGCAGTGACAGCCTCTGTCCTGGTGAGCATCCCCAGCAGATGCCATGCAGCTCCCAACGTCCAGCCTCAGCCACAGCGTCTGACCAAGAAAAGGGAACTGAGAACACGGGTGAGCAGGAGGGAGCTGTCTGAGCACCCTCCCTTCCCACAGCTCAGGCAAGCACAGACACCCCCAGTAGGAAGGTAGAGACCAGGGCTGGGCCCAGCCAGCAGACATGTCATGAGGTAGAAATTGGGAAAATGCCATATTTGGCAGCTGGGGCTGGTCAGAAATAAACTGACTAAGGGCACAAATCCTGTTCTGTTTCCAGGGTACTCGGAAATCCATATTCAGAATCAGATGTTTAGAGGGCACCTAAAACCCACTCAGTACATGCCAAAATTTAGTTTCCCAAAAAAGGAGAAAGCTCTCTGATGAATCAAGTGACAACTTTAGCCCAGGCAGTGAAAAAACCACCAACAATTCTCCTCCTATTTGTACCTTTAAAGCATTTAAATTTCGAGCAGGGGAAGTCAAATCGCGAGGGTGCATGAGGGGGCAATAAACGTCCCTTGGCCTCGCCCTTTGGTACCATCTCATGTGAGGTGAATGCTGTGAAGGCCTGGCCAGTGGGCTCATACATTCATTTCCACCATCAGGCACCAGACAGCAAGCACTTTGGTTTCTGTCTGTGTTTGGTTTCACAGCACGAGAACCTGAGAGTCTAGAGGTTTTATATTGCACCACTAACTCACATCATGCTGCAATTTCTAAAGTGATCAGAGAAATGTCCCGAGCATTTTTATCTGCTAAATTCCTGCACTCTGAAGGCCTTCCTTCACCTCTTTCATAGCACACACTTACACCAAAATAAAGAAACTCTGTTAGTCCTGTTGTTTAAATTTTATTATTCCTCACACTTCTGCAGTGTACATTTAGATTATTAGATTGACTATTTCCTTAAGATGCTCAGGGAAAATTTCAAGGTTCATTAAAGTATTGCAGGTTCATGATCTGTGACAGACATTTTACAAAGTGTCAGAAAACTTATCACTTCACAATAACATACTGACAGTTCCTTTTTCTAGTGCTAATAATCAGCATTAAGGCATGTCATGGTTCCTGCAAGAAATCTGTGATCCCTACAGCTTAAGCTGACTTCTTTCTGCAATAATGGAATGTACTCCAATTTAATGCATATGTATAATAAAAAATAAAAATAATAGCTCTCAAAACCACCAGCCTCAGTTTTAGAGCTTCTGTCACGTAGGTAAGAACATGGGACCCAGCAGGTGAAAGGGTTTTCATCCCCCGAGATGTCCGTCCCCTGCCCTACACCACCTTGCTGACCCCAGCTCAGCAACATTTGCCCTCTTGCTTGGCGTGGCTTTCCCTGGGAAGGCCAGCCCCTTCCCATCCTCAGGGGCAGGATGAGAGGAAGTGCTGTTCCCACTTCCCCACCTTGAGAAGTGTCAAGCTCTGCAGCCTGTGTGAACATACCTCACCCACTGGCCAGGGCCAGCAAAAGAGGAACCTTCCTGCTCTGCATCCAGATCCTCAGACTAGTTCCTTCCTCTCTAGTACTGAACACAACAGGCTGAGGTAGCTTCCAGATATAAGACATTTCATGTATTTATCCTAGAGATTCAATTAGGAATCTCTGATGACACAGCCAGAAGGATGTAAGCTCTTCAAAGATGACTGTGGAGATGCTGGTCACTGCTGAGTTACTGCCTGAGAACACACTGTGTATCATGACATAAATTGGGAGAATCATTTACTGGGCAGCAGCACCCTCTAATAAGGCAGCTCATTTAATTATGCAGTAACACTGACCTCAAGCTGCAGTCGGAGCAGAGAACACGTGAAGCAGGATCTCTTTTGCAGGGCCAGCGTTACAGCCTGGGTACCACACAACGGAATTTGATGACCAAAGGCGTGAACCTGGAGCAGGGCAGCTCCTTGGGAACTTGGTCACCTGCAGCCAGCAAGCACAAGGGACTGAACTAATTGAGTCAGACTTGGGTGCTGCACTTGTCTCCTGACAAAAACCAGAGAAGCAGAACAAAGAACCAAGTAGCAAAATAGTGTTCGGATTCTCTGTGAAGAACCCATGTTTCTGTCATCCACTTGTTATTCTGGACTTTGTGCTGCCACATATTACTGGGCAAAGGGGGCATAAAGGAAATCTCCTCCCATCTTCCCAAGAGAACTCTTCTCCTGTGTGTCACAGTGGGAAAAAATGGTGTTATTTTAAAAATGAATTATTTTAAAAATAATTCATATTCCTGATATTTTATAGTTAACTCACAACTGAGAAGGCTGTCACAATGAAGCACGTTTCTTGTAAGACTGCAGTCAGAGACTGCACAGACAGAGCTCTTCACCCATGTTAGGCTTTGCCAGGGACACATACACATATAACAGACATATACATATTAACAAGACATATATATATATAATATATATATATATGTATGTATTAACCATTGCTCCGTAAGAACTGGTTTTCCCAGCACTGCAAGAACACATCAATGTTCCCCAGAAACTGGCTGGTAATAAAGCAAACAGCATCAGTGTACAGGTTTTTGGCTACAGTGCCACACAACTGAGATTAAAAGCAATATGTACCCTTGATCATCCCCTATGTTGAGTCTCTTGACAGCCAGTAAACTGCCTGATACTTAACCTCTGTATTTCCTGATGATTTATTCTTTACAAATAAATTGGGGTTTATTGAACGAGTCTCAGAGCTCCTTCCTGACCTTTCCTTGCTGGTTATGAGAAGGTTGAGAGCCTAGTGACATAAAACTGAAGTTTCAAAAAGGACTAATAAGATGCAGACAGCCTCAGTATAAGCAAAGCCCTGCAGCTGAGCTTGAATTTCTTCAGGCATGGGTACTGAAAAAGTGTCCAGTCTCAGCATCCCCATGCTTTTTCAGTCTTTGGGTCTTTTGAGACTCCAAACAGAGGTCTGTTAATTCATGTTATGGCAGTTTTCATACAAAGACATCTGTCCACCAGGAACTAAACTTCTTTTATATGGGTCACTATAGCTATCAGAAGTTAATGACTATCAATCATTGCTAATCTGAACTGAAATGGAGCCACTGACCTCAAGCTGAAAGAGCCTTTTGTCTCCTACCAGCACCAAGAGCCATATGGTTTCCTGCCCTTTGCCTCTTATTTCATATTTTAAATAATCATCACTAATTGTACAATTGTTTGAAAATATGGGAGGTTTGTGGCCAGCCACGACCAAGTGGTGCTCTTTCTTCCCATAGCTGTCACTTAATTGAAGAGAAGGGATCTGCTTAAAATTAAAGAATAAAAAAGCATCTCTTAATGAAATATAAGCCCTACCATTTAATTATTGGTCCTGCTTCTTAATATTCTGTCAAGTAGAATGTTAATAATCTTGCAGCCTTCAAAAATTAACAGCTTTGAAAGTGTCAAGGTCATTCTTGTTCTATATGGGAGTAATAAGAAAATTATATAGGCAAGACACCAATGGAATGTTTTATATTATGATAAACGAGTATCTGAGGAACCTACTTATCACAAGTCTCTTTTTATTCAGTGGTTTTCATTATTTTATATCATTTGCATTTCATCTGGCACAGTTCCCCTTTACAACAAGTACTCAAATATTGCAAATATTTGATTATAGAGCTTAAGATAACACCATTCCTGTCAGACAAATAAACTGCATCACCAGCTATCTTTAGCTGCATCTGCTTTCTTTAATGAAACATATTTTCCTGTAGAAATGCTGCCTTAAAAATCATGACCACACTAATTATCTATGGCAAGCACATCTTCCTCAACTAACGACAGCTCGAGCATATTATCATTTGCTCCAGACTTCATTCTAAAATTGAAAGATCCATACAGCTTTGCAGACTCCTTGGAGGATGCAAACCTGCTCCTCCGGTACAGCTCCCCTTTCCACATGGACATCATCAGCAGGCTGGAGAGCACCACGCCCCCCAGGGTTAAGAGACACAGCCCAGCGATAACACAGCGGTCCAAGTGAGCGCCGATCCTTGCGCTCTCGTTCTCCAGCCTCTCCATCTCCCGGGCAGCCACGGTGTTGGGATCCACAGTCACATCTCTGGGCACCACGTAGGAAATTATCACCAGCAAAATGCCACTAACCAGGAACAAAATGGCACTAATGAATCCATAGTCAACAGATTTCCCAGCTGCTGCCTCTGAGGCAGCATCATCCTCCTCAGAGACCAAGGAAGGAGAATCGTGCACCCATGCAGGTGGCAGTTCCCTGCAGGAATGCTGCTGCAGAGGGGCATCCCGGCCACCTGTAGGAGTGGGGGGACTTCGTGCATGCTCCAGATTTACATTTTCATCCACGTAGGTGAACGATGTCTCGAGTTCCTGGGCACAGCAGCAGGCTTTCTTCCTCCCTCCATCCTCTTCCCTGGGCGAGCGCTCAGCTGGGTGGCAGGGCTGGGAGGTGCTGGAGGGGGCAGGGTGCTCCTGGGGCGAGGTGCCCAGGGAGGAGGGCTGGGGTGCCAGGGGGGGCTCAGCCACAGGGCCCCTCTGCAAGGGCTTGCAGTGCCGTTCACAGTGCAGGGCTGCCACGGCAGCGGCTGCTCTGGGGTCCACCTCACCCCCCTCACACTGCTGCTGCTCGTAGGGATGGGGGGACAGGCTCCAGCCAGTAGCGGCACCCAGGGGCACCTGTCTGCTCTCCTCAGCCAGGTAGAGAAGCTCCATGCAAGCCATCGACCTCGTCCCCACGAGCCTCACCTCCTGGGCTACGGCATCCTCCAGCAAATGCTGCCCCTGACCTGCAGAAGCGGCTTCACAGTACTGGCGCTGCTGTATCCCAGAAATCTTCTTCACCACTTTTTCACCAACGTTTTGTTAGGGACATGGCTTGTGTCAGCTGTTAAATGATTAAACAAATCCTCTCTGACATTCATTTCTTTTCAGTCTGCAAATGAAATAGCAGAGGGGGAAAAAACAACAACAACAAAACCAAACCCGACAACCTCATGATGATACATTAATAAGCCAAAGGGAAGATAACACAAATGAAATACATCAGCCCCCTCTCAACTGTTTGAGAGGAGACGGCAAACATGATTGTTTTAACCACGCATTTAAAACTGCAATCCTCTTGCAGATCCAAAATCTATTAGGGAATCTAATCAACCTTTGACACCACTATCCAATTAAGGCAGTAAGTATGCACAGAGCACAGGATAACCAGAAAAACTGTGTAAAATGTAGAGAAAATGTATGTCTGTTCTTTTAGAAGCATATAACTCCCATCCCCCCCTTCCAAATAAAGAATTTTACACTCAGATTCACAGACTAATTAGAAAGAAACACGCAAATCCCATGTAGCTCAATAATCCAGGATCTGTATTCTCCGGTGGAAATCTGATAATCCTATGGGAAAAGCAGTGCTTTCCTATATAAGATCTACCATTTATCTAAGAGCTTTTGGAATGAAATTATGCCTCAAAGACTGATGACTCAAAGACGGATATTACTTCTCATCTGCAATTAATTCGTTATTACCCCTTTCGCCTGGGCCCCATCCCCCTCGAGGCCGCCCGGTGTCACGGGGCGAAGCCTGCAGCCCGACAAATGTGTTGCATGCGTAGGAAACACATGTGCGTCTGTAGCACATACGTGATCGCTCACAGCCGCTGCTCACTCACGCTCTTCTCGGGACCTCAGCGAGAACCGGCCGCGCTGGGAAAAGCGATTCCCGCCGGCGCCGGGAGTAGCTGGATCCACCCGCCACCGAGTGACCCGAGCGATACCGAGGTGAGCGGCGCGCAGACACGCACGGGCACACACGCATCCCCGGCGGGCAGGAGCGCGCCGCCTCCTCCCGCTGCTGCTCCTCCTCCCGCTGCTCCTCCTCCTGCCCGCGGGGCTCTCACCTGCCCGGCGCCGCGCCGGCCCCCGCACGCACACACGGACACACGGACACACGGACACACGGACACACGGATGCACTCACCTTCCTCCCGCCCGCCTCCGCCACCGGCCGCGCCCCAGCCCGCGCTGCTCCCAGCGACCCCGGGCGGCCCGGGTGGCCCGGCCCGGCCCGGCCCAGCCCAGCCCAGCCCAGCCGGGCAGTGCCGGGGCGGGCGGGCTCCGCTCGGCACGCCGGGAGCTGTAGTCCGCGGGCGGCGGCGCTGCTGCGGCAGCGCCCGGAGCCGCGCCCGCCCCGCGGCCCCGGGGCTCGGCCGCTGCCCCGCCCGGGCTGCAGTCACCGCACGGCCCCTCCGGGTGCCGGAGGCTGGCACGGGGCCGGAGAGCAGCGTCCGTGCAGCCGGATGCGTGCGTCTAGCTCAGTCACCACCCGGAGTTGTTTTCCATAGTCTTGGGAGCTCACGACTTACTCCAGGGAAAGATAAAATCAGATTTTCAAGTGATCCCAGAACTGCTGGATCTGAGACGTCAAGGGACGTACCCTCTGCGCAAGACTTACTGGAAAATCTCAGGAGCTCGCCTGTGTTGGCAGGTTGTCCACGCGCTTCCTCTGGCCAGCATAAATGACTATTTAAAAAAAGACTGTTGCCAAAAAATACATAATAAATGAATGGCCATTTCATTTTCAGTATGAACCTTCACTGAGTTCTCTTGCCAGTGCTTTTCCTTTGCCAGTGTTAGTGATAAACTAGAATATGAAAATAAAGTATGGAGTAGTCTGAACTGAAGGCTTATCATAGCTGAATATGATGCTATTGTGGAAAAACCAAGATCTGGGGAGACAAAGAGCAAGCATGGGCAGAGGCACCTTTGTCATGGAGCTGAAATGAAGGTGCACGCAGAAATAAGTGAGCAGCACCTGCCTGCATGGCTGTTGGGCAGGAAAGCAGAAGCTCAAGTTGAAAAGTGAGCTGGGGAGGAACCAGCAGAGACAAACACAGACTATCTGAAGGAGCTGGCCTGACGTGAGAGAACAAGGTCATTCTCTGTAAGGACTCTTTGCCAGTTGTGAAACAATGCATTAGGCAATCAAATCAGTTTTGAAGACATATCCTGCTGAGACCCAAAGCACCCAGTACAGAAGGCTCAAATCTTAGTGGGAGTAACTCCCATGAATGTCAAAATTACTTGCCAGGACGTGGTAACAGTAGGGCACTCGCAGTGCCCATCATACAGATTGCTTGGTGCTCTGGGGTTCTTTGGATATCATTTCAAAGCAGCTCCAGGCAGTGTTTCCATTAGAAAAGTGCAGTTTCAATGCATTAAATAGTATATTATTCACCCTTTGAAGAAAAATTGTAAGGAGAAAATTAAGGAGTTGGGAAAATGATGCAGGCTGTCCTTGGAGCTTTTTAATAACAGTGCCCTCTTTGAGATAAATATAAAGGAACAAACAAAACCTAATCACAGAAACAAAAAAGCCTGAACAAAAAATTGTTCAAATAGTTTCAAGCAAAAGTAAAGACAGAAACAAACTCTCTTTAAGTCTATTGCGCATTTTCATTTGGGAATTAGCAGGATAGGAATATACAGATGTTGGGCACTGACACTGCAAGCTGCACCTGCTGCATCTGATAGACAAATCTTAATTAAATGACTCACAGGAAAAAATATGGTGCTCAGCCCTGGCAATGCAGCCTGGAAGAATGAAAACACCTTTCCTGGGCCCCGGCACAGCCTACCAAGTCCTTGGGTGGGTATTGTCTTTCTGATAGCTGATACAAAGGCAGGAAATTGTCTGCACACAACAAATGCCATGTTGTCGTTCCTTCAAAACCCAGGAGCTACAGCATGTACTCTTGAGCACTTACTAGAGCCTTAGTTACTTGTTATTTGCTGTGCTACCGCCCACTCTCCTCCCCGTTTTGTGCCAGCGCGTGTTGGGCAAGCGTATTAATTTGTTGCTGATAACTGTAGTCCCACAAACTATGGAGCAAACAGAGGGAACCACAACTCTGTCAAGCCAAGTGTTGTCTATTCTATGTGCCTTCCCATGTGGTGCTGTGTCTCCTTTTCCTAGTAGAGTTCACTCACTCTTGGAGCAAAATCACTGTCTAGTCACAATTCATATTACTGACATTTCATTTCTTTAACTTTGGATGCAAGGAGTTAACAGCATTTTCTTGTAACAAATGTGATTGTTGCCAATGCTCTGAGGTGTGGAGGTGGTGAAATGAATGCATAGCAACGTGTACTCTGCAAACACAAGTACAGCTGGTGAAAAGATAATCAAGTAAGGGCGGGAGTAGGAATATTTGTCACAGGAAGAAAGTGACTATGTAGAGCTAAAAACCAGAGTGATGGACACACAATGGGACAGAAATAAAAGACTGGAGTAGACTGTCAGAGTGGATGAGCCTTTTTCTCTCTGCTCTAGCCTACCATATAATACAGCCCTTTCAGACACTGAGCAGGGCTATGGTAGCAACACAGTGATAATATGAAATCTGACAGTCGGCTGATAACGGTGTCTCAGTTGAGATATGTGCAATTAAATTTAAACCATGCTCTGGAGCATCTTGTAAGCTCTCTTCAAGTTGGCCCAACTATAAATGAGCATGTAAACTAGGTGTACATGGTTTTTTCCCATTCTCAGTAACCTATGGCCGCCATAAAACTATAAGGAGGCTTGTGAGGAGCTAAAAGTTGTTTCACACTTTCTGTTTGAAGCCTCACTGAGGGCCTGACCAGACCTGAGAGCTTTAGAGGAACCAGGCAAAACTGGAACAAGTTTTCTGAATGGTACATCCCATCATGGTGTGATAGAGGATGGGTTTTGAGATATTTTATGTGCTATCACCAGTTCAGGGAGTTTTCCAGTGTTATATGGGATCCTCAGTGAAGCATTCCTCCAAATGTTTTTATTCTCTTTTCCCCTTTCTGTCTTTTAACATGTATACAGGGTTCTTCAATGATCTCGTTTTCACAGAATCTTCGATTCATTGCCTTGCACAGCCACAGGACCTTGGGTTGCCAGTGGTCCTTGTGCAAGTGTTGCAAGACTGCAGAGCTTCTAAAATAAAGAGGCACTCCAGCCAGTGTGGCTCAGAGAATGATACATTCAGAGAAGTCTAGAGAGAGTATTGCATAAACTTCCCATTTCTACTTGAATAGATCATACTGTTGAGTAAAGTAAATTGGCTAGGGAGTCAATAACATGGGGCTGCAGAAAAATTTAATACCTATTAGAGAAATACATGGACCTGTGTACTGGTCTGTGAAAAATAACAAAGGTAATAGATGAGAATGAAGAGGCAAATTTATATATAGCTATGTTTATATATAAAGTGCAAAAAGAAAAAGTGATGCAATTTTTTTGGCTTAGAGACTATAAGTATTCTGAAGCTAGCAAGCAAATATTTCGACAACTCAATATAAAAATAAAAATTCACCATTTCTGTGTGTTTAAAACATTACTGTCACAGATCAATAAATGTCACAGATTAATAAAGCAAAAGTAGATGGGAAAGCTGTTTAATTCTGCTTTGGTTGATTCACTAATGCACATCCATTGTGCATTAATAAAAGACACAATAAATAAATAATTTTACAGAGATACAAGAAACCATAGATGTGTGATATGATGTTCCAGAATTGCCGCAATTAAATTAGATTAAATCCTTGATAAAGCTCTATGCTTCTCATGTCTGAACGTGTGAAATCATGGTTTCAGTAAATATTCAGTCTTGGTCTTAGAGCAAAGGATCATCTGGAGGAGTAAAGGGCCTGTTGACTACTTGGAAAACACAGTAGTTGTAGCCCCACTCAGGAACTAGTGCAGGACAGGTAGGAATTATTGAGCTGTCAGGCTGAGGTCTGCTCCCTGGCACAGCACCTGTGGAGCCTTTACTGGCCATTAAGGGCCGGGTCTGGATGTCCCAGGACTGCTGTTTCCCACCTGCTATGCCCACACCAATGACTCAGGCTGGTGACCTGACCAACCCCACTACCACAGGCTTTACTGTTGATCCCGACCAGCCTCCCTGCTTTCCTCCTTCAGGAGCTCATACTCAGCCATTTTCCCTTCTGAATGCCCCAGCACCTGAGCACCCCTGTGTCAACAGGCCTATCCTTGTCTCTGCCTTGATTGTTCTAGAGTCCTGCTGACTATCACAGCTCCATCTCAGCAGTCTGGGCTCAGGGTGCCCAGTGGGATATGGCCAAGCTGGCCCTGCTGTGCCCAGAACAGACTGACTGCTGAGTGCCAGGTACCTGGATGCCACTGAGAGTGCCTAAGCTTTGGACACTGGGGTGCAGGAGGCACCTTCTGCCTCCCTGTGTGCCCCTAGAATGCTGAGCACTGAGCTGTGTGATCTGGAGCCTTGACAGAGCCCAAACAGCTCCTCCTTGCTATGGCCTTGGGATTGCCACGTGTCCCCCCTGGTTTCTTCTGCCCACTGATGGGGAAGTACCAGCACTGTGCTGTCACCATGTTGTGAGAACCAAAGTTATCATTCATTTCCCACTGTGGTCATACCTGAGACATAAAGGACATGTTTCTCCCTAGGTCAGCCCACAAATTGAAGACTACAGCCCTGAACCCTCTGTTGCTGCTGAGTGCCAGGTGTCATGCACGTGACTGACTGCTGTCATTGCCTTTTTCAGGTGTTTTCCTGGATGGTTATTCTCTTCACTTTCCTGCACACTTGCATGGAAAGACAGAATCACCTAGAGTAATCACACATTAGATCTGGGAAATTTAGTCCACCTGTGATTCTGTACAGAAAGACCTAAAAATACTAATTATAGAATGAAGGGATGTAAAGGGAAAGTGAGATAATAGACTACCCTGGAGGGAAGCCCAGGTGAAAATCAGAGGCTGCTTAGGAGAGAAATAAATCACCAAGGAGATTTTAAGCAAGGGATTTAAAGGATAGAGAATAGTGCAGAAATAAAAGGGCACTGCAGCATAATATGAGAAAATAATAGCTTGACCCATAAAGGTGGGGGGGGCAGTTATCTGAATCTGGAAACAAAAATTACTCTTAGCTGTTGCAGTACACATAAAACTATGGGTGAAAGAAGAAAGTGAAGGCTGCAGTTTCTGACAAGGCAAGGACACACGGTCTTCAGTAATATATATATTGCTGGTGACAGAATGAGGTTTTATAGAAATTATCAGGAATAGTACACAGGGATTCTATATTATCAGCATGCATTAAAGAGTTTCTTCAACAGAAACATCAAAGATGTGTTCACATTAGAGAGGTAATGCTGATAATTTATGGAATTTACCTGTATCAAAAAGACTAAAGGCAAAAAAATAGTAAAACCACCTTCTCTTGGCAGTGCTTTATGTCCACATACTAGAAAGTACATTAAAAAACTGAAATCAGTATTCCCATTTTAAAGGCAAAGAAACTGAAACATGGGAAACTTGTGTAATTTGTTACAATCCAGGCAACACAGAACCAAAATCAAGGCACCAAAATTAAGATGAAAGAATTGGTCCTTGAGCTTTGTTCCTCATTTCACCTGTTTTAGCCAACAGCAAAGGGCAAGCAGTGACTTCAGAGGAAACCCAGTTCTTTTCTTCATACCTAAGAGGAGAACCACTGGTATGAGGGAACAGAGATGTAGAACTATTTTAAGCTCATAAATCATAGCATCAGACATATGCCAGGAAGGTGTATCAGTGGGGTTTTGAAGGAGAGCTAAGGTCCATGCAGATTGCTGGTGGTGATATTTGTAGCTAAATAAGCAGCCACAGCAGCCCATATTTGAGAGAGTTCAAGGCAGAGCTCTCCTCCTTCTCTTCCTCTCTTCCACAGTCCCTTAACCTGACTGTCATGCTGAATTCATGTGTGGAGGAAAGCCTTCCCCATGTGTCTAGTCCTGGTCCCATCACAATCACTGTAGCATTTTTGCAATCAGCTTTAAACAGGCCAGGATTTCTTATTGTCCTTCCTCAGCTAATAATGTTGAGGTTCCTTCTAGAACAGTGTCTGCAAGGAGTTGTAAAAAACCCTTGTGGAATACAACACACTAACACCTGGGGTAGATAAACCAAATGGGAAAGGTAAGACTAATCACAGTAATACAGGCCTTGACAGGTCTACCAGACTCTTCCAAAGGCAACATTTCTTCTACAATACTGAAAAACAGTGAACGAAGTGCTACAAAATAATCTGCAAGAAGCAATCCTTCTACAGGGCCACATGAATGAGCTAGACCATCTATGTATTTTCCTCTCTGACATCCAGTGATTTGATCCTGTTTACTTTCCAAGACTGAAACTGGAAGGAAAAATATTTGATCTTTTTAAACAGTCAAACCTTTAAAGTCCAGCCTGTCCCCTGAATTTTGAGAATGCAACTAGAGGTTTTTAAACAAGACCTCTATTGATGTCCAGGGCAGGCATTGCAGTCCAAACACCCACAGAGCAATAAACACTTAATTCATCAGATGTGGTTAAGGCTTTTAACATTCTTTTTCTTGTCACGTAGGCACTGTTCAGATTCCTAAGGAGGTTCTACTTGCTGTCCTCCTTTGATTGCCTAGGAAGAAGGAGGACCATTCTTCTTAAGGCTGAGCTTAAGAGAGGTATCTGGGATCGATAGTAAAAAATAAGCCCTGATGTCATGGTTTTGGTTTTATTTATGGAAGGAAATGTGATGTCATGCTCTATATTAAACCAGCTCTCTGAAAGCTTTTAATTGCAGTGGGTTTTGAAGCCATATATTCAAATGGTGACAGCACACTGTGTTGGCTCCTTCACAAACAGAAGTCTTAGAGAGTCACATGCTGCTAAAGAAAATGTTTTACACTTTTCTGTTCTTGACACATCAGAGTCATTTTTATCTGGTTACAATGTTATGCATGCAACAGAACTGCAATGATAGTAAAATCTGTGACATGCAGGCAGGACTGCAGGCGCAGTATGAAAAAAAGGAAGGCACTTACTTGAGCAGTTGAAGAGCTCCTAATACATTATTTACGGGAAATCAATATTTTTTGTAATAAATACATACACACATCTATCTATCATCCATTCAGGAAAACAAAGATGTCTCTATCCCACAGTTGGTGAAAAGCAGAAAGCAAAATGATAGAGACCTTAGTTCACATTTTCTAATTACCGTGTTCCTCTGGCAGTGTCTGGGGAGCCAGCACAGACAGGTTGGGTTTTGCAGGAAGGTTGGCTCTTGAAAAGACGAAGATAATTTTTAGTTTGTGGTTCTAAAGATCTGGTTCCTGCGCAAAAAGGCCTCCATTACAGAGCCTTGAAAGCTCTCTTCCTTGCAATGGGGTTTATTTCAGTGTGAGACAGGGACATGTAGCTGAGTGTCTGGTGAGAAATGCCTTGGTGTGAAACCTCCTTGAATAGAATCAGAACAGGAGTGTTGATGTGGAGGAGCCTAGCAAAGAACTGTAGCAGTCCAGGCACCCCTGGGGGGTCCCTAGGGGTTGATCAGGGCAGTGCCTGATCAGGCTGAGCAGGCAGCTTGTGTGTGCAAAGAGATCCCTGCAGATAGAGAGCTTCTCCTGGACAATGGGCATCTGGTGGTGGATGAACAAGGAAGGAGGATTTTTTCTTACTGCGTGCTAAATGTATTACTGTGTTGTCTTTCCGTGAATAAAGATTTAATTGTACATTTTCTCAGAGTCCTCATGATTGGGTAGGTCAGACCTAATGTGGTTTTCTGGCACTTCTTGGGAGGGGATTAAGCTTGGTTTAATCATTTGCTTCAAGAGATGTCAAATACATCGATGCTACTGGTTTTTGTTCTTATTAACCACCTGGTTGAGAATTATATGTACACATTATAGTGAGGTAATAGGAGTTCTTTGGTTGATCTTACTTCTGAGGCATCCATGCATGTATACACACAAAGGTACTCACAAACAGCTATGAGGAGTTTTTCATGGAGAGTGGGAGATTTGGAAATGATTTTCCACTCCTTTTACTCCAGGTGACACATTCTCCCTCGCACAATATTATACATAAAATGAAACATGGAGAGCTATTTTCCCAAACAGAAGGAAATGATGTTTTTTGAGGTGGGTAGCTGCATTTCAAAGCCAGAAATCTGCATGGAAGATATTTGTGCAGTGCCATCTGGACAAGTTTTTAATTAATGTGGAAAATGAAAAATTAACAGGGGGACTAACAGTTTCTTCATGTTCAAAGACATAATCCTGCAGGGAAAAAAATACCAATGGTTATACTTCCAAAGGATTAATAAAGAGCTTCTAACATGGGTATATAAATATGAAGTCAGACTAGAGAAAAAATATTTTAAACATTTATGATTAGTTTTATTAATTTTTTTTAGTTTAGAAAAATTCTATTTCCTTTAAGAAAAGATAACAAGAAAGGATAATGACAAGTAGATAAAGATACAATTCTGTGTATTCTGAATGAGGGATTCTTTCCACCGCATAAAATTGTAATGATAACATTAGAGGAGGAAAGAAGGAGAGGAGCATCACTGTGTTTTGGGGCACATAATAGGAGTTTAGCTATCTGTTCATTTACATTGCACTCCCCCATTTTGCTACCTGAGCATTAGACAGTAATAAAACATGGTAAAACTGGAGACTGAGTTTTCTGCCTGTATTCTGAAGTTTTGAAATACAAAGTGTATGAAGACTATATAAATCACATTGCCTTTCAATCTTTCAGAAATATTGTCACTTTTTAACAACTGATCTGCTTCTTCATCTGATTTTCTGGTGATACTTTTAAACCAATAGCGTTAAAATCACTATTTTTGGGGATGATAGGAGAAGTCAAAGGGGACCTGTGACCATGAAAGATTTTATTCAGCTTGTCTCAGAACAGATATAACCTTCTATATCCATATATATCCACATATTCTTCTTGTCTGCTGAGACTTTTTTAATGACTTCCAATCTAAGAGGGTGTTTTTATATCCTGAATTAAAATTCAGCGGTTTTGTGCCTTGCTACAATTCTGTCTTTTCCTTTTCCTTCCTCATCATTTTCTGTAACAATTTTATTTATGTTTTAATGATTTTGAGATCTTGGAATCATATTGCAACTCACAGCTAAACTGAAATGATACTTTTTTTTCTTTTTTTATGTTGGAGAAGAAACAAGCAGCCAGAAGCTCTGCAAGTGTGAAACCCAAAGGCAGAGGGAACATATGTCTCCCATAGGAGCAGGAGTTAACTGATTCAATGTGAGTAAAGGATGGTAAGATTTCAGCATGAGGCAACATCTCGACTTAAAGTGAATCACTCCCCAAACTGACCAGAAGTTGGAGCAGAAGGAGAAAAGATTATGACTCTGATATTTAGGTTATCATGAAGATACTTCTTTACTCTGCACTAATGCTATTCTTTAAATCACTTAATAAACACAAAAATCTATGGCAAAGTCTAAATTTAGGAAATGTACTTAAAGCACCAAGAGTGTTCAGGAGAAAAATCTAAATTTATTTCTAATATTATACAAGGTTGAAAATTACATTGTATTTATTTAGCATGTTAAAACCCGTGAAATGTAGTGTATGGATTAGTGCAAGATGTTCTGTGGCCTCCAAAAGTTCCTACCTACTTGGGCATCTTCATTCTGTGCAGACAGCTAAGACTGTCTTCTGTTTCCTGCTGAAATTTTCTGACTGTATTTTTAACTGCAGATTTTTCCCTGACTTGCTCTACTACTCAACATCAACAATGATCTGGATCCAGTGGAGTCAGATTTGGCAGTCATCTGACTAAATGTGGAGCTGGGACACAGACTTCTACTTTGAATCAGCTGTCTTGATGATGGTTGTAACTGAGAAGACCAACACAGTCAGCAGAGTTAAGGATGACCAAGTGTAGGCACTTACTTCAGAACTGGGTGAATGGTGCACCTAACGGACTGTGACTGCTCTGTCACACACTGTCATTCTCATTGTAGACAGATGTGCTTAGATCAATCCCACCATAATTGGGTAGTTATAATTAATTTTCAGGGGATTATGGTAAAAATCTCATTTTAAAAATGCTGTCTGCCTCCTTGTCAGTAAGAATCCCCAAACCCCATGGCTGATCTGGAGTGAGGCAGCTTCACTTTCTTTCATAGCTTGTCTTCTCTTCCTCATGGCTCATTGATTTTCTTTGTTGCTCTCCTCTCTGCTTCTCCATGCTTCCCTCATATGTGGAATATGACTTTACAGCAAAGAAAAGAGAATGTTTTCACCTCTACGAGCCACCACTACACAGCAGATTTTTGCTGAACTTAGTCTATTTTGAGCCAATATCTGAAGCATCGCTTTGAAGAAGAGACCAGGTCTTTTTGTGAAACCTCACTTGGAGTACTGCATACAGTTCTGGTGTCCCCAACATAAGGAGATGGAACTCTTGGAGTAAGTCCAGAGGATGGCCACAAAGCTGATTAGAGCACTGGAGCACCTCCACTATGAAGACAGGCTGAGAAAGTTGTGTCTGTTCAGCCTGGAGAAGAAAAGGTTGTGTGGGGACCTCACAGCACCTTCCAGTATCTAAAGGGGACTTGCAGGGTTGCTGTGGAAGGACCCTTTCTTTGGAACTGGAGTGACAGGACAAGGAGTATTGGTTACAAACTGAAAGAGGGGAAATCTAGGTTAGTTTCAGGAACAAATGTTTTACTTTGAAGGTGGTCAGACACCTTTCTGGGAACAGGTTGCCCAGAGATGTGGGTGCCCCAATCCTGTCACTGTTGAAAGACAGGTTGGAAAAAGCCTTGAGCAGCCTGATCTAGTGGGAGGTGTCCCTGTCTATGGCAGGGGGTGCTGGGGCTAGATGATCTTCAAGGCCATTTGCAACCCTTTAACATTCTATGATTCATTCTGTGATTCTGTGATTCAATGAAATGGGTATGTGGCAGTTCCTCTAGAATCTAGAATGATGCACAAGAAACAGCAGTTTCACTGTTTTGCAGTAGTGAATGTATTTTGTTGACCAATGACTTGTGTCCTACTCATTGCCTGTTGTTCCACTGTTGAGTTTGTAAATCCTCAGGGCAAGTGTAGGGTTTGTGTTCATCATCACCTCATCATCCATATCCCCCTCTAAAAAGATGGGTGGGTGGGTGAAAGGGAGAAATTACCTGACTACTTTGCTCTGTCTGTATATATATTTATTCATATTTGATTCTTATTCTGGAGAGCATAGATGCAGCTAAATAAGGAAGTGATCAATACCCTCACAAAGTCACATGTGACTATAAATTTGCATTATTTGCTATTGCAACAAAAATGAGTGAATGGATTTTGTAGGGGCAGAGATGCCATTTTGAAGATGTGAACATTAAATAATGGAGGTTGCCAATTAGACAAGGTGTTAAAACATATGTATAGTTGCCAGCATATGTATAGTCTCACTCTACTTATGTGTTTATGGTGCCTTTTGGATATGAGCCTAGAAATTACATTTTCTTTCTTCTTTCAATGTATATTCTTATACTAAATTGCATTTCAGTTTAACAATATTTTTTTCTGCTTACAACTTCAGCTTTTTTTTTTCCCATAACAAAACCATAAAATTATCACTTTGAATTATGAATATATATTGATGGGTCAGCACCACATAAAACTTACTTACTACCCAGGCTATATCGAAGCTTGATCTGAAATTTTCTATATGTATGTACAAATGGTGATTTAATCTAGATATATTGAAAACATGCAAGCATCTTACAGATTATTTTGGGCAGAAATATGTAAGAAAATATTTAAATTACTTTTAGAAAGTATGAATTGTGAAAGTAGTTTGTTATAGATGATGATGCATCATAAATATTGGTGAACATTTAAACATGCATTCACTTTCATGCAAGTGTTGCAAGATGATTTATCCATTTCTGGAAATGCAAACACTCAATTTTCTTTGAGTCTGGAGGTAACGCCAAATGCCTGCACATTCCAATTCATGCTGTTTGTGTCTTTGGCTGCAGCAAAACAGCAGCTTGATTTAACTTCTGTCTGCAGGGTCCATTCCAACCCCAATTACTGGAGAAAATAGCTTTACTTACAGATGTTGAATTTAACTTTGCAAATAGTTCTTCACAACTAGAAAGTAGAGGTATGCAAGTAGTTACATTATTCTCTTCTGCCACTCTATGCTGTGTAATGTCTATCCATTCTTCATTTAAAATAAATTCATCTGCTATTGTGGAAAAATGCTGTTAAATAAAGCTGATCATGAGGCCATGAGGTTATCTGAATATTGTTTGATGATGTTGCTGTTGTTCTCAGTCTTTATAAATTTTAGGAATTTATTTATAAAATCGCAACCTGGAAAAAAACTGCAATATAAAAATAAGCCACTATCTTTGATTTCTACATTTTAGGTGATGTTTCTCTAGAAGCAGGAGATGTAATTTGATGGAATAATTGAGGTTTCAGAAAATAAATTTCTGTAGAAACTTGCAGAAATACTCATATTTAGGTAGATGGTTAAGTATGATTGTTTCAAGCTTCTTACATATAAAAGTTATTTTATATAGATTTTATGGTGTTTAATAATAAATCATGTATTTAATGAAAGGTGTCCGGTGCTTTAATATTGTTAAGAAGAATATATTTTATAAGGCAGGGAAATTGTAACCATTCTCCACTCAGAGTTCCACTGAGAACTCTAACCAGTTTTTTACCCTTCACAGAGAGGCATGCTGAAAATCAAGTGGATCAATACTGAACAGTGAAGAAAGAGAACAATCATACAAATATACAGGGTTAAAATAGCTTCACAGTGATGTTCAAACATCTCTAAAGATGATGTTAGAGGAAAGGACAGAATGAATCATTTAGGTATCTAAATACAGACTTCTGGTGTTGGTTTAGCTACCAAATAGCAGTCATGACAGCAAAACCCGAAGTGTCTAGAACAACAACTAGGTGTAAAACCCTAAAATATCTAAAATGGCACTAGAAATCCATCTGGCAACTGAATCCCACCCAGAGAGCCTACCTTGATATGATAAACAATACCAATGCCAGTTTAGAAAACAGATTTAAGTAGATAAAAAAGTCACATTTAACCTGGACATCTCTTTTGATCAAGGTAAAAAAACAAGTTCTTGAAATCACATGTCAGAATGATTATCATTGTCTGAAGAGCTGGAGGAAGTTTGGAGACTGCAAAACCAAAAAGTGAATTTAAGCAGTCATGCAAGACATGCCTGAGGCCTTGATAGCATCCCTTTTCATTGTGAGTGCCTAAACAGGCACTCTTTTTCCTTGAAGAATTCTAAATTATTATCTTATAAGACAGGGAGAAAGCAAAACATGCTCAGAAATTATTGGGCAGTTTGGTGGACTAATGCAGAGAAAGATCAAAGCATGCCTAAGAAAGAGGAATTAATCTAGCTGAAAGTTTGAACAGGTATGAAAAGTTCTGCTGCTGGTGGGTTTTTTTTTGACAGATCTTTTTAATTGTGCTTTTAAATTCTTGTCAATGGCATTTAGAGCACTTACAGGATATCCTACAGCATGGATTTTTTAAATGGGAATAAGTAAACACTACCTTATTTGATGGAGCAAGGTGATTTTTCAATAAATGTGAAAAAGCAATATAATTCATCTCACAAAATGTCATGCTGGCCTCTTATGCCAAGGCAAGAAAAAATTTCCTACAGAATATTCTTCTTAACTGTTGCCATCTTCTAATAGATGATAAATCCCAAGTGAAAAAAACAACACATTGCTACCCAAAAAAAGGTACAACCCTCTAGGACAGCATGTAATGTTGAGGTCAGCCAGAAGCCAGATGTGACAGGCTCCTTCATTATCAGTGTTGCAAAAGACTGGGAAAAAGAATCCCTCTTGGAGAAGATGCATTGAATAACCAAGAGCACCTTTACTTGATGCAGAGAAATGTGCTGTTCTTCCCTTGATCTGCATGGCTTAGAGAAGCTCCATGTGCTTCCAGGAAAAGAGAGAAGCCAGTGGATCTTTGGCAGTGGTGATCCAAAATCTGTGGCTGTGAAAACCTCACTGGGGCTTAACTGATGGCACCCAGGGCAAAGTTGGATTTTGTTCATTGGAGACCCCCTAGCTGGGCAGATATGCAATGATGGGAGAAAGGGAGAATGGGAAAAAGGGGAGAAGGAAGCAATCCATGTGGTTGCTGAAGGGATG
Source organism: Camarhynchus parvulus (assembly GCF_901933205.1). Taxonomy (NCBI): domain Eukaryota; kingdom Metazoa; phylum Chordata; class Aves; order Passeriformes; family Thraupidae; genus Camarhynchus; species Camarhynchus parvulus. The sequence continues at coordinate 134,131,756 of NC_044572.1, forward strand.
AGTGTAATGTAGATGGGAATGGTCTTTTCATCCTTATTGAGACCTTCATGCTTTCATCATTTCTGTCTGCATGTGACTTTAGGCCTGTGCCTGATATCAGTAGCATGTTTTGCAAAAGATGATCTGTTGTCATCTTATTGCAAAAGCTCCCATACCTCCTCAGTGATTTCTCACATGCAGCTCCTCACAGCACTGACGCCTTCTCCCTCACAGCATGGCCAACAAACCGCAACTCTCTTCACAGCCAGCTAAGCCACTCCTTTGTAGCACTCGTCTTATTGGACACAGCTGTGGCCTATTAAGGGCAGGGCTGCTCCTAATCTTTCGTGATTAGCACAGCTGCAACTCCTCAGGTGTGAGACTACCTTCTGCACTATTTTCTTACATTCTATCCTTCAACAATGATCCTGCTCTGCTTTTCTACTCTAAAAAGGAAGTATTAAATGTGAATTTGTATTTTAATATTATTTGGTTCTTCTAATGCCACTACCAATTTAGATGCAGTACATTGGCTTTTGTCATTTTAATGCAATGCTATTGATGTGTGGATTTCTGGTTGTAATTTACTTAGTATAATGAAGGCAAATCAGGATAGAAAAGCCCAAACAAATGACTAACAGAAAATAGCCCAAACAAATGACCACTGGAGAATTAGATTCCAATTCTAATGTCTGTATTAATATAAATTCAAATTATTTCACTAAAGCCATTGAGATATATGCCTATGTTTGTTAAATAACCAATGATTGAATGACATTTTGATTTTCATGTGCTTGTCCTCATCCTCATTAAGCCTTTATAATTCCATTTATGCTTGTAACATGTAAGAGAATGTTATTCCACTGAAGAAGATATGTCATTACTACCATTTAGTATTGCAATGGGAGGAGTTTTTCCAGTCCAGAAAATTTCATTTTGACATTTTTTCAGGTAGTAAATTAATCAGATAGAAGATAGAATGGAATTTTAAAAACCCAAAACCAAACAGCTCCTAATGTTGTTATTGCCAGCTTCTAATTCAGCATTGACAAATGTACATCTTTCACAGTGGAAGATTTTCTTTTTCAGTTACTGGATGCTCTGAATGAGCTCAGAATGAAAAGCTGAACATGCATTGTTAACATCCATTCTGAGCAATAGAAATGTTAAAATAGTGGTACTTCTACACTGCTAATCCCCAAATCCACTCCATTACCTGAATATTGCTCCACTAATAAGCTTGCTGATGCAAAGTGCAAGTATGATCTTCCTCTGAGTCACAAGGTGACTTGAATTTGAAGGTTTTTAAGGATGTTGTCTGTGGTGTGAAGCAATCCCAAGGCATCACAGGAAAATAAGAGGTTGCTTTGACAAAGTGAAGAGATTATTCGGTCTACCTGCTCATTTTTCAATTTCTCAGAGACATTTGAGAATTAATAGCCTCCTCTAAAGCTTGCAGGGTTTTTTTCCCCACAGGGATTCTGAAAATGGGCTCTGTTCCTAAGACCTCTGTACAGTGACATCATAGATTGACTTGCTTCTAATGGTTTGAGGATCCTGAGAACACAAAGGCTCAAGTTCTGTCTCTAAGCCTTTCCTGCCTGCCTGCCTGCCTGCCTGCCTGCCTGCCTGCCTGCCTGCCAAGTACCTCCTCATTTTCAGAGTCAATCAGTAAGCGCTGGTGTTTAGGTAGGGTTTCAGCTGCCTTCATCTGGTCTCCACTGTCCCTGTTGTGCCTGAGCTTCTGCCAGGAGCACCCCATGCTGTGTGCTGTGGAAGGGGTGCAGCACATGCAGCTGTACAGAGGAGCTGTGCTGCTGAGCAGGGACAATCTGAAGTGGAAAGGAAAGCCACAATGTTGTTCAAGTTTATAAGGAACACAAAATAATAGAACAGCTGGAGATATAGGGCATTCTAGATGACAGTGGCATTTTGAACACATGCTACAATTATTTCTGCCTTTTTGATCTTACTCATGCAAGCCTTAGAAGGGACATGGTTAAGAAATTCACTTACACTGGAGTGAGGTGATGCTATGACCATGTCACTCTTCAGCTCCTGCACAGTGCCCCATGTAATCTTCACACAGCTGTTCTGCAGGGGCAGGGCTGCAGCAGCAGCAGATCTGGTGTCCAGGGACTCAGTGCCAGCTCTGGAGTAAGCAGCTGGTAAGGCAGCATCACCATGTCATTTATGGAAAGGTTTTTCTCTACAGACATTTGAGAGATACACACAACATGTTGGACAGTACCAACACATTTAGGCCTGAAGTTAATGGGTGCTGTCACAGCTCAGCATCCCTGAAAAGCAGCAGGTGAGGAAGATACAGATGGGCTTTGGTACTAGCTGGTTTAAAAAAGCTAGCCCTGTTTGAAATATTTAAGCATTCAGGCAATATGTACAGGCAATGAAAATATTGGGAAATGCAACAAATAAAGAAAAATGCTGAAAATACTACATTTATTAGTTAATATATTCAGTAAAAATAATAATCAGTTTGCATATTAATTAGCTCAAAATTTACATTTCTTACTAACTACAATGTATTTTTTGTGTTTATTCTAGACAATACTAAATACCAGTCCTTGCACTGCCAAAGCAGTGGGCAGGCAGACCTTGGCAGGGCTGTGCTCGGAATGGGAAGGTAGGGCTGCACAGTCCAAGAAGCCTCTGTGAGGAGAGCAGGATCCCAGGACTGTGTCTGCAGGGAGGGACTTTCCCAGCCTTCATGTCTGGGAATCAGTCATTCCCAGTATCATGTCCCTAAATCACTGCTCCTCCTGCGGGCCGTGCCAGCCCCAGGGTGCCGCCGGGAGCCGACCCTGTGCCACCATGGCACAGAGCCTGTCCCAGGGCTGGAGGAGCTCTCTTATCCACAGTCCATCTCAAGGAACTCTGCCATTTCAAATTGTTTGAAGCAGATGACAACCAGATGAAAACCAAGGGTGGGAGGCTTTTAACATTGCATGCTAAAATTGTGCAGTGACTTGTGTGAGCTAGTGCCTGGCCAAAGCCCCCACTGGCACTGCCTGAGGCTGGCAAGGGGCTGCAGACACCTCCACAGTGGCCAGGGGCCAGCACCAACTGCAGTAGAGAGGGACTCTCCTCTTGCCTCCAAGCAGAACTGAAATACTACTTTTCCTCAGAGGATGACATGGCTTCAGGAGTCAATGTCCAGGGTAAAATGGAAATACAGGACTATTTGGAAAAGTTCTGTAAGAAGCATTGCCTGCTTCATGTGCTTAATCCATGAAGAAAGTATCTGTGATTTATTTAAGATTCTGGTCTCTTTTTAATTATGTTTCAATTAGTTTGCTTCATGACTACTTATAAATAGATTTTTCCTGAAAAATGTAATGACTTAACGTGAGTAATAGGCAATTCACTGGAAAAAAAATTAATGGTGCCTTAAAAGAATAAACTGGTAATGAAATTCTTTTATTAAAATCAGATATGAGGCATGATTTATAGGTATTGCCACCAATGCCAAGAGAATATGCTTTTCCTCTCTCCTGAAAACCTTCAGACTTGTGACAGGGTACAAGTGCAAACTTTACTGTTACTGCAAAAGGGAACCGATAGTAGTTCCAGCTTTCTTATATTTCCAGATAAATATCTTCTTTAAAAAAAAAAAGAAGACTATGCAGAATCATAGAATAATTTGAATTGAAAGGGGCTTTTAAAACTCATCTAATTCTAACCCCCTGCAATGAAATCAAGATCTTAATATAATCAACTGAAATTATACAAATATATGCATATGTTTCCTTCAAGCAAAATCTACAGCTAAGTTAAAGGTTTTTTGGGATGAGAAACATTTTTATAATAGAAAATTTTGAACTAACACTTCCCATTAAAAAAAAAAGGAAGACAAAATTGTCACAGCTAAAGATTATTTTCTGTAGCTGGGGGGTAAGTTGTTTATTCATTTCTAAGTGATAACTTTCTTGGTTGTCACTTAGATGGTTTTAGATTCTTCAGAAAACCCACCTGGTACTTAAACTCTCTCTTAAGGTAAATTTTTAACACTTTTTTTCATCAAGGCTCATACATTCTGGCAACCAGAGGTAGACATAAAAAGCCAAGTCAAAAACCAGAAAATATCCAGCAATTGCTAAAAGCTGACTAAATTGCCTAAGTTACACAGATGTTGTGTGACTGAATTAACTGAACATAGTTCAGTTTAGCTGAAGAGTTTATTGACAAGATCTTTCTGTGCTGCAGAAAACCTTGGGAGTGCTGGAATTGGTTGAATTGCATGAGGTGCCTTAAACAGAGCACATCCTAGCAGCAGCTTTTACTTTCAAAACTAATTGAGCAGGGGATATCAAGAGGCTTGTATTGGCCTTCAAATTATCTAGTTGTCTTATTCAAACTTATTTCACATGCTGATTTTCTGGCATGGGCACGCTTAGACCCATCTGCTGGAGTGCCTTTGGGATTCTTCGCATCATAAACTGATGCAGATGAGCAAAGCACCAAGCCCATTTCAATATATGTCCTGGGATAAATGTACAAAACATGCATATGCAATCCTGTTAGGAACAATGAGCTGCAAATTTTGTCTATGTGCTTCCTGAAAAGGGCCACAGCAGGAGCACTTGGCCTCGTACCATTAGCAAACACTTTTTTCCTTAGCTGCCTTTGCTGCACTTTTCTGGTTTGGGATTGTCACAGAAAAGCAGCAGTTCTCTGAATGCACACAGTTATTTGGGAGCTCAGCCCTCTGCACAACCACTCTCTGTGACAACTAGAAATAACTGAATTTTCAATGCAGTTTTCAATACGGTCTTTCTTTGTCACTCTGCAGGATTCACTTAGAATAGCAAAGTTTTGACATTTTTTGTCAAAACCAGAAAATGCCAAAACATGACTATCACATGTTTAGGATGACTCATGCCTAAATCCATGACTTCCAGTCCCAGCTAGAGCAGAAACTTCCTCCTTCTTTATTCTCTCTCTCCTGTCCTCCTAGAAAAAAGGCAAATAGTACTGTTTTCCCTCTCTTCCTCTCCATCTACCCAATATAAATGACAGTTTCACAAATGGACCACATCTGCGCCTGATCAATATTTCCCCAACACCAAAACAGGACTTTGAAAATTCTGAATAAACTAGCATAAAGACAAACGAATAAACAAGTAAAACCAATTATCCTGAAATGCTGCATGGAAAAAACAAGGAGATGGAAATATAATTCAAATGGCAAGAAGAAATGTCTTGAGTAGTTCAGAGATTATTTCATCAAACTCCAAACCTGTATGGGAAAACCTATTCCGTAGTAGCTCCTAAGATGGACATTCAAGTAAAAAGGCTCTTTAGATAACCCCTTCAAGTCAAACTACTTTCTATCTGATTCTAAAGGCAAAGATTGGCATCAGGGCCTGTTGATATGCACCCAGGATGACAGGTAAAAATGTGTGGGGAAAACCCTGTGACAGAAAGGATGGCAGTGGATGGATCAGGGAAAGAAGTTAATGTATTTGCCTAAGCAGAAACTATGCTTGGGTGATATATCCTGTTTTGTATCCTCAGTTCATTTTGCTTGTCATATGGCTTGCTGCAATGAGCAGCTTCCAAGAGGACGCCCCCCCCCCCAGGGACTGTGGTATAGGCTGTGCAGCACATGGTATGGGGCACCCCAGGATCAACAGGTAGGCAGTAATATGGCTCAGAAATTAGTGAGAATAAACAGAATCCAACTCCTAAGGCATCTACAATCCCACTTTTGCTAACTAAAACAGTATAAAAGGGATAGAAAATGTGATCAGGCTCCAAATCTGTTTTCTGTGAGGGCCAGAGGCGACAATATAAAGGATGCTTTTCTGAGGTATTTATTATATTGAAAAACACGCAGAGAAAAACTAGCCCTGAAGAAGTAGAGGGATTTTTTTAAATTTATTTCAGCATATTTCACTATCTGACTAAACTCACTAAACTTTCCAAGATACCCTTTCAGACCCATGTAGTTGGCAGTGGGGTGGCTTCAGATGTACCATTTGAAAGACAGTGAAGTTCAACATCTTCATTACGAATGATTTGTCTACATGAGAAAAGAAAAGGGACATGGTATTTCACTTCATTTGCCTCTAAGAGAGATGGTCTGAGCCATGCACTGTAGTTCAGGCCCTGACATTATTCACTGTCCATGCCTGTTCCAGTTGTTGGAGTCCCAATGGCACAATAGACCAATTACTGTCATGTTAGTGGAAAAAGAGATGAAGGCAACACAGAATATAGGATTCAATCACCTTTGTGCTTGTGATGTGTGAATACAGTTCATTTCTTGCAGAAGTCATGCAGAGAGTTCCTGCTCGCCCATGGCTGCCACATTCACTTTAAAACACCTGATTTTTCCAAGGCACAATGAGTAGTGAAGTCTCATTAACGGAAGATATAATAATGTATTAATAGGTATTAATGACCACAGAAGAAGCTGTTACTGTCTCAGATTTTAGCCTGGGATGTTCCCCATGGGATTCTGACTTCTTTAGCTGAAATGAGCCATTTTGGGTGCTCAGGCTGGTTGGTATGCCTAAGCAGGGGGATGAAGGCCCACAGTGAGAGGTTAATAAACACAGCATGGAGCATGAGGCCACTGCTTTTCTCTTCCTCTTCCCATCACCACCTGCATGACCCAGCTCAAGGAGTACTACCTTTATGTAGTATGTGGAACTTGTAGTTGAAGTGACAACAGCCTCCTAAGCTGGACAATTAGAAAACTTGCCTTTGACAAGGCAGAAAAGTGAACAGGCTTCTCATGAATTCTGCCAATTGCACAGGCTATCTGTCTAAGGAAGACTTTGAAATCCATGCTTGGTTTTCATCCTGAGGAGAACAATACTTTGCAGCAGGTTCTGGCTCTGGGGCAAAATACATTTATATTTACTGAACACTAAGAAGCATTCAGCTAGCTTAAATGATATGAAAGGGAAAGATGTATTTATGCCCCAAGGTTTTACTTCTCTTAATGTAAGAATTGTATTAAAAACACCCTCCACATTTAGAACCTGACAGTTGCCTATGTTTTGGCCCAGGGATTCATAGCTTGGGGGTCTGTAATGAGCTGAGGAACAAGAGAAGATATGCAGCAAATCATGCCTTTCTTTTCTGATGATCAGCACTTGCACAGAGAGCAAGAAAGGCAGGGTTTTTTTTTATTTTTCCCACAATTTTATCTCCTTGCAATTTCCCAAGGCCCATAAAAATAATGATGAAGAGATCAGCAATCCAGTTACAACAGACTTAGTTTATTTTTCCAGTAAGGGAGCCTCTGGCCCTTTGTATTTTACAAAATAGAAGAGCAAAAATAGTAAAAAGGCACAGTTAAAAATGAAAAGATGCAAAATAAAACAGAGTTTGTCATTTAACCCCTGGGGTTTATTATACTTAGAGGGATCTTGAACATATATCTTTTCTTCTCCCATGGCTCTCACTAGTATCCATATAATGGAGAGAAAAAAATAAATGATTTCTGCAACTTTAAAAGTGCCTCAATTTTGCATTGACTTTTGCAAAAATGAGGAGACTAATAACCATCAAACACATCACCCCCATTTGTCTACTACTTCTTCTATGTGAAGAAGCTGTGCAGCAGGTGGTAACTTCAGCTAGTCTTTGTTAAGCTTGTTTTATTTACATACAAATTAATGGTTTCTTTTCTTCTCTGTTATTTTTTTGTCACTATCTCTCCTCAGATTTGGCAAGTGGAGAAATACAAATGGCATTGCACTACAGATATTTCTACCATAAATGAAGCCTGCTGTGAACTCCAACTTCTTATTCCAGATCAGACATGGAAAAGTTAATTAGATCTCTTCCTTCTTCCCTGTAACAGTGCTTGTCTGTCTGTGAAGGATGATGCATGCCCAAATATTTTAGTGGAACACCTGAAATCAAGGACAGAAATTATTTTAAGGGCAAATATTAAGCAAAGATAATAGTGTAAAAAATATTTTCTCTTTAGAGGGACTGAGCCTGTCACTTCTGAATGTGAAAATGTTAACTTGCTCTAGTAATTTGTGCCCTTCTTTTTGGACTGATGTGCAAGCTACATACTTTTTCAGAGTTCTCTCTACAAGGAAAAAAGATCTACTGCTGAGCTGATATCAAAACCTGAACTAATAAGGCTCACAATGTGTCTAACCATCCTGTACAATTACTTGGGGTTTAGTAGCCTTAAAATGCCACAGAAAGAGAAAAAAAAAAAAAACCAAAAAACCAGAATGGAAGAATTCTTCTTACTATGTACAGTAATGTTCAGAAAGTTTCATTCCCTCCACCTAGGCCAGGTCTGGTATGGATTTGTCTGATGACTAAAGGGTTGTTACCATTATGTCCTCCCAAGGATTGTTCCCAGTTTGGAATTTCAGTGTCTTCATGGGTCATCAGATATGATTGCAGATATGCACCCTTTGTATTTGTATCAAGGCTACATCTTTTGCCTCTCTGCACCTCTCTGAATGTTTCACCCTCTTTCCTTCTCTGCAATCTATTCCATTTGAAATTTTTAGGACAGCAGCTCTCATTGGAATATGCATAGATGAAATCCACAAGAAGGCACTTTTTTTATGGCAGCAATAGAACACAAATGCAGAAAAATCCTCCAGCATGAGATTACTGTTGTTTCATTTCTCACATTCCCATTGAGCCCTCTAACAATTGCTTGGAACAATTTGTTTTAACAGCTTCCTTGTTGCTGTTTTAACATTTTCACCTCTAATATTTGAATATTAAAAATTCTCTCACAATTGTAGTTTATCACGGCTTTTTGAGCTCTCTCTCATCTTGCTATTTTATCTGTTAATTATAGATATATATTGAAATTACAGGTTTCCATGTCAACAAGGTTTCTCTCTTCCCATCCAGCAAGTGAGCTCTTCTTGAAAGCTGGCCAGCTGGCTTTGGGTTTTTTACCTTGGCCTGAGTTTGTGGTGAAAGTAGAAGGCTTGTATTCCTTTTTAACTGTTTGTGTGGAGGTTGGCTGTGTTGTATTGAGTGTGGGCATATTACCTTATATTAAATGTCTGTAATAAGCCGAGGACAAAAGCAGCATCTTTCAGCTTAGGCTGTCCTTGGCTTCAAGAGTGTATTTTGCGTACCAGTGTAGTAGAGACAAGAGGAGCAATCTCACACTCAAGAGTGTGTGTGGGGAGCTGTAACTATGACTAGATTCTTCATAAAAAGTGAAATGCATATAAAGAGAAGGTTCAACAAATCTGTCCTCCTGGTTTATGTAATTCTAAAATTTTTGAACCATCTGTCCCATAAGAAATGTTCTCCCTTTCAGAAACAAATCTTTAAAAATACCAACAGAGTGGTGGAATAAAAAGAAAAATACACTTGGAAGCAAAAAATACACTCAAAAACATTTCTTAGGCTATTTTCCTGAGTTTGGCAGCTCTTGAAAGGAACCTGTTTCCAGTCAGTGTCAGATCAGGGATTTCCAATCTGAACAGTATTTGTTCTATTCCCACCCAAATGGTTTATTAAGATAGAAAGATGGCTGGCAAGTTGGAGACCAAGGCTGAGGCTGGTCAGAGCTGGGGCCAAGGCAGTTTGGTGGTGCAGCAGATCATGCTGGGGATCCTCTTTGACACCAGAGGTCATCTCCAGCTCCCACTGACCATGAAATAGGAGGAGCACATGGACACCAGAACGCAGTGGGAAGGGCAGTGACCTAGGAGGGAAAGTGCGTGGAGTCACCCCCTAGCAATGTGAAGGGTGACACTCAAGCAAAAAAAACCAAACCAAACTTTTAATCATTCTACAGTCTTTTGATTTTATTAATTTTGTTATATTTATAAAATGCAATCACTGTGTCTCACACCACCTATATGTATGTAGTTCTTGATACGGGTGTTGCCAACTATGCAAGTGAAAGGCAGTGAAAGTGTGGGGCTTTCAAAAGTATGCCTCCTTCTCTGGAGCATGCTCAGGGACAAATGTTTTCATTCCTGCCTAAAGGAATAAAGAGAGTTAATAGATTAGCACTCATAAATGCAGGATGAAGCCTATGAATAAACTCTTGGCCAATGCATTTGTATGAACAACTAATGTAGTTGCAAGCAAAATACATCACAAATTAGAAGTGCAGGGCTTACAAGGATATTTATTCATAAATGTAAATAGCTGCAGAAAAAAAATGAAATCTTTCAGAAACACAACTGAGGAAGTGAAAAGATACAAGTAATTTAAACAAGCATCAAAGGCCTGAATTTCTGAGGAGCTGGTGCTAATGAAGAAACAATTGTCTTCACAGAGCAGCCATGCTAATGAACTGTGCTTTACAGATGATAATGAAGTATTTTTTATGAATGCCTAATAAAGACAAAACTGGTGAGACAATGAATAATAATGGAAACTGAAAATCTCTTAGAAATTAAAGGAATTGTGAACAAATGTGCTTATGCTGTACTGAGAGCAATAATAAGTTATGTTCTCTTTGCATTTTCAAAAGCAAGAAATATAAAGTCCTAATTCTCTACAGTATTTAAAAATAAATTTAAAGCAGAGCAGCAGATTAAATTTGGGTGTTAGCAGGCAGGATGGCTTGGTATCCATGGAGAGTAACATATATCCATAGATAACCAGATTCAAAGTCTGATATGAATGAGCATGATGTGTGGTTGCTATACTGGACTGTATGGAAAACCAGTGGGTAAATACACTGTGCTGTATGGCTGGAACTGGGCAGGTCTGCCCCAAAAGTTTGGTAATCACAGCTGCTGCAGATAGATGCTGCAGACAAGGGTAGGAAATGGTTTGAAAATTCCCAAAATACAACATGGTGTTTCCAGTCAAGAGGTCTACAGCATTAAAATACCACACTCTGAACACAGGAAGAATCACAGAGATTCCTGCTCACAGACTGTGTATTTTATGGTCAAAAGCTGTGGGTTTAGGAAATATTAAAACTGCATTGGTGATATTTTAAAATTTGTTAAGATTAAAATCTTTTGCAGTGCACTTAAAGATATTTTGTCAGCATCTGTAAGCATGGGAGCAGTTACCTGGCATTTTTTCCCAAAGTGACATTCAGCTGTATACTTAATCTCCTTGCACTGTTACAGCTTCCTGCTTTCAAACTTCTGGTAAAAATATGTTCCTTACATCAATGTTGGTTCCAAGCACTCCTCAAAAATAAAATAAAGCTTATAAAATCAAAAACCTCACAGAACGTAAGGCCAGAGACTTGCTGAGCTGCCGCCAGGTGTCAGAGTCTGCCAGTGCTGGTTTCACAACAGCTGCCACAGCTGGAAATAAGGCATGGGGGGAAAAGGGGAGGGAAGTGGGAGTGGTGGAGGGTTCAGGGGTAGAGGGAGCTGATGGATGAGAGGGGGGTTGTTTGCAGTCTTTTCTGTAAACCTGCTGTTTTCTAGACAGAGCTGTAGCATAAATACTGAAGTGTTCAATATTCTTTCTTAAACACTGAAACCTCTTACATGGGAATAACCTTATATGAATTAATATGGCTACCAAAGTGAAAACAAAAATATGTCTACCAGTTAAATGTAAAAAAGTATATCATGTTAATGTGGAATTTAAAATGTCTTTACTGGGAAGCCACTAAGATTTTTTCTCTTGGTGCTGAATCATAATATTTTTCTCAAAAAATCCCTAAATATTTGTTAGTTTCTGGATTTTTTTCCCCTATCATCTTGCAATATGGTTTGGAAAGTTTATTTGCTCACAGATTTTTACTCATCTATTGATATATGTAAAAAAAAAAAAAAAAATCTTCTACCTCTTCTTCCTCTAAACCCCTTTTCTGCAGAGGAGAGCAGAAAATGGGCTCATTCTCTGGGCCCATTTATATTTTCTCCAGCACAGCATTTATCCTGTGCTGAGGAATGTAGGAGTCAGCCTGTGAGCAGAGCTGTTGCAGCAGAAGTGTCCTTGGGCCTCAAGAGGAGATGTAGGTACTTCTGCTGGTTTAGAAGGAGAAATTTGTTCTGCCCAGAGGATGTCATGCTCACCTTACAAGAGAAGGATGAGGCACTAAAAGGGCACTTCTTTGCAGAACACGTTTGCATGGACTCATACAGCTGTAGGGATTCCTGTTGGTCACAGGTAGGTGCTACCAGCTTCGAGCACGTGGTCAGCTGCAGGAGCACACTTAGAACCCATCAGGCACAGGCCCATATGTCTTATTAAAGATGAGAAACTTTAAACTTGACCACCTTCTGAATCAGCTGTTTATGTTCTTTGCTGTACTGGCATTGCAGGTTTTGGTGTCTCCAGGAGTGAGTGTTTTAACTTTTATTTCTGCACCTGATCTAAGCCATTTGTGGGTGTTGTTTAAGTGATCAACAGGGAAATGTTGTCATCGAGGAAATAATGTAAACCTTTTTCTCCTGTATTTAGGTATAGCTTCTTTATGCAGACAATGAGGGTACCAAATATGTCGACAGCATATCCACTGTTACTCTAAAATCAATATATACCCTTTGTCACATCACTGAAATATCTGTTTATCCTAGATGTTGCTCTCAGCCATTTATGCTTTAAATTTGTCCCAAAAAAATGTGAATATCATTCTGAGCTTCTTCTCAGCCTTCCAATTGCATGAGCAGCCACCTATTGTGTTCTCTGTTAAAATCATATTGGATTGTGACTGTGTGTGGGGGGAGTGTTCACTTTAATCTAATGAAAGCATCCTATTAGATACTCACTTTTCAGTCTGAGGGTAGCCTGGAAATGAATAGATGAGACTAATGGAATTCTAATGGCCTGTGAAAATGAACCTTCTATTGTGGTATTTTAAGTTCTAAGTGTGTTCTCTTGTTTCTCTTGCTGTCTGAATGCAGAATATGGGCACAGTGCTTCAACATGTGTTTTTGTTTTCTCAGTACGTATTATGCAGGTGCCTTTAGTCAGACTGCATTCATATAAGTTGGTAAGCAAATAAATAGAAATATATTTAAGGCACATATTTACACTCTGAAGAGTTTTTTATGGCAGTTGGGGGACTAGTAGAAACCAAGACTATAATTGCTAGTAACCTGTGTGTGTTCATGCTTAGGATGAGTAGACAGGACTTGGCACATGCTCACTATATGCCCAAAAAGGAATACATGTGACATTTTAGATGTTGACAGCTTAAAAAATAGAGCAGGCTAGCCAAGAATTACAGTGTGACTTCAGTTATTTAATTTATTGACTGACTTGTCTAATGCCAAACTAAAGCAGTAAAGCACTTAGCTGAAGTGAGACAGATGGTCAGTGAATCAACATTTCTGTGGAGAGTGGTGCTTTTATCCATTTTTTCAGTTCTCTTAGTTTTATTATCACAGTTGATCCAAACATCAGATTTTGTATCAATTTACATCACCTGATACGTGATCAGGATAAGAACAAATGTAATCTTTCTCCAAGAAAGATGCAATTTTAATAAGCCTTCTAGAGAAAACAGATATGGTAATTTTCATGGAAAAATAGAGGTCAACCCACAGTTAAATACATATTTAGATCCCTTAAATGCATTATTCTGCATACACATTTCTGCTACATTACCTTTAAAAACATTTTGTTCCTTGTTGCTTAGGGAGATACCAGTGATCCATAATGCAGAACCTCCTGTTTTGAGTTCCACTGTTCTAAATGGTACTAAACAGGTCGCTGCTAGCCCTATTTTACAATTTTTCAAAAACAAAGTGGTTTAGAGTTTGGAGATCTTTTTCATCATTACTATGAAACATTCATATTTTTGTGCATCAGCAGCTTTTAAGATGGAAAATGTTACAACTATATTTTTGTGACCAAGTTTACTGCTCAGGTGAGTCTTAGTCTCTGCCTTCTCCTGCTCTGGTTCTAATGAGTAGATAAGATCGAATGGGGTTTTTTTAATTGTCCTCCACATCCTGTGTCTGTGCTCTGGGGCAGTAAAATGGGAGTTTTGGATGCCTATGCCAGCTGGTGGGAGTGCATCTGCACCAATGGCTCCCCTCGGCCATGCCTGGAACAGGCGTTCCTCAGAGGGCACAGACCCAGTCGTGGTCTCTGAGAGCAGCCAAGGTGCAGCACACTATGATATTTATGCAGTGGGTTTGACTGCAATTTTTATCTTATCTCTCTCCACTATAGGCCTGACAGTTCCCAGTGTGGGCTGGTCTATGAGGCAGCCCAGGCAGGGATCTTCAGTGACTTCGGTTTTCTCCCCCAGCTTCCATTCTCTTACATAATACATGCAGCATTCTCAGTTTTTATTTGTTTTACTCGCTCCATATTGTCTTTTTTGCAGATTATTTTTGGTCAGAAAAGTGAAAAGGGGATGCTAGAGTACAGCATGGTACACTGGGATGTAAGGAGAGTGGGACTGAATTATATGGCCCTGAAGGTGGCCAAATTATGTCCACACCATTGTGTGTTCAATTGTTTCCATTTGGTATAGTCTTATTCCATAAAAAAAAAATCCCAACTTTTTAAAGAATAAACAACTGTCTTTTACTCTGGATTTTTGATAGAATATCAAAGCTACTCTAGAATACAAGTCTTTTGCTTTCAAGATATCCAAGAAGTTGAACCTCTTCACAAAAATACCAGAAGTTGCATGAAAGGTAAGATATTCTTGAAGCATCTTGGAAATAGATTTTTATGAGCTGTTCTTGCAGATGATAAGAGTTTATGTGGGTTAAGAGTTGATTTGACAATTTCATGGAAGCGAAATCCTATGGGGTTTCCTAAAAGCACACAAATTACAAGTCTTGTGAAGTTCATGAACTGCAAATGACTGGAGAAGATCTATAAGTCTTGTTCTTGTGCTTTTGCCTTGACACCCATTTCTGACTTTAGATTGATTCAGTATGTTTGCTCCTATGTTCTAGCACTAAGAACCATCTGTTAGAACCACACCAAGACAGAGGCAGGACTTTAGCCCAGAGCATGAAGTACAGTGTCCTAAACCATCATGTGGTAGGAAACAGTTTCATTTACTCAGAATTTATTTGTGTTGGAAGAGATTTTAAAGGTCTTCTAATTACATGTAGGGACACCTTCCCTGAGACTAGCTTGCTCAAAGCCCCATCCAGCCTGGCCTTGAACATCTCCAGAGATGGGACATCAACACCTTCTGTGGGCAACCTGGTCCAGTGCCTCACCACACTCACAACAGAGAATTTCTTTGTTTTACCTAATCTAAACCTGCCCTTTTTCTATTTAAAATCATATATGATTTTATTTTCTGATGAAGAGTCTATCCTAGTCTTTCTCATAGGCTCTCTTTAAGTACTGAAAGGCTTTAAAATGACATTTTAAGGATTCCCTGGAACCATTTCTTCTCTGGGCTGAGCAACCCAAATCTCAGCCCGTCCTCACATGAGAGGTGCTCCATCCCTCTGATCTGCTTTGTGACCCTCCTCTGAACTTCCTCCAGCAGGGCAACATCTTTGTGCTGAGGACCCCTTAGCGGACACAGAACTCCAGGTGGGATCTCAGAAGAGCAGAGGAAAGGGACAGAATCCCCTCCCTCAACCACCTGCCCACACTGCTTTTGATGCAGCCCAGGACATGGTTGGCTTTCATGGCTGCAGCACATTGATGGGTCATGCTGAGCTTCCCATCAATCAGCTCCTAAGCCTTTCTCCTCAGGGCTGCTCCCAATCACTGAGTCCCTTAGTTTGTACTGATATTGTGGACTGCCACCACCAAGGTGCCGGACCTTGCCCTCAGCCTTGTTGGATTTTATGAGGTTCACCCAAGTCTGCCTCTCAAGCCTGTCAAGGTCCCTCTGGATGGCATCCTGTCCCCTGTTTTTGACGACACCTCTCAGTTTAGTGTCATTCATAAAGTTGCTGAGTGTCCACTCAATCCCATAGTCCATGTTCCGGACAAAGAGGTTAAATAATACTGGTCCCAATAACAGCCCCTGAGGGACACCACTCACCACTGGTCTTCACACAGTGAGCCATGGGCTCTGTGAGTAGGGCCTACCACCAATTCCTTATCCACTGGGTGGTCCACCTGTCAATTCTATCTCAATTTTAGAGACTGTGCAGGACAGTATCAAATGCTTTGCACAAGTCCAGGTTTCCAGGCACTGTGTGGTTTGGCTCAGAATTAAGAAGTTGCTGTATTAGGTGGTGGTGGTGGTGTTCAACACACACACTAAAAAGAAAAAAACACCCCTGAAAACTCTTGCTCAAATCCAAACCCAGAAGTGGTTTGCTTAAGTATAACAATTTTACACATTTCCAAATTAAGGCATTTTTGTGTAAAACTAACATTTGTCTCTGTGCTGAGCTTCAGAAAACATGGACTAACAGATTCTGGTTGTGTAACTTAACAAGCTATCAAAAGCAACTCTTCTAAGTGTAAGAGTGATGAGATAGTGCTAGAACTGTTGTTTATGCAACAGACATGTCTCTGCTTTGACTGAAGTTTCCTGAACTGAAACTTGAGTAAAACAATAGCAGTTATTTTAAAATGACTGTACTCTAGAAAGAGTTTCCTGAGAAACAATCCCAATTGCATGCACAAAGTAATGACAACAAAAATTCCTTCCACCTTATCCCAAATAATAACTTGTTTTCCTTTTCTTTCTTCCTTAAAAGAAAAAAAGGAATTCTAAAAGAATTTTTTTTCCTTTGCTAATATCCATTATTAGCATTTAGATAATTAATTTTTCCTGGTAATTTTTCTTTGCTTATAATTTTTCATAGTAGGAAATTTTTTTGAGATTCAGAAAGCATTTGATTATCATGTTCTTCCTCTGGCCAATAGATGGGACTCTTACCTCTGATATCCCTTCTCTCTTTGATCTAATTGCATGATAATAATGCAAAACCATTCTTGAAATCTGAAACATGAGAGATATGTTTCATCTCTGAAAAATGTATCAACAAGGGACCTCTGCAGTTGCTGACATCTCAAATAAGACAGATATGCTGGAGATAGCAGAATTTGAGATTAGAGCAGGTTTATCTTTCAGACAAAATGTTTCGTTTACAAATTAAAAACTGCTTATTGTCTGGAGGTTTTTTCCTCTGAGGAGGGATGCATATTGTAAGAGCCAGGTAAAGTTAATTAGGGGAGTTAGTCATGACTGTGTTCCTGTTGCTTTTTACTCTCGGACACGAGAGTGACACACAAATTCTTAAAGCATATTAGGAGCTGGCCTGCACTGAATAGCATAACTGCGTATTGTTGGAAAGTGCTGCTTTGGGTGATAGATAGTTCCAAGGTGAAATGGGTCATGGAAATAGCTCTTTCCTCTTATTTCTGATGAAATGTAGGTGGGTTTCAGCCTAATTGGAAATGCAACAGCTCCCGTGGTAGACCTAAGGACTCATGTGTTCCAACTTTCCTGGCTGAGAAGTTATTGGTGGAAATACTGGAATATTATCAGTGACATTTGGAGTCCGTGTCCTAAACTTGACACAGGGAGGCTGGGACCTCTTTGTGGCTATTGTGTTGTGTGGATAGTTCTTTTGCAGACAGGGAGATGAATGCCTGGAAGACCTACTGCAGTTAACACTGTGTTGTTCAGAGATTGGCCCCCCAGATTTAATTTCCATTGCTTTTCCTTTTTCCAGTGAAATGCTTTGATTAACTTGTCTTTCTAGGTTTTGGAATAGAAAGGAGAAGATTAAATCCTAAAGCAGGACTGCAGTGTCCCACAGTGGAATGCATTTTATTTTATAGCCCTCAAGATGGCTGTGAAATGGTGACAGTTTTATCTTCAAGGGTGTGTTGCTGTCTGCCCTTGTTGCAGCATTGTCCCTGCCCATTTCCTTTTACAGAGTTCCCATGTGTTTGGTTTCCCTGTGGATTGTGCCTTGTGCCTGTTGCCTGAGCACCTTGGGGGATGCTCAGCAATGGCCTGGAAAACACAAATGGGAGCATATGCAGAGTTTGTGTGCAACAGACACACAGCAGTGCCCTGAGGGCATTTGCCCAAGATTGATCACATGAACAGGGATGATGCCATCAGGCCCCATCTGATGGTGCTGACGTGTGAGATGGCCATCAGTCAGATTAAGCAGCAACCAGGGAATTGTGCATGACTTTTGACACAGAGTCACACAGGAAAGAGATATGGAAGGCATGTAAAAAAGTTGCGACAGAGCTGGCTTTGACACAGCCAGAAACTGCCCCGTCATCACCACCACCTCTGCCCAGGCCAGGCAGAGCATCGTTCCTGAGGGTACTGCAGGTGCCTGTGTTCATTTGGGCAGGACAGCAGCACTCTGGACAATGCATACCTGCAGCATGCAAGCCTGAAAACACAGAGTGCTGGCATTTATGTATTTATTAGCAGTTCATTATGTGCTGAAAATTGTGGATATTACTGATATCATCCTAATTTTACAGGAGACTGTCAGTGTGTCCCTGGCTGGACCTTGTGCTTTGAACGCCCACAGGCAGCTGGAGAGCAGTAGCTGCACTCCTGGAGTGTTTCTCAGCTTTCATTTCATCCAGATGGAATCAGTTTCACACAGAAAGAACTCAGCACTCCAAAACCGTTCCCAAAGCATGGAAAACAGGCAAATGGAAGTGTTGCTGACTCACCCAGCACAATGCTAGGGCAGTGTGCCCTCAGCTGAGCACGATCTGTTCCCATCACATGGATGTCTTGCCACCAGGTCAGAAGCATGAATGAGCTGCAGCAGAGGGGCATTGAAAACCTCAGTGCTGAGCAGCCTGAAAGCAGCAGAGCTTTGTAGGTGGCGTGTCTGACTCTCACACCCATGTTTCACTAGCAAAATGAATAATGATGTCATATTTTCATTCTGTTCTGTAATAAAAATCCCAAATAAACTTGATTGGTATTCTAATTTATTAGAATTTTATCTATTGCTTTTTAAGCTAAAAGCAGCCCTATTTTTAATTGCAGATTATTCAAGACTCAAAAGGTAGGGAGGAGAATGCCTTGGCTACAAAACAAGGTGATCCCTTACTGAGCCATTGTCACTACTGTAGCCCCCCAAAATTCTTTTTTTCTTTTCTTTTTTTTTTTTTTTTTGTGATAATAAGGTATTTCAACTCATCCTATCTTTGTGCAATAAATGAGCTATTGCAGTTCAGTTCTACACTACAGGCAAACCTGTCAGCTGGTAAAATGAAATATTTCTATTTTTTTTTTGTTTTACTGTCTCAAGAGACCTTCCTTTGAAGAAAGCAAACTCCACCACCTGCAGGCTAACTGTCAGGATGCCATAAGTCAAAGAGCTTTTGGCAAGTTGTGCAGCATCCCTCTCAAAGCACATGAAAAGGAGTGGAGGTTGATCATCTACTCGTTAAAAAAGGGAAGTAGGGGAAGGGAGAAGGGAATTTCTTGATCATGTTGAAGTTCTGCGAACAAAATGTGTCATTCTCTTTAACAAGGACTTTCATTTGTCCTCAGGCTGTCAGCAAGCTGGCCAGACTGCTGAGTCAGATCAAATGTCATCTCAAATGATCAGAAGTTGTGTTTGTTCACGCTCTCTGTTCTTGGTTTCCCTTTGCAGTGCTCTGTAACTGCTGTTTGCACAAAACTTTGTTTGGGATTTGCTTTAGTGAGCAAATGTGAAAGTGTATGTTCTTTACAGGACAGCTCAATGTCCATCACATTGCACAGCAGTAAATTAGAATAGAATAAACACAGCATGTTTAGGTAGCATACACGTCTCTGTTGTCCCTGTTAGGTAGCACACGTATCTCTGTTGTGGAGGAAATGTGCTTCCAGCTCACAGAAACACCTCCTCTTGTCACATTTTGTCTGAATTATTTCATTCATTTTTTGAACCAAGCCACCAAGGTTAAGAATACTGAGTTTTCCTGAATCTTTAGGTTGTTGTTAAATATTTCTCTGGTGTCCTAAGTGATGGATTTGTTTCTCACCTCCAACTTGCCTCCCCTGCATTCCCCAAAACATGATGAAATTTATGACCTGAACGTTTAGAGAGATGAAGGGAAATATCTCCTTATGCTTGACATGATTCACCTCTATCTTCAGCAGCAGAAGAGAACATTACTTCAAGCACTACAGGTGTACTTTGAAAAGAGCAGAACTATTTGAATGCCTTGTAGCTTCACAGACAAGTTCAATTTATTGAGAGTAGTCTGTCGTTATGCTTTTAAATGCTACATGGATGTATTGGAATACAAGAAGCAATAGAGTTTCCTCTAGAGAGACAACTGTCCAACATATCAGTGATTTTTCCATTATACTTTCTCCAAAGTATAATTGTCAGTGCTGATAGCTTGAAGCTCAGTTTATGGAAAGAATAATCTGAAATGTAAGGAAAACCAGTTGTGCTTTTCATGACAACTTGAAACCATAATGAGATGCTTCTGACCTATGATGCACCTGTGTGTGCCTTTTCTGGCCTCCATGCCTGAGAATGCTGAGTAAGAGCCTTATTAAACTGCTTGGAGTCTGTGGCTGTTTGCATGAGGGGTTACTTCTGTACTGTGGCTGTGATGAGGGCTGGAGTTTGGCAGTTCAGAATTCAGGCAGGCTGCACTGCTTATCATGCTCTTGATTCTCTGTGGCCTTTTCCTCCCTCCAAGGGCTCCACAATAATCCTTGGTGTGCAGAATGTGAGGACATTTTACAGTGTTTTTTGTTCCTGGGGAAATGTGAGTGCTAGGTCAAATGATGCTTTCAGCTCCCTCTGGCTAGATACATCGATTTAAGTGTAGTCCACTAATATAATAATTCTGAATTCATGACCCAGTGTTTTGCTCTCCTGTACAGAACAGTTACTGTTTCATAATGGCTTTTGTTGTTTTCCAAGCATACTTAAAACCCTCTGCACTATCTACTAGAATGGATGACCTTCTTTGGCTCCGAGTTCAGGTAAATTATATAACCAAACATTTCTACCCCAATTCTCCAAAAATGATAAGAGCTGAATCAACCAAGCAATGACAACAGAAACACCAAATAAACTAAGGACCCAGGATGACCTTACCCAAAACTGAAGCTGGTCGGTTTCATCCAGGATAGCAAAAAACTTTGTCAACTTTATTTTTGGGAGCTAGAAGAGGTTGCTGTTTCACCACGCTCTGGTGGTGAGGTATGCAGGGATGTGCTTCCAAGAGAATGAACAAATTTGGTAGAAAAAGAGGGCTGAATTGCCCACCTCTGCTGGCCACAATAGCTGGTGATAAGATATGCAAGAAAGGGGAAACTGAAAAAGATGAAAGCATCTTTTCTGAAGATTAAGACCCACTCGGGGCAGACTGTTAAATGTGTCTGTAGGGATTTGGTCTTGACCAAGAGAAGGCCACCCCATCTCCCAGGTTCCCTCATCTTTAGCAATCTAGAGGGAAGGAGAAGCAGATGGACTTCTGCTTGCCCTGGCAGCCAGCAGGGAGGAGAACCAGCAGGTGGAGGCTAAGCCTTGTATGGCTGAGCCTCCTCTGCAGCTGGTAGATCCAGCACTGGGAGGCCCTTGTGAAGCAGGATAGCAACAGAGAATACTTTGCAGCCCACACTCTTGCAGCCCAAGAGGGAAAGGTGTGATGAAGAGTACAGGGTAGGAATCAGACCTGGTGTTTTTCTCCATGCAGAAAACAGTAGGCAAAGTGGTTTACAAAACCAGCCAGCCAGCTTCTCTTCTGACAGTGGAAATAGAAGATCACTTAACCTGCAGCCAACTGTGCCTGATGTGTGCCCAGTATGCACCATACCTGCACTGCTGCACCCTAAGGGGTCACTGGAATGAAGGTGAGACTCAGAAACACTAATAATTTTTGCAGACAAATGAACTAACAAGAAATTTCTCTGTCTGCAATGCAGAAATGCTCTTCTCCTTTTTTTTTCACTTGCTCAACAAGCCAGCAGTATAAAATTGCTTTGGAAGAATGTGTTGTTATCAGTTCTGCACAGCTGTAGCTTAAAGGAGAGAAAACCCCCTGAAAACTCCCTGAAAACTCCCTGAAAACTCACAGATTTCAAAACTGGCAGGCCATGATATGGTGGAGGAACTCATTGCAGAAGGTGCACATTCTGGTGTGGGTCTCTACCCTGACCTCATGAAAAATCCTTTCATAGCAAGTGAATCTAAGAACTGACAACCGTTTCACTGAGCTGGACTGGAAAGGACTGTCTGTATCACAATAGCTGCTATGCAAATTTCTTACATTGATAAGTGTCAGGTCTTTGAAATGGAAAGAATAGATTGCTTTTTCAAGAGAGGGGAGCAGAACAGCTTTACATTTTCACATTTTTGAGATAGAGGAAAAGATGTGGTCCTTTCTGCTTTCCAAAACATAGTTTAATTAGCAAATTTCTTGCAAATTTCTTGCCCTTTTATTTTCCATTCATTAGACTAACTCTTAGAGCAACCCCTCAGCTCTTGGTGCCATACAAACATAAGGGCAAATACCTGACAAAGAGTGGCCTAAAGAGGCAACAGAGACAAAAAGTAGGACATAATATCCTCAGGTACCAAGGCACAGAACAGCTAAGTCATTTACTCAGGTCATGATTGGTATGGATTAATGTTTTTTGATCTGGTTCAAATCTTAGTCCAGCACTTTATACCTACACATATTATGTACAAATTGACAAAAATGCTCTTGTTAGATTAATTTAATATGATGAACAAGTGAGATTTAATTGTAAGATTTGGGACCAGAAGTATCATTATTGCCAGATCATTTTTTTTCTATTGGCATACTGTAATGGGACATAGTCCTGAGCAGTCATACATTTGTCAGATATTATCATAAAAGCTGCTTTTGTGATTAGCACCATTCTTCTTAAAGCAAGGAAAAGTATTTCAGCCACAGCTATTCTTTTCTAGGAAGCAGAACATTATAAAGGATGTGTCTGTCTTATCCTCCTGTGAAAAGTCAGTATTATATAAAACAGGGACAAATAAAATTTAAAAAAAAAGTAGTGCTTTTTTTAAAAAGTAATTATTACTTAGGTGGATTTTCAAAAGCATCTTACTAAGGCAAAATAAAATTAAAATAACCAAAGCTATTTGAATATTCAAAACCAGTGTTCACAGTCTCTTCTGAGTTATATAAGAGAGCACACTAAGAGAAGGAAAGCACAGTTTATCTGAGAAAACCTTTTTTCTCTTTGCCATTTTTCCTTCTACTTTTTTCTTCTTTCCAATGCCTTTTTCAGTACTATCTCTGATACTGAGTTGAATGCTGATGAGTCAATACTTGAAATAAATATATATGAATATATATCTATATATATTATAGATGAAATTTGTCACCACCTCTGACTTTCCTGGATGGAAGCTGAGAAGTTTAGCAAGGTCTGTGGTTTTTTGATGAATTATAAAAAATCAAAGTCTCACTGAATGGCAGCACAACCTTCAGGTGTATCAGCCCCAGTTTCATAATATCAGCAAACTTGCTGAGGGTACATTCTATCGGTTTGTCTCTCTTGTGGTAAAATTTGTCTTGTCTAGCAAGTTAAAAATAAAACCACCAAATCAGGAAAAAAAATGTGTCTCTGAAATCATGACATTGGCAGTGGAGCCAGAAGCAGGTGAAATACCTTAAATGAGTTCCAACTTATTTAATATCTCACTTTTTCTTTACTTCTATGTTAGACAAATAAACTAAGAATATGTGGGTGCAGACACAAACTTGTTTTCACGCATGGGTCATTAAATAATCGAGGTCTGCCATAAGAAAGAAAAAAATAATTGTGTGTTCCTCAGGCTCATTTCAATTATGCACGTTATCAAGTTAGCAGGAAGGGAATCCAAGTTTGAAGGCTCTGAACTGGCTAATCATATTCATGAGGCAGATTTGGGAAGTATAAGAGATCATCTTATGTTTTGTTTCAGTAGTCAGGAAGAGTTAACCAGGTGAAAGAAGGATGTAAGACATAGGGAGCCATTAAATAGTTGAATATATTTCAACAACTAAAAGAGCAGTTGAAGTGGGATGCTAAAAGTCTGTCAGATGGCTAACAGAAGGCAAGAGAAAGAGTTGTTCAGTGTCTCTCCTGCAAAGAGAAGAGGATCAGATGAAGCAAGAAGCTGGAAAATTAAAAACAAGAATGTGGACATATTTCTTTTCCTGATGGTTTGAACTAGTGTGGCTGTCTTATATTGTAACGTATTTCAACATAAAACATCCAAGCCCAAGTGCAACTTTTAAAGCATATCAGGAGGAAACATTTCCCAATAAGGTAGAGATCCTGTAAATCAAACAGAAAGACAGCCATGTCCTGGCTGCATCCATAGCAGTGTGGCCAGTGGGGTGAGGGGGGGGATTTTGCCCCTCTGCTCTGGTGTGACCCCGTCTGAAGTTCTGTGTCCAAGCCTGGGGTCCCCAACATAAGAAGGACATGTACCTGTTGGAGTCCAGGGGAAGGATATAAAGATGGTCAGAGGGCTGGAGCACCTCTGCTCTGAGGAAAGGCTGAGAGTTGGTGTTGCTCAGCTTGGAGATGAGAAGCAACAACAACAAAATTCCACAACAAAAGAGGTCTAGTTCACAATATTTGAGTAAACTTCAAATCTTCCACAAGATATTTCCTCCATGAAGGAAATCAGAATGCAGAACCTACATGTAAAACTGTTTTGTTTTGGGCAAAGGATTGAGAAAGTCATTGCTTCCTTTCATCAAACTGACACACCACATGGAAAAATATCAACATTAACTTAAAATCATGTTATTCCTTATTCTCCTTTGAAGATTTTGTGTCGTTCACATTTTTCTTTGAGAGACATTTTACTTATCTGAGGTTTTTGGATGCATAAACATCAAGTCTGATATTACTGCACTTTTAGCCCAAAAGACCTCAATTCTGTTTTAGGAAAAGTGCAAACTAAGAACTGCCAACACTGACTCTACTTAAAGATTTCCTGATCCTTACAAGATCAGGATCAATGGATTTCATCCATAGTTGATGGCAGCTGAATACCATTAGATTGGGATATAGAAATTAAAGCTTCCACTAGAGCAAGAAGCAGCTATTTCACTCAGTTAAGATGTAATATGTGATAGAACTACACAAAAAAATATTGTTTAACTCCAGTTAAAAATTTAGACATTCCTCTTGTTACTTTGATTTTGCCTCATAAATAGACTGCTGACAGCAAAACCCACTTCTCTTCAAAGTCAAGCGGAGGAGTGACTAAAGTCTTTGGATTTTAGGGAAAAGGCAGGACATAGTGTTAGAGTTAGTGAGTTAAGAAGAGGCAGTAAAAAGAAAACTGGTGGGTCTGTCTCCCTGAGGCTGTTTTTTTACTATGAACTTCTGCAGCCCACATGAACAGAAGGCACATGGAGAAATTCATATCTCTGTGAGGAGTCTCAGTCCAGCTCCCCAACATGAGCCCTGGCCACAGTCTTCCACCATATTTTCACATTATGTTTTGTTTAGAATGAATAAGCATTTTTTTGACTGATAGATGTGCCATTGAAGTGTTTCCAAATCCTTTAATACACAGCAAAAAATCACAGTAACTAATGTTTGCATTTTGAGAGGTTTCTTATTTTTCTGGCAGGCTGTGCTTCTCCCGTAAAAGAAGAGGTATTTTGGAAGGACATTTCTTCATTTGTGACTCATTCTGCACAGTAGTATCTTAGTTGACTTGAGGCTGATAAAATATTCTGTTTCCCTTCCATGGCTCCAGGGCTTTTTTCCTTTTCAGAATTGGTTTGGGTTTGGCTTCTTTTTTTCTGTAATACCATGAACCCTTGTTTTGTTGTTTGGGTGGGTTTTTTACCTTGATGTGGGAACTGCTGTCTGTTCAACCACTCTGCCTCTTTCTTCTTCTGCATTTTTGGACTGGAATTTTCAGCACAATGCCATGAAGGATGTCTGCTGTAGAACCTCACTTTGCCTTTTGTCTTTTCCTTATTTGCTTTGAGAGCACCAGAAGTACCTGCATTTCCTAGGTATGAGATGTTGATGCAGACTGATGAGAGTAAATCTCCAAATCATATTCTGGAGACTTCTCTGGAGTTACTGTCAATTGATTCTGATACCTCCTTTTTGAACTCAAACAAAGCACTATCCTAATCCACTTATTTTTCATGATAAGCATAATGAAATGGACTTTGTTGATGATTTTAGTAGTCATTTAAATTCCTCTGAAACTATTTTATCACTGCGGTCTGAAATTACCCTTCTCAGATAATTTATTCTGTGAAAGTAATGATATGTTTACCATAACTGACTTGCTAAATAAATGTTAAGTTCCCTATGATTAGTGTGCTTATTCTTGTTAGCAGAATGAAGCTGTAGCCTATGCAAACATGACAGACATGCCATGAAGCAATTTCTAGAGCCTTCTGGAAATCCCTTTGGTGCAGTCCTGACCTGCTCAGAGAACTTTGTCTAGGTTTATCCCTTTTCCCATGCAAGAGATGATATTTGCAGTTCTAAGTTAGTGAATGTTGTGATTTAGGAATGTTCTCCAGTTTAGTACTCCTGCTAAAAACACACTGCTGCTCACAAATCCCCTCCAATAGGGGGCTCAAAAAGCAGAGATCAGGGGTAAATAGGAACAGTTCGCTGGAAACAGCAATGAGACAAGAAAACAAACAGTAACAGCAACAATATTAATAACAAAAGTATACAAAAGAGAGAGTGATTCCCATGCAAAAATGCTCACTGTGAACCCCCAAGGACAAATGGTGAACAGTTTCCCCCTCTGACCACCTTTTTCTCTATTGAAAGCCACAGCTTTCTTCTCAGTAGCTGGACAGTCTCTTAACTTCTTCCCTGGAAATGATGTGAGTGCTGTGGAATAACCTCCTGGCCACACACATGCAGGTCTGGGCTGCACCCCCTCATGACTACTGCAAAATAAACACCTCTGAACTGGATGGAACCAGCACAGAGTATTGTCTCTGTGGGGCAATATTTTGGTAACAGGGGGGCTTTTTGGCAATGGAGGGGCTACAAGAGTGGCTTCTGTGGGAGGTGTTGGAAACTTCCCCCATGTCTGACAGAATCAATGCCAGCCAGCCCCAAGACAGAGCTGCTGCTGCTGACCCCATGGGTGTTGGTGGTAGCACCTCTGGGATAACGCATTTAATGGGGGACAGAAAATGGTGCAACAGCACCTGAAAGAGAGGAGTAAGATATGTAAGAGAAACCTGCAGACAATGGTTCAGGGGAGAAGAAGGTGGAGGAGGGACTCCAGGCACTGGAGCAGAGATTGCCCTGCAGCCTGTGGTGCAGACCATGGTGAGGCAGCTGAGCCCCTGCAGCCCATGGAGGTGCATGCCAGAGCAGAGATCCACCTCTGGTCCGTGGAGGACCCCATGCTGGAGCAGCTGGATGCCTCAAGGAGGCTGTGACCCTGTGAGAAGCTCATACTGGAGCCGGCTCCTGGAAGGACCTGTGGCCCCATGGAGAGAGAAGCCCAGGCTGGAGCAGGTTTGCTGGCAGGACTTGTGACCCTGTGGGTGACACATGCTGGAGCAGCCTGCTCCTGAAGGACTGCACCCCACAGAAGGGACCATGCTGGAGCAGTTTGTGAAGAACTACGGTCTGTGAGAAGGATTCATGTTGGAGAAACTTGTGGTGGACCATTTCTTGTTGGAGGAATTTGATGCTGGAGTAGGGGGAGAGAGTGAGGAGTCCTGTGACAGGATCAATGGTCTCTTCAGATTACTTGTCTCTACTACCAAGACTGGTCTTGGGGCAATTCACTATGGCTTTGGGACAAGGACTTTTGGAGGAGTAAATTTGCTGAAAAGGACCAGAATACATGCTGCTTGCTATGGCCTTCGTGAGGTCAGCCTTCCTATTCACCACAAGCTCATCATAATTTGGACCAAACTTGTGTGGAGATGTGACAAGGGGAAAAAGCCCAAGTTCTTTGCTTATTTCATCACTACAGACTCCCAGCAAAGGCAGAGTCTCAGAAATTCTCATGTGTGAAGGTTGCTGGCTCTGCTCCAGCTCTGAGCAGCTTTCAGACAGTCATGCCACAGCAGTGCTGTGCTCAGTTACCCATCCACACAGAGTTCATCTTTATTTTGAATCCTTTTGGTAGCTCCCATAGGTTTTAGCTACTGTTTGTCTGGTGTTCAAACCATGTTTAAAGAAGAATGTCCCCAGTTCTTGCTATAACTTCAATCATAATAAAATCTTGATGTAAAGAAAACTGGCTGTTTCTTTTGTCTGGGGGCTCAGAAAATTGACTGACACTCCCAGAAAGACACAATGCCTTTTTCAAACAGACTGATTCACTGTGAATGAGGAGAGCTTCCCAGCTCTGCAGGGCCAAATAGGATGTCCTTCATCTGCATCACCATCAGAACAGAGAGGGGAATTCTGACAGATAGCAGCTGCATTTTTATTTTTGAAAGATAAGATATGTGTTGCCTAAAACTATTTTATCTCTGTTCACATCCACTTCTGTCTCAACCTTGAATATGCTGCCTCAAAGCCCCTGGATTTTTCAGTTCTGCTGTTGTGAAAATGCCTTGTGACACAAGATTAAAGCTTCTGGAACCTGTTCTCTTCAGCCTATAAAAATTGCAGAGCATGCAGGTTTCAATGTATTACAGGTACTTAGAAAATCCACAGAGCCTTTGTGTGTCTTAGCGGTATATTTTTCAATATTTAACATAATTTCAGCTGTGATAAAATGATCTGGCCATTAATGCTGCGTTGTCAAGGAGATTATTTGAACTCTTTCAAATGGAGTTCACTGTGTGGAAAGCAAAAAGTTCAGCATAAACAATTTATTTTAAAAGAGCATCCATGCATAATCATTGATGCTGTACAAAAAGCAGTACACATTAATTCCTTATTTCTGTCTCAAACCAATTATCCTAGTTGGAGTTTTACAGTGCCCAAACTGGATGGGGTTTGACCTCCTAGAGAAGATATCTGACAAAGCCTTCTAGGTTTTTTATGGCTGTCAGGGAGCAAAAGATGGGGAAAAAATGTGACTGCAAATTACTGCAGTAGCAACATATGAGAATTTATTAGAATGATGTGTTGTAAGAGCAGTCCAGTTAGAAAGTTCTCATGCCTAAGAATAACAGGATAGAAAGTCTTTCTTTTGTCTTTTTGCACAGTCAAGCTCTGATTTGATGTCTTCTTGCGTCAACGAGGAAAGCTCCCTCATTTTGGGTCATGAAGAAGAGCCATCCAAGAAAAAATGTCTTTAAAATCTGTAAAAAGAACAGGCTGTACATGCTGTCAGCATAACTTGTTCAATTTTAGGCTTTATAGCAAATGGTGGAAAGGACAGGTAAAGTGAGGCTGGAAGTATCCCGCCCTTGCCCAGCAATAGCCACTGTTTTGGCATGGTTAGCCACTTTGTGCTTCTCCTGATGTATAAGGAAATGCAAAACCAGATAGAGACACTGCTTTTCCCACAGAAATTGTGAACTGATATATCCAGATTGCAAACAGTTGTTGCAGGCAAATGAAACAGGAAAACAAGACTTAGAGAAACAAGTCACAACCTCTGAAGCAGAGCCAGGCCTTCATTTTGAAAGAAAAAATTTCCTCTGGTATGATACAAAACCAATTGAAATAATTAGCAACCATATTAGAGCTCTCCAACCAACTAATACCATCCAGCAGTCACACTTTTCAAAGAAATCACTATTTTGTTACTTTATCAAGACCAAACATCTCTAGCTGAATTGGGCTCTATGGGCACTTGTCAACACAAAGGACTGTGGCTTCGTGTGCCCTTCTTGTGTAATGAAGCTGTGACAGGACATGCAATTCAAAATTTATTTCCACAGTTACTCACTATACATAAAAATTGCCATCATATAAAAGATCATGACTTAAAACTGTGGTGTCAGAGCTGGAATGCTCAACAAGAGATGTACCTGTACAACCTGCTGTGTTGGGAATAGATGCTGAGATGAGCTGTCATCTTTCTTATGTGCTGTCCATCCACAGAGCATAACCAGTGTTCAAGCATCAGGGTGAATCACTGAATTAGTTTTCCACCTTTCTTTCAGCAATGGTAAAAAAAAAAAAAAGCTTTTTTTAAAAACTCAGGCTTTGTTTTAAAGTGTTGATATTCTAGGATATTTGCAGTTAATAATTTCCAATGTTATTTTTTTTCCCCAACGAAAAATCCTTTGCACAGGATTTGGGCCTGTAATTGCCCCAGGAAAATGTGAGCACTAAATGGATGCAAAATGAGATCGATTTGATCTGACTTAATCTGTGTTATATTTTGCTTTTATGCAGTTTGGACACCTATTTGTAATGATAAGACATCAAATAATAGTGAATCCCAAATGACACCCAGTATGTGCTGATACAGACATAAAAACATGAAGAAACACTTTGTTCAGGGAGTATTATGAATGCCCATTCTTATTTTCTGAATTCATCATGTTTCCAGACATCTTCTGATGCATATGTACCAGGCAAGTAGCTTATTTGCTTTGAAACAGTTCATAAAGTGCCTGTTGCTAGGCTAGCTGTACCTTTTTCAGGTATTTGTTAAGGATGGAAGCTTCCTCCCTCCCTCTTTGGATTTTCAAATGCAGTTAAAAAATGAGGACTCTTGTCCTCAGAGCATAAAGGGATGTGCACAGCATTGAATTAAAAATCACAAGCATTAGAATGCTAAGTCTGATTTGCTGTATCTTCATTGCTACATGCAGCCAAGTACTGATTCAGCTGAATGCACACATTCAACCATCCTAATTTTTAAACTTAATTTTAAATATTTGGGACCTCAGGACCTTAGTTGATTTGATACTGCTTTTACATTCATTCTCTGTTTTACATTGGTGGGATCTGTGTGCTTTGGTGCTGTTCCCTCCAAAGAGCTGTGTGACCCCTTCCCTGGGCACCATTTTAACTAAAGATGCCTGTACCACCTCTCCTCAAACTCGAGTGCAATGCTGGGTCTTGTGCAGCCATTTCAAGGTTTCCTACCACCTTCATGAACTGATTCCATCAAAAAGTATTACAGTGAATTAAAGGATGATATTTTTTCCTTAATAACCTTTGCAATGCAATTTTTCCTTAATAACCTTAATAAAATGCAAAAGAAGACCAAGAACTTCTATGATTGCAAATGGCCATGGCAACTAACAAGCTGGTTGAAAAACTGAATATGTGGCAACCTAAAAAAAAATACTATTTTAATCCATGCTAAAGAAAAAGAAACAAACCAACATTTGAGGACTTGTGTCTTTGTGTTGTCCAGTTTTGTGGGAGTGAAGTGATGATAAGATTCACAAGAGCTGTTTGAAATTGGCTAAAAGAGCTTTGTTTCTTGGGGTGTTAAATGAAGGCATAAATATATACAACTCACATTCCACCTCAACATTCTTGCAGCTGCTTCCTCTCAGGGTTAGCTGTGCAAGCAATGACTGTTGGGGCCAGGAGTCACAAATTCTCACTTTCTCTTAGCAGTGCTTATTCTGAGATGTATTTTGTCCTTGTTTAGTTTAAATTCTGGGCTTCTGAACTGCTTATTTATATGAACTATATTCCACATTTTGTGGTTTGTGTTAGGTAAAGGTAGTTTTTCTTGTTGAATGTAATTTTTCATGGTGTGAACAGGGATATCACTTACCTGACCAGCTAAGGTAGAATGTGGTTTTAAAAAATTATTTTAATTTTTTTAATGATTTTAAAATTAATCATTTTAAAAAATGATTTTAATTTAATTTAAATTTAATTTTTAAAAAAAAATTTTTAAAAAGAATGTGGTTTTAAAAACTTTATCACCAAGCTGTGACTTAACAGTTCCTTGGCAATTACATGAAAAATAATGAGACTGACAAAACCCCAGAAGTTTATCCATCCAGATTTATGAAAACCTTGCCTTACCACACTGCTTGTGCTGCTCTGCTGTGTCAGACTTCCCACTATACATGTAGTGGAGTCTGGTTTTCCCCTGTTCCAACCTGCTCTGCAGCCAGACACAGGTCCTGGCACAGCCTCCCAGTCCCTGAGTGCCAGGAATACACCAGAGTCTTTTACAGCATCTCCCTTGAGAGCCATGGAAGCCACCTCTAGAGATCATCTAGTCCAACCTCTTGGACAATGCATTCATAGGTGGATCCGGCTGCTCAGGGCCTTGCCTAGGCAAATTCAGAAAACCTCCAGGTTTAGAGTCTCCAAATCAGTCATCCAAGCAGTTTTCCATGGAACCTGAAGTGCAGTGTTACTGTGGCTAAACAACCCAACCTCACCCAGTACCACTGACTCACTATTGGTTTTGAGGAGCAGAGCTTCCATCCCTTCATTTCAGGTGGAATGCTGAGGACTGACGTCCATATGGCAGGGGGCTGTGATTCTTGAGGCTGATCAGGCTTCCAGATCTTTCTCCATCATCCTCTGTGAAGGGGCTGGGGCTGCAAATGTGGATGCGGTGAGCAGGGGGAAGGAAAAAGTCCCCAGCCCCTGGGAGACCCATGGGAGGTCTTGCTGCCTTTGTTCTCTACAGCAAATCAGCAAGAAGGTGCTCTCTCCTTCAGTTCACCCACAGCTTGGTCTCCTTCCAGTGCTGCTGCCAAAACTCAGTCTCAAGCCAAGTTACCCGTTTGTCCTTTTCTTGGTTTTGTTTGCTTGTTTTCATTTTTGGGGTTTTGGGTGGGTGGTTGGGTGGGTGGGGGGGGGTGATTTTATGTGTGTAGGGTGAGGGGGGTGGTGTTTTGTTTTGTTGGGTTTTTTTTTTCCAGTTTATTTTTTGAGTTATGTGGCTTTCTTAACCCTTCTATGTCTCTTAAAAAATAGCCTTCAGCTATATTTCCTTCCCTGCTGCTTATCCCCCACATCCCTTCCTCTCAGCTTTCCTTAGCATCCCCTTTCCTTATTTAGCATCTCCTCCTGCCGGCTCAAAGCCCACCGCAGCAGGCGCTGGGGATCCCCCCGAGCAGCCGGGCTGATCCTTGACAGCGTCAGCAGCTGCTGCCGGACTGACGGCGTCCGTGGGGGAGCCGGGCAGGGGGGGCTCCTCTGGGCTGCACCCGTGGGACAGCCAGCAGCGGCTGCGCCTACCCTGTCCCTCGCTGTGCCCGCCCTGTCCCTTCTCTGTGTCCCGCACTGTCCCTCGCTGTGTCCCGCACTGTCCCTCGCTGTGCCCGCCCTGTCCCTCGCTGTGCCCGCCCTGTCCCTTCTCTGTGTCCCGCACTGTCCCTCTCTCTGCCCACCCTGTCCCTCTCTGTGCCCGCACTGTCCCTCGCTGTGTCCCTCGCTGTGTCCCACACTGTCCCTCGCTGTGTCCCGCACTGCCAGCGCGCAGCCCGGAGCAGCCCGGAGCGGGCCGGCATGGGCAGTGTGGAGCAAAGCCCCTCTTCCCGCAGTCCTTTCCCGTCTGTGAAATTTTTCCTCTAGGACCATGGAGAGGAAAAGCAGGAGGAGGAAATCGGGGTTGTATGTAAGCACAAGGGAACAGGACTCTGTGCCATGATGGGGAGATCAGGATCCTTTCCGGCCCTGCTCCAGGGGCTTCTGCTGGGCTCCACGCGGGTCTCCACAGTAAAAGCCTGTGCTGGTGCTCTGCCAGCAATTTAGATGATAGTGATCAGCCAGGCACAGGATTAACATTTCTTTCAGACTATGACATCGCCTTTCACTGCTACTTGTGTCCTCACTCACTGTTTCTTGTGTCCTTCCTTGTTTTATTCCACTCCCATTTTTCCTGAACTTGTTCTCGATGGTTTCTTTTTCTCAGTAAAGCCATTTATTCTCCCCAGATACTGGGAAATAGTAGGAAGTGCTGTTTACATGCTCTCAATGACCGCATTCACCAAACATGCACAGTGTGCAAGTACAAAGCAGCATCAGGGAGAGAGTCCATGGTTCCCTGTTACCACCCTGTTTGTATTTATGGAGAGTTGATTTTAGTCTGTGGTTCTAAGACAAATTTTTCTGGTAACAGCTCGTTACTAACACACAACAGCTGAGTCTGGCAGTTCACCTTGAAGATAAAACCAAAAGATAACAGGAGTCGAATGAGGAGCAGCTCCACTGAACTCTTAAATCTCCATACATTGTAAAATTACTGGAATAGCTGCTGGGGCTTGCACTGATGCTCATTCGTTTCAGTGACTGAGCCTCTGGATCAGCCCTTCTTCACTTTCTGTCCCATTTGAAATGTTTTGCTGCTTTGTATTTACCTTCTGTGTTGATGGATTTTAGCTACACCTGAGCCACCAACACCCCACTGTGCAACTGATCACCTTGGAAATAAAAGATAAAGCTCTGTAGTCAGTGAAACCTCCCCAGGGGGTGAGACTAGGCTGAAGTTAATCCGCAGGTATTTTTGCCGGCTGTTTTCACCATCTTCAGCTTTGCAACCGAATAGGTGAGAACCCCGTGTGCCTGTTACAGCTGCACAGTGTCACACTGTGGGGCTGAGGGAGTGGGTGTGGGCAGAAACCACGACAGATTTCTCCCTTTCTGCTCCAACCTGCTGAGCTGAGAGCAGCTGCAGGAGAGGGGCAGCTCTCCAGCTGTGAACCTGTCTGACAGTGCAGTCTCTCTCCCTGCTAAGGTGATTATGAAAAATGTTCACAAAATGTAACAGGCCTATGGAGATAAGGGCAAGGGGGAAAACTTCATGGAATTGTGTGTTGTACCACACACAGTCATAAAGGGAGTTATGGAGAAAGAACTTGAGAGAAGGGGGAAGCAGAGGGAAAGAGCTGTGTGTGCTAGGAAATTGTCATTCAAACTGTGCTATCCATTAACAAAAGCGTATTTTTACAGTCTGGTAGATTAATGCATCAACTCTTAATTATTAATTCCATAATAATCTATAGAAATATATCCAATACATCCAAAAACTTTGGTCTTACATTCTCCTAATGAAGATATTTCCTTTGCATAAAGGACATTATTTTAACCATGTTGTAATATAATGAATTAAAGCTATTTTCATGTTAGCTATATGTTCACTGCTCATTCCCAATACAATTACAGCAGAAGTGAATAAAGTCCAAAAGGACCAAACTTGCCATTTTTTGCACTGCTGCATTCTAAGCAAAAAAGATTAAAAGTGAACAAAATCAAATCTCCCGGAAGGAAAAAGCATTTTTTTGGCTTTATCCCACAGAGTTACTGTTTGAGTGGGTTTTGATTCAGACCTATTTACTCATCTCTAATTAATAACTTCAGTCATTTTTTCCTCTGATCTTCTGATATCATTGTGGTGGTTTTAATTAGCAGCTTCACACAGATAAGTCACTGAATTGCCCTTAAGATTACACCTCTCATCAAATTTATCAACCCTACACTTCACAAAATCAAGGGAGCAATTGTCAGAGCAACAGAAAAAAGTAGCTGGCTCTTTGTAGAAATGCATCTTTTGGTTAAATTCTCTGGTATCTAATGAGGCATGAATTCTGATCCAATTTTCTCCTCTATTTTGTGGTGTGTGTAATAGTTTTTCCCTGTATTTTTTTCCTGATGCCCTTGCTCTCAACTTACTCCATTCGAGACACATCTGTAACCTTCTGTCCTTCATGTACGTACTTGTAATATTTGCCAGGCTTAATTTACTTGAGATTGATAACCTGTCTGTCAAATGTGTCAGATGTTCATTAAAGCTTCTGAGAATTACTGAGGTTGAACAGAGGAACAGAAGAGGCACAAGCCTCTTTCGCATACCAAAATGAAAATCAGCTGGCTAGATTCGAATTTGGTACAGGCTCAAGAGAAGGTATTCCTACATCATTTGCCATGGACTCGTACTAACTCTAACAACCACTCACTGGCTTTACTTTACTGCATTTCCAATTCTACTGTTTGTTCTACTTTTAAATCTAAATGGGTAAATGATTTTGTGATTCGCTGTTTGCATTAAAGAGCAAACATGCCCAGAAAGATTCACTGAAGTGAAATAAAAACAGCCCTTTTCAAAACTTTTATGAAGCTCAGATGTTATGAACAAATAGATTTACATTTTCAACTGTGGACCACGATTCTTTTCTGAATTACTAAAAATTTTTCAACATTTTGAAATGGTAATATGCAACTGCTGGGGTTTTTTTTCTTCCCAACAAAAGTACTTTACTAGGATTGAAACAAAAAATGGAAGTTGTTTCAGTCATCCTGGTTGTATTTGTTTCTACATGAAACATTCCTAGAGATCACTTTAATCAGCTATAGCAGTAATTCTGTGTCCTTCCAGCAATGCTCCCATCTACTGATGGAAGTGGTGTGTGCAAGAAATCAGGATATAAACCAATTTTCCCACTGCCTTTGCATAATAAATCATGCAACATGGAGCTGAGGATGTACAACAGCATCTTGTATTCTTATATTTGAACAAACAGCTTTCAGTCTGCCCTGTGTTGTACTCAAACAACCAGCCACCATAAATAACCATCTCAGACTGACAGAAACCTTCCCGGAGGCTTTTTACCATGCTGCAGTAAAGACACTGCTGGGATCACAGCTCCCATCTTCCACATGGGGAGCTCACCTCTTCTTCCACAGGGATCAACAGCACAGCTGAGCACACCTGGTTAGTCAAACACCAGATATTACAGGCTGTTTGGTATTACTCAGTTTTTCATTGCTGGTTAGGAAGAAGTTACCAAGCTGTACATCAATTAGGGATCTGGACCCAGAAGCCTCAAACTGATCTGATGTTCTCCCTCCATACTTGGAGAGCCATTGGACTGTGCTTGGTCTGGACTCATCCTGATAATGCATGAGCTGAGTTGCTGTCCCTGACACTCCTTTTCTATGACTTTTTTCTAAGATTTTGTTGAGTTATAAATTCATCAAGGAAAAAAGTGCTTAGCAGTCAATTGCTTTGCAATACCAAGTGAGTCAACATCCTTCCCAGCTCCCAGATTATCATGCTGAGCCCACTGAAAATTTCATTACAGATATGCCAAACTGCCTGTTGGTGATCAAGGTACTCAGGCGAGATGAGTAATTTTCAAAGCTAGGAAGAATTTTCATTAAATATTATCAAAAATATAGTATCCTAATGAGTGACTTAATATCCTTGTGTTGCTTTTCTTCTGAGCATAAAAAGCTGGTATTGTGCTGAATTATGACAAATGTTTCTACTACAAATTGAAATGAATGTCCTGAAATTCTGTCTGATCATTCATTACTTTATCTCCTAGAATAATAGACAAACAACCATATTCTTTATGAAAAAGCTCTGTTTAGGGTGATGGTAGAATTAGTATTTATTCTCCTCTCTTGAGGCTCTCTAGAGTCATAAACAGATGACAGAAAATTGGCTTTACATAGGAACTAGGAAGTTCTGTCCTTGAAGTAAAACTATGGGATCTGTGAGATCTAAAACTCATAATCACCAAAGACAAGAGTTCTGCTTTGATCTTTTAGGCAATTATGTTCTTCATTTGTTTCAAACACTGGATCTCTTGTATAAGCAATTGGTGTTAATGCCTACAACATAGTCTGCTCAGACAATCTGAACCTTAAAGAATGAGATTCCAGAATAATTTAAAAATACTTTTATTTTTTATTAAGAATTTGGAATTATAATCTAAATTTTGTCCATAATCAAGAAGACTTTCCATGGTGTTTTTTTTAAATAGGGCCAACAATTTTTACCCAAAGTATGTGTATGAAATATATGCACAAAGCAGACTTTGACTGTATACGTTTTCTTCTCTGAAATTATGCATTATCAAATAGCATTATAGATGTGTTTAAAGGATGGAAAGACA
Organism: Camarhynchus parvulus; assembly: GCF_901933205.1. NCBI lineage: Eukaryota > Metazoa > Chordata > Aves > Passeriformes > Thraupidae > Camarhynchus > Camarhynchus parvulus. The sequence continues at coordinate 134,169,265 of NC_044572.1, forward strand.
TCATGTAAGCTAGGAGAATGCCCAGCTTCTGCTGATACACTTTGGATGAAAGTTGGATTTCACATCAGCTTCTCGTCAACCTTCGTACTGATGGTTGCCTGGCTTGGGGTCAGATGAGCAGATTCTACAGAGCTGGGTACTTGCTTGCTCCTGCCAAAGTGTACCACTTTGTGTTTTTCCCTACTGCACTTCTTCTTCAGATCACCTTTCAGTGGTAATTATGGCTTAACTGATAGTCCCTTAAGAGGAGAAGTTGAAGGGAATGCAAATAATTAAGGGATAAAAAAATCCATAAAAGCAGTCTTCCTCATCCATTTTTAATTTTTGTTTTGGGTGATTTTTCTATATTTATCCTGGCAAATTTCCTGCTCCTTCATAAGGGTCTTACACACTTTCCACCCCAGCGGATAGAAATTAGTGGAAAAAAAAGAGCAGCCCTCTTAAAGTTCTTCCAGCCTCCTCTGCTATGTGATCCCAGATCTGTCTCAACAAACCACAGTATCCAGTGACCTTGTTGACAGGCAAGAGATAAACAAAATTTCCCATGTGAGCCAGCTTATTGCTTAAATCCATTGTTCATACTTTTGTGGCAGCTGTTTTTTCAGAACAAGTAAATTAAAATTCCTTATCACTTGCCTTGAGCACATACTAGTCCAAGATGAAGACTAAAAGAAAAGAAATATGCAAAACCCCTCACATTTGGTACACAATTTAGACTCTCATGTAGACTAAAAGCCCTTAAATCAAGCAGCATTTGTCAGACACAGTTATGATCTCCACCTCATCATAAGTCCTAAACCACTTAGGCATGTCTGGAAAACCCACCCAGGCTTTCAGCAGTAGTTCAGCATTCTCCATTGGCAGGCAACAAAAAATAAGTTAGAAAGAAGGATCCCTGCCTTGGGTAATGAGATTTATCTCACAGAAGATATGTTTGGTTCCCTCACAATCTTTGCTTACAAAAGGCTTTTCCAGGTGCAGGTTTCTCCCACAAACCAAACACTTATCCACGGGTTCACTACGTCAGCACAAAACACAGCTATGTGGCACAGCAGGTGTAGGACAATAAATTCTAGCTGACCACAGTTCCTACAGTATTTAACCATGTCAAGTGTAAATCTCCCAAACACATTTGGAACTGATCATGCCAGTAGCTAGTTACAAAATTTAAAAGCCAGCCTCTGGATGGTAATAAAGCAATTACCAATGATGGCTTCTGTTCTCAAAACATGCAGCCTTGGAAATACTTGTACAGCAGTAAGTGCTCTGTGCTCCATCAGAGGTGGACACAGAGTAAAGAATCCAACTTAGCTGTGATTTTTTATGAATCCTGAGTACAGGAGGTAATAGACTATGAAATTGCCTTTTTTTTTTTTTAGAGTTGTTTATCAAAACAGAAAAGGCCCACAGGGGAAGTGATCTGAGTTAGAGAAAAAGAATTAAGAATAATTTATAGCGAGCGGAGTAAACTGTTTATAATGATTCACTGTTCCACCTCAGTGTGCACTTAATGTTATCAGACAATTTATTATGGATTAGTTGTGACTCAAGTGAGCAGAGACACATTTTAATTGAGACAAATGGGAAAATAATTTGGACAAGGATACTGTTGGCTAAGTGTACGTAGAACAGGTGGTGTCAACATGCCTTCCCCTCTCCCTCCTGCCCCAACAGTTGGACTAAAAGAGATGCATTGGCAAAAGTGAGCACATTTCCATGGCTTGTTTTTCTGCTTGTTGTTGTCGACTTGCAAACTGTGTCTGTCCTCATTTCTACATGCAATGCCAACTGATGCTGCACCAACAGGTACAGGCATAAAATGGAGTAACAAATATGCAGTAAAAATTCCACAGCAGTCTCTGGGCCACCTTCTGTCAAAATTTCCCTGGCACAGCTGCCGGGCCTGCATGTATTCATGCAGAGCTGCTTGTGAAAGTAGCCACCATATTTTGAGAATTGCATTAGCACAGCATCAACTGAGATAAAAGATTGGTCTTTTACTGATTCCCAGATTCAGTATCTGATCTCTGACTGATAATCATGTTGAAAGGATAATTTGAATGTATCAGGCAAAGTGCATAATATGATGTTTCAGTGAAATCCACAGCACCAGATGCTCTAATTACATGGAATATATATTTCCAATCTTGAAATTCCTTCTGCAATTACTGCAGTTTTTATAGAAACATTGTAGGTTGTGGAAGTATTTTATGAAAAGGGAAATACTTCCTTGTGTTAATACTGGAAGCATGTTAATGTTTTAGTATGTTAATACTGATAGTATTTTCATAAAATACTTACTTTTTGATAAAATACTTAAAATTTTGCTTTTGATAAAATCCTCTGAATGCCTACTGTAGATTTATTTCCTTATAGCCATATGGTGACAACTCTATACCTTTTTCACTACCAGAATGCAGCATTTGATAAAAACTCATAAAAAGTGACCGAGACAAGACCGTCCATCCTCTCCCTGACACAGACCAGAAACAGATGCAGAAGAATGAGGCAAGCATCAGATAATACATGTCTTGTACATCTTCCAGAGCTCCAATATTTACTTCAAAATCCTGGCCTTTTAAATATTCCACAGCTTCTCTGCATGCCATGTCCTCAGCCATTAGTTCCTGCACTGCAGACACTTACATGCTCTCAGATGTGCTGAGTCTCAGGCCACATCAGAGCCTACAGGTTGCCTCCATAAGCCAGCAGGGTACACAGAAACAGGAGCAGCAAGACTTCACTGTGCGATGGTGTGGCAGAAGGGCATCAGTCACCCCTTGAAGAGAAATCAGTCTATGGAGATGCCAAAAACTTTTAATTCAGCTGAGGTCCCTGAGGATTGAGGAGTTTATCCACAGAGGCATCTCACTCAGTTTCCTAGTTTGAATCTTTGATTCCGTGCCCTGCTGGGTCCCTGAGTGCTGGCACTGACTCTGTGATCTCTCAGTCCTGGGCTCCCTTGTGGTGTGTTTTATACTGCAGGCTTGAACATCAGGGGCTGCCCCCACTACGGTCACACAGCTTTAAAAGCATGGAGTCCACAAGGGAAATCTGTCCATTTGGAATGGCAAAATGGAGTGTAGAGGGGCTGGAAAGAATATTTTTTATGACACTCAGGTATTACAGTAGTACTGACCTTTTTCGTCTTCCAGCTGTGTCCAAAATAACAGGATCTGCAGATGGTATTCAGGACAAGCAAGATTATATGTTTCTGCTGATATACTGCTGGTCAAGTAATCGGCAACCTGCATTTTCCCACAGGCCACTGCAAGACCACTGGCAAAAAAATCTGATTCTTTTCACCTCTGTTTCTTAAACAGGAAAAATTACATTTGCTTTACTTCATTAAGTATTCTTGGATCTACAGATAAAAAGTATGTGATCACAACATAAGCAAATGGAAAAAAATGACTGGAAAACTTTAACTGAGTGGCTTCAAACCTCTGGAATTGTTTGAGTCTGATTTTCAGCTCTCATTCAGGTGATAATCTCTTTTTGCCACCACCTGTTGTTTAAGTCTACTTAAAATCCTAGTTTTGCAAACATGTGCCAGTGTTAAACACTACAGTCTGTTTTGAAATCCAAGATGCTTTTCCTCAGTTGTGCAACATTTTATTTTGTTGAACCTTTTGTTTCCTGAGCAAAGAGCAAAACCAATTGCCCTAAATGGAGAAAAATAAGGGATTTTAAGACAAATTTGCTCTTCAAACTTTTAACACAGCAGCATAAGGAGAAGTGGTGGGCTGAGGGATTGTGTTTGGGAGCTGACAAGGGCACTTTCACAGAGCCTTACAGAAGGGTTTGCTATTGTTTTTCTCACTAAGGCATTTAGATAGCAAGTGAGACAGGAAAGTGCAGTCTCCAGGTGCAGCTGGGCTACTGACTTGGTAGGGCTTCATCTGCACTGCTCAAAACAGTTATTTCCACCAGTCTTCGATTTGTCTGTGGTTTTACACAACCTGACAACAGTGGAGGAGTTTATTCAATCGGAGGAGAATGTACATTGAGGAAAGAGTAGTAGATTAGTGACGTGTGTGCATGCACACGTGTGCCTGTGTGACTGATTTCGTTAAGAAGCAATTTGTGTTGTGATCATTTTATTGTTGCTCTGCTGCAATTCAGAAGAGTTGAAAGGACTCAGGAGTGAGGACAGCTGTAGCAACAGAGGTTTTGAACAGACTTTTCTATTAAGTAAAAAAGACCCCTAAATTTTTTCCTGCTATTTTCAAGAGCTGGGATGCATTTGTTTCTAAAAGCCCTAAATGGACTCCTTGCAAAGCAGGAGGCAAATGTAAATAGCCATTAATTTTCACAATGGCATGGCGGCAGTCAGAATTTTAAAAATCAGTGCAATTTTGTTGCCAGTCAGCTCTCCTTTGTTTGCCAGCGTGGATCAATGAGATCGATGCTGTCATGATAGCTGTCTGAGAGCAGAGAGGGAGAGCGGCGTGAAGCAGAAAACCTTCACGAGTCCCTCTGGTTTCACCTCCCGCTGCTGTCTCCACCCTCGGAGCTCGGTGGCTCCTCCTGGCCAGCGGCGCTGCAGGAACGTGGCGCCGGCTGAGCCGCAGCCGCTGGCAGAGCAGGGGCTGCGCTTCCCCGCTTTCGGCAGGCAGGAAACTCCCACCTCCACGGGCTGGCTTTTCGTGAATGCCTCAAAGCAGCTGTGGGCAAACAGCCTGTGCAAGTGAGCTGAGGCCTTAGAGGGATAAACCCATCTCATAGTTGACTTTACAAAGACTGAAAGTTGAGGTGCTGTAGGGAGAGTGGAGGTACAGGAATGGGACTGTGACTACATGGAGAACGTATTCTGGGGCTGCAGCTCACCCACACTCTGCTCCAGTGACCCTTTTGCAGGGGACCATGGAGAGCAGGTGCTGAGATCGAGTGCTTGGCAGAAGAGGCAGTGGGCTGGTGAAGATGGAGAATGGCACAGGAGACGATCAGAACCAGACTGGGCTGCCACTATCAAGCCAGGAGATCATTACAGCTGAATACCAAGTGGTTACCATCCTCTTAGTGCTCCTCATCTGCGGGCTGGGCATCGTGGGCAACGTCATGGTGGTTTTGGTGGTCCTCAGAACCAAGCACATGAGAACTCCCACTAACTGCTATCTGGTGAGTCTGGCCATGGCAGATCTCATGGTGCTTGTGGCTGCAGGACTACCCAATATCACAGAGAGCCTGTACAGATCCTGGGTGTACGGCTACGTCGGGTGCCTCTGCATCACTTATCTCCAGTACCTGGGAATCAACGCTTCTTCTTTTTCCATCGCTGCCTTCACCATTGAGAGATACATAGCCATCTGCCACCCAATCAAAGCTCAATTCCTGTGCACTTTTTCAAGAGCCAAAAAGATCATTGTTTTTGTTTGGGCTTTCACCTCCATATACTGTATGCTTTGGTTTTTCTTGCTAGACCTTAATACAGTAGCCTACAAAGAGACTACTGTTGTGTCCTGTGGCTACAAGGTCTCCAGGAGCTATTACTCTCCTATCTACATGATGGACTTTGGTATATTTTATGTTGTGCCAATGGTATTGGCGACTGTGCTCTACGGCCTGATTGCTAGAATACTGTTCCTGAACCCCATCCCTTCAGACCCAAAAGAAAACTCTAAGACCTGGAGGAATGATGTGGCTCACCAAAGCAAGCCAGTGAATTCCAAGATGACTAACAGGAGTTTCAATAGCACTATTGCTTCTCGAAGGCAGGTAGGAACAACTATTTCAAATGGCTTTCTGAAACCTAAACAACTTGTTTTAAAGATCACTTGTCTGAAGCTGTGGAAAGAGGTAAAATACATTCTTCCTTTTTTTTAAGTAGTCAAGTTTAAAACCAGTGATATACATATACATAAAAATACATTTCTTTTCTTGCCTGTACATTATTACCTACTGCAAGGACCAACCCCCCCCCCCAAAAAAACCCAGTACTTTCTTTCCTATATCAGAAAGCAATTAGGAAGTGTCAGATATGATGGAAACATTTTTAACTATAATTTCTTTACATTACAGATTGTTAGTAATCTTGCCATATATACAAAGTGACTCTTGACTTATTTTTGAGATTTGAAGGGAAGAAACCATCCTGGTAGTTTGGGACACTTGAGGCTGAGTTTAAGCTAGGCACTATGTCACTCAGCAAATGTAGTCAAGATGTAAGTTTTCCTGTCTCTAACTCTCCTGTGAAAAATCTGTTTAAGGAAGTCTGTATATAAATTGCTTTGTAAGTGCTAAATATCTTTGTTTCTCTGTCTCTCAGAAAATATTTTTTGTACTGATGACTCAAAACTGAGGCATAGGTTTGACTAGCTTCTTTTTATATTATTGAATATGTATGCTGCTGTGTGTGATAATACCAGTGGAACATAGTTAGCAGATTAATTGCTGGCTGTTTGCAGTAAGCCACATGGTGTGCAGCAGGCAGCACAGCTGGTGCAGTGATGGGAAACACAGGGTGCATCTTTTGCAGATGGCTATGGGGATATTCTTCTTATTTTTTATGTTCTTCTTATTTTGCTTCAGTTGCTACTGTTTATGAGAGGGACCATGTTCTCTTATCACAGAGATGGCAAAAGCCTCAAAAGTTAACTGAGCTGCCTTCTAGAGCACTGTGCCCTCAGAGAGCACTAGAGCTATGCTTGGAAACACAACACAAATACGTGGGCTAGGTTAAATTTAATTGTGTTGCCAATTATAGTTAATAGTTGGGAAGTGTTTAATGTTGTTTTTCTTTGTCCATTGATTAGTAGAAGAAGATAACCTGCTCTTCAAGTTAATATCACTTTATGCTTGATTACCTGTGCCAGTATCACTTGAAAATCAGACAAATCTTTTACATTGAACACTGATGAATATGGACACTGTTATGAAACCAAAAAGTGAAGATCATAATGTGATATCTTTTATGTCTTGTAAAGACAACAAGACTTTCTCTAAAAGCCCAAGCAACCTGATTGCTTAAAGCAGCTTCATTATAAGTAAAGGTAGAATTTGCATATAGTACAACACAGGAAGCAAAGCAAGGATAGTGTGGCACAATTAGTAATATTTTTTGTATAGTAGCAACATGCAAAAGATAGACAATGGTGTAAAAAACAAGAAAAACAAGAGTAAAGGCACAAAAACAAGTACATATTTAAAAAAATCTAGAATCCCAACAGTTATTAAGATACAAAAAGGAAAATTTGCTGCCATGCTGACAAGGACGTATATAGCTGACAATACAGTCTGGCTTGACAGCGAGTCCTGCTGAAATGTGAAACTCTGTGTCTTCCTGGACCTGTGTTGCACTACAGGGATTGAGGAGTGTACAATACCCAGCATGTGATCTGTAGAAAAGGTGTCTGAAAATGTGGTGTGAACGTCCTACTTCTGTAGCAGTTCTCATATTTATCCAAGAACATTTCTATGAAAATAAATATATGCATGTTTCTGTAGGGGGATTGGCTCCAGCTGAGAATGGGAGAGAAAATGGGAAGTGCTCCTATTCTTCATGATCCAAGACAAGGACAGGCAAACAAACTATAAGTTATTGTCATGGGCAGTGCAGACTCAACTTGGGGAAAATTAATAGTGCTAATATATTGCCTGTTGTTATAGCCACAAGTTACACTCAGTCCCTTCCCTGCTGCCACCAGCAGTGTGGGGCCAGAGAATGCTGCAGTCAGCTGGCAGAGGTTGGTCCCTTGTCATTCCTTCCTTCTCACCCTTTTCCTCTGTTTCAGTGTGGGTCCTGCAGCCCACAGATCACAGATTTTTTTTCTTTTCCATTTATAGCATGAATACTGAATTGCATGTTTGCATGAAGGTTTCATACTTTCCCCAAATTCCTACTTTCCTCAGATATCAAGGTGACTGAGAAAAACGAATGCAGCCTTACATAGCAAACATGTTTGTTTAAACTTGAGATGGAATCCTGCTCACTTAACAGTATGTGTATCTCACAAAGTTAGTTGATTAGTCCAATCAAGTCTAAGGTCATCATGGCTATCATGGTCAGGAATAGCAGGTAGATTGCCCTCTAGAGAAAGTCCTCTCTTGGACAGTATTGCAGTCATGACCTGCTCACCAGAGAAATCCCTCTGTTCTCTCACACCACAGCAAGGACAGATTCCAGCTTGCACTGCAAGATAAGTTTTACACGGCTTACATGAAATCCTCAATCTTATCACTTGGTTTCATTTGTGGTGTTAGTATATCAAGACCTTGATCCTTCTATTTATTTAATTCTCCTCCTCATTGCACAACTTCTTTTTGATTAGGAAATCATGGACTGGGATATGCAATCTCTGTGTGTTGCAAAGAACACAACCAGGTACAAGAAGAAAGATGTTATTACATGCTTTAAAACACCAGAATGACTATTGTTTTTACTATCAGTGTAAGAAAGATTAGTACTCAAAGGAGAAGGAGGCAATACTAAACTATTTGTACCAGGATAGTGAAAATGTTTAATAAAAACCCTTCCTTAGAATAAGAAGGTTTTGGAGCAGGAAGGAAAAGGAGGATACTAGTTCAGAATTAAAATACTGGGACTCTGCTTAGTAAAATATATTTTAAATATTTTTTAGAACATCCTCAGAAATAAAAAGATAGGGCTTGAAGAATGTTTGTATGCAGGCAGGACAATATTCAATCTCAAGCTCTTTTGTTATCATCCAAACTACACTTGAAATTTGGACTAAGCTGAAATTGCTCAAAGTCTTTTTACCATGTTTTCAATCTCCCTAACTAAGATAATTTGTACCCTGAGCATAGGACATAGAGTGCACATCCACAAGAAAAGAGCAATCAGTGTATGTTTGCCTTCACCTGAGCAGTGAATTGAGGACGTAGTGCTGCTGCTTTCAGGGAGCTTTGGTGTATGCTTATAGGTAATAAAAACATGTTCTTTTAAAATTTGTCCTCTTAGCACTCCACTGATATCAAATAATTAGCCTCTTCCCAATATGATTAGTTCTGTTTCATATAAAGTGATTTGAAAAAGGACATGGCATTTTGCTGAAACAAAGAGGACCAAACTTTCCTCTAAATAATTTATGTTCAGCAATAAAGACTTTTGGTGCAGATAAAAATGAAGCTTTGGCCTCAGTCAGGTATTTAGATGATAGGTTCACCTATAACACAAATTGAGGTGAATTTGTGTCAGAAGCCCTGAGTGGTGCCTCACCCTGCAGTGAGGTGACAACTCCCATGCTGGGACTAAGTAAGCCTTGCCAGAGCACCTCCTCAGAACTGCTGCCTTTTGCACATAGGTCATGGTCTGAGGTAGCTGACCACGAAGAACCACTCCAGAGCCAGACTAAGGAGGATTTACCAATGAGCAAATAACTACCTGAACTCAGGGCCTTATCATGTGTCTCAGAGAAAACCACAGCAGGTCAGATGGATCAGGAAACTGAATTTCTGACAGACAATAGAGATCTTGTGAGAGGTTTGTTATTTTTGGCAGCTTTGGAAAAATATGTATTGCAGACAGTTTAAAATTATAGTGAATTTTCCTCATTGTCCTGCATGGACTGAACCACCAAAAGATGCCACCAAAGAGATGCCACCCATGGGTTCTGCCTCTTCTCTTGCACTGCATGTAGGCTCTGTGAAGGCATATGAGTACATGAGTTGGTTCATTGACCTGAGCAGAATGAAAACCAGCTCTACAGAGTGCTTCATTTCCAGCAGTAGAAGCTTGTGGTGTTGAAAAGATGCATCCAAATGCCAGTATACACAAATTCAGCTAATAATTTGCACGCTACACACATACATACATACAAACATACATATATAATATAGATATATATGTATTTGCGGTGTATGGGATACAGTCACTTGAGCAGTAACAGTCCTTGTTCACTGCTGTACAGCGTTAATTGTGTGACTCTGAATTACCCCCTCCTTGACAGTAAGAATAGTTTACTTCTAGTCCAGACCCAAGCTGATAGCTGCAACGCTGCAAATGATCCTCTGAGCAATTTTTCCTGAAAGAAATGTAAATTGCCCATGACTGGTAGGTACAATAATGGAGTGCCCTGCTGAGCTTCTGGTAGCAAAGCACTCTGATACCTGTGTAGGCTGTTATGCACTGAATGCCTGAGCTGATGGAATACATCTGTTGGTTTGGCTCTGTCCCATTGTTCACCCAGGCTCCACAAATGGTGGCTTTCTTCCTTTAAATGTGGAGTATTTTCTACAGTGAATGATTGTTCTCCACTGAATGGATTTGCTCATTTTGGAGGCACAGGCTGGAGCTGAACTGGAGGGATGAGAGCCAGAATGGGTCAGTGCTGGGTCAACTCTCTCCTTGCTACCATGTTCACAGGAATGGCCCTTTCAGAGGTGGAGATAAGGAGAGATCACTTTGAGTTACCTGGAACATTCACATTTGTATTTTGTTCTATTACAATGACTGTGCACAGAAAATTAGAAAAAAAACAGTGTAGAAGTCATAATGAAATGTATGAGTCAAGTGATAAAAAAGGAGATAGCATTTCTCAGTCTCATTTCTCAGTCTCACTTCTCATTATTTTTTACTCCCACTGAACACAGCTGTAGAGAAAACAAAAACAAGGGTGAGAGAAGAACTAAGATAAAATTGCAGCCTTTGAATATGTGCATTCAAAGACAAATAGATAAAGATACATCAATTTGTAGAGTATCTTTGATTTTCATCACATTCTTTATTATAATACCTGTAACAAACCAAACAAATTGGCTTAAAAGTGTGTCTTTCTAGAAAGATAGGAGAAAATACATTCATTAGGCAATGTGATAGCAGGTTTCTATATAATGAACTTATCTGGTCAGAAGACAATTGAATTATATACTCATAACTTCAAACTAAAGCCTACTTCTAAAACTAGCATGTGTGAGTGATCTTAGTGGAGTTATCTCCTATTGAAACTCTTATAAATGTACAATCAGAAGAAACAGTTGTAGCTCACCAAAATGTGTGCCAATACTTTCTATTTCACACAGTTAACCAAGTCATCTCCTGACTTCCATGAAGGTGTGCCAGCGAATCCTCCCATATCACATTTCTGTGTGCTTTCTACTTTTTTTATTAATACCTTTCAAACTTTCTTTAATGTAAAGACTGTTGAATACTGTCTACATCAGAATTAAATTATTTACAAAAGAAAGACTCTTTTTAAAGTTGATTTTTTAAATTATTTCTCATTCACTTAATTTCAGCTATCCTGGGTGTTCCCAAAAGTTGTTCTTTTCTTTTTTCTAAAGAAAATTACATAATAGAATAAAATTCTTATAACAATCAAGTTTGATTCATAATCCTCTTTTCCCAGGCTCTGTAAACTTTATTTGACTTTTCAGAGTAAACATCAAATAATGAAGATCTAATTAAATACTGAGGGTTTTAGGAAAATAAATTAATCTAATTGTTCTCTTTTTTTCCTTATTTTTTGCTTTGGGAAATTGTTTTAGGCTGACTGTTAAACCAGATAACATAAAAAGACTTCATGTTTAAATACTCTACAGGCTATACTAGTCCAAAGGTAGAGATGTAATGTGTTTGGAAAAACAATACTCTCTGTCCTTTTTTTCCCATTTTTCCCATTTGAATCAACACCCTCTTCCAGAATAAGAAGTGGAAATGTCTAAGGTCTACAACAGTAAGCTTACTGGGATATCATCTGGAAAGAGTAATTTAACAAAAACTAGGGCAAAATTTCAATCCAAGGTTTTTGTACTTCCTACTGTATAAAACCTTTCTGAATCAAATATTCATCAGGAATTCCTACTGAAGGATCTGTGCAGAGGTTTGGTTTGGCCCTAGAGGTGTAAGAATGCACGTGTTCATGCCAAGGGGAGTACTGACCTTTGCCCCTCTTCTGTCTCTCTCTGTGTTCCCTCAGGTCACCAAGATGCTGGCCGTGGTTGTGATCCTATTTGCATTCCTATGGATGCCCTACCGCACCCTGGTTGTTGTCAATTCCTTTCTTTCCAGACCCTTCCAAGAAAACTGGTTCCTGCTATTTTGCAGAATCTGTATTTATTTAAATAGTGCCATCAATCCTGTCATTTACAATCTCATGTCCCAGAAATTCAGAGCAGCCTTCAGGAAACTGTGCAACTACCAGCAGAAACAGGAGAAGAAACCTGCCAGTTACAGCATGGCCCTAAATTATAATGTCATCAAGGATTCTGATCATTTCAGCACTGAGCTAGAAGATATTACCAATACCTACCTGTCCTCTGCAAAACTGTCCATTGGTGATACCTGTTTGTCATCCAAGGTAATAGTTATTATATTTCAGTGACTGCTGTGGATCCTCCAGAACCAGGGCACGTTGCTGGGCATGGGGCTGTGCTGGGGTAGCTTTCAGCCAGGGCAGCACTGCAGAGGGCTGGGAGAGGCTGGCAGTGACAGACCATGCACCAAACAGGGCGTGGCAGGGAGGGACAATGCCCAGCTCTGGAAAGCTGCGTTTTTCAGTGCCTTGTGCCAAGTATGGGGGGACTTGGAGGATCTGAGGCATGCAGAAGGATGGGCAGAAGCAATCAGGTCAAGCCTTCTTTTCTGAGGAACAGTGGGCTCTAGCGGAGCATCAGAAAGTGGTTCTCAGGCGTGGTGCCTCAGGTACACATCTGGCAGGGGGTGATGTTGGTGTCTGAGCTCAGTGATTCTTCTGGACATGCTCTGGCTGGCTGCAGGAAGGGCCATGGGGCACTTTCTTGTGCCTTCCCCCTTGACTCCATGTGGGCGTTAACCACACAGCTGGTGCTAAGGAGAGGCTTTCCCACATACCAGTGTGACAGTGGTCACAAGGGTTCTTGGATAAGGCAAGAGACGAGAATGTTGACTCCATGTTCAGAAGGCTTGATTTATTATTTTATGATATATATATATTACATTATAACTATACTAAAAAGAAAAGAAGGAAAGGTTTCCTCAGAAGGCTAAGCTAAGAATAGAATAGGAAAGAATGATAACAAAAGCAGCTGGCTCGGACAGAGAGCGAGAGCCTGCTCTGCCGTGAGTGGTCACTGAATCAAAACATCCACACGAGACCAATCATGGATCCACCTGTTGCATTCCACAGCAGCAGATAACCATTGTTTACATTCTGTTTCTGAGGCCTCAGCTTCTCAGAAGGGAAAATCCTAAAGAAAAGGATTTTCACAAAAAGATGTCTGCGACAATACCAGCACTTTCATTCAGTAGTGAGTAGCACATCTCTTTAACCCACTTCTCTTGATGATGCACATTACTGTTTTTACACAATACTCCTTAAATGCTATTTGTGAACCCATACATTTAGATCTTAAAAATATAGAGGATCTACAAAGAGGCTTAGTTTTCATTTGTTTTTGCAGATTATATGAGAGTGTAAAATATTCTTTCTCAGTTTGCTTCTTCTCTCCTCTCTTTCAGGCCTGAGGCCCACCTTGTTCTGAGTGTACAGCCATGTAAGACCTTTGGATGCTCTGTTCCCACCCACTGTATGAATTGTAAGGACATTTCTACTCACAGAATTGCAGAAGCTACCATAAATCTTTTCATACCTGCCTGGGCCCTACAGGAAAATGCAGCATCTTGGGGAGTGAAAAGAGTATATTATTGAAGCTAACTGAATGAAGTACTTAATACAACCTAACTTTAGCCAGGAGAGTTGGCTCCAGGAGAGTACCTAAATCCTTCTTCCCATTACCTGGCTGAAGAGTGGTCTGTGATCTCAGAATGAGCAAGGCTTGCCAGGACATATCCATGGACACAGAGTGGGACAGGGGATGATACTCCCTGTAAAGATGAGAGGTGAGGAGAGGAGATGCTCTAGTGTGTGCCTGCACTGGGCAGTACCCAGAAGACCTTCCAACAGCAGCCAAAATTGCTGCTGATAGCAGTAATTACCTGCCAGTGACTCCCTCATCCCACATCAGTGCAAATCTCATTGCAGCCATCGCAGCACGCTTCAATAAACAGGTGTCTGATGGCAAAGAGCACAAAATCTTTCTTTTCTTTGGTTTATTTTTACCTTGAGCAGCATGAAATAGGAAGACTATTCAATGAATTTGCAGCACGGAACAAACAAATTAAGAAGTCAGTAAGAAGCATTTAAAAGATCTTATCTTTTTTCAGCAATCAGGTTTATCGATGTACCACTTTAAATGGAAGTCTCAGCTATTACTGAATCCTGTTGGAAATTGACAGATATTGAAGAGCATGTAACAGGCTTTTAATAGCTCCTTTTATCTTGGTTCAATACCAATTGTATCTACGAGCACTAGAAGAGGTTTAGAGCTTTAATATTGATAATATCTAGGGAAAAGAGGAAATTCAGAGAAAAGTAACACTTTTTAAATGTGTAAATGTTTAATGTTTTTAAAATTTATCTGTTAGAATACCTTAGGACATAAAGTGTTGTCAGAGGAAAAGTCATCATGGCTTTTTACTTGCCAGCATAGCCCCTTCCCTGCTCTTCCCACACAGGCCCATGATAAGCAGCCTGGGGCCAGTCTCTCTGATGTAGCTACAGACAAAATATCATGTCTTGCTTTGGCTTTGCCCTAGCCCAGCTCTCATTTTTGCTAGAAGTTCATTTTCTCACTTCTGTGCTGCAGAAACCCAGGAAAGTGCCTGTGTGTTCCTGTGTGTCATGAACATTTTGCACAGCTTTTGTACATGACGTTCAAAAACCTGTAAAGAACCTGATTCACAGAATCACAGAATAGGCTGATTTGGAGGGGATCGAGTCCAGCTCCCAGCCCTGCACAGCCCCATCCCCAAGAGTCACAAACCTGCCCAGTGTGGGTGAAAGAGGCAGCCTCTACAGCATTGTGAGGCTTTCCTATCCAGTATTGTTTTGCCTTCACAGCCACTTCCCTAATTCAAGCTACTTTCGCTAATATTCAGCTATATTTGCAAACTTAAAGAGAACTAAAAATAGCCTGATAGGCCTCAGATTTAAGTGTTAAAACGGTGAACCTATGTTTGCTGTGTCCGAAGGACTTTGTTGGGCCTTCTCTACATGGCAAGGAAGAAGCAAACAGATTGCTCAGAGAGGTTGTGGAGTTTCCCTCACTGGACATATTCAAGAGCCATCTGGACTCAGTCCTGTGCCACGTGCCCTGGGATGACCCTGCTTGAGCAGGGAGGTTGGACCAGATGACCAACTGTGGTCCCTTCCAACCTTACTCACTCTGTGATTCTGTGGTCTTGCAGTCTGCATGTCTGTATCCTGCTCTGTCTGCATGCTTGCTTTCTCCTGTTTCACCTTTGCAAAGCTCCACAGGCACTTTCCAGCTTGGCAGAGTGATGGCAGAGCAGGGAAGGGACCAACAGCAAGGAAGTTTTAACCAGCAGAGTAGATGTGACAAAATTCCAGAAGTGGCAGAGCTTTGTCTGGAGCAAAGCCAGAAGCAGGACCCATGCAGGCCATGTTGCAATCTTTCCCAAATCCTCCGCATTTCCCAGCTTGCCAGGTTGTCTATCTAAGCAGCACAGGCCACCAGGCAGGCACATGCAGTGGTGTCTATTTCTGTGCAGATGTCTGAACCCCCACAGGACTGGAAGGGCAATGACCAGGCTGCTTTTAAAATAATAAGAAAGAGCTAAAATGACAGAGTAAGTCATGTGTCAGCCAAGTAAGCAAAGTTGGCTAGGGCTCAAGAGTCAGACAGGATACCGACATATTCTCAAATTAGCACCTAGCAATTAATCTCATAAATACAGTTCTGTAGCTGTGACACACACTTTGGGCGAACCTTTCCTTTGTAGAGCTTGATGTGAAAATACAGAGTTCTATAGCATCTTACTGCTTACACTTGCTAAAGCTACAGGTTGTCATGATAATGAAAAGCCAAGGAGAGATACCACAACCTGTTTGACATTTCCTCCAAAGCACCTGTCACAGAGAAATTAAATTATCTATGAACCTTACACAGGAACTTACGGTTGCTTAGCCAAGAGACATTCAAAGTAAAGGCAAGTTCCTGTGTCTGACTTTGCAAACTCTTGTGATGAAGCCGGGACTGCTCTCAGCTGCTGGGAGCTGATTCCCAGTCTGAGCTGGGGGCAGAGGCTGCCACTGGTGGAGCTGGTGCCTGGAAAGCCCTCTGCCCTTCACATGCTGTTTTCAGCCAGGCATCTATTCAGTGCTTTCAGAGGAGGCCTTACTTTCCAGAATTTCTCAAGAGATGCTTGAACTAGTTGCTTTTCTTACTTAAAAAGCAAGATGTGCAGGTCTAGCAGCAGGCAGAGGGCATTCCATGGAAACCTGGCTGTCTGGTGAGGAGCACAACTGGCTGGGTAAAACCTGAGCTCAGTGTTTGTATAATAACAGCAAAACTTAATTTATCTCAAGGTTTTCAGAGCACAGACTGAATTACAGCTTTTATAGACCAACAGTACCAGAAGTGAATTCTCTCCTTTATTTGCCTTTTCGCTCAAAAAGCAACTGTCTGCTTTCTCAGCCTCTGCTCCACCAAATGCTCAAGTGAGGTATTTAAGCCCATATTCCTTGTGATGCTTCATGAAGGGCTAAAATCTATGTAGGTGACTTTGTATCCACCATCACTGGGAATAACAAAAATGAAAATATTTCTTTCTCATATTTATTTGTGCTAACAAAAATTATTATGATTGAAAAATTGTGTGCAAAACCTCAATGTTTATAATTGCATATTTAAGCTAAGGTGTGATTTTAACTGATAATGTGATCTGACTCTATAGATGTTAGTTGTGAAATCCATTCTAATTTTATACTGATATACAGCTAACACTACAAAACTTTGTCAGATATCATGCTGATGTGACTGTTTCTGTGTTTGCCCTTCTGTTTAGAACAGCAATCAACCTTTTTCTTGTATGTAGATGTAAATTATATATGTGAGAATGTATTTTTTTAATTACATGGTTTTAAATTTATTGATAATTATATCAATTTTTTTTTGCTAGAAGTGAAAGTGGCTGGATGTCAACTACTGGCTGCACTAATATAACTATCTTTGTATATTTATTTTGTGGATAGCAAAGTCCTTTGCAACATTTAGTTTGGAAGAATTGTCTGATTGGTAGCAATGTTGAAATCCATGCCTACATCCTTATTTAACATCTTTCCTGTAAGGAATTGCATTCTTATTGGACTTTTATTTAGAAGTTTATTCAGAATGTAACAGAAGAGGTGCTGCTTTCACATCTGGCTTGGGGAGCTATGCTGCATCCTTTCTGAAATGCTGAGATTTCAGAACCTTCAGTGAAGGTAAATTGTGCAGCTGAGAAAGGTCAGGTGTATTTGTAACACACTTTAGTTCAAATTACCACATGACCTCCCTGAGTTCAGAGCACAGGATATATCAAAGAAGCTCCTATGTACTGTGAAAGGGTTTATGATGCTTCTGTGGAAACGGATGGCACAAGCCAGATGATAAAGATCTCACTGGCATCACTTCTAAAACAGTTACCTGGAAAAATGGACTGAAGGAGCTGCTGCAGTACCTCTCCAGCTACACAGTGAAGGCTTAGATCAGTAATTTTGGAAGTTGACAATTTTGTTAGTTTTTAAAAAAGTTATTCTACAATAAATAAACAAATGAATAAATCTCTTGCACACCCCTCAGATCTGAGCACTGTCACCATGGAAAATAAAACATTATTTCAAGAATGTGAAAAGATAAATTGTTCTTTCAACAGTGAATTAATTTCCCTGCTATGTGTCTTTCTTTTGTTGCAAAAGTTGTTTCTTTTGCTACAAATTGCAGTGAAATTTGAAAATTATCTTTCCATATTTTATATCTTCTTCAGACAGAATTTTGTCTGTCTTTGTTTTTTTGTTCTTTTTGGTAAGAGTTTGTTTTCTCATGATTCTTTCATTACTACTAGGATAAAGTGATACAGAGAATGCAAGTGAATTGGCTCAGTCACAGTGATTTGGACTCCTGAATTCATTAATTTGAGGGCTGAATCTTGTAAATTTGAATTCTAACAAACTATGTAAGAGCAACTGGTTTGGAGGGAATTTTTTCTTCACCTATCCAGAGTAATGCCAGTCTCATTCTATCATTTCACGAGGTTTATTTATTTGTTTATTATAAACAGTGTGAAATTTTTCAGAGACATGTACTACTGATAAATGTACAACAATCTTTGTTCCAAAGAAGCATTTTGTAATTCTTGGATGCATGCTACTGTGGGGATTAATTTGTAATGAATTTTTGTTGCTACTTTAATAAAATGTTGAGCAAGATAATTATACTGCAATTTAAATTTTTCAACAACTACTTGAATACAACCTTTTGTCTTGCTGTCCTTGGCAATGGACAATGTAACAACATCCTTTTTCATCTGTAGGGGAATGAGATCCTGAAAAATTCAGTCTTTTTTTCCTGAAGGAAGACCAGTGTGCCAGTAGTCTAGCAGTAGGTACAGTGCTTAAATGGGAAGGGATTCATAGAATCCTTGTCCCTGTTACAAGGATTATTTATGTATTCTACATTGCACAGCATTAAACAAAATGAACGAACAAATAAAAAAGGAGAAAACCCCCCATATCTTGGGAGCAGGGGCAGAGCCCAGAAGCCACTTTGTTCTTTGGTCACCACAATCAGCATAGTTGGTTCCTGTACTCCATGGGTACTGCTTGGCTTTTCTGGTGATGTCACCCACTTGTGCTTGAACCCAGCCTCAAGAGGGTGAGTGGGATTACTTGATCTGCTGGTTTTCCTCAAGGTAATGCACAGAAAACTCAGTCTCTTGAGGATCAGGGTATACAGAAAGGCTGAGCTCCCTAGAGCTAGACTAAAGCCCAAATTATGCCTCTCATTTCTTAGGTAAATGCTCTACCATTGGTCCTAAAGACAGAGGGCTCCCTCTCCAGTCAGATCTTGCTGACTTTTGTGAATCCCAGGTAGCAGATTTCTAAATCTTTTCATTTGTACCCCCCTCACACTGTCTACATGGGGCTCGATAACCCCATACACTGGTGGGGGCTGACCTCAGAGCAGCTCTGGGGACATGAAGCACTGTGGATCCTGTGAACAGAGTGACCGTGAGGCAGCAAAAGCCACCTGCAGCAAAGACAATCATTTATATACCTTGGATATATACAAATATGGAATAATGAAAATAAGACTATAGTAATAGACTTTCACCCAAAATCTTTACTGAACTCATAGCTTCTAATAAAATAAAGCACAGGAAACAGGTAATGTCTAACATAAGTGACACCCATCCAACAAGTATGATTTTTGAAATGAGGTCTATCTGTGATGGGTATACCTTGAGCTTATATTAATTTCAGAATGTAATTATGCAGCTCTACTGCCAGGTCCACAGCACAAAGAGGCCCTGTAACAATGGATCAAATCCCTGTTGATCACAAACAGGGTTTTCTTTCAAGTTCTAGACAATAACTGTATGGAAGAAAACAAACAACACAGCAGCTCCCAGTGTCCGGAGAAAGTACAGACAGCAAATTGGGACATTTGTCTCATATGCCACTGATTTATATCTGAAGGGTATCTTGAAAGGCAGGCTGTATTATGTTCAGACCGACTTGTCATTCAGAAAAACAACGAGCAGAAATTACAAAGGGTTAATAAGTTATTTAGCATATAGGACACACATTTAGGAAGGAAATAGGAAATGGCAGCTCTGAAGGGAGAAAGCATCTTCAAAAATTGACTCTTTATCATGTAAACATGACATTTTAAAATGTTATATTGTATCCTACTCTGTTTATGCAGAACAATTAGAACAGCGAACAAGGCTATGAGAGGATACAGTGGATGTGTGGGAGAGGCAGATGGCCATGTCTACTGCAGTGAGAACAGGTTAGTGTAATTTTTTAGAGATCATGTCTAGTAACAAGTTACACATCAAAGAAGCTTCACAAGCTGTTGCTGTTACACTAAAATAGCATGTGACAAGATTGAAAAGAGACTGTTGTGTCTGGTGTACTAGAAAACATAAGGAGCCATGGACGGAGCTCACATCATAAGATTGCATTTTTTTAAATTACAAACTCTAGTTTCTTTTTCCCAGTGCTATGACATTCTGGACTGCCAGGCTGAAGTTCAACAGGCTACTTCTATTATGACCTCTTAAAATAAATGTTTTGGTGCTAAGGAATACTGTTCTGCAGGTGATAATTGCCTGTAGTGAATAGTAGTGAATGACACAGCAGCTGAGGCTGGGCACTGTCCTGCTGCCACCAGCACTGTCAAGCTGTTGTTCAGTCCCTGGAGCACATCTAGCGCCCAGCAAAGTGACACTCTCACAGGGAGATAGCCTGGCCTGGCAATATTCCAAATAAGCACTTTGGGTGTTGCCGCCCTCTTTGTGAGGGTAAAGGAATTTATGTGATACAGACACAGACCATGTGGTGCCTGTTGGGTCTGGAGCTGGCAAACAGATGGTGGTCTAGTTTGGTGTTAGTGTAAGCACTCTACCTCATGGGAACTAAATTACTTCACTATCCTTTATTTATGATTCCCCTTCTCCAAAGGTTTCCACCCAGTGTCCATAACAAAGTTAAACTCAGAGCAGTTGTTTTGGTCTCTGCCAGCAGTTCCATCCTTCACACCCAGATCTGAAACTGACTTGGGCTCTGGAAAGAGTCTCTCCTGCCTGGAATGTCAGGATAGGAGATAAAAGATACTACTTCTCCCTAAAAGTATTATTCTTCTATAATAAACAAGAATAAGAAAACAAACTTTACTGTGGTATGGAATTATGTTTTTCACACAAAAATTGTTTTATCATGTTTGCAGATTTTGTTGTTGCTCACCAGAGGCTAATGAAAGGACAATAGAAATGAGTATTACGATGCAAAGAAAGAGCAACTGGACATGGCTAAAAAGCAGTATAGAAGGGGTAAATATAATCTGATTACAGCACTAAATAATTACAGATTTGTAAGTGCCTGTCTCAAAGATTCTGACTTTGTGCTGAAGTGCCATTAAAATTCTCTCCACCACCAAATTCATCAAACACAAATACACTCTTGGTGACCTCTGTGCGCTTGAAAGCTTGCAGAACAGCACTGGCTAATTAATCACAAATTTATTTTTAAATAAGAAGACACTGGAATGGATTTTCTTTTCCCACTTAATGAGAGCTGTTGAAAGCCAGATTTTTCTGATTATGGTTTCAGCAAAGTAGCTGGACTTCTGTCAGTATTTCAGAAATCTAATCTCTAAGACTGTGCCAGAAGCAGCAAGTCTACATGAGCATATTAAATGCACAGTGGGGAATAAAAGACTGCATCAAAAATACCTCAAATATGAAACATATTCTTTTAATTCTTTCTCCTTCAATACTCAAAAGACACTCTTTGAAGGGATATCCCTCAGTAAACCCAAGTGAACACTATGGCTATGTAGGACAGCTGCCATCAGCAAAGCAGCTAAAGGTAAATTTAGAATGTATATCTCATAAGGCTAAAACCTGTGTTTATTAACAGTGGGTGTAATTCACATACATTGACATCAGTAAGAGAAATGAAAAACAGGTAATCTCTGAGCTCTGCAGCAGGGATTCAATCTTCAGACTTCTGGGCAAAAATATTTTTCTCTCTAGTCTGTTCAGAAGGATTTATTTTTTATTTTTCCATGAAAACATACTATCTCATTCATTCTTTCCCTTTTGCTCTAGGCCATTTATTATCCCCAATTGTCCTGCTCATGCTGCAAATCTCATTTGATGGTTTTTGGTTGGGAGGAAGTCAATGTTTGATTTCTGACTTCAGATGGTTTTCTTTGTTCACTAAGACAAAATATTGAGACTCTTGAGACGCGTTAAAGTTAGCACAAGTCCCCACAATCTAAGTGTCCTTTCTGCTCTCCAGAACTTTGTGGAGCTGCTGTTTTAAGAGACTGACTTTGGACAAGGCATACACTAGACAGGTACATGTCTGGTAAACCCTGTGCCTCAGTTTCATGAAAGATGCTACCCTCTTAATTCTGGCATCAGTGAGGACATCACAGGGGCATTATTCTGCAATCAGTGCACTCCACCATAATGGTTGCAAGAATCAGTGAGTTTTTATGGGGATGTCCATGCAAAAATGTCTTTGGGCATTTATTTCCATGAATGCTGCTCTGATGTTTTGTAACCTGGCTATCTCAGTTTCTGAGAAGCTCATGGTCTTGGCTGCACTTATTGCCACAGCACAGGCAGAGAGGGGCTGAGACTGTGCCCAGACTTGTGATGAAGGCACAATACATTTATAAACACAGAATCGCAGAATAAGCCGAGTTGGAGGGAACCCACAAGGATCATTGAGTCAAATTCCTGGCTCTGCCAGGACCATACTCAAGAGTCAAACCATGTGCCCAAGAGCATTGTCCAAACACTTCTTGAGCTCTGTCAGGCTGGTGCTGTGACCACTTCCCTGGGGAGCCTGTTCCAGTGCCCAACCACCCTCTGGGTGTAGAACCTTTTTCTAATATCCAACCTAAACCTCTCCTGACACAACTTCAGGCCATTCCCTTGGGCTCTGTTACTGCTCACCACAGAGATGAGATCAGTGCCTGCCCCTCCTCTTTCCCTCGCAATAAGTTGTAACTGCAATGAGGTGTTCCCTCAGTCTCCTCTCCTCCAGGCTGAACAGACCAAGTGACCTCAGCTGCTCCTCATATGCCTTCCCCTCAAGGCCTTTCACCATCTTTGTTGCCCTCCCTTGGGCACTCTCTGATAGTTTTCTATCTGTCTTTTCTTGTGGCACCCAAAACTCCCCCAGCACTCGAGGTGAGGCTGCCCCAGCTCAGAGCAGAGCAGGACAATCCCCTCCCTTGCCCGGCTGGTGATGCTGTGCCTGATGCCCCCAGGACACCCTTGGTCTCCTGGCTGCCAGGCACAGACCCACAGGCAGCTTCCTGCATCCTGCTCAGCCCAAACTGGATCAGCCACAGGGCAGCTGCAGTGGCCAGGCTGCCCGTGTCCCTCAGCCCTGTGCTGCTGGGGCACTGACCAAGGTCTGCATGGTGGGGTAAGTGAGGGGAGCCCTGCTGTGCAAAGATACTGAAGAAACAAATGTGGAGAATTTTCCTGATGCTGGATGAGGCAATTGCATTGGAACACAAATTCTTCTTGCAGTTAAAATTTCCTATCTTCTTAATATCTTTGGGTTGTTTCCAACAGAAAATTTCTCCCAGTTCATTTATTCATTTTCAGAAAAGTTTCTACTACTTAGAGAAGATGTATAGAGCATTTCTTAATGTCCTAGGTTCTATTTAACTTTTTTTTCAGTTGTTCAATTGTTGTTTCCCCAGTAACATGTCTGGGGTTGGCTAATGTATGAAATGCAAAATGTGTGGCTCAGCAACAGGCTCTTTGCATTACCAGGGACTGTGTCTTTATGAGGTTTGAGTACTTAAAGTTTGCAAGGTTCATTTGGCAAAGGATTAATAGAAGTAATGTTCAGATCCTCCTCCTTATTTTATTCAGGTAACTCTGTAAAACAGAAACAAGTTGTGAGGGGGAAAGGGGAAATTTTCTCTTTAATTAAATTATGAACCAGTGTAAAGGTTGAAGTGGTGTGTTACTGTGGCATCTTTTACAGAATGACTAAAGGGTTCAAAACCTACTTTTTTGACACAAAGAGAGAATGTCACATGAATCATTCCTTGTCAGCATGACAGGAGCTGTACTAAACTAATCCATCATTTCTCCAATCTTGAGAATGTCATTTTTCATGGTCCCTCATTTGAGGAAATTAATTGGAAATTAATTAGAATTAATTGAAAATTGCTGTCATGTTTTACTGATCAGGAATGGAAGGACGAGGCAAAAACACCTTCTGCTTCTTCATCTGTTACCATCAATCCCAGCAATAAATAGAAATAAATCAGAAATTGGTTTGGTATTTTTTCAAGTTGGTTGAAATATAGAGTATTAATTACTTATGCATAGAGAATTACTCTGACTGTTGATCCAGCTGGTAATAGAAATGAAAGAGAGCATTGAATTGCTTGTGTAGAACAGAATTTGTCTTTCAGGATGAGTAGTTTCAGAATTGCAGTGTTGGACCATGGAAAACCACAAGATTGCACTACACTGTATCTCCTTTAATAATGCCATATAAAATTGGAGGATAAAACTTGATAAGAAATATTTTTTAATCTGAATTTTATATCAAGAACATGGTTCAGAACTTGCAAATTGAGTAGACAAAGTATGTGAACCAGAGATAAAGATACCAGATAAGATTAAAGATACCTGAGTCCATCATATGTCCCACTTCCAGCTCCTTTTCCCTCCCTTCAGCTGCCACTACTTCTTGAATAAATCAGCATGAGGACTGATCAAGGAATATCCTTGATTTTACATAGGATATTTGTTTTCAAAGAAAATATTTGCTAAGATTCCTGCAAATATAATCTTTCTGTATTGAAACGAAACTATCCCTAACTGGATGAGTAATCAAAGCTGCAAAGCGTTAATGTTTGGGTAGCTAATCAGAGCTTCAAACTGCCTCATTGCTTAGAGCTAGACACGCTTTCATGTTAAGCTGAATAATTAAAATGGAATATTTTCCTGTGCAAAATGAGATACTCAAGGCCTAATTTGCAAAATATTTTAGTATTAGCAGCTTGAATCCTCTGTGAAGCTAGAGGGGAAGAGCTAAAGAGCCCTGTAAGTATTGAGGCTTTGAATTAGGATTTGTTTTCTGCCAGTGGAAGTTCAGCTTTTCAAAGTAATCAAAGTTGGGGGAAGATATCACTTAAACAATGGCTGTCTCAGAGATTCCATCTGTTTCAGCTAGGAAAGATTAAAAATAAATGCACACAATTAGGTGCACCTGCTTCAGTCACAGTAAATATTAGAGTAGTGGAGAACTTGGTAATTTTTGTCACCAGCGCTGGTACTTGTGGGAGCGCTTTTCAGTTCACTTCAGACACAAATCTGGGGCAGCAGACAGGGTGAGTGTGTGTGGGGAAGGCGACCTCCAAAGCAGTTCAATGCATCACCCAAGACCTGTAGGAGAAAGCATGCAACATCCAGATATGAAGTGACAGAAAACAGATATGAGCAGCAAGGAAGGAGAAAAACCCAACAAACCATCAAAAGACATCTGGGTCAGGGCTTGAAAAGGCAGAAGTTTAATTAATTTCAAACCCAGATAATTAGCAAGATTTTTAGCCATGATAATTTGGAGTGTAATTTGTGATGTCTTCCTGTCGTCGCTGCTGAAAGTGAGCTTGAGCAAACCCACTCTCTCTCTAAAAAAGAAAAGACAATCCATCTCATTGAGCAAAGAGTACTTGGGTGCTGCAGCTCCTCTTCACTATGTTTAGCCAAGTACTAACTAAAGCAAAGGTACTCTTGTTTTCCAGTCCTAATCTCATCTGAAAATCCCCTTGCATTTCAGGTGTGCCAGCACAGATGAAAGGGGGACAGAATTCCACCTGCATGATGGTGCTTCTGCCCGTGGAAATGATTCCCCTCCCTGGGCTCAGAGTTACAGAGCACGTGCAGGTCCCTGTCCGGCTGCATTTGCTCCCAGTGTTGCCTGTGCCAACAACAAAGGGTGCTTGTCATGCAGGGAGGTCCAGCTCCTGGGCAAGACTGGGCCTAGGGATATCATATCCAGGGTTAAGTTTCTAAAATTTCCACAGACAGCCTGATTGCCAAGGCTGGCTATAGCTAATCTTCACCATCATCCTGTTTAAAACTGGCCTCCAGCCTCACGCTGTCCAGCAGTCTGGTGTCCTTGCCATCCTCAAGCACTTCCATGCTGTCTCTGCTATTCAGTCAGACTCCCGACTGGACACAGATTACACCTAGGTGTATTTAAGTGTTTAGTTAATGATATGCACACTCTTTGGACAAGTTGTTCCACACTTATTAAGAAGAGAGAAGTCAATCCTGTTTCATAGAAATTTCTTTGAGGGACTTCTGACATTGGTGTGAAAGAAAAGTAGCTCTGAATAAAGATGTCAGAGCTTTGCTTCAGCTGTGGTATTATTAGGGTTTCTTTCCTCCTCTCAGTATCTTATTCTGGTAAAATTTATAGAAAACACTTTGTAGAGCTCTTCATGTCACTGTTGAACTGGGTGGAAATCAATCAATGTAGAAAACCAAGCAAAAGCTAAACTTATTTTTCATTTAGTAAGAATGTATGTTTTTTGATTTAGTTGAGAGCACAATCAAGCTGAGAGAATTTTTTATACTTTGTGAAAAAATATATATCTTCCAAAAATTGAGTGAGTAACAATTCTAAATAGCACTTGAATGCCATGGCATATCAAAGGATCAAAGAATTCTCTCGCAGAGAATGAATGGCTGGTGAGCAACATGCTAGACATGGTCTTTGTGGTGTCACTGAGCATACCACAGAAAACATATCAATTCCCCTCTGCAAATAAAAAGCTGAAAAAAAAGACAGTGGATAAACCAGGCTGCCAAGATCCATCTTTTTTGATGTAGTGAAAACAAACTCCTGTCAACTAGAGTTTTTCCAAGTGTCACAGAAAGAAAGGTAATAGGTTTATTCCTACAGAGGTGATACTTCTAGGACATAAAAGATCTCTCTTTTGTGCTTCTTCTCAGGTTCAGACTGGTCTTTTTTTTCCCTTCTCCCCTCAAGTCTTTCTAGTAGCCTACTGCAGGTACAAACCTCCTCAGGAAGACAAAAAGCAATCTCTCATGGGCTGGTTTCCCACCCCTAAAGGCACATGAAACCCACAAAAATTATGTCTCAGTTTTGACTGCCTTCAATATTTTTTTCTGTTCTGGCAGCAGAAAAGGAAAATTCTCTCCTACCAGAGAATTATCCCTGGTGGTCTCTGAGCGAGGGTCTCAGAGGGCAGGACAGAGATGGGAGGAGCTTCCCTGGCCCCACAGCAAACAGCAGCCGGGACAGGTCAGAATCCATGCAGGGAGAACAACACGCTGCAAAGCAGAGCTTTCCAGAATAACTGCATTTTCAGATTTCAAATAAAACACTAAAAAACCCCAAAGGTTCAAAAAGTGCTGTTTAACTCCTCTCACAACAAAACTTTGCTGTGAGATTCCAGGGCTTTTTAGGAGAATACCACCGTCTCTTTTCAGCTACTTAACTGAGAAGCAATCATAAAGAGACACCTAAACCCCATCAGGAGAACCAGGTGGGATGAAAGTTCTCCTACTTCCACTCATAGCATGAATTTTAGCACACATTCATTTATGGTGGAGTTAGGTACTCTCCACAAGAGTAACTGCTTCACTAAGAAATGTTTAATAGTGTAAATAAAAAAAACCTTTCTAAATTGAATTTATTGAGAAAGCAGAAAACTTTATCTCTCTTGGCTTTTTTCAAACAGCTCTTCCTCTTTCTTTCATATACAGCTGCAGAGATGAACTCCAGAACTCACCTATTAACAGTGCTGACCTATAGCCAGTTCCTTAGTGCTCCTTTGGCCTCATCCTAGAAAAGCTAAATGTAAGTGTGAATCCTTTCCAGGAAGGAGAAACTCTAGCAAGTGCTAGAAATCTCTAGATTCCACTCTAGGATATGACCCTCTGTTAGGTGTGTCTGACCCAGCATATGCCAGGGAAAAGGCAACCCGTACATCCATTTCTCCAGCTGACTCACAAGAACTTACACACTGCTCATCTCAGTCAATGCCAGAGCAGACTGAAAAAATCAAGCTTTAGCGTTTTTATTTGGGATCACTTTTTAACCCTGCATCAATAGAATTTGAGCCCAAGGGAAAATCCAGCAAAATACAATTTATCATGAGAGCTGTGGCCAAACAGGTGCCGCCTGAGCCACCTCTGCCAGCAGAGAAAACCTGTCATAGTTTCACATGCCTGTGTTTAAAACCTTAAAATGAGAAGAAACAAACAAACTCTGCCAATCTCATGTTTATCAGCAAGCACCATAAATAAATGGCTCTACATAAATAGGAATCACTAAATGATCCAGTTTAGGCAGCCAATTGGAAAGCAGTGTGAAGATACAACTATTCCTCAATAAATGGTAGCGAAATCATTTCTAGTTGTATATAGAGATAGGTGTACAGAGTACTTTACAAATACATGGATCCCAAACAGCTGATGATGTCTGAACTTGCCAATATTTACTTTCTGGCATGCAAATGAAAGCCAGACAAAATCCCTAGCAGCAAAAAGAAGTGAGATCCATATGGAGAATATGAATTTAACCAAGTAAATGATGATTTGTGTCATATCTTTACAAGCAAGAGCTTTCTATGCATATTGAATCTTGACCTATGTTTGCACACTCTTAACCTGAAGATTTCTAATGTATTTTGAGTCTTTATTTTGTTGAGGAAATCACTGGGTTCAGAAGTTCCTGGGATTCAATGTCAACAAAGCAGCTCAAAAAATTAATCTGTCTAGTAATATCATGGGCAAACAAATCAAAGTTGAAGCAAGAAAGAACATGTTTCAGTATCTCTACTTCCACTCAAATTTTTATTGACTGGCCAAAGCACCTCGAATTTTGAGGGCATCACATTTTCTGTTTTTTTTCCCCAACTTACTGCAGTCCCTGTTGAATAATTTACAATACATGGTTGCCTTTCAGGTGAAGCCAGATACATTCTTCTCTTGATTACAGTGAAATTTGGAAGGTGGTATAGATCCATGCTATGATACTGAGCCTAGCTAGGAACACCTCAGCCTGCATGCATGTTACCAAGCAGCTGGAATGCTAAAAAATGTAATTTAAAAACAAACAAAGAGACGAACTGAACCAAACCAAACCAAACCAAACCAAACCAAACCAAACCAAGCAACCAACAACAAAAAACCCCAACAAAACAAAACAAACACACAAAAAATCCCAACAAACAACAAAACCCCAAAACCAGACAATCAAAAAACCAAAAAAAACCTGAACCCCCCCCCAAAAAATAAAAACCTACAAACCATCTACCACCCCCTCAAAAAAATAAACAAAAAACCAAACCAAACATAACAAGAAAAACAGGAGATAGCATCTGTACAGGATGGCCACAAAGTATGTCTTTGCAAACAAGACAGTTCAGAACTTGATGTAAAAGAATACAGGTAGAAAGGGAAGTCAGAATGGATGTGCACAGTTATTTCATCTAAAAATAAATTAATCCACTATCCTCTCCCCAAGAAAAACAAAAACATAAAAATGCCAGATATGTACATCTATGAAAAAATGCTTGTGGAGACAAGTTATTGACAATCACATCAGCAATGGGTTTCAGCAATGTGTTGAGCACATTCTTCGTGTTTACCACTTAGACTCAAGTCTATCCAGAACAAATTGGAGCTGGCAGAGATGCTCAGCAAGAGCATCAACTCTCTTGCACTTGCAAGAGCATCAACACTCCATCATTTAACAGCAATTCTGAATAATCCAGGGCATCACCGTTGACTAGAGATCAGCAAGTGTGACAGCCAGGGACAAAAAGGCTGGGAACAAGGATCCAGGGAACTACAGACCTGTCAGCCTGAGCTCAGTGCCAGAGAAAGTCATGGAGGAAATTATCTTGAGCAGCATCACATGGCACAACAGAACAACCAGCGGATCACTCTCAGCCAGTGTGGGTTTGTGAGAGGCAGGTCCTGCTTGGCTAACCTGAGCTCCTATGACAAGGTGACCTGCTTGGTGGATGAGGGAAAGACTGTGGATTTTGTCTGCCTGGACTTCAGAAAAGCCTTTGATGCCACTTCCAATAGCACTCCCTTAGAAAAGCTGGCTGCTCATGGCTTGGACTTCTTCAGGTTACTGGAGACATTGAATGCTGCTGGTTGTCAGTTAATTAATACCTGATTAAATCTCCTTATAAGTTTAGCAATACCACTCTCCAGTCTCACATGAATATGATGTGATTTTTAATATTCCTTCAGAGTAAATCTACACAAACATTATGATGCACTATTATGTTTACCATGCCTGTTCCTTTTCTTTCCTAGGAAAGCACAACATTAAGAAGTCCCACTCATGTGGGTTAGGGCATATAGGCCTTGCAAAACCTCAGCCTAAGTGCAAAGAAACTGCTACTGAGAATCTTTGCTGGGCTGTTTATGCTCTGCTGTGGAGAATTTACCTTTGTGCAGTTTCCACTGCATGTCTTTCCTGATAAATGTTTGCTCTTCTGACAAAGACACAGAGAAAAGGAAGGAATCTTGTATACAAATTTCCATTTTTTAAATGAAGATGGAAAGCCTTTATTTTGTGATTGGTGTCTCTAAAGGATTCCTTTAATTACTCTGTTTCAATAATTAAAGAAGTTAATATTGATGTTAATACAATATTTTTAGAGGCTAAGACAAAAAAACATGTAAACAACAGGAAACATAGTATGTACAGTAGCTACAGAACAGCAGAAGATATAAAAATAAACAAACATTTTAATCTTATATGTATTTCAGTCTTAACAGTAGTGCCAACCTTTTTTCTAAGTCCTTTTTAAAGGTATCTTCTCTGAATTTTTAAGCTGGATGCTGGCCGAGTGTTTTGTCTTTCAAATGTTTGTTTATTCATTCAGCTGGTTTCTTAAAGCACCAGCATGAGAACATCTGAACCCCAGCAGGCTCATATATATCAAAGCTTAGAGTTATTCATTTCCCTAAGCCATTTGTAACCCACAGCCATATGGCTCTCTTCTCTCCTCTCCTCATCTTCTGTGCACATTTGCATGCATATAAACACATATGATACTCAATTTATTTAAAATGCATCCTTGTATTCCTCTGAATAATTTTCTCAGTTGGCAGTAATCATATACCCTGTTGCCACTCAATTTTAATGGGAAAAATTTAAAACAGTTTTAAAGACAATGTACCTTCCTTGGCTTGGCTTTTGAAAATTGCCCTGAATCTGGGCTCTGTGCTGTCATCACAGGAATTGTAACCCACACCACAGCTAAAGGCACAAAAGTTTCCACCATTAAAATAGAGGAGGAAGTGAAAGCTGGCTAAAAAGGGACATTAAAGCAACACAGCTTAGCCATGGCTCAAAAAACTGCACTGTCTCTCACAGAAACCCTTTTGGACCAGACCTGCTCATACCTATCATACTACCTTTAAACTCAACTTCTTACAACTCTTCAAACCCATTCCCAACATCTTTTAGCCTTCACTCCCCTGCCCCTGGAAACATGTTTAGAGTTTACCTGTGCACATAGATGAGGAAATCCTCTAGCAATCCCCCAGGGCGCAATTCAGCAGTTTCCTCTGGGCTGGTCAAGCACACTCCCATTGCCTGGGTGTGCCTGGGATGCACAGACACATTGCCTGAAGCCCAGGAGGGCTCAGTTTTGCCATTGTCCTGGATTTGGCTGGAATAGAGTTAATTTTCTTCCTAGTTGTTTGTGCTGTGGTTTGGATTTAGGATGAGAATAATTTTAATAACACACTGATTTAGTTGCTGATGAGCAGTGCTGACACTAAGGCAAGAACTTTTCAGCTTCTCACCCTACCCTGACCTTAAGGAGGCTGGGGGTGCACAGAAAGCTGGACAACTGGGACAGCTGACGCCAAATGGCCAAAAGAATATTTTATATTATATGGTGTCCTGCTCAGCATATAAATCAGGGGGAAATCTGGCAGTAGACCACTGCTCAGGAACTGGTTGGACAGTGAGTCGTGAGCAATTGCATTTTGCATCACTTGTTCTGTACAACAACAACAACAACAAAACAACATATTGTTGTTGGTGGTGGTGTTATTATTACTGTCTTCAGTTTCTGTATTGTTAACCCATTTTAATCTTAACCCACAAATTTTACTTCTTTTCCCCTAATTCTCTCCCCCATTCCACTGGCAGTGGGGAGTGAGGGAGTGGCTGTGTGGTGTTCAGCTCCCTGCTGGGTTAAACCGACAGCTACAACCACCAAAGGCAAACCCTGGCTGTGGTGTGTGGCTGTAACTCCCAGCACATGACAGTTTCCTCCAACTGAATGGAAGAAACACCAAGAGCTGGGCACAGCCTGGCAGGTGACAAGGAAAGCTGGAGCCGTGCCATTTGGTACCAGCAGCACAGCTGGCTACAAAGCCGGCAGCCCACAGCTGAAGGGCTCAGGGCTGCAGACAGCACAGCACTGGCTGCCTGTCTGCTCGTGACAAAGCACAAGGAAACATGCACCCAAAAGCAGTTGATTAAGGGAAATGAGAGGTGGATAGATTGAGCTTTGGCCTGCCTACTTCATGATATGTTTTATATCTCACATCCAACCCCATACATGTCAGAGGAATGTGCTGTGGGTATGGATACAGCTGGACATCACTGGTACAAACACGTTATTGTTTTAATTCACACATTCAGAATCTCTGCAGAGCTGTAAAGCAGGAGGGGTTGGGCTCTGCAGGATGCTTCTTCCAAGCCTATAATCTTGCTTTGGAACAACGAGGGCTGCTAAACTCAGGAAGTATCCAGAAGTGGAGGGATTTAAGCATCTGCACTCCCTTTGCATTGGTAGATTGCTTTTGACAGGATGCTTTTAAAGCACCATGAAGTTCTCCCTAGTCATCTCTGGCCCTGTGGACTTTGACTCCTGCCAGTACTTAAGAGGCAAAGCTCCACATTCTTAGTCATTATCACTGAAGATTGCGAGGTGAACTATTTCTTACAGGTTTCAAGAAATTTAGTTCATATAATGAAGGCAGAATAACCAACTGAAAACTAAATGAGAAGTGTTAATTATCTCCAGTTCTGAATTAATTTTCTCATATGTTTGCTTACAAATCTCTGAATAATTCCACCAGAAAATGTGAGTTGTGGAAATTAATTAACTGTAAACATTAATCAACTTGTAGTCAAAACCATATAACTGATTTGTCATGGTATAAATCACATTAGATTTAGAAATATATATTCAAGAATCTACTGTGTGCTCTTTCCTTCCACAGCAGATACTGCAGTCATTCAGCAACTTAACTTATTTCTGCTATCACAGAAAACAGACAATGGAAAATAATTCGAGAAGGCAGGTAACTGAGTAAGAGCATCACTCTGTGTAGATACATCAGATGGGTTCACACAGCGAAATGTGCTCACAGCTCCTTGTTTGGGCACCTGAACCTCCCAGTATGTTGAATTATATGGACCTCAGAGAGTGCAGCCATGCAAACAGACACAGTGAACCTATTAAAATAACCTGACTTCACTTTTCTCTACTTCCTAAGGGAACAGCTGCCAGTCTAACCCCATTGCACACCAATTTGTCCCTGAAACTCAACTGAATCAGTGACAGAAACCCTGCTGTCACCATGGCATTGAAGACATGAGGCTTAAACTTTGAGGATATTGCATCTTTCTTTATAGCAGAGGAAAACATTTCTAAGAGCAGAAAGAAAAACGTTATTGGTGTACTTCCACCCAAGAAAATGGGGGAAAAAACAGCAGTCTGAGTTTTAGGTATTTGGGGTGGTTTCTTGTATGTTTCTTTGTCTTTGGTGGTTTTTTTTTGGCTTTTTTTGTTTGATTGGGGGTTTTTTGTCTTCTTTTTGTTAATTTGTTTTATTTAAAAAGGCAGATTTTATCAGATGTCAAATTGGATGCAAACAGGCTCAAAACTGTGCTAACAGCAGCCAATTCGTATAGCTTATCACTATTAACTATATATTATGTAACTATAATTATAGAGTTATATATTATGCTATTTCTACAGCTAATACAACTATTAACTATATATTAGAGGACTATTAACTGAATTTTTCAGACAGCAGCAACCACCTGGAGCTACACCAGGTAAGAAAGGACAAAAAGAGTGACTCCGATCACACCAGCCTACAGGTAGTTTGACTGAAGACTTACCCTTGCCACATGCAAAGAAAATGACAACAGGTCTTGGTAACAAGTTCTCTTTCTGACTGATCCAGCTGCTTTGAATAGAGTATTGCATACATCCCTAGATTTTAAAAGGGAACCTGTGTATGTTTTATCTTGCCTAAGCAAGCTTATTCTCCTGTGAAGACAGGCAGAGAGTGTCCAGCCCAGAGAAGAGATGGCTCCAGGGAGACCTTAGAACACCTTCCAGTACCTAAAGGAAGCCTATGAGAGAGCTGGAGAGGCACTTGGGACAAGGATATGCAGTGACTAGGACAAGCGTAAGGACATTAAACTGAAAGAGACAGGTTTAGATTAGATATTAGAAAGAAATTATTTACTGTGAGGATAGTGAGGCACTGGAACAGATTGCCCAGAGAAGCTGTGGATGTTCCATCCCTGGAATTGTTCAAGGCAGGTTGGATAGAGCTCTGAGCAACCTGGTCTAGTGAAAGGTGCCCCTGCTTATGGCAGGAGTGTTGTAACTAGGTGATCCTCAAGGCCATTACTAACCCAAACCATTCTAGGATTCTATATGATTCTGCACAGATTCCCTATTTTTACTCTTTTTAGAATCTGAAATTGCAACTCATGAAAATATCTTTAAAGCATCCATTTTTATTTCTGCTCAGATGGTCACCAACCCTTGATCAAATCAAAAGCCTGAGTCCCTGGTCTCTTTGACTGGGTGCGTCCACCTTGTACCTCACACATATTTTAGATACCGCATATGCAGGCATAATTCAGTTATTTAGAAAATTCTCACAAATTGCTCAACCTTAAATTACCATAAATTACTCTACATTTATTACAGGGGACACATGCAACAGAAGGAATGAGTAATTCACAGAGAAATATCATTAAAGGTCAATCAGCTGCAATTTCAACACTGAAAGTGACTGAATTAGTATTCAGTGTGCCTTATTTCTTTTCCCTCTAAACATCACTTATTTTGATAAAAAGAAATGCTTATCACATCTGCATCAATTCTGCCAACTTGAGGCATCTACTCAATACTTGGCCTCTGAGCTGCTTAAGTTTGGGTAAAATGAAATACTGAAACATACCATATTTAATCCTCAGCAGAGGAAACCACCACAGGATTCATGACTGATGTTTTCACATAAAGCAGTTATCATGACATTACAACACATGTATGGCAGACTCATGAACATGTTAATAAAGAATCCAAACGTTGCTGTCAGTAAAGTTAGAAGATTCTCCTCTCCAGCAGCTGCTTCACCCTGCCCAGTACCTCAAGGCAGTATGAATTCATATGGGTGTGTGCATTTACAGATGAAAATACAAATGTACACACATAAATCCTGCACATTCAGAGTGCAACTAATACATTAAGAAATATATTATTGAAATACACTACTAGAAAGTGTATATTTATCAAAGCACAATGAAAGTCATGTTCTAAAATGATTAATTTTTTAAAATTTACTTTCCTGTGTTTTTTCTTGAGAATTCCTTGCAACTGGTATTAGATTGCAAAAATGCACTGGAATGGTTTATAAAGGATATTTTGCATAGAGCATTAGATTGGTAAAGACTATGAAAAATATTTTCCAGGTTTGCATCTGAACTGTTAATTAGATCTATTTTAATTGATATCCAGCTACCACTTCATGGCAAAGATCTTTGTGTAAAGAAAGTTTTTCAGAAGGACCTTAAACCTTTTATAAAGGAAAAACTATTACTCCAACAAACACTTCTCCAAGAAAAAGGGACTATACCTTGAGTTTGAAATGCTTGCAATAGCCTTGATGAAAAGGCTTGCTTGATACATCGCTCTTCTAAGTTGAAGATGTCAAGTTATCTTTAGACCTTGCTGACTTTTATCCATAGCACAAATAAACATGTATTGCATAGGGAGGAGGGGAAACAAATCCCACCAGATTTCAAGAAAGAAAGAAATATGTTACAAATGGCCCATAGGACTGACGGCACAAAATTTTAATTCAAAATTTTTATTATATGGCTAATATGTGATTGATTGCAGGCTTCAAGTTCATTTAATCTGCATAATGAGAATAGAAAACATAAATTGACAGAAGGCAAGGAAATGAAGAAGTTCTAGCAACTCATTAATGAAAGAAAGCACAAAAAACTGAAATAAAATATAAGCTTTAACCTTACTTGTTGCTCTTATAGGATCTGTTGTTTCATTAATGAAAAGCCACTATTTCACAAAGGACAGACATACAGACCAAATCTTTCCTATCTTCCTTCACTTTTCTGCAAAAAAGCACCCATGGGGGTAGGGGGAGAGGAAGGAAGGACAGATCTCTCTCTTGCATCTAGAAGGGTTTGTCCGGATCATCTGAATTTTGTACATAAAAAAAGACAGGATCAGAGGCACAATGTGCACTTTAACACAAGAATACACCTGAATATTTTTCAGCCTTCTCCAGTAACTACCTCTGTAAATTTGTGTGTTGGCAGAAATGGAACATTAGCAAGGTTGTACAAGGGATTTCACAGAGATAAACAAGGAGTACAATAGTGCATATCTTGGCAATAGCCCTGGCCCTGCAGTGCAGACACCTGCTAGAACTTTGCCCTAGCAGAAAACTTCTTAACAGAAGTTTTATTTTAAGGAATTTCTTATTTCTATTTTTCTATTTTATTTCAGAAGCATAGGAAGACTACACATTTGAAATGAATAAAAATCCTTTAAAATCATTTTAAAATTTTAAAATTTCTTCTATTTATTACAGCTTGTGGAAGAATACATCATGCATTCCAAACATGCAGTCAAGGAAAGCACTGAAAAAGAATACTGAAATCAAATAATGCAGTAAGAGCCAAGTAAGCCTGTAATAGTCAAATATTTTCTCAGAAATTCTGTAAACAGATTGTGATTGGGACTTCTCAGGAAGAAAAAGTAAGGTTTGAAGAAACAAAATCCTAGAAAAATTGAAGCATGGTTGTCAGAAAACCATCTCCTTAAAATATCCACATTTTATACTTTGTATAAGCCTATTTATGATATGCTGAACAAATGAGCCTTAGTTGTAATTGAACACAGAAAAGGAAATGCTGATAGGCAGTGTCTCTTGGTGGCTTGTAGCCATTTAATTATTATAGAATGCTTGGAAAGAGACCTTAAAGATCATCTATTTCCAACCCCACTGCCATGGGCAGGGACACCTCACACTAGACCAAGTTGCTCGAAGTCCCATCCAGTCTGGTGCTGAACTTTGAAGGATAGGGCATTCACAACTTCTCTGGGCTACTTTGTCTAGTGTCTCATCACTCCCACCATAACGAATTTCCTCCAGTATCTCATCTAAACCTACTAAATTTCAGTTCAAAGCCATTATCCCTTGTCCTACTATGCCCTTGTCCAAAACCCCTCTCCAACACTCTTGCAGGCCTCTTTTATGTACTAGGATGCTGCTCTAAGATCTCCCAGAGACTTCTCTTTCCCAGGCTGAACAACCACAACTCTCTCAGCCTGTTGTCCTAGACAAGATTCTCCAGCCCTCTGATGACCTTTGTGTCCCTCCTCTGGACTTGCTCCAATCTGTTAATGTCTCTGTTATGTTGGGATCCTCAGAGCTGGATGCATTTCTCCAGGTGGGGGTCTCACCAGAGTAGAGCAGAGGGGCAGAATCACCTCTCTGGACATATAGGCCATGCTTCACAGGATGCAGCCCAGGACATGTTTGGGTTTCTGGGCTGCAAGTGCACATTGCTGGGCCATGTCCAACCTCTGATCTACCAGTCCCCCCAAGTCCTTTTCTCCAGGGCTGCTCTCCATCTATTCTCAGCCCAGCCTGCCTTTTTGCTTGGGATTGCCCTGCCTCAGGTGCTTAGCAGCTTGCTATGCAATAGCACTCCATGTTCCTCAAGGCAAAAAATAATTTAAATTCTAAAATATCCTTGACTTTCATAGAAGCAAAATAAGAGAGAGACTATTTGACACATTGTCCCTGGGAAACATGATTACAAACACATGAGCAACACGGAAAAGGGATGAACATTTTCCCTGTGTTCAGTTATTTCCAGATGCAAACAAGAACTCCCTTGAAACAGACACACATTTGGAATATGAGTTCTAGTCATGGCATATTGTAATACCTCTGAAGAGGTAACCATTTTACTTGACTTTGTTTCCTCTGTTGCAGGAGAGAGCAGAGCCTGTTTCCAGACATGTAACTCACAGCAAGAATTTGACAAAGAACAGCTGAAATTCTCATCTATATTGAAACTGGCTGCAGTAGACCAGAAGTGACAAAGGCATGTTGACTATGATTCCTTTACTCTTTCATTCCTCCATTTCCCAAATATCATATTCTTAACTCTCAGTCCCCAAATATTAAACCTCAGGTTACTAAGTAATATTCATATACACCTAAAAGCACTTAATTTATGCTACAAAGTAATAAGCTACATATTTTTTTTCTACAGGACGTCTGCAGGAATTCTACCACCTTGATTGACATTATTGGACAACAAATAAAACTTAGATGCAAAACAGTAAAAATGGTAATACATTCACTGAGCTTTTCCAAAAAGCATTTTCAAGACAGTTTTAAAAGGACAGAATTAAAAGAGGTTTACAAATCCAGTCTGTTTTAACTTACACAGCTAAAAGTAAAGAAAAGCTTTTCAATATTGGATGTACAATATAATCTTGCTGTGAGGAGAATGAAAATCATGTTCCTTGAAAAGCTTCTGCATTTGGATGTTTTTTGCAAGCCACAGCTGCTTGCCTCCCTCTTGTTATTTAATCAGTTCACCGATACAAATCTGGAGAGTTTACAAGAGAGTCAAAACAATCACAACTAAAGAAATACTTACTCTTCTCTCAATAGATTCTTACAGAGTTCTGAAATAATAATGGTAGGGAGATGCAAACTAAAAGACTGCCTGTATTTGTGTCTCTCAGTACTTTGGTACCACAGATGACAGCAGCTTTCCTGTCAGTACACAACATATTAGGCATCCTTTGCTATGGATTTGTAAGCCAACTATGAAAAAAAGCCCAACCCAGGGTGGACTGACTGTCACAACTGACTCTTTAGTTTCAATGTATTGACAATGACAATTTAAAATAAGAAACAAAAATCTTCACATACAACTATGCAACTCAATTAACCATACCAGTCTGCTAAACCAAAGCATCCTCATTGGCCTGAGTGCTCTTACATTGCAAATATACCAAGTTTTGACTTACGCATCACAGACAGAACAGTTAAGTAACAATGCAGCATTTACAGTGGCATCTGAGGCAGAAGCAGCACCTCTGAGTGTCCCATCCCAGGTTACAATGCCAGTGCTTTTTCTGTCAGCCATTTTCTATTTTCTCATTGTAAATGAGTTACTTGAAATGAAGTATAAAGTCAAGTGAAAATGGCACAACTGAGAGTATGACAAGACCTTAACTAACAGCACTCAATGCATCACTGCCAGCTATGTATTGACGCCTTACTTTGCTTCTGGAAGACGCTACTAAAACGTATTCTAGAAATGTGAACAGACTTTCCTGCAAGTATAAACAAGTCCCAAACCAATAATTTAAAATGTGCACATGCACTAAACTTGCTTCATTTTATTACCTGTATAAGAAACATAATACCCCATTCATTTCTCTCACAATTCACCCAAAACTACTGAATGTCAAAATATCAAATCAAATATCAAAAGTTTTTTGGTCAACCATATTTGAACTGGAGATTTTTTTCTTTATAATACATTCTACTTTGCATATCATATGCTTTTAACTCTTTATCTGACTACTTTTTTCATAGGTAGACAGTGGCATTTAAAACAGCAGTCAATTCTCAAAACTCAGAAGTACAGCAAATAAAGTCACTTGGAAAAAGCAATGCATAAATCTATTCACCTATAGCAGCATCTGACAATTACTTTGACAAAGATGTTAATGCAGAAGACATTTTCCCATAGCTCTGAAAAAGCTTACTTCCATGGCAGCAAAGTCAAAAAGCTCACTTTCTTACAGAAAAATTCTAATGAAGAAATTTGATTCCCCTGTAAAACATCCCCTTTTTTATTTTCAGCAAATTGTACTGACCTTGTCAGATCGTCAACCTATTCACTTCTATAATAAATTGTTAACACTAACTACAGCAGAGCACACTGAATAATTAATTTCCAGAGTTCACCTTTATTAAAAACAAGGTTTTTGTTGTGAGAACAAATAATCTCTCACTCGTAGCTTGAAAGCCTAAGATAGGATCATTGGCTTCCAGGGTTGCTACCAGCTGCTTAGCAACCTGTCCTACTTGTCTTCCTTCCTTCCTGTTGTAGAGAACCGTGGCCAGAGGAGTTGGCTGGCGATAGATGAAAACTCTTCGCAAGCACTCGCAAAGAGCAGCGTAGGAGTAATCTGGAGCACAAGCCATGAACTTCTTGTCTTGCTTTGATGCTTGGACATAACCTGTATAGCCCAAAACCAAGTAGAAGGGATAAGTAATACATCAGTTTCAACAGAACTTTAACCGGCTGATAAAAACCCAAGCTTAACTTAAAAAATAATATGCAATTTGTAACAAAAACAAACAAACAAACAAACAAACAAAAACCCCCAAACCTGAAAACAAACAACAAGAACAACCAACCAACAAAACCTAACATCAACAAAAAAAACCCCAAACCACCAAACTACTCTTATTACATAAGCCAGTACTTACTGAAGGGATGCATTAACCAGTTTAATACCAATATACAATTCCCATGTACCTCATGTTAACAGGTGTTTTGGATACATATGTACAGCAAGATACTCTTCCCACATCTGCCTCCTCTCTGCCTCACAAGGTCTTTCATTTTCTCAGCAGAATCATAACGCCACAGACATGGTCCATATGGGCAATCTTGGCCCAATATTAGTGGTCCAAGTAGAATAAATCTCTTATCTCTCCTCATCTCCCAGTGTGTAATTACATTTAAAAATTAGGATTTCTGAGCCTATCTAATCTTGAACAGACACTTAAAACTTGTCTTCAGTTTAGAACTCAATAAAAAAAAAGTTACTTTTTAACACAGTGTAATTTCTGTTAATATTCACTCAGAAGGAAAAAAATCCTCCCTTTTTCACGTTCATTACAGGACTCTAGTATCAAATTGACTCAATTCTGACTGATTTCCTTTCACACTTCTTTAAAGAGAACTGAGATGCAATTCTGCAAAGTGATCTACCATCTTTCCGCAAGTATTTCTTTCCCTGTTAGGGAAGTTATTTGCTTCACTTCCATTGAAAAATGCAAGCCAATGGTTATCACATGGGTCAACAAGACAGGAAAAATCTAAAGGTCACTTATTAAAACACCTTACCATAAGATTATACAGACCTAGACACACGGTCAATTAACTGCAGCTATTGCCCTGACGATTTCTGTGTGAGTGTTAAGGTAGTGATTATGGTTTTCAGTCTCTAACTCAAGGTCACTTATCCAAGGAACTCTCCTTTTCACTATGCAGTTCTGTGCTTACATCCTACACATGGCCTGAAAAGGCTTGCCTTCCTCCCAGGGCATAAACATCTCATTTCTATGTTCTCTTATTTCTAAAATTAAGCTACTGTTGCTGTTGACCTCATGTTAGAGATAGAAATGAGATGAGACACTTCTTTCTTTGTGCCTAATAGCCGAATTTTTATTGCACACAGCTCATTTTTACATGGTATCAGAGGGCACTGTGTTTGCCTCTAACTGGTTAACAATCCACTGAAACTCAGTTCACTGGTCAGTAAATGGCCAGTGTATGTCTCCACTAAACCTCCCTCTTTCTAGACAGTTTACATATTTCCTTCATGCATTCTCATGGGATAGACTTCTTGTTTTCACAGGTGCAATCTCTTTTCTTACAAAAATAAATTGTTATGCAAACTGATTCTCATTCTTATGATTCTTTTCTCATGGACATTCAACAGGCTAGCTTAGCCAGAACAGCAAGGCCTAAGCCACGTCTTACAAGGCCTCTTTTCTATAAGGTTTTCCCTATGTGCAACAAGCTACCAATGCTGCTACCAACAGAATTATAGTAACTTTCAATTCAGATTTAAGTAAGTGAAATATCAACATAAACCATACCAGCAGTATTCACACAGAAAAGTCTCAGAGGTTGTGACACAGAAATTAATTTCTTACCTAAAGCATTAAAAGTTGCAATGTGTTCCCACATATTCTCTGGTTGGTCAGAGTGAGGCTGCCAGAGAAGAGCATCAACATCATGCCTCAGGCAGAAGCATGGCATTTCTTTGGGATTCACAACAACTGAGAAAAGATACTGGTTGCTTCCAAGATTAATCTGAAAACAAGACAAATACAAAATATTGATTCAAAGCACAAGTAGCAGATTCTGTTACACATACTGCCAAAGTTGGATGATCAACAGTTTTATGTTTGTTACTTGACAAAATGTTTGAATATATTATGCTGCATCCCACTGATCAACAGCTCAATACACCACAGGTGCCTCACACATTTCAAGGAGATGCAATTAAGTTTTTTGGAGTATTATTCAGAGAAACATTATGTCCACGACACAAGCAAATGAGAATGTGTTTTGTGCAGAAATGGTCCTCTAGGATAGATCCTAACCTACAACTTCTCATGTTAGGAAAAGATTCTCTCTAAGTAATCACATCTGGTTTTCTGCAGGGCTAACAGGCGAGGAAACACTGTCCCTCCCAGGTAAAAGCTGGCAAGCACTGAAACAAGGATTAGTCAGAATACTAAAATGATGAAATATCAACATTTTTAATTTACTTGCAATCAAGTAATTACTACATTTCAGGTTAGCACACTCTTCAATAAAAATGTTTTTAGGAGTTGTCGGTAAAAAGCTGTACCAGCCCCATTTCTGAAGGAAAAGGTCCCACAATTTTAAACCCAAACAGCTTGAAAGAAGAACTAAATGAAAGTGAAAATATAGTCCTGTATGCTGAAGAATATACTGAAATATTTATATTTCTACATACTCTAACAAGGACCAAAACTGCAAGTTCCCATAGAAGAGGCTGAAATTAGTATTTCCTACCCACAGCAACTGTCCTTTGACCATAATGCTTTAAACACATTAACCTCTGAATTACTTTTATGCCACCTGTTTTAAGAACTCTTTGCAAGCACCCTGGAGTTCAAACTTGCTCCACTATGTCTTGCTGCCTGCTAGAAAGCAGCCTTTTGTGATGCACAAAAGCACCCCTTTTGTGATGAGCTCATGTTCCTCCTGGTATGTAAAATGTCTCTGGGGCATTTCTTACCCTTCAGTGTGAGACGCAGTAGTTTAGGCTGAGTTAGTTAGAACTTTATCCAGTCTGGTCTTGAAAATATCAAGGACAGAGGCTGCACAACTTACTAGGCAACCCAAACCATGCTAAAACCATGATGTAGTTTTTGCTTTCATTCAGTTTCAAAAAAAAACCCAAAAACCAAAAACCCCACAACAACGAGTTAATCTGTAATGTTTTCATATGATTTTGCTGTTTCCAACACTAGGCAACAGCCCAGATCAAATCCTAGCTTACTGTTAGTCAGGGCTGCTTACAACCCAGATCAAGCTCGTTAATGAAGCATTTTGCCCCCAGTCTGTTATTTTTAGTGGGATTGACAAAGAAGTATTATAAAGTGATCTATGCTCCAGCTTCTTAGTAAAAAAGGTCAGGTTTCTACCAGGCTGTCTGAAAATTACTGAGGGAAATGCAAACTAAGTAATCTAAAGAATTTTATGCCACTGAAAAGAACCCTTCCCTTATAATTCCTTTGATATAACTTTGTTTTTTCAAATGGCTCACTTGTGAAAGTATATGTATTTTTTTAATGAGAACAAAAGGAGCTTTGTTTTTATCTTAAAATGACATTGAAGGACACATATGGATTGACATTTTCTGTTGCTACTGTGATTTGATATTATGGGAGAAATTTATGCGATTTCAAGAGTCTACAAATTTTTGTACTGATAATAGAGGTCAATTTCCAAACAAAAAATGTTTTAAAGTATTTCTATAATAATTTGCAATACTTACTATATGAGTGATTTTCAAGCTATCACCATCAAATCTGCACAAGCTTGCGCCATCTTCAAGAAAAGCATCACATTCTTCTAACTCTTGAGCATTACAAGGTGGCTTCTCCTTATCAGGGTTTGGATTCTGAAAAAAAGAATGAACTACACTGAAAATCAAAACAATTGAAAAAAAAATTAATCCTTTTTACAATTAAAAAAACAACCTAAAGAATAATTGAACATGAAGAATTATTTGCATATCCATACATACTGAAAGATTAAGCTATTATGTAATTACTCAAAATTAGTAAAATTATTTCTGCTGTGGAGGACAGCAGAAGTGGTAGGTACAATAAAATCAATTTCAGTTTGAGGAATACATAAGCCACTAAAACCTGGACGATAAATTCCAAATTCTTCCAAATAATTCTCTAAGTAGCAAAAGCATACAATCTTGAAAACATACGCACATTTAGTAATTGCACATCAGTGTAGGCTTGTTTCATCTTGCCATCACTAATGCAATTAAAAATAGATTAATTAATTGTATAAGCAGCTCTAAATACATGACACATTTTAGTTTTGCTATTAATTTTAATTTATTAAAATCTATTTTAAATTAATGAAAACTTACGATTAAAAAGTCATCACTTTAAGCTCAGTAGGAAGTGAAGTACACCATAAAAGAAATTTAAATTCCAAAAAAAAACCAAGGTCAAAAGATATACTACAATCTCTTGCTCACAAATACTGAGGTAGAGAGAAGTCAATCAGAAGTACTACATAGAATTTGTTTTAATAACACTTTTCAGCCTTACTAAAAAGGAAGTAATAATCCAAACCTAATACATCAAAAGTCACAGGGAGGAACAATTCACAAGTTTCAGATGAGATGCCATTTTCTAATTAAACAGTATCAAGCGCATATCAGCTAAAAATTACATTTTACTTTAAGTAGCCTTCCCGTATAACAAAAATGCCAGAAAGTTCATGAGCCATGTTTATAGTTTCCTAGATTTTCCTTTTAAACATGTCATTTACACTCTGTAGGTCAAGTACAGTATCCTT
The DNA here is from genome assembly GCF_901933205.1 of Camarhynchus parvulus. NCBI lineage: Eukaryota > Metazoa > Chordata > Aves > Passeriformes > Thraupidae > Camarhynchus > Camarhynchus parvulus. Next base: position 134,214,036 of record NC_044572.1, read on the forward strand.
AGCAAGACAGTAAAAAAGTTTTGCTAACCTATTGATAAACAAGAAACAGACACCTTTCAAAATATTTTAATTGATTGCTCTTAAACAAACTGGCACACCCTAAATGGTGGGAACAAAGTTCATTTTCAGTGTTAAATCAGTCTTGTGTTTGGTGCACAGACACCATCATAGAGGTTAAATTCAGTCCCCCTCGAAGATGGTTTTACTGTTCAAAGTACATTCACAACTCCAGTGCCAGTAGTTTGTTACAGTTTCAATTAAAAATGAATAAATAGTAAAAGAACTGATGACCTGAGTCAACACAGTGCAATCAGGGTAGCAAGAAAAGACAGCATGCAAAAGCACAAGAATTTTAAGTGTTTGATTCTTGACTCTTTACCATTACTTCAGAGGTAAGATGCATCAAGCTTTCAGCTATTTCAGAACATTGGGAGGGGTCCATAATGAATTCTCCTCTTGTATCACCAACAATTAGCTCTGTCCACCGACATCCCTCATTTTTCTTAATCAGAGAGATTTCCAAACTAAAATGCAAAGAGAAGACAAAGAGTACGATGTGAAAACACTACATCCATTTGTCAGATTATTCAAAAAGCTCTAAATGTACATAAGAGCACTTCTCTTCAAACTGAATGAATAAGGAAAATCACATAACAGAAACCATTAGCATTCAAATGATAAAATAAACTATTCTAACAAAAAATATTCTTAAGAAAAACAGACCAAGGATGTGACTTCTAATACACAAACCTCAGGGTTTTCAATGTAAGTGTAATTTATCCTGAAGCAGTCTCATTAAAATGTTAAAATATGGCAGGAAATCACTTGTACAGCAATCTATTCAAGGACTGTCAGAATTTTACTACAGAGGTTTATTTGAAACATAAGCAGTAGTTCTTAGAGCTACTTAAGTGTGCCCTACCTCTAAATAACATCTGGGACAAAAAGATTTGTATTTTATAGACCTCAGGAATAATACCTCAACTAATTATCTATACTGTCTTTCTAAAATAATACCTCAGAAGAGATAAGATGTCCATAACAAGTAAAAAAACCCAACAACCACAAAGAGAACCCAGTATAATCACTAAACTATTGGGAATAACTAATTAAGTAAATGAAAAATAAGACACAGCCTGATGCACCAACATGGTAATTCCATTTAAATACTGTGTTGGACAAACACATAGATATAATGGTAAAACTGAAGTCAATTTTATCATACTCACTTTTTAGATACACTTACAGGTTCTTCAGCAATGACAGCTGTAGTGCTCCTGACAGAAAACCCTCTAAGTTACTAATTACTGCACCATAGCAGCAACTATGTAGTGAAATCTGAAGCAATTACACTGGTACTAGGAACAGCATACTTTTACAGAAGACATTTGGAGCAAGTTTTTGACTTTTAATCAACAGATTTATGTAAGTGTTGCAGTACAAACATTAAGAACTGAGTGCTACTTATTACACTGAAGTATGGATTAACCTTTCTCATTAAAGTAAAAGCCTGATATAAAATAACACTCACTGGAATGAGTAATAAAAAAATCAAGTTATTCAGCTTATATAAAAATCAAGTTATTCAGAGTTATTTTTCAGCAGGATACCTAAAAACCAACAACCCCACATATTTTAATCACAGTCAAATTTTAATATACAGTATATATAAAAATATTAGTCCCTCTAATCTTTTTTTTTTTGAGAATTACTGAGCTTTACAGTTAACCTTTTGGAAACTGCAAAAAGCCAATCTTAATCACAACTTGAAGGTAGCTTTTGTTTTAGATAAACAGCTATGAGCTGTTGAGTGGATCACCTGGTGGTATACATGTTTCTTCTTGAGTTCATTAAAGAGTGTGAATATCTCTGAGATAACCAGACCAGCGTGGGTAAGTGAATACATGGCTCATTTCAGGCAGAGTATGAAAACCAGACAATGCACAAAGAAAAACATGACTATGTTTTAGGGAGCTCTGAATTCATTTTTTGCACCCTCTCCATTCTTTCATATTTTTATTTCAGAATGAGAAAAGCACCTAAAAGTTACTTTTCAAATAAAAGCAGGAGCATTTCTATTTGAGGTCTACAGCATGTTAAGTTCATGCAGATTCATTTTCTATAATGCACATAATATATAATTTTTAGGAAAATATATTAAGGAATTTATAAGTAATGCCTAAAGAATTTTAGTTGTATTATTACTAAAATGCTCTCCTGTGGAAAGTAGAAGAGAAACTAACACATACAACAAGGTACATTCAGACTAATCAATCCTGAAACACAGTGAAAAAAATAATTGTTGAACCAATTAAGTTTACTGTTCTTACAAATCTATATTTAACATTTTGATACTGGGTGGGTTTTTTTCCTGAAAAATAACTGCCAAAGAAGGGATTACTTTCACAATTAGATAAAGAAACAGTACTGAGACAGCAAAAGCCAGTGAACTGTTTTCAGGAGAGGAGACATTCTTGCAAGAAGGGACACGGGGTGTAGCATTAAATGAGACCATCCCAGAAGGGTCAGAAGTCAGATATGGTATATGTTTTAAAATCAGTTCCTATCAATAAAAAACCTAAAACATATATAGAATACCTTTTGTCCTCTCTAATTATCCATGTGCAGCTTTCGTGGTCCACAGACGAATAGAGCGTTCCTTCCATCAAAGGAGGCTGGTCTTTTAGTGTAACACATATACTATCAGGGGAAAAATGTATTTTTATGTCATCTCTCATGATGTCTTGAGGCAGGTGAACTGTTATGGTCACATCATCTTCTGTCTGCTGCCAGTAGTAGAGAGGGTCTACAATTGGCAACATGCAGCAAAACACAAACTAGGTTACAAGGATTACTGGATTCCACAGCATTCAGTGCTGAGACACCTGGAATTTTTTGAAAGCGTGTTTCTGAAAAAGTGGAAGTTAACTTTTACTCTGAACAATTTACACAAAATATATTCTGAACATAAAATAGAGAAACACCTTTTTAGTAATCAAATCCGTTTGTGCCCCTCATTTGGAAAGTAATTTATATTCATGTCTATACTCAAATATGTTGATAGTTATACAATGGGCATTAACTGTTACTCTAAAGCTTACTGTAGCATTATGAAATTGGAATACAAAATGTACTTAAATACAATGAAACATTGATGATTAATAATGCGGTTGAGGAGACATCAGGTGCCGTATACTGCAACACTTGAGTGCATCCAGAGGAGGCAACAAGGCTGGTGAGGGACTTAGAACACAAGCCCTGTGAGGAACCACTGAGGGGGCTGGGGGTGTTTAGCCTGGAGAAAAGGAGACTCAGGGGTGACCTTATCACTCTCTACAACTCCTCGAAAGGTGGCTGTAGTCAGGTGGGGGTTGGTCTCTTTCTCCAGGCAGCAACTGACAGAACCAGAGGACACAGTCTTAAGCTGCGCCAAGGGAAATATGGGTTGGATATTAGGAAAAAGTTTATTATGGAAAGAGTGATAAAGTACTGGAATGGTCTGCCCAGGGAGGTGGTGGAGTTGCTATCCCTGGATGCGTTTAAAAAAAGACTGGATGGGTCACTCAGTACCATGGTCTAGTTGAGGTGTTAGGGCTGGGCTGGACTTGATCATCTTGAAGGTCTCATCCAACCTAGTGATTCTGTGACAAGCTACTGCATGCTAGAAGTACATATCATTCAGACATGTGAACATTTTTCCTTATATATTTTGCCAGAAACTATGCTGACTACTCAATAGAACTTATTTTATAAGACTAAGTAGTCTTAATCTGCCTCAGCTAATAGAGATGAAATAGAACTGCTTGCCCAGAGGTAGTGATCAACTTTTATTACTGTGTTTAGAAGCTGTCTGATTACTAAACTGCTAGAAGAAATGGCCTTTTAAGATAAATGTTTATACAAAAAGAAGGCTATGACAGCATGAGGGGTAATCCACAGAAAATACAAATATAGATGAATATATTTTCTGAAGAGCAATCTTGTACAAGTTGCCTTTCTATTTTAAGAAAAACTAAAGTATGGGTTCCCCTTGAAAGCTCTCAAGTTGTCAGAACCCAACCCAAGATTCCACTGATCAAAGCCTCATACCAGCAACTGTGACTCTGGAAGGACTCTTGCACTGTTGCCCTTTGTTACAACTGCTCTGCTTGCAATGGATCAGTCACAGGTGCTATAATTATACTTCCCCAGAAACTATTACTGAGACATGACAGCCTTCAAAATTGTGAACACTGACACAAACTGTATCTGATATTGAAAGTTCATTACGCCTGCAATTTTATATAACTGTGCAAATAAAACTAGAGCCTACATTAGGGTTAGGAAAAGGCAACTGCATGATGGTGCTCAGCGCACTGAAGAACTCCTTTGACTCGAGATTTATACATAGAGACTATTCTTAATGAAATTACATGTACAATATCACAGTTGTCACAGTGTTTAACATTAACACATTCCAGAAATTTGATCCTTTTGTATTGTTTTCCAAATAGGTTTTCACACTATTGGCAAAGATTGTGCTACTATCCTTAGAGAGAATTTGTTAGAATGTGTTTACTAACAAATGCCTCATATGCAGAAACAGAAATCAAATGTGAAATAATCCAACATAATTACATAAACATAGGCATTACGGAACTTAGTGATACTTAGAAATAAACAACTGTATTAGTAGGTTTTTACATGCTTAGTTTTGTTTTGATTGCAAAGAAAAAAAAAGTATGAATGCATTTTGTTGAAGATTTTCTGAACGGCTTTCCCACTGGAGCAAATAGAATCTTTTACAAGAGTCTCACTCTTTAAAACGATTTTTCAAAATAATTATTTAAATTTTGGAGAGGTAGGAATAAATTACATATCAAAAAGCTTTCTGATGAGTAACAGTTTGGGGAAGTCCATGGCTCCCTCCCATCTAGGAAGACGGGTTTCTTAATTTGAGTACTTCAGATAGATGCCTAAACTTAGGCATTAGCAATCCAACTAATATCAAAAACTTATTATACGTCTGTCTGCAAAATATCTTTTTAAGACAACAAAATTCTTCAAGTGTCTCCTGTCCAAAAAATTGCACCTAATATAGGTTTATGTGCAGTACAACTGCCACAAGTAAAAGCAAACAAACAAAAATCAATCTGTCCATAAGACAGATATGAAAACTTTCATTGCTAGAGTTTCCAAACAAATGCTAAACCAACAAGAGATGTCCTAAGTCAAAGAAGAGAGCAGCCTATCATAAGCTGTCAGACTAAGTCTTACCTTTCTTTTCATTTGATACTTTTGCATCATCATTTTCTTCTAATTTGTCACTTTCACTTTGCATAAACGTGAATGGTTTGTGGGAAACAATCATTAGACCCTCTCCACTTGGCTCTATTGCTGCATAATGAGGGACTGATTTTCCTTGCAAAACTCTCCTTTTAATGATTTCATATCTAGGATCACCTATAAGATAAAATTTTTAAAAAGTCATAATATATTTCTAGAAGACAAATTATTATCTAAGGAACACATTACATTTAAAAATACTATGTAATCCTACCTGTTAAATCACAGTACCATGGTTTTCCAGTGAGTTATACTGGATTAATCTAAGACTGCCTTTTATTCTTACGATGTCTTTGCTGATCACAGCTAGCCCAGCACACCCTCTCTACAAATAATATTTTTCTTGTAGAGAAGGTAAGAAGAAAGCTAAGCATGTCACATTTTCTGAATCTCATAAGGCAGCATGGTGCTTCCTCATTTCAAGCTTTTACAGTAAGTATTCCTAAAAGTTTAGTTAATGAAAGAAAACCAGCTTTGGAAGGGTACACCTTTGTTACAGTCCGCTGAAGTACCACAGAAGATATGAAAAGACCTAACCACGGCCTCCATTCTGACTTATTTTCCTCCTTCCATTCTTTTGCTCTTTGGTAACACAACAGTGGTGAGTGTGATCCCTTTGTCCAGTATACCAAACATGGCAGAAATTTCACATTTGTTGGTGTCAAGAGACATACTCATGTTTTAAGGCTTTGCTTTGATGAAGCACAGATTTTGGTATTTAAGGAATGGCCTGTTGCTTAACTACTTACTTTTACTAAAATCTGATTTGATAAACTGCATTCACAGACAGAGTTTCAAGGAAAAGCGAGCAACAGCAATTGACTACTGATGAAAGAGATTGTGGATTATTGTAATTCCTCAAAACAGCTTTTATCTTTGAGACTGGTTCATACATCAGTCTGATTCACAAGATGTTTATTTAAATGAAATAAAAAATTATTTCTCTCTTACTAATTAAAGATTCCTTTGAATTTAGTTATTTGCATCTCTACTGACAGTAATTTCAAACATTTTTTGTTCCCTGGAAATGCTGGAGTACTGGCAAGACTTTTTGAAAGATTTTTAAATCCACTTTTAGGGATTGCAAGAATATTTGTCATAAGTTATAAAACACACAATGTAAAAAAGAATTTTTAATGAAAGTGTAAAGTATTAAAAACACAATAAAAGCCTGTGTTGGTGCTCTCATGAGTAACAGTCTTCGGGTTCTATACTGACAGTGTTACTGATTCAGTTTTTCTGAACAGTAATGTTCAGAGGTTTCTTTCTCTTGTTAAGCTTGCCACAAAAGCATAAGGCAGTTAGTCTCATGTGGCTTTCTGAGAAATATTTCCATCATCCAAGGTTTCAACAGCAGGAAACAACTAAAGCCACTGAGGGCAACACTGCTGGTGAAAGGTCTGGAAAGAATGTCTTGTCAAGACTAGGTGAGGCCTGTCTAGTTTGGAGAAAATGAGACTGAGGGACAACCTCATTGCTGTACAGTCTTCCCAGGGAGAGGAAGTGGAGACTGAAATGCTGAGCTCTTCTTGGTATCCAGTAACAGGACATATTTGGAATGGTTCAAAGCTGCATCAGATGAGGTTCAGACTGGACATCAGGAAGCATTTATTTCCTGAGAGTGTGGTTAAACACTGGAACAGGCTTCCTTGAGAGATGGTCAAAGTCCCATCTAACAGTGTTGAAGAAGCATCTGGACAATGCTCTTAACAAGGCTTTAACTGGTCAGGCAGTTGGACTAGATGACAGTTTTAAGTCACTTCTAAATGAATTATTCTATCCCATGCTATGTTATCCATACTATGTATGAAGGAGATGGAAGAACATTTGGCTAGTAACATTACCGTATGTCTCAGCTCTTTAGTTCAACTAGTTAAAGATCTTGTGTTTCTGTCAGTATCAAAATTTTATTTCTTGCAACATAATGAGCAAGACCGTATCAGTCATTCCAAGAATGCCTATTAATTTAATCCACACATCTTTAAATCAGTGACACATGGGGTTTTGTATCCTTCATGTAAATCATGATATTTAATGTACATATATATGGTCATATTGAATATATAAAGTATAATTTGTAAAACTTTATAGGATAAAATATTAATTAATAGGTATTAATATACTAACTAATATGTTTTCAATATGTTGGTCTAAAATTAATGGAATAACTTCATACTCTTATTGCAGGAAAATGTAGAATATGCAGTATTTACTTTTTATGCTGCAGGTCTTACATTTATCTCACACTACTTCCAATCCCCTACATCATTTATTGGAAGTTAAAAAAACCAACAACAACAAAAAAACCAACCAAAGACCCATATCCAGCTGTAAAATGTTTTAAAAAATACTACAGACATTAGTTAGAAATAGTTCTGTATAACCTCGATTGTACAAGACCAAGCTAAACAGAAACTGTATTTCATAACATTCAAGTAATGTGCTATCTTGTTTTCTAATTATCTTAATGACACAAGTGCAAAACTTTACTTCCTGTTTTCCAAATATCTGTCAAAATTTAGGTCTACAACCAATAACTTGATCTCAAAATATAAGAAAAAATTACCTGTGTAAAATCTAAGCTGTGCAAAAGAAATATCAGAACTTGTGGGAAAATCACTTCTAAGACAAAGAATAAAAATATGATTTTTATTTTTTTTAAACATTACTCACCAGTAATATAAACGTAAAACACTTACCCTCTTTTCCTTCTGCAATTGTAACCCATTCCAAAGTAACATGAAATCCACTTCCTTTTGTATCCAGTTCATCTTTTTCTACCCTAAGCAGCAGCACAGCTAGTGAATGTGCATCAGATTTCACAAATGAAACACTGTGTGCTACAATAAATGGACTTCCTAGTTCTTCATTAAACACAATCTAGAAGACAAAAACATAATAAAAAGTCAGACAGTTAAAGATGGAAGCCTTGCTCTTTTACAGAAAGCAGGGAAGGGTTTCGGTGAATGTCAAATTACTAACAGTTTGTCTTCCACAAACCTCTCTGCCAACATGAACCCACAAATGTCATACAATTCTGGTTCCTCCTTCTGTGGCTATCAAGCTACTGTACTGAAATGTTTGTAAACATTATTGTTTATATTAAACAGTCATTATAAGAGTCCATTAAACAAAGCACAAAGATCCTCAAACCTATCTGCATTGTGGCTGTTTAGCATTGCAATAAACAGACGTACAGCAACTGATGAGAACAAAAGGGTCCACAAACATTGCCTATAAACTGGGCAAACAGTCTCACATTCAAGATGAAAATGCAGGCACTTCCCCAAGGCTCTCACTAGTTCTCTAGATAATTCAACATTCTGAAAATCTTTGTAGACCTTGACATGTAGAAAGAAGACATAAAGGTCCAAAGCACCATTGCCAGTGTTCAATAATCAAATGTCCCATTATATTTAGCTTTGCAAGAGATCCCATTTTCCTCCTCTATAAAGAAGAAATAAAAGACTATAATGAAATGAAGGAGAACAATATTCATGTTCACGAGAAGCTAGGGTTAGAAGTTCTGGAATTTTTATTTATGTACATGGATTGGAAAAGTCCCTTCAATATCCGAATTAGGTAGGCAGAATACATAACTATTACCGTCATACTGAAAGGCTATTAGGTACCACTGTGAATATAAAATGTCATTAATTATGAACTTAAAGCTATAAATGCCATTAATTCATAAAAATTATTTATATAAGAAAATTATTTCATTAATTTTATACAGAAGGACTCCATATCTTATAGCATGAAACATTTGGTACCTATAGCTGAAAGCTTTAAATCTAAAAACCATGTATTCCAGCTTTTTTCAAAAAGTAGTCATTCAGTAAAAAACTGAAGATAAAAACAAAATTAGTCCAACCAACAGAGAAGAAGAAAAGAAGCATTTTTTGCTAGAAGATTAACACATGAAAATGAAAGAACAAATGAAAGGATAAATTACAAAGAATTCAAGCTGCAGCAGTTGAATGAGTATAGACTTAATCTGGCTGTTGTTACTGAAACCTGATAAAGTTTGAGGATTTATAGGGTTGTGATATTACTCTAAACAACTTTAAACTGCATGCTGTACATACTCAACAAGTCAATTTAAATGATGACAGAACGTCAAATATAAACCTTGTATTTTTGTTACACTGACAACTTCAATGTAACTTATTTTATGAGCATTCTCATACGGAAAAAACCCCAGATGGTATTTATTACCAAGCATCTAAAAAAAGGATGATCAATTTCCTTTACTGAACTCTTGAAAGATGTAGAGAAAGGAGCTAATCCATCATGTTGAAATCTTCCACTTCAGTATATACACCTACGTTTCTGTCAATACTAAAACATCTGTGGTTTCTTAGGAAACTACCCTCTAGTAAAGAAAACTGATACAAAATGCAGGCACTTTTTACCAGATTCATCTTCATAAACAAAAAGGAACTAACCACAGACAATGAGACTCACCGCTTCAGGTAGAAATGTAACAATTGCATTTTTTGTGTCCAAGCAGGATAACAAATACCATTATTAATTCAGCTAGATAACTTTGACAGGGATATATTTACTGTTCCTAAATATATTATTTATTGCAGGACATACCTCCCACTTTTCAGATGCACTGCTTCCACGCTTGCCTGATTTAATTAAATACAGTCTTCCTGTACCATCAGAAAGGGTAACCCACGTGGAGGATGAGAAATGCATGGAGGCACAAAGGCGATTATCACACGCAGTCAAGTCTGTAGGTAGCCTGAAAACTTCTCTTGGTTTTTGTAGAGCAGTGTCCTATAAACAGTCATGAACTAAGACTTTATGAAGTATTTATTAATTTCAGTAAAAATTACAGGCAAATTAATAAATCTCAGTAGCAATGTACTAGTTTTGTGTATCATTGAGCATATTTGGAAAAAAGTGGGCAGCAAGCATAATTACAACTTATGTGGAAAAGGTGGTGGAAATTCATCAAATTGACTTCTATGAGTGTTTTCTAACTGGTATTTCAGCACTCTTTTTCTTCAATTTTAAGAAGTAACTATATTTTGCATTAGAAAAGGCTTTTATTTTCCCCTAGCATTCCTATATAATAATCACTTACCTCAAATAATTCTAGTCCAGGAAAAATGTGGAGACTTAAAAGGAAATGAAAGCCACAGAATTGTACTCAAACTAGTATACAAAACTCACCTGTAAATTTAAAATAATTTTACTTATTCTGTTGCACAACTGTCAAATATAATTTCTCAGCTTTTCTAGAGTGGTCACTTTATTCAGTAAGTTAAGAGAAGTAACACCTATGATTAGCCAGCAACAAAAGGCTGTGCTAATTCCTACCACATTTTCAAATTACTTTTCTATCACATTATTACTTATTATACTATGGAATTAAATCCAATTGGTGGCCAGTCACTAATGGCGTTCCCCAGGTCTTAGTATTGGGGTCAGTCCTGTCTAATATTTCTATCAATCATCTGCAAGAGAGATTTGAGGGTACCCTCACTTAGTTTGCAAATGACACCAAACTGGGCAGGAGTGTTGATGTGCTGGAGGGTATTTAGGCTCTGCAGAGGGATCTGGACAGGCTGGACTGATGGGCCAACACCAATGGTATGAGGGTCAATATGGAAAAGTTCTGGGCCCTGTCCTTGGCTCACAACCCCAGGCAGCACCACAGGCTGGTGGCAGAGTGGCTGGAAAGCTGCCCAATGGAAAAGGACCAGGAGTGCTGGTCAATAGCATCTGAACATAAGCCAATGTGTGCCCAGGTGGCCAAGAAAGCCAATGGCATCCTGGCCTGTATCAGAAATAGTGTGGCCAGCAGGATTAGAGAAATGACTGTCCCTCTACGCTGGGCACTGGGGAGGCTGCACCTCAGGTCCTGAGTTTACGTTTGGACCCCACACTATAAGAAACACACTGAGGGGCTGAAGTGTGTCCAGAGAAGAGCAATGGAGCTGGGAAGGATCTGGAGCAGAAGTCCTGTGAGGAGCAGAGCAGCTGAGGGAGCTGGGGTTGTTTTGCCTGGAGAAAAGAAGGTTCAGGGGGGACCTTATGGTTCTCTACAACGACCTGAGCAGAAGTTGTAGCCAGGTAAAGGTTGGTCTCTTCTCACCAATAACAAGCAACAGGACAAGAGGAAATGTCCTCAAGTTGCTCCAGCAGAGGCTTAGATGATATTAGGAAAAATTTCCTCAACAGAAGGAAACAACCCTATAAAACAGGCTGCCCAGCGTAGTTGGTGCAGTCACCATCAATGGATATATTTCAAAGATGTGTGGACACGGCGCTTAGGGACACAGTTTACTGATGGACTTAGCAGTGCTGGGTGACTGGTGGGACTGAATGATCCTAAAAGGCTTTTTCAACCTAAACAATACTGTGATTCTACTACATGCCAGGGTAAGTTTATCTGGCATCCTGTTGCAGTGCCACACTGCAATCTTTTTTAAGCTGAACTAGACATAGCTTTTGAGCAGGAATAAACAGAGACACTATGGTGAACAAATTGTACAGATGACATAATTCTTCAGTGAACAATCAAAACATACAGATTTTTTAAAAATTATGCATACCACTACATTTTACCAAAAAAAATCAATTATTTCCTACTCTGTTAATGTTACACAAATCAGCTTGATTCAACAACAGTGCAAAATGGATGTTAGATTAACAATTTCATCTATATTTCTAGTAATTGTTCCCATAATTCTTGCTTTAGCTCCGTGTGGTGTTCTTAATTTCCTGATAATTCTAACAGAAAGAAAAACTGCTTTCATGCTGAAAATTGGATTTCCAACTGTTTTCATTAAGTACAGTGGCATATCTTCCAGCATATCTTTTAGGGATTATTCTTTATCTTCTACCTTCACTCTCACATACAGCTCTTTCTTTGTTGAATAAGGCTTTGTGACTCACTTTCTGCTCATTATTTGGCTCATGGAACACTGCTGCCTGCTTAGGATTAGGATTTACCCCCATTTTTTGTGTTGAAGTAATCTCTGAATACCCAAGAGGCTTGTTAGGTTAAAAGAAAACTCTAACAAAATCTTTATGATTTGAAAATAATTTGGTGTCACAGTTTAAAAAACAGTCAGGACATGCTTTATTAGCAATACAGCTTGATCAGCTACTTATGAAGTAGATCGGGCTGCAGTATTAAGAGCACAAACAAAATATTCTCACAGAAAAACAGAAGATGGAAACTGGACATTCAGCAACATTACAGTCACATCTCTATAATGTGTTAAATAACTGAAATAGAACTTAATCATCTGAAGTTTTTCAACTGAACTAAGAAGCTGTTAAATAAGATGGGCTGGCAGTCTGTCACAAGTGGGGCCCCTCAGGGGTTGACACCAGGCCCCACACACTGAACATCTTCATAAGGTACCTGGATGATAGGATTGAAAGCACCCTCACCCCATTTGCTGATGACACTAAACTAGGTGATGAGGTAGATATGTGTACCTACAAGGGAAACATATGGGGCAAGAGAGCCAGAGAGCCTGGAAGAGTGGGGCAGCAATAACGCTGGGAAAATAAGCAAAGACAAGCATGGTCCTGCAACCTGGAATGGAACAACCAGAGAGCTCAGAACAGGCCAGGATCCGTGTGGCTGGGAGAAGCCCTGATGAAGGGGACCTGAGGGCAACAGGGATAACAAGCTGACCATGAGCCAGCAGGGCAATGCTGCAGCACCAAAGGTAAACTGGATCCTGGGCTGCATCTGCACAAGTATCACTAACAGAGATAAGAGATGTGATCATCCCATTGTACACAGTGGTTGACAGGCCCCACCTGGAGTAATGTTGAAAGAAGACATGGAGAGATTCGAAAAGGTGCAAAGGACATGAACACCATCAAATGACTGGAGAATCTCTCCTGTGTGAGAAGATTGAAGGAGTTAGGCTTCATCTCCCTGGAGAAGATTCAGGGGAGATCACATCGCAGTGTTCCAGGGCAGCCACAAAGAGATCAGGAGCTCTCTCTTCACAAGAAGCCACACAGAGAACACAAGGGACAACAGCTGAAAGTTGCATTAGAAGAGGTTTCATCTAGACATAAGAGAAATTTTTATAATGAGAACAATCAGTGACTGGAACAACCTCCCCAGGGACACAGCAGGAACTCCATCACTGGAGTTTTTCAAGACAGAACTGGACAGAGTGCTAGAAAACCTCATCTAGGCTCCTTTTACCATGAAAGTTTGGACTACAGGATATTTTGAGATCCCTTCATCTGGGCTGTTCTAAGATTCTAAAATAAACAAAAATATAATTTAAAAAATCCAAACCCACACCATATTCTCCATCTTGTCCCTCTTACAGATTCATAGACTGCAGAATCTGATCTGCAGTCTTCAAAGACGTCTTCCAGTAATAACAAAGAAAAGCAATTCCTGTTCTTTTCTGTATCTTTGGGGGAACATTTCTCAGGAAGTCATGGTTGTTTCCCCTAATTTACAGAGTGTTTTTTATATATATGTACCATATATGAAACAAAATTAGATAAAACGGGTTTCATGGGTATTTTACAAGCTAGTGTACCCACATGTATTTGAACAATATAATTATTTCTGAAAAAAAAGGAGGTGCCTGACTGACCTTTAGAGATAATCCCTTTTTAAACCACATCTATCTTCTTAACCCAACAACAAATAGACCATGTTGAAAACATAAAAAATGGTTATAGAACCAATGAAACTATATTTTGTTTTATTTTACTAAGCTCATTTCCAGTCAGTAGATCTACAATTATTTCTGAAGGTCCACAAATCAGAAACCTCTGTTTAACAAGAGGGAAGTTCTTCCCTCATTACTAAAAATCAGCATTGCTGTCACTAAAATGAAAATATATTTACAGAGAAATGTATTTGTAAAAATAGAAAAACATAATTTGAAAAATATTACAGGGACAGTTTTGAAGATATTGACAAGTATGTAAAAGGAAGCAAAAACAGAAGCATACTTTTGTATTGACAACCTGGGTGGGAAACAAGTAATTTTTGATCCTGTGACAGAAAATATTTCTTAGTCTCAGGTCCATCTTTAATATAGTAAGGCATGAGACTAAGAAATAGCAGTGAAAACATTCAAGATTAAAACTGTCTCTCATTATGGACCTCCAATATTCAGCCACAAATCATTTAAACATCTTCTGTCCTATTTTCACGCAAACAATCAGTAGCTTGGGGGAAATAATCTGCTTCTAGCAAAAGAAACTTACTCATTCTGCTCTGTGAAATAAGGCAGGCAAAAATATACATACACAGGACTGTCTCCAAAAGAGTCCTTTCCACTTGGGCACGTGAATGCAACACAGAGAGAGCACACTGTGCATGCAAAGCGTGCACTGGCCTCATTTATTAAGAATCCTGCCTTCGAGGGCATTTCAAAACATTCCTATTTTCCAGATGTTAGTAAACTCAGATGTGCATTTAACACACGCTGAAAGGTAAGCAAGAGAAATTGTATTTGGGTAAGTACCATTTTATTAAGCAAGAGCAAAAAAAGACCAGATAACAAACAGATAGCCTGCCTTTTGGGCCTACTTAAATTAATATTAGAGATTACTGTGTGTACAAGAAGATTATGAAACCTGCAATGGAAAATTCACAAATTTTTAATTATTAGAAGCATTCAGGATCAGTTTGTGGTATCCCTACACCCCTTGGACTATTCTGCTAATTTATAACACATTCAGAAAGGGAGAATGAAAGAATTAAAAGGAAAAAACCCAAACAAACCAAAACCACAACCCAAACAAATATCACACAATCACAAGATACAATAAATTTTGGCTTCCTCGCATTTTATTTAATTTTTAGATTTCACTGAAAGGCATTTTTTTTTCCTATGAAGTAGAAGAGTTTTCCATTGTAACTAGCAGTGATTACTAAGCCTAGGAAAAAAAAGTCAAAATCCTGTGTATCTTATCACAGAAAGAGGAAGCATCATTCCTCTTAACGGTGACTACAGGGCTATACTGTATAACATTACAAAGACCACACTTTTGTCAGCCTTCAAGTGAATTTTAAAAGTAAGCTTCAAATAGTTTTGGATGCAATTAAAATAAAAAATTATCAACTACCTAATCTTCTAAAGATCACATCAGATTTATCAGCATTGAGCAGGAATTTCAGAACTCAATCTCCTAAAAAAAATGAAAAATGATCTTTACTACAATGCCTTAAAAATTTCCTTTCAATAGGCAAGAAAGGAAATAATCTTCTTCACAACATTTCTGTTCACTAATTTAACTTTAGGCATTTATAAGAACAGTCTCTAATCTCATTTTGACAATGAAAAGGATGGACTTCCTTGAAGATGAAACAAAACCTCCTATCAATCTCATTGTGTCAGATTAGAATCCCATTTTGTCAGATTAGCTTTTTGACTGAGTTTCTTTGTTCACTAGGTGGTTAACTGGGGTAATAGCAACTCCCTGCTTTAGAAGCATGAGGGGATGGTGAGAGTCTGTAGCCATGTATTATACCAGCAAGAACTGGCTAAAACAACTTGGCACTGCTCAGGCATTGGTCAGTGCTGGTGAGCAACTGTATTGTCCATCACTTTTTTTTCCTTCTTTATTTCTCTCTCTTTCACTATAATTATTACTTTTGTTGTTGTTATTATTATATTTTGCTTTATATAACTTGTTAAGCTGTTCTTACCTCAATCTGTGTGTTTTACCTTTTCTGGTTCTCCTTCCCATCCTACTGGGGATGGAGGAGTGGCAGTGAGCAAACAGCTGCATTGTATTTAGTTGTCAGCTGGGCTAAATGACAATACTGTACAAACACGAGATATTTTATAAAATATTTAAAACAAAAATTCATTTTTTTAAAGGAAATAACTGGGAATGAGAAAGGAATAAAGGAATAAAAAAAGAAAGGAAAAAAAAAGCTGTAAGTCATACGGCAATTCCCACAAAGTACAAATAACAAATACAAGACCATGTTTTTATGAAAAATCAAAATACCTAGGCATTTGACACATCTCTTTAACTGAAAAAAGTCCTTACCAAGCATTCTGAATAACAAAGAGACATGTATTTAACACCATTAAACACAACACTGAAAGATTTTGTTGTTCTCTATCAGCTTTCTTATTCTGACTTGCTTGAAATAGAATTCCCACATTGTGTCTGGTGCCACTAACAGGTGTTCTGAATCAAAGTTAACTGAAAGTTACAGAAAGAGTATCCCATAGCTAATTCTTATTGGAAATTAAAGAGATGAAAATATATCTATCTTTAAGGATTTTAACTAGGTGTGAAAAGAGTACCTATTGCCACAATTTTTCAATTTATTTATCTGAGCATAAAAGAAACCAAGTTGTCTTTGCAAGAAGAACTTTAGGGTCAAGAAACCAAGTCCAACTGCTTAATAGAAAACTATGAATGTTTTGCAGCTATACTGGAATTCTACAAACACCAAGCAATCAACAAAGTTGCATAAAATTAACCCGACCAATTAAAAAAATCTCAAGTCAGTAATCCTGTCACTACCCTGCCCATTGGGTGTTTAAAGCAAAGTATTGATTGCTGCTGGCATACCAAATAAAAAAAGTCCAACAGCTGTAAGAGGAGAAGGTTAAAGCTATTAGACAGTATTTCCAGCCAAGTTAAAAGTAACAATTTCCTCAATCTGGTATAAAAAACCCACCTGAATACTCATCCATCAACACAGAAGAAATGCTTGTGTTCATCACATTTCTTTTTTCAATTATGTGTGATTTTGAACAAGTGGCAAGGTGTTATATGCACTTCTTTTCCTTCACAGATGACATCTTTTTAAACACGAAGTTGCAGGGATAATTCATGATATATGATAATCAACACACTTTCATATTAGAATCAAAGCTGCAACCAAAATAAGAAATAGAACTAGAAATAATGATGTACTAGAAAGTCTATGTGCTCTTTCACACTGATTTTAGGATGAACTCATCACCCTGTTCCATCTTCTGTTTTAAAGAAGACTGACATTAATTTTAATTGTAAGCTGTACTTGTCCAAAACCAATGCTATTTTTAATATACATTTGACTAATATATGGCTGGGCACATTTGTAATGAGACACCTTGTTGACGTTTCTGAACACAAATTCAAAGGAATTATTCATATGCAAACATGTTTCCTTTACAAAACAGAACAGTATCATGTATTAGGACACAAGATGGTGTCTATTTCACAGCTTAATCAGTTTTATTTTCCCCTTCAGGTGGAACCAAAACTTGTGACCGCCAGATATTAATCAAATGCCATTACTTTGAAATAGATCCTAGAGAAGAATATTTCTTGTCTCAATTTATAGGCTGCTGTAAAATCTTTTATCTGCTAAGAAATAGATTTACACACATAGTGCCCTCCTAGTAAAGGAAAGGTATTGAGTATCTGTGTTGTGCAGGCAGAGGGGACCTGCAGGGGTGCCCTCACTGAGGAGGGGCCAGGGCTGCCCAGCGCACATACAGCCACTTCCAGCTGGCTCCACTGGACTCTTCATAGCAGATAGTTGAGCTTGCAGCTAAGCCAATGGTGTGGAACAGAGGTTTGCCTGCAGCCCTTGGAGCAGACCACAGAAAAGCAGGCTGTCCTCCTGAAACCCACAGGGGACAGATATCCACAGTGTTGCTCATGGAAAAGCACACAGTGGAGCAAGTACAAGTTTCTGAACAATGGAGCTTGTTCCTGTTAGAAGCTTCGTGTGATCTTCTTTCCTATCATCCTACAATAGTCCTGATTGGCAATAAATTAAATAATTTTCCCCAAAGTCAAGTCTGTTTTGCCCATCATGGTAACTGGTAAGTGATCTCCCTAATTTTATCATCATCCACAAGCTTTTCTCTCATTTTTTCTTGCCATCTTGCTGAATAGGGGGAGTGAGAGAGTGTTTGGGTGGGCATCCAGCAGCAATCCACATCCACAGTTAACCAACCTCAAAGGATAAAACAAAAAATGAGATTATGACAAGCCACTGTTAAGGCTTTCTTTTAGCTGTTTCTACTAGGAATCCAGATGATCTCAAAAGTTTTGGAAGAAGTCCTAGAAGATTATTTTGTCACAGTAAGAGTCTGCCAAAGTCTCCAACTGCTACATACTATGAAAAGGAAAGGAATCTTTTGCACCTTCCATTCTCACCCTACCATGCTCTGGAAACCTTTACTTCCTGAAAATCTAAAACTACAGTTTCAGAATTTTTCTTAGTTTAGTCCTGACCTAGTAATTTCTGTCCCCAGAACCTTGCACAGGCTAAGCCACATGCTCTCAAAAACCCACGCATAGCCTTGTGTTTTCTTTTGTCCGACAGGATTATGAGTCAAACTCAGGTAGTATGAAAACAGGCATTCTCCTTTCCACACAGTCTTTTCTTTCTTAATGCCCAAGCACTACAACTGTTACGTGCCAGAAACATGGTGTCCATAGAACCATGCCCTTCCCTCTCTGAAATGAAGTATAGTTTTGTAAAGGAAACGAAAGCATCCAAGCATTCAAATGGCTCAAAAGAAATACTGCTTGATTACTTAGGACCACCAGTATAAAAGCAGAAATTTCAGACTTGGTCTAGCTTGCTTACACTATTTCAACTTCCCTCACGGCCACCAGCATCTTTTTGCCTCCAACAAATGATGTCTAGATCAAGCATTTCTAATTCTAACATACATACAATGACTGGGTTTTCAAGCTAGCAAACAAACATCAAGAAATACCAGAGAGAAAGAGAAAAGTAACTAGAGAAAAAGCATCTTCCTTTCCTTCAGCTTGTCATCATGTCCATCTTGCCCAGAATGGAAGCAGATGTACCACTATGTAGAAGCCTAAAAGAAAAGAGCTAATGTGTATGTCTCCAGCAGTGATAGCCATACACTGTGGACTCAACCAAGGTTTGTTGATAATAACACACTGTAAGAAAGAACAGGATGTGGCTGGAGACAGGGGTCACACAGAGGTAGGACAGCACTTTTCTGGGACAAATGTCCTTGTTCTGGCTCCTAGAGATAAGCACAGCACAGTACAGCATTGCATGCTGTAGGAACTGCATATATGTGAAGAAGTGGATGTGGACATGGACTGCAGGGGGGAGATATGACCACTAGAGACCCCTTAAGCCCTCCAACCTATTTCCAGAAGGGACTGAAAGAACAAACTTCACATAACTGATAACTGATGTGTGTGGAAAGTGAGTCACCTATTTTCCAAGTGGAGAAACTGACCCATAAACAAGTATTCCCATCAAGCCCAGGCAGCACCTCCAGGACCCTGAACATCCCATCAACCCACTACTCTGTTTGTACTAGGAGGCCAGGGACTAACATTTCAATTTCCATACCACATATGTAACTCACTAAAAAACCTCTGTAAGCTTTTTTGAACCCTCTGGCTTTTGTTTTTCCTTTTGGCCACAAGCATCTTCAACTCTTGAGTGCTCCTGTCCCCTTAAGCAGGGGTACAGGGCTATTGCAACACACACTGTAGCAACACTAATGCAATATTTTTAACATAAAGAAGTCAGAAACTTCTCTTAAAATCCTTTTATTCTTCCTGGTGAAATGCATTTTTGTTGAAATATCTTCCACCTATCTTCATGGCAATAGCTTCCCCCAATTTTTGCATTTGGATCCTACTTGCAGTATTTTCTATCTCGTCTGCTCCCATCTTTTCCAATCCAGTGGTTAAAAAAAAAAAAGATTTTATTCTTACCAGAGTCACTGACAGATTCATAACCCTTCCAAACTGATCAACATAGTAGACATTATCCTGGTACCAGGAATCAAGGTGAAGATAATTATACATGCCAAAAGCACGCATGTGGTCAAGGGTATATTGATCATCACGAAGCTGCACTTCTGCTACAGCTGGAGGGAAAAGAAAAAAACTGTTTTAACAATTATTTATTTACAATTTAGTAATTTAAAATTCAAACTAATAATTTTAAAATAATTCTTCAATTTTCACTCCATAGGTATGCTTTATTTGAAGAAAAATACATGATGTATACATAGTTCAAAATTTCCCCATAAGCTTGGAAAGCAAGTCATCCACCCTGAAGGCCACTGGAGTAATTTGCTTTGATTATCTCATCACCATTACCATTTACAGTGGCCTGTTGTGGTGGGTTTGCCCTGGCTGGATGCCAGATGCCCACTAAAGCCACTCGACATGTCACTTTCCTCCTCAGCTGGACAGGGAAGAGAAAACATGAGGCTCACTCGAGAGGATGAGCACAAGGAGAGATCACTCACCTATTACTGTCACAGGCAAAACAGACTCAAGCTGGAGAAATGAGTTTAATTTACTGCCAATCAGACCAGGGTAATGAGAAATAAAATTAAATCTTAAAACACATTCCCCCCCAACTCTCCCTTCATCCCAGGCTCAACTTCACTCCCACTGTTCACTCCGTCCTCCCCTCTCCAGTGGCACAGGAGACAGAGAATGGAGGTTGAGGCCTCTCTGCTTCTCCTTCCTCCTCATTCTCTTCGCCTGCTCCAGCAAGGAGTCCTTTCCACAGGAGACAATCCTTCACAAACTTTTCTAAGGTGAGTTCTTTCCACAGGCTGCAGTTTGTCACAAACTGCTCCAGAGTGGCTCCCTTCCACAGGTCACAGTCCTTCACAAGAAACTGCACCAGCGTGGGTGCCCAGCGGAGTCACAAGTCTTGCCACCAAACCTGCTGCGGTGTGGACTCCTCTCCCCATGAGATCACAGGTCCTACCTGGAGCCTGCTCCAGCATGGACTTTCCATGCCATCACAGTCTCCGTCAGGTGCATCCACCTGCTCCAGCACAGGGTCCTTCACAGGCTGCAGGTGGATCTCTGCTCCCCTAGGGGCCTCCATGGGCTGCAGGGGAACAACCTGTACCACCATGGTCTTCACCACAGGCTGCAGAGGACTCTCTGCCCTTGGCACCAGGAGCACCTCCTTCCACTTCTTCCTCACTGACCTTGGTGTCTGCAGAGTGGTTTCTCTCACACAGCCTCACTCTTCTCTCTGGTTGCAGTTCTTGTGCAGCAGCTTTTTATACTTTTCCAGTTTATTATCCCAGAGGCACTACCACCATGGCTGACGGGCTCAGCCTTGGCCAGCAACGGGTCCATCTTGGAGCAGCTGGGATTGGCTCTGTCAGACATGGGGGAAGCTTCCAGCAGCTTCTCACAGAAGCCTTCCCTTGTAGCCCCCCTGTAACCAAAACCTTGCCATGCAAACCCAATGCACCACCACCACCCTGTCTCTCACCAGCATGTGTTGAGGTCAAATTTATCAATAACCCTCACAGGATGAAACACACATCTACACACAGGCAACAACAATGTCAAACCTACTTTGTATTGCAGTAAGGGGAAAAAAGTCTGCTCTATAGTAACTCTAGGAAAACAGCAGCCAAAAGAAATATTCCATATAACCACATGGATTTCATACTCTTAAATGCTGAGCTACTATACCAACACTTGTAAGGCAGCACAATTAGCTCACAGTAACTGCAAAAAAACCCAAAAACACAAAAAACAAAACCACCATACAAAATTACAACAAAAATCAAAAGCAAACAAACAACCCTCCACCATGTTCTTAGCACACTCACTGAGGCTGAAATTTCCAGAAATATCTAAGATACCATACAAATTTCAGACTAAGTTTTTCCAATTGAAAGAGGCTGCAAAGAATGGCTATTCAGGAGCCATTTTTGTATTCTAGAATACGACCTTCTTCAAGGCAAGAAGCTTAGTACCTACAGTCATTTACTTAAGCAAGATTTTTCCAAATAGAAAACCTCTACTTAACTATCAGTAATCAGGACCAGATTATTTGTTGAAGACTAACCAGCCTTTTATTTAAATTATGTGTAGCTTTTATTTAAATTATGTTCAGCTTTTTTCCTCCTATTCTGTATCTATACAGAGATGCAGCAGCTGTAGTCCAAATACCTCAAAATACATTAGCAGAGGTCTAGTCCATCGTTCTGTAAATAGTCTCAGATAGACCAGAACTCCATTTCATTCTCCAGTATAGTCAACCCAGGATACTTAGATTTCCTGCAGGGAAATTATTTTGAACTTCACCCAACAAAATTCCTTTAGAAAGTTACAAATAAACTGTCAGTCTATGATAATTAGCACTCAAGCCCAAAGTATGTGAAATGCACCTCAAGGCTAATCCTACTCATAGCAGATTGTAGCTCCCAATTTTTCAACTTCTACTTTCTTCCCTTCTCTGCTCAGAAACAGAGAAAATCTATTTCCAGTATTTTACTTCCATCCCACCCCATAACAGGGACCACTCACAACTCTCTGCAGCAGCACTCAGACTTCTGACTCTTCTTTAGCATCTACTTGAACCCTACTGCAGCAGAAGTAATTTACTGTGGCAGAATACCAATTCCTGCAAAGAGCAGCTCATTTGGCAGTACCATCAGTGCCACTGCACAGCTATCACAAACTCAACAACCAGATAATCCCGGTATGGCTCAGAACAGACCCCATCAGAGACGCTGGCTATTAACATAACAGTGGCTTTAGGAAACGATGCAAGATTATGCTGCCTGATTAATAAAAAATCCGGTCATACTATACAAAATGCTTGCAAAATGACAGGGTAATTAGCAATTAGTCTCCTAATCACTGTTGATATTTGCAAACCAGCAGTTTTAATTCCACCCAGATCAAATCATTATTCATATTCACCACACAGGAGGGATTTCTGTACCTCTGCAATTAACAAATTACTGTTCCACAAGCTATGGCCCCTCAAAACAAGCTAGAATATCAACAAAGGAGAAAAAAATACACCTGTCTTAATGGTAAGGACTGCTACCCATTCCAATTCCTACTTTAATTAATTAGAATGTTTTACTCTAAATTACACTGTAAAAAAAAAAATAGAATATATTGTGAAAATGCATTTTAAAGTTGTTTGTGTAACCAAGCTTTATCACAGAGATATTTTTCCCAATGCAACAGGAGACGACATGAATGTTTTGTAAACTATTAAAGGCCAAACCAAATATAATCCAGGATAATTATTATCAGTGAAACCAAGCACATATAATCTACTTCTTGTATAGCTGATCCTATGAAATTAGAATATACATGCAGAAACGTGTAAAGATTTTTTTAGCACAAACCCCCTGAAATGGTAAGCCTTCCTTTCTCTACTTCTCACTCCCTACTCCCCTCGTTATGTTGTTCCTGTCAGAACTGTAACTAAAAACAGTCCAAATACACCAAACTAGATGATTCCTAAAGTTAATGCATAATTTTTCACGAAGATTCTTGGAACAATAAACTATTGATTAGCTGATTGCAAGGTGAAAAACTTTATAAAATCTGGAAGAACATGAACTCTCTCTCCTTTATTTTTCTAGACTGTAGTTCTGATAAGCCCTGAATAATAAAAGGGGTCAGGAATAGGAAATCCAAATCCATTATATTATTGCCATATGTAATTAATTCCATAAACAGAAGTCAGAAACTATACAATACACAGGTGATTTGAAATTAGGAAATCTGACAGATCTGTATTGTCCTGTCATGAAACACTTCAAATGAGGCAGCCAACTGCTTTCAGAATGTATTATACATATGTATAGCTCTTCCAAGATGAAGCAATTAAAGAACCTATGCCATTCTCCATTAATTGAAAATCATACTGTGACCAAGCGAAATCTGCCATCTGCTATCACATACCACATGCTTAGATAGTTTATAGAAGACTCTACACTAGGGTGAAATTCATTCCTTCCTTTCTACAGCCTTCAAGATACAAGGTTTCTTGATGGTCTTTCAAAAAAAGAGAAAACCAATAGAGCTGAGTGCAAAAAAATAAAGGAGAAAAGAGAAAAGAAACAGACTTTTAATAAAGTAAATTCAGAGAAAGGAAAGTTAGTGTAAGTGGAGAAGAAGAAATACTTCAATCAGATCATCACCTTATTCAGCCTCACAGTTACACAGTTCTATGAGTTTTAATTTAGTTGTTCCGTCAAGATTTTTTTCTGATTTGTTGTTGTTTGGTTTGGGTTTATTTCACAGTTTTAATTTTCTTCCTGGGTTTTTGGTGTTTTTTTTTTGTTTATGTGATTTTTAAGAGTCAGACCAATGCACCTGTCTCAATGGGTTCACTAGTCTGTTTGGGTTCAATTAAGAAGCAGCAGTCAATGGCAGCTATTCAACAGAACGATACGTGGTCTCTTTCAAATTTCTGATAAACACACCTGCACCATCATAACCCAGCAACACTGATTCATGCACAGTTATTCATACCAGAAAAGAATGCGAGTATGCACACTGTATAAACTAAATCTCAGCTTTCCACATTAATTCCCAACAACTCTAGTTGCATAGGATATTTTGGACCAGTATAAAGAAAACTATTCTACTTTTCTAGAATTGTATTTATCTCTACTAGTTCCATGCTTTAAAAGAAATAATTTAAATAATTTGACTCAAAATAGTTTAAACATAATTAAAGATTTGCACTCACAATGCTTTACTTACAAGCAAAAGCACTAAATACAAAGTAATTCATAAGAATCAACAGAAGCAACACATCCCTAACCTGTTACTATAAGATCTCTAGCTAGATATTATTATAATTACTAGTCTGCAATGCAAAAAAAAAAAAATTCTGCTCTGAATAAAGAACATTCAATCAAGGAACTTATACTTTAAATGAATAGAGAGGTCTTAGATCTGCCACCAAACACTATGAAGCAGAACTGGGGAAAAAAAAAAAGAAATTAGAGAAAAAAAGGATGAGGAACAACCCTGAAACAGCCCCTCTACTCTATTTTTATATGTTTCCCCGAATACACCAAAGCAACTTCAGAAAATTGCAAAATATGCAAAGTAATTATACCAGCATATTCTGTGCTATCAAATAGTATATACTTGTATGTCATGCCTTGTTTTACAATGCCACCCAGTGGAAGCAATTTTGTATTGCAGACACACTGGTCCATTAGTGAAGAGATAATTTATTTTCTAGTATCAGCATTCAAAGATCCTTCTAACCCTGCATTAATGCTTTTTCTTTTAGTTATAAAAACCATGTTTTTATTGTTAAAGGCAGCATCTCGTTGTTGAGGAAATATGTGCCTGAGACCTAAACTTCTATGAATTACAGCTGCAAATCTGAAAAAGCTCACAATTTCTTACTATTTCCCATACATTAATTTAAACACTCTTTTTATATTTAATTTTTCAAATGTAAATGGAAAATGCAAATGAAAATCTCTATAAATGTTTGAAACATACCAGTGCCTTTTGCTCCATGAAGTCACAGACCTGTTTTCCATGTAGCACTACTAATGAGCAACTTTTCACTGAAGCAGGCCTTCTAAGCAGCATGTATTACCACCATTTTTCAAAAAAAGTGATAAAACTGATAAATGCACATGATCAAAGGAATGCATTCTCTGTATATGCTCCTGGCTTGCATCAGCAGCTCCATCTCTGAGCAAATGTTCACTCTGCCTTCCAGCTGTAGCTATACTGAAAAACATCCGCTACATTATAGGTACAATGGTCCTGCCAAACAGACAAGATAAAGAGGAAGGGGATCAGGGACATCCACATCTGAATAAATTCCAAGCCTCTGGAAAGGAAAAGGAATTATGAGACATCAAACCAGTAACAAGCAATAGTCTCGATCCCTTAAAAATGTTATGCAACTTGCACATGTTCCTGCCTGGAGACAAGGACTTGCCCCACAATCTCTTCTTTGGACTCTGCTGAGCTCGGATTAGGGCAGAAGAGATAACCATAACCAAGATGCTCATTCGTCCCTCCTAAATGTTAGGTGATCTAAAAAAAGGCGTTACAAAACTCAGTGCAAGGAAACATTTGAAAGTAAGTTACGTAAATAAACCTTAAAAAGTAAGGAGAAAGACAAAATGTACAGTGAAGAGCTAGGAATTAAAAGCATAATAATATAGGACTCATTACTAGCTGAAATATATTACCAGGAGAAGAGATGAGAAAACAAATGACTGTGACAGTTTAGCACTAACTAGGACAGAATGGGTTGGAATAAGGAAGAAATAAAAGAACATGCAAATCATAGTACTTAAAAGAGAAGGGGCAGCATCATACTTCCCCCATTCTTCTTCACTGTGACCATACATTTTTAGAAATTTATTAGAAAATCACCTTTTATCACAGATCTAATAAATAAATTGTTTCTTAAAATGTCAGATGCATATCTGACCACAACAAATTCCTGGCAACCATAGTCAACCAGTTGAAGGCATATTAGAACTGAACACTAGGTTTTACATGATGGTCAGAAAATTAAGCTCACTGTGGTCCTCAGGAACATGACAACCATCACAAGTTGTCACATAACACTACATGCTGCTCTCCACCTGCTCCAGGGGCTGAAGACTGCATCAATTCCACAGGGCATTTTTTTGGTGATTTTATTTCATAGCCAGCAGTGAAATTCATGAAAATAGATAATAAACACTTCAACTACAGCTGACTTAAAACTCAGTTCTACTTAAGAACAAGCACTTACTTCTTTTTATTGTCATGTATTCCAAGTACTCTAAAATTCACATATTACTCTTAACTGCCCCCGAATTTGGGATGCTACCCAAGCAGAACTACAAATCTCAGGTCATTTGAGACAAACACTCATTACATCTTTTTCTGTAAAACAAAAAATCAACTGTCTTTTTACATTAATCTTCCAGATTCTACTACATTATTTTTGCAAATAGTTGTGAATCAAATCAGAAATAATTGTACTGACAGTATTCCTAAACATTTTACCTTTTTTTTTCAGCTATTGCACTCAGTCCCACTTTGAGGAAATTAAATCAAATTCTTCACACAGTGACAAATATTTATTTAATAACCCAGAAACTACCAAGCTCTTAATCATGTTCTAGAAGCTTTCAATCTGCATACAAGTGTGCTGGAAAGCAGAAGTTCTTGACCTTCCCACACACTACTGGCTTCTTCTCCCACGCAGTAATTTGAAAAAGCCACAGCCTACACACCATCCACAGTCTCTACAACTCAACCCATCACTCCTGCACAACACAAAAACCAAATTTTGGAAGGATACCCTAAATCTAACACATGTGTAGACCACTGACACTGGGAAATACAAAAGTCAGGTACAGAACACCTCTGCATTGTGAGTAAACTGCCTTGAAGGACACAAAAGAAAACCAGCAAGGAGAAGGAGGCAGCCATATGGCCGAAGAGCAGGCTGCAATCAAAACATCTGGAAAACAGATATGAGGCCTGATACATTTCCTGTTATTAATTCCAAAACACAAGAACAACAATAAAAGATTTCCACTCTTTAGAGGACCTGTATATATCTATATCTACATATGCACACACAGAACAGAAAATATGAGGTAGTATTAGTGACTCCATAGCACAGTTGAGTAAGTAAGACTGAAATGAGTCAGGGTCTTTGTGCTGTGGGAAGAGGGGAAACAAAAGAAAAGAACGCAGTCACACATCAATCCTCTATTACACACTCACACAGTTACTGTAACCATTATGTAAAGTATCTGAACGGACAAGAACTGAGTAGATCCATCTCTCCTTTAGCAACTCCATTGTTCATGTATTTTAATGAAGATCTATAATCCTCACCTATTTAGAACAGGTGCACAACTGACTATCCAAGAACCACCAAGTTGACCATAGGCAGAACAGCAAATAAGAGACAAACTCAGGGAGTACACCAATGCTACGCTGCTGCTCTCTCTGACAACTGCAGCACGCTCATAACATGCACCCACTCACCTGCATTTGGGCTGTCTTTTGAAAGGTAACACCTAAAGTAGTCTTACAGTAAAAATGTTACTCTCATTAAATTTTGCAGTCCTACCACAGAGACACTCACGATTTCATTCACTTACCCTTCAATACAAAATTTATCTAAAACTTCCTTCCTGCTGCTGACAACTCAGCATGGCAAACACACCTTTCTGATCTACCACGAATAGAGTATGTTCTACACAAAACTAAAGTAGCATGTAATGGGTCCCTCTGTAGACAGATACATTGTTCAGTAAATATATAGAGACTGAGATTGATCCACACAAATTGTGTTTACTGTCTCAGCTTTACAAAGAAAACCAAACTAATTCACCCACCTTACAAAAAGACCTGAATTTCTCAAATCAGTAAACATAGAGTGCCGAGATATTTCAGGACATGGCTAAGATTGTAGGCACATATCCAACAGGACTTTGTGCTAATGTACTCCTCAGTGAATTAGCGTTTTAATGGACCAGCATCTCAAACACTAATGATGCTTGGCAGAGAAAGCAAGGCATGGAATGCATGACATGAAGATTCACCTCTGAACTCTGGGCAGAGTAATAAAGAAAACCAGCTAATTTGCTGAAGTTTGTACAAGACGTTAATTTCATGTGTTTTTCTTTAAACCGCATGTGCTCCGTTCACACTCCGCTGGGAACTACCTCAGCTGGGCATTTGGCCTCACCTTGCCCTGCGCAAGCAAGAGTAGATATAGGACACAGTTTCCTTACTCATTTAGGAACTAAGCGCACCAGGGGCAGGCTAAGGCAGAGGTCTGACAAGTCAGACATCTCGGTCCATCACGAAGCCACCGGGCGGGGAGGACGCCGGACGCCCCTGGCCAACTGCAGCAATTATACCGGGAAAAGCCGAGACGAACCGCTCGATCTCTGAAACTCCCGCCGTCCGAGAGGCGCGGGACTCCCGGTGCTGCAGGCCGGGCTGTCCCCAGCTCGGCGCACCCTGCACCGAGGGCCGCGGAGCACCGCGAGGGGACGAAGGGAAAGGCGGCGGGATCCGTCCCGCCGCGCTGCCCAAGGGATGCCCGGCGGGATCAGCCCGGCGCCGTGCCCGCTCCTCACCCGCGTCCAGCCCCAGCTGGTAGCAGGCCAGCGGCTCCAGCGACAGCTTGTATCCCTCGAACTTGGGGTCCAGCAGCAGGCGCTTGGCCTGCAGGGAGCAGTGAGCGGCGCCCGCCATCCCGCGGCTCCGGGAAAACTTCGGGAAGCGCCGGCAACTCCGCGGGCCCGCGGGGAACGCGCGGCAGCAGCCGCGGAGCACCACGGGAAGAGGGTACGCAAGCGCCCGGCCGCCGGAGTGCATGCTGGGAGCCGTAGTCCGGGCCAGGAGGCAGCCATGCGCCCGGGGCGCGCCGGGAGCTGTAGTCGCCGAGCTCGGACTACGTTTCCCGGCGGTACCCGCGCCCAGGAGCGGTGGGGCTGGCGGCGCGTGGTGCGTCCTGCAGGCGGCTCCGCCTCTGCTGCGCGGACCGGCGGGGCTGCGGCGGGCGGTGAGCCGGGAGCGAACCGGGAGCAAACCGGGCTGGGCCTCCCCTGCGCCGCTCCCTCGCTCCGGGGTGCCGCTGGGCGGGCCGAGCGCCGGGGGCGCCGGGCGGGAGGGCCGGGCTGCGGAGAGGCCGCGCCCGGAGAGGGTGGGCCGTGCCCGCGCAGGCGGCCCGGTGAGCTGCCGGTGGCCGGGGCTCGGGCAGCCGGGTGGGTGCCATGCCGAGCTGGCCCCTGAGCCGGTCACACACTGGTGCTCCAGTGATTAACCGCGGAGACGTGTCAGTGGGCGGAACACTGCATGTCATTCTGTTTTGGTCACTTTTTTTTTGTCGAGTGAATGACAGCAGCATTTGTGGAAACTCTGCTTTGCTCTGTGTAGGTTTGTGGAAAACCTAGATTTCCAAAATGAATAAAGATGCGCAGATGAGAGCTACCATTAACCAAAAGCTAATAGAAACAGGAGAGCGAGAGCGGTAAGTTGAATTCCTACTGCATGCCGGTGAGAGGCTTTCAATACATCAAGACTGCACTACACCTAGAAGTACGATAAACTCCATAAAGTAAACTCAATTCTAAATTCTTTAAATGCTTGCACATGAAAGTCTTGAGTGTTATATAAGCTATTTTAAAAAATGCCTTTTGAACAGTTTTATTTTAGTTTTCCACTTGAAAAGAGATAGTGGGGAAATAAAGGATGGATAATTGGTTTATGAACTCTAAAACTTTCTCTTATGCAGGTATTTTGTGTTGGAATGCCCTAGATTCATGTAAGAATCATCCTTCCATTTAATTTGCTGAAGCTAAATCTTGTTATTTCCGGATAAGGAGAAGGAAACAAAACTTTCCTTTTGTTTTAAGTTTTTCTTGTGTTTCTAGCTCTTCTCTTGTTAGGTAAAGCAATATATTGTAGAATACATCAAGGAGCGCTTGTGCAAGTCATTGTAGAGATCCCAATCAAGGCAAACAAGTAAATTGCACAATTTTTTTGGCCTATTGTCTCTTCGGTCTATTTTATTGATGTTGTATTTACATATCACTAGAGTGCTTATGACGTTTCCCTCCTCATTGTTTCACTGTGCTTGCAGCACCATGCACCAAAAGCTCTATTTCCTTCATTTCTAAAGACCTGTATGAGAAGAAATTTTTTCCTGGGTCATGGCATAGCCTTGTGCCTGGTGTAACCTTTTGTAGCCTGACGTGGTATTCTCTGCTCTACATCGTTCCTGGTTGTGACTATCCCTTTGAAGATTGCACAGAGCTTGAGAAAAGCAAGCAATTTATTGAAATGGTGTTGAGATCTATTTTATGCTAATTTAAGAATAGGAAGGGTTTTATCAGGACGTTAAAGTTGTCTTATAAACAGGCTTTATCAGAGCTGTGCTGTGATCAGGGGCAGAGCTCTTAGATTTCTTGAACTAAGAAATATCCAGAGGCAGCCAATTCCACCTGTATTCTTACTCTGCTTTTTGTCATCATTCATCTGCCCTCTACACAGTTCACTGAGTAAAAGGGATTAGACCTACACTGTTCAGCCTCTTGCTACAATCCTTTCATTCATAAAAACAGAGTTTTGCTAGAGTTACTTAGGATTGTACAAGATAAGCAGGCTTCCTAGCTAATGGAGAAAAGGGTAAAAGATATTAAAGGTATTCATCATATCATACTTTCATTTTCCCTTCTGTTTTTTTTAGTACTAATTTTCACTTTTTTAGCTAACTTTCAATATTCTATTTTGCTATACAGAGTAGATGCTTCATTGTGGCAGATTGTTGTGTCTTTTCCAGTAATGCCTGAATTCTTGTTGCTTAAGCTTACATAGCTAACCATGCTTAGGAAGCTTAAGATATAGGATCCTTCATTTTCACCCAGAACAAGATAATGTGTAACTGGGGAGATAAACCTGCAGTTGAGTAGTGCAGAATTCTTCCTGAAAGGTGAGGGAGAAGGTTTTACTTATTTTAAAGACCTGTTATCAGGTGAAATACTCCAACTTTGAAAGTCTGCATACATCTGCTACCAGAGTAGACTCAGTCAGGTCGAGTAATTCAAGGGCTTCTACTTTTTTCTCTGTGGCTGCAGCATCAACATTGCCTAAAGCAATTCTGTGAGTTAATTTTGGAGGCACCAAGTCCTCATAGTCCAACATGGTATCCTGAAATTGGAATTCATTTGGGTTTGGATTCACCTGCTGTTCAGCCATTTCTGCTGCTGCTCTGGGAGCTCTTGGGTAATAATTGTAGGCCTGACTTTCACACTGGAGCATATTTAAGCTGTCAGGAATGTTTGCTGTTCTAACAAGTTTTATATTGTTTTAACAGCCTTAAAGAGTTGCTGAGAGCCAAGTTAATTGAATGTGGCTGGAAGGATCAGTTGAAGGCACATTGCAAAGGTAACAGTGGTCAATTAATTAATTTCCTTTGTAGTCAACTGAGGCAAATAAAAGTCCCAGATGAAGGCTTTACTGAGTTTAAACAAGACCTGGGTAAGAAGAATGTATCCCTGGCAACTTGATATTTATGTTTAAACATGCTGCTGAATTGAGATTACTTCTCAGCTTTGATTTCTGCATTTTTCAGTAGTGTGCAAGGCACTATAAGTAAACAGTTCTTTCATACTGATGAAACATACTGATGTGTATTAGAATAGCCTTTATTTTGCTATAGATTTATTCCTTTTTCTCTGACATACTTTTTGACTTGGCTGAAATATGTACAGAAATCTTGTTTTAACCAGTTGGAAGAATAGTAAGGGTTTACTGTCTGTGCACTTCCTTACTGTATTTTCCAAAGTGTTTTTCCTGTTGCACCTTTCTTACTAGTGTGTAAATAATGTGTGTTAAGAGATAAGTGAGCCAACTTAAGAGATAAGTGAACTGCTCCAACACTCTAGTAACAGGCATATCTGGTAATGCTCAGATGAGATAAAACAATTTCATGTTTGTTTTTAAAATATGAGCTGATCAAGATGCATCAGCAGTCACAGGTTCCCATCCTTAAATCTATGGCATGAGTGAGAGACTAAAATCCACTATACAGTGCAGTAGGTACTGAGCTAATAACCTATATTTAGGTCCCATGCTACTTTGTATTCTCCGATGACCATGTAGGCAGGTTTTGTTTCTTAATCACCAGCACAGGTTTTGTCAATTTATGAATGGATTAAAAGACGTAAAGCATTGGTCTTGGTCTTCCCCAGATGTCATTAAAGAAAAAGGATTGGAACATGTTACTGTTGATGATTTGGTGGCAGAAATCACTCCCAAAGGCAGAGGTAAGAAAATGCAAATGTGGATGGAGTAGTACATCAATAAACATACCTACCTCTATTTCATCAGTATTTTGAAAGCAGCATCATGAGCTTGTCTGTGTTGGATTCAAGGAAAAATGTTAATAGCTTGATATAACCTACAAATAAAATGTTAATGTGTTAATATTAACAACCAATGAAACATGTGAATTTGTATTGTGTAGCAGCCTTCAGATTACTTTTGCAGATTATTTAGTCATGTCTGTGTTCGTTTTTATAATTGACTTAATGGTCCCAAGTTGTGTATGCAACACAGATGTTTTAAAATTCCAAATATTTTAAGATGGAAAATCAGAACTAACAGTTGTAGTGGAATGGGAGGAGTAAAGGACATAGCATACAAATACAAAAAAAAAAAAAAAATCACTTAAGGAAACTGCAGTTCTCTTTATATTGTTCCTCTCAGGCTCTCTAGCAGGGTTTGATGTTAGTGGTAGAAACTTCATTAAGTTCTAAATACAAATAGGCATTCAAAATAGCTTGCTTGAGACCCTTACTAGAGACCAGATTTGTTGGGGTTTTTTTTGTCTTAAATTTATGAAGAAAAATGGTAGGATAATCACACTTGTTATGGTGATTATATCCTGTTTCCTGTTAAATAATCCTTTTCCTCAAACTTTCTAGTTTTCTGGATTATGAATAGGCAAAAAAACCCTGACCAGTAACATTGTTCTCAACAGATCCCAGTTTTAGCCTATTTTAAATGGGGAAAAAATATAGATGTGCTATATGAAAATCAAGTAGTTTCAGTTACTTTAGGTATTAACAGAATTGCAAGAACAATAAAAGAATAGAAATGGCTGTTGTAAAAGTGTGGTTTTAGCATACTTTATTTTGTCTTTTTTTAATTCTTGCTTTATTATTTGTATTTCAGCTTTGGTACCAGACAGTGTAAAGAAGGAACTCTTGCAAAGAATAAGAACCTTCCTTGCTCAGCATGCCAGTCTTTAACTTCGACATTCATCTGGGATAGTTTCCTGTATTACATCAGTCATGTCAGGATTGGAATGCAGTTTACATACTTGATAAGGATGAAAAATCATTAATTTTTCTTTGCATTGCATCGATTTCTTAAAGTTGGTGTTGTTTTAATAAAAAATTTTGTGGACTCATGGTTCTAAGGTAGTTCTCTATCTTGGTGGGCTGTAATGTGGTGTCACCTGTTCCAGTTTTTAAATAATCCGTAACTTTATACAATTGTGGAACCTTGCAAAGATTTTCAGAAAAGAAGCACAGTTAACAAGTATGTTGAGCAGAAATGCAGAAAGGTGTAAAAAAGTGTGGAAAATGGGATATGATATACTACAGAGCACAGCTTTTTTGATTTTCCCAGAGTAAGCAGGCAGGACAAAGTTAAAACTACATAAAACTGTTGGTGAAATTCCTTTTGTACTTTTATAGAGAATGAGTTGTTTGAAGCCTCTAACATGGGATGCAAGTATTTACTCAGCAATTAATAAGAGGTAGAATTCTTTAAGAAAAAAGCAGTTGTATCTTTCATCAGCAATTCTTTTCACATTTACTTTGAGTCAGTATTCTAATTTTGAACAACTACTGTTTTCTGTCTTTGCCCATATTACTGTTTCTTTGGGTTTTTTAATGTGGATCTTTGGGGCCTTTCTAAATTAAGTATAGTTCAGTACTTTGCCACTGTAACATGAAGCATTTTTAATTCTTGTATCTGGAACTGCAACATCAACCAGTCTATACATAAATGCAAAAATAAATTGGATTAATAGAGAGGATCAAGAAAGAGGCTTTGAAGTGAGAATGTTTCATTTTTCCCATATTTTAGAATAATTTATAAAGTGATGCACAAACATAAGCAAAAACTGAATGAGCAATTGAATACTGTTGTGACTCAGTGGCTATTGTAAAAAACTACTGACTCAAAATAAGATTCATACTCCTAATTAGAAGAATACTGTAAAAACTGTCACTTAAAAAGCCATTCCTCTGCCAGTGGGTTGTGCTGTTCCATCATTGCTGCGAGCTCCCGGCTGAGGAGCCGCTCGGGAGCGCCCGCGCCCTTCACACGGGAAGGTGGTGGCAGCTCCCATTCCCTTTCGAGCCCCTTGGCCTGCGGGGAGAGAGCTGCGGAGCTGTGGCACAGACACAGGGAGCGCTCCCCTCGCTGCCCGCCCGCTGGGGCATGCTGCGCTCAGCCCACAGCGTCACCTGCACGGGGCTGGGCAGATCGACAGTGGCAGTGCCAGCCTGAGAGGGCTCCAGTGCCGGCTCAGACGGGGAAACAAGTCTGGGAGAAATCTGGCAACAGCCAAAGGTGAAGTTTGGCAGTAAACAGGAGTTGGTGTAAACAGGGCAATACCAGCACCAATGGGCCGAGATGCAACTGGTCATGAACATCTTTTGTCTGCAAGGACTAAGCTCCTGCTAAGACTGAAACAACACTGGACCCAGATCGTGGATCTGCTGCAGATACTCCTCCTGTGCTGTTTTAAATCTACCTTAATGTCAATTAGAGCATATTTGCTGTATGTCATTGCCTCGATGCTGTTAAATAAATGTGGAGGTCGGAAAGAAAATAATTATTTCACTTAAAGATCTGTTTTGATTTTAAATGTGTTTTTGCATTTAGTATGTATAATTGCTTAACCCCTGCTGGCAACTGAGCCCCACACAGCTGCTCACTCACTCCGCAGCAACACCAAATGGGATGAGAAAGAGAATCGGAAGCATTGAAGTTGAAAAACTCATGGGTCAAAGTAAAGACAGTTCAGTGGGTAAGGTAAAAGCCATGCACACAAGCATAGCAAAGCAAAGACTTCATTAAGCACCTCCCATTAGCAGAAAGACATGGAGATATCTTACAGAAAGCACGGCTCCATCCACTTCTCCAAAATATCAGTGCTTAGATAGAAAATAGCATCTCCTACCGTGAAGGGAAATGAAATTTTGCGATTTCAATGGGGATCAATAGGGCAAGCTGTTCTCCATGTCCCTGCAGTTGATGGCGTGGCATGCCTTTTGATGGCTATCACTTTGGAAAAATGTTAAGTTTTTTTATTTGATTTTAAGTATCAAGGCTATGCCCTCATAAGTTACTCTCGAAATTGTGCCTTCCTCCTAGATTTTTCCCCTGTTTTTGCAACATCTGTGAGATTTGTTTTGGCCTGTTTTGGTCCTTCGCGCTGCACCAGATGTAATCCTGGTTCATTTTCTTGTAGTTACCATAGTCACTAAATTTCCCAAATTTTTTTTTCTCCTTCAATTTCATTTCCTTTGATGGTATCTCTGTTCCAGAGTGTTGGTAAGTCCTTCTTTCATGTTTCGGCATCAGCGGGCATCAGTTTTGGCAAGCTTTGCTCCATGTCCCTGCACTTGTTGGCATACAGGCCTTGACGTGGCTTTTAACTGTAGGCAATTTTGTTGGTTTTTTTTAAGTATCCATGCCCTGTCCCTGATGTCTTCCCGTGTAGGGAGAATTGTAGGGGGCCACAGTATGTAATCTTATTCCCCAATGAGTTGCAGCTGGGGCCAATTAAGAACCACACCTGTAACCAATCACGAACAAGTTGCATAAAAGGGTGGAGTCATAAAACTGCAAGAACCAGAAGAAGACTGCTGGTGAAGGCTGCACCAGGGGGAGGCTGGTGTAAAGACAGGGGGAGGCTGCTGCAAGAACCAGGAGAAGATGGTGAGTTCCCCTGGAGGGGATGAATAATCCCAGAAGAGGCTAGACCCCAGGAGAGGAGAATCACAATGAGAGTATGGACTCTGAAGCCTGGTGAAACGCCAGGTCTGTGTAGCAGTTTAGCAGCAATATCCTTCGTTGGATCACTGCTGGATTAGCTGCAGGTGCTTCTGGCTGTGGGCTTAAGGAAAAGCCCCTTGAGGGGATGGACTCTGTAGTGTTGTTGTAATGTTTATTGTAATGTATAAGTATTGCTGCAAAATGTATAGGGCAACTGTGACCCACTGGGACGGAGTGGGGGAGGTGACTGGTGTAGCTGCGAGTGGCAGGTGGAAGCCACAAGGAGGTACGGACCTGATTTCTACTAATCAAGAAACCTGGAAGTAGGAGGGCAACCAACTAGTAATAATGGGACATTTGGGGTCCTTGTGTTGTGACCACCTCGACAAGAAGAGATAGATATTATACTGATGTAACTGATGTAGTACTGTAACTGTGATAACGAATTGTAGAAATATTGCTGTAAATGTGTTTAATAAAACATTCCCAATCAGGATGTAACTTCCTCCTTGATTTTTCAACATCTATGACGTTAGTTTTGGCCTGTTTTGGTCCTTTGCACTGCAGCAGATGTAATCCTGGTCCATTTTCTTGTAGTCAGGAAGGCTCCTGATTTTTGGGATTTTGGGCTTTTTTTCAATTGCATTTCATTTGATCATATCTCCCTTGCAGAGTGTTTGTGTGGCTTTGTTTTCAGTTTCGCAAGATTTCAATGGGGATGAATTGGGAAAGCTTTGCTGCATGTCCCTGCACTTGTTGGCATACAGAGCTTTTCATGGCTTTTGACTTTGGCAAAGATTTTTTTTTGTTTTTTTAAGTATCCATGGCATGTCCCTGATATCTTCCCCTCCAAGTTGTGTCTTCCTCCTTGAGTATTTCCCCTGCTTTTGCAACATCTGTGAGATTAGTTTTGGCCTGTTTTGGTCCTTTGCACTGCAGCAGATGTAATCCTGGTCCATTTTCTTGTAGTCAGGAAGGGTCCTGATTTTTGGGATTTTGGGCTTTTTTTCAATTGCATTTCATTTGATCATATTTCCCTTGTAGAGTGTTTGTGTGGCTTTGTTTTCAGTTTCGCAAGATTTCGTTTCCCTTCCCGAAAGGAAATGTTATTTCCTTTCGGAAGGGAAACGAAATCTTGCGATTTCAATGGGGATGAATTGGGAAAGCTTTGCTGCATGTCCCTGCACTTGTTGGCATACAGAGCTTTTCATGGCTTTTGACTTTGGCAAAGATTTTTTTTTTTTTTTTTAAGTATCCATGGCATGTCCCTGATATCTTCCCCTCCAAGTTGTGTCTTCCTCCTTGAGTATTTCCCCTGCTTTTGCAACATCTGTGAGATTAGTTTTGGCCTGTTTTGGTCCTTTGCACTGCAGCAGATGTAATCCTGGTCCATTTTCTTGTAGTCACGAGGATTTGCATTGTTGCATACAGAGCTTATGCTTTTACTTTGAAATTTTTTTTTAATGCATTCCCTGATATCTTCCCTCCAAGTTGTGTCTTCCTCCTTGACTATTTCCCCTGCTTTTGCAACATCTGTGAGATTAGTTTTGGCCTGTTTTGGTCCTTTGCACTGCAGCAGATGTAATCCTGGTCCATTTTCTTGTAGTCACCAGAGTCACTAAATTTCCTGCAATTTTTTTTTTCCCCTTCAATTTCATTTCCTTTGATGGTATCTCTGTTCCAGAGTGTTGGGAAGCCTTCCTTTTTGTGTTTTTGGCCTTCAGCGGGGATCAATTTTGGCAAGCTTTGCTCCACGTCCCTGCACTTGTTGGCATTCAGGCCTTGACATGGCTTTTAACTGTAGGCAATTTTCTGGTTTTGTCTGAAGTATCCATGCCCTGTCCCTGATATCTTCCCCATTATGTTTTCTCTAACTCCTTGATTTTTCAACATCTGTGAGGTTAGTTTTGGCCTGTTTTGGTCCTTTGCACTGCAGCGGATGTAATCCTGGTCCATTTTCTTGTAGTCAGGAAGGGTCCTGATTTTTGGGATTTTGGGCTTTTTTTCAATTGCATTTCATTTGATCATATCTCCCTTGCAGAGTGTTTGTGTGGCTTTGTTGAGAAATTACATTTCCCTTCCCGAAAGGAAATAACATTTCCTTTCGGGAAGGGAAACGAAATCTTGCGATTTCAATGGGGATGAATTGGGAAAGCTTTGCTGCATGTCCCTGCACTTGTTGGCATACAGAGCTTTTCATGGCTTTTGACTTTGGCAAAGATTTTTTTTTGTTTTTTTAAGTATCCATGGCGTGTCCCTGATATCTTCCCCTCCAAGTTGTGTCTTCCTCCTTGAGTATTTCCCCTGCTTTTGCAACATCTGTGAGATTAGTTTTGGCCTGTTTTGGTCCTTTGCACTGCAGCAGATGTAATCCTGGTCCATTTTCTTGTAGTCAGGAAGGGTCCTGATTTTTGGGATTTTGGGCTTTTTTTCAATTGCATTTCATTTGATCATATTTCCCTTGTGGAGTGTTTGTGTGGCTTTGTTTTCAGTTTCGCAAGATTTCGTTTCCCTTCCCGAAAGGAAATGTTATTTCCTTTCGGAAGGGAAACGAAATCTTGCGATTTCAATGGGGATGAATTGGGAAAGCTTTGCTGCATGTCCCTGCACTTGTTGGCATACAGAGCTTTTCATGGCTTTTGACTTTGGCAAAGATTTTTTTTTTTTTTTTTTTTTAAGTATCCATGGCATGTCCCTGATATCTTCCCCTCCAAGTTGTGTCTTCCTCCTTGAGTATTTCCCCTGCTTTTGCAACATCTGTGAGATTAGTTTTGGCCTGTTTTGGTCCTTTGCACTGCAGCAGATGTAATCCTGGTCCATTTTCTTGTAGTCACCAGAGTCACTAAATTTCCTGCAATTTTTTTTTTCCCCTTCAATTTCATTTCCTTTGATGGTATCTCTGTTCCAGAGTGTTGGGAAGCCCTTCTTTTGTGTTTTGGCCTTCAGCGGGGATCAATTTTGGCAAGCTTTGCTCCACGTCCCTGCACTTGTTGGCATTCAGGCCTTGACATGGCTTTTAACTGTAGGCAATTTTCTGGTTTTGTCTGAAGTATCCATGCCCTGTCCCTGATATCTTCCCCATTATGTTTTCTCTAACTCCTTGATTTTTCAACATCTGTGAGGTTAGTTTTGGCCTGGTTTGGTCCTTTGCACTGCAGCAGATGTAATCCTGGTCCATTTTCTTGTAGTCAGGAAGGGTCCTGATTTTTGGGATTTTGGGCTTTTTTTCAATTGCATTTCATTTGATCATATCTCCCTTGCAGAGTGTTTGTGTGGCTTTGTTTTCAGTTTCGCAAGATTTCGTTTCCCTTCCCGAAAGGAAATAACATTTCCTTTCGGGAAGGGAAACGAAATCTTGCGATTTCAATGGGGATGAATTGGGAAAGCTTTGCTGCATGTCCCTGCACTTGTTGGCATACAGAGCTTTTCATGGCTTTTGACTTTGGCAAAGATTTTTTTTTGTTTTTTTAAGTATCCATGGCATGTCCCTGATATCTTCCCCTCCAAGTTGTGTCTTCCTCCTTGACTATTTCCCCTGCTTTTGCAACATCTGTGAGATTAGTTTTGGCCTGTTTTGGTCCTTTGCACTGCAGCAGATGTAATCCTGGTCCATTTTCTTGTAGTCACCAGAGTCACTAAATTTCCTGCAAATTTTTTTTTCTCCTTCAATTTCATTTCCTTTGATGGTATCTCTGTTCCAGAGTGTTGGGAAGTCCTTCTTTTCTGTTTTGGCCTTGACCGGTGGATAATTTTTGTATGGTTTGGTCCATGTCCCTGCACTTGTTGGCATATGGGTCTGGACATGTCTTTTAATATTACGTCATTTTTTGGTTTTTTTTTTAAGTGTCCATGCCCTGTCCCTGATATCATCCCTTCCAAATTTTGTCTTCCTGCTTGATTTTTCAACATCTGTCTGGTGAGGTTCGGCCTGTTTTGCTCCTTTTCTCTGCAGCAGATATAATCCTGGTCCATTTTCTTGTAGTCACTAGATTTCTGACATTTCCCATTTTTCGATTGTTCCTCGTCCGTTTGCAAGTCCTTTCATGGTATCTCCATTCCAGAGTGTTTTTAAGTCCTTCTTATCTCATTTTGCTTTCAGCAGGGATCAATTTAGGCAAGATTTGCTGCATGTGCCTGCACTTGAATGCATATGGCCTGCCTTTGGATGGGTTTGACTTTGGTCAAGATTTTTATCGTTTTTTTTTGAAGTGTCCATGCCAGGTCCTTCATATCTTCTCCTCCAAGTTTTGTGTTCCTCCTTGACTTTTTGCTCTGCTTTTGCAACATCTGTGAGCTTACTTTTGGCATGGTTTGGCCCTTTGCACTGCACCTGATAAAATCCCGGTCATTTTGTTGTAGTCACGAAGCATGTTGATTTTCTGGATTTTTGCCTTTTTTCCAGTTGCATTTCATTTGATCATATCTCCTTTCCAGAGTGTTTGCAAGTAATTGTTTTGCGTTTTGTAAGATTTCATTTCCCTTTCGCAAATGAAATCATATTTCCTTTCCTTTTTCTTAAGAAAGGAAATGTTAAAATCCTCCTTTCTCATTTTGTTGTAATCCTTTCTTAATGTATATTTTGTAATGGCATAACGTGTATTTGTTCTGGAAGGAATTGTAACTCTCTACCTTTAGAGCCTGACATTTCCCAGTGTTTCATGCTTTTCAATTTTCTTTTCTGATTTAATGTAGATGAAAGTTTTGCTTCTGTTTCTGCTTTAGGTATAAAGTTATACTGAAAGGTATACCTCACCTATACTAAGACTTTCGAAATGATTTTAACGTTAAAGCTAGCATCGTATATGTGTTTCTCTTATTGAAGCTGGGTTCTGCAGGCATAAGGGTGTCAATCCCCACCTCAACATCATAGGACCGCTTCCTCTAAGCTTGGCCACAATCATGTCCTGACTTGCTATGCTCTCTACTGATCTTGGACCAGTGCAGACTCACTGGCTTGTCCTTAGATCACCAGTAACCTGCCTGGTAGTCTGGACTCTGAGCTGCCCCCAGATGGCCCCTATCGTGTCCTGGGTAGCAGGGTCCTTGCCCCATGGTCAGATAGATCATGTTTTTCTCCTTGTCCTGCTGGGACCTGTTTCCTGATGAAGAGCTGTGGAAATGCAGTCATGGGGTCTGTTAGGGCATGGGAAAAGGGAAATGAAGGAACTCTATCTGATACCAGTGCCTCCTCACAAGAGCCATCATCCTTCATCCATCTCCTCACTGCCCGACACACATAGGGAACACACCAACTGAGTAAATCCCGTGGCAGGAAGTCTTTATTGGAAGATATTTTAAGACCACACAAAGAACTGAGTGCTACAGCTTGGAGTTGAGTTGAAAGGAGTGCTGTATTAGTGCTGCTCTAGAACTGATTAGATTTCCATGGGAGAAAGAGACAAACATCCCCCTAACCTCACCTACCGAGTGTAACACAACTGGAGGTTTACACAGAGCTCTGGAATGCCTTAACATTAACCTTAACAACCAGCCATTAAAATGGACAAGCAGTCGGTGAACAAACTGGGACACTGGGGTAACACCTGTCAGAAGGAATTACAAACAATGTTTGTTTTTTAGTAACATCCAAATTTACAGCTCAGCATCCTATCGACCACAGAGGAACACCTTTACTGCCACGTGTGCAGCAACCCGATACGGTCGCAGTCCAACGCCTTTTTCTCACAGTTTCGCGTAAGTCCAAAGAGCCGGCTCAGACCTCCCCCAGCCACTGTGGGGGCGGGAGGAAGGCGGGCGAGGGGGAGGTCGCGGGCCGCTGGCGGGGCGCGCCGCGGGCAGCCCGGCACGGCTGTGCCCTAGCCGCTGCCCCAGGCGCTCGGACGGCCCGGGGTGCCCGCGGCCCGAGCGGTGCTGCCGGAGCGGAGCGCACGGGAGGCGGTGCGGCCGGAAGGGGCGGGAGTGTTTCCCGGGTGACGGGGCCGAGATGGCGGCGCGCGCGGTGGCGGCGGAGCGGCGCGGGCCTGGCTCTGGATGAGGGGCGGCCGCAGGCTGCGGGAGCGGCCGCCTCGGCCCCTGAAGCCCCGCGACCCCCGGCGAAGCCTCCCCCCCGGGGCAGGTGAGCGGGAAGGGTCGGTTCCTACGCTGCCGAGTGCCGCTTCCGCCTTGCTGGGCAGGGGCCCGGTCTCAGCGCCTTCCCTCCCGGGGCAGAGCTGCCCGCGCGGTTCTCCCGCAGCAGCGCCGCCGCCCCCTCTGCCCCGTGCTCGGGGCGCCCCGGCCCCGCGGCTCTCACCCAGCGGCGGGGCTGCTTGGCCGGCCCGGGAGCGCCAGG
Organism: Camarhynchus parvulus; assembly: GCF_901933205.1. Taxonomy (NCBI): domain Eukaryota; kingdom Metazoa; phylum Chordata; class Aves; order Passeriformes; family Thraupidae; genus Camarhynchus; species Camarhynchus parvulus. Next base: position 134,256,961 of record NC_044572.1, read on the forward strand.
CCCGCGGCCTCTGCCCGACCGGCTGCGGCCTCTTCCGTGGCGAAGTGGGGGGATCTTATGGGTTGCGAAGAACATGATGTGGCAGACAGGCAGCGTTTGGGCACTGAGGGGCTTCGCACCTTGTGGGAAAGGGCGAGGGTACACGGCCTGTCAGAACTCGTGGTGGGACGCCATTGCTTGGGGTTACCTACTGTTTACGCTGACGAGCAAATTTAATAATACATTGAGTGAAAATTCCTTAGCATGCTTTTAAATACTTGAGAATCTCTAACAGCTCGCAGAAAAATTAAGTGCTACTATTTGGTTTCAGTGCTGTCTCTAATAATATTCAAGACTCGGCTGGTCAGTAGAATGGTAGGTCGCTGCTATTTGGTCATGAATTCACAGTGTAAGTGCCTGAGTTGCATCTCTAATGAAAAATGGCATAGCTTACTGCTTTATAGCTCTGTGGAGCTGTATTTCTGTGGAAATACACATGTATTTCCACAGAAAGTCTCTGTGCGCTGCAGAGACTTTAGGCCGTCTTGTAGTGTTGTTGTTTGTAAATAGCTGGTGCTCGTCAAGACAGGCATTGCAAGATGATTTTGTAGTAGTAACAATGAGTGTGTTAATTTGTTGTCTCTGGCATTGCACGTAATTACAGAAAACTTAGGTCCAGGATGGCAAATAAGGAGTGGAACAGAACTGGGGTCTCTTAAACTCTGGTTCTATGTCTGAGAACTTCAGTTTTTGAAGTGAGTTACATGAATTCGGGCATTATGTAAAAGACTTGTTGCAAAGTTATGAAGTGAATGAAGTTATAATGTGGTCTCACAAGATTGTGTTACCTCAAGCTGTGTTCTGTATGCTGGTTTTCACAAGACAGTGGCATATACAGGTAAGGAATTGTCAAAGAATAATGGTAGACATAAACTTTCTATCTTAACTAATATTGCCTTGAAGAGTAGAATTTATTGCAATTCAAGACATAAAGCTTCAGGAGTTCACATTAGTGAGGTTGTAGCTATATTCGGTTTCTTGGAGAGGAAGGGGTGAGATGTGGTGGTATTACTGCAGAAGTAATATGACTCGGGGACTAACATGTTTAAAAAAGAGTTGAAACCCTGTGTGTTGTATATCAGAGTATTTAGTGTCTAGAAATAACTCAGGAATTGCCAGCAGTCACCAACTTTTGCTGCCTTTATTTAGAGAGACAAACATTCTGTCTTGACTTTTGGTATCTTTTGCAGCTTTCAATAGTATCTCTTTCTGGATTTGAGTGTCTTGGATGACTTTATTCTGCCTATGATTAATGTGAGTGAGATGTCTTCTGTCCCAGCTACTTCAACTGCCTAGTTAGGGTATTTGCACTGAAAGTTGGAACATTAGTGTTGAAACTACAGTATCTTTACAAACATCCCACAATCACTTACCTACAATTAGATAGAGGAGATGCCTCCTGAGCTTCCCTTTTCATTCTGCTTCTCTCCCTAATGCCATAATAGCATGGCTTTAGGGTTCAGTCATGCTGCCACTTAATGTATCTATTTATCAAACTCAGTGGTCAAGACAGGATTTTTTTCCCTGCACACGTGTTCCCAATATTGTTTCTGTGTAAAGTGATGAAAGAACCAAGAGACCAAACAAATCAACCAGGAAGAGGGCAGTGGAACCTCTCAGTAGGCTACAGAGTGATGGTTGCTGTCTTTGAAATGCAGGAAGTGCTGGTTTTGTCTTTCAGTACCTGATTGAAAGCTGTTCTAGAATCATTGCGTTGTCTTTTTTAAAATTCAAAGAGTCTTTATACATCTTGTAACATGCATGATTTGGAGGAGGGTTTATGTTTGAAAACAGGGTTTTTATCTCTATCTACTAATCTTAATAAAATTCCATCTCCCTATAAACCTACTTCTGATCTTTGATGTGGCCATTCTACCAGAACTTCATACAGGATCACCTTTTAAAAAATTCTATCCTTACTGCTGAAACTTTGCTACGGTATTGTCAGCTGTTCTAGTGACAACACAAAAGCACTACTGAACCAGTATGGATTTTCCGTGCTGACAAATGTAAACACTCAAGGCCATGTTAGTCTTTAGTACTAGGAAATGAATTTCCTATTTTGCTTTAGGAGGGTGAAGCGTTTTTGATATCTCCTTATGTAAATTGGAGGGGAGCCTTTCAGTTTCAGACAAGTTATTTTAAGCATCATCGTCTGGTTATTTATCTAGCTGTGTTTAATATGGGCTAAAATCACTGATTCCAAGGTGTGTTCATGTTTACATTCCAGAGTTACAAGTGAGCTAATATGAAAGAAAGCTGATGTGGCAGTAAAAGATGAGTTCACTAGGAGGAAACAAGTTTCTGAAATAATTTTAGTGCCTCAAAGTGACTTTATTTTAGAATTGACTCTGTCTGTAGAAATCCTGTTTAAGTGGTATTTGTGTGTACAGTTAAATATGAAAGAGGAAGTGTTTCTCCAGGTGCCAGTGTGCTTATTGTACATTGATAAACAGTGAGAGTCTTGCTTATTGCACCATAGTTGATTAACCAATCCACCTGAGGGTGGACTATGTTGGCTACGTTCAGTGAAGTTAGAGGTGCCAGGAGTTCTTATGAGGCCACTGTTGCAAGCTGTAAGCAAAGTAAAAATGTTCAATAAAATTCTGAACTTTGCCTCCCTTCATTCTATTTCCTTTATGGGTCCCTATAATGTTTGAGTTTCCTCATTCTTCTGACTTGGTTCTAAAATGTATAACATCTCATGGCTGTTGTTTTTAGTCCTTTCTGGGCTCATGTTCCATGTGAACACCTGTTGTGACTTTTTTACCAGTGGAAGACAGTATGAGATGCACGAGTCAAACTCTGTCTGTTACAGAATTGCTGAGTTGACCATGAGTATTAAATTGATTAGGATTCATGTCTTGATTTATTTGCTTGTTTATATCTGTTGTAATGGAAGTTCAGTTGATCCTAAGTCTCATAAATGTAACAAAGCAATTCCAGTAGTGGGAGAAGGAAATCTATCCTGTTTTATAGATGGAAGGTGGAGGCATGAGGTGTGATACACAGAAGGATGTATCAGGCTGGCAGACAACCCTTACCAGATTTTCTGAATTTTAATCCAGTATTTCACAATTGCCTCTATCTGTTAAGAAATGTTTTAGGATTCTTGATGTAGCTCTGCAACTTTGCATTATGTGTCTGTCATCCTGTGTTATAATTGACTGCTGATCCTTTTGGGATTGTTTATCAAGGAAAGGCTTAAGAAAAGAAAGGTTGTTGTGGCCTGCCATTTAGCATTACACTGTTCAGTATTTTTCCCAGGAGAAACAGAAGGTACATGGCTGTGCTTCTTTCCAATGTCTGAGAAAGATGGACAAGAAAAGTTAAGTTTGCAGTGAACTGAGGAAAATTTGGGTTCTGTGTACATCTGTATTCATACAACTACTTCCAGATATAAAATGGTTTACCTTGAGAAATTTAATTAACATAAAAAAATTCCCAAGCACAAAAGAACCCAACCCCAAAAGGCACCAAACAAAACTCAAAACCTTTAGAAAACCTTTAACTTTTCAGGTAGTGCTGTTCTTAGAACAACAATGCTCACATTTCAGGTGCTGTTTCAGACAAAGGGGAAAATGGTTGACTTTTCCTTACCTCGAGACAGTAATTGGTTCAAGATTGTGTTTTAAATTAATTTATAAAAATTAATATTAATTAAATAAATACATATATATGGTTTCATATCACAAATAGCAGTATAAAAAGCAGGTACATTGAGGAATGTTCTTTTAAAGGTAAATGATTGCTAACAGTACTATGGCTGGCTGATAGCATATTGTTGACAAAACTCTGGTTGTGCATCTGACAGTTTGTAGTGTAGGGAGCTTAACTGGGAAGACTGCAATCAATGCTCAGAAAAGAGGTGGGCAAAACAGTACTTACTATCTTAAATCACAGAGTCACTAAGGTTGGAAGAGATCTCCAAGGTCATCAAGTCCAGCCTTTGAAGGGCCTAGTTCTAGCTCAGCTGAAATGAAATCTCCATCACAAATATGTTAACTGGCCATGTGTCTCATTGTAACTCTGAAATCTTTGCCTGACACATGGAAAGTGGAGAAACGCAAGTTATCTGGTTGTCATGGGCATAATTATAGCTGTTGAACTCCGCCAAATGGGCATACTGGTGATACTGGAAATATAGTCACTCTTATATGGGAATGACCTGGGAAATGGATTAACTTTTGGTGATTAGTTCTTGTGGACTGCATAAGTCCACTGACTCTGCAAGCCAGAGTTCTTGTGGATTATGCTTTTTTTCAATTGTTTAACTTTATATTGAAAACTCAATACAGTATACAATTCGATATATGAAAAAATGGTGAGTTGAAAACTGGGTTCATTTATAAATGTATGTATTGGTAACTGACACACTTGAACATTGTTCTGGTTTTAGTTTTTTGTTCTAGTTTTAGTTTTCTGGTTTTAGTAATCTTCCTAGTTCCTTGACTTTAGGCATAAGTAATATTGAGTCTGCAAAGGTTTTTGGTGGCTTCCTAAAACAACCTTCTCAGTCAGTAGTTAGGAGTTTTTTAAATTTAGGATCTGTCTGTACTGTCCAGTGTAGCAGTTAGATAGCCTGAATGAGGGAAAAGAGCTTTTACTCTTGCTAGTATTGAGTACTGTTCTGCTCCTTCCCTCCTGCCCCCCAAGCTGATAAAAGAGTGAATTCTGGTAAAGTAGAGTGAGCTTCTAAACAGGCTTTCTTTTAGAAAAGGTGTACCTTTAAAATAATTTCAGCAGGTCACATGCTCTTCATGCCTCACATCCCAGGCAGATAACTTCTAACTGCCTTTCCTAAAAATAACATTTTCTTTCACCAATTCAGTGTTAGTTTGCAATAATTTCTACCTTTAGGATGGAGAACTTTCCATCTTATTACTGTTCACTCTTTCACTAACTTCCATTATTTCCTAATCATTCAAATTCTTGACTGACGCATTCTTCTGTAATCTATATATTGTTAACATTGCTCATTCTAAAAGGTAAGGAAGTGCTTGAGCATAATATGAAATAATGGTCCAGTCTTTTAAACTAAAAGCTAAATATGTCAGACAATGTCCGTTCTTCCTTCTTTGTGGGAACTGACTGCTTTCTAATTCTGTTAGATAAACAGCCAATCCAACCTTGTATAAAGTTCTCTACATTTTTAAGTCTCCCATGAAATGAAATATGGTAGCACAAATATTGAAGTAGAGGTGATACCTGTCCTATGTATGAAGCTTTTCTCCTGAGCTACAGCTCAGTAGTGCAGTCTGTAATTTGGTGGTTACTACTAACTTAAGTCTTCCATTTTGTAGTAAAAGGGCCTGTTTATCAGCTCCTATATGATTTTTCAGTAGCAGAAAGTTCTGTCCTGAACTACATGTAAAGCACTATTTCCAGTACTATATTACTAGGGTGTTTGCTAGTAGTTACGTTATCTAGCAAATGAGCACCAATAAAAATACATCTATGCTCCCTGAAGCTCACAAATCCCATTGTGTACCTTTTTAATAAAATCCTCAGGACAGTATTGGAGCAGCCTACCTAATGATCCACCTTCCTGACTCTTCCTAACTTAAAGCCTGGAATATAAAAAGTGATTTAAATGCCATAGCATATTTGAAATCAAGCTGTCCTTCCATGGAATACTCATGGCCTGATGGAAATGTCACAGGGCTGCCTTCTCTTCTCACCAGAAGGTATGTTAAACTTGCAACAGAATATGTTGTTACAAGTGTAGATGTTTATAATGCAAAGCTATTTCTGAAGCCTAACCTCTTATTCTTTACTCTGAAATGTTCACCTATAGGAGAGAAAAGAGATCCTTGAATTCCAGCAGATTTTTCGGAGTCAGTGTGTAGCTATTCAAGGTGGTATGTTAGAATGATGTGATGTGATAAATATAAATTCTCTAGATTATCAAATTGTCACTTAAAAAATAGCTACAAACAGGAATGGCTTCAGCCAAAGATGAATTTTTTCTTTTCTGTGTTTGCTATCATGATCCGGTCAGGCAGAGAAATATCAGTAGCTCTGTGGGTTAGCTGGTGCAGTAGTTCACACAGGATGAACAGTCTTTTTTTGATGATGATTTTTCAGTGAGACTAGTTCTAAAATAAGCAGTGTTCTCATCATTTCCATCAAAATGGAAAGTAAATTTAGACAGCTAATTTTGGAATTTCACCTAATGACTAAATCTATAATTTGTATATGCATGATATGCTCAAGCAAGCAGGAGCTTCTCTCTGATGAGTACTCTGTTTTGCACTGCCAGTGTTCAGTGCCACTGATAGTGTCTGAAACAGATCAGCTGCACAGGCACTGCAGATGGTTGCCTACGCTTCCCCTTTAAGAGTGTCTTTAACTTTGACTCTACCTGTGATTTTGTGCTGTTTCTTTAAAGGTCATATATATTAGATACTTGTATTACTTACATCAGTGAAATATCCTCATAGTAGGCAGGTAGCATCTTTGCTCCAAGTACCTGCTCTCTTTCCTTGTATTAATACAGTTTCACTGACTGCTCCTAGCTTATTAGCAACTAAGGCAATTGGCTTTAAGTACTGTATAAAGTTGTATAATCCTCTGCATCTAACTTTTTTCTTTTGCAGGAAGGGTTTCTTACCATGGCCATAACACAGTTTCGACTCTTTAAAGTCTGTACTTGCCTGGCAGCAGTGCTTTCTTTCATTAAAAAGTTAATATGCAGGTAAACAAGTTTTATTTAATTTGGTTACCTTTTTTTTTCGGTTTTTCAATTACAGGTTCTTGCACTTCTGCCCTTCCCCCAGCACCCAGCCACCACTTTTACCAGCTCTGATTTTAGTAATTGCAAAGCAATCAACACAGATGAAAACTAAGTCAAGTGAATTCTTTAATTTGCTATTTGGTCAGAGTTCCAAAAGTCTGTGTAGTGTATTTGTGAGTGTATTTTGTTGTATGGTAGCTGAATAAAGTTTTGTAAATAGCTATGACAGGGTTTTAAAATGGCTTTTGAAACTATTCCATGTCAAACTTGAAGAAAAGCTGTGCTGCACAGTTCTGAAAAGTACTTAGCAAGTGATACTTTGTGTTTCAAGAGATTAAGTTAATGGGAGCATCCGGTCTGTCATCAGTCAGTAGGCTGTCATTACAGATGTAGGCAATTCTCATCCTGTTTGTCAAAAACAGTTGCCTGAGACTTCAGATTCTTCTGCCTATTGAAGATTCTTTCGGAAGTTTGGAGGACCGTGATTGAAGTTCAAGGGAACACCTTTTTTTAGTTTTTAATGATGAAGAATGGTTTATTTTTTACACTCTTTTAAGTCATATGTGGTGTTCTTTTGAGTTGTAGACTCATGAGTGCTGCAGTGTAGTACTTTGAAGCAATCTAAAAATCCTCGAGAGTTAATGTGGAGTAGTGGAGTTCAGTGATACAGTAGTAGAGTACCTGAGGTGATTCTTGGCACTGTGCTGTCATATGAACTGCTGCGCTTCCTTCCACTTCTGCAGCCTGTTGTTTACATAAACAAATACCAATCTAGAGAAATGTATTCTCTTTTTCTGTATCATGACAACTACTTTCCCAGTGAGGATTAAAGTGTATGCAGAATATGTGGTAGACACAAAATAACTGCCTATTTCCTCTTCACCTTTACTTATTCCAAGAATAAGAGGAAGCTCTTGAGTTGTTGGTAAATTCACTTACAGATCTAGTGAAGCATTAAAAAGATACATTTTAACGCTGCATACAATTATATAGATGTCAACCTTAGTTCTGTGATTTGAATTCCAAATTAAATTAAGAAAACTTGCTGTTCAAGTTCTGAAAGAAGTCAAAACAGAGTTGATCGTAACTTCTGTATTATGTGGATCCTTCATTTCTCTAATTATATTTTTTATAAGGAGATAATTGTTTTCCAAGTGTAGTGACAGTATTTTCATTCTTTTTTCCAACTTCTGAATGACATATTATCTTCAAATGAACAACTGAGGAACTGTCTCAGAGTACATTAAGTAGAAAACCCCTTATTTGCTCAATAACAATTAGTTGAAGAAATGAAAATTAAGTCTTTCACATAAGCAAGTCACTGGATCACATTAATTCAGACCACTAACTACAGATGTTTCTTCTGTTCACTGTCATCTGCAAAGTGTAGTTTGATAAATTTTGTTTTCCTGTAATGCACCCCTCGATATAACTATACCTAATTATCAGCAAATGTGATTTAATTAAACGTGCATTTTAATTTAATGGATATATGAGCTAACACTTACTTAGATTACATAGTTTACATTAGGTTTTCATTTGAACAAGTGCCTGTAGAGATTGTGCAACTTTCTAGGCAGCATAGAGCTTACAAATAGTACTAGTCTTTTCTTTAGTTAAAGTTCTTCTTGATAAACAGCAGACTGCCTGAATCCATTTCTCAGGAAATAAAATGTGTCAGTATAAGAAGAGATGAAACTTCCTTCCATTTAAAATCTCTAATTATCTCCAACTGAGAAATCTGAATACTACTTATTACTAAAGAGAAACAAATCCAATCATTTTTGAGGCATTTGGCATTCAGAGTGGTGATCGGTATCTAATGGTGGCTGTGGAGCAGCTGTTCCTATAAGCATCTTGTTCCCTTCCTAGAGGAAGTGGCATCTGTAGCAGCCTTCCTTGGTGCTGCTCTGTGTACTATATTCTTTCTGATGTTGTGTGACAAAAGCTCTTTCCTCCTACCTCCAGCCCTGTTATCATTTTGACTTGATTAATGTTACAAGCCACTTGCTTGTCTCATCGATCATATGGAGAAAGTCAGTGCAGAAATGATGACTTGTAACAGTATTAAATGTAAATAGTATTAAGGATGTGTATCCTGTAGAGGTCTGAAGGAGGATGTTTCCAAGCTTGGATTTCCTTTGGAGATGTCAAGTAAATCTTGTCAACCAGAAGTCTCTAATGTGTTTGAGGGAACAGTGTTTTCACCTTCCTTTACCCCTAAAATCTGTTGCTTTTCAAACTTGAAGAGACAGTTTATAAAGCAAGTAGAGTTAATTATATGAAACTTGAAAATTTGATTATAGCACCTGACCTTGTCTAAGGAGGAATATTGGTCTAGAGTAGAAAAAATATATCTAGTCACTCACCAGCATACAGTAGAGGTCATATTACAAGCAATTCAGCTAGTCAGTTGATAGTATGTTCTCTAATACTAAAACTAATTGATAGAAACTAGAAATTGAAGTTTTGCGGTTTATTCTCATCAGTAGTAAGAAAAAAACATTAAATTTCCCAAGCTACATAAGGTCAGTTTCATGACTGCTTTGCTATAGGACCTTACATTCTTTGTGGAAAACATAAATGTGAGTCTGAATTGCATTCTGTTGTGTTTAAGGTGTTAAAATACAGTGAATGTCAGCTAAGAATATTTTAATTATTCTGATCTTTGTACGTCATGAAGTAGGTATCTAGATAATTTATTTGCAATGCATTAGTGTTGTTTTCAATTAAAATTATTTTATATGGTTGCTGAAATGCATTGAAATGGTATTCTTTAAGTAGAAGCATGAATTGAATTAAAGCTATTAACTTGCATAATCTTGTATTACCTCTGTTTAGATTTTGAAGAAAAAAGAGCTTCAGAGGGGCTTTCAAATCAAGCAGCTCAGAAAGCTATTTGTTAGAAGCAGCTTAAAATTTAAGACAAATAGAAAAATTTCTCATTTTACAGTAGAAATGGTTCTTTCGCAAATATAGATTGCTAGTGCTTGCTTCATAAGCACTGACAGTCTAAAAATTGTGACTGAATTATGCAGATGAGATAGCCTATTTTCATGTTTCTTAGAAGTATTTCTCCTCTATTTCACTGCAATTAGAAAAGTAAATTGCACTTTGATATTCTTGTGAAAACAACTTTCAATTCATGATGAAATTCCTTTGCTTAGCTGACTTTTAGTGACAGTAGTTAATACCAAGGTAATTGAAGCACTGAATGTTTTAGCCATGACTATTTTCAGTAGTGCTGTTCTCAGACTTCCTTTTTTGTTTTTTTTAAACTTAGTGCTCATGTTTTCAGAGCTTGGAGGAATCCTACATTTTTTTTTCAGGTCTGGAAGAGGGCGAAAGTTAAGTGGAGACCAAATAACTTTGCCAACCACAGTGGATTATTCATCTGTTCCTAAGCAGGTAATTGTTGAAGTGGTAGGTGATTTAATACCGTAACAGGGTGATTATGGAAGTCCTACAATATTGAATTGGTATATATCCAAGAAATATATCATATAATGTGATATATGTGAAAGATATAATAATATGTGATACAGTATTAAATATATATCTTAGCAAGTTATAAAAGACAAGATTTTACATGCAGATAATATTAATTTGTACCATATTCTTATATTCAGCCTGAAGTGGAAGACTGGTCTTCATGGGATGAAGATGCACCTACAAGTGTGAAGATTGAAGGTGGCAATGGTAATGTGGCTGCTCAGCAAAATTCTTTGGAACAAATGGAACCTGATTATTTCAAAGATATGGCACCAACTATAAGAAAAACTCAAAAAGTAAGTATTATATTTTCAACTCTACTTATGGAGGGTTTTCCTTGCTTTAAAATAAAAGCAAGTAAATTGGCAACTTACAGAAGGTGCTATTGGTAAATGAGAATAGATGTTGGTGTGTAGTTTATAATGTTTAATGTTAAGACCTTTGAGATCTTTACAATTGTGATGCTATCAGATGTTTGCATATTTAGTCTTCATGTTATTGGAAACTTATGAATAGTTTTGTACTCTAAAAGTTCTTGGAAGTATAATGTGAGAACCCTCTAGTCATTTGTGCTCATACCCTTATTTGAACAAAGACATTCAATGTCTTGCTCTATTGAAGTCTGAGGGAGCAGCCCTGCTGTTTCAGAAAACAATGGTTAATTGTTTCACCAAGTTATATTGGGGAGGCTGGAATTAGGGAACTGATTTCAAAATAGCTTGTTCTTCAAATACCATTTTAACTGGAGACAAGACAGGAGGGCATCTCTACAGGAGCATCAAGGTTGTAAATAAATGCTGATTGAAATCTGATGATTGCAGGTTTTGTTTCTATTTGTGAATCTTTCAGCTGGGTACTTTCAGGTCTTTGAGTCAATTGGAAAAACCTCACAAGTACTGGAAGAGGTTACCAGAGAAGTTGTGCAGCCTCCATCTCTAGAAGTTTTTAAGCCCCATGTGGATAAGCCCTAAGTACTTTCATCAACCTTAAAGTGACAGTGGTTTGAGGAGGAGATTGGATTACAAACCTCCTGAGGCCCCTTCAAACCTGAATCTTCCTATGGTCCTATGAACTGTAGGTGATCCTGGTGTCACCTTTCTGTACATTCAGAATCTGCAGTATCTTGTGGACTAAATTCTTCGAAGGATTTTGATGTCCCAAAATCTGAGGAGTAGAAGAGGGCTAGGGAGAGGTAGATTTCTTCTTTATATCTACTGACATTTTTTGCCTCATAGAATGCGCTTCAGGTTCAGAACAAAACTGAGGAAGAGTCCATGCTAAACATTGGGTTTATATTAAATATCTCTCTAGGGATGACTGCAGGCACTGTAAAGAACATCCCTGTTAATTTGGCCAAATTAACATGATTCAGTATGAATTTGTGTTTATTTCCACTGAATGTCTCAATATAAACCCTGAGATTTGAGGTGCAGTCTGCTCATGTTGTCACTCATCTAGACTGATCTATTTGGAAATAGATAGTCAAATAACAGTCTATCATTGCTTAATAAGACAATAAGATTGTCTAGTCCTGTTTCCTTTCTTGGATTGGTACAAGCATACAGGCAGTGGAACTGTGGATTTGCCTTGTTGGGAAGCAGAGGAGGCTTGAAGTAGGCTAAACAAAGTTTCTGACTTGTGCTTAAGACAAGTGAAAAGGATATGTGATCTTGGCAACTGTTTTGGGAAAAGCACTGCTTTTCAGCCAAACCAGTACAGAGCTTACTAGTTAGTTAATGTTGACAGAAAATTTGCAGCTATTGAAACTGCACAGATATTGGGAGTAGTTGAGAGAGCTGACATGACAGTGCAGGACAAGTGTGGAGGCAGCACTATCCTCAAAACTAGTAGCTTAAAGTGACCTGTCACAGAAGCAAGATTTCTCCAATTTATCACATAAGTTTACCACAATGTAATTTATCATATTGGTAGCTTTTATGAGTACTGGGAGATGTGGCTGTTTGATTTGTGATTCTTTGTGCCCATTCTTTGTCTTGATACAGTCACAGGTTTCTATGTGATTAAAGAATATGCTAGTGGGGGGAGGAGGAGTTCTTGTCTTTTGTATTTATCTTTCACTTATAAGTTCATTTCGCTGTGCAGCTTTAAGAAGCTGGCCAGGTTTAAGACACAGTGAGGTGTTGTGTAGCTGAACCTTCATGGGCGCAGAGTTATATGATCACCAAGGAATCTCTGCAGGGCTTTAATCTACCACTTTTTTGTTCCTTTTTTTGAATATTTTCAGATAGTTATTAAAAAACGAGAGCCTTTAAATTTTGGGATTCCAGAGGGAAACACAGGATTCTCTAGCAGATTAGCAGCCACACAAGATATTCCTTTTATTCACCAATCTGTAAGTATACTTTAAGTATTGATTTTGTATTTATCAGTTAATGATATTCTCTATGGGAAGGAATAGTCTGCCTAAGGTGTGCATTGTGGGAAGTAATTGGAATAGTTAGTGATGTAAATTGTTTTAAAATTGAGTGAAGAATGAAGTAGTCCAATGTGTTCTGCTGAGAAACTTGACAGATCAGTGATAAAAAGGTAAGAAGCTTCCATATACTTATGGGCTTGCAAATCTGCTAAAGCAATGAACTGTAAGTTTTGGATTTTACACAGTAAGTTACTGACAAAAGAGTAGAAGGCTTTTTTGAAAACCTCTAAGTTACCTTTGTTTTATTGTTTTGGACCCATTTTTAACCTTCTGCTTCTCCCTTCCTTTTTGTGTAGGGATTGTAATGTAGCAGTCTCCTAATTTTTACTCCTTAGCCTTTGAAAAAATTGTCTAGTTGCCTAACGGCCTGGCCAGTTAGCAGGAGATGCTTTCCCTCCCTTGCCCTTTGCCTTTTTTAACAGTGTTTCTCTTTTGATAAACATTGTGCACAAAAGGGTACAGGCAGGAAGCAGAACAGAATGGTCATACCACCTCCTTGCAGTGTCCTTTATGAAAATAGTTCAGGAAAGGACTTCTAGTGAGTAAAAGTGTCACTCAACTGATACTGGACATAAAAACAAGTGGATGTACATGTTGGTTTGTCCATGCAACTACCAGAAATCTTTTACATTACCTACTCATTTAATCTGCTCAATCTATCTTCCTCTTGCTAAAAATGCACTCCACTACTTCCTTCCTGTCTTTGTCCAAAAAACCCTTTGACAACTAAAAAAACTCAGTATTATAGCAGGAAAAAAAGCATGGACAATAAGATGAGAAGCACTGCCATACCTCAAATATTTCTGTAAGTCTGAAGCATTAAGGTTAAAAATATGTTAAGGAAACTTTACTGTCATCCAGGAGCCACTCTGGCAGTCACACATCGGTGTTTTATTTAATTTTCCATGTGCTTAGAACTTCTCTTTGTTTCAGCCTGAACTGGGAGACCTGGATACTTGGCAAGAAAATACAAATGCCTGGGAAGAAGAGGAAGATGCTGCTTGGCAGGCAGAAGAAGTTCTTAGGTAACTGAAATTAATATAACACTATGTAAAGGTTTTACATGTAAAAGAATCACATTTGTTTATTTGACACCTTTCTGGTAAGTACCAAGAATTGTTAAACTCCTCTTAAGACAAATTATTTGTATGCATCTAATCTCTGTATAACTGGTACTCACCAGAAGACATTTTGGATCTAATTAATTTAATAAATGAGATAGTAGAGGACATCTGAAAATCACTGGAACACTGGAACAACATATTAACACATGCATATGCAGGCGCTAAAAAAATGGCCCCCCACCAATCCCAACAATTTATTATGTTCAGATCACATTACTTGATTAGGTAAAATACCACTTGATGTCCTTATAAAAAGTATCACAACCATGTGCTTAAGGTAAAAATAGTTCAGGGTAGAAGGTGAAGTGATAAGGTGAAGGTGAAGTATGTTCTTGGAATCCCTGTATGAACTAGGCTTTTCTAATTTAACTAAACTAGCTGAACGTAAAATCAAAGTCACGCACAAAGTTAGTGTGAACGCTTCAGCCGTTCAGTTTGTGTTCTTTTTTCCTTTCCTTTAAGGGGTATGGAGAGTAAAGAGATGCAAATTAAGTTTAAGTTAATCATACACAATGATTTGAACTAGTAGTGACTTACAGTTGTATCAAACTTTATTGCTTGCTACATAGTCAGGTAACCAGCCTCAGATAGCTTTAGCTTCCTAGGCTGTTGTAATTCTACTCACTTAATTTCAAGCACGTGGCTTCCATGGTCCACTAGTGAAATAAAGACATGATATAGTCAAAAATCATTCTAAGGAAAATAGGTATTGTGGGGAAAAGAAAAGAGGAATCTGATCAAGTGTTTATTTTAATGTTATGAAAAATTTACATTTTCAATCTGTGGAATAAGACAACAGGGAAGTTACCAGCTCATTTTCAATGTGCTAATCATAATTAGAATTTATTATCTCTGTCAGTCTTGCTTTGCAGCAGCTTAACATGTGAAAATAGGGTTGTAATGCAAATATTTTTGTAAACTTTATCTGGTATCAGTGTGTACATTCTGATCAATACCTTGCTGTCTTTTTGTTTTTCCTTTTGTTTTTAAACTTCATTACTGTTTCAGGTTTTGTACTGAAGTGATATGAAAGATGTGCTTTTGGGCTGTTTTGGTTCCACAGATAGTGCTTTTTCCTGTAAAGAATATCAATAGACTCAGTAAGATCTTTAATAGCTATGATGCAGTGAAAATACTCTTTTTTTTGTTTGTTTGTTTTTTTGTTACGGAGAAATGAAACAGCTACTTTTGCTACTGCGGAGACTGCATTGTATTTACTTAACCCTTGCCGCATTCCATTACAGGTGGTTTGTCATAAGTGAATTAGCTATTAAAAATTACCTGGTGTATGTATATGCCAGTTTATTCCTGGAGTGTAAAATCTGTGCCGTGAATATTTCCAGGATGGGCTACATTGTATTGTTTTCCAACTGTCAGGTTCATGCTCTAGAATACTTGGGAAGAGCGATCTTTTACATGGTGATAGCAGTGGGGTTTCCCAAAAGCTTTAATTTTTCAAAGTGTCATGATATTTGGTTGAACCTATCCCTAAGATTTCAGCCTACCATCTTTACTGTTGAAAGGGTTCAACTCAAATGGTTACTTCTCATAGGATTTCTTTTTGGCCTCACTAAAAAGTATCAAACTGCAGTTGTTATAGAAGGGATGTGTGTCTAAATACTTCCAGCAGATAAAATGTGATTAGAACTCCAGATGTCTATGGCTTACCACTTGTCCAGCTATGGCTGGCTACCTCTATACAGCTGGTCATTATGTAAGCTGTATCCCAGCTGGGTGAAGTAAAACCTTTGTTTTATTCATGACACAGAAATAACAATGTTTATCTGTAAATGAGTCAAGTCCTGGCTGATTTTTAGCAACATTGATAAAGAAATCCCGACTGGGTTTAGTTTCTCTTGCAGTAGACATCACTGGTGTTTTTAACATCTGACATTTAACATAAAACTTAAGCAAAACATTTAACATAAAACTGGTCAGGCCTGACTCTGTTTTCAACAGAGTGTAGTAAGGAAGTGCTATGGAGTCTCTTCTTAATGATAGAAGTCTGCATCTTGATCTGCAAAATGATCTGAAGATCCTGTGGCCACTCTGGTGACTTAATGCGTAAGTGTAACACTTGAAAGAAGCTTGTATAATATTTCAGACTGCCAAATAGAGGACAGTCCCCTAATGTTCCAGAGTGTTAATGCTGACTATACTCCAGTGCCTTTGGAGAATGAAATGAGTGTGCAGAAAAAGTAAGGGTCTCCCTTAGCCTGCTGCATCTGGTACCTGTGGGTGCTCAGTAAGACTGGAATAAGTTTTGTGTAGTAATGGAGTGCCGATCAGTTATGCAGAAATGGGCAGTGTCCTGCTAATTAGCAGTGAAGACTATCCTGTGGCCTCTGGTGAGTTTATGTGTAAGCATAACAGTTGAAATGAGCACATATAGTAAGTCAAATGCTCCCTGGAATTAAGGCATGCAGAAAGTGCTGAAGAGTAGGCTGTCAGAGCATGCGAAGTTCCTGTAGTCTCTTTTTTTCCCCATTTTCCACAGGTTCTAGGCTGGGATACACTGAAATTTTCCAGTCAGTGGTGAATTGGTATAGTGGGTGACAAACCGCATTTTCAGTTAACTTGAGTTAGTTGAAACTTAGTTTCTTCTGCAAATTTTATATACCTATCTACAACTTCAGATTTTATATTACCAACGAAGTTTTTATCCTAGTGGAAGCAGTTGAACTCACACATTTTTAGTTTGTAACAGCTACTTGTATTTTTGTTGGGCAGTTGCTGTGTCTGAGGCAAGTTGAAAGTCTCTGGGCAGAACTGAGTGCAGGTTCCCAGACTGTAGAGGGCGTGAAACCACTGCTGTGCACAGGAGCTCTGTGTCCTGCAGGTCATCCTGGGGAAAGAAACAGGAGCTGCCGCAATCCCTCCCTTCAGAACTGCACGTGAACAGCAGCATTAACAACATGTGGCTTTTTGGAACTTCACTGTCTCTGTATATTGGCTGGTGAAGAAGCACAGTGCCTCTTCCCTTCTTCATCAGTTCAGATATGTGGGAAATATAAAAATCTGCCACTGTAATGTGGCAAATATTATTACTCTGCATATTGCCAGACTGACAGCTCTGTCAGCTGTCAGGTAGAATGTACAGTAATGGGTGAAAAACTCAAAAATATCCCTAAACCAGCAAAAACTCAAAACTTCTGAGCTGCTGCTGAAAGTATTAGATAGATTTTTAGTTTTTCCTCTAGGCCTTACAACTGTCCTGTACTCTCACTGATTCATTTACTCTGAATCTTTGAGAAGCTAGCAGCTTTTAAATTACTGAATAATTGAACAAATATTACTGCCTAAAACTAGATTGGATTGGGTTGGATATTATGAAGAAGTTCTTCACCTGGAGTGTGATCACTGGAACAGGCTCGTCAGGGAAGTGGTCACAGCACCAAGCCTGCCAGAATTGTTTGAAGAATACTCTGAGGCATATGATGTGATTCATGGGGATGGTTCTGTGTAGGCCAGAAGCTGGACTTTGATGATCCTTGTGGGGTTCCAACTCAGAATATTCTACAATTCTAGATTAATCTGAAAAAAGGACTTCAGCACAGTAGAAGAAGGATTGTTCTGAGCCTAATGACAATTGACTGATGCTCTGTTTCTATTAGTTATGATAACTTATGTATTGACAGGAACTTAAGGTATGACCATGCTGAAAATTGCTTGTGTGTTATTTAGCAATTCATGTTTTCTTTAATTACAGACAACAGAAGATAGCAGAAAGGGAAAAAAGAGCAGCAGAACAACAGCGAAAGAAAATGGAGAAAGAGGCACAAAGGCTAATGAAAAAGGAACAAAACAAAATTGGTGTAAAACTGTCCTAACAGAAGCCACACAGCAATGGCAGTGCCAGTGAAAAGAGAATTTCAGCTCCACAAGATACATATTGGTATTGATTTAACTATTTATAGGACTTCAACACACTGCTTGGTTTCAATGCATTCTTCAGGTCATCTTGGAAGCCAGGATTTTCCCAAAATATCTTGAACTACTAGTACGTAGTTCTTAAAGAAGAAAAGCCCTACAGAAAATCATGCCTTGATGGAATGTTTCCTGCAATAGTTCTTTTCCAGCACCCTTCTTTGCAGCAAGTGATTGACAAGGATGTTGATTGAAAAACACTCTAAATGAACAGCTCAAGCCTAGAGAAAAGAATGTAAATACTGAGTGGTGGGAAATCTACCTGTATTGTCTGTGCTTACCTGAAACATGTAATTAAACAGTTTTAAAGAACCTTTTGTTTCCTGCCTGATAAAAACGTCTGCTTTTGCTCTTTTATGAAAGTATTTGTAAACACTTGAAAGTTGTCCATGGGAGATCATACTGTGTAGAAGAAAATAACTTACTATGGATGACCTGCAACTCAAAATGTGCTCCTCGTGGGTTATGCAGCTGAACACTGAAAGTGGATTTCTTGTCACTTTGTTACTTGCAGCTTCCTATGCACCCATTTACACTTGACACTGCATTGACTGCCAGCATTGGCATCAGTACACAGGAGTGGTGCAGCCTGCAAAGGGTTGATGTGAATGTAAGGGAGTGTTTTAGTAATTTACTTGTATTGGGAAATTTGTATTTCTAGCAGAAATTCTTATACTTACTAGAGATAGGAATCCTCACACCTTATAGTCGTTGCATAGTTAGAGTAATTGAGAAGAAAAATTGTGTCTTCTGCTAATAAAGCTAGTGTGAAAATTCTCAGTTCAGTTACAAGCACTTTTCAAACTCCATTTTTTACACACTTTCTGTATGTGTTTACTCTGTAATTCCCCTAGTGAAGCGTGAATGGTATATGTGCAGTAGAAGGCAACAGTGCTTTAATGAAAAAGTTCAATGTCTGCTGGAAAGAGATAGATGGGAGGGGATTGGGGTCTATGTGCTTCATTCAGCCCAATGCTTCACTGAATGCTTTTTCCAGGTTCTGTGGTGTGGGTACTATTATCCCTGATTTGTGGGTTGTATGGGTTTTTTACCTTATGACAGGTGAGTGACATTGGCCCGTTTTGCACATGAGACTTGTTTCCTGGTCATCCAGGGACAGCACAGGAAGTGTCAGTTGTAAGAGAATGGGAAGGGGAGGAGGGGGCATGTGACTAGATCTTTCCTGCCTACAAAAATAGAATTTGTAACTAAGTTCTAGTAAGTTCTGGCACAAATTTTGCTTAGAGTATAAGTAATTGAGAAAACAACATAGAAAGAATTAATTTTAATGGCTTTACTCCCAGAGAAAAGTTTTTAAAAAATGTTAAGTATACTTGTCACATAAGTTCAAATCTTGCGTAGGTCAACTGATGTGACAGCAATTTTCAGATGTTAAATTTTGAAATATATTTTGAAACCAATAATGCCATGCATGATTTCTGCACAAGTCTTCTGGCTGGAGTAGAACAGATTATTTCAAGTGCAGACTACACTGCAGCAGTATGACAAGCAAATCTGCTCCTACTCCACCTCCAAAGTATTTGACAAGGGATGGGAGATGAGAAAGTTTATGAATAAGCTTTAATAACAATCTGTGTTTGTTCTTTTAACAGCACTCAAGAAGCAAGGAGGTACTAGTCACAATTCTTTAATTATTGCTGACACAGGGCAAGGAAACTGGCTATCTACTGCCTGTTTAATGTGAAATCGTTGGAAGCTATGTCTCATTTTTTAGAAAATTAGTGATGACTGTTGCTATTTTTGAGACAATATAAAGTAGATGTAAATCAATACTATTTATTAAAAATAACAACAGGTGGGTGAGTTACTAAGTTGCAAATAAAGCCCCTTAAATACATCATGAACGCACATTTGATCATTGAGCCTTCAGCCATTTTAAAAACCCTTGAGTTCTGCCACCTTCTGCTTGGGACTTCTCCTGCATTGCTTTTCCCTCCTCTCCTGCTGTGTACTGCTTTGCTGTTCTTCCATCTACCTGCTAAATTTGAGCACAGCTGCTCTGGAGATTCCTCCTGTCTCTGCCCTGTGTTGACATGGTGCCAGTAGGGAGGACTCTGCTCTTGGAGGAAGTCTCTTGAATGGTGATAACCCATGCAATAGTATCAGTTTAGTCTTTCTCCTGTGGTCTCTCTTCTTTCCTCCTTCCTAAATCTTGATTTATTATCCTTGATAAATATGAAAACACTTTCGCTAAGCTTACTGAGGCTGCTGCTCTGATACTATTTTTCCATTGGTTTGAGTTTCCTGAAGATCCTATACAGCCCTGTGTGTATTTCTTGTCTTTCCATTCTACTGCCATATGCTCCTCCTTATTCATATTTTAGTTGTTGGCCATGTGTTTTTTTTTTTCTTGGCTGAAAGCTGGACTTGATTGCTTTCACTGATATTCTTGACTGTGCAGGATTGACCTGCCAGGATGACTGAAAAATCCTTTCCTTGACTGTGCTGTAGTTGTTGGTGCTTGCCAGGTCCTGTGTTCATTTGTCTGAAGGGATTTGGAGCAAAATATTCATTTATATAGGGCATATGTAAAACTGCTAAATAAGTTTCAGGAGTTTGGGATTAAGAGAGAGTTGATTTGCAGGAAAAGGAAGGAGAAATGTGTAATTACAAGTTGGGAACAGCCTTGTGAAAAGGACTTAAGGAAGGGTGAAAAGAGTCAACAAGCAGAAATTGATGCACAGCAAGTTCCACCTCAACATGAGGAAGAACTTCCTTACTTGAGTATGCATTGGAACAGATTGCCCAGAGAGGTTGTAGTCTCCCCACCCCAAAAGATACTCAAGAAGTTCCTGGATGCAATTCTGTGCCATGTGCTCCCTGCTTGAGAAGGGAGGTTGGACCAGATGACCAATTGTGGTGCCTTCCAACCTGATGCATTCTGTGATTCTGTGAAGGATAGAGATTAATCTCTAGTGGGAAGGGAGTCAAATGCCTGAGCCTCAACATTTTCAGCAGCAGGGCATGTTGGGTACCTGTTAAACTGAATATGAAAGAAAGGCTTTTTTTGTCCCTGGATTAGAAATAAAATGTATAGTGGGATTATGAACATGCATCCCCTCAGCCCAGGAAGAAGCTGATTTGGTTCCTATGCCCTAAGCCCGAATTCAAGTGTTCACTCTTTTACCTATAGTGTATGAGCTGCATGTCCTCCTCACCTGCATGTTTTGAGATAAGACTTTCCAGTGAGGTAGGGGTGTGGGTATGAGCATTTTCTAAACTCAGAAAAAAAGGATGGGAGTTTCTATTGAACTGTTTGGAGGCTGATGTGTGCATCACCAGTGAGATTCAGGTGAGACATGACTAAGACTTAAGTGTAATATTAGAGGGTAAAAAGCAAACTTGGTATGTTTGGAGCAACAACTGGCATGTCCTCTATGAATTGTGGAACAATAACCAAAGTCTGGGACTGGTGCATTATAGTAATTCAGGTGTGGTCTTACAAAGGGTACCTTGAGCTGTCTATGTCCTTGCAGTGTGGAGGAGGAAAGGTGGAGGCTTAGAAGTGAGCTGGATTTTAGATAGACATCACAGCGAAGGCTTTTATCAGGAATGTGATTGGAATGCTGTCACCTCTCAATGAGTATAGTAGTTAAATGTCGTAGGAGAATTGAACTGACTGAAGAATCTTAAGGGCAGAAAGAAACTTTGACATTGTTCTAGTTATGAGATCTGCCTATTGGCATCTTAAATGTAAGTGTAGTTTTTTGCTGCTTTGTTGCCTCTTGCTGCAAAAACTCCCCACAAAGTCAATTATGAATGCATCTAGAACTGAAGATCACTTTTTCTTCTAAATTATGGTGCATTTCAGTGTCACTCAAAGATCACTTAAACAATAATGGCTGTGAAAGAAAAATCCAACAATGCAATCAAGTTGGTAACATCAGGTATAAAATACTGCTGGTCCTGGCTCTGCAGACATTTTGATGTAGGAATAAAATTTTCTGTAATGTGTTTCAGTCCCAAGAAGAGATATTCCTGAATTATGGAAGTCCATGGTTGTGTAAAATTTAGATTGATAATATCTCCAACTGGTAATGTTTGCCCTAGTGTCCCTATAATGTAAAAGCTTTTGAAAGTGACATTTGAGTAATATGCAGTGCAGCGGTGTCACAAGGCAAGCCAGATGGCTGCAGGCACCCAAGAATGTGGGAGAGCATGGAAGACAAAGTTGTGGCAATGTAAGCAAGATGCTCTCATGTCCATCTCTGTTAGATGGGGATTATATTACTTCAAATGATATGTTAGAGTTCTCTTCCTTAATGTAATGCTTAATGAAGCCTCTAGAATCTCTACTGCAAACACAAAATAATTCACCACTCAAGTACCACAGGAACATGAAAGGTGTGCAAGTCACCTCTGTAAGCATCAGTATCACTCTGTTGAGTGTTGCAAATGCTCCCCACACACGGCCAATTATACTCCTTTGTGGAGTACTCATAACTTCCTTCTCAAAAGCTGCAGAGCAATACATGGCACTGTCAGGTTACCCTGGATTCCTTCTTCTCTGGGTCACACAAGGAAATACTACACTTGTTTTGCTGAAGGGGAAAACAGGAGGCCAGTGAGGTTTAAATGGCCAGAGGTGGGGTTGAAAACTTGGGTGGAGCCAGACAAACCCCACTGTTTTGCCTGTTGGGTAGCATTGGGTTTTGGACATGGAGAATTAATGTTTTGATGGTCACAGTGTGCATGCACACTGAGACCACATGACTGTCAGATGGGTTAAAAGCCAGAAAGACTGGTATTGTTCTGGGATTGCAGCACTGAGGAGTTACAGGTTTCCAGATGATTGCACTGGGTTAAAGATTAGGTCACTTGCATCTGTGAAGCCAGTGTGAGGCAGCAGAGTGGGTTGTGTGTGCAACTGCAGCCCAGCTGGAGCCTTTAATCAGCCTGGTGAGTGCTTACACTTGGAACTGTATTCAGGTTTTCTCAGTTTAATTCTGATCTCCTGGAACAGTACCTGATACAATACCTCCCCTAGCTCAGCCTGCACCTGACAGCTCAGCTAGAATGGGCTACTTTTCTATACCTTTCTACAGTAAAACACTCACACGTTTGACATATCTATCATGCTTTACTGAACTTGTGATTATAAAGGTAATTTACAATAAAGCAATTAAATAAACAATAAGTTAAAACACAATACATTTATACATAGTATTTCAAAGGGCTCAAAAGACTATCTGGTTCCAATACATAAAGACTTTAAAACATTATGAACCAAAGTGTATCCACGCCTATACTTATCATTGTAACAAGTGTTAAGACTCCCAGTGATGTACATTTTTGGTTACAGTCCCTGTACACGCACAAGACCAGTGAAATGCTCAAGCAATTGCACAATTGAGAAGAGCACTACATGAGACAGGCACAAACGATGTGCTGGAAGCTGCCTGGGGAATACGGGTTTTACCTCTAAATTGAACTGACACTTGGGACAACAAATGGAAAGCGCTAGCATGCTTTCTGGAGCACAGGTGTGATACCCTAAGGGAAGGTTAGTGCTGTCTAGAAAAATACCCCACCTTTCTCCAGCCACTTGTTCCCTTGTGCATCTCGCACTACCCTTGAGCCAGTGCAAAGTACTTGTACATTTGCTTAGTGAACCATCCAGGGAGAGTG
This sequence comes from Camarhynchus parvulus, assembly GCF_901933205.1. NCBI lineage: Eukaryota > Metazoa > Chordata > Aves > Passeriformes > Thraupidae > Camarhynchus > Camarhynchus parvulus. The sequence continues at coordinate 134,280,365 of NC_044572.1, forward strand.
ACTGAGCTTAATCCTGGCTCAGCATTGGAACATGAAAGAGCACTAGGCTTGAATTCCTATTTCTCTGGTTATGTTCACTGTGCAGATGTGCTGGCACCAGAAAGTCACCAGCACAGGGGAGGGACATGATGCCTGGGAGCAGGAGGACTATTTCTGTAAGCAGCAGTATTGTTAAAAACATCTTGTGGAAGTAAGAGGTTCAGCTTATTTTTTTTATTTTGAAACAAGGAACATGTTTTTAACTGATTTATAGTGCAAATTAAATAGTCAAAAGCAAAGGATGGACTCTGCCAGAATATACAGTAACCTTTTATAATCCATCTTATCCCTCTTTCTCTCTGCCTCAGCCAGCTGGTGCCCAGGGACAGAGTAGACTTTAGGTTTTGATATTGAAGGGTGTTCGGCGTAAAGAGTGCAGGGCCACCAGGCAGCAACCACGAAGCAATGCTCCAATATTGTAAATAGGATCTGTTCCTCCTCTCTGAGTACTCAAAGCCCACAAAATAGTTGGTACAACAGGGGCTGCTACAGCCAGAAGATCCCCAAGGAGACTGCTGCTCCAGTATCTCCTCTTTATTCCTGTATTAACATACTCAAAGGCTTCATCATCATGAGTTTCTGTAAAATCAAGTTCTTTCATGAAACGATTTTCATTAACTCTGTGCTCCACCTTCCTGCAGGGAGACTCCAAAGGAGACAAAAGGATGGCAGAATTGGGATCACTTGGGGTTAAGTCCACTATGATACCAGAATCACTGAAGCTTCCAAGAGAAAATTCACCCAGATCCTTCAGTGAAGAAGGTGGGCTTAGAGGACAGGTGTCTTGAGCTCTGAAGATGTTTTGAATGAGTTGCTCTACATCCAAGCTATATGGCACCACGTCAGTTTGGATGGCCTGTTCCACCATCATATTGCTTTTTGCTTCTTCCTGGCAATAAGTTAATTTTCCATCCAGAATGGTTTCAAGCATCTTTTCATTTACAGCAGCACTGAAGGGAGCTGGATCACTCAACTCAGAGGTTGTGGTGGTCAAACTCTCTCCAGATGAGTCAGTCCCGTTAGCTCTGTCCTCACTAAGAAGCAGATCACTGTCTGCCACCTCCTCCAGACCTTGGTCCTCCGTGATGGGGCTGTCTGGCAGGGTGGCACACAATGATAACAGCTTCCCCTCTGAGTCGCTCGTGTACTCCAGGCACTGCTCATCCCTCACAGAGTGGTTCTGAGCCATCTCCATGCTCTGCAGCAAAGATTCCAGTTTCTTGTTTTGAATGTTTATGTCTGTGAAGTATTTCTGAATTTTTTTGTCTTTCTCAGCCAAGCTGTTTTTCATGCTTTCAATAACCTGCTTGAGTTGTTTAATTTCACTTCTTGCTTCCTTTAAGGCTAGCTCTGCCTCCACACGATTGCACTCTTCTTCGATCCAGTCTTCCCTCATCCGTCCCAGCTGAGCTTTAAGCTCTTCAATTTCTGTTTCCCTGTAGCAAAATAAAAATGATGTAACACTTCTGCTGACTGCTCAGTTAAAGTCAACATGAGGCCCCCATCACACAGTGATGGCTCTGCTGCTGAGATGCTCCAAGAAGGAAGCAAATTTCTCCAGGTGCCATTTGTGACCATCTCTAAGAGAGCCAAGATATGCCGGCTGATTGCTAATGGGAGTCGCTGACCTCCCCACAAAACCAGCAGCCTTGTGGGCTGTGCCATGATCCTGGACAATTTGAGGCACAAGTGGTGACCTCTAGGTCATGTCTAACCACTGTAGCGCTTAAAATCTCCCCTACTGCCTCACTCTGGAGCAAATGGGAAACAACTGCCTGGATCATCCCTACTGCCTGCCAGCAGCTTGTCACATACTGCCAGAGCCAATGCTGGCCTCGGACAGTCACAGAGCTCAGGTCTGCAGGCACATGGCTGGCTTTCCCCAGCAGGGAGCCAGAGGCTGCTGCAAGAACATGGGGAGCAAGTGGAAGAGAGGGGACTCCTATGTCAGTTCTAGGCCTTGCTGATGCAGAGGAAGAGCACAAGGTCCCTGGAACTCCACAGACAACCCAAGGGGTCACAAAGGGCTCCATTCAAACAGCCTTTTCTGACCCCTTGGGTTGTCTGTGCTGGAGAGCCAGCCCTCAGAGTGCAGTTTTAGTAAGAGACATCTGCTGCTACGTAATGCATGTTGTCTCTTCTTTGCTCAGCATCCACACAAAGGGCTATTGTGAAAAATTCAGCATGTAAGTGACAGAAACACAAATAGGCACATTGGTTTGGGTATGAGCTTTTCTTTCACTGGGGAAAAGGAGGACATTTGCAGTTCTACTTCACCGAGGGAGGTAGAACAGGACACTAAGGTAACACATGCTGGCAGGTAGAAACTGTTCTATGTATAAAAGGTCTCAATCTAAATCAGACTTGTAAAAAGTTGTCCTTTAAAAGTATTTTATTGGGAAAGTTCCAAGAAGGAAAAAGAGCTATATTTATAAATAAATTCATTGTTTTGCATCTCCTTAGTACACTCTGAAGAAAACAACCTAACGAGACTAATTGTATTTCAAATCTCTTAATGAAAACTTCATTGATCAAGAAATGAGTAAAACCACTCAGGATTCCCACCTCTACATGTTCCCAAATAAATCTTTCTGACTGATTTCTGAAGTGAGATTTACCTTTCTTTGAGTTTGCTTTCAGATTCCTTCAGCTTGGTTTTCAAATGTCGTACTGCCACTTCTTTCTGCTGCAGAGGAGTCAAATACTGCTCTGGGTTTTGTGGCTTAATGCTGTGATTGTCACCACAAGAATTGTATCTCCCTGATCGCCTGAAAAAACCCCAGAACAAACCATCACATAACATCACTCTTACAGTTCTTAAGTCCTGGCATAATGAAAAACATTCTGTTGACTGATAGATGCAAAACTTGACTCATCTGGGGCTCCTCAGTGTCCACACAAGTTACTTCACCTTGCAAATCAAAGTACTTGAGGAAACAGCTGATTTGTAGCTACAGTGCAAGATTTACTATTTATTGTACTTGGTTTCAGTGTCATTACAGCAAATGAGGCTTTTAACTTTATTTTAACTTTACAATACCTGGCCACCCCCTCACCCCAAATGGGTGGTGTGACCAAGAACAGGCAGGGCAAGGGCACCCATCTACAGACAGCCAGGCGAGGCAGCCCAAGGAATAAGTTCAGCTCCACACAGGATTTATAAAGCTGAGCACACTGAAATCTACACTCATCCCGTCTAGCTTTGGGTGTGTATATTACATGCTCAGTCAGCCAACACACATGTCTATTGGCTGCTCAGTTGTCCAGGAGCATGGGCAACAGCAGCAGCATGGTGGCCATTTCTTCTCTGCAACACACGTCACATGCTTTGGCAGGTATCTGTATTCTTTCCTATACAGGAAACTGCACTCCTTAGGGAGGTGCCTAAGGCTAGGCGTGGTGAATTTTCACCCAAGTGTATGATGGTTCCTACACTACCCCACCCAATTCTCTTTGAAGTGAAAAGAACCCTACAGCAAACAAACCAGTAAATCCTCATGAGAACTGATGGCATGAAATAGCCTGCCTTGGAGTGAAATCCAACTGCAAAGGACTTTGACTTAAAGTAAACTTGAATTTTACAGTGCTGAAACAATAAAGCTTTTACATGGTATGGAGAACCTTGCTGACTGTTAAGTCACCTATATAAGGCATCATAACTATGGTGAGGAGCAAGATGACCTGCATGGCAACTCTTACAGCTGATCCCACACTACAGTGCAGAGAGAGTGTCAATGTACCCAACACCAGGAGGCTGAAACACAGACTTGCCTCATCACTGGACTGCTGTCACTTCCTTTGTATGAGCCTGAGTTGCTGCTGCTGGCTGAAGAAGCCCTGTAACTCTGATGGATGTTAGCAGGACTCAGATGGTTTTTGCACAGTGTTGATGAAGCGTCCTTTCCATGTGAAGCAGGTGGACTGGCTCCAGACTTGTAGGATAAGGATCCATTATTCCGACCATAAGGACCACGACTGGAGAAGAACCAAAATGGTGAAAGCATTATTCTCATCACACGACCCATTATATGTCTTATTTTATACACAAAGTTCTCTAAACAATAAACCAGAGAGATAACTGTGAGTGGCTGGAAAGAAATAAAATTCTGACACTGCATGTTCTTTCACTGGCAAGGGGCTCTCAGTCTGAATTATGTGTTCTAAGGAAATCTCAGCCATTTTACATCTCTCTGTGGACAGCACAGTTCCCAGTGACTCCATCAGATCATCCCTGTTCCCTGAATCTTTGACTCTGTTAAGTAAGGAGAGGCCTGTGGTCTGGACTAATGCCAAAAGAACCACACTCCAGCTTTCCCTGGCCAGGCCTGCAGAGTGGTGCCTGTGCATGGAGGGTTGCTGTAAGACTGCTTTCATGCTCCTCGGCAAGCAGCCTGAGGGATCACAGTGTGCAATGAAAACAGATTTTGTTTGGGCCACTGTTCTTTTCTGCCTTTGGCATACTGGGTGCTTCATCTGTCATGGTCAGCTATTCATTCACTTCGATACAGCTTAAACCCCATGGACAGCAGGCTGAAATAGTATTAAAAGAGACAAAGGAAAACACAGTATTTTCTTTTTTTCTTCCAGTTTTTCTCATACATATTTACTTTTCTTTTTCCATTCTTTATTAAAGAATCTGCCAACTGTGTGTGCTTGAAAGCAATTGGTATCCTCCCTGCCTGACAGCTGCCCAGGGGCTGGAGTGCTCTGAGGCCAGCTTCCCGGGATGTGTCCCTTTCCTGCTCACTTGGTTTGTCATCCTACACTACTACATTGCCACCTTCACTCTCCCATTGAAGTTGTTCTTCTAAATGGTAATGAAAGGGCAGGTTTAAAAAAAATAAAATAAAAAAAAGTCCAAAAAAAAAACCACCAGAAAAAGGCAAACCCAGCCAGCAAAAGAGAAGGCATGAATATAAAAAAACCAAATACCACAGAATTATGAAGCAACATCTCTTCTTTAAATTGTTTCACTTAGTTTTTTCCCTTCTCAGCAAATGGAACAGTTTATAAGGAACAGATGGTTGAGTGGCTGCTGCGAACCTTCATCACACTGCTGTGGTTTGGGTGATTTTGTAATTATTTTACAATGAAGTACAGGACTGTGGTTTGTGACAACATTGAAGTGTTTCATAGCAAGAACAGTTAAAAAAGAACATATTGCAAAGGAGATATCTCTTTCCACTTCATACAGTGTATCATCAACTCTGGTGTGTGGCAGAACTTGCAGAGACTGCTTAACATAGCCGGGCATCTGAAGGAGCCTTATTACAGAGGACTTCTGTCCAATACAGGATGTCAGTATGCTCTAGTTTAAAGTTATATAAAAATGCCCAGTAGAATATGAAATGACACAGAATCTTACTGAAATTAAGGTGATTTTAGGGCTTCGTATTATACTTAGTACCATTTTTTCCCACAGCCAGTAACTTTACTTGTTGAATGTAATCTAGAGGGAACTCAAGTAGTGTTTATTTTCCCAGAGTTTCACGATACAGACAGGAAAGCGCTCTCAAAGCCTCATTCACATAGCCTCTGTGTGCCAGGGCACACCGCGACCTTCAGGACACTGGTGTGACTCAGGCACATGGGTACCTTGCTGCCATCCCAGTCTGCCTGCCAGCTCTTCCACCATGGGCAGGAAACCACTCCTGTCCCTGTGAACTCCTTCCTCCTGTTCCACAAAATGTAACCAGCAGGGATTGCGTGGGCAAAACACAACGTGCGCTGCTCCATCCCGATGCCCCTGTGTTCTCAAGCTGCCTGAATTTGCAATTCACAGATGACAGGGAGAAATCTTACAAAAATCTTTCATGAAAGGTTCACTTAGATGACTATAATTTTTTTTAAAAAACTGCCTATAGGCTAGGCAAGGGCACTTCAGAAAAAAAACCCCAACATCAAAGGCAATACTGTCTACTTCTTACAACAAAAAATAAGATAATGATCTGGAAGGGTGTAAGCTCAGCTGGCAATTTATGACAGAGATAAAACAAATTGTTAAGACCAAAAGGTTTAGGTTAACTGGTTAGAAGTACTGCTGTTAACTAACACACCCAGCTCTCTCTCCACTCCAGCCAATGCCTTTTCTGCCTTACCTGATTCACTTTCCTGTACTTGCCATGAATAAAAAAAAAACAACCCAACGGCTGGCTGATCTGGCACACTGACAACTTCTGTGTACCGAATACAGGATTTTTTTCTTTCTTATATTGCAGTTCTCACCACTGTGCTACCCAAGAGCCCTGTGTTAACCCAACTGTTTTAAAATTCAAGACCTTACACAGTAGCCTATCTTTGCACTAGCAATATTCAGGAAAAATTGCTTTGCTTACTTGCGAGAAAAAGAAGATCTCTTGCTTCCAGCAGCTGACATATGGACTTCAGGTGCTGAAATACTGCCTGTGCTGCTTGAAGAGCTAAAATCGGCTTCACTGCCTGGAAAGGAAAAGGAAAGAGTGAAAACATGGAAATTACAACTCAAAGATTGTTTTCAAAATAACAGTGAATCACAAGCATCCTTCCTTTGTCTGTTCTGGGTGAATTTCAGAAGTTGCATGGATTTTCAAACATCCCTGGGGACAAGAGCTGGATTTGCTCCAGATTTTCCCCATTCCTTCAGAACTGGCACTTCAACAAGAGCAGAAAAAAAACATTTGGACACAAAACCCTCACACTACAGAAGCCATTTTAGGTCTCAGACAGGAACACTTGTTGTAACAACCTGTTTGCTCCTCACAGACATCGACAGACAAATGAGGCTGCTCACATGGCTCCTTCAGGAGCACAGTGATTAGGAACACACCACTGTAAGTGGGTATTTCTCGTGCTTTTAAACCATGCAGAAACACTGCTCGCTGCTTCTGTTTTGTTTTCTCAGATAACATAAATGTACATATATATATAGGTACAGGCTAATGGTAAATCTATATATTTATCTACACGTGTATGGAGATTTTCATGTGGTACAGAAGCATAATGAGGCAGTTGTAATAACCTTAAAATAATCCAGTAATCACATGTAGGTCTCAAGTGCTTCTCAGGTACCAAGTCTGATTACTGATTTTCTATGGATCACATCTTTTATTTGACAAGCTCTGGCATATACAAGGAAAACTGCTCTCATTTTGCTAAGGCAGGTAGATATACTAAGAAAGTCTTATCCTCTGGAAGAAAAACACACCAAAGCTTTAATTTTTTCTCCAATCTGTCAGTCTAATGGCAAACATCCTATGCCATACCCAAGTCTCATGCTGTTGAGCCACAGTAATGAATGGTGACTTTAGCTGAGGGGATGGAAACAACTCTCCAACATTTTTTAAGCAGCTGAGCAAGCACAGCATTTCTCATCTGGGAATTTCTGGATGTCATCCCATGGATAGACATCCCCAAGCTGGAAGCTTCAAACTTGCCATTTTTGTTATTTTTTCCACACAAGAGAGATGCAGCTGGAGCCACCATCATCCACTGCAGCTAGACCTTCTAGTCCTCAATCTCTCTTAAATTCTACACAGAGCTCAGGGTGAAAGGTGCATCTTTCACCCTGAACACCTGTGACTGGGAAAAGGCTTTGTCAGAGCCTGGCTTCCCAGCCTTAAAGAGGCTGAGACAGCCAGCAACCATTCTCACCATAGGGCAACGCTTAGCAACTGGCCTTAGGATAAGGTATTTTCCCTACCTCATGACATCTGAGACCAGCCTCTATTTCTCTGTGCCTCTACATCGGCCCATCCCAGGATATTCCTCAGCCCAATTTCAAAGTGCTCAGATACAAAGTTTAGCTCTCAAAACAGGATCCCAGGGACCCAGCTCTAGCACCTCTAACCAGCTCCATATCCAGTACAACGCCCCTGATAATCAGATCCAAGCCACCACACCCATAACCAGATCAGAGCTGTGTGCAAATTTGCAAGGGGAGGAAGGAAAGCAGCAAAGCCACTTGGTTTCACAGAGTATTTATATCATGTTTACAGATGTAAATGTGAGTGACCTTCTCCTTGGGAAGCAAAATGATCCTGGGACATGATGTTCCAAGATGCAACAGTTTTCCTGATGAACAAAATATCCCCATCTACAAGACTAATGTGCACTCCAAATAACCTCTTGGTAACACACTACACCCAAAACTACTTTTCTAAAGAAGACCCAAACAGGTAAACACATCACACAGATGTCATACCTCTGGTGTTGCGATCCCCAAAACATTTCTGTGCTTGCAGGACACCAGTAGCTTTCCCAAGGCAAGTCCTGGCTGTGGCACAGAGAGCAGGAGCCCTAGCCAAGGTTCATCTCTGGGTAAGCAGATCACATCATAAGCAGATCTTGCTATTGAAAGCATTGCCAAGTAGCAAGGCTTTACAATCGCCTCTCCCTGACCTGCCTGGCTTGGAGCACCAAGAGCTGCAAGGCTGGGCACTGCTGGTAAGAGCCAGCGGTGCCTGAAAACACAACCACACCATCAGCAGAGCCTTCTGAAAGACTGAACTGCATCTGAGACCAGGAACTGTGTCTGCAAAGCATGAACTAACCTTTCTGGCCCCAGTTCTAATAACAGCTACACACAAGCTTAACACTTCACACGGGAGACTACTTATGTTTAAAATTAGGCATGTGGCTATTTATAGGATCTTTGAGAACATTTTATAAGTTAAAGGGGTCACTGCTAGCAATGGTTCCAAGTGTACAACGATGTTCAAGCCAGTTTTGTGTGTAGCAGAGCTTGATAGCAATGTTATTAGGAGAATTTAAAAAACATCTTTTCCCATGTGGTAGACATCTCTGAGCAAAATAACATGGCATCTATCCATAAAATATCCATTGCAATATTGTCCTGGGTAGGTGTGACTTCTGTCATACAAATAGCTAATAACAAAACAGGAAACACTCTGTCTAGCAGCAGTGCATGCAAGAGCTGAACACAGCTTCTCGTTCTTCTTAATGCCATTCTCCAGGCTGACAGCTTCCTAAGGATGACTCTTGATTATTTTTTGTCACTGTGACTATGCAATGGCAAAAACTCACACATGTAAGTTCCAGAACAGCCCATTAATTTAGTGCTAACAATGAAAGAGACTGGCATTTCTCAACCCCGCATTCCTTTGTCCTAACTGGCCATAACTTGTTTAGCTCCAATAAGACACTTTTCTCTTAAAAGGACTCTTACCCCTTCCTACAAAAGATGCTACACGTTGAGTCACCAGCTTCAGCAGTATGTCATTTGGAGTTCACATTCCTATTCTTCCAGGCTGCAGCCATCAGTGTCCCAGCCCATGGAGCCAGCCCGGTGTCCATGCTGCGCAGCCCGTCCTCCGGCCTCCCCCCGCCCGGCAGCGGGCTCCGAGCAGCACGCCCACGCTATGGGAGCAGAGCTCTGCACTGCTCTGTGCAATGGGAGGAACAGCACAGAGATGGCCAACCAAGTACCGTCACATTTTCCAGGGTTGCTCTTTGCCGGGAATGGGTATCTGAGAAACAAGAGAGCAATCCTGCAGAGCCCAGAGTTCTTTACCGCTCGGTGGGCTGCGGCACCGACCTGAGAGCGCTCTGCAGGCAGCATCACGCTCTGTGCTGCCTTTTCGCTTCCTTGCTGCCCTGACAGCATCGCGACAGCCACTGGGCTCGGCTGACACCGAGGGGGGAGAAGGGAGCCCGTGCCAGCTGCGGTGCTGCCTCCGACGAGCCGTGCGGGCAGCGCCACCCGGGCAGAGGCGCACAGTGGCCACGGTCCGGCAGCGTGTGGCATCTGCCACCACTGCTCGGGGAGCTCACGCTCTCCTGTCGCAGCACGGGAATCAGCTGGGAGACTCTTACGAATGTCTCAAGGGCAAGCTTCCCATCCTGGATCTGATGCAGTAAGAGATCTGGGGGCGGGATTGAGGAGCGGGAGAAGTTGCTGCCTGTGCCGGGGCCGCTCCGCCTCCGGCTGGCACGGCTGCGTGTTTACCGCAGCGGCGCAGGGCGGCCACCACGCCGCGCTCTGGGCGTGGAAAAGCCTCACCTTTAACTGTATCCTCTGCCCTGCCTCAGCCCCAGCGCAAGGACAACAGCGGTACAGTTGCCTCTTAAAAGGGGTGTCTTACCCCTTCCTGCAAAAGACGCTACAAGTTGAGTCACCAGCTTCAGCAGTACGTCATTTGGAGTTCATACATTATACATATACATATACATATACATATACATATACATATACATATACATATACATATACATATACATATACATATACATACGGTTATGTTTATGGAGTTAAAAGATACATCTTGTACACCAGAAACGACCTAGGAAAGAAAACTACACCGTTCACATGCACTGAAAAATGTAAAAAAAAAAAAAAAATCTGCAGAGAAGCAATGAAATCTTTCTTTAACATTTCTGCCTTTTCTTCAAATAACACCCTTAAAAATTACATATCTTTATATGTATATCAGTCTTGAAGTAGGTTTTGCATATAGCCAGTGAAACAGAGCTGTAAGAAAAACAGTGCTGACAGAAAGAGCTTGTCCTCAAATTGTAAAGCATTTAAATTTGCTGACCTTTCTTGCCTTCAAAAGCACTTTGTGATACAGCCAAGTGACCAAAATATGCATACATATTAACCACTTTGGCACAGTTACTTGAGGAATAAGCAGCATGCTGTCTCTCTAGATAGCTTGATTTTGAGACCCCCAGAGCCTGGGCCTGACTATGTGAACAAATACCCAGCAAGGTCATTAGAAGCAGCTGGAAAAGTAGAAAGAATTCAGTTGTTATGCCCACTAATGAAGGACCGGTATTTTTAAGAGATTTGGTTCAATTTATCTTGAGAGCTTTAACTCCCAGCTACATCTCTAGCTCCAATATTTAACAGCATAAGCAGTCTATTTCTAGGAAGCACTAATGCTGCTTTTATTTTTCTATTTAATATGGAGTTATTCCTGCAAAATTTTGTACACCACAAATGACTGAGGAAAGAAAACCACATTGCTTACATGCACTGACAAATGCAAAAAAATAAGCTGCAAAGAAGCAATGAAATTTTACTTTAACATTTCAGGCTTTTCTTCAGATAACACCCTTAAAAATGACCCATTTTGAAGCAAAGTCTCCTAGTGGGAAATGTGCTGAACTCAAAGTGTCAAGACCTTAGATGACTGTGGGTTTTGGTTCCAGTCCCTGGCCTTTGACTTATTATTTATTTGACTTAGGATTATCGTATGGGAGACTCTTATTTTGGACTTAACTATTACATTTCTCACTGAACAGTAACTGGGTAAAAGCAGATGTAACCTTGAGAGCATGGAACAGGTCACAGCTCTCCTCCATGTGGACTGCTGTAATCTTTGGGTGACAAAAGATGTTCTCACACGCTCTGCCTCTGCCAGTGTCACTCTCTCCACTATAATGAGAGGGGAGGAAGCTGAAGATGCCCAGTATGTTGCACTGGTTCAGGAACTCTTAGGATTAGTGTAGATTTGGGCTCCTTTGGTCTAAAGAGGGCACTGGACTCAGACCTCTTCCTCAAGCTCTAACTGCTCAGGTGTGACACAGCACAGACTGGCAGCACTAGCACTGCCCATATTTCAGAGGAATGAAACCTGCTGGATGCCTGCACTGACAGAGATGGTCTGGCTCTGGTATGGAGCTTCACAGTGAATCCAAGGCATGCACGTGGGCACACCCAGGACTACAGGCAGGTGACTAAGTCTGGGACATGGGCACTTTTCCCTGGCATCTCCTGTGGGCATGTCTGGCATGCTCTCTGCTGTGAATCTTGGATTTTAGTACCTAATCACCCCTCTGATTTTATACAAGGTTTATTCATCAAACTCACATTTGTGAGTTGTGCTCCACGAATAATGGCAAGAAACTGGGTACAGCAATGTCTGGCATCCTCAGTCCTAAGGCAACAGGCATCCCTTCCCCATGCCACTGCACTGGCCAGTGAATGAAACCATCACTCCCACTCCTGGGTGGACATCTACCCAACTGCTTGACAGTGCTCCCTCAGCAGACAGGTCTGTGGTCACATTTCAGCTGAGCACTTGGCCCAGTAACAGCTGGGACCTTGGGCAGCTGGTAGAGATGCATTTAGAGGGGATGTGGAGAAAAACTTTGGGTGTGGGTCTCCATAAATTGTTCAAATATGTTGGGCAAGAAGATTTCCAGCTCAAAACCAGACAGACTTTTGGGAAGGACTGCACCACAGATCCTGCTTCCCTGTGTTTGGATCAAAACGCAATTTTACAAATGATTACTTATCTTGATTTCTGCTCATTTTTATTGCTTATTCTTTTTACTTTGAAAGAAGGATTGTTATCAAATAATTAATCTCATTAAGCAGTTTTCTGATCTAAGTACTATAGTTTTAATAGAAATCTGAACCACACTAATGCAAATTATAAGCATTGCAGATCTCAACATGAATACATAATGTGACTTATGTATTCTGTAAAACCATAATCAATCAAGCTCTTCTCTCAAAACACAGTCACTACAAAATAATTACTGCCACTGGCTGAGAGCCATCATGCATATTCTGCATATCACTATGATCTGGGCTTGTGTTTTTCTTAATTGTTTCTAATTCACTGATTTGTAGAGAAGCCAAAAGTGGATGTTGGAACAGACAAAGAGCATAATAAGTTGGGTGTTTTTTGCTGCTTTATGCATTTTTAAGGCTATTTTTCATACAGAAGTCAGCCTGACCTAATTTTTTTTTTTTTTTTGGGCTTCTGTATGGAACTTGAGCCATTCTAACAACACCTTAAAAATGACTCCCACAGTTTCACTCTTCTGAACCTGAAGTGACCTTTGTCAGGGGGAACATATGCTCATGGAACAGAAGGGAACAGTCTGGGGAACTTATCTTCATGTTCAAACAAAAAGGCTCTTTGTTATCAGAGACAGAAGGATGCTACTTTCCTACACCAACCTCAATACAAACATTGAGACTGGAGGTTCAAAAAATACACTGGGAGTTTTATAACATCATGCTAAACTTGCATTTGACAGTTTCATAAATTATATCTTTAATCCACCTATGGACAAGTATATTTTATAAGCAACCATGCAATATCGCCTCAGGGGATTTTTTTATGTACCGGGCAGTACTATTTGGTCTGTTTGAAGGGAAATGGATAGGCTGGTCAGAAGTATTTTTAGGAACTGGAAAATGTCATCTTTGGCAGGGATAACCTAGCAGTACACAGAGAGGCAGCAAACTTCATCACAGACTGGGAAAAGATCCCAGCCCTCCTGTCATGTGGGTGGCAGAAGTTTAACAAAGGGCTTTCAGAGGCCTCTTCAACACATCTCCCAAATCTGCTTCCTGTGTGCAAGGAGGGCACAGTGTATCTGCGAGTGCATGAAATTGCATGCAAAACCTGATTCAAGTGAAAGCTTCTGCAAAGTCACCCTTAATATAAGACATATGGTTTTCATTTTAATGTGCATAAAACATTTTAAATCAGTTTGACGTTTTCAACAAGTAAGGGAAAAACACTGGAAGGAGAAACATATCTGGGGGGTAACGGATGAAACAACCCTGCAATTCCAGGATGAAAAGCAAAATTTGTTGTAAGCTAATAAAATATTTACTGTAACACACATGTTGAAATTATTACAAAAAACTAATGAAGTTCAAGTGCCATCTGTTGAAAAGAACAGCAAAACCTTACGCAATTGGTTGCATAAACTGTATTTTTTACAGTAACAAATCCAAGGTAGGTCTGAGGCCAATGCATTTCAAGTTATTACTGCCATCATTTGCTGCTTTTTTCACTCTTACTGTTAAGAAGCAAAAATGGCAAACAAGAAGCCTGTACTTTTTCAGCTTATTAATCCTTGCAGGTTTGTGGTCAAGCTGTAGTCCACCAGCTCTAGCAAGCAGAACACAGCCTGCCCAGATTTCAAAAGCCAACAGTTTCCTATTATTTACAGAATCTAAGAAGGGTGGAACACAGACCTGTAATGAAGTGCCTCAGCATGGAAGCAAGACAATGTAACACTAATAAAATATGAAACAAACCTGGCAGAATTTTCATTTCTTTAAAATATATTTTATGTAATGGCGTATATAAAATGCAGTACTATAAAGCAGGTTTGCTATTTTTTTATGCCACATTAAAGGCAGTACATTTCAGAGTCCTTGGAGAAGCCATGTCCACCTTGCAGTGGCTGGAGGCTGAATGTACAAAACAAGACTGGGTCTCCAGCTCCTGGGGGGAGTTACAGCAGTTTTGGAACTGGTGCTCTCCTGAACTGCCATCTCAGCAGGTACCACCTCCCACCAGTCTCACTCAGCAAAGCTTCTCAGCTCTGCCAAACTCATTTCTGTGCATGCCTAGAAGCAGGTCAGCTTAAAAAGTGGTGAACAGTTTGCTGCCTCTTTCGAAAGACCTGGGAAGGTGTTTGACACTGCACCACATAAATCAGGATCCACACAAAACAAACCCAATGACAGCTCTTTTATGCTGTCTGCTTTTCCTGGGAAAGAAAGGCTCCACCTGGGATTCTTAGGGCTAGTCTCAGCTTTGAACTAGGAGGATGCTGCTCATGATATCCCAGTCACACCCCCAGGAACACAGCATCCAGCAATAAGAACTTGATAAAGAGATGAGGCCCCATCCTTGCAGCTTATCACAGCCTTCTGCAGCTCCTCCATAAAACCACCTAGTAGTTTGGAATGATTGTCTTCATTAACTCCTGCTACATGGGTGAAGTCCATACAGGCTGCAATTTCCCACAGCTCCCACCTCCATCAGAAGACTCCACCCTGCACACAACACAGCTGAGAAAACTGTTCTCTGCAATCTAGAGTTTTAGCAAAGTTGGGAAACTTCTATCTAGTTGATCTAGTTGATGGGTTTTGTTTCATGAGTATTGTGGTTTCTTTACTGGAACAGGAACTGGACATGCATTTTTCCTTTCTCCTAGGCTCTTCCCAAGCTCAGAATTCTTAACTTCAAGGGACAAGCAAAACAGAGTGAAGACATCTAAAGCACAGCTTCATTGGGATTTAGATATCTATGTACATAAAAGCAAGTGAAATACCACTGCTTAAATACACCAGATGTTTAAAATGACACCACTATCTGCAAAGATCTGATAAGTTGTTTATGCTTGACCTTCCTTTTCTGAGCCCAGTCACCACCCACTCACCAATGCCTTTGTAGACAGTGAAATCAAGTAAGTGAGATATGCATGACTAAAATAAAATTTGCATGACTAAAATAAAGACATTCCTTTAGCTTTCCATCCCTATGTGTAAATACAGATATATAAACACAAGGAATGTATTGATTTATCCATTCAATACTTCTCAAAAGTATTTGAAATAATATTTCTGAGGGAAACAAATCTTTTAGGTAGTAATTTGGTCACCAAAAAAAGAAGATCAGAGAACACTGATCTTTAGGTCAAACTGATTTTTCAGTCTTGATATTTACGTCAAACATGACCAGAAAAATGTAAAATCAGATTTTTCTACTTTCTGTTTGAAATGATGCTTTAATTATGAAAACTAATAAACGCCTTTCTTCTTTTAAAAATGGGGTAAAACATAAAAATAAATCCCAAAAAATTCAAATATTTCAGACTGAATAAGGCCTTTGTTCAGTTTGAAACAAAGATTTTCTTTAATGTTTTGATTCAGCAGCAACCCGCAAATCAATTGTTTGCATAGTTCTGCTTTGAACATAGTAAGATGTCAGACAAAAAAGCAATAGGGTATGAAAAAAAACCAGAAAAGGAAATAATCTATCAATTCCTGAGTAAACACTGCTTAGAAAACACTTTAAATCCCATGATTCTCATTAAAAAAAGCATTAATAACACGGAGAAATTTCAAAAAAGGTCAATAAAAATGATAACAGCATGACAGGGTACTGTTTATGAAGGGAGATTAAGGGAATGCAATTTGTTTATTCTAAGATAAAAATGCACACTGACAACACAGTTTATCATGGGAAGGGGAATATAGCTGGAAAACTGTAAAGAAAACGATGTAACAGCAACACAGGGTTCTGGCTATGATGCATGTTATATAATGAAAAATTACTTGAAATAAAAACTCATGGTGAGTGGGAGCTGTGCATAGTAAAATGTATCTGGAGTAGGTTCAGAGTACTTTAACCAGGGAAAGTTAGGAAGCTATTTTAAACACTGGCATAAATAACATAGATTGTAATTTAAAAGCAGAGGACAAAAAAAATTCCTAAGGGAAGATTCATAATGGACTCTCTCTCATGGACAATATTTCATTCTGTGAAGTGGGCTGAAACCCACAGAAAGCAAACGCAAGGCAGAGAAAACTCACTGAAGTAAATACACAAATTTCAAGGCATGTTCTGTGTTGACCTCACATACATTTTAAAACAAGTACTTAGAGTGTGTAGTGTGTATAGCATCGGTTTCTCCTTTGTGGCTCAAATTCTGCTCTGGATTAGCAGAGGAGAAAAAAACCCAAACAAACCTGCTTGAATATACAAAAAGAATTTTATTGTTTTTACTAAAGATCACAGCTATTGCCATCTTCAATACCTACCCCTAAACTCCAGGGCCTTTCTTATGGCAGGCCCTCAGCTGCCTTTTCCTGATGCAGGAGCACATCCCTGCAAGCCCCAGGAGACCTTCATTTCTGGCAAAAGGTATTTGGGTCTAAAAGATGTATTGTGTGGCAGGGATATCATCCTGTGCAGCATCCCAGGCAGCCCCTGCAGAAGCCCCACACCCAGGTCCCCTCCTCCCTGTGCGCTGCAGTCAGAGCAGTGGCTCTCTCGTGGACCAAGAGCGAGGTTAAGCTGGAGGCCGCAGGCATCCTCGGGCCACGATCTGCCTGTGACAGTGGCTGTCCCACTTTCTGTGTGTCTGGAGCAGCAGCAGTGCAATTAATGGGCCAGGGAGAGAGAGACAAAGGAGTCACCGTGTGCCTGCTGGGAGCTCAGCTCTGAACCCTCAGGAAAAGAGGAACTGAATGAAAGTGGAGCAGCTTCCCTGGGAGCAGCCACCCCGCACGCCCTCAGCCTGCCCAGTGGCTCTGTATTAGGGGACTCCTCTGCTTTGTGCTAAAGTCCATCCCCCAAAAGGCACACCAAGACAGCTAAATCTAAGTTTATTTTCCATTTACTGAACTAAGCAACAAGGACATCCTTTTATTTATTTATTTATTTTTTTGTAAGGAAGGAGGTATGTAACTGTAGATTTTTGCCCAAGGCCCTGAATTGCAGGAGGCCTGTGCCACCAGCTCAGAGCTGGGCAGGTCACTATGTAGAACAGGTGGGACTCAGGCTTTCAGCTTTTACTTGCCAATTTCTCCTTTACAACTTGCTGGCTTTCTTTTTTGGATCCTCCATTTTTTGCTGTGACATCTGAGCACTTGCTGCAGCCTAAGAGTCTTCTGAACAAAGAAATATATTTTGACAGGTCACCCTACCCACTAATTGCCTATGTCTCTACTAAGCAACATCTAAAATAATGTTTCAGAAAGGGCTAGATTATAAAATTTGTGACACAGAATTAAAAGATGGTTTTTCATGCCACTTTAACAGGAATTTGTAGATCTGTGTTAAATACTATTAAACACTTTGAAGCTGAAGCACTGCTTGTAGCTTCTATTTTGCTTATTCGTGTTTATAAGAAATGTTCGGGTATTTGAACATGTTCTTCCTCAGCAATTCAAGCAAATTTGTTTAAATTAAAAGTTTAAATGTAAAATACATATAAATCTAAACTAAAACCCAACTGCTATGATAATAATTTTAACCTACCTTTCTAAACATGCTTTGCTTAAAATATTTAGATTCGGATTATATTCCAGTATTATTTTTCAGAAGCTACAGAGCACTTATTTCACTTCAGTGTATTTAGTTAGCTTTAGGACTTTAGTTTAGTCCTAAAAATATTTAATTTCTGTGAATCCATAGCATAAAATGAGATTCAGAATCTCCCTTTTCAATGCTAGGCAGCTTGGGCAGCAGTCTTCACAAAATGGACAAATGGAGAGTGCCTAAGCTTATCAGGGATGAATGGAAGAGTGTTGTATTGCATTTAGCTCTATAATTAGGACAATTTTGTTGTTTTTTGTGGTTCTTTTCCTAGTCATGTTAGCATTTGGTATTCTACGTCGCATACTTTTAAAGGCTATCAATGGTTTAGTCTCCAGCCCCGCAGAAGTCAACCGCTCAGAGTTTGTGGAACTAAAGCAAATTGACAGGCCCGCAAACCGTAAGTGGTGGAAAAATTCATAATCAGCAGCAGAAATAGTCTGACACATTTCCTTTTGGTTTTAGTTAACAGAAAAGGTGGAGGTGTTGTATTGCATTGAGCTGTCCTTGCACTAGGTGATGGGAGAAATGTTACTGGGTCACGTGGGTGGTGTATTCCCCCTTCCCTTTCGCATGGTTCCTCCCTCACATACCCCTGTTTCTGTATTCCAGGGTGGTCTGTCCCACGGGTGGCCCCTCCCCTAGCCCCTCCCCAATGGCATCCCATTGGCCATGGTCTTCTCTCCCCGCCCCCTCTCCCTGGGGTATAAAATCCACTGCAAACACAGGTTCGTCCTCTTTTCTACCTGGGTGGTCTTCCATCACAGAGGAGTTCTGTCTCAAGCCAATAAACAGATACCTGCACCCACATGGCAAAGAGCGCTTCTCGTCTTTTGTCCTACGTCTTTGCAAGTCTGTGGTGGGCTTGGGTTCGAGCTGGCCAAGGTTGGACCCATATAAAGCCCAGAGAACCCACGGAATATTGCAGAAGAGGAAAAAGCATCTCATTAGAGCTACTTGAAGGTTCATGTGTCTTCTTCAAGCACAAACCTTCTTCCACAACTAAATGCCTAAGAACTTCCCTTTCCATTATAAAAAGAAAAAAGTCAAAAAAGAGAAAGAAAAGCCACAGAATCTTTGGTTGACTTCAATAAGAGCCAACAGCAGAGGTGTCAGAGGCCTGATGAGGACACAAGAGAGGCAGGTAGGATTCATCTGACTAAATGTGGAAGTCTTCTGTGTCTGAGCCAACCTTGGTCCCATTCTCAGTCAACATTACAAGTGAATCCTCAAGTAAATGCCTTAATATTTGGTCAGAAAGATCACACACCAAATACAGTGGATTCATTTGTTCTACCTACTTTAAAACGAAATAGGACCTTAGTGCACTCATGCAGGCAATGATAATTAATCCCTACACTACAGATTGGGAATTGACGTCAGATAAATTAGGGGCAATCTCTGCTCTACTAATCTTGGATGAAGACCATGAATTCACATGTCCCTCACCTCCAAAACAGCTCCCGTAACCCCTAGAAGGGAAATGGCAGGTTCACCTGTTAAAGCTGTTTTGTATCCCTTGAGCAATGGAACCAGTCACTAGGACCAGAGACCATCAGACCCCATGTGCTACTGATGGTTGTCTAAGAAGAAAATTAGAATCCAGCTTCACTTCCTCTGAATTACAAAAGGTGAAGGATTTATACCAGACAGAGGAGCTCCAACCAACAGGATCTGCTGGCTGTGCTGGGTCTAGAACTAGAAGGAAATAGTCAAAGGGGCCATAAGAATGCGGATATACCGGCATTTGTGGGAGAGGTTGGGCTTTGCAAATGCCAGACCCTCAGCAGTATCACCCCCACCATCATCCCCCAAACCTTGCAGGCTGGCCGCTTTCCAGCCCTTACTGACTGCTACAACCACCAAACTTCTGCAGGGTGATGTCCCTCTGGGCCCAACTCCACAGCACAAACTCTGAGGAAGGCATGGGCTGGAACCCAGACAGGGTGTCCTTACTCCTGGAGGGTGAGATGTGCATGTGCATCCCCCCAGAGCACACCCTGCTCTTCTGGGACCCATGGAATGGAGGCCTTAATAACTGCCTGTGCTGGCAAGTGAGGCAAGCAAATCTGCACTGCTCCATAGCAACAGACATGAAATTAAAGCAGTAAAATATGCAGGAGGACTCAGCACACACAATTACTATCTAGAAATATTTTTTTTTATTTAGAAAATCAGCAGTAGCTATTTTGCAGCTATTTTGTGTGGCAAAATGAAATGTGAAGGGAAAGAAGAAAAGCAAAAGCAACTTAGGAAAATGAATAGGGTCAAAAACTGCCTCAACTGTATTTGCTAGATGCTGTATTAGAAAAGGTCTCAGAAATTTCAGTGTCACAAATGAAATTATGAAATACACATAGTAGAAAGGGAGAAGACTGTGACTGAAACCATACAGGAAACAAATGATGCATATGGTTGGATTTGAATGTCAGGATGGTTATAATGGCTGCTATCAGGTGTGGGATAGAAGGGAAGCATTCAAAGCATGCACTTCTATCTGAGAAAGATGCTTCCTCCCTTTTTATTGCCAAAGTGATGTTTTAAAAAACAGATCAAAAGCCTTCCAGAAGCACAAGTGCTTGACCACTGTGTATCTGCTCTTTGCCAAATATCAAGTGGCTTAAAGATATAATGCTCAAGTTAAAGCCCTCCTTATCTGGTTTAAGTTACTCGGGGAACCTGGACTTTTGCTCTTTCTGTTTTCACTTGCAACCTCTTCTGTACTTGTTAGAGAATCTATGCTCTACACTTATCAATAGACACTGTCAGATCAAGAGATTCCTTGTTATTAATTCAGGTATTTTAAGAGAAGAACTAATGGTCAGTCATAGGCAAGACGTTCCATGATTTGGTATCAACTCAATTAATTTTTTTTTGTTCTATGACCAATTATTTAAAGCACACTGAACCTGGAGTAGCCCATTTCCTAATTTCAGCATTCTTACGCATGTGACACCAGCCACATCTAAGTAATTGAATATTACTAGGAATGCAAGCATGAGTTTCCCAATTTCACCACTCAAGTATGGTTATCACTGGTTGCAGGATGGGAACATGGTGTTCACTGATTAAATACTGCATTTGTAACCAGGTTAAATGTTCTTTGCCATAGCCTTGTTCTAAATTACCCCTCCCGCAAGAAAAGGGGCAGTCTTGGAATGTGGGTTATGAGGTGCTGTTAAGTAAGTTACAGGAAAAAGACAGACACCAGTCTTCTTATTGCTCTTACCTTTGTGGGATGGAATTAAGAATGCCCATTTGTTTTAAGGATCAGTCAAGGCACTTTTCTATCTCCAAACAGAGGTTTTCCATTGGTTTTGGTGTGGGGTTTTTTTCAAACAATCAAACAGTGTGACTTTGTGTTAGAATACACAGTACACCATCAGCATTTTAAGAAGTGTTTCAACATAATAGGTAGATGTCCTAGCAAGTAGTTAAAAAGATTCATGAATTTCTTTGTGTGCCATAGGAATTGTTCAAGTTAGCACATTCTGTAACTTGGATTTTGTATTCTGTACTGCTGCTCCTGAATAACAGGGAGAACAGATCTATTATTTTCCAACTGCTTGCAGAGATTTGGTACAGAGAATAAAGAAAAGTCATGCAAATACCAGATACAACATTCTTGGATAAATGTGCTGGTACAACATGTCTTTCTAATGTTTTATCAAACTTTCCGAGATAAAACAAAGTCCTATCATTGCAAAATGATGCACTCACAAGGAAGTTCTTGTCAGTGAAATGAATTTTCAGAATTACCTGTAAGACAATCCTCTCACAGAACTTACACACCAACTCATGTTTTTCAAGTGAAGCACATACACACACATACATCAAAGTCAGACATTGCTATTTCCCACACTGTCAGACTGAAATGAGGGAATGAGTTGACAAAAGACCTGTAAAACAATACAGCCAGATGTCAGGAATATAATACAACCTAAATCAAAATAATGTTTTGTTTTTAAAATAACCAAAGTGACTGCCTTTAGAATACAGATAGATAAGGAGGTAAAGTAGCAATGTGGATTAATTTATTTGCTAATTATATCCTAATGGATTAACTAGTCACTACTCCTTGCTTTCACAGGGGACTCCCAGAAATAAGTTCTTGGACATTTAACATCCTGGGAATCTAATTCTCACACACCAGACAATTAAAAAAATTATAAAAAACCCCAAAACTTCAGGAAGAGCATTATGTTTTAACACCTAGACATTGTTAACACATAAAACATGTTCTGCAGCTAACATTTGCATTTCTTCTCTGATCTGTTTGGCTTATTTAAGTGCTAATCTTAGTATTTCAAGTTGTCTAGGGTAATTTTCCTTGCCTCCTTTTTGATCACTGTCAGCTCCAGCACTGACTGAAAAAGCACCTGCACCTATTCAATACTCACAACCAAGTAAGGGCAATACATTCTGCTCCACCTGTCTCTCCTAAAAGTCCTAATTGTCCTAAAGCCTTCAAAGATTAATCTGTTCAGAGTGGGACACCTTATCCCAAGGCTCATTTATGGTGACTTAATAAATTCACCGGGAAAAAACAGGAAACACATGTTGGATACTTACTTACTTTGCCTTGTACTTACTATTTGTTAAATAACATTTTTAGCTGAATAGTGATTGTTAAAAGATGGCATTTCTTTTCAATATACCTTCTTTTTTATGAAAAGTGGCCAAGCAAGGGCAGGAAAAACACCAATTGTGCCTTGCAACTACTTAACTATAGATCTGGCTGAAGCACTATATAAAGGACAAAAAAAAGGTCCAGCAACACAGGATTAGAAAATCGCTGGGAGATAAAAGGGACCTTTTGAAACCACCCAGCCCAATTCCCCACTCAAGCAAGTCTAGCTGGAACAGGCTGTCCAGCACCATATCCAGCTGAGTTTTGACAATATCAATGGATGGAGACTCCACAGCTTCTCCAGGCAATGTATGCCAATGTCTGACCACAGACAAAGAAAGTGTTTTCTTGTGTCCAGATGGAATTTCATGTTTTTCAATTTGTGCTCATTGCCTATTGTCCAACAAATGTAGGTGCTCTGTGTAGTGGAAGCCTCTGAGATTTTCCCATTAATCTGAATAGAAAGAAGTTTTAATGTACAAATTCCCAGGGATGACCCTTCTTGAAATATAATCTGTAGCAGTTCAATGACACTGAAATCCAAAATATTGCTATTTTAGCCAGATTCAGTAATAAATGGCCAGGTGTTTTATTAGCAGTGAAAAAAACCAAACCCTTTTCGCATAGTCCTCTGCTACCTGGAATATTTATTATTGTACCAAGATGTGAATGACAGACAGCCAGTCCTTACAAGAGCTCCTTTTGTGCCATAGTGTTTACACATCTATTCTGCAGGATTCTGAAGGTGCTAAAAGGTGTGGGACAGCCTTAATGTTTTTTTCTTAGCTTGTAATAATTTCATGTGAAACTTCAGCAATTTCATGGGTTCTAAGAAACAGCAAACAGCTCCAACAGCAAACACTCATTCAATAAACTGTCCCAAGTGTGCCTGTAGCACCAAAAGGAAGAAGACCCAAACTTTACAGAAATGCTGAACATAGCTGAACAGATGCCCTTCTCAAATTCTGATGCTCACAGAGATTTAAATGTATGTCTGTGTTAGTTTAAACATGCAAGACTTTTAAAAGTTATTGACACTTCTGCTAAAGGTTCTTTACTTTCATGTGTTTGATTCTTTACTATCCATGTGTTTGAAAGAGGCAGATTGTGAATCCTTTCACTAAGCGTTCTAATGGAAGTCAAAAAAGCAGATGAGAAAGACTCTCAAAG
The DNA here is from genome assembly GCF_901933205.1 of Camarhynchus parvulus. NCBI lineage: Eukaryota > Metazoa > Chordata > Aves > Passeriformes > Thraupidae > Camarhynchus > Camarhynchus parvulus. The sequence goes on from NC_044572.1 coordinate 134,304,005, forward strand.
GAAGCAAAACAATTCCCACAGCTCTCAACAGGATGTGGACATAAACTACAGGAATTCAGGAGGGATCTTTCTAGGAGGACTACACAAGAATGTGAGCATGTAGAAGTGCTTATGGTTCTGTTTACTCAATTATAAAAAGTGTGGGATTCAGTACAGCATCTTGATAGAAAACTAAGACCAATGTTAATTAAGTCTTTTCGTGCCTTTTTGTGAGGACATTTTCTGCCACACATTTTGTATTGCTTTTAATATTATGTAAATGAATCACATCTAAAAGAAGGACTAACTTCTAAAATCCAGAAATTAAAAGGCTTGTAGCTATCTCTGAGAGTGGATGTTCTATTATTTTCCTTAATGTTCCTGTTCTCTCCATCCCTCCCTGGGAAAGCAGGCACAGGTTTTAAGCCAAATTCACTTCTACACTGCTGTGATTCAGATTTAATGCACCATATAAACCATTTCCATCTCTCTCCAATGAATAATTTCTCCATTATTATAAATATTTTATAGGTTTAGCAAGAGCACTTCAGGATTATATACGGTTCTCTATGCAAACTACATAAAATATGAATGATAGCCTAATCTATTTTGTTAATACTTCAAGAGGTGAAGATGACTTAGACTCACATAACAAGGCCTTAGGCTGTTTGAGAGGAAGAAAAGGCTATGTGTATTTTGCATTCTGAAGTACAGAAAAGAAAGATGAAGTGATGTTACTAGAGAAGCAGAAAAGTATCAGAGCTTGGGAACAGCACAAAAACATCCCATGGTTCATTCTCAGTGCTATCCCTTTCTGACATTTCCTGAATTATCTAAATATTTGTGTGTTTCTTCTGAGATCCAGCATGTTCCAAGAAAACAATACTGGAAGCAGACAGATTTCAGCAAAATTACCGGAATTTTGAAGGTCCACAGTGATGGATGTACTTGTGTAAAAAATGTAGTGCAGGACATGGTAAAAAACAGTGGTAGGCTAGATTTTTGTCTCTCATATATGACTCCTGCTATGTGGTCATTGTTACAAGCCATTTCAGATTAATATGAAGTAGACATAATCTCTATAAATCAAGAAGGGCTTTTGGTAAAGAGAAAATTACACAGAATTTATTTTATATATGATGTGGTTTGACTGGAAGTAGGTTTTCTGGAATATGCTGTGGTCAGGCCAGAGGCCAATAGGTGTTCAGATTCTAAAATTGGCACCTGTTTTGGCCACTGAGGTATTGGCTACACCTCTGAGAATACAGGGGTTAAAAGCAGAGCTGTCCCTGGCAGGGGAGGGGAAGCCATGCAGCCCGGGAGAGGGTAAGCTGGGCCCTCAAGATGGAAGGGTGGGGGGGGGCACCAGGAGGCATTGGGCAGCCCTCCCAGGAGAGACAGAGACAGAGAGAGAAGCCCCGAGAGGATTTGGGCAGCGCCCCCCCCCCCCCTTCCCCAGCAGACGAGAGAGAAGCCGGCGCTCGGTGCACAGGGCTGTGGCCTTGAAGGCCTTGAAGTTGATATCATGTTGGTGGCATGCCCGGCTTGTGGAGAATGGTGGGGGGAAGCACGGAGGAGAAGTCTGGCCGCTTGTAAGAGCTTTTTAACCCATTTGGACAATGAAAATCTCACAGAGCATTGACCTTTTCTGGAGCAGGAAATGGGCAAGTGTGATGTGATGCCAGGTTGTAAGAGAACTCAAGATGGCAGGAGATGATGGAGTGGCCTTTGGCTGGACTTTTTCTTGTATAGCCATGGACAGAACCATGCTTCCTTGTGAAACAGAGGCTGCATCCAGGGGGGAGACGATGCCTCGGAACCAAGAGGGTTCAGTGTTGGAGACCCCCCGGCCCCAGGGGGTAGAGAAATATGGGGGGACAGATGTCCCAAAAGTGAGACTGTGCCCTTTTTGGAAGAAGACAAAGCATCCTTAAAAAGGACGACCCTAGAAGCAGCCCTGGTCCGTGGTGAGAGCACTGGACATGAAAAGGAAGAGGTCACCGTGGCCCAAGAAGGACTCCTCCTCATGACAGACTGAGAATTGAGTATTCACAGAGTGATGATGGACTGAGAGTTGAAATTTGGGAGATGTATTGTATTGGTAGAATTTGGTAGGGGGAGGAGGAAATGCTTTTGTGAAGTTTTCATTTTCCATGTGTATATGTGTGTGTGTGTCCTTTTTTTGTAGTTTAGTTAATAAACTTTTTTTCCCTCTATTCCTAAGTAGGCTGCTTTGCTCATTTCCTGGTCACATCTCACAGCAGACACCAGGGAAGGTGTATTTTCATGGGGCACTGGCATTGTGCCAGTGTCAAACCATGACAATATATGACAAGGACATGTTGTTGTTATTCTCCTCCATATCCCACTTCCCTTCTACTGATCTCTGGTTACTCTTTGTGTGTTTTGCTACATGGTGATGCCTCCTCTTTGCACAATGGCTACATCGTCTTAACTGAGTCACCAGAAATTCATGTGCAAGTAGGTCATGAGAAAGAGACTGGGTCCACCTGAAGCTATGGAATGAGATAGCAATGGAAGAAAATCACATTAACCCCTGTGGCCAATACTGAGGAAAATTAACCACAGCTGTCCTTTGGTGTCTATGTCTGACATGCCCCACTTGTGTCAGCTCTCCCACTATGACATGATTTTGAACAGCTTTTCACAAAAAAATTGTGAGATATTTGGCAGGAGGAACTTAGAAGTACTCTATAAAACAGACCTGGTTGCTGAATATTGCAAAAGGCTAATAACTTCATATTATAAGGCAATTAAAGTGTAAAACTGAAAACAGTGAATTAATTTATTGAAAAAGGTGCGTAACTGTTCTCCATGAGTATAGGACTCTTCATTAGAAAACAACCTTTTGCATGAATTATTCACATTTTGCTAAGTGACATATTCACAAACAAAATGGTTGTGGTAGCCATAGTTGTGGATTTGACTGTTATATACCACATTCACTGCAAATCTTCTAAAAATGTTACCTATTACCCATTATGCACAGCAGTGGGAGACTGGCAACACTCAAGTAACATGGTACTAAGAAATGAGCCAAATAACTTGTAGGGATAGTGGTAAAACAGGTTTAATCAACCATTCCAATGACCAAGCCATTGGATTTTGCAACAGATTTCCCACTGTTTCTGGATTAAACATGGTGCTGGGAAATCTGAGCTGGTTTTTCATGGAAGTATCTAAATTGCTTCCAGAGGTAAAATGACTCTGGAAACAATATAGCCAGGAGGTACCTGAGCTCATAAACCATGTCAGTTCTGCAGCTGGCTATGTACAGGGCCAACTCTGTCTCCATGATTAATTAAACAGCAGCACAAATATCCTGGCCATTGTAATCAAGAGCTGCCTGTACATGAATCAAATGATATAAAATATTTTATATCAACTCACTAAAATTACAGGAACCATTGGCACATCTGAGTATTTGGTCTTGAATTTTGTGACGAGCAGGTGGTGATTTAGGGTCTGAGGTGGCCCATTAGCCCAAAGCACTGGGAGATACATTCTTGATTCAGCCACTGCAGTACAGGTCCAAATCTGCCCTACTCCCACACAAGGCTGCCTGTCAGACATCTTGCATGCCCAGGGCTGTCAGAGCCTGGCAGCACAATGTTTAGGCAGGATCTAACAATAAATTTAAGGACATCACAAGACTTTTTTCTTATTTTAAGAGTCATTTCTCTTTGGGCACTGAAATATGTGTGCAGTTACTATGAAACAGAATAAAATCCATTTCAGCTATTTGATATCACCATCGAGCCTCATAAAAAAAGAGAATATGTCAGTTGATTATATTTCCATGAACAGGACAATAACAATAGTGTTTTCATATCTTTCAGGTGTCTCCACAGAAAGAAGCCACCTATTTTATTTACTATCAGCATTAGTGATATGACAGGTGGCACAACACAGGTGTCTATGTATGTAGATACCTGTAAATATACCAGTCAATTAGAAAGTGTAATTAAGGAAATGAAAGGAATTATACTCACCGGGCTTTACAAGGCTTGTCTTTGTCTCCTTCTTGTATCGACCCAGCTGCGTATTTCCTTCACTCATTGACCCTGGACTGAATTTCTTCCTGGAAAAGTCTCCATCACTACCAGTGCAAAAACTGATTGGACTGTTTCCAGCATCAGAAGGAGTCTTAACTGGAGATACTGACTGGCTACTGGGACAGCCAGTGTCATCTGAAGAGAAAAGTAAAACATCAACATTTCCAACTAGTAAATATGTGAAAATTAGCAGAATAAAAGAAAGAGTGTTTGAACTACAACTCTTTACAGTAAGAGATATGTACAACCTTGGCTCTGAAACCTGGTGAGAAGCTATTTGTTTCACGCATTTTGTGAAGAAATCTTGAATACCTTATGGCAAGCTAAAAGGCAAATACTTCTTGTATTCGGTCTGACAAAATACAAAATCAGGGGCTACATAATGAAAATTTCTATTGAAGACAAATTCCTTTAGCAAGGTTAAGGAATATTGCAGCATGAAGTTACACATGAGACACAAATGTTGTGCAGTGCACACTGGCTGCAGAGCAAGCATGGGCCACATGCCCTCCTTCAAGAAATGTTCCCATATCTGAACAACAAGAAAACAACCTACAGCCCACATGCATGAAGTCAGGAATTTCATGTAACAGGAATTAATAGAGGTTCCTCAAAATTGCCTTTCATTTAAAAGCAATCATGATCATAGAACTCTTCCATTCTTGACAAGTGGCTGTGAGGTACCTGGTTTAGAAGAGAGTGGGTTATACACAGATGGCTTTTGTTTAAAGCTGAATTCCTCTGAGGGCACAGAAGCACTCCAGGGCATCAACAAGCCACCCTGGGAACAGACCCAGGTTCCTGACCTCCAGGGATACAAACACTCCAGCCCTTAACACGTGACTGCCAAGTAAGCAGCCTGACTTTGAATGAAATCCATGTATGAAACTACAACTTCATCTAATCACGTTCCATGTACTCTGGAGTAATTGCAGTTCCCCTAAAAGTCATGGTGGTTTAATTGATACACAACAAAATCAAACATGCTACCCTGACTCTCCTGGGGAAATCTAATTGTTCTTTCCCAGGACAAAATGAAAGCTGCCATCTGAATTATGCCATTGCACTCTTCTCCTGATGCATTATCTTTAGCTATCATGAAACCCAAATAAGTACCTGCAACTAAGCCAAATAATTTGCATGACTGTTTTGCACTTACCTCTTTCACCCTGTTCATAATGTAGGTCAAGAGTCATTTTGTACTGAGCTTTGCACAGGCATATTGATTTAAAAGTCAGTGCATGACTTATGAGACAGAAGGGAGACCCCATATCTAACACCTTTCTGCCTACCTCCCCTCAGCAGGAAAGAACAGCTTTTGCTTTTTTTTAATTATTGCTTCCTCAATACAGTAGAAAAACTTCTTTTGTGTAATCCAGTCTTCCTTCATGCCTGGGCAGTTTTTCTATCCTCACTCATCTGTCCCAAGGTTCTGCTTCTCATTTTAACATGTCCTGCCTTCAGTCCCGAGTCAGGTACCCACACCTGCTGACTGTCCAGAGCAAGCTGCGTGTATTAGGCTGCAGGAGCAGCCAGCATCCTGAGGTGCTGCATTTCAGGCCTCTGCCAAGTGCCAGGCACGATGCTAAGCCAAGGGGCAACCCAGCCTACTGCCAGAAACACCTCCCAGGGCGCAAGGGGCAGTAACAGTGCAAAGCACCTAATCCAGTTTAATCATATTTAGTTCTTTCAAATAATACCAATAAAGCCAAAAGGTGTATCTTTTTGCTGTCTTGTTGCTGCCTTCTGTAACTCAGAATTAGTTCCTAGCAAAATAACAGGAAAGAGAGAACTGCTAATAAGCTGTTCAGCCTGTCCCTACATTCATCCTGACTAATGAAGGATTGCTGCCCACATGACTTTAGCTTACTTTTTATCCTTTCCATTGCCACCAACATCACAATATAACTCAACACAAAGAAGAGAGAAGGTGGCAATTTCCTCTCAGATCAGCACCTGTTTCTCTTTCTCCAACTCCAATTTGGAGTGTCTTCTGCAGGCTGGGTGAATATTACCTGCAGACAGTGGATCAGCACCACTTAGTGAGCTCCTGAATTGCATTTAAGCAGCTGCTTCAGCTGTGTCCAGAGCATCCTCTCTTTAGAGGCACACAAACATTTATAATCAAGTATATTCAGAAATAAGTGTCAGTTTGCACAGTTTGTTTTTAATTATGACCTTTCCACTTAGATGTTTCTGTATGTGGCATTAATTTCCAAACTTTCTGTTAGAACAAAAGCCTCCTCAAAACAAAAAACCAAAACCCAAGCAAAGTCCCCTCCCAAAACCTTCCACCCAAACCCACAAGAAACTATTTACCTCATCTCTCCACCGATACAGTTACAGCAATACCTGCACAGGTTCTGCAGACCTCACATATTTGTTTTATATGGGAGAATTTATGTAGAAGTAACTCCCAAAGCTATAGAGATGCAGCCTGGAAGAACCACAGGAGCTGATAAAACTTTACACAATGAAAGAACTAAACTACAGTGTTAAAAATTGGGGCACTAAAACCCTCAAATGTGCAAAACTAACTACAATTAGGAGAAAGGTAGCTAAAGAATACATACTGAAATAGCACAAAAATTTTTTTTTACCACCCCCCTGTGATATCACACTGGTGACACTGTACCATCAGATTATGCCATATCTACATATCTTTGTTTTACTTTTAAGAACTTCAGCTTTCAGTGCAACAGGGCATTTTAAAAAAGAACTAATGAGCCTGGCACAAAGAAGAATAGCTTTTCTCTACTCATACCCCTTGTAACCTTTAGATACAATAATAGTAATAATAACAACATCAACAACAACCAGGTGAGCACTCCCACTCCCGCTGCAGTAAATGAATTATTTTATTGTATTCCCTCTCCTCTGATAGTTTTTTTATGTAATGTAAAAATAGTAGTTCTACTACTATTATCCAGAAACATGAGCAAAATTATAAATTTTCCAGAACTAGGGCAAGCTGTAGAGAAAGATTTTTCTGTGTCAGCCTTTTGAATAATCAAAATATTTGCTACCACAGAATGGAAGGACTACCTATGAAATACTGGTGCTCACCGTCAAAGCAAGCAAAGCTCTTTTGTACATTGAGGGGATCCACCCAACCCACAGCTCATCCTCCTGGCACAAGGAAAAGTCCTGGTGAAGAGTGAGATGCTCTCCAGCTGCTTAGTGCCAGCCAATTGCCTGCCTACCTTCATCTTTCCTGCTATTGAAACGTTAACAGGCTATTGATTTGTATTTAATACTGTAGGTGAACTCCCCAGAGGAGAGCAGCAGACCTCCCTGCATACCCTGGGGAGCTGATTCCCTCTCCATCTCCAGACAGCCTGACCACCCTCCCTGCTCACTGCTGCAGCAACCCCTCTGCTCCTCCCCTGCAAGCAGAACGTGACTGTGGCACGGTGTGTTCAGTGTTTCCCCCAGACCTGCAGGCTCCTCCTAAACCCTGCTGGAAACTCTGAGGGAAGTAAAGACCTCCACCTACCCAGAAATGGGCCAAGATAAGGAATCTCTCTCAAAAAAGCAGGTAAGGAGTAGATGAGTCCACAATAGAATTCACTTTCTGATGTGATGTGCATATAGTTTCCAGCAAGGTCAGTTAAGGATTCAACCCTGTAACTCAACAGGAGTTTTGCTCCAGAAAGGACTTCAGATCTTACACTCCTCAAGAGCAGAGGCAGATCTTATTTACTTTCTCAGGCACATCAGCACCAGGAAGACAAAAAAAGAAAGAGCTGGTAAATAGACTGTACTTCTGATCTTGCCTGAATTTACTTGCACAAGAGGTAAAATAACATGAATTTATAACACATGATTTCCATTGCTTTCTTTCACAGTGTCTTTTTTCCCACAGGGGCCTCCTAGGAGCATTCTGGGAGTAGACTTTTCTTTTGAACATCAGCTGGATTTCATCACTTGAAATTCTATGTCCAAGCCCTCTCCCAGATCAGACATGCCTGCCAAATTTCAAAGCCAAGCACAGGATAGTGTCTTCTCAAACAAACCATCAGGAAAGTTGCTCAGAGGACTCTGACATTTGCATGCCCTGACTAACCTTTAAACAGTAAAGTCAAAACATAAACAACAGTATTAAAGATAATAATACTCTGAACAATTGACAAAAATACTGTTCTTATAGACTTTTAGGCTGTATGTTAAGATGTGATGATTTTCTCAGCCCAGATATCTTGGAAGGTTCACTAGAATATTCCTTAGAACCTTCTTTAAAAAAATACTGCCTTTCCCAAAAGGTTTCAAGAAGCTTTGAATATACAACCTCCTTATATAACACATGTAAATAATTAATGATGCCCTCACTGAGGAAGCACTGACTTCTTTTTACTTTCACTCCTAGCTGCCAGATCAAGTTAGGCACTCCTGTGACACTGAATGGTCCAGTTCCTGCCTGATCTCTATTTCACTGCCCAACATTTGTCTCCTCCTAAGAGTCCCCTGACCAGTGTTCAGGCTGTATATAGTCTGAATTTCCACCAGGAAATGTGGATTCTGGAATTAACCATGTGGCTCTAACAAAATCTGAATATTCAGTGTACCAAGACAAAAACAATTTTCTGGCTTTTACCTGGTGGTTATGTTTGCATTTATCCCAGGATCTGTTAGTCTGGGTAGCCACAGCTCTGCCAGGAAGGTGCACTGCAAGCTGGCTATTGGCAGTGAAGGAACCACAAAGGGTAATTTTTCAGGGTAATCTCCCAGTCTGCTTGCCTGCCTCATCTTTTTTAACCCTCACTTTTTGAACTGTTTTGGTCTCCTCTTCATGGCTAGTCTTGTAGCACAGGGGTGTTTATGCAATTATGCAAGTTGCTGACAGACACCAAAGGGAATACAGCACCTGCCTTCCACTTGTAAGTTTCTTTCTGTATTAAACAGAGAGAAAGAGGCTCCTCTGGAGGGTGAGGCAAGAAGGACACCCCATTCAGGCTAAGTCATCCCAGTACTCTGAGTCGCTGCCTGCAGGGTCACAGCTCCCTCCAAGGACCAACACAGTCACTGCTCTGACCTGGGCAGCTGAACCAGTGAGTGTAAGGGCTCAGTGCCAGACAGAGAAAACGGCTAATGGGAGAGTCACAGTGTCATTCTGGAACAATTGGGAAACACAGAAAAAGCAGCAGACAAAACATCAGAGTATAAAATTAGTAGTACACATAGAAAGGCAGAGGTAGGAGCATATTCACATTCACACCAGCAGGGCCTCAACAGGCTTAAATCCTACCTCATACCTCTGGAGGCACCCTCACCTTTCCAGCAACCACTGAGGGAGCACAGCCTAAGGTAAGAAGTGGGAATATTCTCCTCAGCTCCTGATTGTACTAAAACCTTTCATTTTTACTGAGGCCATTCCAGTACGTGATTGTACATACTCTGTAAGTTTAATAATTTGCTAGTAGCAAGTTGTTGCTTACAAAATCAGACAGACTTTAGAAAAATATATTTATTAGCTTCACTAAAGGTAGAGTCCTAGAAACACTATTAGTTTTGGTCCTTCTGATCAATTTAAAAGTAATTTCTTAGCTATTTTGAAGATCTGTTTGGCTTGGTATTTAAGAAGATGTCTCAGAATATTACATACTTGTGAGGCAAGTCTCTTACCAAAAGTCAAACATGGTAAAGCAGAGCTGAAGCACAAGGACAACTACAGCAGTGTCAGGAAAAGACAGGAGGCCTACTTATGCGAAATCCTGCCATGCAAATAATTTCCACATTTAATCTCGGTGTCTCTGCAGGCAAAACTTGAATTAACTATGCTCCATTTTGCTTGTGAACAAAGGCTGGCTAGCAGCTCCACCACTCCCTGAGGTCACCTACAGAGGCTGTGCAAACTCCTGTCCTTGAAGGGTTTCTAGACTCCAACAGACAAATACATGACTGCTGGGATGTGCTGGGAACAGTCTGGCTTCAAAAAAGAGGCTGGATGAAATGATCTCTACAGGTCCCTACAACCTACATGCTTTTCTTTTTGTCAGATATTCCTCATCTGGAAAACACCCTGCTATTCACAGTCCATCTTTCAAGCGAGAACTTTTGACTGTAATGTTCTAGTCATAAAATCTAACCCAGTAAAATCACGACTAAACATCTTCAAGTGGTTGCTGAGGATCATCAATGTACAGGCAACTTTTACACCTGTTGCTCACCAGCCCCTTTGAGCTGGCTTCTGTCACACCCACAGGCTGCCCACTAACTGCTGAAAATTCAGCATGAGAGCTGCTTACTGAATTTGGAAAGAGGCCCTCTCTGCTCAGTCACAGCATGGCAGGAATGCTGACAGGCTGAGATTGGAAGTATAAAAGAGGAGAGAGGAAGGTGAAAAAAGATGGACCGATCTGCTCCTAAACTTGGGCATCTTTTGCAATGCAGGATTTCACATAAACATGTCTTTAAAGCAATCTGCTCTTGATGTCTGATTGTGCAATTGCTAAGTCATACTGAAGTAGCTAATTTTAATTTATTTTGGCAGCAAATCTACTAATGCTCCTTCTACTTGAACATTTCACTAACAAACAGGACTGACATGAGCTGTCTCAAAACATATGAAAAGAAAGAGGACTATATAATGGTGGTTTACTGGCTTTGTCATTACATTTATATCCCTCCTAATGGTGTATTACAGAAGAGAAGCATAAGGGCTTACTAGTAAAAATATCAATAAAAATAGTACTGTTACTAGGAGACCTGTGGTCAGGAACAGCACAGCTCCCTGAGTTTCATTATCACATCACAGAAAACATCTGGACAAGGGGTTTAACATGATAAAGGACTGAAAAATCTACTTGAAAACTTTATAGAAATTTTTACACTAAATGTAAGGACAGGGAAGAATCTAAAAAAAAAAAAGACAAAGAAGAGTCTTTTCTATTTGGTATGGGTTTAAGCAATTTAGTAGACCTCATTAATCTTTCTGAGGACAACAGCTGGAAGTGGAACCACTGCTGCTACCTCTGGTGGGAAAGCATTGACTAAATCCAGTGTAAGAAATACTATGCATTTAATATTAACATTAAGTGAAATATATATGTATATATAGATGGGTTTCTGTGGGGTCTTGTGTAGTTTATTCCATTATGCAGCAAAGAAAGAAACTAGAAATATTCTTTCCAGTTTTGAAGGCACCATTTTGGGAAATAAAAATTTTCAATAGACCACAAAGAATTTTGTACCTATTCCTCAAATGGTGCAACATGTTATACTCATTTGGTCTCATATAGCTCTGCCTCCATGGCCAACAGCATATAACTGTGACCCTCACAGCTTCAACATCACCTCATAAGGCTGCTTTGCTTACTTTCTTATGGAAGGAAATAATATATATTCAATCCATTGTTGTTTTATGCATATTTTTCTTTTCTCTTTTAACTATCCTCAAGCCCAGAGTGGCACTGAGTAGCACCATAGAATCTAGTCACATACATTTCAAAACACTGTTTGAAAATTTCATGGGTATATACTAATCCTATAAATGTAGGGCTAAAACATGTAATGTTGATTTTCTCTTAAAACATCAAGATTCTCTTTAACAAAAAGTAAATTGAAGACTTCTGATTCGAGTTTCATTCCTGCTACAAGTTGTGATTTTCTCCAGAGTGCATGACAATATTCAACTTAACAGAAAGTTGCATGAAAAACACCGTAAAAAAAAAGTATTGGATTATGCATTTGTGTGAAGAAAATACCAGACAGTGTTTAGAATTCAGCCCACAGTACACAACGAGCTACAACTAAAAGGGCAGTAGAAAGGCTTAGGTGTAGTAGAAAGGGTGACTGCTCTCAGGACACCATGCAAAATGTTCCAGGGAGAACGGGAACTGTCCTACTGACCCCAGGAGGCTCTGGGTTGGGTTTTAAAGGTTCACAGTACTGACAGACACATAAAAAGGTGATAAAAAACATCCAAAAGGTCAAATATTTTGGCTTCCAGATGTTGTTGTGTGGCAAAAAAGAACAAAAGGATTGTTACTTAGTCAGGGGGAATAAATACTGAAGTTGAAAGGGAAGCAGGGAAAGGCCAAAAACTGGGGAACAAGCAGACTTGCTCTTTAATACCTAGGCACTGTTCTTATTTCCAGGTTTGGAACAGATCTGTGCCACAGAGACAGAACTAGTGGCTCATAATATGAACCAATAATAAATTATTGCATGTAAGCCAGTCCAGCAGGAAATTCTCTAGGGAAGCAGCAGTGAGAAAAGGAAGCATGTCACCAGTGCCACTCTCATGAAAAAAGGCCACATGTGTATTTTTGAAAACAGATTTTGTTTCAATGTTTTTGTAAATTAATATCACAGTCATCACTGAACTGCCTTACAAAGTGCTGCAAATGAAAGTGCTAGAAAAGTCCTCCAGAAAGTCTGAAACAAAGGCAAAATGACTGTGGGAAAGCATAGCATAAAGGACTGCAGGAAAGAGAATCTAACTTTCAGTATCACATACTTGAGAACTTTTAAGCATGTTTCTTTGAATCAGTAGCTTAGAGAAAAAAATCAAACACATAAACCAATAAGGAACTATTTAAAAAAATTTCTTATAAAAAGAAACAAGAAGAATGAGAGCTCACTGTTTCCATAGTAATACATATATACAACATATATACAAACAAATACATATATACATATATGTATTTGTTTGTATATATATATATGAAAACAAATAATAGGAGCAATTACTTTCAGTAATTTAAACCAACTGTCTGGCCTCAACCTGTTGACTTGTTAAAATACTAAAAAATTTATTTTCTGTATCTATTTCTATTCAGGAATATATATTGCAGTACACATACTTATTTTGTGTAGTCTCCAAGGCTAGCTGCTTTATAATGCAATGTGCTTCAATGCTCTTAACAGAGAAATAATTTACTGGAGTGCAAGAAGGTACAGCTTTTTTCTTCAGTAAGGGTTGTACAACCTTTTCTTCTTGTCTGTGGCAAGCAAAATGGGTTGTGCATTCACATGGACTTAATAAGCGTGCCAAAAGCCTACATGCTTTTTTGGACACACACTGTGAACTCAGCCCCAGCATCCACCAATAGCTGGGCCAACTGGCAAATAATCTCTGAGATCAAGGGCACAGGAGCAGGTGAGCAAGGAATGGCAACATTGAGACTCCTACTGCAGCACCCACACCCCAGGCTTACAGTGCAGCCATGGTACATGTGTACTTTTATTGTGCCATATGCAAAGGACAAGAGTTAAATAAAATCTCTACCCCAGAAAAGAGCATGTTATGAAACAGGGATTGAATTTGAATAAGTGTTGAACCAGATCTTGAAATTTTAAAGAAAAAGCAAGAACAAAGCTTCAACTCCTATTTTTGAAGACTGCGTTGGAGTGAGTCACAGTCACTGATGCACAGAGATGCTGGTTTTCAATAGCTCATAGCACTATTCAGTCTAATTAAAAAGGTGATTTACAGGTAAGCCCAAGAAAAGAGGAACTGTTTGCTACAGCTATAAACCAAGTCCTCTGGCTCGAAAATTCTTTTACTGAACTAATTATTAAATATACAAGAGCTTCCTGCAAAGCTACATCTTGGTTACCAAAGCTTCACTGCATTTCCTGATGAAATTCTGGCAGTTGGCATCCTAGAAAAGGCTGAAAAAGGATTTGGGCAGTGCTGTAAAGGTACCATGTAACAAGTCATCTTTATACAGAGAAATTTAAAAGCTGAGTTATTCAAAAACCAAAAGTAGAAAAGGAAGTATATCCCAGACTAAATTCCTTTTTAAAAGAAAAGCTGAATACATTTACTGAGCTTAGCACAGGCTGACTTCAAATCAAGGACTCCAAAACCAAGGGCAGTGCTCCAACCAAAGTCTCATATTTCTTACAAAGCAACTGATAAGGTAAGTGCACGCAGCAACCTGAAAGCCTAGTGCAACCCAGGAGAGGAACATGCTTGACACAGGCAAATGCTCCGTAGCAGGTGAGCCACACGAAGCTGCTGGGAAAGTGTTCTTCCATCCTTTGACACTGTATGAGTTCTGTGGCTAACATCTGAGCCAAAGAAGAGAAGTGCTCCCATATCAAATGACAGCCAGAACCCCAGATGCTCTAAGGTTTTAAGAAAGGGTTGTGCATGGTGAACTCAGACACAAAAGCTCAGCTTGCCTACACAACATCCAGACAGCATCCACATTCACTTGGCAGAAACAAAGAATATTAAAAACACATATAAAAGCATATTAAAATTTTGTCAGGAATATTCCAGATATGACTAACACTCTCACTGTGTTTCATATGGACTTACAAAGCAAAACTGACATAAAGTCAACTGCAAATAATTGACCAACATGATCAAGTGAAGCTCTGATTCACTCAAGACAAAGAGGGAGCTGATCATGCAAATTTAAACCAATCACAGCCAGAACTAACAACTTCTTCAAAAGAAACTAAGCATTACAAAAGCTGTCTCTTTTCTGTTGCCAAGAGATATTTTTTGCTGTTACCATCATGCCGGCCGCACTGCCATGATTCCCAAAACCAACATTATTAATACCTACAAGATTTGCCCTCACTTAAAATGAAGGAACTCCAAGCCTTCACTTAGGCACTGAGACCAGTGTAAGCACACAATGAAAATGGACAAGATCAGAAGCTCTAGGGAATGAAGGAAAAAATATACATATATAATGGATGAGGGGAAAAGAGTAATTTCTATTGGGCTAAAAAGAAATCTACGGATCATTACTTGGTGTCAATAATAATGGAGGAAAGGTAGAGAACAATCTGACAAGAGAAGGGTAAAGAGGAAATTAATCATTCCAGGGATCAATTCATACTAGCTTCTGCTTATCAAAAACATTTTGGGGCTTAATGCTCAAAAGAAATTACAAAAGAGACATGTATCCAAATGCTCACAAACTTTCTCATACTGCTACATTAATGTTCCCATATGCTCCCATCTTCCAAATGTACTACTAGCTAATTTTAAATAACCTTTTTTGCACATGCTACTTCTAAATTAAAAAGCACCAGGAGGGGCAGGTTAGGGCTGTGGCCCCTCCACTCATCTGTTCACCATCCCCTCCCCAGAAACAGGAATTACCAGCCACCTACTGTCCCTGGGGGATTTTACTCTAAATCAGACAAATGCTGATAAAGAAGGATTATAAGTGGAAGACAGGAAAGAGATGTCAGAGAATGAGGAAATCAAGTCAGTGACTGTTGCCATACCTGCATCCCAGTGAAAGATCCATCAAACCTAGCAACAACTGAACCAGGGTCTAGGATGGAGGACACTGCCTTGGCTGATCCATGGCTGTGTAAGGTCTGAAGACTCAGAGCAGCAAACTACATAGAATGTACCTGTATGGGTGCTGCAGGCAGATTTAGGAACACAAAGTGCTTATGTGGAGAAAAAAAATCAAACTAAATCATTGAAGCATGCATGAAATAATAAAATATGAATAAAATAAATAAAAGAGATGGGCGGTTGTGCTTAAGATGCTGGTTAAGAGACCAGCATTGCACGCTGCAATACCTCTGTGAAAGGTGCCTTAAAACTGTCAAGCCATGAGATCAGACACACCCAGAATAAAAAAAAAATGTGCTGCTGGGACTCAAGACAGCCTATAGAGTGCAGTGGGACAGCAAGGGTATATGACAGTGACAGCTACATGTTGAGTAGTCGGAAGAGCAGGGTACAAATGCAAAAGATGAAAAAAATGTCAGCGATCAAGATGAAAGGCTTGTCAACTCAGAACGAAAAAATTTAGGATGAAAAGCAGCCATTTGGGAGAGATCATAAAAATAACGTTTTTCTAGAAAGCTTTGAAAGATTTTATTTCATTGGAACACGCAAACTGAAGCAGGTAAGGTGGAGGGATTAAAAAGGCATGGGAAAAAGACTCCAGCATTCTTCCAATCCTATGATGTTTGTTTAACGCTCTGCATTGTTCATTAAACAATAACCAAACAGATCATTCCACTGAGCCTGAATTGCAAAATCTGGCAGAGCTAGACTCAAACATGGATATTGTGTTTCTCATCTAAGAAAACTTGTACATTTTGTTCAATACACTGCTTTTCATGAAAGGAGTTAAAAAAGTAATAACAGTAATCTAATCCACTGTAGAGAAAACCAAGATAAATAAGAGCGTTCCTGTCTATTCCCAGGAACACCTCTGGTAATTGAAAATACTTTATGAACCAAAAAAAAAGGAAGCTTGAGAAGTTGCTCTGATACTAACTACTGCAAAAAGACTTCTTATAATTCAGATTTTTAAATAGAAAATCACGGAATCATAGAAGCAATTAGGTTGTAAAGACCTCTAAAGTCATTGAGTCCAACCACTAACCTAGCACTTCCAATTCCACCGCTGAAATTGTTACAATTTCCAAAAAACTGACTATTGAAAACAAATTTCTCCACACCAAAAATACCTTTTGAATTACCACAGGCATATAGAGTCCAAGGTGTTCATGATGTGACCCTCAGTTTTTTTATTTGTGTACATTAATGTCATTTACAGTGAAGAGTTTCACTGAATTAAAAAATTACCACTAGTAGGCATCTGAGTCTTTCACGGCCAGTTGAGGCATTTAAATTGTGCTAAACTCTACACAGGGCAAATATTCAACGTAAAAAAATCTGGTTTTGAGTTGCCCCTCATGTGATATTTTGAAGAGCAAATTACATTTTTTGGTCTACAGTTGGAGAGTAATAATTTCTGATCAACCACGCATCCATTG
The DNA here is from genome assembly GCF_901933205.1 of Camarhynchus parvulus. Classification (NCBI taxonomy): domain Eukaryota; kingdom Metazoa; phylum Chordata; class Aves; order Passeriformes; family Thraupidae; genus Camarhynchus; species Camarhynchus parvulus. The sequence goes on from NC_044572.1 coordinate 134,320,774, forward strand.
CCCTCTCTGTAGAGAAGCCATCATGCCCAGCTCATGTCTGGCGACACACTCATCACTAGACGCCTGGATTCTGAAATAAACAAAAGTTATTTCAATATGACAGTGAAGATTTCACCTACATATTCTGTTCCAATTCATGGAGATCATTGTCAAAAACCCAAAAGGAATTGCAGTCTGATAGCAACTCCCCTGTTTTACCGACTTTTGATTTAAGAGCTTTTCAAAATGCCTTAATACCACACTGCAGTCGTTAAGGCAAATACTTCTCTTTAAAGCAACGCTTCTGCCGCAATAAAACCGCCAACTTCTTTAGCAGTGGATAGCAGAACTCGGAATGGAAACATCTGGTGTTGCTTATAGACACATATTAAAAAAACAGATACTAGATTTCCCTGGAAAAATCAATGGTTGCCCTTTTTCATCGGTAAAACGGGTTGCTCATGCGGGCTCGATGGGAGCCCGACGCACAGATGCTGCGGCTGGGATGACAGCGGAGCCTCAGGGGTGGCCGTGTGGGGCAGACCGTGTTCCCCAGAGACCCCGAGGCTGCGGGGGATCTCTCTGCGGTACCTGAGCAGAAGCTGTTGCTGCTGATAGTCCTGCCGGAGCCCGCGGAGGAACTGGGCGGGTTGAACTCCCGGCTTTCCTCTTCCGAAAAGGGCGATTCGGAAGCGGGAGATACCTTCTGCTGCGGCCGAAGGACCAAGCGGGGGATGCGGCTGCGGGACACCTCCTTTTCCAGCTGCGTCCTCTGCTCCTGCTCGGGAAGGGACACCCCGTCAGGAACCTCTCGGATGTGCCCTCCTCTTTCCATCATCGAGGCAGGGGCAGGCAAATCCCGGCCCCTCCGCCCCCCCCAGGGCGGGGGCAGGACGCGATTTGCCTGCCCCTGCTTCTCCTCGCTCCCCGCCGCGCCGTCCGTCCCCGTCTCCTCACCTTGCTGCTCTCCCGCAGAGGCCCCATCGCTCCTCAATCACGGCGCAGCCGGGAACAGGCACCTGGCATGGGCGAGAGGGATGCGCTGAGCCGGGCTGCGCTGTCGCTGCCGCTGCGGCGCTGGGGGTGGCGTTGCCCGGCCCGGCCCCGCCGCCGCTCCCCGCCCCGACACGTGGTGCCGCCGCAGCGCCCGCGCCGCGCCCGCCCCCGGGGCGCCGGCAGGTGCGGGGCTGGGGCGCGGCCCTCGGCCCGGGCCGCCGCAGCCCCCGCCGTCCGACCGGGCTTGCCGGGCCCTGGCCGCGAAAGGCGAGAGGAACGCGGGCACAGGAGACAGGGGCAGAGGGCAGATGATGCCGGTACAGATACGATGGATGTATGGGCGCACACTTAGCAAAATGCACCGTCAGACTTCTCTGCTTCTTAGTCATAGAATCATAGACAGTTAAGTGTTTGGGAGGGACCCTAAGAATTACCTAGTCCTATCCTCCCCGGCCACGGGCAGGGACACTTCCCACTAGACCAGGTTGCTTAAGCTCTTATCCAAGCTGGTTTTGAAGACTGACACTGTCAGGGCATCCACAATTTCCTTGAGCAACCTGTCCCGGTGTCTCACCACCCTCACAGTAAAGAATTTCTTCCTAAAGTAAAGAATTTCTTCATATTATTTTAAAACTTGATTCTGACATAAAAATGTACTTGATTCTCAGGTGATACATTGCAATATTGTAGCATTTTTGTAGCATTTTCTCTCTTACCATTCATTGTGGTAATTGTTGTTGACCCTCCTATTGATTAATGCGCATTTGGTAACCTTGTTAATCTGCTCTCTAGAGAGGATCTATTTAAAAAACAAGCATTAGCGGGACTACATTCTGGGCTATAAGTATATGGACACAACAGGTGAAAAGGACTGCTTTTCTACAAGGATGATGAAATTCTCAATATGAAACTCATTTGAGGTTCCACATATATATCTGCTTATGGGACCTAATGAGCTTGCAGAAGTTGTGCTTTCAGAAATCATCTTTTTGGGCAAAGATTCCCTTTACATTTATGTTTCCTGCTGTTCTAGTTAATTTTCCCATGACACCTATGAAGGGGCCCAGTTTTTCATTGGAACTTCTGTTTGCTATTAGACCGTAAATATTAAATACTGTCTCAAAAATAATTAAGAGCAAATGTGCCTTTAATGTATAGTGCAGAGAGCATAGCATCAGTAACAGGAAAGCTGATGCATTCATCTAGACCTCGAAGAGGAAAGAGGACACTGGTAAGTACTGACGCACTGATTGTTGTATATCCAAAGAGTCATAATTACTAATTTATTAACCTGGCATCAGAATTAGATCCATTACTTATGTAGAGCTCCAAGCTATGCTTTGCCAAAAAGATGATACCATTCTTCCCTGGCAGTGACAAGACATCTATAATTCAGAGACGTGAGGTAGTTACAGCTGAAAAAAAAAGCCTAAAATTCCTGTAATAAAAATTCTATGCTTAGAAGATACCTTCTAAGCACTGGCACCTACCTTCCTGCCACAAAAGATCAGGAAGAATTCTGGACCTTTCCCTACTGCTCCAAGACTGTTTCCATGGAAAATTGCAAATCACTAATTTTAATCACACAAATTTGCTCTTCCTTTCAGTAGAGATCAGGGCACCTGAGACCATGGGCTTCTCCTGAGATCATGGGCACCCGTGGCATGTGTGGGGTGGAAATTTCCCACATACATTTGCAAAGCTGCTGTACCAGTTGTAAGAGTGAGAAGAAGCTGTGCAGCAGCACTGCCATTGCCATAGTAACTCAGCTCCAGAGCTGCTGCTGCTGATCCAATTCTCGGAGCCTGTTTTATCTTTTTCATTTCAAGCTCAAATTTTTGCCTTGCTAAGAAACAAGATATAAGAAGTGAAGTCTTCAGGCTGCCTTAGGATTCATAATGGGATGTGATTCCTTTTGATTTCTCTCCTCTTGGCATAGAGATTTATAGCCTTATCATAAATCATAAAACAATTATTAACCTTCAAGCAAACATTTTTTCCCCTTACAGTCATGTATATCTTATAAATATTGAGGAATTAAGTCATTTTTCAGTACTTGATGAATTAATTAACTTTTAAGTCACTTATTAAAATATTTTTACCTCGCACTAGTTAATCATCAATATTGGGAGAAACACATATTTGATATGAACATGTGATATCACTCTTACTCCTCTCATGTCTTTTACAAACTGCCAAGATCTCTGCATGACCTATAAAACTAATTTCATAACCAGTGTGTAACTGAAGAAATCTGTGTTTGCTGGAAAGAAGAAATGTTATGCATTCATAAGGGCCTCAGAAAACCTACAGAACACAGTGTCTTCTTAGACTTTCCTTGCTTTACTCCCTCCTGAAAAAAACCAGCTCTCCTGGAAGCTGCAGAGGGCTGCAGATTCAGCAGAAGCTCCTGGACTCCAGGAGCTGCCAGGGGAAGCTGGGCGCTGCACCAGGCCCTGGGGTTAGACCTTATGCGTTCCTGAGTGGGAACAAGGTACATGAAGCAGTTTTTATTCCAGGCTTTTCTACCAAGTTCTTCATTCTGGTAGAGTGCTCTTCCAGAGGTAAGTTGTGAGGGAGAAAAGATGTGGTGAAATACAGAGGATCACAGATTATGTTTTGCTGCTGCCCCTGAATTTTCTCAGTGGGAGGGGGAATGGGATTCTAATTCAACAGAGTTTTTCTGGCCAGCAGTTAGCTGTGTCCATTAGCACAGTCACAAGGAACTCATAGCATTGGCACTTCCACTTCTGAACTGCTGAGAAAAAAGCTTCACCTGATGTATTTGCAAAGCTTTCTGTGAAATTTGTTTTTCTAAGTTTATTTGTTCCATCTGATGGCATATTGTTTTGTGACATCCACAAATGCTGTTTGCTTTCCTGCAGTGTAGTAGTTTTGCTCATGAGCTGCCAGAACAACAGCAGGAAAGCAGTACGGTAAAAGTCTCAATATATTAATTAAGATCCCAAATGCCTGAGTTTGGAATTGGGCACTTCAGAAGAATAGGCAGAAACCATAAGATACTCAGGAGAGAATTGCCTAGAGCTCAGCAGTATGTACAAGAGTACTTTTGCACCATTCCACACAAGTGGTTTATTCATGCTGCCAGCAGAGACCAAGTCTCAACTGCAGCCTTCTCTGTGGTGTAGTCTTTAATGTTTCTTTCTGTTGCCATGAATTTTCTTTTTCTGTGTAGTAGCTCAGCTTCAGCAAGAAGGCTTCAACTCCTCACTTTTCTTTTGTCCAATCCTTCAGAATGGAAGCAAGCAGGACTTGTAGGAAGTCAGAGACAACAGTCATCCCAGGTGGCAAAAGGAGTGGAACTTTTTTGGTTTTGTTTTTGTTAAAAGGCTGAACAAGCATTCCTGTGTGATGTGAATCCTTACTCAACAGTCACCTCATACACCTTTGCTATTTTTATATTGTCACCATTTGGTAGTTTCATATACTTGAAAAATTTGACTTTGGGGAGAAGTGAATGCTTCCACACTTGGATTATCATGCAAACAATGCTAGTCCAAAACCAGGCTGGCTCATTGCTCAGATCAGGACTCTTTCAAATTTTTGCAATACTGTAAGTACTTGTGGACATTTGGGATGGAAACCCAAGATCCATTTTGTGATCTTATGTTCATTAGGGTTAGATGTCTTTCTTGCACAGTTATTTTGAATTGGTGAATTTTGGTGCCTAAATCTCTCTAGATTCAATTTCATGGGTCTGAGTTTTTCTTTTTCTTTTGGCACTGGGCTTTCTCAGGTTGACAAAGTGCAGGCAATACCTGTACTGGCCATAGGCCATGTTTTGGTTTTGAATTACATCACCCTCTGAGGTCAGTGATGAATGAGGCAGAGGGCAGAGCTGGGCCCTGTAATCCCAAGACTATATGATTTCATTAATGCAGGCACATAGCTGATAATGCTTCTGCTGGTGACTTAGAAAGCATCTGTACTTTGCCAGCTGAGACAAGTTTGCTTATCAAATGTGTCGATCCTGTTGTTCTATTCAGATGGGCTGTATAATATCAGCAGATCTCACTCCAATGCTTCACAAATGCTAGAAAGAAAAACAGCTGGAGCTAACCATTTTCATAGCAATAGTTTGCATTGGAGGTCAGCAGAGAATTACCTGGAAAAATTCTTTCATCTTCTTTCAGAAATACTAGAAAATGAGAGAAAGATGAGAAGACTATGAATATCATTATAAGACAGAGAAAACAGAGAAGGGGAAGGATTGCTTCGCGTTGGTCTTGGGCAAAATAATGGAATAATTAATTTGGGACTCTGACAACACAAAACATGGGCTAAAAATATTAAATTATTAAATATTAAAGATTAACAGGTATCAGGACATCTTTATAGGAAACTTATCTTATAAGAAAGGCTCATTGGAGTGAATAGTGACATTTTAAAACTTACAGCCAAATTCAAAGAAAAAACATCTGGGAAAAATAATAAAGCTCTGCCAACAGGAGGGGAAACTGTTTTGGAAAGCAAATTTGGGAAAATTACTTTGAATCCCTAGTAACCAATATCTCAATATGAGTTCTTAGACTTAGACTGTGGTTAAGAGAACTAATGCAGAAGAAGTGGAATATTTAGCTGAATAGGGGAGGGATCTTGCCTGTGTACACAGTGTAAGATGTCTGCTGGAACAGTGTGTTCAGTGCTATTGGGAAAGAGTTCAAGGGAAATACTACTTACTGCAAGACATTTATTTAATCTGACTTCTGATAAGAGTTGTGTGATCTTTTTGTACTTGGTGGATCTCTGTCAGTTCTGCTCAGTGAAATGCAAGCCAGAAGGCAACCTAAAGTGCTGTGCACTCTCAGATGTTTGTGAAGCAGCCTATATATGTAGAAAGGACTTGGACTGACTTGTATGACTTCAGGCATCTGAAGTTACTGTGTGAAATTATGAGCTATAGAGAGGCAGAGGCATGGCAAGCAGGCACATCTGTGCCTGTGCCCACACTGGAGATGGAGGTTCAAGAAAGGATCTGTGGCCAGCAACTGCCTGGATTTAAGCTTCTCTTCCCAGGGCTCCCAGAGCTCTGCCAAAACTCATGACTCAGTTCTGCATCCAAACAGTTTGGTAAATATGGGAAATTTGGGTTAAAGTGCAGATTTAATCTGCTTTTGAAATAGTGTAAACCCATTTAAAAAATCTATCGAGAAATTATTTCGATTACTTATTGTAACAGGCACTCCCACCAAAGTCTGTTAGTTTGTAGATGTGCGGTCTAAATGACACAGAAATATTCTTTTTTAGACTTCAGCTGTGCCTGAGCTGTAACAGAACAAAATCTGGTATTGCTCTATAGGTCCAATTTTTTCTAATTCATAAAATACTTGTATATAGCAGGACAACCTGATATTATTTTGATAATCTCTGAGAAGATTACTGCATGGTCCAGTGTAAAAGATTAGGAGTAGCCCTGTTATGATTCCTAAAATCCAGCCATCTAAGCTCAATAATGGTATCCTACTGCAACATATGGCTTTTTTATGTAATGTAAATTCTATACAGATTTGCAATAGAGCTTGGGATGCAGCTGTAGTGAGGTCCTGAAAAAGATGATGGTGTGCAGCTATTTCTGGTAGATGAGTCCTGGTGTAATCTTCAACCTTAAATTGGTTTAGATATTGCTGAAACCTGAATACTCAGAGGAAACAGATTGGTTAGAGACAGACACACACAATAGCTTTTACCTCATTTTGAAAGCTTTTCTGCTTGGGGACAAGTGCTCACTTTTATCTTGGCTCAGTGGTATCAGCCAAGCATTATTTAAGCTAGAGGATACAGACATGGTGGATCTGAGACACATTTTGTATATTAAGTCAGAATAAGTGAGGAAGTAAGTAGTGGTGGTATTCAGCAGTTAATTATTTCTGAGTGCTGCATCTCTTAGGGTTATCAAGGAAATTATTTTAGTATCTTGTTTTATTTTCCTCAGAACCTTATATATGAAATTATGAGATATAGAGAGGCTTACAGTATATAGCACTTACATCATAGATGGAGAGAAAAAGCATTTGATTGGGAATCTGAAGTCCAGCTTGGATATTTTCAGTTCTATCTGGAAACAAGTGTCATTTGTGAAAGGATTTTTATGACCCTAAAACAGGTGTCTGAGAAGTGTCTTGCAGACCTAACTGGATTTCTATGTTCTGATGAGTAAAAATTTTATTTCTGATCTACTTTTATTCTGTTCTTAATATGCAGGTAGAGAAGAGTCTGATTTTGAATCCTCTTCACTGTGGGAAAGGCAAAGGATGCAGTGAAATGTGTATATCAGAAGGTTTCCAAGGAATTGAAGCACATTCTTTCAGAGCTCTTAAGGTGAGCTCAAAATTAGTCGAAGACATTTAATATGTTTAAAAGTATGAACTCTCACTGATCTGGTGTCAAACATAGTTCTTAAGAGCTCTCTCCTTTGAATCAAAGTAACACCTTGCCAATTACCACATGCTTCTGCCAAAATGTAATGACTGGAACCAGTACGAATTTCATCACTTTATAAAAACACTCACCCAGGAATGAAAGGCAAAATGAGATACCATGGTGGTGTAGAAGGAGATGGCATCTAGAATGTCCCCACAGGCTCCTCTGTATGAGCCAGAGAGCACTGCATGTGCTGTAGCCAGGTGAGATGTGATACAGGAGGTGGCAATCACTTCTAAGTCCCTGGGAGGCAAACACAAAGTGATGGGGAAAGGATGTCAAGGGTGCACATGGGATCTGAGGCACTGCTGGTCAAGTAATGATATGATTTCCCATCCTCCGTAAATGAAGCACAAATCCATTTCAACTGCAACTGAAGTGAGAAAACCAGCATAAACTGTACATAATTGCCAATGTCAGTAGCTGTCCAGCTTCAGGGAAGAGCAGAAACTGGATTAGCAGAGCATTGTAATTTGAGCTCTGGATAACTAAATTGAATTTAACCATATTTCAAAGGCAACAGCAGAAGAATGGTCAGAGCAGCTTTTTTCCTTGGTCCTTTTAAATGGCAAAAATATGAACAGTACTTCCCCCCTCCCACCACCGCCAAGTAGACTAATAACTAAAAATCTTGTAAAGTCTTTTATCTTCTTATTAAACACTCTATTAGTCATTCTGGGGTTGCTTTAAAAACAAGATTATGGATATGTGTGAATTTTTCCAGTACTGGGATTCAGTATTGAACAAGTAGGAATTTATATATATGTATTTATCTGTAAACTAGTTCATGAAAACTTGAATAGCTCAGAAGAAAAGCCAGAAATATGTTTTTTTTTATTTGTTTAACTGATGTTATAGTATTTATAGTTTGATCTTATTCATAGAACCCAGTCTTGCTTCTATCAACTTCACAGTATTGATGTAGTATATAAGCCAAGGAGCATAACACAGTTACTGTCCTCCTCCTGCCCCTGTCCTTTCTGTCTTCACTGACATTCTCAGCTAGACACTTACCCAGCAATGTTGTCCACAAAGGCACTCTCTGAGAAGGTTTGGAGGTGGAATTATGAACAGGGACAAGGTCTTTTTATCTATTTTTTCAGTATCTATTGCATGAAATGCTACTTCATATAAACAATGGATGGTAATATTAATATGAGTAAATGGTTAAACTTAATGACTTCAACACCAGAAAGATTATTGGGGTACCATTTGGGCCACAAATTCTTAAAGACTCAAATGGAATGATTACTAGATGGACTCAAAATCACTGGTGTAAGGGTTTTGGCGCCTCATGTTTGTAGTTCACAAACTACACTAACCTGTATATGGTTCCTGGCAGGTAATTTCTGCTTGATAACATCCACCCACATAACATGTGAATAAGGTGTGTTGTTAGCATCCTCTCATTCCCTTCCAATAAGATAAGCCTGCCATCTGGGACATTTGAAGGGCAAATGCCACACCCTTTTTTTTTTAAATTTAGGCATCTACTTTAGACAATTGCAGTATCACATTTCCCACAATTGTCAATAAATAACAGTGAGACTGCTTTGATTCAAAGCCTTGTGGAGTTTCTGAAAACATTGAATACATGAAGGAAATAAATAAGAATGCCTCACTTTAAAGAAAAGATGTTTGTGGGGCTGCTGAAGATTTTTAATGTCTATAAATGTCAAGAAGAAGAAATGATAATTTTAATCTTAATTTTGCATCTGTTTTGATAATTTTATTTACATTCTAAATTTGTAATTTTATTTCATTTTTCTCTAAAAGAAGACAAGATAAACATGAAAATATTTCCTTCTGATAAGGAATTGTTGACCATGTCAAATACACTGTTGATTTATAGCATGGTTATTGAGCTGAAAGAACTGAATGCAGTTTGAGCCATGAATTATGGGTGAGTGCAAGAGTACATCAACCCCCCCCCTTACCTATTTATTGAGACTCAGCTGTGTTTTGCAGGCAGTGCCCTTCTCTTTAGAGAGGCCCTTGGCTGCAGTGGGTGAGATGGCAGAACTCCTGCTGAGATATATGTTGGCACTCTCCGTGTTGTTCCAACTGGCTGGAGGCGCCCAGCCAATAATCCCCAGCTGCACATGTCTGACACCCAGTCCCTTGGGTCCATTTAATTGCTAATTGCAACAAATGCCTCCCAGAATTCGAGAGCAGGGGCATCTGTGTAAGTGTAGGGACAGGAAGGGATCGCGTCAGAACTGATTTCATATCCCATTCCCCCTGGGAGCTGCCCTGGGTACTGTGCCACCTGGCACCAATGGATTTCAGCATGCCCTGCTGCAGCACATAACAGTATTGGGCAAGCTTTAGTTCAGGAAAGAAAAGGGATTGGGCTCAAATATTTCTCAAATATGATTCATACCCACAAGTCCTTGTATATTCACAATTACCAGCACAGCTGAAAAGTAATGTCCTGCCCTGTAGTTTCTACCAAAATAAGGCCTAAGCTTTGAAATCACCTACTGAGGAATTGCTGTTGATACTAAGAGGGACTTGAATTAATGCAGTCATTGCACATTCATTGATGATAGGAATTTCAGAAGATTCCAAATCCTTGTTAGTAAAAATATATGTTATTAAAAATCGCCTATTCTACACATTAGTTTTCCTGTTTTCCTTGTAGTTTGTTCTCTTAATCTAGATGTCAAGTGGTCAGTGGGCCTTTTAAATTTGCGGGAGGGGGTAACCAATGCAGATTCAGACTTCCAAAAGTGTTAATTTTTCTGTTGATTAGTGTATAGAATGTATTTAAGTATTGTAAATGGTAGATTCCTTTTATTATTCTATACAACTCTGATATTTTTCTTATCATTTTCATTCTAATATAGATATTTTATAAATCATTATTAGAGACTATAATGATTGTCAACTGTGGGTTTCAACTGAGTTTAAGCAGTCAAGAGCACCCACTCAACCCACTCAGAACATTAGTTTTGAGTTTTCATGGAAGGCAGATTTAAGCCACATCAACACACAATGGCACAAATGCAGGACTTTGATGCGAGGAGGACTGAAGTTCTGCTCATGGTAAGTCTGCAGGATCATCATTAAAATTGTATCACTGTTGTAAGATGACTTAAAATCTTCATAAACAATATTTAAATAAGACACAGTGTTACTTTTTATGGTATCAGTAGAGTTAAAAGAAACATACTTTGAGCCTGGACTCAAGAGAGAACTTGTGACAAAATGAAATATAGCCTGCTGAAACCTACTGTAAGCAAATACCACAAGCTGTTCCAAACAATTATGTTAGTTTCACATTAAAAGTAATACCAAATGGAAAGAGAGGGCTTACAAATTCATGTCACCACTGTTTTTAAGTAGTACACCCATGAATAAGGCTAGCAATCATCTGGCAAAAAAGGCCATTAAACCATAAACTGTTTATACAAATATCCCAGACAGAAATGAGTTTTAAAGACTTGGTTTTTAATAAGGAAGAAATGGACTTGAGTATCAGAGCTACTTTCTAATACTATTTAGGCGTATTAGAAACACTGTTGTTATTTAAGAATTTAGTTTTCATTACAGTTTAAGTATGAATTGGCTCCTCTGATCCTGTATACATACAGACTAATTGTTTACTTTTCATTGTGAGAAGTTATTGTGTAATATCTGCTCTTTGCAACAAAGCAGCAAATAGGGAACTAGTATTCAGTTCATGCCTGGTACATGGCAACACTTTTTAGTTTATAAATGGTTTTGGTGGGCACCACTGAAGTGGTGAGATTATATCTACTTAAAACATCAGGTGAGGGACTCGTGTCAAACCCAACAATTTGTGGTGTATTCCTGTCCAAAGATACCCAGATTTGTATGCTGCTGATTGGTGTGGGATCTCATGCTCCTGCTTCAGGGACATGATGCAAATTCTCATCAGATACTCCAATGCTTTTGCAAACAGTCTGTATCTGCGACCTGACCTTGACCTCCAGAGGAACTCCCTTCTCCACTGCAGCAGATGAAACTGGATGTGGCTGGAGAATACAGGGTTTCACAATGAGGGGGCATTTTATCTTTAGAGGTTGCCAGAACATGATAACAATTTTGATTTCAGAGCCGAGTTCAACTTTTTTTTTTTTTTTTTTAAGAATCCCTCATTTTTGCCAGCTGGAATCTTCACAAATATGTTAAGCAATGCCTCAACAGAAATACAGGTACTTCTAGGTTTTATATCTATATTTTTCAAAAGTTTGTATATTGGTTTATTTGTTGCCCAAATATATATTGGAAGGGACCTTTCCCTTAGACCTCACAAAACTTCTTTTCACAGTCTATCATGAATCAAAATTATCTACATATCACTAGTCCTACATAGTCTAATCTCACCAAAATTACTGTATTGGGCTATATTTTTTGTATCATTTGGTAAATCATTCAGTACATTTTCAGGTTCCCTAATACATCTTCTCCCAAGTACTGTACAATTTTCCTTTCCATCTTCTCTGTACTTCAATATATAAGAAATAGTAGTTCAGAAGTCTGAAGTTTGTTTTAATCTAAGATAAAAACATTTAGGGATTTCAGAAGTTAGTAGATTTTTTGTGCTTTGTAAGGTGGAAACATTCACTGATAGGCCCTAATAACACTGACAGGCAACTAATAACATCAGCAGAGGTGATGTTACTTCTTTCTTCTTCAATTAGAATCTCATGTTCTGTAGACATAGGGAGAGCAATTACATCTCTTACTGGTTTTGTATAGTAATGTGTCACAAATGCTGTTCATACTCCTGGCTTTTTCACAGTTCTTAGATGATGGGATGCTTTTTCTAATTTTTCTTAATGATCACTTACTTGTTTTTATTGAAGACATTGTGGGTTTTCTCCAGCTTCTTGTTAGAAGCCGCTATTCAGTTCCAAATAGGACTAGAAAAAAATATGAACAGTATGAAGTCATACTTGGAATTGTTCCCATTCAGAAAATGCTTTTAGATTAAAAGTGCAACCTCATTCAATATTTAAAATAGTGGCAAGACTAAATAAACCTGAATTCTGTCCTATGGAGTGAAGAAGTTAAATGGTACCTTACTCCTCAGAGTAATTAGGAAGTTTGCATGGAAGTTGGTTTAGTGTTTCAAGTAACAGAATTTTTTATCATCATTTGGCAGGTTCTGGATATTGGCAAATATAATTGTCTTTGTAATAATTATAAATGCATTTGAAATGTTATAAGTGGCAAAATGGCATCTTATTCTGTTGCTTCTATGGGAGTGTTGGAGCAGCATGAGAGAAGCCTTGATTCTGCAGAGGCCATGGTGCGCATGTGCCTCCCCCAGGCTGTGTAGAGGCTCAGGCATGTGCTTATCTGGTGACTCTCAGATTTTTTGTTGCTGAATGTAACAACTCAGCTTCCTTCCAATCATCAGTCTGTATGTGGTTTGGTTTTCTCCTCTGTTGAATATATCAAACAATAAATATGTTCCCTAGATGGTAACAGAAATTATTCTAGGAGTAAGAATTTCAACTACACCTCTATTGATTCTGGTCTATACACGTCTAACTTGCTCTTAGAAGTCTCCAGCAATGGTTTCCATAATATCTCCAACTACATTACTCTTCCATGCTTAGTTATCTTTGCTTGGTGTTGGAACTTTCTATGCTGAAGTGTTAAAGTCATTACTTGTCCTGTCCTCCACAGCCAGGAAGAACAGAGTGTGCTGTTTTTAGCAACTTTTTATGCACATCAGTATTGCCCCCTGCTTATCTCAGTTCCTCTTTGTTCTGTTCAGCGCATGATTCCTTCATTTATTTTCATTTATTCTGCTTAAAACAATCATTGTATTATACTCAGATGATATAACTTGTTAGGATTATTATAAATTCTAACCATTCTTTAAAGCTCTGACAGTCCTATTCAGCTTGGAGTTGTCGGCACATTAACAGTGTAGTCCTTATTTCATTATGCAGGCCACTAATGGAACTGTTTGCCCGACCCAGGATGGATCCCTGAGGACCCCACTGAAATACATGTTGCCATTTTTATGATGAACCATTGATAATGGTACTCCTGGTATTATTTTGTAACTGGTTTCCCATCTAGTAAAAGATAGTTCCACCTCTGTCATGTGTTCCTAGTTTGCTTTGAGAATGCACTGTCAGTACAGTGTCACAAGTACTAAAATCAAAATATATGACTTCAGCTGTTTCTCTCTTACCCACATGCCTGTGACCCTGTCACAAAGGAATTTATATTGGCTCGACATAATTTATTCTTAACTAATCCACACTGACTCTTAGTCATCTCCTTCTCTGCCGGTTGCTTACAGATAGTTTGTAGAAAAATGTTCATTTTGGTTCAGACTGGGAGTGGGGAGGAATTGACATGAGACCATCACCATGGGTGGCTGTCAGCTAAATGTCAGTGGATAACACCAGAACAAAACCTACCTCTTTAGACTCTTCACCCTAGTTGCCCTCCAGACTGCAGCAAGGATCCTTGCTGCCTGGGAGTTAGTAACAGGCTGTGTCTGTGCCAGCCAGCCCTTGTGCCAGGGACTGATTCCTGGCACATTTGCTTGACTCCTTGGGATGCAGCTTCATTCTTCTTAACCTCTTGCATCCCTTTTCAAAACTGAAATCTATCACAGTTCTCACCAGTGGTAAGCCTTGATTGGCAAGTGATCTTTTTAATGAAAGGGAACTTGGCAGCATGATTTGTTCATACTCACTAAATGGTAGACTAACAGTTCAAGTTTTTCCCCTTATGATTGAAGTCCTCCAAATGTCTATTGCATCAGTTTTGTTTTTCCCTTGTATGAGTGTAATAATTTTGTCTTGAAGTTAAAATCTGTTACCTGATAGCCCTTTTAGAGTGAATTTTATTGAAGTGTTGGCTGAAGTGCTTATTTTCACTAAAACGTGACAGCTTAATAGTTGTATTCATCTCACTACATTTGAAAATGATGTCTGGTGTTGTTTTTTTCCAGAGTGAACGTGTTGAACATGAGAACAAATAACATGAACCTATATATATATTTGCATGCATTATGTATAATACAATAAATGTATTTATCTAGGAATAAACTTCATATCTGTGCCTTTTAAAAAATAATATAATAATCAAAATCAATTTAATTACTTTATTTAATTATCCCATACTTGTAGCACAGAAAAAATGAGACAGATGCCGGATGTTGCTGGCACATTCCCTGAATGCTCCTGCAAGTAAGTTGCAGCACTGCCAGGCAGGGCATTCTGGGGGAAGGATGTTTGCATGTCCTGTAGACTCAGGCATGATGGGTAGAAAAGGTGCCTTAGAAAGGTTGTAGTTGCTATTCCATTCCCAGAGCTGTACACTAACAAGATGGCCTTGCTGTCTGTTTTCTTCCCTTTTGTGACTGAACCAATGATTTATACTCATTCCTCCAGTTAGGAGTTTGTTCTGCCAACTTGATGCAGACCGGGTGACCTAAATTACTCCATTTGAAAACTCACACGCATTTAAAAATAAGCAAGGATAATTTCAAAAGCAAAACCAAACCAAACAAACAGACAAAAAAAGTCAAGTGAACTTTGGAAAACAGTTTTCCATAAGTGATAGAGTAAATTATTAATTCCAGAAAAAAATCATTATGCAGTTAGCATTAACAATATGACAAAGAATTCTCTGGTTTGTTTTTATGGATATCACACAAAGGTGTTTCTGCTATTAAGGCTGGAGGGCACACATAACTTGCAAATGTAGAAGCTTCTACAAATAATTAAAGCATGGGAGAAGGGAGTTCACAGGCTATCTATGCTTGTCACAAATAGTTATTATCCCGGATCTTTTGTCTGTTTGAATGTAATGCCATCTTTCTAGTTTTTATTCTTTAATTACTGCTGCTGTTTGTCAAATTATGAAGTTAGGGGATCATAGTAGCATTTATAAAAGTAGGAACACCCTGTACTAGTGTACATCTAAAAATATCAGAAACATTCTAATTTAAAAGGTGATATAGTATACTATTTTATCTAGATGCTTCCCATTCCAGGAGACTTCTGTTTCCTAATTCCGGGCTTCAGGCTAAGAAAATCGATAAATTTGTTTTTTGCAACTTGGACAAACTATTTGATGGATAAGGAGCTTTCCAAATGGCCACAGTTCTAAACTAAAAGAGAGTAGGTGTAGACTGGACATAAGGAAGAAGTTCTTCACTGTGAGGATGGTGAGGCACTGGAGCAGGCTGCACAATGAAGCTGTGGATGCCCCACCCCTGAATGTGTTCAAGGCCAGGCTGGATGGGGCATCCACAATCCAGACAGCAATCTGGTCTGGTGGACAGTGTCCCTGCCCGTGATAGGAGGGATAGCTTATCTTTAAAGATCATCTATCCAAATGATAATAGATTTTCCAAACCAAATGATTCTATCATTCTGTGAGTCTATGATTTTATACACAACCTTTAAACTGGTGCATAAGTGAGATATAAATTCAGATTCAGCATTAGAGGACATTTAATCTTTTTCAAATAACAGGCAAATCCATCCAAACAAAATTCCAGACCGGAAAAGATCTGGGTGTAATTTGTCTGCACTTGTAATACGCCATTTGAAAGGAATAGAGTGGATACCGAGAAACTTCAATTAGCAAGGGAACGAATAAAAGTGATGAGATAACAAAAATGCATAATAACTGTAATGGACTTTGGTTTGCATTTTGGGGAACGGAACTACCCAGGGAGCTGTTTGCAGACTGTGTTCTCCAGCACCCTCTCCTGGCTGGCTCAAGGGTGGCCATACAGCCTTGGAAAGTGCCAGGTCTTCTGGGGAAGCAGAAGATGACACTACACCTACATTTTCAATGGAAAGTTAAAGTGGAAATGAAGTGGATGAGAGAAACAAAATTATTTATATATTTCCTGTAGGTACCAAGAGCGCATCTGCAGGGTTGAAGAGGAGTTGTGTTTGTCATAAAGTATTATTAATTTGGGAAATGAAATCACACATTTGCATTCTCACGTGCTTGGACACAGACCCAGAGCAGCCACCTGCGATGTGTGGTGAAGCCACGGTGCTGGTGCTGCAGAAAGGTCACTCCAGTGGGTACAAGCATGTCCACCTCCCCTGTGCCTTCCCAAACAGTGCATCCACAGCTTCCAGTCACAGCACAATGTCTCCCAGGGAACACAATACAGGGCTTTTAGCTGTAGCTCTGGAAGGAGGGGAGCAGTAAAACAAAATCTGTGTTCTATCAAAATTGGTTTAATGCCTAACATGAATAATTTCTTCCAAGTATGCAAAATGGAGAGAGAAAGAGCACTTTCTAACCAGGTCACCACTTACTTCAGTTGCAGATGTAGTCCTAAAATGCAGTAATTGCATAAGTCTTAAATTTTGCCTGATCCATATGAATGTAAGATGTTATGAAATTAAAGGCAGGGTTCTAAGTATCAGGCTGTTTTATGAAAATGTTGATATTCTCTTTTGTAAGAATGTCTCAGATAAATGAAAGAAACATTTTTCATGCCTTAAAGGGATTTTGGTAAGGATGTTCATGCTTAGAGATGTATGCAATACATAAGAGTAAATTAATCTTTCATAATATATACATATATAAAAATAAATACATGTAGAAAAGATTGCATCTAAAAGAAAATGTATTTCTAAATTGCTATGAAGATGTGAGTGATTTTCAAGGCTTTTGATAGCCATTTTCTCAAAAAAGTCAGAATAAGCCAAATACAAGGTGGTAGTTTATTACAGATTTGCTATCTCTGATCAGCAGGTATGTCATGAAGGTACACAAAAACAACTTCATGTTGATAACAAACTCAGCCACACTTCATACACAGCCAGAGCCAAAGCCCAGATCTCACACACAAAGTAACTCACAACGGGGTAAGCACAGTGACGCCCCAGTGACAATTCACAGGTTACAAGATTGGTGCCAGGTAGCAGTCAGGGATATTAAAACCAAAGAATCATGGAATTGCCAAGGTTGGTAAAAGGCATCTTAGATCACCAAGTCCAATCACCAGCCCAGCACTTGCCACCATTTTCACATTTTCACCAACCCTGCACTGCCACCATTTTCACTTGAGCATATTAAACCATGTGCTCAAGTGCCATAGCCACATGCTTTTTGAACATTTTCAGGTCTGGTGACTCCACCACCTCCCTAGGCAGCCTGTTGCAATGCTTGGCAACCCTTTTAATGAAGAAAGTTTTCCTGATATTTGATCTAAACATCCCCTGGTGCAACTTGAGGCCATTTCCTCTCATCCTGCCACTTGTTACTGGGGAGAAGAGACTGACACCCAACTCATTTTATCAACTTTTTTCAGAATCATTAAATCAATCTTCCACTCAGAGTAACACTAGTCATGCACCAATGTCTCCATAGATATGAATTTGACATAAAATCACACCCCTTGTGCTGTATGAACAATAGGAGAGAAGATTTTTTTTCCCCTAATGCATCTATTTCTACTGTTAGAGAAATTATTACTATCTGAATAAGAACAAAAATTAGTTTGAACTCATTTATCAATATTCTTTTCATTTGCCAGCTATTTTTAGGATTTTAGAGAAATTACATTTTTGGCAATTGTGCAGGGGAAGAGAAAGTCCCTAAAAGATTTACTTAGTCCAGTGTTAGACAGACAAATGCAACTGTCCAACCTGTGATTCACAGAGGGGTCTCAAGGGACAAAGCCAGGAGCAGTGAACCTCTGCATAAAAACCTTGGCATCCAACATTTCTGCCTTCATGGGCTTCATCTGGCCTGTTTGAACTGATGGCTTTTAGTGGGTAAAAGCACTTTTCATTCTTTTAATAGATTCTGAAATATCCTATGAATAGTGCTAGAAATTTTGTAGAATGTAATGATGACTTTTACATGAAGAACAACATATAGATAATGGCAGTCATGTTTATAGTCTAGACTGCTGCAAACGTTCCTGCAATATTTAACATCCATTTGCCAAAACATTCAGTTTTTAGATAGAAAATCTACTTTCAACCCAAATGAAATTTAAGTAAAAATTGAATCAATTGTATTGATATAATTGAATTAATATAAACATAACTATCAGATTGTATTTTGAGTTTTTTAAACATAAGGATCAGATCTTTTGTACTTCCCTTCTAAATCCCACATCTGCATTCAAACCAAATGCACTAACACCTTCTAGAAATACTGCAGAAAACTAGGTCAGGAAAAAGTGCAGTGCTACACTCAATTTTACAGAATTTTATGGTATTACAGAAGTTGCCAGACCCAATTTTTATACCAATTCACTGAAGTGGCACTTTTTGAGTGACCCAGTCAGCATAGCACCACTGTAGCTGATATAATTTGAATTAACTTTTACTATTAACTTTACTATTAACTTTTACTATTTAGGCTCAGAAACAATCTTATTACTAATATTTTCCATTCTATTTTTATTGAGATTTAATGACAAGTTATCTTCCAAATCTTAGTATTCTGCAGATCTGTAGTAAAATATCAATTTATATCTATCATATCAGAATGCTAAATTCTTTTATTGTATAAATGATTTTGAAGAATTTAAAACTAGTTTACCATTCTGCTGCTCTTCTTTTAGGCAACATGAGTCATACAACCTTTGAAATGCACATAAAAGAATTTATTTCTTTTTGAAGAAAGCACAAAATCAAGACTTTGCTGAATATGTACCAGGAGTGGTGCTCTGCTAACAATTAGATAGTGGTTATATATGAACATCATTTGCAATTCCTAAACAATTATTAGTAGTATTTATATAAAAATCCAAGTGAGATTGGAACCGAAAATGTTTTAAATTACTTAATTTAGAAAGAGAGAATCTGATAAGAGATGTAGTGTTTCATATCCATGTGTCTGATGAAATGCTTCTTCAGTATCTAATGTAAGAGACTGGTTGGCCTTTAGACTTGCCTGTATGAATGAGGGAAGAGGCAGTGGAAGTATGGAAAATGAACTCATGAATATAAAAATACGATGTCTCCTGCTTGTTTGTTTATGCTTCAAATTTAGATTTTTTCACACAAGTGTGTTACTGACACCACTATGGAGAGCCTCTTGGGTAATTGTCTGTTTGGAGATGAAGAACATTTTCTTGGATGTGGTAGTACCTCCTTTACCTCAGCTGAGAATTTTGAGTCACAGCCAAGTAAAGGACAACACCTGAGGGCTTTGATAATTCTCAGGTGGAGGTCTCCCAGCCTATTTGCTAAAGCCATTCAATCAGTTGCAAATTAATTTAATAATTAATTATTTTAATAATTACATTTTAATAGTTATAATTAATTAGAGCCAGAAAAATACTAACCTGTCTGAACAACTCAGCATAATTTCCAGAATTATTTTCTAAGCTATTTATTGTCTTGAAGAAGATTAAAAACTAAGGATCAAATTCTTTCCATTAGTAGAGAATGGTACAAATTTGTCCCATTATCTGACAACTTTTCACAGGGGCACTCAGGGTCTCCTAATGGGTTTTAAGTGTCATTTGAGTCAATTTACATCCACTATGCTAATGTTTATTGATGCATTTTTTCAGCATTTTTTCTGAATACTCAAAATCTTCATACACACAAATGAAAGGAAAGAATTTCTTTTGCATTTTCTGAATCCATGGCATGCACAAATGAGACATTTATTAATTGAGATATTTATTAAATGAGATATTTATTAATGAGATATTTATTAATTGCTCAGCTTTACATGTATTCAGCACATCTTAGAGAAAAGCAATTATAATTAATTTTTTCACAAAATTGATAACTTTAGTATGGTAATTCTATGAGTAATAGCATGCTCTGAAGCAAATAACCAACATTTGTAATCTCAAAACTCATTATTGTCAGGTGAATTATCTCTTTAACCACCTTTGGTCCAAGAGGATCTATTATGTTGCTAGTGATCTTCTTTGTCATTATACAAAGCAATTTAATTAAGTTCATAATAAATTCCACCTCTCTTCCCTTGCATAGTTTATGTGGAAAATGCAATTGATTTATTTTTGCAATATAGACCCTTTAATAAAGACAAATGTGTAAAATAAAATGTCTCTCACAGTTGTTTTGCATCCCTTTTAATTAGTTTTTATTACAGGCGAAAGTATTTGTTATGGAGAGATCAAAAATTACTGAATTTCTCAAAAACTCTGTAAGTCTGAAACCTAACACTGCATTTACTTGTAAAAGCAAAAAAAAAAGACTGACTTCAATGAAGTCACCATGTTTAGTTCTAAGCATGTTTTCTAAAGTTGCTCCAGGTGCAATGGAAAGTTATAATTTCATAGCCTGACATGCTGTTCTATTCTATGGTCAACACAGGCTGAAAATCAGAGAATAGAATCTTCTTACTGTCAAACCTGTGTGTATGTGTGCACAGCTGTACAAAATTACTGTCATGTTCCTTTTTCACAGGTGATGAAGCAAATAATCCATATACTAAAACTGGTCCTTGAATAATCCTAATAAAAGAAAGGAGTCCAGCACAAATCTTCTATAATATTGCAAGATAAATCTCATTAATTGAGCTATAGTGATGAGCTCTATGCTTATTTTTATTACAGATGCAAATTCAAAATTATTTGAATTACATCACCCTTCTGCCAGACTAGAAAAGTTCAACCTGTAATTCAGCTGGTACATTTTGAACACTTGTTTCAGTTGCCTTTTTTATGGAATATTTTTTTTTGCATTTTCCTTGAATAAAGATAATTTAGAATCTCTGCATTAAATTTAACTTTTCTGAAAAGTGCGGATAATTTATGCTTAAACACATATGCATACTGTTTTATTTACTTCATGTCTCTAGAGATTTAAAATCTAATCATAATCTTGGGTGTCTAAGAATATTTTGATACTTATAAAATTTGATAAATATAACCAGTGATTCAGTGTATCACAGATTATACAATTTATTATGAGCCTTTCCATGCAGAAGATGTTGTAAGGTGAACTAACACATCAGCCAGCTACTGTACATCCGTAGCTTTCCAGCAATTGGCTTTGGAATTGGTTGCTTCTCTCGAATGAATGGAGAAGAGCCTTTCAATCTACAAAGGGTAAGCTTTCTTAAATTACTTCACACATTTTAGGAGATAAGAGGGCACGTGGAAAATTACTGTGGAAAAAATGTTGTACGGTTTCTTATTCTGCGCACTCAAACTCCAAGTGTGGAATTGATGGTAGAGTTAAATAGTATCACAGTCTTCCCTGTGGACTGTTGACTGGGAAAAAGAAAATTACTGTGAATTATTAGGGGAATTTAAAGCAAATAAGCATGACAGATCAGATGTAGCACCTTTCCATACTTAATCCCTAGCCTAGATATTGCTAGAAGCAATTTTTTCTGAACTGATTCTGAGAATCACAAGTTTTATCAAATAAACTGGAGATGGAATAAACTAATTTTATATAATTTCAATGTAAGTAAAAATAATCTACAGAGAACCTTTCATTAGGTCTTCTGAATAGCAAAGTTTATGTGTGGCTTTGCAACAAAACTGAAAACAATAAAGAATCGAAAGAATATCTTATTTCACAGATGTCAGCTATATTGATGTATCCATTCTTCATAGCATCCAGAACCAAAAACCTGATTATACAGAAACTCCATATGAATTCTTTATATGAGTCAGATAATTCCAGTAAATTTCAAATGAGACAGTGTGCATCTATATTGAAGTAAAAGCTGGCATTCAATGTCATGTACTTTATTTATGCTGACTTCAGCAGGGCTAACTGGAGTGCAGCAGAATGTGAGTGTGGCTCTGTGAAGCACATGGCTGTGAGCATCCTTGGCATAGGGAACTTAAAATAAAAACGGGAATTTCAGCTTTCATTTTCCTGTGAAGATAGCACAGAAAAGGAAGCCTGGCTATTCCTGTGTGCAAGTTTATGACAGCAAAATCTAGGGCACCTGTCTCTGGTGGTGCTGCCTACATTTTATTCAAGATCATAGGCTCTTCCCTTAAAAAATCCATTGCTATTCCTTTCCACCCTGTAGCACATTTACTACTTAACATCAAGGAATAAAGTAACAGTAATGAGCTTCAGTGTACACTCTCAACAGATCAAGTCAGAAAGAACAGCACATACCTCATGCTGCTCTCCTGAAGTGCACACTGAGCACCGTGAAGAGCTCAGAATCAAACAGAGAATGATGTATTCTGCTTGTGAGCCCACACCTCCAAAGGAAAATGTGCTGCCTTGGCAGTTAGGCAAAGTTGGGCCTCATGAGTTGAGCGCAGTTAACATTCTCACTTAAACATTTTGACCTCCTGAGATAATGTGAATTTGACACTTTGATGTAAAATATCAAGATTTTATAAAAAGAAAAGGATAAAAAAATTTACATCAAATAAAATAATTATATAGACTAGACCAGACTAAAGTTGTTCAGTTGAAGGGGATCTACAACGGTCATTTATCCAATTGCTTTACAACTTCAGAGCTGACCAAATGCTAAAGCATATTTAAAGCATTGTCCAAATGCTCTTGAACATTGACAGGTATCACAACCTCTCTAGGAAGCATGTTTCAGTGTCTGAGTACCTCATGGTAAAGAAATATTTTCTTTATACACTTCAAAACTTAGGAAATTTTACACCCTTTTTTAATCTCAGATCTTTCCAATAAAGTTTTCACTTCCAGAAAAAATATAAGGCTAAATAATAGTAATCCTAAAAAAAAAATATATATATATATATGGGATCTGCAATCAAATTAATAACTATTGTTTGTCTGTCAGACACTGCATAGTTATGCTGAATTGTAAAAGATATCTGGGCTGTTTTTCACTCATCTCAAAATGCTGCCTATGTTGATAAAGACTACTAAAATCAGCTAGTATGAAATGATCTCTAAAGGCTAAAAAGTATCAAAAGTAATATTTTAAGGATTATAGTAACAGAGATTAAGATTTTTTTTGTTACTTTTTGAGAAGAAACATGCTGATTTCTTGATTGCTGTATTATTTTGAGCTATGAACATGAAGAATTTCCAAAATTAGTTCCCTCCCACAAGCATTATTTTCTTAATCATTTTAGTGTTGCTGCCTGGAACAAGTCCTGTTGATTTGATTCAGGAAAGCAAGCAGAGCTGCAACCAGCAGTGTAGGTACAATAGAAAAAATAAATCTCCTTCACATTTTAAGCAAGAAAATACTTGCCTTTTGAGAAGAGATGAGACAGCACAGCAACAGCTGTGCTCTTCTTAGAGAACCCTGTCTTGGACACGCTGGTAAAACAATTTTTCCTTTTTGATCTGGATCCAAAAAATAAAGCTGTTTAAATACACTTAGCATGCGGCTGTTGCACCCTTTCCAAACAGAAAACAAAGAGACATGCACTAAGTCCTTATTTGCTGAACTGCACCTTTGTTCTAGGCAGAATGCTAATGGAAAACCTGCTACTTACACTGCTCCTGCTACTTTGCAAAGCAATGATTTGATCTGACAAAGAGTTTCTAGCAAAAAATACCCTGTTAATAAAATCAGAACCACTGTGCTGCAGCCTTTCAGAGTGAATGTGGGCAGAAACCAGCAGCAGTTCAGGGCATGAATAAGTGAAGCTGAAGGATATAAAAGCCTTGGCCATGGTAATGCATGGTAGTGTTTGTTGCCCTTCCAAGAAATCCTTGTGCAACCATATTCAAGCAATGAAAAAAAGATTTGATTGTTGACTAATTCTATCAATTTCTTAATATGCTTCTATCAACTCCATTGAGGCTGTCTCAAAGACAGTGTGAATCAGACATGTCAGTCCTTTCCTGGAGTACTATACCCCTTTTGTGAAGAGCACAGATTGTTTAAAATGAAAAAGATGTAAAAACAGCTCTAAGATGATGTGAATCAAAGAAAATACAATGTAAAATTAGGAACACTTTTTTCCCCCTTTTTCTTTTATTCATTAAGTCCATGATAGTATTTGAGTAATTTAATTCTATGAGGCATAAATCAGTGAATTCTGGTTTGGACAGTGCCATCTGTCCCATTGCAAGTGTCACAGCTGGGATTGGGAAATATACCCATACTTTTAATGAACTTACTCCCATTCTTTGAAGAGTGTAAGTAGAAAGTTGATTACATTGACATTCAGCTTTTTCACTCATTCGTAAATATTTGCAAACTCCTAAGTAAGGGGGTAAAAAGGTATGAAAATTAACAGTAAAATCATAGGATAGCAGTGGAGTTAATTGCTATCCTACTCTCTAGAGATACTCTTATCTACCCAGTTCCTTGGGGATTTTCCATGTCTACAGTCTATGTAGCCCTTTCTGTTTTGGGGGATTTCCATCTTGTTTTCATTGTCTCAGGAGTGCTTTCCTGCACTGCTTATGTGTGTGACTGCTTTATTACCCTTTTTTATGTGAATCTCATTCATGTCCTTCTTTTCTGGCCACTTGCCAGCCAGAGAACATCTTCTCATATACCATTTATCTTCCTAATAAGTCTCTTCTTGAAACTCCTAGGGTCTCCATATAAATGACTCACAATCCCCCTGTGGAAGTAGCTGCTGTCTTAAGTGCTTCGTTGACTCAGGTGTTTGATCTCATCTTTCTCAGATCTCTTTGAAGTACTTTATTAATTCCAGAGGGAAAAGAATATCACCTGAAATCCAGGTTTCTTCTTCAGTTCAGCCTCGATGTTGTCCTGTTTTCAAGAAGGAGCTGGAATCTCAAGTGCACTGTTAAAACCAGCTAATTGCTGACACTTGATCACAAGAACCCTTCCCCAATGTAAATATGTTTATTTAGTTTAAACCTACAGCAGATTTTGAAAAATCACTGAGAAAAATCATGGCAGTAGGTGCCTGCACTTATGCTGGAGAAAGCTGGTTTATTCCAGCTGATATCAAAAGGGCTCTGTTTTGGAAAGGGATTAGCACTGTTTTAATCTCTTTAATATTCATAGGATGATAGAATGGTTTAGTTTGGAAAGGACCTTGAAAGATCATCTAGTCCACCCCATGTGAGGCAATATCATATCAAGATGTTTATATACGAATTAATGTTCTGCCAGAGTTTTTTTTTTTTTTTTTTTATCAGCGCGGGAGAGACTGCCAAAATGTTTCCCTCATGCCGCGGTGCCTGCGGGGCAGAGCAGCTGTGGCCGTGCTCCGTCTCCAGCACCGCGGACAGCGCCCGGCGCAGCGCGCCCTCCGCGCTGCCGGCGCCCCTTCCGAGGGCAGTGCCGTGGCAAAGCGCTCGGAAGGGCGCACGGTATATGCATGCCACGGCCATTAGTCTTAATGGGATGCAAACCAGACTCCAGTCTTACGGGAACCGCGCTTATGCAAGGAGCATGATTGATGATAATGGGAAATGGACTCACCCTTGGATATCCTGAATAGAAGAGCTGAGTGATTTGCACCTCTCTGAATGTAACGTTGAGAGGGCTTTGAACAGCAGACGACACATAACATAGCCAAGTGTATTATATATACACTGAGGTCCACTCAGTCTTACATTAGATAAATTTTATCTGTGGCATAACCTGAGTATTTCACTTAGATGAGTCAGAGAATGTGCTTCATAAACTTATGCTCCAGGGTAGATGGCATGAATTGCAGAAATGAAAAGGTATAAGCAAAATATTATTTACATCTTATGTTGTTTAAAGGGTTGAGTCTGTATAGAAAATAACACAATTCAACAAAGCCAACAAAATTACAAGCTGATCAGATAGTCTTTCTGAATCTTCTTGGATGATTCCAGTGCTGCTCTGTGCTTAGAGAACAGAGTAGAAGGGTAGAAGGACTGATGTTTTCTCAAAAAGCTCTGTTGTTATTTCACATGAACCTCTGGCTGTGGAGCACATCCATGAGAAAATCTCCTGATTTGCCTGCTTGCTAGATTTTGGCTCTTGATGAAAGATCAGAGCTCATTGCTTTCATATAGTGCATGCAGAGTAATTTGAGCCCTTTCATCTGAACTCAAGTATTATTCAGGGAAATCTTAAAACAAAAGGGCAATTCTTAAAATTCCATGCAGTCAAGATTGTTCAGTGGAAAGAAAAAGTGATTTTTTTCAGTGTAAAAACCTGAATGTATAGTAGTCCTGGTTAAGAGTAAATGGTCTTAATTATGTGTGTTTAAAGCAGTACTTGAAATTATTGTTGAAGTTTTCACATGTACATTAAATTGGTTTTTTATATATAGGGTTGTAACTGCTTCTCCAATCTTGAAATATGAAATGGCTTTCAAAAAAGCAGACATACTTCTGAGCAAGTGCAGCCTGTCAAGTTCTGTGCATAAAAAGAAATCATCCCATGACCTGCTTTTCTGTTCGATGTGTTAGCTAAAATGTTTTTGGCACAACAAGAGAGATGTCTCCTTGGCTCCTTGCCATATGTGTCTTTTTCATACCTGGAATCATCAGCTGCTTGACTCCCCTCCCTTTCTTCCTCACTGTAGCCCTAGAGTACAAAATACTCGATAAATGTACATTTGCTTGTACATTAATTATAATAGTTTTCACACCCCAATGTTAAATTGAATGTATATATGAACTTCTCAAAAATGGGTGGATAAGATATCCTGTCTGTAGGCTTTTGGGCAGATATGAGATAATTCACAGTAGTATTTTTAGAGGTGCATGTGTTTAAAGATTGTGGTTTTTTTTCCCTTGATCTTCACACAGTCCTAGGATGCACTGACACAGATATTCTTAAACACAGCAACGATATTTTAGCAAGCTGTGATCTAAGCACAAACTGAACAACAATCAGTTTTCCCTGTAGTGTTTGTGAAGGACAGAGGAGGTACGAGGAGCAGTGCACATGCACCCCACCAAAGCTCCTGTTGCAGCTGTGGAGGTAGCAGAGTGAGCTGTGGAGCAGCCATGCCATCTCCATGGTAACAGAGTGCAGGAATGACGACTCAGTATTGAGCATGCACTGTTCCTATTGCTATGCAGCCTCTTGCCTCGGGAATTTTTCCGTGCTGTCTCCAAACAGAACCTTGCTTTTCCCTCAACCATCTGGAAATACAGAGATTGCAGAGCAGTCCTGTACTGCTAGACAAGACTGAATAAACCAAGGTAAATTTTATGTCAGAATGCTAAGCCACCACAAATGTAAAAGCCATAAATCTACTTGTTGAAGAGACTGTGGAATGAATTCTGCACTTATTGAATAAGTTAGGTGACATTGCATGCTTTTGGATTCATTCTGTTCCCTCCCCACTCAGGAAGCTCAGCTGTAAATTTTCCTGTTGCTCAGTGAAAGGAGGTGGATTAGACAGTATGTTACTGACAACCACTTCTGAATCACTTGGAAAAATCTGTTCTTTTTTCATCAAAGAGGAAAGCAGAAATGGGTTCAAATTAAATTACCTGAAAATATCAACGGGGGAAAGGTATTTTCTAAACAATATTTTAAAAGCCTCCAGTGATTTGGAACCTGGTTATTGGTGGGTGGCTCCTTGTCATCAGACTGAGCCTGCTCTATGCATAGACTAGATTTCTCCATTTTCTCCAAACCAAGCAGTACCCAGATAACTAGTAGTGTGAATGTATACTATGGTGCACCTCTCATCAATGTTTTATAGCACAGACTTACTGTCATTCTCACCACGACTTCTGGGATGCAGACAATGTGAGCTTAGGGTTACCATGGACAGTTTAATAGATATACCACAAAGACTTTAATACATTTTGTTCCATGGTTAGCGCAGTAAATTTGTATGCAGGCACCGCATTTCACATAACACATGCCTGAGATTCAAGTTTGCACACACCAAGGGCTGAACATGATGCAACACCCCACAGCTCAAACCATGACCTTTGCTTATATTTCTGAATATAACATTTATATTTAGAATATAAGGAAGTGCGACACATTCATCTCCACAGATTTTGTCCTTTTATTGGCACCTTTCTCATTTCTTTCCCCAGAAAATTAATCTCTTTTCTCTCTGTGTACTGTAAGGTTTTCATTATTTTACTATTTTCAGCTTCTTTTTCTGAGATTTCCTACTATGTCTGTATAGAGAATGTTGGCATGGCCAATGGGCAGAAGGATTGGAATCCCCAAGGCAGGAAAATGTAATCTGATTTGCATAGTATTTTTCTGTAATGGTGAATCTTCCACTGAAGCATCAAAAAGAGGATTTATACATGGTCAAGGATTTAACCCATAGTTCCTAGATATGATGGTGATAAATACGCCAGAAATTCACCCCCAAAGACATTATTGTTAATATGCACAGGAAATGAAGGATGTAGAGCTGCCCGTACTTGTTTCTTCTAATGACTAGATTCTGATTTTTTTCCTGGCTTTAAATGAAATGTTTTAATTACATTTCTTTTTTAAACTGTGTGTATTTTTTTGCTGAATGTACCAAGTGGTGACACATGAAACGGCATATCTTAAAAAGTGAGGAGAATAAAGAAAAGGTTTCTGAGATGCTGTTTTTGAAACTAACATTTACTGACAAGTTTGTTACACTACCCAGCAGTGCTGACCTTATTATGCCAGTCTCATCTTCAGGAAACCTCCATGTAGCAATGGGAAAAGAGGGTAACCTATTTTTATAAAATACAAAATGTTCACAGATCACAATGCTCACTGAAGCAAACACATCTTATGATGACTTTAAAATAATAATAATAATAATAATATTAATAACAATAAGGTAGTTTTTTCTTGTAAGAGAAAATCTGCCACTATTCAAAGCACTGTGCTGGATTATAACCAGGACAGATAGGCAGCAATTTTGCCTGAGAATTCAATGGATAAGGCATTTGAGAATAAATCTCTAAGCCAGATGTTATTAGCAGTTCTATGTTTGTTTATGTGCCAAGGTTTTGGGAGCAGGGGGGCTGAAGGGGTGGCTTCTGTGAGAAGATATCAGAAGCTTCCCCCATGTCAGACAGAGCCAGTTTGAGACGGCCCCAAAACAGCCACTGGCCAGAGCTGAGTCCTTTAAGCTTTGTTGGTAGTGCCTCTGTGATAATGTGTTTAAGAAAGGGTAAAAAGTGCTGCACAGCTGTCGTGAGACAAGTGAGAAAATGTGAGAAAAACAGTCCTGCAAATACCAAGGTCAGTGAAGAAGGAGGGGGAGGATGTGCCCCAGGCACTGGAGCACAGATTCCCTTGCAGCCCATGGAAAAGACTCTGATGCTGCACACTGTCCCCCTTCAGCTCAGGCAGGACCCCACACGAGAGGAGGGGGATGTCCCCTGAGGGCAGCTGTGGCCCATGGAAACCCTACAGTGGAGCAGATTCCTTGCAGGAGCTGTGGCCTGTGGGAGAGGATCCATGCAGGAAAAGGCATCACTGGCAGGATGTGAGGAGGGCCCACCCAGGAGCAGCTTGTTCCCAAAGGACTGTTCTCTGTGGGAAGGATCAACACTGGAGAAGTTTCTGACGGACTGTATCCTGTAGGATGTGCCCCATGCTGGAGCAGTGGAAAAGCATGAGGAGGAAGGAGCGGCAGAGGCAAAGTTATGAGTTGTGAACTGTCTCCAACCTGCATGCCCCATCTCCCTGATCTACTTGGGGCAGAGAAAGTAAAAGAGTCAGGAGGGAAGCTAAGCCTGGGGAGATGGGTTGGTGGACGGGAAGGTGTTTTTAATTTTGTTTTTATATTTCTCACTTTCCTGCTGTTATTAACTGACAATAAATAAAATTATTTTTACTGAAAGTCATGTCTCTTTTGTCCATGATGGTAGTTGGTGAATCATTTCCCTGTTCTTAGATCAATTTATGAGCTTTTCATTGTTTCTTCACTCTCTCCTCATCCTGCTGACAAGAGAGTGATGGAATGATTTGCTGGGTATCTGGTGACCAGCCAAGGTCAACACATCACAGGGCACATCAATTCGAACAAACACATTCCACACTAAAAAGTTCCTTTTACCTCTTTTTGGGGGTTAACATTCTTAATGAGCTTTAAAAAAGTAACAGGTATTCATAGGTTGCAGAGGCTTTCTGTTCTTTGGAATATCTTTGGTCTAGCTCTCACCATCTGGAGGTCTTTTCATGCTCCACTGAAAAGGGGTTCACATTCTCAAGCTGTGTACCACAAGTTTTAGCTCTGTCTCGGAAACTCATGAGAGATGGCAGGGGAATTGGAAATAGATTATCTTCAAGATTTGTTCCAAAGCCAAACCATTCTATGATTCCATGATACATTTAGCTGTTGCCCAAGGCTCCTCCTTCTGCAACAGGTTCACAGAAAAACTGATTGAAGATAAATATGGAACCATTCACTGGAAGCTGAGGAGCCAGCTTCAGACCAGAACATGGAATTCACACTTCATCAGTGGTGCAAAGAAAGGATGGTTTTATTTTGAAGGGCAGAGGAAAGACATCCATTCTCTTCCTCCTTAACTCCTCTATATCATGTCATAGAGCAGCCTTGTTTAAGGGAGTTAGTAGAAATTCAGAATAATTTGGTAGTTTTGTATGAGTGCTCCCAGGAGGCAACAATAAACCAGATAGTGATTGATAGTTCGACTTACAGAATAACACAAGAATGAGTTGCTTTTTTATAAACTAATTTAACACCTACCTGCAGATAGATTAGGATGATATGTTGTAACAGGTGATATAGAGCTATCTGAGCTTTACCACATATGGCAACAGGACTGTCAGAAAAATTGTAATTATTAGCATATACCCTGCCAGTGAATGAACAGGCAGAAACTGAGCAATTCTGGACAGTCTTGGCGCAGTATTTTTAGTTAGAAGCACTATACCTGTGACTGCCTAAATCAGTCCCCTAGTGAAGATCACTGCTGGATTCTTCACTGACATTGTCTCAATCATTTCCAGGTGACTTCTATTTTTCACATTTTTCTGCTGTCTCTGCAGCTCTGATGTAGTTCCATGATCCATTTAATGGACCTGAAGCTCCCAGGGCTTGGGAAACTCTAGCTGGTGCATACCACTACGGAATTAGTGGTAATGGGTGCTACAAACCCATCAAAGAAGTTTCAACTCAGTGCTGACTTCCCACAGAAAATCACACCGGGTTTAAAACATTTGTCTCTTGTTTTCAAACTACCAAAACACTTGGGTTCAAAGAATCTAAAAAGTAATTTAGCTTTTTAAGTTGAACACAATGACTGAAGATAAAGGAACAAGCAAGTGAAGCAAATTAATCACCTATGCTTAATACAGTACCAGAAGAACTTGTATTATGACAGAGAGAAAAAGTATAAAAAACACACTTGTTGCAGTCCGGCTCTCTGCAACCCCAAGTCCAGTCCAGTTGGGGGGAAAGTGGTAAAAATAGAGGGATGGGATGATGGACTTGCCCGAAAAATAAAGAACTTTTCTAGCAAAACAAGAAATGTAGAAACTGCATGATCTGAGGGGCAATATCCAAAGACCAGGGGGGTATATATTTGGATATAGCAATATATAGGGGTATTCTGAGGGCAGGGCTCCAATCACGAACGTGAACTCAGAACATGACCTTGTATGTGACAGGTCCGAAACCGATGGAGAATGAGAACCAGAAACATGACCTATTATAGAATAATCCCATTAGCATACTAACTCCCGTGACCACATTCTTCTCACCATAATCTGACCTGGTATCTCCCTTTTAGTATCCTGCTTTCCATGGTCTCAGGTTGATGCCTCCTGTATAAGCCACGGAGGCTAAACCACCATTCATCCCAGCCAGTTATGTTCCTACAAACATTTGCTGGTAATCTCAGTGGAGGTGACATAAACAACTGCCTTTTGTCACCAAAGAGGATCATTGTTTGGATAAGTGAACCATGCTTGTGAGAAGCTTCCCCATCATATATTTCAGAGGAAGAGCAAGGATTTCAGTTTCCACAGCTGTCAGTCTGATATGTGTTTTGATGTCTCATACCTCCTGACGGTAGTAGCCTTGCAGATCTTTCATGTTTCAGTTTGACTCAGATCAAACTGATGTTACTGACAAGAAATGAGATCTTTAGAATATGACCTTCTGCTCTGCGTGATCATTTCATCTGAAAGGGAATCATAGAACTGTTGAGTTTGCGAAAGACCTGTAAGATCATCAAGTCCAGTCGGTAACCCAGCACTCCCAAGTCCACCACTAAACCATGTCCCTGTGTGCCACATGTTTCTTAATTACCTCCAGGGATGGTGACTCAACCACTTTCTTGGGCAGCCTGTTTCAATGCTTTACAATGCTTTCAGGGAAGAAATGTTTCCTAATATCAAACCTAAACTTCCCTGGACACAATTTGAAGTGATTTCCTCTCGTCCTATCACTCATTACTTCATAGAAGAGACCAAACCCCACCTTAATGCAAGCTCCTTTCAGGGAGTTGTAGAGAGTGATAATAAGGTCCCTCCGAGGCTCCTTTTCTCCAGCCTAAACACCCCCAGCTCCCTTAGCTGCTCCTATCAGCTTCCAGCTGTCAGTCTCAGCATCAGAGTAGATTTATACTGTTTACACACTAAAGAAAAGAAGAAAACTTGATTTTCTGGAGACTTTGATCACTTGCTGTTAAGAAAGCTGGGAAGCTTCTTGTTATCAGTATTAGAAGTTGTGCACTTCTTTGAATCAATCAAAGTGAACTTTGGTGCTACTGTAACCAAACATTTAAAATCAGATAAATGAGAGATAAAGTGTTCTAAATTCCCATAAACCACAAGCTGTAAAACAATATTTGAAAATATTATGAGTTTAATGAAGGTGCATGCATACAAAGAAGGTAGGTATTTGCTGTAAAGTTAAGAACCAAAGTAATGAGAAAAAAAGTCTTCCTTTCTTCAATGAAATATTGAGTTTACTTAACGTTCTATTTTCCTAGTCCCTTTAGAATTAAGGGAAATGTGATATATGTTTTCCTCTGATGCCAAATACTGCTGTGAAGTCCTAGTGAGACTTTGTGAGTATTGTCCGGAAATAAATTTCCCCTCCTATTTTATAAGTAGATTAGAAAAATACAAAGCTGAATAAATGTACCTTTTTGCCAGGCAGGTGGATGGATACTCCTTACCCCAAGTTGCAGTCTGTGTTAAAGAAATATTCCTTAGCTTATCTATAATTTATCATGACTAGTCTGGATTCGTGTGCTTTTTATATGAAGTGATGGTGATGGCATGCTAGGAGTATGTTACTGAACTTCAAAGAAACCAGGCAAACAGAGAAAAGGGAGTGAGAAAAGTTGAAGCTGATCAGACTTTCTACCTGTCAGCGGTTGCATTTTAGATCAAAGATGTTATTTATGTGCAAAAACTGTAGTTCATCTCAGTAATTAAAACCATTTCTAACACCACAGTGAAAACAAAGCCATAGAATTTCCCACTGGTTTTTCTAGTGTTTCCATAGGATTTCATCGTCTCTTCTCCACTGACAGGAAACAGGAACTCTTCAAGTGTTTTCTTTTACTTTATCATCATCCTACAAAATGTCTATGTTCTGTGAAGAAAATCTCTAGATCCACCCTCATGCAACCTCCACCGTATTCATAACTGAAAAATCAAAAAATCTTAGGTGTGTGGATGGTATGTCTCTTTCTTCTTATTAAACCCTTTAGGTTTTGTTCAGGTGCTGTGTAACAGAGACCTCTGGACCAGGTAACTCTTGATGTGGGTTCTGCTATGTGAACTGATCTGAAGATACCTTCACACAGAGAATTTTCTTACTGATTCTTCTGAGCTGGTTTTATCTGCAGCCAGTTTGTTTCAGCAGCACTTCGATTTCTACTTGTAAGCATATCAGCAATGTTATTAATTGCAGAATGATATGTAGCAGGTATTTTGCTTTTATACTAAAGTGCATTTTAAAATATGTGACAGCATTTATTTTAGATTATAATGTGGTGGCCAACCTTGATATAGGGTTGTTCTGAATCCAGTGCTGAGTACTTCTGTTCTTACATTCACAGTTAATATGAGAAAAGTAGGGTAGCAGTTATCAGACTATAAATTTATCTATAAAATCCTACTCCAACGCTCACCCTGTAATCTAAAAAGTCTTAATGGAAGACAGAAGTAGCTAACAGTAAGAAAAGATCACAATCACTAAATCACATTCCATTTGTTCAGGCAGTCTGGCTTTCCTCAAGCTTGTAGTGGGGGCTGTTTTTCAGTAGAGGCTGTATTTTCGTGCACTGTGGTGCATTGAGGAACATCAGAACTCAGTAACTCACTTTAATTTTCTCACTGAAATTAAGCATTTATGCTCCTTTGCTGCTGAAGAAAATCATAATAAATTCATGACTTCAGGCAGATCCTGAGAGCTTTTCAAAGTAACCTTGACTTTCCAGTCTATCTCTTTGGTTTGGCTGTGAGGTTATTATGGACTTCTTATGCCCTGCTCAAGGCACTTAAACATGTTTCCAGCAATTCTATGATCCATTCATCTTATAATACAGAGCCATCAGGCTTGTCAAGTGTGAGGTACCCTTGATATATCTGTGCTGGCTTCTCCCAGTCAAATTTTTGTGCCTGGAAATGTCCTCCAGGAAAGTTTTTTTCCTAATTTTCCTATGTACAAATATCTAAGCAAACAGGCTTCTTCTTTTCTTGCCCTTTCAAGATGGGTGCTACATTTGCCTTTATTACAGTCACTGGGGATTTGACCTAACTTCTGTGACCTTACATTGATGACTTAGAGTGGCCTTACAATAGCAAATGGCAGCTCTTGTACCCACAAACACATCTCATCTAGTTCTATAGGCTTGTTTGCACTCACTTTTCTTAAGTGATCTCTAATTTTGTTCAAAAAGTCAGAGATAGCTGCATAGTGGGAAAGTATCTTCACAGTTGATCTTAATATGGGAACATTTGCACCATTTTCATTGTACTTGGAAGTTATAAAAGTATCTGTAAGTCCAAACCAGCTTAATAAAGGATTGAAAGGGGGTAAATTGGGCTCTAATAATACTGCTCCCCAATCTTTAATTTAAATCAGACTACATTTAGTCTGGGATGGATTCCCTCTTATATAAATTTCAGGGTTTTGGTGTTTGTGGGGGGTGTTTGTTTGTTTGTTTGCTTGTTTGCTTGTTTTCTTTTTTTTTTTTTAATTTGAATCCTTCATCTGGCAGGTTTATATAGACAAAACAACGGTGCCTGACAGAGTTACTCAGTAAATGTCATGCATTAAATCTGATCTGAAAACAAGTGTCTTTCAATACACAAGATAACAGGGGCTTTTGAATGTTCACTCTTTCTAAGGCTTTTATTGTATTAGCACACATCTGAATGCAATGAATAAAAATTGAAGAAAATTTCATTAATTCCAGCCTAAAACTGTATGTCATGCTTCAGGGGGCAGCATTCTAAAAACATACTGCATTTGTCAGATTGAACTGGTTAATGTATGGTGGTATAAATATAAATTCACATGGGACAGGACCATTCTGGTTTGCATGCATGAATTATCATTTGTTTCTATTTTGTTAGGAAATTCAGTCTTAACTAAATAACTTCCTTGCAGAGATTTTTGGTGAGGCCCGTTTGTTTGTTTGTTTGTGTTCTACACTGGAGATGATTGGATCCATTGTACTGTTGGATTCAAGCACAGCATTGCTGTCTGGTCAAGGGAGGTGATTGTCCCTCTGGTGTGTCCCCACCTTGAGTGCTGTGTGCAGTTTGGGGCTCCACAGCACAAAGTTTTAGAGAGTGTCCAGAGAAGGGCCACCAAGGTGGTGAAAGTCCCCAAGGGCAAGACTTACAAGCAGTGGCTGAAGCCACTTAGTTGGCTCAGCTTGAAGAAAGGAAGGCTGAGGAGTGACCTTATCACAGCCTGCAATTTCCTCAGGAACGGCAGCGGAGGGAGAGGTGCTGATCTCTCTCTGGTGACCAGCAATAGGACACAAAGTGTGGGAACTCAGCACATCACTCCAGATGTCCAGAGTCGCCGAAGACCCCCTCGGAGGGGGGGGGGTCAGAGATCCTGGCATGGTGCCCAGAACACCTGGTGGCTTGACTTTGATCCTTCTAGTGAATTGCCAAATTGGTATGGGGATTTGAGAGTTACACGAGTTTGAATGATGTATTTACAGGGTGCACACGGGGTGAAAATGTAGATTTTAGGATTTTTGGTATAGGGGTTATGGGGACAAGATGGAGGGAACAGGGAGTGCCTCGTCCTTCTTTCTTCTTCTTGTTCTCCATTTTCTGCTGTGATGTTGGCACGTGGGTATTGGTTTAGAGTAGAAGTGCACTGTCTAACATAGGTGATAGGTATTGGAAATTAAAGGTAAATATGATGTACGTAGTTTGTAGTATAAAAAAGACGACACTGCCTCGGGAGCGGTCAGAGTGCTTGTGGCTGCCTTGCTGAACAGACCTCTGCTCAGCAGGGAGAAAATTTTATAGATAAGAAATAATAAACAACCCGAAGACCGAACATCGAAGAGTCCTGTCTCATTCTTCAGAGTGCGGGGTCACTCCAAGACCACCCAACTTATCTTGGGGCAGAGAACAGACAGCCGACCCGAGAACAAAGAAATGGAATGAAGTTGTGTCCCAGCAGGTTCAGATTAGACATTAGGAAAAGTTTCTCCACTAAGGAAGTGGCCAGTCACTGGAAGAGCCTACCCAGGGAAGTGGTCATGGCACCAAGCTGGCTGGAGTTCAAGAACTGTCTGGAGGGTGCTCTTAGTCATATTTTTAAATTTTACATAGTCCTGCAAGGAGCAGGGAGTTGGGTTTGATGATCCTTATGGGTACCTTCTGATCCAAAATATTTTATTATTCTATGTGTCAAAATGTGTCTAAATAATAAACAAAATCTTCTAGGCAGACAGATTTCCACAGGATGTACTTATACCCAATTCCTGGGATCTAGAGAAATTTCAACAATGCCTCTGAGCTCACATACCAGGAGCTACAGGAAAGCAGAGAACTGGTCCCATGGGGTGTTGAGCTCCTTCAAATCTTTTGGGTGTCTCTGAGTTTTGGGTGTTGTGAAGAACCCTCTATGACTGAGCCTACAGAAGCCACCCTGTGGCCCCACAGGGTCTGAGAGCTTACTGTGTGCACCAGGAGAGAGAGTGAAGGTTTTCTGCATTAGATAGGCATTATGGTTCTTCTATTTAAATAGTCAGTGTTCTCTTCCTTCTTTACTCTGCTGCTCTTCCTCCCCATGATGGCCATGACTCTGACTTCACTGGCGAAGAGCAAATGGTCTTTCTATAGCTTTTGTCTCCATCACCTGGCCATAATGACCTGGAATAATGCAGTCTCATGCAGATCTTGTCTCCCGAGGCAAGCTTTAGCTTAAAATTAAAAGCTGTGTATAACTTTTGCTTATCTAATAGTGCATCATCTGTAAGTGGGTAGCATAGCAGCTGCTCAAAGCTGTTCTATTTCTTTTTTCTTGTTTCTTTCTCAAGTCTTGCAGTCTGAATGTTAGGGAAAAAAGTGAATTCAGAATTGAATCTCCCTTTCATCTTAGAAGTGAAATCCTGGGAAAAAATCCCTTCTCAATCACATAGAGAATATAATTTTCTGATTTAGCTTGATTATTTAAGCTTTCTTGAAAATTCTCATAAGCCAGATCAAGCTGTTCAGACAAATTCAGAATGATAACTGGAATCTGTCTGGTTTCATGGTTCTTTAGAGACAAGTGATTTTAAGGACAATTTCTAAGTGTCTCCAAATGAGACCAAATGCTGACACCCAGAGGCAGGATAATGTAATACTTTATGGTGGCTCGTACAAATGTGAACACTGCACATCAAAAGGAACTTCAAGAATGGCTTCTGGGGAACCTTTTCACATACTTAGCTGTAGTTCGGGTTAATATTTGTATAAATCACCTTTGAGCAGGAGATCAGACTAGAGACTTCATGAGGTACCTTCCAGCCTGAATTGCTCTGCAATTCTGTGTCTGACTTCACACAACAATATGTTAAGAAGAGCATGGGACTGGGGACTACTTGCAGAAAATTTCATTTAATTCATTAGCTTAGCACCCCTTTGGGACAGAGATAAAGAAAGACCCAGGTACTTACATCATCACAACATTTTATCTCATTCTGTAGTATGAGGTAAGAATAATCTACAAACCTACCTTCTAGCCTGAAATTCAATCAGTCTGGAAGACAGTAAAATATGAGAAAATATTAGATCATAATCTGTGAAGAAAATTTATTAAAAAAAAATCTGTCCACAGAAACAAGGCTAAAAATAAAATATCTAATGACCATTCATTGCTTTTATATATTAAAGATGCTGTGGGTTTGTTAGTCTGCAGAAATATTTCTAAATATTGAACTGTCCTTGCCTTACAGAAAAAGCAAGGGCAGACTGATCTAAGGAACAGCTTCCTATTGTCATAAGGGACCTGGATGATGATAGCCTTGGACATTGCTCAGAAGTAAATATGCCATCACATAACTCATAACTCTGTTATTATGCTTCAGTGCTGGCTTTTCCTAATTTCCAGGTGCCTTATTTTATAATATTATCAAGATTTTCTTCTGATAGACATGCCATCACATAGGATGAGTGTAAATGTTGGAGTTATTAAATTCACTGCAAAGACTTCAGGGATTTTCTCTTCCCTGCCTTTTTCTCAGCAGAATGGTAATCTTAAAAGTATTGAACTTATATATTTCTGGTTTCAGTGCAATATGTGCATAAATCCAGACCCTAAAGACATGAGTTGTGCTCAGTCTTTGCCTGCCCTGTAAAGGAAAAGGATTTCTTCAACAACTTTTGCTGACACTGGCCTGTGTGGATCGTGCAAGCTCCCACTGCTAACAGGTAAGCAAGGTGTGTGTATCTGATGCCAAAAGCTCTCCAGGGATCTCAAATGTCTCTAGCTGGGATAAAGCAGATTGGTGTGTGAGATTTCATGCTGATGGATGCAATAAACTGTTTCTAGAGACACATCTTCTGCTGATGTTCAATACTTCTTGTGGCTGAGCTGGAGTCAGCACACGGAGTTGTAGCTATGGTGTGTTTGAGGAGAGGCAGCCTCTCTGCATGGCTGAGCACAATACTGTACACTCCCAGCCATTACTGTGATGTCTGATGTACTTGAAAGACTCTCCTCTGGAAGTGGGACAGAGCTCTTCATTGCTGCTCCAGCCCTTTCCATCTGCCTTTGTGCTCTCCATGACAGCTGTGTCCTGTCCTCATATTGGAAATAGGAAATTCAATTTTTTCCTACTTGCTGTGAAGCTTTGGGTAGATTCTGCTCCTCTCTTGCACCACAGCTCTTTTCTATCACTGCTGATCATTATTCGGTGTTTCCAAGTCTGCCTGTGGCTACTCCTGGTTTCTCCTCACTTGACATTATCCCTTGCACCTCTATATCACTGTATCCCTTTAGAAAAAATGACAGGAGGAAAAAATCAGTTATTCTAGACAAGTTTTAATTTCTGGTTTGGTACATTGCCCATAAAACATATTTCTAATCCAATCTAGTCTCCCGCTGTCATTCTGAACAGCTTCCAACCTGTTGACAGGAACATTTTTTTTCAGACTTGTCACCAAATACTGGAAATGGATGGAGCAGCTGTTACCGTGTGTGTTCTAACACATAATCATAGAATCGTTTAGTTTAGAGAAAACCTTTTAAGATACTCCAGTTCAACCATTAACTTAACACTGCCAAGTTCACCCCTAATCAATATCTCTAAGTACCACATCTACACGTCTTTTAAATCCCTTCACAGGTGGTGATTCCACACTTCCCAGGGCAGTGACAAAAGGTGACTCTGAACATCGAGAAGGAGTAAGCTCATAAATGTGGGATGGGGAATGACTTGGTGCTTCACTGCATGTCAGACTGGGACAATGGCTTTAACTAGAGTAGAATCAAACTTTTAGGGCCACAAGATGGCAGAAGGGAACAAGGCAAGACTGCAGGGAAGGGATTTGCACAGCTCTAGGTTTTCCTCACCTTTAAGCCAAAAATTAGTTAGGAACAGTGATTCATTTGCTTTCTGGGCCACAATGGGATCTCCATAGCAAACAAGGGAAGTGTCTTCATTGATGCTGAAGGGCAGCAGGTGACACTCAGGACACAGTTGACATTGAAAAACCAGCATAATAATAACTCAGAGACTAAAGACATCAAGAGCCAAGGAGCATTCTGGCTTTTATAATGATGGTCTTTAAACGAAGTATATTCCATAGATATCAATTTTATATTCTCAAGTATGAGTATGATCATAATAAAACCCTTTTTTTTCCTGATTTTGTTATTTTCTCTTTTTTCCATTTTTTTTCATTATTGTCTTTATTTTTTTTTATCATTTTCATTATTGTCTCAACTAAATGTACCCATCAGGGTGCAACCCCTGTCCTGATGCAGTATATGTTTACCACATGCCATTCATTTTTCCCTAATTTAATGCAAATAACCATGTCTCCTTACGTGGCCAAAAGCCTGAGCAATCTTTTCCTGCTCCTGGGCTCTGCCCTGTTTGGGGCAGATAATGTTCCCACCAAAGCTGAGACTTTGCTGCTCTGAGCAGCTCTGGGCACCCTGAAAGCTCATGCCCTGAGAGTGGCTGCCGAGGTCCCTGCCATACACACTGCCTTAAGCAGCGCTCACTGGGAACTGCTTAGCTCTGCTAAGTGGTTGTGACTCTTGCTAACAGTCCTGGAAGCAATTAACAAGTCACTTTTCATCCAGTGGATTCTGACCTCATGACTTACCAGTACTTTTTGATTGTTTATTTGAGAGGGGGTACTGGTTCTGTGCAGATTTGTCACCTTGCAACGTAAGCCATGTACAAATGACACAAATACGCTGTGCCTTAGCAAGGGGCTAAACAGCACCAGCCTGGCAGCTCTCCAGTGCACAGGCCCACTGAATTACAAGTGAAAATCAAATAGAACAGCTTTTAGCCATTGCCCACCATGAGAAGCAGCCCTGTCTGTGGGCTCCTGTGTTTGTGTCCCCCATGCCCTGCATGAGCAGTGTGCAGAAGTGGGGGAAGTGGGTGTAGTGGTGTCATGGCTTGGTTTTTAGTTAAAGAGGCATAATTGGGATGGGCTGAAGCCAGGCCATGGGCTTACAGGTAGGCCCTGTGGCTGGCCAGGGCAGAACTGTGGTGCTCTGGGGGCTGTAGCTCATCCATTAGAGCCCCAGTTGAAAAGCAGCTGCCATAGGCCAGGCTGGGTTATGGCCAAGCACTCCCAATGGGATAGGGGCTGCCTCAGCTGCTCCAGCTCTGAGCTGGCCCTGAGTCCTGAAGACAGCCCTCCTGCCCTTACCACAAACTTGTAACAAAACTTGATATTCCTATTGCTATTTTAGTCCTATTGTTTTCTGACTGGGATTGTTGCCTCCTAGTTTTCAGGTAGCACTTTAAGCTTTTGAAAAATCAAAAATCTAGTAAGTCCTAAATAGTCAGTTGATGACAGTTTGATGGATGACCTGTGTTGGCACATGTAGTGTGGCTGAGAAAATGGATCCCACCTTCACATATGGAGGCTTGACACTTGTTTCCAACCAGGCAGAGTGGGAGTTAGAGTAGTCTTTTATTTCTCAGCAGAGTGATCAAAAGTCCAGGCTGGAGAGGTCCCTTTGGCTTGTCTAATTGGGCTGATCTGCTATCTGTAAATAATTACATATACCCTTGACTCTGCAGCACTTTCCTGTTCCCCATTCTGTATCTTCATTGGGTGAGAGACTGGACTGTCACTGATTGATTGCTCAAACAATCGACCACTTAATTGCCCATCACCAGAGGCTACAGTTGGATGTTGAGCAAGATAAGGGAACAGGCTGATAAGAGGCAAATCCAATGAAGTTGGATAGTGCTTTTTTTCATTCCAAGGACATTATACAAGTGGCTCAGCCATGAAAACTCACCTCTGGAAAAGTATTGGCACATTCACATGTAGCCTGACAGTATCCGTCTCTGCTGGTGGGCCGTAATGGTCTAGAACTGACTCACTTAGCTGATTAAGAGGCATCTTAGAAGGTGTCATAACCTTCAAAGACACCCAAAGTGTCCCATGATCCAAAGTATTACATCATCCAGTATAAAACTTCCTGCCCTAGGAGAAGTAGTGGGTGTTCCCACCTGAACCTGAGCAAATATAAATCCAGTGGACTCTGTGTTTCATGGACTTCCGCCACTCCCAATAGATCAAGACCAGGACCCTCACCACCAAGAAGACCAGAAGAAGAGGACCAATGGGATGCTGTCAGGATTCATGTGGTGGTGATATTTTTTCTATTTAATCTGTCTCTCTGTCACTCTCATTTTCTCCTCCCACTCTCATTTCCTATTTTTTCTCTCTCACTCTATGTCACATTTATGGTTAAATAAAAATCCAGATTATTGACTTCAGCATATGGTCTCATTTGAACCTTAATTTGGACAGAGGCACGTCTCTGATAATTTTAATAACCAGTGCACACTGCACTGGTTCTCTTGGCTTGGCCTCTCATCTGAAATCTGAACAGATTTAAGGAGCCCATGCAGAGATACTCCCCATGAAGATGGGTGCATTCTGAAGGAACATGAAAGTTCTGATGTAAGTAATGAAAGATTGTCCACCTTTCTGTAAAAGAAGTTAAAAATATTTTAAGGATGTTTTGACAGAATGCCCCTCAGATTAAGAGTTGGAGAATGATGACAGAATTATCCCTCTTGTCTATTATGCTGCCTTGGAACCATTTTAATATTTAGCTTGAGACAGATGTAGTTTCTTGGTCCTCAATACAGGCTTTACTGCCTTATCTTCCTGTGCT
This sequence comes from Camarhynchus parvulus, assembly GCF_901933205.1. Taxonomy (NCBI): domain Eukaryota; kingdom Metazoa; phylum Chordata; class Aves; order Passeriformes; family Thraupidae; genus Camarhynchus; species Camarhynchus parvulus. The sequence continues at coordinate 134,363,792 of NC_044572.1, forward strand.
GTAGTGAAAGGGCAAGAATATGGAAGGATAGATAATTCTGTGGAAACTGAGAATGAAACTGTTACTGTTTTATTTGGAAATAAAACATTTTGTTAAAGATAGATATAGCCTCACTGAATACTGGGGAGTAGAAAAAAGTGTTGCTTTCTTCCATCTATAGATGTCCATAAAGACCATGCTTTTCTGACTGTTCTCTTCGCTGTTTCCTATTTCCCTGAATATTTCATGTGGGATTTCTCCAAAAGAGCAGTGACTCAGTCCATGCAAACCAACTCTCCCACTTACCCTCTTGTGAAGGAAAATTTATTTTAGCTAAATTGGGTGATTACAGTCAGGGAGGAGAAATGTTTGCCTTTTCAAGTGGAGGAGAAGTCAGAGAACCCTCAGAGTTCTTAAATGAGATGAATGACATCACCTAGCTGATCCCCTTGTACCCCCAAAGAAAAAACAAACTTTAGGCCATACTGGATGTGCTCTGACTTCAAGCCAGGATATGATCACCTACCCGTGCCAGGTTTCCTGCCTTTGCTCCTATTTACAACCATGTTCATATATAGCAGGGAAAATATGACTCAAAACACTCTCTGGTAATTTAGCAGTCATGAGATACGGACATTGCAAGACATTGAAACAGATTAGACATCAGTCTGCAATGGGTTGACCAAAAAAAAGAAATATATAATATTTCTTCTTTGACATCTGAATCTATGTACTCCAAGCGTGGTGCACTTAACAGTCATCTAAAACTATATTTGCATGCAAATACAGGTATATATATATATATATATATATATGCACACACATATGAACACAGACATGCACACAAATCTTTCTCTATATGCACATATATGATGGGAGCCACATGAAATATCTGTTCTGGTACATGCATGTTATGCATTTAATATACATATCAAATGTACCTATATGTACCTATATGTACGTGTCTGTCCATATATATCCACACACATTTTACATGTGTGTGCATACTCATATATATACATCTATGTCTTGTGAGTACATGATCTAATGGTATGTATACATACAGTACTTATGTGATTCCTAAAATTTAAGCCTTTTATGATAATATGTTTTTCAGTCGCCATAATTCAGCTCTTTGTTGCCTAGAGACTGATGTCAAGAATGAAAGCACACTGTTCTTAGTCTCTTTCTTTCAGGCCATCTATGAGAGAGAGACAGAGCACTGTGGCAGAAATCCTGATTTTTGAGACCCCACATAACTTTCATACCAGATACTGAATAATGAAACATCAATCCTAGTAATCATCCCAAGCATTGTGCTGTAAACAGGATTTTTGAAGCCATTTGTGTAGACGGCTGATAGTAGTCACATTCTACTGAAATTTAAACAAATATGATGGGCAATGAGGCATTTCTTCTGTCAAAAGTTGTGCAATTGTATCAATCCTGAAAAAGCCAGGCAATGCCATTTCATGTCATCATGTCCACCTGACTTAGTGCCAAAACATATCCTCCTGATGACTTTTTAAATACCAGGACTATAGCTAAAATGTTCCAGCAGAAGAGCTGATTGAGAATCAATTTCATGGTTTTTCAACAGCAATGTGTTCCGGCACTTCGGATTTCCTGCCAAAAAAAGAAAATGGAATTTATTCCTCCTGGGCATGCAGGAAAAAGAATATTCTAGGTTGTTTTCCAAAAGAAAGATTATGATGGGATTTCTCTGTCTGTTACTTCCCTTCATTGCAGTAGATTTTAAATCTAAAGTTTAATTTCAATCATATTTAATGAGTTATTCTAGTCCCAAAACTTTAATGAAAAATGATAGCAGGGAAATGAGAAAGATAAAATTAGTGTCTCTGATGAGAAAAAGGCTTAAGTCTGAACTCAACTGATATTTCTTTTGTGATTTGCAGGTTAGTCATTCAGCATTTTCATGTGCTAAGTCAGTCACCATGGGCATAGTTGGAATTTGCTGGGAATTAGGAGGAAAAGGAGAATTGTGAGACTTCAGACGTGGGGAAAATGTACATAAATTTTCTGTTTTTAAATTTTAAAAATTGTCTGTTGGATGACAGGCTTCAATAACTACAAATATTCAGTAACATTTTTTCCATATGTTGTTACAGTGTGAAGCAATGTCCTGTCTTAGCTTTCCCCCTTCCTCCCAGGTGCAGTAATACCTTCACCCTTCCCCTCTCCCTGCCTTCTGCTGAGAGCTGTCCATCAATCTCAGAAGGTCAGCAAGGCCGTCGTCTGATAGGTGAAGTTCAAAAGATGCCCCTCAGCCCTGGGGACAATTGGGTCAAGCAAGTGTCATTTGTCTCCTGAGCCCCCCCCTGCCTACCTGGCTGGTAGCTCACCTACCCCTTCCCCTCCCCCTTTCCCTGAGCTTAAAAAGACACAGGACCATGCGGTCGCGATTCGGTTGGAGCTGTCGCAACATTCAGAGGCCTGTGTGCCCAGGAATAAACTCTGGATTATGACCCCCTAGCCGGATCCGTCTCCTTTTTCCTCTTTGCTTTGCCTGAAGCTTCTTCATCAGAGGTCGAGCCTGAGTTCCTGTTGCCTGGACTTGTTCCAAGAGCCTAGCTAGCAGCATACAGCTAACCAAAGGTATCTCTGAGGTGTAACACCACGGCTGCCGCCTTTGGTCAGGCAGCGAGGGCCAGACAAGCCCAGGCACGTTCCACCCGGTAATATTGGGATTTTATTCCAATAATATGTGATTAACTCAAAGATTTATTTCATCACTTACTAGCCCCATGAGTGCCCTTTGCAGCATAAGCTGGACAGAAATGCAGCTTTAGCATTAGAGAGCACTCAGGGATGCTGTTAGGCCAACCATGAGACATGCTGTCATGCCACTTGCTATAGTTAGCCACTGTAAGTGACAGTATCCTTTGTGCTATTTTCACATTCTTTTGCAGGTTCAGTTTGTTAGTTGCTTCTGACGAGTCATACAGCAGTGGCTTTAAAAAACTCCTAGCTTTTGTCACCTTTTCACAGCATTTAGCATAATCTAAACTCCCTTGACTGATGTTTCTTAATCAATTATGCTGGAATGCTGAAGTTAATAATCTACAATGGAAGTGTCCTTGCAATTTTTAAAAATCAAACTATCTTTTAGAAACTGTTTTTTTGATGATATAAAAAGGCAAGGGTCAAATATAGGTAGAATTTAGGGGATTAAAGAGTTTACAACTGACAAACACCAGTCTAGGCAGGAAGGATTGTTAGCAGAAACTCCAGATAATGTTACTGAAATGCTGCTATACTGGAAACTGTTCACAGTCAGTGGAGGTCTAGCTAAGAGGATCTTGCAGTGGTGCCACAACTGTCCCAGCTCTCGTTTAGAGTAAGATTAAGGTTTATAAGTATTTATCAGGACAATTGCTTCTATTAAAAGTTATAGTATCCAGTTAGGAACATAAGAAAGACAATTCTTTATAATTAATCTGATTTATGTGATGCCAGCTCTTTCCCATTTGAGTATTTATTTATTACAGGCTTCTTCTATACAAGCAGATCATGCAGGCCAAATTTCATCCTTTGCTTGTGAGGGCAAGCAGCATTTCATAGCCCATATCTCTTCATCTAAATTATATCCTCTCATAAGAGGATCACCTGGTTTATGCAGCTCACTGGAGAGGGTTTGTGTTTCAAGCTGTCCCCTGAAACATGCTCAGACATTCCTTTCTGGTAGTGTTGCCAGGTGGGATAAACCAAAATCATGCAGGGCATGTGATAATGGTTAAAGAATACAGTCACATTTGACTGTTTTAGTGAGACTTTGACATTATTAAGTTTAATAGTAAACACCTAGAAGCTGTTTTTCAGCTAGGTACCCAACATATATCGACCAACTTCAGCCTGAAACATAGACCAATATAAGCTATAGTCAATACCCACCATCTTTCCAGAGGACATTTAAATGTGGCATCTTTGTTGCATGACAGGTGTATAACTGGTCACATGATGAGCACATCTGTGCAGCTGCTGGATCACAGATTGAAGAGGGCATTTCTGACATGCCAAGTGCATGAACTTCTGTTCTCTGGTCCTGAGAAAGACCTAGACCAGCTCTCTCCAAGAGGAGTGCAAAGCAGAATTATATCCTAATAATGTCACAAAGCTGAAATACATTCAGTCAACTCATAGACTGGCATTAGGCTGGATGTGTTAAATATGTGACAAGCACAATGCGGTTAAATATGGGCTTTAAGTGTGTCTGTAAATGTCTGCAAAGTTTGCTGAAGAGAAGGATTTCTAGCACCATTTTGCCTTGGCCATTTGGACTTTGTACAAAACAGAAAGTGCTTATGGCTGCAAGATGCTGACAGAAAAAATAGGGGCTAATCTAAAAAAAAGGTTTTATGTATTTCAGTTATTATAAATAAACAGATAACGAAACAAGATAGACAGACTTTCATATTTTGGTGTTTAGGAGCAAAATCACCATTATTTAGGTTTCACACAAAGAACAAAAGAGACGTTTATTTAAAGACTGCAAAATGTTTGATGCCACCCTGGAGTAAGGAAAAATCCCCTTTGCAAGAGATGAGGAGCAATGCTCTGAGGGGAAACAACTGTTATGGTAAAGGTAGTTTGAGGGGCCTGCTTAATTAATAGTATTAATTGAAGGAGCTATGATCACAGGGAGATAAAAATAAAACATTTTCTCAGCTGCTGCCACAGATGTGAATCTTCATGCAGCAAGAACACTTTAACCGGTAACAAGCAAATACAGAGGTGACAGCAAGTCCTTGGAGCCTTATTTAATTCAGCAAGAAAAAGAAAGCACCTCTGGTACATCTTCAGGGTACTGCAAGTTCAAATCTAGCTCCTCTATATGGAGTGTATTTACTGCCAGGAGATATTTTTCAAGCATGTAGGATTCAGAAGGGTAAAGGTCCAAATATTAATTTCATTCTTAGTACATGTTTCATTTTAGCCCAATATGAGACTCATTAATAAGATGTACAGTATTTTTTTAGTAACTAGCCTTGCAGGAATTCAAAGATAAAGCCACATCCTGGATTTAAGTACCACTCAAAGGCTAGCTCTAATTACATGTGTCAGAATTTCAGAACATTTCTATTGTAAATGTGTAATTAATTTGCTTACTAAAAATATTTTAGGTCCTAAAAATATCTTAAAGATTAAGTATTGAAACACCATTTCAAGAAATGTGGGATTCAGGAAACAGACAAAGCTGGATCAGAAAAGTATTGTCAAGAAAAATTTTAGTAAGATTTATGTTGAATAATTAAACACCCATGAGAAAAGAAAAAAACCCAAAGCCTCCTTAGTGAGACTATGCATTCCCACATGTTTATTGCTCTTTATATTTCTGTAGGGAAGAGGCAAATTATAGATATCACAGTGCAAGGATTTTTCAGGACTTTTCTACTGAAAAATGATAAGAATGTCTGAGTATTTCTAGCTCTAAATATTTGAAAGATAGCTGAGGTCTGTTGTTCCTTGCAGGACATCCTTTCCATACCTAACAGTCACACCAATGGCAAATTTGTATTAAAACAGAGACTGATTATTCTGTCTGATGAATAAAATTATTTCCCCCTTTGAATTACCTCTCATTTTGATTTTTTCCAGCTAAGACACAGAGATAGAATGTTGTTTACCTTATTTCCAGAAGAAACATTCTGTTGGCTTTACTTGGATGATGTCTGTATGAATATATACATGAGAAGGAATGATCAGGGCACCCCTGAACCTAGAACCAATGGAGGAGAGAAATTAACCTCCTTTCTTGGAAGTTCTGTGTTTCTGTGCATTAACAGTGCTTCTGGTGGCACTTAAAAATATTTCTCCTCTGTACTGGGTAGTGTGAGATGAAGGCCTGCTAGAATATAAAAGTAGTGAAAGTCACTAAAAAGATTTGTAGGGCAAAACTCATGTACTTCTGACCCCATTTTACCTGTGGTCTTTTCACTCTTTCTCAGGAATGGTGCAATGAAGATTTGTGAAGTCTTAGTCTTATTTCTAGTATATTTCTTCACATGATTCCCATTATTATCTAATGACATTATTTCTTGTATTGCTTTGATGCTGAGACCTTAATGGATTTTATGAATAAGGCAATTTCTCCAAAGGTCAAGATCAAGAAACATCTTTACATTAGAATTTAAGAATAAATTTATGGGTGCTTAAACTGAACTTCTGAAGAAAGTAAATAAGGTTTAGCATGCACTTAGGAGACAATTAACCTTAATGTTCTGCAGTGAGTGCCATGATGTTATGCCTCAGTGCAGCCTCATCAGCACTTCCTGGGACTCTTTCCATAAACCTTAGCTTGAAGCTCAGTGGTTAATTTTCATCCAGATCTGCTGGGTAATGTTGCTGAGGTCTGTTCCGTAGGAAGCAGAATGCCAGCTCATCTTCTTCTGGGACAGCCAGGTGCTGAACATCCCCTCTGAACTGGAAACTGCAGCATGCAGCAGCTGCTCTCTGAAGGAGCAAATACAGAGTATCCTGCCAGAATTGAGAAGCTGAAATTAAAGGACACTCTTAAAGTTTAGAAAAATTCATCCTATACTCCTTTTTCAGATCTGGACCGTAATCATCACATGAACAAAATTGTTGCAGGCCAATCTTAAAGTACTTAAGTTGATATTTAAAAGCAGAAGAAGCATGGGCATGTAATACCACTGATCAGATAGTAATGATTACTGTTTGTTACTTGACTGACTTTAGAAATAGACTACTGAGAACTGTCTCTTTTTAAGAAACTAAAAGCTGCTTTCTAAGAAGCATACAAAAAATCTCAGTGAAAGTAGGTGAGCTACTTTTCTGGTAGCCCTCAGTGCTGTTAACTTTCAACGGGGTACATAGCATCTCCTCACATCTCCTCAAATAAAATCAACTAGTGCCATTTAATTCTGCTATGCAATGAATCAGAAAGGCAAAAAACCCAGAAAGAAATCAAGTTATTGCATTGAGATTTGCTTGTTATCTTAGTGAGAAACTCTAGTTTCACGTCTTTCCCTTAACATATTTAGCTGCAACTGTCTGAATAGGGCCATTTAAAATCTGCAAGTCTTTGGTAAGAGCAAATGTCCCATTAATCATATTGATGAGGTCTTCTGGGCATGAAGAAGTGCATAATTCCAAAGGCATCCATTCAGAAATATTTTCACATTAGCTATTTGGAGTTGAATTTCCCTTTGATAAAACAAAACCAAATTCAGAGAGATCTGAATTGAACATATTTTGGTCAACAAAAATCTCCTTTTTTCTTATTAGATGAGAAGCTTGGCTTTGTTTTACTTAAATAACATTCAGAAACAAAACTGAATGATATTTAATTAAAACACAGTTTTATTATAATTTTCCTTTCTTCTAATTTTGTACTAGGAGAAAATATACTATGATAAATTCAAGAAGAGCTTAAGGTAGCCTGATCTTTTTTCTTCCTGAAATGGCTTTAGTACTCCTGCCAAAGACATAATCAGCCAATTACAGTAGGAAGTACACTAATGGTCAAAGCTCTTTAAGTGCCTTATTGTCACAGTTCAGAAATTCCTAGCTTTTAATTTCCTTAAAAAAGTAAAAGGCAAAATAAAAGAAAATCATGCAGCATAAAACTGTTTCTTTGGTTATAGTGGTGAAGGTATTAAAATCACATATGTTCAGTTTGTTTCTGATGCTTTTTCAGATGATGTTCTTTTCAACATCTCCAGGGGTGGAGTATTTCTCCTATGCTTTTATTTTATTGTTGTCAACCTAAGGAATATTATTCATGCTGCATCTGCTGCCTGTATAAATTTGGGATATTCCCCATAGATAGAGAACTTTTGTCTAATTAGCTTTTTAATTGGAAGCTGAAATCAACAGTCTCAGTTCCTATTTTGATTTGCTGAAACCAATGTGAGGGGAATAGTTCTTGTCTTTCTTTAAGATCAGAGGCTTAACCAGGGAACTGTAAATTACACTGGAAGTTTGGAACAACAGAAAAAACTTTGTCAGAGGGAAACAGTCATGGCCATCCCAAATAGTGACAGGCACTCAACAAGTTCTAATGCATCAAACACAGTATGACCAGCAGGGTAAGAATGGGGATTATCCCTATGTGTTCAGCATTGGTGGGACCTCATCTGGAGCACTGTGCCCAGTTCTGGGTCCTTCCATTTAAGAAGGATGTGAAGGTCCTGGGATGTTTCCAGAGGAGGACAACACAGCTGGTCAAAGGGCTTGAAGGCATATCCTGAGTGGAATGGCTGAAGACTCACTCCCTACAGCTTCCTAAGGAAATGGAGAGGAGATGACAAAATATGTGAGAGTTGTTCAAATCCATGTCAGGGGAGGTTATGAGGTTATGATAGATGTTAGGAAGCATTTCTTTACCAAAAGGGTAGCCACATGTTGGAACAGGCATCCTAGAGAAGTGGTTGATGGTCCAAGCCTGTAAGTGTTTATGAGGCATGTGGACGTGCTTCCAACTTTGATCAGCTGTGAAGAAGTGGTCAGGCAGTTGAACTAGATAATTGTTGTACATTTCTTCCAACTGAACACTCTTCTCTTCTCTTCTCTTCTCTCCTCTCTCTTCTCTTCTCTTCTCTTCTCTTCTCTTCTCTTCTCTTCTCTTCTCTTCTCTTCTCTTCTCTTCTCTTCTCTTCTCTTCTCCTCTCCTCTTCTCTTCTCTTCTCTTCTCTTCTCTTCTCTTCTCTCCTCTCCTCTTCTCTTCTCTCCTCTCCTCTCCTCTTCCTCTCCTCTCCTCTCCTCTCCTTCCCTCCTCCTCCTCTCCCTTTCCCTCCTCCCTTCCCTTCCCTTCCCTTCCCTTCCCCTCCCTTCCCCTCCCCTCCCTCCCCTCCCTCCTTCCCTTCCCTTCCTCCTTCCCTTCCCTCCCTTCCCTCCTCCCTTCCCTCCCCTCCCTCCCTCCCCTCCCTCCCTCCCCTTCCCTCCCCATTTTCAGAGGCTTGTAGGATGATTTTTAATGTACTCTCTGAAGTCTCCAGTAACTATAAAAATAATTGGATTTTTTCCCACTGACATCATGGTGAAAAAAGAGCTGTAACCAGGTAAAATCTTCTAACCAATGCAAATGGAAAATAAATTTAGCGATTGAGGAATGGTTTAAGATGATGGTTTGTAGGCAGGGTACAAATTGAATTATTTTGTCTTATTTTCTAATGAAGAATTCTGAGATATAGTTATTATTTGGAGTGTTGGCAACAGTATCACTGCTGTCAAGCTGTCACTTGCAGCCAAAGAATTCATCCCCTATTCTAGAGGGCATGTGGTCCATGAGTCATAGTCTGCTATCAACATGCTCAAACTTTGAAGAGGTTTTGGGAGTAAGATTGTCCTCAGCTATCCTACTGACCTACTTTGTTGGCTGATTGTGGTCCCTGCTCTAAACATGAAGTGAAATCATGCCTAAATTGAGACCTTACCTAAATGAAGATGCTGACTGACCATCTGCTGGGACCTTTCACAGATCTCTCCTAAATTTTTTAAGCCGATGTTCTCATCTTTGTAAAGGTAAATTAGAAGTTGGCTATATGACAGAAGAAATAATAAGAAACAAGAAAATGAGCAAAAAATATTTTTGTTCACAGTACAGACACAGATACTTGTGAGTCCAGGTCCCCATAAAAAGCCTGCACCTGTGCTAGGTTTGAGACTAAAAGAGTTTATACAGTTCACTTCCAGGGTAATGTGAAAAAAGAAAAATTTTCATGCAGAAAAAGAAAAGGCTCAGATTTCAGAGAGAGTACTTCAGTTGTTATTTTGTACTTGGTAGGGTGTAGAAATAACCAATCAAATGAGAGCTTACTTTAAAAGCAGATGAAAGATGGTCAGAACTGAATATGTGAAGATGATAAACTAGAAAAGCAAAAAAGTCTGATTGAGCAGTACACTTACACTTCTAGGCACACAGGTAGATGTGGAGTTGGATATTTAAGTTACTATGACACAATGTACAGCATTAATAGCCATTTTCAACCTCACTGTACATCAACAAAAGACTGTCTTATAATTCATTAGGTTGTTCTGGATACATTATGTGTATCTGTATTGGCTTTACTGAACTGCTCAGATTAATCAAGGAGAAGACTATAAGCAAGATATCAGATTAGGATTCTGCTTGTAGGAATTGTATCAGAATTTGTAATTTAGCAATTTGTAATAAGAGTGGCAAGTCCATTGTGTAGTGATATTTATTGCAGACACTGTTATCAGTAGTGTTGTCCTTTCACTCTAACTCAGATTGCATGAAATACCAGTCTTCATCCTACTTATATTATCAATTGTTTAAAATTTCCAATAAAATAAAAGAATAGCAGGATTGAATTTGGCCAGTTAAATTAAAAGAAATTAAAAGAAATTAATTAAAGAAAACCCCTCATTAATTTTAAAAGAAAATGTAAAGGCTAAGCAAAAGTAAAAAGTGTACTTATAAAAAAATCCTGATAATACAGATAAAATATTATTTGAATTCATTGTATTTAGATAATATTGAAACAGGTTATAGTGGTAGTAAAAACTGCTTGCCCAAATGAATGCTATGGAAAATAATAGATAGTTGGAGAAATCAAGGCTGACTTTAACCAAACTGAAAGTAGAGCAAAATTGGAGCACTACTCTTATGCATTAAATGTAACTAAGCATGCTAAGATTCACCTATAGACATTTAGAGTGAAGATAAATTGTCTTTTTCATAGCAACAAATGGCATTTATCTTTTCTTATAGAGCTTCAATTTTTAATTCAATGATGAGTGACTTGGATGACAGTATTTATATTGTTTAATGTGCTGTAGGGCCTGGATGGCATCTACATCTAATTGGAGATTTTAACAAAAACTCTTCTGACATAAAAGACAATAGCAAAATGAAATAGAAGCATGCATTAACTAATAAGCAAGAGTTAACTAGAAGGCTTCAGAGATAAAAATCAAGTGTAGAGGAATTGTACAAGCTCAAATCCTGTCAGGCAGTGAGGAAGGATGCTGACCCTTAGGCAATGTGTATACTAATGAAACCAGAGGGGCCAGTCTCATTCTCTGCTTCTGATGGCAAGTAGATATGTTTATATCCCACAGTTTATATCTACACAGCCAAATTCATTCTTCTAGAATAGGATGGTTGGTCCTTTGTGCCTCCTTTGAATGGTTTCTGACTTTTACAAACCCTGAGCTACCCCAGGTGTTGACTGTGAGAGTGCTAAGGGGACAGACCAAAAATATGGCAAAGGATGGTGCTGTTAGTGTGTGAACAAACCCTGTTTGTTTGAGAACTTGGTTCTTTTGTCAGACCAGTAAAAATATAAATTAAATGTCCAGAAAATCCAAATATCCATGCAGACTATATGCAAAGAAAGGAGATAACTGCTGAGAAAAGCACAGTCAACCAAGGAAGCAGAGAGATATATAATCTGGCAAGAGCAATTTGGGGGATTTCTTCTGTATGCAGGTGAAAAAGAGGTCTTATTAGACCTAAGCCATAGAGGAAATAATGCTAAAAGTATAAATTAGCTTATAAAACAATGAATTTTAAATAAATAACATTGAAACAAAAAGAGAAAGAAAACCCCAGTGTATGAGCATGTATTTGCAGCATAAAGTTCACCCAGATTTCCAAATTGGACATTGTCCTGGTTTAGAGCAAATCTGGGAGAGAATCCCCAGAGGAGCTCTGGTAGGAAAGCAAATTCAATCGGCCCCTCCCTCCAACTGCTCCGGGAGAAAATACCTCCTTGAGAAAAGTGGAAAAAACCTGTTTATTAAACAATAAAACCTAAACAATATTAAACAATACAACCCCTTGCTGCTCCAAAAGAGATGACAAACTGAGAAAACCCCGTCCCCGGGTTGCAGCTCAGCTCACTCAGTCTCTGATCAGTCCCTCTGGTGCTGGAATTGTCGCAGCCCAGGCCCGGCCCGGTGGCCACAGGTGTGAGCTGCTGGTGCTCCCCTGGGTGTTTAGTCCAGGGCAGGTTTCAAGAGGTCCAAAGAAAAGGGAAAAAAACACAGTCCAGGGAACTTCGCCTCAGCTAGCTAAACTAACTAAAAACAAAAAAGAGCTCCGTCCCGCTGTCTGTCCGTCTGCAGAAAACACAGTCCAGGAGCAGGAATGTGGAGGAGTGAGAGCAGTGTCTGAATAAAACCTGCAGCTTCTTCTCTCCCCGCTTCACTTTGTGCAACAAGTCTTAAAGGTGCACAACTTATTATTCAGCATAAACAAAACGAGACAACTGGGGATAAAAGCATAATATAGTCAACCCAGGACAGACACCATTCTAGTTCCTACATGCACCATGTAGCATCAGTGGCATGATGTGGCAGAGGGGATTTTTCCGTTGAGCATCCAGCCCAACACTGGCAGTCAGGGTGCCAGGAGGAGGTGTGCTTCAGTGGCAATCACCTCTGATCCTCACCGTTTTCCCGTGGAGCTTGGATCAGTCCATGACAAATAGTGGTGTTGTGTTTCCACCCCTCGGGCAGCCGGGCACACCCCTCTGTAAACACATACTATAGCCTGTACTCTGCTGCCAAAGGAATGAAGAAAAACACAGTGATAATGTCAATGGTGGCACCATTCTACTGCCTTGGACTCCAGTTTGTACTGAAGCTCCTGCATGTCTGGCACAGCAGCACTTAGAGGTGCTGTGAATTCATTCAAGCCACTGTCAGTCACCATTCTCACTTGGACTTATGCACTGGCCATATAGGACTCCTAAAAGGTGAGTGAGTCTTGCTGTCCACTCCCTGGTTCTCTAGTCCACAAATCATGTCAGTAATGGGAGTGAAGGAATCCCAGTGGATGGAAACCCCAGTGAGGGGTCCTCTGTGGGACTAGGCAAGGTATTTATCTTTCTTAATTTCCTGTGTCTTCACAGCAGTTATTCCAAAAGTCCAACAATGCTCTTTTGGGTTTTTGAAATACCCTCTCCCAAGCTAATTTATACCAAGGATACCTGGCACCTCTAGGCCAGTCACAATGAGGTTTTTTTGGCATTCATTTCCAATCAGGCTCACTTCAGTTTTCAGTACAGACAGCTTTTGGGATCCTCCTGCCAGCCCAGAAATAGAATGAATTCTGTCCCCACATATCTTGATGGCATGATTTTTGTTTTTGTTAAAACATTTAAATAAGCTAATGTCACTGTGGCTAGATTGGTGCTTGTTATTGTGATACAACTCCAGTGAAAGATAGTGAACAATAATGCCCTCTAAAAACTTTGATAAGTGTCAGATGATGTCTAAAAATAAATGGTATCAGTCAGGTAGTTAGTGACTTGTCCCATCACACTTAGATTTTTCCACAGGTCTTCTGTGATATTGAGCTGAACAATTCCTCATTCAAAGATGCCTCAAGAGCAGATACTGCATCTGGCAGCTGATTATCTGTTTTCAGAATTTGTTCCTTTTAATTTACATTCTAAGGTGGGATTAAGGTGGGAATCTGGAGTGTGAAAATATTTTTCCTTTGTTTTCAAGGTAGGTATTATTTCTGTTTCAGATCAGATCTAGAGATAAAAATTCAAAAAAATCTGTTTCCATGGAACAAAATTACCTGACAGGCATCTTTAGGTAGCACATTGATGCTTTTTTAAAAAATCAAGTTAATAGTACGGAATGTTAGCATTTCAGCTCTTCTCAAGTATGAAGATAATGCACCATGAGTCTGAGGCTTCTAATCAGTACAAAAGCTGTTGTTTATTTCAGTGCTTGTTATTTAATCTTAGTCTTGTGATCCAGAATGAAGAGCAAAGACACACTTGTACAGAAAACCCTAAGGCCATTTGCTTATAATTCCTTTAGACAGGTAACTATAAGGTTTGAGGCTTTAAGTATTTATTCTGAACTCAGGAGTTTAAACTTTGACAAGAGTTGTGCAAGACTCATTTTTAACAAGTGAATATTTAAAAAATGTCCACAGAAGTTAATGGAGCTGTCCATCAACTTTCTTTACCTTGGTCTTCTATGTAATTTTTAGGGAAGTACTTCTCATTCTGCAGATGACTGTTCATCCTGGCCTAAGATTTTCTCTCTTTTCTTTGGTTATTGAAAGAATGTAAGCAATTACCTCAGACTGTTTTTAACCCTCAGATAGCTGAAAGCAGATGAATTCCATCCATTGCACTTGAAGATTCCGACAGCTCAGATACACACTTTGGGTTTTAAAAGGGCAAATTGTGTTTGTTTTCTCAGGCATGATCCTTAGTATTTACAGGACTGGTAGGTGTGCATTTACTGACAGGCAAGTAGCATCATACTCTGCACTGTTTTCTGTAACACTAGTTTTTTTTGTATTTTAAACACATCAAAGGTAATGAAAATTATTGAATAGAGAGACAAATCAATAGCAATTACATTAAAAATAACACTCCATAGAAAAGATCATAAACACGGTTCAGAAAGCAAATCTCATGGGGCCAACTTGGAACATCTGGTCAACTGGCTATAACAGTTTTTTCTGTCTTTTTCCTCCTGAGAATTCTTCTAAGTCCACAAGCAAGGAGGTTAGGCTGCTAGCTGTGCTGTTTAAAAATTTCATCATTGGCATTCCTGAAGAGTTCATTTTGACTCACTGGAATGGATATGATGATTTATTAGCAATACAGAATGGAGTCTCCAAAAATTGGAATCTCTTTCCATTTACTTTTGGCACAGGTAAAGCACTATCCATTTACACAGCTGAATTTCCTATGTGAGCACTGTGACTTGAGCCTGGTGGAGATGTGCCCTGCATTGCCCTCACCAGCTTTCCTAGGGCAGTGTAGAGCAGTTGCATCTGGCTAGCAAAAACTGCTATAGATAAATGGGACCTGACCTCAATGATGATTACAAAAAGGGCGGAAATGTAAGTTCAGAGGAAGTACTGGCACAGTCACTTTACACAGTGTCGCTAAGGGTGGAGAAAAAAAAAAGGATTTAAGAAAATCTTCCCTAAGGAAGATGTTACCATTCCTCAACCACATTCCCTTCTTTGCTCTTTTTCTCCTTATATTATTCCTCCTCACTTTGTCTTCACACATACATGGCTGCCTCTCTGTGTCACTTATTGGTGTCTGGGTAGAAAGCAAAACTGTGATTTTTTCATTTAGTCACAGGTTCTAAAAGCATATTTTGCATCTTTCAAGCCTTTTAAGTCACTGAATATATATTTTATGACATATTTTTATGTTGTTGAGGGTCTGCATCTCCAAGGGTATCATCCAAAGGCTTCTAATCAAACATTCATGCCACCAAATGTTCTCTTTGACATAGCACTTTGAGACAGCAGTTTTATGTTCTGAAAATAAAATTGATAAGACCCTTTAAGAAATTTTAATTTTTACCTTATCAGGAGAAAAATACTCATAAATGTTGAAAATTAACAAATGTGAGTTTCTTGTAATTCAGTGGATGGCAGCACTGCACAAACAGTGTAGATGTGATTCTTGGACTATTTGTACTCTTTTAAGGTTCAGGGTAATCTTTTGATTTTTTTCTTGGAACTACATTAACTAATATTTATCAGACTAAATTTGAAAATAAGAATTACATTTTTACAACCTGAATTTTTTCACATTTTCTCCAGATTTTTCACAATGCCAACTAAAATGCAGCACTTGTTAAGCAAAAAGGAGAATATCTTGTTCTTTACTCTCACTCCAATAAGTTTTCAAAACACAGATTAAATTATTTTAGGCTCCCAGTGTGTGTCTTACTTGCTTTATTGATTTAAATCACTTCATTGTATTCCTGGGAAATGGGGAAGGCAAGGTTTAATGTCTGGAAATAAAAAGAGGCTGGCGAATTATTCTTAGCAATTAGAATTATTTCAAATTTGTACTGTTACAATAATTGCGGGTGGACGGACAATATTAATGTGCACGACTTCAGATTGCTCCAGCCATAGGGGAGGCAAAGATTTATTGCCTGACTAAATAAAGCAGAGTAACAAAACATCACGTGTGATACATGGAATGAGTATGAACTTTACTTGAGGGATCCATTATTGTATCTAAATTTATCTTTATGTACCTACCTTACAGATCAAGGGTACTTTGGAATAATGCAAAAGCTATACATTCTACTAACTGCATTATACATTTTCTAGACATCAGTGCTGGTATTTCACTTAACTTGGTGAAAAATCCAATGTGGTGGGGTTTGTTTCCCCTTTGCACACTTACTTCAGAAGAGAGGAAAGCACCTGAAAAGCTCTACTTCCATTAAATCTAACTGTTGCTTTGTCGTGGTTTGAGAGGAAGTGAGATTTTTGGGATGCTGTGGTCACACCAATGGGTGCTCAGATTTGAATATTGGCACCTGGTGCAGCCACTGGGGACATGGATACACCTCTGAGAGCACAGGGATTAAAAGCAGAGCATTCCCAGGAAACCCTCTCTTGAGTTCCAGTGGGGAAAGAGTTCGGATCTCTTCCCCGTCCACCTGCTGCCGGCTGGGCGGGGGAGGGGAAGCCATGCGGCCGGGTGAGGTAGGCCGGGCCTTGGACAGAGATGGGAGGTGAAGAGGCCCCGAGCATGGAAGGGTGGAAGAGCACTGAGAGGCATCGGGCAGCCCCCCCGCCCCCGCCAGGAGACAGAGAGAGCCTGTGCCACCTTGAAATTTGATATCATGTGCTGGCAGCACAGCCCGGCCGGCGGAGAAGGCGGGGGCGTGCAGCGAGAAGGGTCCGGCCGATGTGGGAGCTCTGGGCGGGCAGAGCCCGAGCTTGTAACCCTTTTTTTGGACAATGAAAACTTTGCAGAACATTAACCTTTCCTAGAAAAGAGATAGAGATGAAATGGAAGAAGGAAATGTGCAAGTGTGAAGGTCTGGGCAAGTGAAAGATGTCAAAAGAGTAGAGAAGAATCTTAGGTGGGAAGAGATGATGGAGTGGCCTTAGCTGGACTTTTCCTGTATAGCCATAGACAGAACTATATTTCCTGTGACACAGATACTGCATCCAGGGGGAGGCAATGGCTCAGAGCCAAGAGGGTTCAGTGTTGAGACCCCTTGGCCCCAGGGGGTGAAATTTGAGGGGGATAGGTGTCCTGAAGGTGAGACTGTGCTCTTTTTGGAACGGGAAAAAGCATCCTTAAAAGGACAACCCTAGAAGCAGCTCTGGTCCATGTTCAGTGGTGAGAGCACTGGACATGGAAGAAGAGGTCACGACAGCAGATGTTCTCTGGGCAGTGCCACGAGTGACATGGAAACACAGGAGGTTTCAATGGTGTTTCCTGGGGAAGCCTATGGCACAAGAAGGACTCCTCTCCTCTTGATGAACTGAGAATTGATTATCTAAAGGGTGGTGATGGACTGAGAGTTGGTGATCTGAGGGATGGATGTATTGGAAATTTGGTGGGGGGAGGAGGAAGTGTTTTTGGAAGGTTTTCATTTTTCCTGTGTGTTCCTTTTTACATATAGTTGTAGTGTAGTTAATAAAGTTTTCTTTTCTTTATTTCTGAGTGGGGGCCTGCTTTGCTTATTCCTGGTCACATCTCACAGCAGACACCAGGGAGAATGCATTTTCATGGGGGCACGGGCATTGCACCAGCGTCAAACCATGACATGCTATTTCAGGAAAAAAGCCTAAAAACTATGAATGAATAGATACTATAGATCTTATTGGGCCCTAAGAACTACTAAATTTACAGTTTTAAACCCATTCTATTTCTGTGTTATGCAATGATTGCTCTGCATGTGATCTATTCAGTGGTACCCACAATATATCTACCATACCCCAGGTAGGTACCCAAACCTGTGATTGCTCTCCCTTGCACTCCCTTTTGTCTGGCAGGACAGTTTCACGTGCACCATGGAGAATTTGGTGTTTAGTTAAATCAGAGGTGTCTGGGTCCAGCTAATGGCATTTCATTTTAATTCTTTTAATAATTCCTTTGGCTATTTTAAACTTCTCCATGTTAAATTTAGTCATTTTCATATGCATTTTGATGAGTTAGCCTTCATGATGAAGTCTAAGTATTTCTGTGCCCAGAGCTAGACATATGCCAAAGCATCTAGGTGATTCAGTTTTGCAACTGGATATGTTCCTTCTTAATATATTGCTTAGCATGAATTAATGAATAAATTAAAAAGTAAACTTTAAAAGTCTCTGGAAATCTGGGATTTTAAAAATCAAGTCTGCAAGTCAATTTTGCGAGGCATAGTGTAGCTATTATGTGTACCACTGAAAAGCAGGATTTGTTCCTTAGATATGTACAATTAATCATCTACCCAGTCATCAATGGAAAGAGATTATGCACCTCTAACCTTAAATTTGTCATTTCCTCTGATGTTTGTGTAGGAAAGATGGGGTGAGTTAGCTTTTGCAGGTTCCTATCTTGTGTTCTTTAGTTACATTTGGGCCCTAAGTAATTAGTTCAGTGTTAGTCAAGCACTAATATCAGCTGAAATTTCCAGCCTAGCACAAGGATTTATTAGAATTGCTACAATGAAAGTCCCAGGGATGTTCTCTGGCACTGAGTTCAGCTGCTGTAATGTGGCTGGTATTTTTACTATTGAACATATTTTTATTCTAAAATGCTGCAAAGTAATGAAAACCTGATAACTAACCCCTAGACATATGAAAGAACTTTATGGAAAGCTCTGGCTGTCACTAACCTGATAAATGCTACTCCTGGGCATAATTAAATTATAGATTCCCTTCTGTAATGGAATTGTTGAAAAAGGTAAGAGATCTACAGGTGATATGAACATCGTTTGATAAAATGTAACTAGTAAAGGTAACTAGTAAAGGAAAAGGATAAAAATGGAAAAAAGGTGGAAATAAGAACAATAGACAGAAGAAGGGAAGATAATGGTACTGTAACACATGGGCTGGTGCCAAGGACATAATCTATTGTACTCCCACAAGCAAGTCTGTTGTGCTGTGCTGCTCAAACTCACTTTCTTTTTTTTCCTAGAATAACTTTCAAGACAATCTTTATACAATCATATTTTATTGAGTCAGCTACATCAAATGTATTTTAGAAAGCTGCATGAATTCCTGCCCTATTTCAATTATTTAAGCCACAATATATTATTTAGAGGTCTGTGTGTTCATTTGTTTTAGTAGAATCAATATACGTGTATCAAAGAAATGTCATTCTGATTTGAGTGCTTTTGAGTAAATAGTGTTACATGTTACTCTCAAAATGAATGTTTAGAGCTTGTAACACTAGGTGTATTTCAAGAATCTATAAATGGCTCTTTCCTGTTTTTTATGATACCTTAATTTCACAGTTCTCAGGCAGATATATCCTGTGCAATATAGCTGTATGATCTAACCTCTGGGCAGTGTAAATTTAACCTAAGCATTGTTTATCCTACTGAATACAAACGAGGGTTTCTGTCCTTTATGTCCTTATGCAAAACCTGTTGGATTTTACATGCTCTCTGAGCAGCTACCTGAGCCTAGATACTGAAGTGAGAAGGGACAATGGCATGGAGGGGGTCTGCATGCTGAGGAGGGAACTTTCCCTTCCTCTCAGTCTGATGGGGGTTCTTTTCCTGTCTTTTGATACCTGTTTTTATTCATGTGCCAGAAGTGCTAGTGATGAGATTAAGCAGACCAAAAACAATGTTTCCAGGCTTAAAGCCTTTAGGGAAATTTCCATTCCAGTAAGGCTGTGGAAAATGGGGGACCTTTGGTGAGTAGGAGAGGGAGAGGGACTTTCTGGGCTAGTCAAACACACCTAAAGATACTGAAACTGGGAGCAAAAATGTCATCCTGGGAGGAGAGAGAGCAAAATTCATTGGATAACTGATGGGATATGGGAATACTTGTGGTCACCTTGACAACAAAGGAGCATTACCTTAGAGCAACATCCAACACTGCCCACTGTCCTTTCTTACGAGGGAGGATCTAGACCTAAGGCATGCTCTTCTACTGTTACATCCTCTTACAGGTATTGTTAGTCCTGCCCTGAATAGCAATAATACATTTTAGAGGTGGCTATCTTGGCAATTTCCATTCTATGATGTCCACTGAAAGATTTTGTTGTCATTTGGAGAAAGTGATTATAATTTGTAAAATTCCCGTAGCAGGGTAGTAATTTTTTCCTGGTTTTACTGGAACAAATCAGTTGGACTTCTAATGCAGACAATAGTGGAAGGGTAAGTCAACTTTCTTCAGTTCTTCAGTTTTCCTGGAGTAAGGACAAACTGTTAAGTACTCTGATAAAGCAGGAATATTCCAAGTCCTGGAGCCCAACTCCAAGTGCACATTCATGTACATCATGCTTTCTACCTGCCTTTGCAACAAGGAGCCAGGATCCATGTAATGATGCAGCAGGTATATATACACTGTAGGAGATCAAATTTGAGTACCTAAGGAACCTGAAGGTTCACAAGTCCATGGGACCTGCTGATATGCATCTGCAAGTTCTGAGGAATCTGACAGATAAAATTGCTAGGCCATTTTTCATCATATTTGAGAACCTCTGTTCCTGTAAGACCATGGAGCATATCCTCATGGAGATTACACTAAGGTACATGGAAAATGAGGGTGTGATTGATGTTGCAATCAGAGAAGTGAGAGATGCCTCTGACTGAACTAAGGTGTAAGCAAAACCATATGCTGAAGTCAACAGTACAGATTTTATTTGACAATAAATGTGTGGTAGAGAGATAGGAAGAAATAGAAAAGAGCGGGGAGAGAGCGAGGGAATAGAGAGCGAGATACCAAGAAGAAGACAGTTCCCACCCATGAATCTGGTGTCATCCTGTTAGTGCTTCTTCACCCTGGGCTTCTCAGTGGTGGGGGTTGGAGTCATTATTCTGGGGGTACCACCTTTATACAGTTCAAGTTCTGGTTATCTATGGAGGCACATTCCTAATTTATATCTGAAGCAAGAATGGATTTGCCTTCATTAGCATGTGAAGCAAGGATGGCCACGTCCTTCTGTGTATTCTTCCTCTAAGATTTTGGGGGCTTTCAGTGGTCATTGGTGGTTGCAGATGCTGTCTGTTCTATAACTTCAGGTTATCTTTGTTTGACTAATGATATGTGTATGAGGAGTTTCTTCCTTTTCCACAGTTTGCCACAGTGGCAAGTTTTGTCCAGATGCATTAACCAGGATGTGCTAATCAGCTCTCACCTCTGCCAGGCATGGAATCAGCAGTTTCCTGTTAAAATTCCTCCCTCCTGTGCTTACCTCAAGCCTGCTGTGGTGGCTTATTGTATGACAAGTTCCTTCTGTTGCCTTGAGAGGGTTTGAGACAGGAAACTGTGCTCAAGTCCTTACAGATGGTGATGGTCAACACGGCTTCACAGAGAGCAAATCATGCCTGACAAATTTGGTTGACTTCTATGATGTGGTTATGGTCTTAGTGGATGAGGGAAGATTGACTGACATCATCTACTTGAACTTGGGCAAAGCATTTGGCACTGTCCCCCTTGCTTGTTTCTAAATTGGAGAGACATGGATTTGATGGATGGACCACTCAGTGAATAAGGAATTGGTTGGTTGGTCAAATGCAGAGTTGCAGTCAATGGCTCAATGTTCAAGTGGAGACCAGTGGTGAGTGGTGTTTTTCAGGGGTCAGTCCTGGGACTAGCACTGTTTAACATCTGTTTTGGTGACATGGACAATGGGATTCAACCTCAGAAGGTCTGCTGATGACACCAAACTGTGTGCTGCAGTTGACAGGCTGGAGGAAAGTGATGCCATACAAAGGGACCTGGACAGGCTTGAGAAATGGGACCATGGGAACTTCAACAAGGCCAAATGCAATCCTACAACTGGACTGGGGCAATCCCAAGCAAAAATACAGACTGGGTCTGAGACAGGTCTGACAAGAACATGGATGTGCTGGTGGACAAAATCTTGAAATGAGCTGTCAATGTGTGATAGGAGCCCAGAAAGCCAAATGTATCCTGGGCTGCCTCAAGAGCAGCATGTCCAGCAGGCCTCTTCTACTCTGCTCTGGTGAGACCCTACCCGGAGTTCTGGGAACACCTGTGGGGTCCCCATAACAGGAATGATATGGACCAGTCAGTGCAATCCAGAGGAGGAGCATGAAGATGGTCAGAGGACTGGAACAGTTCTCCTATGCAGACAGGCTGAAAAAGGTGGGATTGTTCAGCCTGGGGAAGTGAAGGATCTGGGAAGACCTCAGAGTTGCCTTCCACTAAAGGAGACCAACAGGAAAGCTGGGAAGGTACTTTTTTCCAAGGACAAGTAGTGATAGCACAAAGGGGTTTTAAACTGAAAGAAGATTGATTAGATTATATTGGATTAGATATTAGTAAGATATTCTTTACTGTGGGGGTGGTAGGTGCCAGACCAGGTTGTCCAGAGAGGTTGTGGATGCCCCATCACTGGACATGTTCAAAGCCAGATTGAATGTGGCTCTGAGTAAACTGGTCTAGTGGAAGGTGTCCATGGCAGAGGGGTTAATGGCACAGGGAGTGGAACAGGGTGGATCTTTAAAGTCCCTTTCAACTTGAACAATTTTATGGCTTTGTGATTTTATTGTAAGTACAGTTCAACAAGGAAAAATAATTCAGAGCAAGGTCAGCCTGTTTTGTTTCCAAAACCTCAATGCCATATTGCAGTTATAATTCTACTAAAATGCCTTTTTCTAAATGAGAACATATGTATTTTTCTTAAAAGATAACATGGAATTCTACAAAGCTGGTGCTGCATGGCCTTAAAATAATCTACGATTTGGGCTGGCACACAAAGTGAAATTCCATTCCCTCCAATCTCTATAAGCAGTCTGTGGGAGTTGTTTTGCTAGTGGAATATGTATACAATAATGGGACATACAGGAATTCACTCTTTTGGTATTTACTATGTTGAGTATTTTAACTGGGACAGGTTTACACCTAAGGCCAGTAGCTGACATAGCCAGCAGTGTTAATTTATTATTTATTTATTTAAGACAGTGGAGTAGCTCTCATGTAAACCTTTGGGCAAATCACTCTGCCCATTGTCATTAGTCCACTGTGTGTTGCCATTAGTCCACTGTGTGTTGGCTTTGCCTTGTGCTATAAATGTTGTCACTAGTGTTATAAATGTTGTCTTGACTAAATCCTTTGATGTATTTAAAAACTTATTTTAAACATATAAAACAAAGGAGAAATAGTATTTCCTTTGCTGAGCATGTTTTATAAGGTGAAATATCAAGGGTTGAGACTCATCAAGGCTAAGGTAATGGCAGCAAAAAGACATTTCCTCATCCACCTTTTGTAAAAAAAATGGATCAACAGCTTTTCTTGGAGAAAAGATCTATCAGAGGAAAATTGACAGAATGCAAAATTACTAACTCAGAAAAACCTGTCCAGAAATCATACTTCATACATTTCTTGTTCAGGCCAATGGTAACTGGGTAACCATGTTTTATTAAACTAATAGAGGTATTTTTTAGTAGATCCTCCTGTTCTTGCCATATGGCAACAAAATAACAAAGAACACTACTTATGAAAGCAAGAAAACAGGGACATATGCACCTGCTCTTAGTACTGCTTCAGAGGTAAAATATTGCTACTTTTGCCAACCATGATGACATTAAATAACAGTTTTGCCATGAGAAATCAGCATTTGCTTTTTTATGGTTTTAATAAAAATGTAGTGCTGCTCTGAAAGCCTGAGACACTGTATAGTTATAGAATACAAAGACAGGGACATCTTTCCTTTTTCTTGTAAAAGCAAAACCATTTTCTCTTAGCTCTTTAAGTGGAGTATTCACTGGACTATCTTACTATAAACTTTTGAGTGTTAAAAAAGCTGTGAGTTGAAGAGATTTGTATCATTAGAGCACTGGAATCATCCCTGCCTTTAGTGGTAACTTTGCAAACAAAAGCCTGGAAAGGAGCTCCATGTTTTCTCCACAGAGAGGTTTCTCCACAGTGCAAAGCAGCAAAACTACTCCTTCAGTTCTGCCCATTTCCCTTCTGGCTGGCATCTGACCCTGGCCCTGTTCAGCCATGGTTCTCTGAGCACAGACCACCTTGCTGCAGATGCTGGCAGAGCTGCATGCTGTCCTGGACACTTCTCCTGCACACACCCACCTCAGCCATGGCTCTGGCCTAGGGCTGACTGGACTGGTGTAGCTCTCTGTCTTTGTCTGTTTTGTCTCTCAGGTGTATTGCACTGTGCTCCAGAGGCATGGTGCAGATGTGTGGGAGCCATCATGTATGTCTCAGAGCTTGTGCATCTGGCTCTGCAGCCCTGCACTTGCATCTTGTCACTTCAAGGCGTTTCACCACGTGCTGCAAGTTTGAGCTCTTGTGTATGCTGAACATGTGGTATTTCAACATGGTAAGAATGTGTGGCTATGCAAACTCCCAAGCACTGAGGTCAAGCTATAAACTGTTAGTATATCAAAAATGTCAATATGTCAAAAAGTATAAATCAGGTTTCATGATGCTAAGTTCCTCTTGAAAAAAAGGAATCAGACAATTCTGCTTTCAGTAAACTAAGCAAGGTCCGTAAATAAATTTCAAAGCAAAAAGTTTCACTGCAGTTGCTCTTGCTGTAATAAAAAATACATATTCTGACTTGAGACTGAAAAGCAATGTGAGAATTGCTTTTCTAGGATATTCTGAAAGAAAAAAATACTAAACTGAAATAATTATTTGTGGACATTTCTGCCATAAGACTGGGGTAGGTAGTGTTGACAACACATCTCAACACAAATACTGTGTGCTGTGTGTAGAGGCCCAGAGAAGATGACTTTAGTCTTGGGATGGATTGCAGAAGTACATCCACATCACCTCAGGCTGCACTATCTGACAAATGCTCCTTAGGCCTCCTGACAAACTGCATTTGGACTAAACCCTTCTTGTATGTTACAATAAAGCTGATAAAAATCTAATACAAATACCAGTTTTCAGATCCTGCTCAAACTGACCACATTTTCTTGGTATTGTTTAGCATCTAGACTTGAAAATGAGCAGTAGATTATTGCAATCTCTTTGAGCACAGTTTATGACAAGTCATGGTTAGGGAGATTTAAAGTGTCAAAAATCAGACTCTTGTGTTTAGATTGGTTTTGCTAAGCATATTAGAAAGGTTTTTCCATGGCAGGGCAGTGGGAGAAATTACTTCCTAAATTACTTTTTAAATGAAATATTCTGATGAAAGCTATTAATTTTGAACATTAAAGTTCTTGATATTTCTGCAAATATTAGATTAACTCTGAAAAGCTTATTCATAGGCAGAAGTTCTTCTAATGTTTTATTTGTTTGATAGATCCTGTACAAACAAGGAGATAATGGTTTCTCTTGCCTTGAATGGCTTTATAGGAGTTTGAATTGTAAATGGAAAAACTGTAAATTCCAGTGCTTTTTAATATTTGCTATAAAATCATCTTGGGGCTTAACTAATAAGAGAAACAAGCAATCAACAGTGTTCATCTGGAATTCTTTAATCTATTCCAATAGCTGAACTAGCAGGAAACCAAATCGATTTTTTGAGAATGCTGTATTTTAAAACCCGCTGGAAATTAAACTCCAGACAGGGTCTTTCCCTTTCCCCTGTCCCCTCCAGTGAGAAAGGGAAAAAATGGCAGAGATTATGGGTTGAGATAGCAATTTGCTAGGAAAACAGCAATGAAAAACCAATCAGTACCAGCAACAACACTAATAACAACAGTGTATAAAAGAGGGTGGTTACATGCAAAAGCTGCTCACAGAAGATGAACCTGGTGTTACCATAGCCAGGGACATGTGGCTTCCTGGGACAAAGGAGAAAATGGCCGATGTTACTGCAGACAGTGCTTTCCCCCCAAGGCCAAGGCAATGGAAACCAACAATGGGCAAACCCTCCAAGATGGACCATTTGTGTCATGCTACCCAGAAGAAAAGGAAGAAAATGTGGTTGGTTCATGGTCACGTTCCACTTGTGATGTAAGCGTTGCATAAAATAAACACCCCCCACATGCCCACACAGCTGCAGGCTCCAGCTTCTCATGGCAACTATGATAAAATTAACTCCATCCTAGCCAAAACTAAGACAAAGACTAAAATTCCAGCATCAGGCAATTGGAGAGACATTCCTTGTTAAAAACTCCTTGGTCGTCCCATTGTAAAGATTGTAGGCATAGCCAGCCTGTGGAAAACAACCCACATTTTGTGCAGTTTGGCTAAGGCAGCACAATATACATGATTAGTTAAACAAAACACAAACATTTTTAAAGGAAAATAAAATCCAGCTCCCTGTACATGTGTTACTGAGTTTGAAAAATTCTTAAAAGACTCATATGAAAATAGGCTAGTGCTTGATGACACCTCCTTCTGTAGCCCCACACATGGAGTGCAACCTAAGCAACATACATTTGCCACAGCTTAGGACACTGACACTGTTGTCATTCACCTCTGTGTGACCAAACCAGACTTCTTGCCCTCACTTTTCAACTTTTTGATTTCTCTTGAGTTTTCTGGTCAATATTTTAATTATCTGACTCCCCAGCTCCTATTTTCTCTCAGGTCTTCTAAGACTCCTCTGATTGATTAGGCATGTATGTGCCTGAGGTTGATTTATCTCAATTAATGGTACCCCTAGTGCAGTAGAAGGAAGGTTCAGCACTTCACTTTTGAGCCAGTGGCTCCAAAGAGAAGTCTAAAAGCTCAAATCAGTAATGGAAAGACATCTGACAAGGTCTATGAGGAATAAGTAGGCAATTTTATCTTTACTTTAGGATGCTGTATTTAATATTTCATCAGGAAAATGTACAATGATGCCTCAGTAAAAAAATAAAATGTTGTCTGCAGTCAGTGATGGTGACTTATTGCAAACTAAGAATCTTATTCCAGATACTTGAGGCTGGTAAAATGCTTTCCAGAGTCACTGGAGTAGAATGGCTATAGAGCTAATTTTTGAGTAACTACTTCAAAGACAAGCCCAAGATTTTAAGATGCTGTCTGCTTTCATCTATGGTAAAGTCCTTACATTTAAAGTAACTCAAAATAAAAACAAGCTGATAAGACAGGACACAAGAAAAATAACTTTTGAAACAGTTGGAATAAATTAGTTTTGACTCAAAAGTTCTTTGACATTGGTCTGTGGACCTGGGAACCATTCATTGCTGGCTGAGCTGGAGTTGTCCTGCTCCTGAGCCCGCTGTCTCATCAAGCAATCCGAGTCTGCAGTGGCAGGGGAGAAAGAAAGGTTTCCAACATACGTTCTTTAAATAAATGTATTTCCACAGGACATTATGCTTTACACAAATTAACAATTGCCTATCAGAAAACCTTTCCACTGTAAAATATCCAGTCAGCCTTCCTTTGAGATGGCAGGTGTTGTCTGGAAAAGTCAGAACATAATCTCTAGAGTATGTTTGAGATCTTCATTCAGATGATAGTATTCTAGAGTTCTGCCTGCTCAAGTCTTTGGGAAAAATCAATTCAAGAGCATTCTCAAATGAGTATTACTGGCTCAGCACAGGAGATAAAATTCAGTGTTTTTGATGTTACTGTATTTGGATGATAATGTTCTTCATGCGGCTAAATGATGGACAGTGTAGACACAATTTTAGATTAGTGCAAAGGACATTATATCTGTCCATCTTCTGAAAAGTGGCTGCAGATGTGCCTGTGACTGGATGTCAGTGAGGTTAATCAGCTGAACCACTGACATCTGTTTATAGTAAAACTACAACTAGGGCATGGAATACCAGCTGGAGTATAAAATCTAAAGTGCTTGCAAAGAGTCATAATTCATCATCAAACCAGAAGCAAACCAAGATGTTAATACAGATTTGAACATGCACAGAAAGAATAAAAAGAAGCAGACGTGGCTTGATGCATGGTAGAGACATGGGCAGCTCAGTGTAAATGTGCACATTCCCCTCTTGTAGCTTTTCATTTTGCAAATCTTTTTTTTCCCTTAATGGCAACATTGAAAACTAGAAGGATACATTGTGCTATTGGCAGAATAATCCATACAATTTCTTAAATTTCTTTATTTTTAACATAAATAGGTCAGATCCCCTTTCACCCTTTTCTATGACAAGTGTACTAAAAATGAAGTGAATGAAGTCACTGCCTGCAGTCTGTCCAGAGATGTATTACAAAGCATTGACAAAACTGAAAAAGTTGACCTTTTGCTGGTGAATATAGGATCACTGCAAGATCTGTGCAAAAAATGGCACAACTGGTGTTGGGTTGATGTCTTGCTGTACATAGCAGAACAATTTTTATGCTGAGCTGATATAGCAAAGTCCTAGAAATGTTGTGCTTCTTCATAGATGCTAACCAAACCCAAATGCATCCTGTTAAGTGTTCTGTGCATACTGTGGAAACCTTCATGTGTTTGTATGAGAAAAATTCCTCCCTTGTAATCCCAGTTTAAGGGTCCAGACCTCTGAGGCCTTTGCACTTTGGATACAATAAAAGATGTACCCCTTTGCAAGCAGCCACATAGAAGTGGGATTCTAGTCTTAACTTTCTTGCCAATTGCCTACGAAGCTGATATAAGGGTCTTAAAGAGAGAACTTGTGACTGCAAACTTGCAACCTGAAACTATACTTGTCAATAATTGCGCCATAAAGGTTCTGTTTTCAAAGTCAGGCTCATTAAACAAGTGACACAGAGTGGCAGGTCCTCAGCATATCTGACATTAGACCTCTTGCAAAGTACCAGTGCCTTCACATTTAGCTTCAGGCATCAAGCTTAAAAGTTTGGGACCAGAGGCCCACAGCATACATAAAAGTAGTTCTGCCTGAGTTCAGGAGTGCATCATCCAAGACCTGGCACACTGGCCATTCTAGTCCCTCAAACATACCAATGTTAAATATCCTTACCCAGCGTAGAAGAGAGCTGTGAAGCTTGGTGTACTAAAAATTCACAAGGTTATCTTAAATCCCTTCAGAGGCTATAAAGAAATTGAGGGAAATGTTTTTGAACAGTCACAATTTCACTCTTAGTTCTTTGGAAAAATAACCAGGCAGTTGTTGATAAAGAATTGAATCACATAACACAATTTTTTTTGCATTTATAATGTCTCAGTGAGTATAAATCATGTGGGGTTTTTTGCAAGACAGATGGATAGCAAGACAGATGGATATGATGTCTCTATGGGCTTCACAAAGTTATGCTGTTATAAATATCTTCATATATAAATATCCAGTAGCATAAAAGAAATGGTAGAATTATTGTCGCTGATGGAGAATTTAATGTAGACCAGTATGTATGCAAATGCATACATGTGCAAATATGTATATACACAACAGAGTAGATTATATGTATGATGCAAGTCAAATTTCAGATTAGATTTTTTCAGATAGCAATTTTTTGTTAATCAGAAATCCTTTGGCAAAGAATTACTAGACCAGAGAAGCTGTGGATTCCCCCTCCCTGGCAGCTTTCGAGGCCAGGCTGGATGGGGCTTTGAGCAACCTCGTTTACTGAAAGATGTCCCTATGCATGGTGGGGAGTTGGAACTTGATCTTTAAGATCCCTTTCAGTCCAAGCCATTTTATCATGCTATGAACCCTACGTTAATAAATGCTTGATGAAGAAATAATGTATTCTTCTTAGCAGCAGGATATGTACATTTATTAAACTATGAGCCTCTTCAGAAGTTAATTTGAGATGCAAGTTACTGAAAGCTGATTTTGTTGCAATAGCTAATAATTCTCATAATTTAAAGGGCAATTAAAACACATTAATTTACATTTTGAAGGCACAGAAATAATTTTTTTTCCTTCTGAATAAGGTTTGTAAATATGGTTTTTAAAATAAATTTCCTTAATGAAGCAACCAAATGAATATTCATAGGAGTGCATACTAACTATTAAATATTACTGCAACAAGTAATTGAAACAGCTGTAACTGTGGAAGGACTTATGTTTATGATTAAAGTTAACTTTTATTTTTAAGCCTATTTTAAGATCAAAGATTACAAGGTGAATGTTAGAGAAATGTACACATTTGAATTGCACTTGAAGTTTCATGCTTGTGCAATAATAAGTAGGAGCTTTGATTCATATTGACAGAGACATTTGAGAGATGAAACTTCGAGATTAGTTGATCCTTTGTCTCTGACTTAAGTCAGCTGCAAAATGGCATGGCCAAGAGAAGCCAGGCTATTCAATCTGTTTTAGAAGAGGATGACACTCTCAGATATGGCATGAAGGCTCTTGGTATCTTGCCTAAAGCTGGTGCTCAGGGACCATTTCAGCGCATCAATTCCTTCAGCGTGCACCATTCACTGCTGCTGCTTCTGTCCAGAGGCTGCTGTGGGGTGGAACTAGCAGCTTCCCAAAAAGAAAATACCCAGATTGCACATCCTGACTGCTGGATATCTCAGGACACAGAACTGCAGGTGATTCAGGGCAGTCACTTGAACATTGCCTTCTACTTAACTGTAACCTCTACAATGGCTTCCAGAGCTAACTCAGAGGCTTGCTGCTTTCCTTGCAGGTGTGTT
The DNA here is from genome assembly GCF_901933205.1 of Camarhynchus parvulus. Classification (NCBI taxonomy): domain Eukaryota; kingdom Metazoa; phylum Chordata; class Aves; order Passeriformes; family Thraupidae; genus Camarhynchus; species Camarhynchus parvulus. The sequence goes on from NC_044572.1 coordinate 134,394,109, forward strand.
TTAGTAGTCACCTACATATTCATGCTTCACCTGAATTCCCATTGCTTAATCATAGATTCCCAGGTTCATTCATTGCCTTTCCATACTTAGAGAGCCCTCTGGTATTCTGTCACTGTGAAACCAGTGCTCCAGTTTAGTCCAATTACAAATCAATTTTCCAATAAGTTTAGGAGCATCAACCTGAAGAAAAGTTCTGTCCATGGTGAAGCAGCTAGGATTACAGCAGCCCTAAGCTTCATTGTAATTTGTAATCTCTAATATAAGTTATAGAGGTTTTCATCACACACTGAGTCAACCAAGAAAATCCTGTGATTTAAAAATTGACTGTACCCTTACTGTCACACAAGCAAATAGATAGGTATAATCCTATTACAGGACTACTCCTATATGGTTCCAGTGTGCTTCTCTGGACTCCTCAATCACAAAGTTAGGTTTGTCTCTTCAACAGCAAATTAGGTATTATTGGGTGCAAATTCTTTCCCTTATCTTTGAAGGAAAAAGGAAACTGAAAGGAGGTGAATTTTTTTTTCTTATTTTTGTGTTTATCCACACTTGTTTTCATTCAAATATAATTTAGGGACATCCGTTGCTTTATGACTATAGCTGGTAGAGTACTTTTTAAACAAAACCCTTCAGAGTTGTCATCAGCTAGAGAATCCTTTAATCAGAACTCCAAAGCCTGCTTTGATGTAAGGAGTCTGGTCCTGTTGCAGAAAATTTGTCTGCTAATACCATTTCTGTTTCTCTTTTAGCAAAATGCTGAAGGTCAAAAGCAGCATAAAATAAAAAGCATTTTGTAAAAAGTATGGATGCTTTAATAATAAATTGCTAGATGTGACCTGCTCTGGTATGAGGTTCTGGGTTCTGAAGCTCTGAAATACCAGTTTTTAAAGAAGCACCTTCCCAACATTCTTCTTTTGGAGTTTAATCTAAAATATCACAAATCAGCACTTTTCTGACCTGAATTTCCATTTTCAGCAGCTGGAAGTTTCAGAAGCAGGAGGCTTCAGAACATTGCTATGTGAGACAATGTACATACCACAGCCTGAAAAGAATTTGATTGAAGCTTTTAATAATATTTGAATACTTTTCTGTTATAAGATATGATATGGCACACCAATACACAATATATTTTTTGACATCAGAGAGATGAAATATGGGGGAATAAAGGGGTTAATATGTCATCTGAACATGTGAAGGTGGCTTTAAGCTTCAGCAGGGTAAACTAATGAGAAGGAGCAGCATTCCTTTAAAGCAGCTATGTAAAGCAAAAGGTAGGATGCAGAATGTACAGAATAACCTAAAACATCTTTACAATTCTTAAAGTTCTGCTGGAAAAAATATTTAAAAAGAAGTCCTCTCTAAATCTATATTCTGGCAAAACTTCTTTTGATGGGACATACATTCACAAGTCTCTGCTAATATTGAGGCTTCAGGTTCTTGTATGCAGATATCTGTAGCTTTATTTCCTCAAGAAAGCAGTTAGTGGTTTGGGGAGCTCTCTGGCCAGAAGGAAGGGGAAGGGGAAGGGGAAGGGGAAGGGGAAGGGGAAGGGGAAGGGGAAGGGGAAGGGGAAGGGGAAGGGGAGAGGGGAAGGGGGGAAGGGGGAGAGGGGAGAGGGGAAGGGAGAGGAGGGAAGAGGAGAGGAGAGGAGAGGAGAGGAGAGGAGAGGAGGAGAGGAGAGGAGAGGAGAGGAGAGGAGAGGAGAGGAGAGGGAGAGGAGAGGAGAGGAGAGGAGAGGAGAGGAGAGCCTTGATACCAATTTTCTTCAGTCAAAATTACAAGCAAAATGGAAGGAAGCCAAATAGAGGACAGAAAAAAAATCTGCAGCTTTTTCCTGCCGTCTTTACAGTCTACATCTTTTAATTGCTTTACTATCATTGTGAAGAGTCATTATTACTGGGTTATAACTGGCATGTCTTGCATCCAGCTGTAGTCCAGTGATGTATTATTTTTTGAAAAAAAAACCAAAAAAAACCCCACAACTGGATCTATATTTTGTTTACATGCTCCTCAGGATGAGAGATGCAAATCTGAGTCTGGTTGGAAGGGGATTTTTCCTTCATGAGTGCTTATAAATTATAGAGTATCTCTTCATGTAAAGCCAGGAGAACCTTCTTCTAGAGTTTTCATGGGAATGGAAACCCCAGACTTTAGACCATCTTTAGAAGAATCAATCTTACCCCAAACTTCAGTCTTCTCTCACTTTGAAAGACTGAGCTTGCCTAATTCAGTAAACTGGCTTGGGAAAGGCGATTCAGAAACCCAGTTTAGGCACTTTGATTCAGTGAATGCAAAGGATTGGGCAACTAAAATGAAGTGCATGGCCCTCAGAGTCTGTGAAGGAGAGGACATGGGCATCTTCTGCAGTTCTCATTGCTGTGGATGAAGGTAGAGGAACTCATGGCCCAAGGCTGCTCTCTAGACTGAGGGGTGTGGGGGAAGGGAAAGCAAAGTCACCATTTGGGAATAAGCAAGTGACTGTGTCTTGTCTGTGCTGTGTTGCACATCGTCTGTTTAACCTGTAATGACAACCACTGAAGAGGAACAGACATGAGTGAGTGTCTGGAGAATCCCTGGACCCACAGCACATCCTTCCCTGCTCTGTCTCTGCTCCAGGACACTTCCCTTCCAGCCCCTGGGCTCTTTCTCAGCCTGTCAAAACACAAAACTGACAAACACTTCTGGCAACTCTAAATCAATTCTGGTTTCCATAGCAAATAAAAAAAAAAGAAAAAGAAAAAAGAAAAAAAAGACAAATACTGTTGTGATGTTTGTTTTTCCTCACAAAGTAGGAGTGTCCTTACACAGTTTGGCAGTTGGACTCCTCTTGGCTTCAAAGGGATCTTGTCCAAGGTAACAACTTCGTCATTCAGACAAAGAAGAAACTGGGGGCTGTGGAGCAGGGTATTGTGCACATTTAGCCTTTTGGAAGCTCTTGGGAAGAAAGCTAGTTCTGGAGCTGGTGATACATACTTTCCCTTTGAAAGAGGAATGAGCCTGTCTAGAATTTCACTTTCTGCTATGCTTTTTTCTTTTGTTCTTCAACTGTTTCATGCAATTGCATCAGTAGTCTCTGGGGCAAGGTCATGAAAAAAGGGTACTCTTCTGACATGGATTTTTAAGAAGAAATTTGTTTTGTTCATCTTAATTCCTTCAAGGTGTTAAGGGCAGGGCAGAGTCAAGTTTTTTTGGTAACTCCAATAAAATATCCTTGTTCTTGGCTAAAACTCATCTTTCTGTTCTTTTAATATGTACAAGGAAATCCTAAATCTAATACAAGAAGCAAATCATTGTCTACATGGATAGTCAATACATGCACCTCTACTTTTTATCCTTGTTCCTATACTGGCTGATGATTTATTAACTATATCAGAGTTATTAAAAATTGAAAGGCTTTGGTATGGCTTTTAGCTGGTAGAAATTATGCATCATCTATTTCAGATCCTCAGCCATGCTACAAAATTGGTCCACTATAAGGCCCAGAATTAAATTAAAATGAGGTGTAAATAGTGAATGTTGCCAGGTGACCTTCTGAAATATTTAATACAGCCTGACTTAAAGTTTATTGCTTTAAAGCTGAAATGTGTGTAATTTCACCCAGGCAGTATAGTCTTGAGATAAAAACCAGATGACTTTGAAAAAGTAGCCTGATTTTGCATACACATTTTGAGTGTGTCAGTTGCTTTTCCCTCGGGGCTGTGTGAATCTTATTGTTTCTTCTTGGCCTGCCCAGGTTAGGTGCTCTCAGGTTTACTTTTGATCTGAGTGTTTCTAATAACTCTACTGTAAGAACTGGCTGGAAACACCACATTTCTCCTTTAAATATATCAGATTTTCATGAATTTTAAGGAGAAATTTCTCTAGTTCCCCATCTTTTCTTAGGTTTTCTTACTGATTTTTTGTCCCCTGCCTTTCAGTGAACCCAAAACTCTCTTGCACTTCAAGATGCCCTATAGTTCTAGGTACTCCTATGGAAGGAGAGCTGTAGTGAAACCCTTTCCAGCAATCTTTGGCATTCTTTTTATTACACTAATGTGCATGAAGCTCTTTCATATAAAAAGCCCTTATATTGAAAACAAAAATACTATGAAAATTATTTGTACCTTCTTTCCAACACATTTATGTGGCCAGAGTGGTGTAAAGATTCTATCAGATAACTAAGGGTTAGGTATCTATAAAATATGAATATCTATACACAAAATTTTCTGGGGTTTCATGAGATTTTTGTTAGCCCTCACCCTACCATCTCTCTTTCCCTTTTCCCATGTTGCTGCCTGATTTCTGTCAGCACAGCTGCCAGGGCTGGCAGAGGGATCTGGCTGAAAAAGAGGGATTTTTCTTCCCTGGTTGGGATCTGACTGCCAGGGGACAGGAGAGCCCTAGAGCAGCCTGTGTGATGAGCAGAGAGCAGCTGGTTGGAAATGCTAACAGTGGGGGAACATCTGAAACCAGAAGTTCAGGCCTAATCACTGTTTCAGGGTGATGTTTCTTTGCTGTGATTTACAATCTGGAAAGACTCTGCTGATCTTAAACAAAGACTGGCATATATTTAGTGGTTTTTTGATCACAGGTTGCTATTTGAATCTATTTTATGTACCTGAATACTTTTAAAATTTTTTATTAATTATCTTTCATTAAAGATCTTTTATTTAGCTTTAAGAAAGTGTTTAAAATGTCAGCACAGAGGAGAAAAAATAAAAAAGAAAGAATGGTTAAAGGCTTTTAGCTACTAAATATTTAAATATGATTTCACTAAAAAAAAAGTCATGTTTCCATTTTGGTAAAAAGTGCCTGAAAATAAAAGCCAGGTGGTGTGTTGAGAAAGATATTCATACTGAATTTTACTTCTTTCATTATGATTGAAACCCAATTATATCTATAGGTAAGTGAAGTATGAAAAATTGTTATTTTAATGAGCAAGTGAGATCACTTTTATGGGAAGACACATGAATCACCGACTGGATCCATCTGGTGGACTCACTGTCATTCCCTGCAAGTATGATAAAGATATTAAATATATATATCCTATTGAATTAATATGAATAACCAGTTTCATCCTAATACACAGATAAAATATATTAATATTCTGTTAGATTTGCTAAGATCGGAAACAGGGTTTGCCTATTGGACTGAAGCATCTTTCATAAGCAACTATAATGTGAAATCAAACAAACATTGATAAAGCTGAAGTTTTCAGCAACTTTGAAAATAGGGCCATATTTTCACAAAGATGCCTCATCCCTGATCTCATGTTCACTGCCATGTTCTGTCCATCATAAAAAGGACTCCTTGTTTATAGTTATTAATATGAGGATCCACAAAGTCCCCTATTTTCTTGGGACTCTCCTCTTTTACATATTCACACTGGTTTGAAAGCAGTTTCAGCCAGGCTGGAAAACTGCTAAAGTCAATGGACTTTCTTCATTGCCAGAATTTCCTCCCTCTGTTTTTAACATTAAACAGTAGCCACATAAGTTCTCATAAGTTCTCTGTCAAAGCAGCTATCAGAGCACACAGATGCAGCTGCAATATGCCCTTGCTGGGGCCAGGTCATCCTTGTATAAGCACAGGAAAGGGCTGCTGCCAGCGCAAATCCATCATTGCAAAGAGCCCCAGGAGCCACAGAGAGCCCAGCTCTGTCCCCTTCTGCTGAGACAGTCTTTATCTTGAGCCATGCCCTTGACCACTGTGTCTTCTTCTTCCTCAGCTTGTCAGGCCTGGCATGCCTGGCTCCACTGCTTATGCCTGGTGCTCCCTGCACTGAGCTCTGAACTCTCTGCTTGGCCATGCTCTGCCTTGTCCCCACAGACCTTACCAGGCTGTTCTGTGCTCCCTGTTTCTGGTGGCCCTAAACTCACGTCCTTCTCATACTCCTGGTGTACAGGACAACAGATGCTTTTCAGTGTCCTAATCATACAATGGAATTCCAATATTCAGTAAAATATTTTCAGTAAAATATTTTCAGTAAAATAATTTCCTATATTCAGTAAAATACATTTTATCCAACACTGGCCTGGTGCCTAAGTGAAGCTTCTGAAGCTAAAAGCAAGCTAAAGTTTAGAAGAATGGAAAAGGGCACCAGGTAATCAGAGCAGTCTGTTACTGGCTCATTACGTGCTCAGATCACCCTGAGACAGAGATGAGGCAGTTACTGCAGAGAGTTCCCACATGCCGAAGCTGGGCATTCTTTGCCAGCCTATAAAGATCCTAATATAAATATTCATATCTGCCCTCCTTTGGGTCTCTCTTGCAGAGCAAGCACTACTGATTGCTTTGTACCCACACAGGAGTACCTCCAACAGATACCAATCTTTTATCAATTACCTCACTGGAATGTTTTCACATGAATATAGCAGTGTGAAATACCATTGCCTCTGTAATTGTGCACTAAGGAGAAACTATTGTTCATCTGTCTTTCCTGAAGCCAGCAGGAGAGCAGTGCTCATTTCAGTGGGATTATGTCAGCTGACCCTGCTGAAAACCTGGTGGTAGGATTATTTTATGCGGCCAGAATAAGCTGAATGTGTAACTGTGGTATTAGAAAGATGTGAAGATGCATATTAATAGTTTAAATGTTTGAGAAGATGATCCCTGAGGATCCTTCAAAGCTGGTATTCTATAATAGTATTAGTATTTTATAATAGTGGTAAATTTATCAGTGATCATATCCCCATATTAACTACAAGGAAATTAATAACTTTTGTGTTTTGCATAGGAAAGGCCTTCTGTGTTAAGGATGATTTATTTTTTCTCTTCAATGCTCCTGGGATTCCTGAACAGCTGGCAGCTGTACCAGAGCAGAAGAACATGTCTATTAACACACTGCCAAGCAGAAATTGCATCATACACTGCTGCATCTGTTAATTACATTAGTCAGTATTTACAATTCAAATAATATAAGCATTCAAAATAGTGTTGTTAATATGTGGCAAAATTTCTTCATTTTTCATTTCAAAATATAAATTTGGTCTTGGTTTACTTCAATGACTGTAATGTTACCTAAATGGAAAGCACCTACAATTCCAATTTAGTTATATGATTTATTTAAGAAAATGATACCAGTCAAATACAATGCTATGGATACTCTTAAGCAGTTCTTACAGAACAGATGGAATACAGTCATGGATTAGAGTACTATTTGAATAAACACCTGCTTATGGCCCAGGTTTACCATTGTGATCTGTCATTTCTTTTTCAGTGAAGCTGGCTATCACAAATGGACTGAAAGCTGTAACATATAATATACAACAATGTTATTTATGCTGTTATTTAATCAGTACAGATGCCTGTATATCCATGACAGATACAGTGATGCCACATGACTACTTTATACTTTTTCTTCTCAAACCACATGAATAGAGAAATATTTCTCTAGACTTTGTCCTTAACCTTCATCATTGATGAAGGAAGAGAAAAAACACTGTCCTTCAGTGGACTAGTTGGTGCTTGAAGCTTCAAACTTTGGCTAAGTTTGAAGAATGCAATCGTGAAAGTGGCCACATTTCTAAAAGATCATGGAAAATACATAAAGACATCCTGCTTGCATCCTGCAGCTTAATGTGTTTCCTCTAGTGACTGAATTCTCTGGATGATCAAAAAATCTGTCTTGGGAGATGGCCAGACTGTCTCTGGTTGGTTTTTGTGCTGTGAAACTTAGTTGTTTCATTATTAATAGAACAAGTTATGCTATATGAGAAGAAAAGGATCAATTAAATTTTTTTAATTAAACTCTTGCGTTCAAAGATTCTATGCTACTATTAAGCTAAATTGAAGCTTCATACAATCATAGAACAGTCCAGGTTAGAAGTGAAGTTCAAGGATTATCTGGTCCAACATTTTGTGGGAAAGGAAGCCTCAATGAAATTATCTAGCATTATGTCCAGCTGCAATTTGAAATTGCATCCAAACAACATTTCCATCCAGTTCCGTTTTTAAAACCATGGAAGAAGTTTAGTTCTCACTACTCTTACAACCTTCTATTAATTTAAATGGAGTCAGGATCACCTCCTGAGAACCAGCATTCCATCATGAGGTGTTAAGCAAGGGGTAATAACTTCTTTGGGAGGTGATGGAGTCGCTGTCTCAGGAAGTGTCCAAGAGGCATCTGAATATAGGAGTTGGGACTGGCTAAGGGGTGATTATGGCGAGCTGAGTTGATGGTGGGACTAGATGTTTTTAAAGCTTTAGTCCAACCTTGATGATTTTGTGATTCTTTTAATTCAACTTTACCATTGGAGGTTCTGATTAATCATGTTTTCATTGAGGAATGTATATCCCAGCTGGCAATCTTCTGAATGCCATTACACATGAGTGTCATTGTGATTTCTGAACAGCTCAAACTATAGAAATTACTTAGGCTTACTCTTGAAAATTCCCTGTGGACAGCGAACTAACAATTTATCACTTTGGTAGTTATCTTCTTGTGCACTTGAATAAGAAATTTGTGCTGCCAATTAGTTTAATAATGTTTGTCAAGATCTACTCATGAGCAATTGTGTAATAAAAACTCTTAATTATGTTTTATAAAGTTTCAGTGTGAGAATTGGATGAAAATCCTTTTGTTATAATTCAGAGTAGGGAGAGAGTAGAGCAGGATCACAGCCTGACCTTTGTACATTGCAGATAAAGCTGTGCCACCAAGGAAGTACTCAAAAGGATTGTAAATAACAAAATAGAAGACAGGCTTAGCCCAGAGAGTGGTTAAGAAATGAGGCACTCCATCCTAAAAAAAAGAAGAAATTTGAGGAAGCCAGACATCTCTGACTTTGATCCTTATTAGTTGTTGTAGACATCAAAGATGCTCCACACCTAACTAAATCTGCACAGCTACGGGTGATGGGAGTTTTAACCAGTGCACCAATGGGAATTAGACCATGTACTGTCTGATGTTTAATTAAACTTAATATTTCATTTTGCTGTGTAAAATGCTATGTTAGCTGTCTTCAGTTAGTTTTTTTTTTTAAGTAACACTGAAAATGTTAAACTGTGTGAAAATATCTGTAATAATGTATCCAGAGGTGCTGTAGATTAAGGACATTTTCCTCACCTGTTGTTAAACAGGAGAAACAGCACTTTTACCCAGAATTCGTCCAGTGGTTGTTGAGCCTCACCATAGAACATCAGAAACTGGTGAGGCAGAGGTGGAAATATCTTGCTGTTTCTTTCTATACTGTGTATGGAGTGGAGACAGATACTAAAAACTATTTTAGGAGCTGTAGAGGTCTGAAGGAGGATTGACTGCCTTCCTATAATAGTTTCGCTACTCTCTGCTTCAAATGGTTGAAGTCACTACAGATAAATTAAAGGAATTTAATTTATTGCAGGAATACACAAAGATTTCTAAGGATTGGATATTTATTTGGTTTCAGAAACTGCATCATTTTCAGATTATGCTATCCCTTTACACAGCCTGTGAGTGTTGTTTGGAAGATTCTGGAAAGAGGAGAAATATAATTTAAAAAATTATCTGAAAAACTACTGTTTAAATTATTATATTGAATTACCTGTGTGAGTACTGTTACTTTGGTTCCCCAAATTTGGACTTGACATTTCTTTCTCTCCAAATAAATTTCATGGGAAGACTTGTAATTTTACAGCCAAAATTTTATCCAAGTGTTTTCAGAAAGGCTTAATGAAGGAGAAGCAGTGGTATATGGATATAAATGGAATTTAATAAATTTTAACATGTCTCTCAACTTATGCAATGGACAAAATATTTCCAGCATTCCAAAATTTCTATTATAAATTTCCAGTAACAGTGGAAGAAACATAGTGACCACAAAAATTTTCTGTGGTAAAGAGAAGGGGCAGTGGCTGCTCATTTCCAGGTGGTCCTGAACTGAATACTTTGATTCCATTTCACCCCTAGAAACAGCTGGCAAAATTGAACCTTACCGTTATAGTTAGGGAAATTAAATTCTCTCCAGAAACTCCAGGTGAGGCAAGAGGCTCACGGTGCTGAGAAAAGTCTAATGTAAATATTATACAGACAGCTGAGAAAGCATATTTAAATGTTTTCTGAAAGCTACTTCACCTTCAGTGTCTACTTAATTTATTTATTTTTTAATAAAAATATCTAAACGAAGGTTTGAGGGGGTAAGGCCAATGTTACTAATGCTGTTTCTGCGCTCCAGTTTCAGGTAGGAAAAGCTGCTCTGTGAGCTGCAGAGCAAATGTTTAGATCTACTGACTACCTCATGAGTGGTTTACTCTCTGCAGTACTTAATTTTTAGGAGACAGGAGAATGACCATTAGGGTAACCAGTACGCCTTTTAGACACTTGGGTAGAACCCCATTCTTTCCCTAAAACAACTGGTACCTGTAAAGAGATGTAGCCTAATCTGTAATTCACAAGGGAGGAAAGAATAGGTCTCTCTTATCACCACCATCAAAGTGCTCCAAAGAGGTAAACTCACCTGTTCCTTAGGGTGCCAGGTCTGAAACAGACTCCATCCTGCTAAAGTGACAGGCCTGGAAGCAGGGGCTTCCACCATCAGGGAGAGGAGAGACCCCAGCCCTGTGCAGGCTGGAGCTGGTGCTCAGCAAATCCTCCAGGATGAAAGAAACTCTCAGCAAACCATCCTGTGAGAACATGGACCACCAGAAAAATGCAGTTCGTCATTGCTTGCCTCTTCTTGGCAAGGGTTCTCTTGGTGGGTTTTGATTAAAAATTGAGTGAAACTCTGGTTTTGGTACTCCCCACATATATTTTAAATCAAGTTAATCTATTTTTGTGGCAACTGGAAACAACTCATTTTTAGAGCTATGGGATATAAAAGTGAGTCATATTTCTACAGAAATTGCACAGTCCTGTGCAGTTGAATAACTTTTATCAAGTCTATTATAAAGTGTATGATAAAGTATTACAAAATCTAGATGGAATAACTGTCTCCTGAGAATGAAATTTAATTAAGTACTTGGAGACAATTTGAACTGGTGGATCTTAAAATGAAATTAAAACTAATTATGAAATACTCACATAGAGTTTTGGATAAATTGAAAAGAGAAAATTTAATTGACAAAAAGTAAATCAAGAGAATGTCATGGGAACACATATTGTTAAATAAAAACCAAAGACAATTAGAATCTTCCGAGGTAGAAGAGAATTAACATAACATCGACAATGTCATATTTACATAATTACATAAAAATTGTAAATGGCTGTAAAGTATTTCAGTAATTGAAACATCCAAGTTTTTTTGAAACTGAAGATATGCTGGGATGGCTTAAGCCAGGTTCTTTAAAGAAATATTGACCTAATGGTTTTTTTTGCACAGCATTTTTTGAGTTCTGCCTTAAAGAAATGTGTTTTCAAGATGTTTTAGAGAGTTTTGAACCTGCACCATTTCAAAGTGGTGCACCTCAGAACTGTGCCAAAGCAATTGCCACTCCTCACAGCATTGATCTTCTATAAGAATTTTGTGTTTATCTGTCTCCTCAAATCTGGAAATATTTTAAAATTCGTTCTAGGAACAATAGTGCTTCTCTCTTCAGTTATGCCAAAGCAAAGTGGGTTTGGGCTGCAATCCCAGATAGCCAAGACATTGTAGAGTAAAATGTACTGCAGAGCAATGTGTGTCTGAGAGCTAACTTGAGAGGAAGAGTAAATTTCTTAGGATTTAGATGAAATGTCACACCTAAAGTAGTACAAGTAACAGAAAAATCAAACTCACCATTCAGACCATCTTGACACAAACACCAAATGCTTGGCTGTCCACAAGTTGTCTAGATTAAATCACAGTAATAACTTGTGATTTGATTGTCTAAATATGGTGGCCCATCGTTAAGGTGTCCCACAGTATCCTGTCTAACCTCCTGCAGTATTTGTTGCAAAAGTTCTTGAGTCTCATGTAACTGCTCCTGTCACATCTGCCAGTCCTGTACAGATATCCTAGAGACACCTTGGATACACAAGAGCAACTCAAATGGCACCAGATCCTTCTTATCAGGCATATAATTCAACACCTGCAAGTCTACTGACACAGCAACATTTTCAAACCTAATACCAGGTGTGGGATATGTGTGTTTTGATCTCTTAATGTATTGACAAATCCCGTACAATCTTGGTGTAGCTCTGCTGGCTATGTGTAGGTGGCCATTAACATCTGAGGACCCACTGGGTACCTGAGACGTTAATAAAAAGCTGCAGATATGACACAAGCTCTCTGAGAGGCCACCACATTTCCCAGGTGACAGATAGCAGAGAAAGGTCTCAAGAGCCCAGGCGCATCAAAGAGTCTTAGTGGTCTTGACTAGCCTCACCTGAGACCTCCACCCTCACCACGGGTGCAGAAGCATTATCCAGTGCAGATGTGAAGCTTTGTTCTTTGCCTCAGCTAAACTGGAGTGCTGTTTTCCAGCTCTGCCATAGCTTTGCCCTGCCTGACCTTGCAGCTGAGTCCTGCCCTAGAGAGGTACACTGAACACTGTGTCTGCTCTCTGCAGTTACATCAGATCATTTTAGCAGTAGGTCACAAATGGCCTAAAAGCCTTTTTCAGGGGAAGCAAAAATATAAATCCAAGGAGAATGTGTCCGTGATGGTTGCTGTAAGAGTGCCTTCTCCCCATCTCTTGGAGTTTTGTCTGTCTGTGTTCAAAGGCACCCCAGAGTCAGTGCAGCTCCATTATCAAGATGCAGACTTTTCAATACAATTCCATAATGAAAAATCTGTGTTGTGAGTTGTTCAAAAGAGTAGGTTGTTTCCAGCTGTCTCTGGAGCACTAAGGAATTTAAATGATAGCATTTTATCCAGACCTTATGTCTGACAATATCCTGTTTTCTATCTTCTCAGAAGGGAATACTAAGATGTGGTTAATTAAATTCAAAATCTTCTAAACAAAGTCCATCAAATGATAACTGAAATCTTTCTTTTGTATAGCTCAAGAGGACAGTGACACCCCAATACACTTCTGCACCACAGAAACATACCCTCGGGAGTGACACAGGAGACAGCAAATGGTCCTGTTTATTACAAGGGAGAGACAACTATAGGCCATCTTACACCACGTTTTTTTTTTCCTCTTTAAATAGTTCTGCAGCAGAGAAAAATGTGGAGGATTATTTACAAGAGAGGCTGTTGCAGCCCATTGACTCAGACCCTGTGCTTCTGGCAGCTGAGAAAAGATGTGCAGCCAGCATTGAATCATCTGGTTATGATTCTCTCCATTTGTATCCTGTCCAGCATGTTTTTGAAGCATGTTTTTGGTACAGCTGGCAGCGTGACTTCCACTGGGTGCCCTTTCACAACCACAAAGATTGTAGAGGAGCAAGCCTTTAGGCTCCAAAACTCAGAAATCTGTAGTAAAATCTTCACTAAATACCACCGCTTCTGTTCCTCAGAGCAAGCCTGGCCTGTCTGCTGAGTGTCCTTGCCCATTTTCTGGGATTCAGTAGCCCACTGTGTGCTCTTTTAATTTTAGGATGCAATTCCTAAGTGCTCCCTTCTGGTGCCTCCTGGAAAAGGCTCCTTTTAGCCTGTCCATTTGGTTGTGCTTAACTCCATTTTTCCATCTCAGCAAGTATCCTGCCACATAAAGGAGCACAGGTTTGGGAGCTGGGAACTGGGCACGGGTGAAGAGGGACAATAGTTTTCATGGACACCCTCACAGATGTTCATAATCTGAGTGATTCAGAGTCCTTCCTCCACATCTGGGCCAGATGCCTGGTGCCATATGAGACCTTTTATCCAGGGGCATTGGCTAGCAGTTATCTGTGCCTGGCTGCCTCACCAGTACTGCCAAGGGCTTCCAGTTTGTGGGGGTGCATGTGGACAAATGGCAGGTTCCTTCCACTCCAGTCTTCTTTTCCTACTTTTAAGCATTATTCTCTAGAGTAGAGAGAGTTCTGTCAGTCCTTTTATAAAGTTCCTTTTAATTTCTGCTGTATAAGAATGGGAGAATAAATGACCACAAGGCATCAACCTGTTTTGATTCAGTATCAGTCAAAATGCTTCCCACTGGTGCTGGTGTTTGTTAGAGTATGTGCTAAAGGCTCACCCCTTCCGTGCAGAGGGCAGTGGGAGAGTCCCAGTGTCCCAGTCAGAGACATGAGTGCAGCCCCAGCCCCTCAGTACTGTCCCAGGAGCATCAACCCCCCAAGTCAGATGAGACCCAGCATTGTGACTCCCCAGAGATGTGGCTCTATGGGCCCTGCACAGACTGGTTGGGGGATTCTCTGTACTGGAGGATGGAATTCATTAGGGGATGCTGGGAGGAGCAATCTGAGGTTGTGCAAGAGGATATAAGGGGCCAGAGGCCTGTGAACAGTTTGCTGGTCAGTACATTTTTCTGGCCCTTAGCCCAGCCAGCTTGGTCTGTCCCATTCATCTCATTAAACTCCAATATTCACTCCTTTCCTAGGTGTGTGCTCACTGTTCTCTGTGCTGTGTGTGTTTGGGGTTTGCGTGAAGCACACTGGGGTTCAGACCATGGGTCAGAGGCATTTGTGTGTTGGTGGTGCCACAGCTGGGGAGATGAGAGCATGGCTGCCTGTATCAGCATGTGGCTGACAGCAAATATCAGACTGCTGAGCTACATGGTGCATTCCCTTTTGCCCATAACAAGGCTTGGAGTGTAAAACAGTGAGGAACAAATGAATCAGGAGGAAATGCATTAGGTTCCTTGAGTTTGGAGGAGTTTCGGAGTTTCACTCAGAGCAGGGAGCAGGGATAAGTCGCTGGCAGGGAAGCTGAGCAGAGTGGTCAGCCAGACCTTGTAAACAAAGCGTTCTCATTTATAACATTTCTTTATTGTTCTGATCAAGTTTAAGTCACTGAATCACAATTAAAAATAAATTTAAAATATGGACAATGTAACAATTGACACCACCAATGCAGTTCTGGAATAGAGCAGGTGGTGTTTGTACCCCTTCATTTCTTGTGTGCACTGCCAAGAAAGCTGATTCAGGTCTCCCTTCAAGGAGGGAGGTCTGCCATTGCACATGCTTGAATCAATTTGCTGCTTGAATGCCCTCAGAACTTCTCCGGGGGACCTCCCTAAATGCCTTCTAAGTGGAAGCTGGTGATTTGAACCTGGAGATTCCCTTCCTGCAGATGCTCTCAGATCTATCAGGTCTCACCTTCTTGAATTCCCCAGTGAACACTCAGCTGCCTTCTGACCTGGTCCCAGCCTCCAGGTTGCAGCATGAGGCTCCTTGGATATTGGTGGGGGGAAAGTGGAGGACACCCTGTGCAGGGGTAGGGTTTTGCTCTTCATAAAGGAGGAACCTTGCCAGAGGGAACTTTCTTTAGCAACGACCTGTGTCCTGCTCCTGTCCCTTCTCCTGGCAAGCCTGCAGGCTGACCTCCAGCAGTGCCTGCAGTGTCAGGCTGGGACCATCTGTGTCCTACATCTGGTGGTGACCTGGGTGACCTGGGTGAAGCAAACATGATCTGTGGCTGAACCTTTTTTGATTTTTCTTTGTTTGGACCCCGTTTTCATGGGCATCAACCTTACCATTCTGTTTAGAGCTCCAGAGAGTTTCGTATCTATTTTCTGTATTTCCCAGAAGTGCTGAAGCCTGTGTTCTTGTGCTTGGCTAACACCAGTGTGTGCTGTGATAGGTGTGTGGGACACCTGCCAGACTGAATTGTATCTGAAGACTGCAGCTGGCTCCCTCTTGCTTCATACTTCATTCTTGGTTTTCTTATGCAATGAGAGTGCCCTGACAGTGAAAACCACTCAACTCTCGATAAGGTGAATTAGAAACTGCAGTTAAAAAGGAACTTAAAATTAGCCCTTCAAAATTAGGTTTTAAACTGAATGCTGATTTTCCAAAAACAAATTCTTACAATTGAGAAAGCAGGTAGAGACATGGCCAGGTTAAACGCTTCAGAGCTGCCTTTTACCTTCTTTGCCTAGCAAAATAATGTTAAGATGCACATTAAGGTATAATTTATGAGACAATGGGTTGCATGCATTAAGGAAAGAAGCTCAAAGCTGCAGCTGTTTATTTATCTCTCACATTAAGACAAACAAGTGCACATAATTCATAATAGAAAGATAGAACACATTGCATTCTTATATGAAGAGTTCAATACACAATTCTGATTTCCTTAAAGGCTTTTTATCTATTTGTGTTTTTTTTGTTTGTTTGTTTGGATCTTTAATTAATTCACAATGACCTCAAGATCAGGTTAATTTTACTCTCCCTTATTTAAATTAAACTGTAAAACTGTAAGTAGAAGGATAAAGTGAATTAAGTATCTCCTTTTCAAACTATCTTTGAACATTTGCCTAATATTAATGATTCTGCATTTTTATGTAAGATACTACAAAGAAATGCACATTGTAAGAACTCAATAGGATCTATTTTAAGAAAAGGAAAATAAACAGCAATGCCCCTCAAGACCCAAATATTAACATACATCAATGATACATTCAGATAAAAAGCCATAAACTCTTTTTTCATAATTTAGGATATAGGAGTTTGTACCTCTTTTCCATGAACATAAGTCATTATTTCAGTATACTCACCTTTGGGATTATTGTTTTCTCTCTTAAATGGTTTCATCAGCAAATTTGATTATGTCTCCCATCTGGCATTTCTTACATAATGCTATGCTTTTGCTTTAGTGCACTCATTAAGGTAATTATAAATCAAAGTAATTTCTGAAAATAAACCTGCATGCAACTACTATGTTCCTAAAACTTTATTACTGTTTGTATCTATGGCACTGAAACTGTCAGGACTAAAGGTTCTTCACTGCTTGTTTTTTTCCCTGTTTGCTAAAATGCCCTTGCAACTTGTTATTTCAGGCTTGCTGCTCAGGCTTGTTTAGGAAGGAAAAATAACAAGGTCTCCTAAATGGATTGAAAGGTACTGAAAATCCCCTACAATCCTTTTGAAAGCAAAAAAGGCTTTTAAAATCAAAGAAGTGACTGCACCCAGCTGTGAGATTTTCTACAGTCAGCACCTAGAGAGCCCATGACAGACAAGATAGCTATGTCAATAGTTCAGAATTTCTTCAGTGGTTTTATCCAGTCCTTCTCCTACAGTTTCATGAACAGCTTCATCCTTCATCTCATCCAAGTTTCCAGTTGATAGTTATTATCTTAAATCTGAAAAATCTTAAATCATGCATGCTAGTTTTTCCAGATGAAATGTCCTGTAAAGGGATTGTGTGGTATACTAGCTGTTGGATAGATGACAAAGGGAAATCCAGAGAAAACAATTCCTTCTGGAAAAAAAAGACCCAGATTTGTGTATTTTTTTTCAAATCTGCCTTTCAAAATGTGCCTTCACAATTTTCTCTATCAAATATTGCCACACTTTCAGATTTGAGACACCATCTTATTGTCTTCACTCCATTTCAGTTTACTTATTTTTTTCCTTCTGCCTTATTTTTTCCTTTCTCCCATTTTATTTTCCCATATGTCTTTTGTTCTTTCCAGAACAGTAGCTCACTATGTACACTTTAATCTTCCTTATATTCCTCCTCTATTCCCTTATCCCTTTTCATTGTAGCCATCACTGTTACCATGATCTTTTGCCTCATGTGCCAGATCCCCTAATTTTGGGACACTCCTAATATTGGTTTCTAATTCTTATCAAACACAATGAGTTGCTGCTCTGACCTTTCCCCTATAATTGTATTAGGGAACTTCATGATTCTCCTTGCCCTAGCCTGGCTGGCAATCTTACTTCTTTTAAGGTAAGTCTTTTGAGACAAGAGGAGCAAGAAAGCCAGCAAGTTTTTATTTTATGGATAAACTTTGCCTCTAAAATCTATGACATTAATAAAACCTGAGAGATATTATGCTAATGCTCCAAAGTCTACTTCAGAGATTTTTATTTGAGTCAACTTTTATTTTTGTTCTATGAATTCCTCAACTGCAGCTTTGTGATTTCTGAGACCCATACCTCATGAAAAAACCCATTAATAAGAAATCCTCTAGCCTCTTAGTGAGATTAATTTTCCTTTGTACCTTTGAATGCTACAGTAATGTCACAAAATGCTGAAACAGCAATTCCTCCACTTGTAGAAATACCTCCTTTCAAAAAATTCATCCCTCTGCCAACTAAGCAACTAAGTCAAAGGCAATTACTGTTAGCCCTCAACAACAATATATTAATGGATGCCATCTTAAATGCATATAGGAGAATTTAATCATTGAAAGTTTAATCTTTTATAATGAGATTTGGGCATCAGAACCCATGAAACTGAGAATATCCACAGACATAAGTCATTAATCGCTCTGGAGATATCAAATTGAATATATATTGGACAAAAGAATGTTATCAACAAATTTACACTGAAGAAAGCTTTTGCACATAAGTTATTTACCTCTGAGACAATGCTATCTCATTCATTTGGACAAGTAATTGTAAGCAGTTTCTCTGTGAAATGCTGTTATGGTTGATGTATTTCAAAGACAGAAAAGAGTAATATATTTTAATATTTCTTCTTTGTGTGGTACATTCTCACTTTCCTGTACCTCTCATTAGCATTTCTATCTATTGTGTTTAATTTAATACTCTAATCTCTGAAGTCCTATTAAAAACAGTCTACATCACAAGTATGTATTGACATAAAAAAAGGGGGTTCTTGTTAGGTTATGCTGCTCATATTGCTAGAACAACTTTGATTGTCAGAAGGAGACATTTCTTTGGCTAACTGTTACCTCAGATTATATGGTCAGATGACCCTGTGACAATATTTATCAGCTTTTAATAATCCACTGTTTTATGAATGGAGGAAGAAAACAGACAACCACAAAGTGATGAAAACCATCTTCAAAAGGTTTTCTTTCAGTGAGCTTTTAATTTAGGACTTTTTCAGAGCAGCTAGCAGCAATACTATATTTAAAAGAACTACTTGCAATGCATATTTTCAATTGCTTCTTAATAAATTAAATTGAATGTATTTGAAGAAAGTCAAATTTGTTTCAGCATGCTGAAGATCAGGCCTATTCAGCATTTAGAGAAGTGAAATTTTCTTGAAACTTCCAATTCAGCAGAGATGCTCCACAAGTCTGTCTGCATTCTTATTTGAGTGGTCACTGAACTCCCTTCAAGGCAAATTCTTAAATTAAGGAGACTGTTTCAATCCTGCAAAATATCAGGACCTCTTATGTGTGGGCTAGGAGAGTTGGAAACCCTGAGAAAACTGCACAGAGAGTCACTGCTCCTCATTGTGCCCCCTTGAATTGTGAAAGCCAAAACTCCAGGCTTGGCAGGGTCCTCATCACCTGTGGAGTTTGGTGCCTGGGCAAACATGTCTCTTCATCAGCTACATCCTGGCAAACTTCCTAAAGACTTTTTAGTTCATCAAAGGACCATCTCTTTTGCCAGTGAGTTGCAAGCCAGAATATAAAATGAATCTCGCTGAAAGGATTTAACAAGGGAGGACCACATACACAACTATAGCTTCAGCCAGAAACTGCCTTCCTCTTAAATCACTAGTGGACAGCCACTTGGGTGATAGGCAGCATCACTGCAACGCTCACAGTTTTCAAGACCTTTGATTTATAGAGACATTTTACCCTGCCAAGGGCTTCTGCTCTGCCACAGCTACCCAAATGACAAAATCAATGTTGTCAGAAGACCAAATTTTACATAACAAACTCCCACACCTTAAGAATATTAGAGTGACCATTCTAGGATAGACCCAAGGTCTCATCTCTCAGAGTAACCAAGGGGATGTCTTGTGAAGAGTATGTTACATAACAAGGCAATTGTATGCACTGTTTCCTTTGTGTACTTCCCCAGCCTCTGTTTTTCAGTCTATGTTACATACATATATTTAGCAATGTTTAATGGTTTTGTCTTTTAACTAACTTGTCGAGACGTGTCAAATCCATCCTGCTAGAAGAAGCTTAAATGGTATTGTCTAGTGACAGACCTAGATAAGAAATTAGATTTATATTAAGCCCTTTGGCCCCTTCTAGTGTGTGGCTGAACTGATTTACCCCGTATTTTTCCAGAAGGACTACTCAGTCCAGCTGCATCTTTTTTAACCAGGTCACAGCTGCATCCATGGTCAGTATGTAAGAACACTGGTACAGATTCAATCACTATATTGGTGATCACAGAAATTGGTACAGAAGCACCAAATAGAAATATTATCTGGACTGAATATCTAATGTTATACAGGCCTTGATGCCTTTATTTGATGCTGGTACTCTGTTACCCTTTCCTCTGTCTGTACTTGTGCTGCAGTGAGGGTGAACAGTACTAAGACAACATGGATCATGACTCCATGCTACCCACACTGCTTTTCTCTCATGTCAGGTGATGAAGCACAGCAATGGTGCAGTTCAGTCCAGCCTGAATGTATCAGAATGACTGACCCTTTCTGGGTGACAACATGCTCCCACATCCATTTCTGCAAATGATTTCCCACCTACTTCTTGGTCCCAATACTTCCAGGCTCTGACAATAGTAGTTGAGCAAGGATTGTGTACAGAGGATGGGAGTTCTTGTGCCTTACTTCTCAGAGGCAGACAGTTAGCAGGCAGTGGCTCACTAAGAGTTGGCCCTGACAGTTGTGGGAAGATGTTGCCCTGGATCTGTTCTGAAATATTTTTCTGTCCTCTTTTGAGTGACCACTGTGTGGCAACTGCTGGCCTGTAGCCACAGTTCCATGAGGGTCCCCAGTGCAAGGACTTGCAGACAGCTCTGTGCTCTGACAGCGCCAAGTGTCTGTGAGTAGGGGCAGCTGTCACAAACATTTCAGTTTTCTGAACTCAGAACTGAATATTCACAATATTCCGTATTGTGGAATTAAACTTGTTTGAAACTTTAATCTCCCATGGACTTCCACAAATTTCCCTCTTGCTTATGCAAAAAATGATAGCAGTCCATGACTGTAAGGACCATGCAGTCAGAAGGCAGCCCATACTCACCCTTTTTATAAACACCACTTTCTTCCCTCTGTAAAGGACTCTCGCATAGATCTGATTGGAGAAGTTATCTTTGGATTTGGAGAAGATTCCCACTGTTGATACCCAGCAGCAGGAAAACACAGGCTCCAGAAAGTGCTTTTGTTTTCTGGACCATGAAGATTTAAGTAAGTTTCTGTTGGATGTGATAAGAAAAGAAACCTGAAACCCAACAGGCAGTTTATAGTGCTTTAGAGCCCTTAAGGTCCTTAGTGCATTAAGTATGTGCAATATTGCATAAAGTGTGACAATTTTATATATTGAGTTTTAAATGACATTTTTCTTATTACTATTTCACAATTTCTAATCAATGAGAATAGCTCCTCATCACTGCTGAATCACTGCTAGTAACTTAGTGACATTTCCCACTGTTTTCCACTCACAAAAAGTGGAATAGTAAGATTTTTCCATAGCCTCTAAGTATATATGTTCTCTAATCTTCACTGTTTGCCACCAATTGCAGTTGTCTGCTTGTGATGTGAGAATAAGAGCTGCATTCTCAGTTAAAGAAAAGAATATGAGAGTTCAGCAGTGTAGGCAAGTAAGAAAGAATTTTCTTTTCCCATAAAACTGTTCTCATTTTAAGAATGTCTTGCTGAAAACCATGTTAATTATATAAATCCTCTTCCCCCTTTTAAACAACTTTAAACATAATTTGAAGCCATTGCCAAGAAATTCCAACTCACTCAACATGCATGTTTAAAGTAACTTTATATAGTAAAGGAGAAAGTGAAATCCATCTACTCATCTGTTGTATGAGTTAATCAATGCCATCTCTAACATGCTATTCACCACAAAATGTTGTTGCAAACATATCAATTGCCAGTCCCTGGTTCATTATTCAGTGTGGTGTGGTTTAGTGTCCCTGGAGAGGCAAATGGTTCCCTTCATGCAGCATGCATTAGTGTTCTATAACATCTCTGGTTTCTTTTTATCGATATATTTAGATCTGAAAGAAATTTTTTACTCTTCATATTTACCATTTTCTGGGATCCTATCTGATCACAACATTAGCACATTCATCCCTAAGATACATTTCTGTGGTCTTAAAAAACTCAGAGGAAGGACACTACATTTATATTTTTGAATGTGTATTGAGAACATTTGTCTCCACAGTGAAATTTGTTTTTTTCAAATTAGTGTTTAAGAAGTAATTATTTTGGCATAATTACTAAAAACAAGAAAACAAATCCTTGAAAAAACTAAATTGGGGTATACTTGTGTAGTTAATTAGCCACTTGGCAGCCATCAGAAAACATCATTTTTATTTCTGTAAACAATGACTAGTATTTTAGGAGGCATCTGAGCATCCTAGTGATGAAATGGATGAACAGATACTAAAGCATAAATGTGTTTTCTGAACAAAATGCAAAGTTTCAGAGAAATAGAATAATCAGTTGGTTAGTTACAATACACTGCCCTTCAATTTCCATTATTGAATTATACAAGTATATTATTTCTTTTATATGTTTTATACATATCTCAGGTCTTTTTGCAATTAAATATTCTAGACATTTCAATAAGTGTTTGAGAGAAACATCTCTACTTTTCTTTCCATCTACTTTGTATAGTCCTGTTTTTAAAATCAGTGTCAAATACTTCATCACTTGCATAGTTGGATTTACTACCTCAATTCAACTTTATAAGTGAACTAGTACTCAAATCAATATCTAAGTCAGGGACAGAATTCCTGGTACACACGTATGCACATGAGAACATTCAGTGTGTAAGTAACTGCTGTGTTATAGACATGTCCTTAACATTACTTATAAGATTTAATTCATTCTGAGTCAACTGAAAGAATCCATTAAAGGAAGAAGAAATATATATTCTTAACAGTATGGCATAAACTATGTGAGATATGTACATTTGCAGCACAATCAACTAATTTTCAGGGATAGTTTTTTATGTTAATAAAAAGAGACTCATTAAATTTGCTTGAAGTTTTATAGTGAAAATTGCCAGTATAGTTATACAGTCATAAAAGTGAAGCCAGGTACTGCTTTTGTGCTTTCCTTCTTTCAACTTATTTAAGAGGTGAACAAAGATTTCTCACTGGTTTGACAGACAATCTCCTTGTCCAAGCTTCAGTATAGTGAAAACAATATGCTTTAATATTTCAATATTCTGGTCATTATAGAGAGCTTAATTTCTGAGTAAAAATCCATGCATACTTAAGAAATTTTGCAAATTAAAAAAAAATCAAGAATGCAAATTAACAAAATAAACCTAAATATATCACAATTACCTCTTAATTGTTACTGAGCAGGTCCAGAGCATGAAAACTCAGTCTTCTACTCCCAGAAATTCTTTTCTGTTTTTTACACATACCATGATTGCAAGTTCCAATGCTTATTGAATAATTTATTAATCTCTTAGTGTCAATATACACCTTGTATCAGAACAAATGTTACCTTAGAGCAAACTAGTCTTATTTTGCTTTTACTATATATAGGTATGCTAATCAACATCACTGGTCTTCTGTCAAAGTTGAAATGAAACAGGTAAATTAGTTTTCTTGAAGACACTTCAGGCTACCTTACAGGGGAGTAAGGAATTATGTCTCTCTAATGTGCCATTCAAAAGCACAACAGATGCTCATGCAGACCACAGTTCTTTTCTGTATCAAAGAAGCCTTATGAAGGCAATTCTAAAGCACATGTTGGACAGCTGGCTTATAACACAAAAAATTTTCCTCAATACGGCAAAGAGAAGCAGTACAAAAAATATAGAAGGTATTTTGAAACAACAGCCATTGTTTTTGAGTGGTGAGGAGCAGCTAACTGGAAGGAGTGAAATTCGTTCTCATTTCTTTGTCTCTCAACACATATACATGTTACTTGTCAGATTCTTGGCTTTTACCATGAAGTAGGTAGTCCAGAGACTTCATAAAATGTGTTTCTTTGTGTGATGCTTCATTAAGCTCCTGATGCAAGTAAAACTATGTTCTGTATTGAAAGCAATTTTCCTAGGAGTGCCATCATTTAGAACAGTGAACACAGGAAGGTTTGAGAGAAAACTCCTGACTGGTGGGGCCTCAGAAAGCCCAACAGTGCTGGGTGCTGAGGGATAGGTCTGGGACCATGCAGCTGTGTGAAATCAGTATCCCTCCTAAATTTAAAATATCAAGGTTTCACAACATTTATTTTTGTTTTGCATTGAAACATGAGTGAGCTGGCTGAAAGGAGTGAAGGACAGTAATCTTACCATCATAATAGCCTCATGTTTTCCCTAGGACTTTGATAGTCGGGGATGAAGACTGCCAGACCAGCATTCCTTTAAAGCTACAGAGATCCTAGCATCCAAAGAGACTGAGGAGCATCACACAGGGAAGGAGAAGTAATCCTTAAGCTTTCTTGCTTTGAGAAGAATGAAGACACTGGAATCCTTATAGGGGAAAAAAAAATCCTTTGAAAGTGGAACTTCAGTGAAGGAATCAAAGGAGGGAAAAGGCTGTGGAAAGAGAGTGTCTGGCTTTAAGAGAAGATCCTATATAAAATAGACTGATCAATTTATCAGCTCCTAAGAAGAAATGCCCCTGAGGAGGAATCATCTCTATAGTATGGCATTTTGTGAAGAGTAATGACATAGAGTATCTTATATGAATACTTAATACAGAGCATACAAGACAAAATAGCTGTTATCTGAAATGGTTAAAGTGTTCTGTGGAGAAAAACATTGAAAAATAAATCTAATCAATTGGAGCCTATTATAACACCCATATCCTCACAGAACAGAACAGATTTGCACTCTCACTGCCATCTGGAATGGAATTATGTTAGCAGTCTCTAAAAAATACAAATTAACTATTTCCTGCATTTCTATAGTGCGATGCTTCCTTTTTCTGATCATGTCTCCTGTTTGGTTAATCATGACAACTTTAAAGTCATTGCATGAATGTCGCATTGCTTACTGTTCAGATCAGAGAGAGTAGTAATGTCTGTGGGAGAGATACATGAAAAGTGAAAGATAATTCAATATGAGTCTCTCTCCCATTAAGTCAATGGCCTTCACTAAGACGTAACTGTAACAGATGCTGCTTAACCTAGCTAGATTATATAGTTTTACAACTAAAATGAACATCAGGTATGCATGATCAGTCTTTTACAGGTGTTTAAAATAACATATTTAACATGAAAATTAGGAAAAACTCAGAAAAAATTAAGAATATATTTTTTTATTGAAAGAAGAGAACCCTCAGCAGATCATATATTTGCTCAAATTTGTTATTACAATTACTGTTCTCTTTTAAAGCAGACCTGCACTTGATGTGCAAATAAAAACCTGAGTTTTTCTCTTTCTTGGCTATTTGCTATTTACAAGAAGTTGTGGAGTAGTTTTGCATAAATAAACTCCAGACTGAAGGCTGTTTGTAAAATGCTTATCACTTCAATGATTCAGTATTTGTGATTCATGTTTTGTAGCTAATCACTCAAAGCACCTGGCATTATTCCCCCTCTGTAGAGAAAGACATGAAATGAGGAATGTATAATTTGCATTCTAAATTGATGGAAGAAATAGGACTAAAATTTATGAAAACATGAAGTTTTGTAAACTTTTTAAGGTTGTCTGATGCTTGATATAGTCATAAGAAACCAGCAAGGCTGAAGAAATATGATCATAAATATTTAACCATTTGTCCCAAAAAAAATCCAGAGATGTGTTTTGCTCTAGATAGTCTTAAAATCTACATTGATTGATTCTCCTTATTCCTTAAGCTTTGCAGATTTTGATCTGGTTTATCCCATGGATGTCTCCATCTGGAAGACACAAGCTACATGGAACTAGAAATAAAAAGACATTCTGTTAGACATCCAAAATAATTATGCTCAGAATAATTCCACCAAAAATTATGCATTTAATTCTTGAAATTACTTGTAGTGAGGAAGGATTCAGAAAGCTGAAGAAGAATTTTTAATTCAGTGAGAAAACAAGAAAACAAATGAATTATTATTTCCAGTTCAATAAATCTTCTCAGAAAGGACCATAGCTCTCCAGCTGCAGCCTGAATAGATTTGATTCAAAGCAGTTCTAACTGGCTTCAGAGTGAAGAGTTTCTCTAAAATCTGTGTGTTGAATGTTTTGACAATAAACTTGTTGGTGCCAAAAAAGGCTGCAAAGGAATGATTCAACTCTCCATGACTTTGGGTTCTAAGATGTAAGTGTTTAAACCAGAGCTAGTCAATCTAAAGGTCTCTTCAGCCAATGGAGAATAACAGACAACTTGATTTTAGAGGTTTTATTTTAGTTGAAATCGCTGCAAATAGTCATTAAGATGAGCTGTGTCAGTGTAAGGTTTTTTACACTGTGCTTATCTAGGGTTAGGATTTGATTAGACTCTCACTACTGGCTATAATACTGCTCACCCATACTGAGAGTTCTGATGGGAGTTTTAAGGCAATAGATTAGACCCTCACCTTTTTCAGGCTTTTCCATCAGTACTGTACAGCTGCCTCAGGCATATCAATGCCCTGTAGGAGTTGATGCCAAAATAACCCTTCGTTCTAAGTTACTAAGAAAAGATGGGGATATTATTCCCAAGTAAGATGTAGTTATCTTACTCTATGAAGTTCATCTCCTCAGATTTATAGAGTTTTCAGGTTGCAGATGAATGAAATCTTTCTGTAAAGCACTATGGGTTTTGCAGAATTCTCTAGATGTCTTTAATGAGGAACTTAAAATACTGATTCCACTCTGTAGATACCATAATTAAATGTTAGTTTTGTCTTATTTCAGAAGGAACAGGGCCCACGTGGGTTAATAAATGTGTTGTCATTATGCTGGCAGGTATGCACTGCTAACTGCAGAAATAACATGTCAATTTCTAACCAGATGACCTGGTGGAGCACTGCAGTTTAACCTCTTTCTCACATCTTATGTCAGTCAAAGATTAATGTACTTACTCTCCAGAGCAAAACATCCAAATAGCATTTCAATCAGGGAGCCTGCAAAGGCAGGAAAGAAATACAGTCTGGCAAAGCTTTTATTTCTAATCTCAAAACCAAGTACTGGCGCGCTAGCCATGATCACCAGCATTGTTTACAGGCTTGGTTGCTGTGGTGATGGCATCACATGAGTACTGCGATGGGGACTGAATCCTTCTGGCAGCACAAGTGGTTTTCCAGCAGCCTCTAATTGCTTGTTTACAAAATACTCCATAGTTTTCTGAGGACACAGCCCAACAAAATAGGAATGGACTTACAGAAAGTCTCCAGCATTGCCTTTCTGTGTACAGGAGAGAAACTGATTCCAAGTTAGAGAAAAGGGAAGGGAAGGGAAGGGAAGGGAAGGGAAGGGAAGGGAAGGGAAGGGAAGGGAAGGGAAGGGAAGGGAAGGGAAGGGAAGGGAAGGGAAGGGAAGGGAAGGGAGAAAGGAGAAGGAGGAAGGAGGAAGGAGGAAGGAGGAAGGAGGAAGGAGGAAGGAAAGAAAAGAGGAGGGAGGGGAGGGGAGGAAAACATCAGCTCAGTCAGGTGGTCACTGGCATCTCTGCAACCTACCCACAGCTGCACAGCTGCACTGGTGGAGTTATCTCTCCACTGTCAGGCCCCAGAGCAGCCCTGCTTATGAAAGAGCCCTCTACAAGTTGCAGACCTGCTGCCCTTCTTCCTGAGCCATGGCTTGGTCTGGCTCCAAAAACATCAAGAAGTGTCAACACACTCACTGAAGCAGAAACTGAGGTCCATCAGCAATGGTACCTTCCCCAGTATCCTATCACTTTCTCAGATTTGAAACCACTTGCTGGTTCTGAAACCTCTCTGCAGCATCTAGAAGGGATATAAACCTTGCTGCTAGGCATCCTGCTAGGCAGTGTGGATTGAGGCCAGTTGCAGCAGTCGCTGCTGGTCTTCCAAAGACATTTTGAGCACCAATGCTGGCCATTGCTAGCCTCCTCCTTGGAAAGACAGGATTATGCCTGTCATTTTTATATAGCTTGAATAAGCATGGCAGATGCACTTTGCATGCTATGATCCCTGGCCTTAAATTGGTTTCTGGAGGTGGGAAATGGAACCAATAAATAAAACTAATTGCCACTCTTGTGGTGTCCCTGTCCTTTCTGTTTGGGCTGCACTGCATTAAACTCATGTCAGAAACAATGAGCTGGTTCACTAATATAATACTTTCTTTTCTTTTACTCTCATTCTCTTATCATAATGCTGGGAACTTCATTGAAGATACCAACACTTCTCAGGTATCTAAAGCAAAACTACCACAGCTTTTTCTCTGGTGTAAAATTTGCCCCAAAGCAAAAAAATGTTATTTCTACAATGTTCTTCAGGAGCCTTTCAGTGCCTTTTTTATATGCACTGAAGTGGGAATGGAGGAGGTGAACCTGGCAGAGGTTTAACATGCTTCTGCAGTGCTTCTGAGTGTTCAGCATGTTTTGTGTTTTAAACAAATGCTTCAGATCCTCTTATTCAAGAAAGGGGAAAAACAGACTTTTTAAAGTGTGAAGTATTATTAACTATTCAGTTTTCAAAAGGAAAGCACACATTCAGCTACTGTGCTATTTCTCTCACTGAAAGCCAGATCTCGTCCAGATGTATCAAAATTTTCAAGTGTTTGAGTTTACACACCTATCGTGGCAAACCAGAATCTGACATGATCAAATGTCTAAGGCTTGCTTAGAGTACAGAATGAAGTGAAACTCAGAAAAAGTTAGTAGCTTGCATGGGAGTTGTTGTATGCTGGATAATTGGAAATATTTAGCATGTGAACCTGGATTTCACATTCTGGACTTGTCTTCTCTCTTCTATAGTTTCTGACTTTTTTGTCTCCCTTAGCCTAGTCTCAAACTACACTTCAGTCTTTTAAGATTTTTTTCTTTCAATTATTTTTACCATTACCCAACTATAATGTATTTTCATCTTGCCTGCCTTCCTGAGGTTCTTAAATGTCTTTGCTAAAATCTTCCTTTTAATGAGCAGATTATATTTTACCTTGCTAATTGGACACCTCTACATGGAAAGGTGAGGAAATGAAGATGTCTGGAAAAAGAAGGCACATTTCACTGTCTAGAATTGAATTTGCAAATAATGCTTTATCTCTTAACACATTCAAATTCTAGCATGTTTGCTCCTGGGCTGAACTAGTGGCATTGAATAGGTCCTCCCAGCTAAGGTAGGCTAGTGGGCCCTCTTCCACAGTTTTGGGGGGCTAGCTGGGAAAAATGAGGAATAGGCAAGCTGGAGACAAAGCTCTAATGTGCAGAGCAGCTCCTTCTGCCTGCATGACCTGTGGGACTCCGTTTCACTGGTCTTATTTAGTAACCACTTGGTTTTATTTTGCAGACTGGAATTGGATTGCAGGATGCCATGTCAAAAGCTGAGGCTTTCTGCTGTCCACAGAGCATCTTCTGCTTCTGAAAAAGGCACTTGTGTGACTTTCCTGTTATTACACCTGCACTGTGTTCTCCTGCTTATTACTCATATTACTGCACCACAGACAACATCATTCCAGTGTGGTTCTCTGAAAGAACATGTTTTCCTGACAGAGGTAGCTCTGATCTGAGATGTGAAAATGCAGGTGAGAAAAGCACATTTGATCTTCAGAAACTGAAAAGATAATGTGAATGGAAGCCTACCATGAATAAGTAAAACTGTCTCTACCCACCAGCTGGAAACAGACCTGCAGTTTGTGATGATGTTTGTGATAGGAAATGTAAGCAATGGTTATTGAAATACTGAAGTGTCATTGGAAAGTAACATTCATAATACAGAAAGATACTGTATAAATTACACCCATCAATTTTGCATTAAATATTTTGCTTACCCTAGTTTTGAATTCTAAGTATATTAAATAATTGATAGAGAAATGCACTAGCTCTGAACCAGACTCAAATCCTGTTTATAGGTGAGCACAAAATCTTTTCCTTTCCCTTTTTCTAAATTTTGGCTTGTGTATTGTCACATCTGCTGGACAGCTGATGAGAGCATTTGCAGCATAATGAAACCTCTGCGTTGTAGGCTGACCAGTGGCATTTTGTTAGCTCAGCCTGCCAGTAATTCCATTGTGATGCTTGGCAGAAGCAAACTGGATTAATCTCCATATTGAAAGAGTGAGTCTGCATAACAGAGGCCATAATTTGAATGTTGGTTTTGGTCCCTTTTGTGGCTGGACCACATAGGCAAGTTTCACACAACAAAGCCTCTTATAAGAGAGTGTTGGCTGGGAAGTGGGCCAAATTCATCTTCTTGTAATTCCATGACATCAGTACACTTGCCAAGGGGAACATGTCACATTATTCTGACAATTAATCCCTATGAAGGCTTTAGGACAAGCTTTTCTCCTTTACACTCGCAGTTTGAATACAGGGTTTGTTTTTGTGCAACACAATTGGGTGGAAGGGTCTTTAGGAAAAGGCTGTGTTTTGACTTAGTGCAACACTCGCACAATGAGATCAGGCCTCTCGGGTGGCTTTGCGGTACCAATTCTATGAACTGTCTAAACTCAGGGGACAGGTATTTTCTCAGAATGTATTCCTTCTTTATTTATTACTGAAGTCTAGTTTCCTAGTGATATAAATAGCTGTGTTAATGAGGGGTCAGTTTTGACCAGCTATAAGCACATAGCTTCCAGTAATTTGGAAAACTGCAGTTTCCTGGGTTCCTAATCAAGGCCATCCTTTCACCTGGGGAAAAAACACCATACTCACTTCTTTTGACTTGGATTTTGTTTCTAGTATAGGAAAGCAGAACACAGGTCTGTGAAGTAGGTTTGTCTACATTTTGACAGTGAAAGGCTGTGATTGGCAATTCTTCCACCTGTTTTTTGGCAATTCCTGCCAGGAAGAGAAGATGAGAAAGTTAAATGAGAAGTGACAGCAGAAATAAAAAATAGCAGAAACTGTAAATAGATTAAATTTGATCTCATTCTTTTAACTTGGAGTTTACTTCTTACAAAAAGATAGGGTTTTTTTTAATGTTTATCTACAGAAAAACAATGCACACATGAAGGCATGTGCTTACACATGGTTCAGGGCAGAGGTATGTATAATATACAGGGCTGAATGGTAGGATGAGGTATGATTTATTAGTACGTGATGTAATTTGTGGTAAGGACCTATGATGCATGTCAGTTAATGAGATGAAAAGAATTTCTTCCTCTGCAGTATGTTCTTCTTTTCTTATGAGAAGATATCCAGACTAAAACACACAAGGTCTGTCACAAAAAGACACTGGTAAATCTCAGCTGAAGAATGTCAAATTCTTATTTTAAATTAAAACTAATTTAAAATTAAATTAATTTCTCTTTCCTGTTTTACCTTCATTATTTTTCTTCTTGTATTTTCAGCATTAATAATGGTTTAGTCTATCTGTTTATGGTTTCAGTAGTAATAACTTTTAGCACTGCAGCATCTAACACACATCAGAAGAGCTATGGAGTGATTCCATGGAGCCTGAAACTCTGGCAGTTTCCAAAGGCTGTGATGTTGCTGGTTTAGAACAAAAAAAGCTAAGAGTTTATGGATGTTGCTTCACTGGAGAGCAGTTCTTAAACAGAGACATGTTCATCTTGGAATGCTTTTCCATAATTTGACATCTGAATTGCATAATATATTTCATGCCTCAAGCTGAGAGTTACAATTCAGAAATCTGTAAAGAGTGAATTCATTATTTAACTTTTAACTATATCCAAGCCAGTTGCCTTTTTTTGTTGTGTTGAAAAATGTGTTTAGGACAAGTCAATTCACTAAGCTTGTTTTTATGGCAATTGAAAGAGGCTGTTCTGAACTGCTTTTCAAGTTCTACTGAGAAACAAGTTCATGCATTAGGTAGTGAAGAGTCATGCACACTTCAGCCATTTCCCAGGGTCTATCTCTGCTGCAGAGTTGAAAATAGAGCTGTCTTTGTGAGTAAGCCATAGGAAATGAAATGTCTGTCACAGCGTGCAGGACCACACAGTAATACTACGTGACTTACAAGCACTTTTCATTTTATTGAAATCTGTACAGAATTGAGGATGATTAGAGAAAATCTTACATCTGCATGGTCTTTCTTTTCTTGACAAGGAAGAGAATTTAATTTGCAGAAGCTGTTACAAAGGCCTAGTTTTTTTCACATCATAATGGGCATTTCACATAATCTTAGGTGAACACAACTGTAGACTTCTTATAAGACGCTACCTAACTTCAGGCTGTTCTAAATTCTTTTGTATGCTGTAAATACATCTCACCAGCTGTTTCTTGGGGGTCTGAGAAAGACCGAGGAATAACTGAAATTTACATTGAGGTTTACATTGAGGTTTACATTGAGGTTGGGCCTGTTTTTATGCCATTAGGTGGGATCCCTTCCTTATCCTCACCCCAGCTAAAGGGGGTCCTGGTGTCTGTAAAGAAGAAATGCAACATAAATAAAACATGTAATAGTACTCCAAATACCTTTAAACAGGCTTTGTTGTAAATTTAGATTTTTTTTTGTTTGTTTCATGTAGAAATCCTATAATAGGACAGCAGGCAAAACCCACCTGCAAAAAATTTCCCTCCCATTTTTCTGTGGGAAGAGATGTGCCTGCTCACTTTCAACAATGCAAGTGAAAGGCACAGGCAAAATGGACTGTGCTCCTCCTGCTGACAGTGCCATTCTCTAGCAGAAGTGCCAGCCCTATACATCAGGGTAATGTTTTTTTTTTCAGAAAATATTTTATTTCATATATAACAAACAACAACAAAGTAATTATAACTAAATTGTTCACATTAGTGTTTAATTAAAACCCATTTTATAAAGGAATGACTTCAGTTGTTGACTGATCATTAGGTCAAGCTCACTAGTTACCAAATTTAAATGCATCCAAACTGCTACAAACAGAGTCTGTGGCAGCTGTGCTTTTGTATGGAGATGTACGTGACTTCTAGTATTTGTGTTTATATAAAGGAAAAACTGCAATTATTACAGGACTCATTCAAACTCTCTCTCAAAAAAAAAACCAAACCCTTATTGACAAGAGGTTGTAATTGAATAAGACATTTCAGTCTTACAGACATAATTAACTGCAGCCTTCCTCTTTGGTGAATGAACTTTTCAAGCACCCAGAGCCCTGAAGTGCCCTGTCTGCAATCAGACATGTGACTACAGCCTGCTCTACCATTTCTGCAGTGAGGCTGTGTGGGAGAGCACAGACAGCTGTGTCTGGAGACATCAGCAACAGCTGCTCCAGCACAGTTTGGGTGGTGAGCATCTCAACAGATTATGTCCTGCTGAAGCTGTGTGTATGCATGGATACTTCAGTGGAGCTTTGAGAGGACAATGCTGTAGCAAATAAGAAAAACGTGTTGAAGATTGCATGTAAGATGTTTTCCATTACCATCTGTATGGCTGATTACCTTGTCAAGTGAGCAGTTTGCCTTATCTCTCTCTTTGAATGACCACATTGACACCTTCCTCGGGAGGGAACCTCTGCTGATAACAGACTATTGAATATTGGTGCACGACTGATAAGAACTATAGCATCCCATTGTGAGATGCTCCGCCCAGAGGGAGGAGCCAAGCACTGCTACCCCGATATACTCTGAGATTCTGAAATTGCAACTTGGCTTTTCTCCACGAGATTCCCCAGAGGAACAGCAGCTGCCT
Source organism: Camarhynchus parvulus (assembly GCF_901933205.1). NCBI lineage: Eukaryota > Metazoa > Chordata > Aves > Passeriformes > Thraupidae > Camarhynchus > Camarhynchus parvulus. Next base: position 134,427,561 of record NC_044572.1, read on the forward strand.
TTTCCTCCTGGATCTTCAGAGGAAGACTACATCCTTCTCTACAGAACCTCCTTGCTCCAACAGAACCACACCTGATACTTCAGAGGACTGCAGCCACATTTTCAATCGGACTGCCACCAACACCCTGACCAACAGGGTGTCAGGTTGGGTTCTGACTCTGTCAGTGTTGTTCCAGTGGACTGCATTGTTTATTTTATACTTTTTATTTCTTCCCTATTAAAGAACTGTTATTGCCTGCTCCCATATCTTTGCCTGAGAGCCCCTTAATTTAAAATTATAGCAATTCAGAGGGGTGGGGAGGGTTTACATTCTCAATTTCAGGGGAGGCTCCTGCCTTCCTTAGCAGACTCCTGTCTTTCCAAACCAAGACAACATGTCCCTCATCAATCATAACAAGAAGAAAACACTTAGCTATGTCAGAAAACTTAAATTACTTTACAAATCTCTTAACTTTCTCCTTTCCTTTTTGCTCCTTTTTGTTCTCAACAATATTTGCCATGTGCAATACTACAAGCTCAGATTTGACCAACTAAATTCCTCTCTGAAGGAAAAAATTCTCAATTTACATAGTTAATATCAAATCAAATTTGAAGTGGTTTATTAACTTACTAACAACACATTAATTAAAGTGATCATTGAAGTAGGTATTCAAGATCAAAATCACTACAAGAAGTAACATGTCAAATACAAGCAGACATGAATTTCTAAATACCTTTCTAAAACACCTCAGAATGGAGCAATCCCTCCCTCCCAACTACCAGCACACCTGCCCCTCTCCTGGACACAAGGGTTTCCCAATGTGCTGGTCTCTGCAACCTGGCGCTCCACTTTGTTGCTGGAGTACCCCCAGTAACCTGCCCCTGTTTTCTTGTGCTGGAGTGCCCAGCACTGGACACATCACCCAGATGTGTCTCATCAGGCTGAGGAGCAGGACTATCTCCCTTGGCTTCCTGGCAATGCTCTGCCTAATGTGACCCAGGAGGCTGCTGCCTTTCTTCAAAGTAAAAATGACAACAATTTTAGTGATGTTTAGAATTTTTTAGTGGGTTTGGACTACACTGGCCCAAAGGACAAGCTGTCCCTAAGCATCTATAAACAAATATGAAAGATTTTTCAGACTGTTTGTCTACATTGTAGTTTGTGCCCCTAAAAGAAGGCTGAAGAGGAACTTTTTGCAAAAGAATGTAGTGACAGGACTAGGGGAAATGGCTTTAAACTGAAGGAGGTTGGTTTAGATTAAATTTTAGGAAGAAATTCTTCACTATGAGGGTAGTAAGGTTGCCCAGTGTTGGAAGGTGTGGATTAAACTGTCAAGGAGGACTGTAAATCAATCAAGTGACCTCACAGCCTGAGGGAACCGCAGGCCAGTGATTCTCTAGCATGTACCAAGTTTAAAGGTGCCTGCCCCTTCTTTATGAACCTTTGCCCAGGTGCTGCTTTTAGGGTCCCCCTGAAAGCAAGGGAACAGGAATAAATAGACTCTTTGCATTCTAAAAGTGACTTTGTGGCTGTCCCACCTGCCTGCTTGTCAACACACACACACCGAAAGAAACTGTGGATGTCCCATCCCTGGAAGTGCTCAAGGCCAGACTGGATGGGACTTTGAGAAACCTGGTCAAGTGGAAGGTGTCCCTGCCTACACCAAAAGGGTGGGAGTTAGATGCTCTTTAAGATCCTTTTCTACTCCAAGTGTTCTATATGTTTCTATAACTTTCACTATTACTAATTCTTGTATTAGGGAACCAAGATAATTGCAGGGCTTCTTTCTATGTGCTGCAGCTACAACCCTTGATGTCAGCTGGTGAAAATACTAGGTGTTTAGAGCTAAAATACTCAATTTTCAGCCAACGTTACCAGTCATGTCTGCCAAGTCTGCTGCAGGATGGCAGAACAGAAGTGAGGACAAAAGGTAGCTTCTTGTCTTCAGTGTGATATTCTAAAGATAGCAAAGTTACATTCTTAATTTGGTGCCTTAGTGGTGGCTGAGCTATTTCCCAAATCTGTGGTAGCACATACATGGTGTACCTTCATTTTTTTAGAGTTGTGATGTCCTGTACTGTGTGTTTCTAAGTATGAATGCTCTGGTCCTTCTGTCTGTAAGAGATGAAAGCAGAACTGGCCTTCCTCTGTAAAAAGGTTTGCTAGTCTCAGCCCATAACGTGATAGATGACTGTTCTGTGTAAACAACATGATTGACAATCACTGCTTGGGACACTGATTTTAAAATCAAGAGGTCTGAAAACAGAGGCCAAAGCAACTGCTTGAAAAAGCCTGAGCATGTTTCTCCCATGGGCATTTCTAGGAAATCATCTCCAGAGATGGTCAAAGGAGCGAATCAACGAATATATCCCAGAATATTTCTCTCATTCTTTCAAGTCCATCATAAAAAGCACAGGATGCAATAAAGCAGCCTTTCCCTAAAGAGAATCAATCAGCTATCTGACTGCATTTCCTTTCTCAAACACAGATCAGATGCTGTACAAGACAGCACAAAAGACATTACAAAACAGCCTTCCCACAATGAAAGCGTCTTCCTAATTCTCTATAATTAGAATGACTTTTGAATGAGAAACAGACTGTACAATTTGTGCAGCCTGAGAGACTTCCTGCTCCAAAGAGCTATGAAATAATAACCTAGAGTGGGCTGCACCAGACCTTCCCGTGCAGAATTAATTTTGTCTCCTGGACATCACTGGGAGTTTTGTGGTGGATTCATAGAGTATCTGGGGAGAGGAGAACACTGTGATAATACAGTTGCTCTCTGTTTACCATGGAACATGCAGATAACCTACAAATTTTCACACATAGGCAATCTCTGGTGGTGTCCAGTGTTTATCTTCCTTCTGATCCTGGTGACAGTTTTGTGTGCTGCATTGGTCCTAAATCAAAATGCTCACTGATGCCAGCTGACAAATCAGAAGTATCATGCAAAATCCTGCTCAGTTTGCATCAAGGTGCCTTGAAAATCTTGGTTGCTGTATTATGTTTACATCATTATTTACAGGGAATGACAGAAAAACACACTCTTATTTCAAAACAAGTATTATTCAATGTTTATTAAAATTGAGTTATTTCACCCATTCATATATGCTCAAATGCAGTTTAAGCCTTTGATGTACATAAATAGATATAGCTTAATAACATACAGTTAATAGATGTATCTTTTTAATGTTTATATTGCCCAAAAGAAATGTGAAACGTGAGAGGTTTGTGAATTTTTATATTTAACTTACTAGCTGAGTTATATGCATTGTATGGGACTGTCATAGTCTAGATTAGTGAAATTATATTAAAGAAAAGTTTTATTTGCTAAGAATGGTATTGGGCCACTGGAGAGGTGGGTGGTGGGAAATTAGACTAAAAATACCTTTGATTATTTTAGGTTTTTACCTCAATGACTACATAAAGTAAGCATTCAGTCCAAAAAGTGCTCATTTTTCCTTTGAAACAAAATATTTTCATGAAGTATTTTTCTAATAATGCATCGGTGAAGATAACTAACTTTTTAAAAATCTGGTTCACTTGGAATACCTACAATTTTAATGGGAGACAGAGAAATCACTAGCTTGTTATCTTTTACAATTTCTGCTTCTCCTGTTATCCAGTGATGACTTTACTCAAGCACCAAAACTGCTTAACTACAAAAATAAGTTATGGGAATCAAAACACATAGAGAAGACATGGTTTAAACTAAGTTTGTAAATTATTTCTGTATTGCAAAGGCTGTATTAGCTCCTACAACTTCTGAAGCAACTACAGATGTTGTTGTATATTATGGCACTTATTTAATGACTGTTTTGTACTTTGCTATAGATCTTGCATCTCCCTGATACTTACACATATCTCCTAATACCCATGATGTATCTGGTAGCCCTTTGCTTCTCTGCAAATGAGGAAATTCCAAACCCACCCCCTCCTCCCTCCCTCCCAACCCTCATGGTACCCCAGAATGACTTTTTTCAGACAAATAGGGTAGAAGATGGAGATAAGAAAGAGGATCAAGATTAAGCTAGTTATAGGTATGTCATCCTAAATTTAATCAATATTTCACTTTCTTAGACTTCCCTTTTCAGTTTTCCTTAATGACTTTGACTTTTGTTCTTCAAGTGCAAATACAAAAACTGGATGTTTAAAATTCAAAACACTGTAGCAATTTTCACCAAGACTTTATTATGATATATTAGTAGGGATTTACATTAGACAAATGCTTGCATCATTGTTTTACTTTCATGGATCCATTATTTCCTACCTCACCTACCACGATCCAGTCCTGAAAGCAGGTTTTAGAGTTCCTTGAGAGATTCCATGTTATGAATTCTGCCTTTTGTATACAATAGATATTTCAGTCTGTCCAAGTAAGTAAAACTCCACCTGGAAAAGCAAATACACTGTGTGGCAAATAATAAAAAAAGAGATACTTAATACTAAATTTCTGAAGTAGTCTATGCGCTACACAAGGTTAAATAACTTCAATGCCAAAACCAAAAATCATCAAACCCAAAGTCAAAACCAAAATTCATCTGCACCACTGCTCCTTGTACTTGCCCTCTCTCTGCTTTTTAACCGCAACATGTCCATGACACTGCGTGCGTATATGTCTCGCAAATTAACATTGATATTTGAATCACTGGATGAGTTCTTCATGAGTTTCTTTAAAGCTTCACGCTGCCGAAGAGCAGCTTCTTTTATCTTCAGAGTAAAATAACAGGCAGAAAAACGGTCATTTATTATAGCTATTGGCAAAGCCAAAACCAGTATTCCTGATAGTATACACATAAAGGCTACTACCTTACCAATGGTAGTGTCTGGTCTAATGTCACCATAACCAACTGTTGTCATGGAAGTTGTTGCCCACCACCAAGCACCAGGTACACTTGTGAAAGTTGTGCCTGGCACACCTTGTTCAACAAAGTACTCCACAGTGGAAAATATAGAGATTCCTACAGAGAGGAAGAGAAGCAGAAGGCCAACCTCCTCATAGCACTGAGCAATAGTCATCCCAAGGGACCGCAAGCCTGAAAGATAAGAAATGCTGTCAGTAGGTTGATTCATGTAGCTGTCATTATATCTTTGCAAAACATTTCTTACTTAAAGGCTGACTGCTTTATATTTTCTTTGAATGCGGGTGAACATGTCTTGACAATCACACATTCAGTAAGATCAGAGAAAACCTCCAAGGTCATCAAATCCAACCTTTAACTCAAAACCATCTTGTTGACTAAACCACAGCACTAAGTGACGCATCCAGTTGTTTCAACACTTCCAGGACTGTGACACATCCCTGGGTGGCCCATTTCAAAGCTTAACCACCTTTTCCATGAAGAAATTCTTCTTGATGTCCAACCTGAATCTCCCCAGCACAGCCTGAGGCTGTTTTCTCTTTTCTTATTGCTTGATGCCTAGGAGGAGAGGCTGACCCCACCTGGCTACACCCTCCTTTTAGGTAGAAGGTAGAGAGCAATAAGGTTCCCCCTGAGGCTCCTTTTCTTCAGGCTGAACAACCCCCCAGTTCCCTCAGCCACTCCTCATATGATTTACTCGATCCTCACCAGTTTCATTGCCCTTCTCTGGACATGCTCCAGCACCTCCATGTCTTTCTTGTAGCAAGGTGTCCAGAACTGGATACAGGATTTGAGGCTTCCCAGTGCTGAGTACAGGGTGATAAATAGTTCCCTAGTCCATTTGGTCACACTACCCGGGCCATGATGCCTGGGCCTTTGTGGACACTTGGGCACAGCTGGCTCATCACACCCAGATCCTTTTCAGACACTCTGCACTGCAACAGGGGTTGTTGTGATGCAAGTGCAGAACCCAGCGCTTGGCTTTAATGAACATCATACTGTTGGTCCAGCCCATCCATCCAGCCTGTCCAGATCCTTTTGCAGAATCCTCCTATATCCTCCAGCAGATCAACTCCTCCACCCAACTTAGTGTCATCTACAAACTGACCCGATTCCCTCATTCAGATCATCAATAAAGATATTACACAGGACTGGCCGCAGTACTGAGCCTTGGGGACTCCACTAGTCACTGGCCACCAACTGGATGTGGCACCATACACTAACACACCCTGGGGCCAGTCCTCCAGCCAGTTTTTACCCCAGAAAAGAGGGCATCTGTTCAGGCCATGGGCCTCCAGTTTCTCCAGTAGAATGCTGTGAGAGACAGTGTCAAAGATTTTACGGCAATCCAGGTAGACAACATTCATAACCTTTTCCTCATCCACTAGGCAGGTGATGTAGTCATAAAAGATCAGGATGATCAAGCCTTGGCTGAATTGTCCTTTCCTAAGCCCAGAGCTGGACTTGATCCCCTGATTGTCCTGTACATGCCATGTGATCACACTCAGGATCATCTGCTCCATAATCTTTCCCAGCACCAAGATGCGGGCTGTAGTTCCCTGGAGTCTCCTTCTGACCCTTCTTGTTGGTGGGCATTACATTTACTAGCTTGCAATTACCTGGGACCTCCCTGGTTAACGAAGGCTGATCATAAATGATGGCCAGCATCGTGACAAGCTTTCCTGCCAGCTCCCTCATCACTCTAGGATGAATCCCATGTGGCACCATAGACCTGTGAGAGTCTAAGTGGCACAGCAGGTGACTAACTATATCCTCTTGGATTGCAGTGGTCTTTTCTGCTTCCCATCCCTGTCTACCAGCTCAGGGGGCTGGCTGCCATGAGGATTTCCACTCTCTCTGTTAAACAATGAGGCAAGGAAGATATTAAGTACCCCAGCCTTCTCCTCCTCCTTGGTGATAATGTTGCCCCCCCCTCCACAACCAATAAAGGACAGAGATTTTCCTTGGCCTTCTTTTGTTGGTAAAGTATTTATAAAATCACTTTTTACTACCTTTCACACTGGTGGCCAGATTGAGTTCTAGCTGAGCTTTTGCTTTTCTGGTTTTCTCTCTACATGATCCAATGAAATCCCTGTACTCTTCCCGAGTTCCTCTCCTTCTTCCAAAAGTCATAAACTCTTTTATCGTCTCTGAATTCTGGCAGAAACTCCCTGTTCATCCAGGCTGCTCTTCTTCCTCCTTGGCTTGCCTTTAGGCACATAGGTACTGCCTGCTCCTGACCCTTTAAGACTTCTTTCTAAAAGTATGTCCAGCCATTCTGGAGCCCTCTGTTCTAAGGCCTGTTTCCCAAGGGACTCTCTGAACCAGTGTCCTGAACACACCAAATCCTGCCTGCTGGAAATCCATGTGAGAGGTTTTGTTGACCTCTTTCCTTACATCATCATGAATTGAAAACACTCTTATTTCATGGTCACCATGCTCATAATGGCCTCTGACCACCACATCTCCCTACTGGTCTAATGAGGCACTGACCCTAGTAGGCTAAAAAGAGGTGCTGCTCTAAGCAGAAGCTGAGAAAAAGTGATTTACAGAAATAGATCACAGTGTTAGACTGAACACTTGACATAATTTGTATTTTCTTAATACAGACCATAGGAATTCTTATTACTTATCATCTGAACTATGTACACATATAATTTAGACAAACTAAACTATCTTGATTTATTAATTGGCTGTAAGAGAAGATCTAGCACCACTTGAAACTACTTACAAACACACTAAAAACACCTGCTTTATATTTGGAGACTAAATGTGCCAAGCCTCTGTTTTCCAGCCACTGTCATATTTTTCTCTAGGACCTAGGAGCCCTTAGTTACCAAATTTGTGTTGCTGTGTGAGTACTGAGACCCCAGTTCAGTTCACTCAATAACTTTTTCTTTGACGACTGTTTTCAATCCTTCTGTAATTGTCACAGACTCTCTTTGACCCTTCTTCCTTCTGCCCAAGCTACCTTGCACTGTAGATATCAAAACTAACTGGTTTTCCAGTAACAGCTGCACTTGTGCCAAACTCAAGGTAGCAAAGCAAACAGCAAAGCATATCCTCTCAATGCAAGCATGAATCCTGTTAACTGACTATGTACTGCATCAGTCCTTTTTTGCCCATGAGCTGCACAGGGAGCTTGGGACCACTGTCCATAACCCCCTGTATTCCTGTTAGAGCCACTGCTTCAAGGCTAGACTGCCCCACAAAAGCGAGCAGGAAAGTAAATCCAAAAATAGTGCAATGAATAAATATTGCACACATAAAGAAAGAAGGAAGATAACAGGGTACCAATTCAGCTGAGACATAGGAGACTGAAATTATCTTCTGAATTACTTTGGATTAGTTTTTAATGCTGTTCTTTAAAAGTGTGAGATGCTTTCTCTAATAAATGAGAAAAACATAATGCTTATGAATTACCCTTCATAGGTATATTTCTCACTAAACTATTGTTTGCAAAACAGCTTACTGAGGCTCTGCCTCTGCTTGCAGACTTCATGTGCTCATTAGTGTTATAGGCAATTTGATTGTTTGACAGTCTCAAACTACAAGATGTTAACATTTCTTGCTTTTGGCTCTTTCTTTTCCCCTGCAGGTTCAATGGATTTTAGAAGTTTTATGTACAGCAAACACTGGAAGTGCACAGCAGAGTTTGGAGGCAATGTTGGAGTTTTCTTCCTAAATGCTATCTGCTACAAACTCCAGTAAAGAACTTACCCATACCGAGATCTTATATTACTATAACTATGATCTGTAGAATGTTTATTACAATGATATAGATTAAATCTTTAACACAAAGGGAATAAGATATAAATGTGCAATCTTTTCTCTGTAAATATGATTGCCTTCATATTTTGGAAACACTAGTATCAGCAGAGCAAAAGCTCTGTGAGATAATTGCAAGGACTCAGATCAAATTATTATTTCCAAGGAACCCTATGAGCCCTTGCCCTGTAAAACTTCCTACTGAACAAGGCAGAAGAGTAACTGTTAAATCTTTGTATCAAAATGATGACATTCTAATTTTTCCTATGGTTAGTTATTCTAACTGTTCAGGGTCTGATTTTTTCTTTTTATTATTCTTAGTTCTAGTATACTCATCTAAGATTAAGATATAATTCTTCACGTCTTTAGATGAAGTCAGGAAACATTACTAGTCAAATCTATGAATCAGAGAAGTTACTGGACTCCACAACTCATTCTAACAGGAATCAGTTGGTGTAATGACATGTATAAAGTATACTACTATATTACTTTGTACCTTTTGAAAATGTCTCTGAGTCCTGGCACATGGCCAAACTAGGGCTGTTCCAGCGCAGACACCTCAGCGAGTCTTACAGCTTCTCATGAGAGCGCCTTGCCAGGAGCTGTGACAGCTTGGTTACTCATGCTTGGAAGGTGCTAAGGTGCTTTAACAGAGTTGGTGTGAGGCTGGCAAGCAGCCCCAGCTCTGGTAAGAGGAAGAGGAAGCACTTCTGCCATGCAGGTCAAGTTCTATCTCTTTTTTGTCCAAAGTGACCTGGCAACACAAGCTGATAATCAGAAGCTTCAGTTTACACAGCGCTTAAACAACCGTAAAGTTTTAACACAAAAAGTGCTCAAGTTTCAACTTTACATGACTCTAGAGGCACAACAGCCTTAAATTTGCTATGGTCTTCTCTCAAAGACAGCTCATTGCCTTTGCAAATAAGATGCTCATACCCTACTTCTCCTCAAGAAGTCCCTCTGTATGTGCTTCCCAGAGGAGACCAGCAAGGTCCCTGAAAACATGGTCCTGGGGCAAGGCAACGGCTGAGGAGAATGTGAGAACATGACAAATGCAGCTTCAGTTCTATTGTATTCTTGAAGTTACTAAAATATATAATTTTTCTATATTGGAGGAGTAGTCTTGCCCTCTAGTTACACATTTTATGGACAGAGGTACCACTGATTTCTCAGTGGTTCCTTGATGAGGTACAGTACTTAGCATAAGTAGCTGCACACTCACACCAGTCTAGCCTGAGTGTTTTTAAAATCACATCCCTCAAGTGAGCTGGCTTCAGTTTCCAAAGGGGCAGAAATTACTTTTTTCATTTCTTATTTTCATTCTTGTTTTTGTCCCACAGAAAGGGTTAAGTTGCTATTTCTTGAAAGTGAAGAAAAGAACTGATGTTTTTTCGCCTCACTCATTTCTGCCCCTGACAGCAGGGCCAGGCTGCTGTTGTGATCCCAGCTTTGCTATGGCTCCACAAAGCACCGCAGGGATGTTCTCCTTTGGCTGTGAACACCCCTCCTTGGTGAAAGAGAAGCTGCTGCCTTCAGACACAAATCTTCTGCTCTTGTATTCATCTTGCCACCCGAAACAACAGAGCAGTGCCTGAAGCTTTGCCTGGTCTGAGAGTGTAGGAGTTGGAAAGAAGCCTCACTGGAAGGCACTGGTCAGATCCAAGGCAAGAGAGCAAGAAGAGCTTTGAGAACCACCCTGAACACTGAGGTTTATCACTACTGCCTAGGGATGTGCAAGGAGAATGGTCTCTATGCATGATAAATATGGGGCTCATCTTGTATTAGGAGCTGTGGTAAAGGATGTATTTAGAAGCACATTAACACACTTCTTTGGACAGGAGATCAGAACAGTGAGTTTCTACATTTAAATCATACAGATTGGATTTAGCATTCTGGAACTAAGTAGGCAGCAACTGACCTTCCTAAGAAGCAACACAATGATGGTAACACTGCTCCAAGTGGTTTAAATTGACATATATGTTGCTTCTTGTACCTTGAAACTGGCATTTTGATTCCAGTAAAAAGAAGACAGCACACCTCCAGATCACGATACTATATTTTTATGTAATTAATTCACTTTTACCTGACATGGTACTATTAAATTCAATATCACTCAATATTGTGATGTAAACTGTATTAAATACTGAATAATTAATTTAAGAATATATAAATCTAAGTGTTTAGACCATCCTTGAAAGTACGTCTACCTGAAGTTAGCAGTTATACAAATATCTGAAACATCTGATTTCAAGCTGATAGTCACAAAACCGAGTAACAGAATGAACACACTCACTCCGTAAGAGTAAATTGCAATAAACTGGAAACTTAACTTGAATCAACACACTTTTGTATGACCATTTTGTTAGTCAGCACCAAAGTGCCCTGATGAGATAAAATCTTTTTTTTATTTTCAAAACACAGTTAGAAAGGATGGCATTCACATTACAACTACCATCAAAAGTGGGTAAAAGCATTGCAAAAAACCTCTAACAAACCCTGCAAAACTTGTAATGAAGCAAAATTGCCAGACTGAATCATTATAAACTTTCTCTCAACTGCTTTCTAAGGGACTGTTATGCATCAGTATGGGCATAATCTAGTGCAAAGAGTAAGATTAAGATGCTTCCCAAACCACTATGATTATGCTTATGACTATGAGTAGTATCAAAGCTAATCCCTGCCACTGGCAGGCAGGTTTGCTACCTTTAATGGTAACAAAAATAAGACACATTCTGCTGCTGTGAGCACACTGTAACTCCTGCTGAATTTGGGCCAGTTTACAGAGAGGGTTCTCCAAAAATATGGACAGGCATCAAACCATTCCTGCTTCGTGGATGGAAATTCTGAAAAGGCACATTGGGTGCTTTTCAAGAATGATCATCACTGTCTTCAGAAGAGCTAATATTGCAGGACAGAGATCATTATTTACTATTAGGATTTAATTTTTCAAAGCTACTAGTGTTGGCTGAACATTTCTCGTGTAAAATTCAGCACCATATTCTCCACTGATGTAGGTGGGTACATAATCAAACCATTTTAAAAATGCCAAGACAGTTTTTATTCTTTCATATAGCCAGGCATGCACATGCCACAAAGAAGTAATAAAATCAGGGGAAATGCAAGAGGAAATTCAACACTTTCCAATGATTTCCAGTTTTCTCTGATGAATTCCCACTGGAAAATGTTAACTTTTATGCCTTCCTTTCACCAGAGAGAGCAAACAAGATGGTTCACAGAAATGCATTTCACCTTACACCCCATTCCTGCTTGCTGTTCATTCACCTGTCAGGAGTGCCAGGGCACTAAGGGCCCCAGACCAGTTGGTGAACTCTGGCTGAACCTGGCACTGCTGCTCCGCGCTGCACCCAGGTCCCCCTGCCTTAGCAGCCCCTGAGGGGCTTCATATACCACTGGAATACCAGTGGGTTCCATGGGGCCAGAGAGCTCCTCAACCCATCACCTCCAAAGGTTTTAAACAGTTTCCTTGAAACATTCTCCACTGTGGTTGTTTTCAGGATCTATGACATGGACAAAATCATGACGTAATTTTTTGCACATGCTTTTAAACAAACAAAATTGCTACAGCTGTCATTAGTGGACCTTGGAATATACAAAAAGTCTGGGCTGATGATCTCTGCTTCTTCCCTAATAAAATCAACATATATATATGTTTTAAAATTTATCACACTATGAATGACTGGTGGATGATTTACAGCATGCAACACTGAGGTCTGTTTATGTAAATGTTCAATGAAAACAATATGCAAGGCTTTATGAAGAGCTAAAATTTTTTGGAGAAAGCCCTTATCCCTCAATTACAACATTCAAAAGTTAAGATCTTCAAAAGCCATTGCTGCTAATCGATTGCGTAATGCAATGCACACACAAAATGGAGGACTGTGCCCAGGGACAACTATTGCATGCAGTGAAATTGAGAAGTATCACAGCCATGGCCAAATATACCTGTTGAATGTCTTCCCAGCTTCAACATCCGCAGGGCTCTGAGAAGTCTCAGCACTTGGACAATGCGCCCCACGTTCTCCAGTTCTTGGGAGCTCTCACCACCACACAGGCTCTCTACCAGCAGGGTGATGTAGAAAGGCAAAATAGCAAGGAGGTCTATGATGTTTGCCACACTCCTCAGGAAGCGGCACCGATCTCGTGCACACAGGAACCTCAGGACAAACTCTGCTGTGAACCACGCAATGCATAGGTACTCTAGGGCATCCAGCAGTGCTGGGGCCAGCCAGCTGAGCTCTACTGAAATCAAGGCCATGTTGGCAATTGACACAACAACAAAAACCATGGACAAGGTGCCAAACGTCCTGGCTGCTGCAGAGGAGCCAGGCTTTTCCAAAAGTTCCCAAAGTTTCTGTCTGACATTGGGACAGAGGCTACCAGAAAAGTCCTCTTCTTCATCTTGGGCATCCAGTTCTTCTGCATCTTTCTTGATGTCTAAGGCTTCACTCAGCTCCTTCCTTCTGAAGTACCTGCCCAGGAACAGCCCCCAAGAGATTTTGAATAGGCAGATGCTTGTCTTATCATTTACTATGCAAGTTAGAAGAATACACATTAAAGTTTACCTTATGTGAGATCAGAAAACCCTAATATCAAGCATATGGCTTGTATTGTTGAGCCCCTGCAGCATGTTTCCGATATACTTCTGTTACCCCATTTCACATCAGTGACACATTCTATATGCAGAATAATTTTACTGATAGCGATTTATTAATATGGATCATGTTGACCACAGTAGGATCTGCGGCATGACTAACATGAATTCTTAGAAACAATCCTCGCACAACCAGATCCTCTGTTTTTAAACAGTTCTCAATTGTATGCCATTTTTTATTACACTGGTCCATATATACAATAGTAAAAATGAAGTTCATGGGTGAACTTCTGATCAATACACACTAAGATGACAAGGTATCTTTCTTTCTTTAGATATATGGGCTCTCACACAAAGTGGACAAACATTTGTACTGAGTAAAACTGTAAATATATAGAGTGTTTTGTCAGAGTAAGAGTATATTTAAACTGGAATTTTGTCAATCATAAACACTCAAAGTACACAAAAAAAAATCTTTTTCTTTCCTATCTTTCTTTTTGACTGCTGCAAAGTTCAAGCCTTAGACAAAGGTGTTGTACAATTTTGTCTTCAATACAGTTAGTCCTGCATATGTCAAAAAGGTCTGTAGCTCTATGTATCACTAAAGTAGTAGGGGCATTCAGTTACACCTACCAGAAAAGGAAGAAAGGTATGAAAACTAGGCTCCAATTTTCTCAGCTGAAGAACTAAACCATACTAGGGCAGGATACCTCTAATATCTTTTGGGGATGGTATTACTTCTTTCTAATAATTTTGACATAACTGCTATAGCTAAATAGCAGTTACACTCTTTAGAAAATTCATTTCTTCAATACTAAAAAACCAAAACCAGTAACATTGAATATGGTGGGAAATTAACTGCAAATAGAATTAACAGAAACATCCTGGGGGTGGTTCAGTCAAAACCCACCTCGTTCCTAAACTGCCTGTTATAATTTGTCTCCAGTGAGCCATGTTCCCGCTGTTGCTGCCCCCTCCCTGTAAGCTGCTACATCCACGTGCGATGCTTCCTTTCATGGCTCCTCCTGGAGCCATGCCACCCACACTCAGCCTGGCAGGTGACCAGCCCCCTTCTGCCTCTCCAGCTTGAATTTGGAAATCCTTCAAAATTAAAGTGCAGGTGGGCAGGATCCAAACCCTTCCAGCATTGTGTCTGACTCCACATCTAATCCCTCTATGATAACCTTAAACTGAATGATTGAAGGGGCATCTCTCCTTTCACAACCCTTTTCATCTCTGGCATTGTCCTTTTCAAAATTTTGAGCTTCCAGGGCCAGTTTGAAGCAACTACAGGACATCCCAGACCCTGTTCCTGTTCCTGTCTCACTATCTTGACCTCACCAGCAACCTTCCCCACAGCAAGTGGTAAGTGTGACCTAACCCAACAAACACATTTCCCATTTCTGACACCCATCCACTGCTAAAGCAGCACTCGGGGCTCAACTCACAAAACTTTTCCTGCTACCTCACCAATCCCCACTGCTGGGTCTCTCATCTGAGGCTCTCTGAATGCAAGTTGATGTGGAACTCATCTAGCTCACAATCCACAAGATAAGGAAGCCTCATCTTCCCACAACTCACCGGTCTCTGCAGCAGGAATCAATGCTGAGCTCATCCAAACCCCAGTATTGGATCTCTTGCAGGAAAGAGAGTGCACACAGCTGCTCCATCACATGCAGCCTCCCTGTCTGATAGTAATTCAGGATGTAGTGAAATGCCTGTGAGCTCCGGTCAAAGAAATACTCATTCTCCACAAGGTTGGCATCATCACAAAGCTCAAGGAGGCCAGAAGCCACATCCCGGGCAGCAGAGACCACTACTGCCAGTTTGCCAAGACGGGTGTCAGGGTAGCAAGACAAAGTTTGCTGGGACATCACAAAGCGGCTGCCTCCTACATTGATAGTAAAGCAGTCCAGAGAGGGAATGACCTTCTGGAGCAGGGGCCCCTGCTCTTCCTCACTAGAGAAAACACTGGACTCCAGCGAACCCAGGGATGTGCTACTCCCTGGTTCCTCCAAGGATGCTTGGGAAGAAAGCGACATGCAGCAGGGAGGCGACTTCATCCTGTAGCTGCCAGCAGCAGCCCACACTCTCCAGGATCAAAATCACAACACGGCTGCAGAGAAGGCTGCCCCGCCAGGCTCGGAATGTTGCCTCTGGCTACCGTCCCAGGGACACCGCACCGTCCCCGCTGCCTCCGGGCGGTGCCTGGAGCTGGGCGGAGGTCAGGCGGGCGCTGCACAGCCCAGCGCCGCCCGCACTCGCGAGGATGCTGAAGAGCCACGGTACCTGAGGCGGCGTCACCTCGTGCTGTCCGCGCCGGCACCATCCGCCCGCGACGGCCCCTCCGCTTCAGCGCTCATCTCCAGCCGCTGGGTCGGGGCAGGGGAAACCCACCGGCACGGCACAACACGGAACGCCGGCTTCAGCGGCAGCTCCGGGCAGCGCCCCGACAGTAGCCCTAGGGGCCGCTGGCCAGCCCGTCCCCTCCCGCCCCGCGCTCGCACTTCGGCCGGGGCTGCCGCGGCCGGAGCGAGCCCCGCGCCGGGGCAGCCGCCGCGAACAGAGCGTCTGGGCAGGGCTGCCGCCCCCGGCCCGCCCGGCCGCTCCCCGCCCCCGGCCCGCCTCACCTGCCCGCCCGGCTGTGCTACCCCCGGCCCGCTGCCTCTGCTCGCTCTCCCCGGCTCCAGAGCTCCGGGCAGCGCCAGCGCCTCTCCATGGCGGGTCCTGTGCTGCGGGGGGCAGGCGGCAGCGGGGGCCGCGGGCTGGGCCGGGCGGGGCCGCGGGGCCGACCCCGCCCCGGAGCCGCGGGCCCGGCAGCCGCAGGTGCGGTGGCCGTGCCGTGTGTCCCCACCCGGGGCTGCCTCCGCGACAACGCGGCGCTTGCAAACTTCCCCGAGCCAGTTGGCAGGGCGGTTCGGAAGCCGGCCCTCCGCGGTGTATGTAACCCCACACGTGTCGCTAAGCAGGGAACGTGTCCTCGCTCAGATTGCTTGCTCCCTCGGCTCAAGTCTGAAGTCGCTCGCGTAAAGAAGTCACTGTAAGTTGATGGGTATGAGCGAGCCTGTTTTAACCGAGCTGCTCTTAGCCTGTTTTCAAAAATACTCTGTACTATCTTCGTTACCTGTGCTGACTTTGTAGGTCCTCAGTTCAACAATGCAAAAATTTTGTTCACACTCCTCGTTATATTTCCTTTTCTCCTGTGAAGCAGTTATTTCTAACAAATACTTGCTTTGGAAATTCGTGCTTTCTGCTGCCTCTGACTCCTCGCGAGGGTGGGCAGCTGCCGATATTGCAGTGGAATCTCCCAAGATGGGAAATTGTGGAGCATGCAAAATGTGGCGTTGTGTGTCATGCCACCAGCATCATGTGATGTCCCACCAGCTTTTTATCCCACATCGCTTGTTGCATACAGCTGTGTCCAGTTATGAACATTTCTAACATTTACTTCAGAGAGATCTTATAGTTTCATCTTTTGGGTACTGGTAATCCATATTTCAAATGAAGCTGAGCTGAACATTTACCATATTGCAGAATTGCAACACCCACAGCAACCTCTCTACTCAGCACTTGCTGGCATAGAAATCTGCTTAAGTGACTGTTGGCAAAAAAATACACAGATCAGAAAGAATCCAGTGGAGAATAGCAAGGGTGGGGTCTGGAAGCCATGGCCCAGGAAGAAAACACAGAGTGGGATAGCTACAGTGGAAGGGATGGAGCATTTGGTAGTCTTCAGACATGTAAAAGGCTGCTCACAAAGGTAAAGATGATATACGCTGTTCTCCTTGGATGAACTGGACATGTGTAGAAGTAATGGGAGTTGAACAACAGGAAGGATATTTAGAGTGGCTATTACGAAGGCTTTGGTGAAGCAGTGGAAGAGGCAGATTTGTGTCTGTTGCAGGTCATCAATGAGCTGGCTGGACAAGGATCTGTCAGGAATAGTAGATGTGTGGTGCTGCTTTTCCTGAGGTAGTCTGGAAGGGTTAGATGAACTTGTGCTACCTTCTGGCTCTCTAATGCTGTATTTGAAATGTGCCAAAGAAAAATACTTATTTTCATAGACATTTCCATTTTTATTGTTTAAAACAATAAAATTTAAATATAATTTAAATGAAAAAACACAAACCTATGAATTAATTTTCCTTTGTAACTATCAACAACTGCTGTTATGCAGCAGGCTTTCAGGAATCTCTCATTTTTATCCAGGGTTGCCACTCAGGAGTGCAGTCCCTCTGACAGATAGCAATTAAGCCAGCACTTAATTAAAAACAATAATTTAAAAAGTAATTAAAACCACCAGTCAGACCAATTTAACAGCATCAATGAGAAGTACCTCAGAATAGCAAGATGCCTTACTGACTGTAATAGACCCCTAATTGTTTAGTCAATAAACTACCCACTCAGCCTCTTTTCAGTAGTCATTCTTTCCATCAGCCAGAAAGACTTTTTCAGGAATATTTTCTCCATTCGAAGGGAGATCTGAAAACATTTCCCTCCCATCATGACCATTCAAGGGATTACTTCAGATTCACTGATGTTTCTAAGAACCTGGCTACCAGTTTTGACTTTGTCTAGTCAAAGTCAAAACTGCCTCAAATGCCCAGCCTCATTAAAACTGTAGATAAATACTCTGATACATAATTTCCAGCGCATGTATGAGACCTTGAGAAATCAGGTTCATTTTTCTGTTTATTTATGTCCTTTATGGAATAATGACTGTATACAGGTATATTTATTTCACTTCAAACTTAATTCTTTGTCTGATTATCAACTGTTCAGACCAGACTGTTTTCTTCAAAACAGTAGAGGAAAGCCATATGTTAAGGGTATGCTTTCCTTTAGTTTTTTGCATTCTTCTATGTACTTCTCACTGCAGGAGAGTGACATCACCAACAAAATTCCATAGTGTCCACAACTTCCATACTGTAAACTCACATAATCACAATTAGACAGGAGATATGTGTATGATATAGCACCTTCCTTGTAAGTACTGTTTCTCTACTAGTTATGAATTTAGATTTTTATTAAAAAAATGACTTATAGAAAACTTCTGAAAATTATTTTCAAATGTAACAATAACATAAAGCTGAAACATTTCAAAGAAAGGCTCAAAACCAGAGGATTTATTTTTCCACTACTAGAGACAGAAGAAACAGACTTTACTGGTGCATATTTCATTTTCAGGGAAACTCTTAAAGGATCTGCTATTTGTCATTCCTGCTCATTTGTACATGAGAAACTAAAGTAAAAACTTTCATAATTTTATCATTCCCTTGGCAAACCCTCTTGAGCAACCATATTCATATACCCCTAGAGTTGTAGCAAAAGCTACAACTATAAGAGGACAAGGAGTCATTTGGTCTTAATCACACTGCCAAGTGAAATGCTGCAGCTGAAGTGAACCACAGACATTTCCTAGGTGGTTTGGCCCATGGAATTAGTAGTGTTGGACAGAACCATGTCTGCCTGGTTTAGATCTGTGGTTCAGACCAAAGGGACTATACTGCTTTGTCATGTCAGAATATCTGAAACAACTGAACGCTAATGACATCTGTCTTTACCAATGCTTCTGCTGATATTTCCCTGATGTGATATCACTGACAGAAAAAACAGATTTCGTTATTTCAAGACATGGTACAAAAAAAAAATTGATGGAATGCTGAAATATGAGTTGCAACCCAGTATGTCTGTTGTGGGAGTTGAAACATTTACTTCAGCAAAAGAGCCAGCTGTTACAAAAACCTCTTATAATGTGTTTTCCTGATTTGCTCTACTCGTGTTGAAAACTATGATTTTATGGCGACTGTGTAGTCACTTTTTTTCAGCTGGTATATTGTGATATACAAAAAAAAGCCAGGATGTGCAGGTCCAAACATTTGTCATTATATTTTCAAATAGGCTCGATTTTCTTTATACAGAAGTACTGCTTCGCTTAATTACTGTAATTTCTAACATATTGGATTTCCAAATTTTTTAATATTTTGACCTCGTATATGGGTCTGTTTTGGAACTTAAAATCTAAATGGTTCCTTTGGTCCTTATGTAGTAGAACAGAGGGAAAGCATTAGCAAGAAGTATGATAGGTAGGGTATTTCTAGGCAAACTCCCTCCAGGAACACCTTCATAGTTTTCAGTAGCACAGGAATTTGATAAGCAAGAGGCTGCATGGAGCCTAACATGTTTAATAATTTTTTCATGGTGCTGTAAATTCTTCTTTGAATTAATTTGTGTTTCAATGTTGATAATGCTTTGTTCAAGGTTCTCCACAATTTAACTGTGCACAGGGTGAAAGATACCACTGAATTGTGCTTAACTGTTCTTTGTTCTGCTGTTGTGATTGCTGAATAATGGTGTCCTGCTCATGTTGCCAGTACCATTCACATCTGCCATACCATAGTGTCTGGGTGAGTGGTTAGTTATAATATTATAAATTTAGTTTTTATATGGATCCGAGCTTTGTGAGTAATAAATCATATCAAGGGTTAAAATTAATGAATGTTAGCAGTATCACTGTTTGTCTGTGACAAATTTTGTGCAAGTCTCAAGTTTTGAGCCCTGACTTCGACAGCATTTAGCATGAAGCATAATCTGTATCATAAACTCAATTTCCTTCAGGTAGATCAAGAGTCACTCCTGCAAATGACAGTGGTACTGGCTACATCCTCTGTTGAATTTTTCCCATTGGTTAGTGTAAAGCAGTGCTCTTCAGGACCAGTTGTGTTTCTTTTACAACCTAGGTGTCTGAAGCCTGTCTTTCTTTCATATAGTCTGAGAGCTGCTGTAATGTCACTCTTGCAATAACAGGTGAGAAAAGATTAAACCTAGAAATTTTCTAGGCAACTCTCTGCTGTTTCCTTTGGCAAGTGAAATAAGAGCTTATTAACAGAGCTTTATTCCCCCCAGGGATATTCTGCTTTTCTTGTGGAAATGGTCCAGCTGAAACCAGCCAGATCTCACTTCCTTTGAGCTTGCTGCACAGAACAGACAGATCAGAAGAAGACACACGGTTTAGTTCACATTGTGTGAAAACAGTTTAAAAGAGTATGGAATCAGGGCTATGTTAAGAAAGCTGTTTTCGGTATCTCTGAACACTACCCACTTTCGGACCCTATTTATTTTCTTGCCTTTTACAATGTCGTAGGAAGTAAAAAAAGCATAGCTGGGGAGGTAGTTCTGTAAAGCAACTTACACATATAAGCAGTTCTTTTTTCAAAGTAAGGGCCAGTTTTATATCCACTAGCTGCATAGGAAGGAAAGTTGCTGATATTTTCTGATGAAACTGTAATGGAAATGGGCATTGATACATAAAACTGAGTTTGGTAAACACTAGATAGAATGCTAGGCTGGATGTTACTTTCACTTTTACTAGATTGGTGAAGGAGATTAATAAGAATTTTCAAATTTTAATTTTAGCTGCATTATTCCAAATCCCCAAAGTCCTCTGAGATGAATAAAAGATATGCAATTAGAACTGACTGTTGACCTACCTAATGCATTTTTTAGGAGCTATTACTCCATCCTCTTATCACTGAACAGGCATATCCCAGCAATGCCAAGGAAGATTACATATATGTATCAAGAGGAAAAATACTTCCCTTTAAATAGGCCCATGCTTTTATTCTGGAAAAAAGCTCCAATGATTTACTATGTAAAATAATGCCTTATTCAAAATTAATTTTTAAATAGATCAAGGAGAGTGAAGTCATTCAACACAGGATGAAATTTTAATCATTCAATCTGAGATTTAAATTGATATTATCAGAAACAGAATAAACATTAAAGCATGCAACAATCTATGTATTGTTCTTGATACTGTGCCTGCCTAGAATTACTTGTTTTTTTCAGCAGCTAAGATCATTGCTCCATCAGCCAACTAGGAAAGCTTTCAGTCTTCTCCTTAAGTAAACTTGAAATTACTTAACCTTACAGCTGAAATCTTTTAATTTGGCAAATGTTAGTTCCTTTCTGCTACCAGTTCAGGTAAACTATGCAGCTCTTAAATCAATTTTGCATTCATTCTTTCCTGTGGTCTGTTTTAATGATCACATTTTGCTGTTTGTGTTTCTTCATTAGTTTCTCCTGTGCTAATTTACTGCACAGACTTGTTTTCCTTCAAGACCACTCACACCTTATTACCTGAGTTATTTTTATACTGAGTTGCAAGTGCTTACCTCAGCACACCATAGATTGCTGGGCTCCTGTCATCAGTGCAAGAACCTGTCTGGGCCATCTGCTGGGAATTTCAAACCAACATCAATTCTCACTGCTCTTCTTCATAGACACTTGGTACATTCCCATGTATAGCTTGGCGTTGTTAATGTTAACAAAACATCCACACATCCATTTTTAAGTGGAATTCTTTTGAGGATTCTCAAAAGTGAAGGCTTTTGGAGGAATTTCTGTTAATTAGTTACTTTCTCATTTTCACTTTAGCAGAGATGGAAGACAATGATCTTTTAAAATTTAAACTTCTCTCAGGCAAAAAAGTCTCTACCCTTCAAAGAAACTGGCTTCTGAATCTGTGAATATTCATTGTATTATGTACCAGATCATGATCTTCCAGTAGCACACTGGATAACAACTTTATGTTTCCCACTTATAAAAGTATAGAGAGTATGACAGCCAAAAGCAAGGATATCTTTAAGAGTGATATGATCAATTCCAGCCTGTAAAAATATTACTTACTGTGGCAGGATGCTCTGCCCTGGAATGTGGTCAAGCTACTTGGACAATGTCCTACTTGAAAGGCTCTCAGTATTAGTTTGAGAGGGGTTGTCATGTGCTGATTTTGGTGTTGAGTTATGCTAAAACCAGTCTGCTCACCAACCCCAAAATGAACATCCTGGTAATGACACACCCAGAGACATGTGGCTGGCAGTCAACTGCTTCACACTCGATGGGTCCAGTCCCCTCTCATATGGTTAGATAGCATATTCCTCCTTGGAGTGTGTGGAGATTCCTCCCTTGAGTAGAGATTGTCTCCCCAGGATACTCAAGGCTGAGTGAAAGAGATATGACCGTGAGCACTGGTATGGTGAATTACATCAGTCTCTACTTAATAATTGTTTCTTTTTGCTAGCTTTAATATAGTTGCTTTAATATAATTGCTCTGATATAGTGCACTATCATATCCAATACAATACCTAACTATTAGTTTTAGCTTTTAGACTGTACAGCAAGTAATTCTAATTAAGATTTTTGCCTTGTCATATGGCATAATAAATAATTAATTTTATCAAAATAAATCTGGTTTGCCATCATTAGTCCTGTGGGGCAAAGTTACTTAAAGTGTTGATAAAGTCTGGGGCTAAGATTGAGAAGGAGGTTAGAAAGCCAGGGGTTGTTTCTGCACCTCATGACTCAGCAGAAGGGCTCCTCTAATAAACTTTGTCTGAAGCTCTCGCTCCCGCCCGTGATACTTATAAATTAGTAGCAATCTCTAAGCAATTGGTTTTAGGCAAAACTAGGCATTATTTAGGAATTTGTTTAACATAATTAAGTTATCAACCTAAGGCAACTTTAAAAAGATTGAGTCATTCATAAAAATTTTTTATTGTAATAACTTATATCTGTATGTCGTGGTGGGTGGTGTTCAGAGTGCCGTGACCTTCCCGAAGAAGCATCTTGGAAAGGACAACTTGGCAACACAGGCATGTTTGTGCTCATGCTGGGTGATTTCACCTCTTCAATGTTCTGGTGATGCAGAAGGAGAGACATGGGGGTCTTTGTGTGGGGTTCCAAGGAGAGCCTTTATTCAGCTTCTTCCTCAAAGGGATCCAGACCCAAAGACCTTCACAGGTAGGGAAAGCAGGGGTTTATATGTGGATTTTGGGGGGGGCAGGGCAGAACACCAGGGCCAATGGGATGAGGGCACAGGGGTGGAGTGAGGGGGAAGGGCCAATGGGATACATTGAAGTTGCATGTCACAGCAAGGCATACTGGGAGAAGCCTTTTTCCTAACCCTAACAAGGGTGGTTATCACTTGAGGGGTTTTCCCTCCAGGGGAGTGTTGTGGGCTCTTTCCCTGTTGGCTTACTGGCCTTCACATCTGTACTAATGGAAAAACATCCAATCCCTCTGTCTGTGTAATTAACAATTTAATTTCAACCACTGAACAGGCAGAATAGGTCAGTACCAGAAAAACCAGTACAGGCATGTCTTCATACAGAGGGGAACCTCATAATGGAAATAACTTGATATAATTTCATTCAGCACAAAAGAGAAACATGTTCAGGCAATTTAATCTCTTCTGAATTTGACTGGTGTTTCTTTACTTCACAATCCTGCAGTTTACATATTGTGTATTGAATAATTTCCTTTCAGCTAATAATGCAAAACCCCGTACTTGGCCTAGTGTGTAAGATTGTTCACCATCTTTTCAGTCATCAAAATTATCTTAAAAGCCTTAAATTAACAAAATTAATTTTGGTAAATTGACCACACATTATCCTTTAGCTAGATTAATTATTTTTGTAAGAGGAATTGTGGTTGTTAAGTGGTGATTATGTGTAAATTGACTTCCTTTGTGACTGACTGCATAATTGACCAACTTTGCCTGCCTATGAGAAGTAGAGATTTCTTTGCCCTGCCAGCCTCCTTTAGCCTCTTCAGTCAAAGAAGAGAAATAGAAGATTCAAAAAACCAATTAATTATTTGTTGTACACACATCTGCTTTAGGATGGGATGAATCACACATCACCAAGATCCATTTGTCTCCCCTGATGGAAAGAGAAGGCTAGACAACAGTTCAGATAAATTATTAACACTGTAGATGTCTATGGTTTGTCAGATGAATCTGACCGTAGAGTTTTTTACTATTCTTATTATTTTTTGGTGAAAAAAATGCTCTACTACTTATGTAAGTATAGTTATTAGTTCTTACCAACAAAAGCATTTATTATATTTATTTATAATTATCTGTTTATTAACAAGTATCATACACTTGTTTAGATAAATTTAGAAAGCATTTAACATTTAGAAAATGCTTTGTATTTTTGACATAACATAATTTGTTCTGCATGTCACAAATAATTTTAGAAATGCGGCATTTGATTAGTCCTCACAACATTACTGTGAAATAGGTAAGTACCTTTATGATTAATTACAGTTAATTGCTGCCATGTGCAATTAAGCTGTACTTCCCCAGAACACTTCATGCTTCCAGGTGACTGAACATTTAGAGGGATCTGGGTCCTATGGGACTGCATGAAAAAGTGCTGAACTTTGTGCAGGAGATATTCCTTTCTGCTTCTGGGTGCATGGAAGGGAAAGTGTGTTCATTGACTTCTCAGCTCATGCACTGGAGTTTATTTGTACTGTACGAAGGCTCTGTGTCCTCTGGAGAGCTTTTGGAATGCAATTTGGAGAAAATTTGCATGGACAGAAACAGGCCTTATTCCTCAATTTCAGCCTGTCACATTTGCATAAGTAGTATCTCATTAATTAGCCAGACTAAATTTCCCAGGCTTTTCAACTACTCCAACAATGTGATCTGAGCACTCATGAGAGCACTTTTTATGTCATGCACACTTGACTGTAGGAACTAATGATGTTTCAGACTATCATGGTTTAATCCCAGCTAGTAGCCAAGTCCCATGAAGCCAGTGGCTCACTTCCCCACCAGCAGGATCAGGGAGAGAACCGGAAGAGTAAAAGATGGAAAACTCAGGGATTGTGATACAGACAGTTGAATGGGGAAAGCAAAAGCCACTCACACAAGCAAAGCAAAAGAGGGAATTAATTAATGCCCCCTTTCCAGGGGCAGGCAGGTGCTCTGCCATCTCCAGGAGACCAGGACTCCATCTCAGTAATGATGAGCTGAGAAGGAAAACCCCTTCACTCCAAACATTCCCCCCTTATTCTTTCTTCTCCCAGCTTTATATACTGAACATGTCACATGGTGTGGAATATCCCTTTGGTCAGTCTGGGTCGCCTGTCCTGGCTGTGTCTCCTCCTCACCTCCCATGCACCCACAACTTCCTCACAAGTTTGTCAGTACAAAAATCAGAAAAGGCCTTGGCTCTGTGTAAGCCCTGCTCAGCAATAACAAAAACATCTCTATACTATCACCCTGTGTTCAACACAAATCCAAAACAGAGCCCCACACCAGCAGTGAAGAAAGTTAACTCCGCCCCAGCCAAAGCCAGCACAATTTTTTTTTTAAGGAGAAGACTGGATTCTAAATAATCCAGTCACTTCTTACTACATCTGCACAGTAATAAGTAATAATGGTAATTTCTGTTCAATAGCTAAAACCCACCTTCTTTATTGTAGGCTTTACTGAGAGGATAAATCATCTGACAGGCAATTCCCACACAGCATTAGTAACTTCTTGATTTCATTGTGTGTGTTTAAGAAGAAAAAAACAATTAAGTATAAGCAAACATGTTAATCACCTCAAACATGCATAAAACTAGATATCATAAAACTAGATATGTTAATTGATTCCCCTCACTCATGATATTTTAATTACAGTTGTTTAGTGTAAATATGTTTGTTATTCCCTTATTGAAACTCCAACAGGCAGTGTTTTTATAGATGTCAGTAGGTGTATGTTTATGGGTATGAGCCTGTCAAAAAAATCTGTTTAATGTCTCTGAGTTTTGTAAGCCTTTCATTGTTGTCAGACAGATTTTCCTAGGGGTGATGATGGGTATGCTGATCGATTTAATTCCTTTTCTTAGGCTTCATGAGACTTTGTATAGCTTGGATCAAGCCTATAGTATTCACAAATAGGAAAGAATTCATAATTTATCAGACTGCAGGAAGTCTCTTTATGTAATGCTAATAATGAATTCACAGACAGACTAATTCAAAGTGCTAAGTGGCTAAATACTCAGGTTTTGTGTTCCACAGACAGTTTCTGAAGGAATTTTGCATCACTGACTAATTCTTCTCTACTTTAGGGAGGAAATCCTCTCTACTTCCCCTGGTCTTTTGCTTCTGATTAATAATGTATATTATAGCAGTAATAACCTCAATAAAACACAAATAAAACTTTGCCAATAAAACACAAATAACCTTGACTAAGCATAAAATTGCATAAATAAGTAACCATAAATGCAGTCATATTGACAAATGAAAAGGAATTAGAATCCAGAAGAATGAGAGTATTCTATTATAATATCCAAATCGTCTCTTCTGTAACTGTGTTTTTGTTGTACCAAGACTTTGCCTAAATGGAATGGTAGAAAGCCTGAAAGGCTCATGGCCATGTTTTCCCATTCTCTTTCCCATACAACTGCTTTGTTTCTGTAATTTCTTTCCTTTCTACTCTAGTTTGATTTCCATCGGCCTTAATCATGCTGCTGTGCTTGGTGGTTCTCAGCTTCTGACTCAGTAGAATAGTTCCTCACAAAAGCCCTGTCATCTAAGAATGCTGTAAAACTTGGCACCAAGAAGAAAACGTGTAACTTTAACATGCAAATAAACTGAGTTATTTCAGGAAGAACCCATGAAGTCAAGCACAAATGTATACTTTTCTTTAATTGAACATCTGTAATCCTAATAAAAGAGACTGTGTGTTTGATAAATATTTGGGATGTGATTTTGCAAAATAATCTATTTTGATTTGTCTTTGAAAGCATAGTTAAATTTATGTGCCTTTGTTAGTGTTTTACTTGATCATTTACAGTAGGAATAATTTTTTGCTTAATGAGTAAAAATGTTTTAAAAGTAAATGGGAGAAATATTGAGCAAAATCTACTAAGCTATGAATTTTCTGTGAATTCGCAGATACTATGAATTTTCATTCTCTGTACATTATCATTGCTTGCCACAAAACAACTTCAGTGATCTTTACTAAATTTTGTTTGCTTTAAATTCTACTTATAAAACTCAAAAGTTGTTCTACTCTAATTCATTAATTTTAACTAGATAGCTCTGATTTTTGGAACAAGTATTGTCTTTCAAGTTTAATTTTTATTTTCACCTGAATTCCCCTCAGCATGAAAAAATTTAAAACCACCCAGTGGCTGCACCTTATGTCAGTTTTGTGTCCCCTTCCCAGCGTCAGCTTTCATATCCTTGTCTTGCCTTGCCTTACGTTCCTTTCACAGAATCACAGCATTGTAAAGGTTGAAAGAGACCTCTGCAGATCATCCAGTCCCACTCCCATACCAAGGCAAGGTCACCTAGAGCAGGTTACACAGAACATGTTCAGGTGGGTTTGGAATGTCTCCACAGAGGGAGACTCCATGACCTCCCTGGACAGCCTGTTCCAGCGCTCTGCCACCCTCAGCATAAAGAAGGTCTTACTCTTGTTGGGCTGAAACTTTTCGTGTTTTATTTTATGGCCATTGCTCCTCATTCTGCCGCTAGGCACCACAAAAGAGTCTGGTGCCACCCTCTTGACACTTGCCTTTGAGATATTTATATGTATTAATGAGATCCTCTCAGTCTTCTCCAGGCACCACCCTTCCTAAATTTTTATCCTGAGATCATTAGGTTTAATAACATGAAGTCCTTCTTGCTGAGGTTTTATGACTTCCAGAGTAATTCCAGTGACTCAGGGTTCAATTTGTTCATCAAAATTGACTGCTTTGGGCTACTTCAGTAACATGACTGCCAGCCCTTTTATGCTTCTCTCTGTGTGAGGGAAATATCTGCTTCTTATTTTCTTCACAACAATTCCCTTTTCATAGCTCCAGCTAAGTTCTGTGGTTAAGTTGTAGCTGCTAGGCTGGAGGGTCTAGACTGGATGTCATTAACTAAGTCTAAGACAATTTATTTTTTAAAATGTGGTTTATAGCAAATTTTATCTCGGGCTGTGGCTAATGATAATTTATATTACTTTTAAAAAGTGTGCCTCTCTTTCTGTTTTCTAAATCAGCTTTCAAATGGTCGAGATGAATGTTTGTGTTCTGGATAGACAGGAGAAGGATCATTCTAAAATTATTCTTCCCTATTGTTTTCCTACAGCTAACATATTCAGCTCAGCTGCATCTTCCCATAGTGTTACTTGCCTGTGTGCATCTCAGACTACCCAACATGTACAGACAGGCTTCTTTCTGCTTGGCCTCCACTTGTTTCCTTGGGGCAGTACAGATATTTTACATGTTTGGCCTCACATCTGCTAGTTCTAAGCAGATATGTCAGGTACCCTTAGAAATATCAGATGGCACTTGCCCTTAAAAAAGTGAGTCAAGCCGAAAATATCTTTGTTAAAAAATTTAAATACTTTATAGTGAATGAGTAAAATTTCATATATAGGAAACCAAGCCTCAAAAAAGTCTCATCTAAAGATAATTACTAATTTTACCCTACCTAAAGGATTTCCTTGAAATAAAATTATTACTTTGACTGAAGTAATTCCTTTCCAGCTTTTTTTTTGCTTGTAAGCTATCATCTTCACCTAGTGAATGAATAATGAATTCTTAAAATAGAGTACACCAGAAGACTTAAAAGAAAATACTCATTTTTCCTGGCCTATATCTTCTGTTTATCATCCTAAAGATTTCAGTGATTCTTGATTGCACTAAAGAAGTCTGTAAAATGTACTGGTGGAAATAAAATCCCAAAGGTTTTCTCTCATATATTACAAGATTAGTAGTTATAGCATTGTGGTGTGATTCAGAATACCAGCACCACAATAGTACACACTTTGGAGCACAGAAGAGAGAAAGAACATTCCTGTACTTTCCAAAGTTGTCAAAGAGAAAAATGTGCTAACATGTTAAATACACCACCTAACTAGACAGCTATGCTGCAGTCAGCACTGAAATATAATTGGGAGACAAAGTTGTATAAGTAAGTTTAAAGGTACTGGGCCTTTGGATTATTGGTTGGAATAAATTGGAACAAGATGGAATAAAGTAGGATAAACTTCTTTGTCTTGAGGTATTATTTTTATGCATTTGGGAAGTTGGCTTGCATAATGAAAGGTCTTACTTGTAGGGGGATAGAATATAAGAAAATAAAGGTAGTATAGAAAGTAATCTTACCCCTAAGAAGTTGCGGCTGAGCCAATTATTAGAGATTAGGAACAGGCCTGACTTTAATAGGCCACAGCTGTAGCCAATGAGAAGAGTGTTATAAATGAGTGGGTTGGTTGGTTTAAAGGGGAATTGGAGTCAGTTGGCTACTGTGCAGAGAAGGAAGAGTCAGTGCTTAGAGGAGATGCCTATGAGAAACATCAAGGAGGTACGAAACTCTTACAGTAAGGAGACAATAATATGGAACCTTTGCAATGCAATGACAACACATTGCTAGCAAATACTTGTTTCTGCTCTTCTGCCCAACAGTTTATATGTCCTTTGATGAATTTAGAACAGCATGTGCTTGAATTTAATTTAGCTTAAATTTAAATTGTACAATTGATTTCTTTTTACTTTGGTTCAATCTTATATGACAGCAGAATAGCTAGAATGTCAATCTCCTGAAAATACATGAACTGGCTTTTAAGGGACCTGGCTTTACACATCAAAGTACTTGGGTTGTTTGCTTTCTTGGATTTTCTATGTAGTCCTTAACTTCCTACTTCTGAGAGGAGTTTTGGTACAAAAACAAATTTTGAAAGCACTAGAAAGGGAGCTGACCCTCACTAAAAGGATTTGAAGAACAGGTCTCAGCAGCATTGGTGAGATTTGGCCTTCCCCCGCAAGGTCCAATGAGGATCTGCTTGAGCACTACTTGCGCAATGGTGCGTGCACTGCTAATGGCATGTCCAGTCCATATCCTAGAAAAAGGGAGAGTTTTGCCTCTATGGCTTTTTCCACGGGCAGCATATTCATATGGGATCCTGAACAGCCCAGAAGTGAAGCAACAGACAAGAATTTCACATCCTCACACTCCCACATCTGGCTTGAACAGCACCTCCATAGATTTCTTACAGCAGATAGGGGCAGGGACAACACATTAAAAACAGAGAGAGCCTGGGGAAATTAATCTAATTGAACTCCTCAAAAAGTGCACAAAAATTTCCCTACTGTTGTGTGGAAGCCACTACTCTTTGGTATTTTCCTTTAGCAAATTCTGATTAGAAAAGATTTGGGATGACAGAATCACAGTGATTGAAGTTGGAAGACACCTCTGGAAGTCATGTGGTGCAACCCGCCTGCTCAGCTTCTGTTTGTTGCACTTCATTCCATGTTCTGGATGCCAGCAGAAACAGGATAGTGAACACACAGATGCTGCTGAAGAGACCTAGATCTATTTTGGAGACATCTAGCAATGGTGGAGGAATGTCACGCATTTTATTTGCTGCACAGGGACCCAGATCAAATCTGAGGCTGAATCTGGCCTTATCTTTTGTAATGTGATACCTGTGATATAACTGCAAGATATTATGCCAAAAATCCAAAATGTCATAAACTTGGCTTTTCATTTACAACTCAAATACATAATAATAGCATAATTTTAATAGCAAGTTAAAATCTTTCTATAAGTCTCTTGCAGTGTTTAAAATTTTGAATTTTTGTTTTAATAATATTTATTTTTCCAGTGCAGGCCAAAAATAATGTTTGTATATCAAATTTTCCTCTGGGGTGAAATTCTCTCTCACTCTGTTATGGATAATTACCCATGCATTACAAATCCCTACTTCAAGTAGTATGATTCTTTGTAAAATCTTATATTATTTTTCTGTTTTCAGTCTTGGCTCCGTAACTTCTATCATATCAGTCAATAATCTCATTTTTTTAATCACAATACAAAGTAAAATATATCTTGTAGTTATCAAACATGGAGCATGTGGTTTGGGGCCTGTTCCAGAGATGATTGCAGATGAGACTTCTACATAGAACTGTTATGGCTGTAGATATTGGTGTTTCAGAGTAGCCAGACTGCTCCTGCTCCTCCTTCATGAAATGCTTGAGTACTTCCAGCCATTTGGTAAATCTTTCAGTAAAAAGCTTTTGCGTTCAAGAAACAGTCAAAGTTGATTTTTCTTTGTCACTACAGCTTTCATACACTGTACTATATGTGAAAAGAGAGGAACTTTCAATCTTGTGTCTCATTAGGTAAGCAGTTTTGGAATAAATAGTTATGTATGCTTCAACTTATTTCTTCTGGGAGTGTAGAACTGCAAGGATGGCTAAACAGAAAAAAAAGGGGATCATTGCAAGTGTTTTGGCAAATGTAATAGCTCAAATCAAAGGATTAAAACATTGCAAGACTCAAATGGTTGATCAGAAATGAAGAAGAATATTTAGGAAATGATATTTAATTATAATGTGCAAATTTGCTTGTCACTCACTTTTCAGTGCCATTATTTAGGAGTAAAATCTGGTTCAGCCTGAACAGGAAATGATTGCACAAGTTTTGATGTGACAGTGCCACCTGCTGTTAAATTATGCAATTTGAAAAACATTTTTTGAGTTGTTTAGATGAATATTCCCACTATCAAAAGACACACAGGAAAGTTTAGGAGCTTTGGTGTTGTGCTGGTAGCTTTGTGCTGAGCTGGTAGCTTTAGGTTGTGTTTGGTGCTATATTAAAATTATGCTTTTTTATATGTAGCTAATTTGAGAGAATGGAGTAACTTTGTTGGGAGGGACTTGCACATACTCATTCCTCTGAGAGATGAGTGATGAACATTTACCTCTCTTCATGGCCTGTAGAAGGAGGAGTCCATGGGGAGAATTAGTGGAAGCTACACCTTCCTCCCCGATTCCAGACCTCAGCCTGGTGCATATGCTCTCCACAGCATTTGGCAAAGTCTGCAGAAGCCTGACTGCAGCTCATGTGGAGCTCATGAGCCTTCACATCCTGGCTTGCTTCATGCAGCAGTTCTGATGGACCAAGAGCAGATCTGTTGGTAGTCAGGATGCCAGGATAAAACTTAGTCATATGTAGAACATAGGCAACTCTATAAGGCTAAAGTCTTTGAATAGAAAGACAATTTAGATTAAAGCACCTGCAGCAACACTTGAGCATCTCATTCTCCATCCTTCAATGTCCTTTTCAACATTCTCTGAATATCTTTTACACATTATGAATAGAAGAGTGGAGAGACACCAAAGCAGCACGATATATTTGTGCTGTGGATGCACCTTGGGTTTACAATGAGCGATTCGATATTATTTTCTATTTCTATTTTTTTTTGTATGGGCTTTGACCTCTTTGCTGAGATCAAGTTTTTGCAAGAAAACACCACGATTTTATTCTCAAGTAGTGATAGGCAATTCTGAATCCAGTAATAAAAATATAAAGGTAAGATTGTTTTTCACTTTGTGCATTAGTTTATTTTATCTAGACTGATTTTCATTTGTTACTGCTTACTTTAATGAATTTCTTTTGCTATTTCCCCAACACTGCCCACTGTACTTTTGCAGTTAAAGCCCTGGATAACTTAGAGGCAAAGCATTTTCATTTTCCAGATCATTCTTGAGCATGTTGAAGTGTAAAGCTTCACACAGATATCTAGAGGATCCTGTTGTTTGCCTCCTTCTACTGAAGAAAAAAAGTAGCTCATTCTTACTTTTGCCTTATTTTTGTTTTATACCTCTAAGGAGATCTTTATCCCTGTGGAGACTTCCCTCTTACTTCACAAGAGCTTACTGCCTGTAATAGGATTTGGTGAACAACCCTGCTGAGTGCTTTCTGAGGAACCCGGAGGATTATACCAGTTAGATTTTTCTACCATTTATTTGTGAAGTATGGCTTCTCTTTACAAAGCTATGTTGATTCTTCCACAAGATATTTTTATCCAAGTATCAACTTTCAACTTTTTAATTCTATGGTTTATTATACTTTCTAATAATTTGCTTAGTGCAATTTCAGATTTAATTCACTGGGGTTACCAGAGTAATTTAAAAAATTTTTCATCATGTTTGCTCTTTTTTATGCTTGATACTGAGACAGTTTTAACTGCATGGTTACATGTGGCATGAATTGATTTCCTTTAGAACTTGTGGGGAATGATATTGCTTGTCTTTGGCTGTCTTCTCAGCTTAGCTGCTATATTTACTGCATCCAAAAATATAGTCTCAGAATTGTGTGTGAAGTTATGTCTCATAATTATATACTTGAGCAATCCTACATATCCTACCTCCTAGATTTGCAACTTTAGGCCTATCTGAGCATGTCATAGCAATACATCTGATGCTGTCTTGGTCAGTGATACTGTAGTGATATTACTGCTGTGACAGAAATTTTGTGTTATGAGCTGATATGGCAAATTAATTTTTCTGCTTTGACTCTAAGTATTCTTTTATAAACTACTTCTCTTTTACTAGAACAACAACATCTGTATGTCCTTTGTATGTCTTGAAATGGCAAAATTTCTGCATTATCAACATGTGCCAATGCAGAGATTTTTGGAATCAGTGGATATTAGTGATAAGTATTTCTGAATATTCTAATAGCCCTTATCTGCATTTTCAGACACCTATATAGATTAATTTCAAATTTAAAATGTTAGAAAGTAATTTTCTTTCCTAATAAAATTTTTGTAGTCATAACCAAATCTACTATTATTGAAACCATACTTATGGATACATATGTTCTTAATGCATGACCAGTTGAATAGCTCTAGAAATAAATAAGGGATCAATGATACACATTGAAGAAACTCCAGAGAGCTTCATGTGTTAAGTTTCCCTGATATTTTTTCCTCAGCTGTGGGCTGGTCCATGCACAAATTGGCTGATTTCCTTCCTTTCCACTGTCTGTGCTTTTAAACTAAGGTAGTTGTTTTCTTACCATTTAATGTCTACATTCCTCTATTTCTAGGGTTTTGTTAACAAAATTTCTTGCCAACAGTTATTTGTTTATCAGTATGAAAAGTCTTCAAAATTCCTCATGCTTATTACTGACATTCCTATGCCACTGACAGTGCCAAACAATCTCAGACTAATGGAGTTTATGCATACCTACCTTAGCCTTAGTCCTCACAGACTTTGTACTACTGAAGTTTCATTAAGCATTTTAATTCTCCTTGAGAGCTATAGATGACTTTGGGTAAAATTCGTACACAAGAGTACACAGAGCACCTGAGATTTCAGTTTAAAGCAGCTTCATTTATATGGACTCTATTTACAGCATATAGCAGGAGTTTCTAGACCATAACGTGTCTTGATAGGATTTAATGTTTTCTTTCTAGGTTTCCAGAATATTAGGTGCTAAGGACACTGACAAAAATGGAAATTAATTGTCTAGTCATTTATTCCTTTTGCTCAGGTGGACCTGTTGGAGCAAGTCTGGAGGAGGGCCATGAAGATCATCAGAGGGCTGGAGCAACTCTCCTGCGAAGACAGGATGAGAGAGTTGGATGAAGAAGAACAGGCTCCAGGGATACCTTGAAGCAGCCTTCTGGAGTGGGCCTGTAAGAAAACTGGAAAGCATCTTTTTCCAAGGGCCTGTAGTGACAGGACAAGGGCAATGGCTTTTAACTGAGAGAGGGTCCATTTAGACATTAGGAAGAAATTCTTGAATGTGGTGAGGTACTGGAACAGGTTGCTCAGGGAAGTTGAGGCTATTCTATCCCTGAAAGTATTCAAGCCAGGCTGGATGGGACTTTGAGCACCCTGGTCCAGTGAAAAGCATCCCAGCCCATGGCCAGGTGTTTGGAACAGGATGACCTTTAAGGTCCTTTTTAACCCTAATCTTTTCAAGATTCTGTAATTTCCACTCATGCCTGTTAGTAGGTGATTTTCAAATAGTGGTTGGGAAAGCCGCATTTGTGTAGATCTCTTCCTGATTAATGTTTGTAGATCTAACAGAAATTGCAGTTTCCATGTCAATAAATTGAAAATTCTTGTGATATTTCTTTGTATGGGCACAATGAGGCTGACCTTTTTTGAAACGGGTAAAAAACTTAGAATTCAAGTACATTTTGTTATAAGAATTATTTAAATTCCTTCCTTGCTAAAAACACATATGCATTATGGAAAGACCCCCAAGACAATAATTCTAACTGATCTTAGTCAAATTATGGAAGAGTGAGCAACTTATCTATCTAAATATCATGGTTTAACTAATATGATTTATATTTAATGCATAACATGCACGATACCTTAAAATAAAACCAACAAACCAAGACAATTAATGCAAATGGGTTTCCAGACTACTACAATGGTCTGATGGAAGTAAATATTCACATTATACACCCTTTCGTCAAAACCACATACCACCGAGAATGTGAAATGTGGCCAGAGCTGATAAGACAAACAAATTGTATCTTTTCAGCAGTTTAAATAACTGATTCTTCACAGACAAGTACTGTTCCAGACAAGTTTTCCAATGGTATAAACATATAAATTAGGCTAAAATTGGTGACCTAATAAAATGAAACTTAAGCAACGTGTAATTTTCTCTGTGTCCAGGTGGAAATCTTGATGTATGTCAGTATAACATATTTACAATAAACATTTGACAGTGCTGGACTGCCAATGTTCTTAAAAGGGACCAGAGATCTCCAATTACAATAAAGGAAATTGGAGGAACCTCACTTCACCTCATCGTGGAACCACAGCCCAGAGAAGATGATAAAGGAAGCCACATCTAGTGAATATTTAGTCTCAGGGGAATTCTCCTGTCCTGTGCAGATACACACAGACATCACACATCGGGCTGCATAGATCAGTACAGAAAGCAGTGCAGTTCCTGGCACCCACACAAACGCCAACAGCGCTCACACAGACATCACCACCACTGTCAGCAAGTGCTCTTCCTTCTCTCAGGACCACCAGGGCAGGGGTTTCCAGGCAGACTCCACCACAACCCACACATCCATGGTCACTCAAACACCGAAGCAGTCTGTCGCCATCATGTCTGGCCAGAGGCCCTGCCCAGGGTTTGGGCCCCATTTGTCCAGACTCCAGCTTCCTCCTGGCTAGTCTAGGTTGAAGTTCTGTTGCAGTTGTCCCTCAACTCATCACAGGACAGAGAGAAAAGGTGCTTTTATCCCTCCTCCTCTCCAGTTTCCCATTTTTCCTCCTCAGGTGAGCTTACAGGCACAACCTCTCAGTGTCCATACAGTGTGATGAGGATGGCTTCTGGCTGATTAAGATAATTGGCTCATTTTGAATGATTACTATGTAGGAAGGTGGTCACTTAGCAAAAGGGGATAAACAAGGCTATAGGATAGCGTGGATTATGTTTTCATATTCCCCTACAGAAAAAAATAATATTGCTGCTTTTGGTATTTGGAGGAATATGTCAAACAAGACTGGATAAGTACATGATAAGTACAGACCAATTCAACTCCAGGCATCAGTACAGGCTGGGGGCTGAAGAGATTGAGACCAGCCCTGCCAAGAAGGACTTGGGGCTGCTGGCAGATCAAAAGATGGACATGACTGGCAATATGTGCTTGCAGCTGAGAAAGCCTCATGTGTCCTGGGTTTCATCAAAAGAACTGTGACCAGCGGGTGAAGGGAGATGATTCTGCCCCTCTACTTCACTCTTGTGAGTCTCTAACTGGAGTAGTGTGTCCAGCTCGGCTGTCCTCAGCAAAGGAATGACATGGGCACATTGTAGTAACTCTAGAGAAGGGCCATGAAGATGATCAAGGGCTAGAGCACCTCTCCTGTAAGGAAAGTCTGGAAGCTGGGGCCTGGAGAAGTCTCAAGGAGAGCCAAAAGGAGTTTTTCAGTAGTTAAAGGGGGCTTATAAGAAAGCTGGGAGACAGAGGTTTTAGCAGTCCCTGTTGTGATAGGATGAGGGGTAATGGCTTTGAGCTAAAAGAGGGTGGATTTAGATACAAGGAAGAATTTTTTTACATGGAGATTTGTGAAACACCAGAACAGGTTGCCCAGAGCAGTTGTGGATGCCCCATCTGTGGAAACATTCAAGGTCAGATTGAACAGGGCTCTGAGTAACATGATCTAGTTTAAAATGTCCCGGCTAAGTGCAGGGGGTTGGACTAGAAGAACTTTAAGGGTTCCTTGCAACCCAAACCAGTCTATGACTGCATGATTCTATGATCGTCTTAAAGTGCAGATATCTGGAGGAATGGATGGAATATGAGGTTATTTTAGGTGATTGCATTTTTTTTCTCTCTATTTCTTTCTATTCATTGACTACAGAGAAATGTGATTGTCTCCATAAAATGATCCAGTCTACTTAAAACATTTTTCTGTTACATCCATTGAGAGTATAGGGAACCAATACTTAATGTCAAATGCCTCCAACCATCGGGGATATAGTATACTTAATTTTCTCCTTAGAATGGAAAAGGCATGATATGGCTTTCTGATTTTTGCACAATAGTCTACAAACTAATGAAATTCTCCAGGTTCAGGTGGTCAAGCTGCTCAGCTCATATCTTGTCCCCCTGAAAAGTAATAATTAAGTCAGGACTGAACAATGATTTATGGTAAGCTTAACTCAGCTTCCAGCTGACCTGTGTCTTTTGATTACTTGTCCACTAAAAACTGACTAAATGAACTTTCTTGTGAATAAATTTCCTAAGCAAAAAGTGATTACATCAAAGGCAAATATCACCACTCTGTTAAATGAAATTAGCAGTAGTCCTGACAGAGCTAAACTTTTTGGGTATTTCCAGGAATGTAAATGAAGCTCCTGTGCTTTTTGCCCCAAGCCTGGGTTGTGATGAATGTTCTTATCTTAGCAGAGAAGGTCTCTCTATGAACACTGGGTGGTGTGGGCAGATATTCTCAAGGGATTTCGAGGTAAGAAGAAGCCTTAGAAAGGTACATATGTAAAGAAAAAACTGCCCTCACAGGTAGGTAGACTAGTTTGCTGCTTGAAATAATGAGTGCCTATATAAATCCAAGTCTAAACAGAATGTAGGTTGGTGAGATCTCATTTTTTATTAACTTCTGAAGAAATTCAATTGTTGTTCTTTCACCAGTGACACTGATATTAATTTTATTTTGCTAGCTGCAGTCTGTGACATATATTCCAAGAATATTATTCTTTCCTGAAGGTTTTTGCTTCATTTCAGTTAAAACTGAATTTAATTTCTACCAAATAATTCATTAGCTCTGTGTCTCATGTGTCTGGGTTAGAAAATAACAAATAATATATTAGTGGATGAAGAGGAAAGAAAAAAATTATTTTTCTCTGACTTCACATCTTCTTTTGTATTCTGAAAGCTTTCTGAAAGTGGCCAGGAAGTTCTGTAAAATAGTTGGCTGAAGGGTGTTATAAAAACACATGAATGCATCATAGTTACAGAATGTAGTCACCTCTCCTACCTTTTCTCTGCCTCACAGAAAACTACTTTGTGATTGATTAAATATTTCATCCTTGTTTTAGCATTTAATCTGTCTCAGCTGTCAGTAGTTCTGAGTGAAGTTGAAAGAAATGTTCTCACTTAATTTAAGAAGTTCCTATGTGGTAACTGAAATCACCTTAAAAGGGTCATTCTCTTCCCTGATTGAATATAAGGATGCAGTTAATCAGGATGCCCTGTGCATATGGTGTTTCTTGAGGGGCAAGGAAGAGCAGTATAAGGTAAATGCTTTTTTAAGCAGATCTTAGGAAGGGACAGTAATGGTGAAACTTCAGAGACCCATGGTGCACTCCTCAAGAATCCAAAGCCCATCACATGACTTCAATTTAAGATCTAGTCATGTCTTAAAGTAGCATTCAGATATCTTCAGAGATACCTTATAGGTATCCTAAATATGTTTTCACATGAAAAAGTGCAAGTAATTTGCAATCTCTGCAAGGGGTTCTTCTTGTGCAATCACAGCTGCTGAGGAGGTACCTGGTGTTAGCTGACTGCCCTCATATTCTGTGGAGATCAATGGTAACCACCTAGCTTAAACAATCCTCTTAAAACAAAGTAATCTGCAAGCATTTACCTCCCTCTTTTGCCTGTAGTGGTAATTAATTAGGTGCCTTACTTTCCACAACTTAGTGAAATGGAAGGATTAAGTGCTAAATGTTGATTTAGTTTAAAAGCTTTTGAAAATAATGATCTTCAAATGTGCAGTGTAGACAGCTTTAGCAATGTTACAAACATTATGTGTGATTCATCTTTAATCTGTTCTTCACATTCGTTACACTCCAGATTTCATCATGTGGAATCTTTTTGTCCTGATAGACATGTGACTTCCTGAAGGATGGTCTTATTTTGCTCTTGCTCTTCAAGAAAGCTTAGACTTGTAATCGCTGTGTTTTGCATCATATAAACAAATGGAAAATGAGGCTTCTATATGACCCAGAATCACAGTTTCACACACCAACAGGTGTGTCTTTTACTTGTACTTAAAATGTAGCTATAAGAACTATAGTTTGCTCTTAAGCAATACATTTAATTGTTTCTTTATTTGTGCTAAAAAGCTTTGCCCAAATGCATAACTTAAACCTTCTTGTTACAATAATTAAGTTAATTTCATGTTTAGATATGTAGACACACTTGTTTCCTTCCTCTTTTTGCTGTCGCCTACTTGTCAAGAATAGTATCAAACATGGGAGGAAAGTACTAATCAAAATATATTATCTGACTCATTTTATCCAACCTATAGTGAACATTTTCTTCAATGCCTTTTTCAGTTAGTTTCCATAGTTGCATCATGGCTACTGTTGTGAAACACAGGCATCTGTCAGGAAAATCAGTTTTATTTTAGGAAGGAAAATTCTGCTCTATGCTTTTCATGTGTCAGTGTGAAATTTCACTCATACAACGGCTAAATTAAATACTTTAATAACAGTGGCTATTTCAGTTTATTTTGTCTGGTAAGGGAAGTCCAAGTGCCCTTCCTGAACACTATCATCAACATATTCCCATAGCAAATTAATGTCAGCTCTTGAATACTAAATCTAAGCTTGAATTAATGAACTCTTAACAGCTCTCTTGTTCAAGAGCATGTATTTTTGACTAATATGTTTTGTATGTGTCATTTGCTAAATGACACAGTGCTAGATTCTATACATATCCAAGGGTAGCAGAAACCTTATCCCCTTAAAAATGCCTATTTTGCTTCCATGTGTATTTACATGACCTTTTCCATGCCAAGAAGTGTGTAAACTGTAGTCATGAGGCTGGAAAATACTTATCCATATTGCAAAGCTATTATTGTATTTGGCATAATTGTTGGCAGCTTCATCAGGAAAAGGCTTGAACACAGTAGGTCTATCTCCAGAGCCTTCTCAAAGCAGTTTACCTCAGTCTGTCACTTGTCCTTCTCCAGAATCTTTTCAGGGGCTGGGGGCTCCATGAGGAAGGCAATGAGGAGGGAGCTTTTCTCACCTCTTTCTCCTCTTGCAGGCAGGCACACATGACAATATGTGTATAGCAGTCATTTCATTCCTGAAAAGAATTTAGGTATGAAACCTAGCAAGAATTTGAGACTTTTCCCTATTCTCAGCAGTCTTTCATTTAACTAGGGTGGCTCCTTTAATTTGACACATGGGGAGCTTTCTGCCTATAATAGTTTGATACTAATGAGTAAAAGTCGCTTCTTCTAAGATGTCTGTGTTCTCAGAACTCAGTAGAAATCTTCCACAGGTACCCATGGTCCCAGTCAGGCATTCCAAGCAGTGAGTTGGTCCAGACTGTTGGCCAGATATTCAGTCTTTAGCCTCAAGATCCCAAGAGTCTCTCTAGCATACTCTCTGTTTTGGTGCCTAAGGAGGCGTTTGAAGCTAGTGTGTGTATAGTGGTAGCACATGCATTGGCTAAATATTACTAATAGTTGTATGTTTGTACAGATCCCTGACACTTTTGATGAAGAAGTAAACCCAGTTCTTAAGCTATTGTTCACACTGACTCTTGATTTGTCCTTTATTAGGCAATGAAGAAAATAAGTACAGCCTTCAGTTGTCTGTGATACTTGATTTCAGCACACTTGACTTGACATACTCTAATATTGATGTATGGCTCCCAAAGAAATAAATTACATGTCTCAGTAATGTTGCAGCTATAGAGAAAAGAATAGAAGAAAGAAACTTCTTTCAATGCATCAGGTGAACCCAGGCATAACTGAACCAGTGAACCAAGGACAGTTGGGAAAACAACCAAGATAATGCCAGATTATGAGGAATAAATCAAAGCCATCTCATCCAACTAGGTAAAGGGTGGGATCAGAACCACTGTCTCAAGGAAGGCACCAGCTCAAACGAAGAGGATTTAGTATGTGGACTAATTAGCAGTAGAGGGAAGAGAATCATTTAACCAGTAGAAGATAGAATACTATTTAATAAGAGGACAATACTGAAAGATTTTTATAGTCAGTGTTCTGGCTTTGTGGAGTTGCCATCCAGATCCCCTTTCTGCACAGAACTATATATAAATCAAATTGACTCTGTGTGTGGATTAGCCTCTTGCACACAGTGTGAGAGGACCTGTCCTGGGACAAAAGGATTTTTTTTTTCATGAGAACAGCACAAAATTAATCTAAAGGGTATTGATTCTGACTTCTGATGTTGTCATGAAGCTTCCAAATATTTTTGTTACTGTAAGACATGGGAAGTGATTATTTTTTCCTGATACTTAATTTCTAGTGAAGAGAAACGAAGTAAGAGGCCAGGAGTGTGATCAGCCTGCAGCTGCAGGATGGGCAGGCACAGCGTTCTGTTCCTGCTGGTGACTCCAGTGCCCTGGCACCCTATGGGATGTGCTCCAAATGTTCCTCACTGAACACCACTGCTGCTCTTCCACTGTTTGTGTCTTGTGTTTGGGAGTCAAGTGAAAGTGATTTTTCTTTCATTTCTAATAAAATGCCTTGTATTGACAGTGTGGGGTCATATATTGCCCTGTTTCAGTAATTGTCTAGTGGTGAAGTGTTTATAGTCTGAGCTGTTTGAGCTTAACCTCCGGAAATACTGTGGGTAGTACAGACCTGGCAAACATACACAGTGTGTAGAAAACAGAAATCTTCATGCCATTTGGGGCTGGAGAATGATATTGTGCAATTTTCATAGTAGATAGCAAAGAGTAAAAAGGAAGCAGGCTGAAAAAAGAAAACAAATGCTAGTTTTCCATTTGGACTCTTAGACTTCCATGAATATAATCAACATGCTGCTGAAATAGTATACCATTCACATTCCCTCAAGCCCTTTTCAATCTCCTGGAGGAATGCTGACGATATTAGGGTCCAAGAAGCACTGGAAAGGTAAACATAGCACCAGACAAAAGGAGTGGTTAACAAGAAAATTATTTTTTTTGTTACAAGAATCTGGGGTGTCTTAGATGGTTGGGCATAGTCAGTAGAGATTTATGATTTGTAAATCAG
This sequence comes from Camarhynchus parvulus, assembly GCF_901933205.1. Taxonomy (NCBI): domain Eukaryota; kingdom Metazoa; phylum Chordata; class Aves; order Passeriformes; family Thraupidae; genus Camarhynchus; species Camarhynchus parvulus. The sequence goes on from NC_044572.1 coordinate 134,469,872, forward strand.
CCCTGACTGGCCTGACTGCTTTGTATGACAAAATACTTGGATTTTCAGATTACCAGACAGTAGTAGGTGTGATTTTCTTTATCAAGGCTTTCAACATTGTCAGCCACAATATTCTCATGTCCAAGTAGGGATATATTGTATTTGGGTTGCCCGCAGAAGGAGGAAGGAATGATGAATCTGACTCCATGTTCTCAGAAGACTAATTTTTTATTTTAAGATACTATATTATATTAAAGAATACTAAACTATACTATACTAAAGAATACAGTAAAGATACTTACAGAAGGGTAAAATGATCATAATGAAAACTTGTGACTCTTTTCAGAGTCCCAACACAGCTTGGCACTGATTGGCCAAAGAGTGAGAACAATTCATGGCATCAACCAATAAAACAATCACCTGTGGTAAACAAGCTCCAAACACATTCAAAAGGAGCAAAACACAGGAGAATTAAATCAGATAATTATTGTTTTCCTTTTTCTCTGAGGCCTCTCAGCTTCCCAGGGGAAAAATCCTGGGCAAAGGGATTTTTCAGAAAATGTGAATGCCACAGGGATATTACAGAGTGGATGTATGGGCAACTAAATTGTAAAAAGATAAGTTGGATGATCAGACTCAGAGTAGTTAGTGGGATGCACTTTACCTGATAAGGAACAGACAAGTTCTTGTGAGGATACTGCAGGGATCTGTCTGGTACACATCCCATTTAATATGCAGCAATGACTGGGAGGTGATTACGAAATGTGCCCTCATCAAGTTTGCAGATGACACAAAACATAGGGACCAGTATGCTCAGTGTCCAGGTTTCCCTTCAGAACAATCTGGACAGGCTAGAGGATGGGGCCAACAGAAAACATTTTGAAAGTGAACAGTGACAAATGCAAAGTCTTGCATCTGAGAGAGGAGAGTTCTGGGCATCAGCAAAGACTGGGGACTGTGGGAAGCCTGACCAGGGAGCAGTTCTGCAGGAAGAGCTTAAAGGCAGCAAGCTGAACAGGAACCTGTGTGCAACAAAGAAAAGCAACAACAACCTAGGCTATATTCCCTTCTAGCGGGCGCTGTTTAGATCTAGACCAGTGCATCCAAGACTGGGTACCCCAAATACAAGAAAGATTTTAATGAACTGGAGCGCATTTATCAGAGGCTCACCAAGCTGTCAGGGCTGGAGCACTTGCCATATGAAGAGGTGCTGGGAAAAGTGGGCTTGTTCAGGAAGGGAAGAGGTGGCTAGGGGGGAACCTAAAACCAGCTGGTCAGTGCCCAGATGGAAGCCATGAAGAAGATGCAGTTGAGTTCTTCACAGCACTGTTGGTTGGAAGAAGAGATGTGGTAGACGTGTTTGTGCAGGAGAGGCTCCATCTGGGAATTAGAAGCTTTTTCCCTATGAGGGAAACTGGTGGAATAGGCTTCCAGAGAGGTAGAAGGAGAGTTACTTCTTCCCTTGATAACTTTTCATCAAGTCAAAGGGACCAGTTCTGACACGCTTAATTTTTTAAGAAACTTACAGAATACCCTTCTGAAATTTCTAAATTATTGGATTAAACTGATGAAAGTAGTGGAATATAACATTCTTAGTAACTTTTAATGATATCAGTTTTGTCACAATATTTGTGATTTTGATTTTGTATTTCTAGTTTGGTGTCCTTTCTTGCTGAAAGTCCCTAGATAGACACACAATTAGTTATTAGGTAATTTCAGTACCTTAATTGACTATTATATTTAATTGTGTTTACAAAAGCTCAAGACAAACAAACTTTCACTAATAGGTATGGGAATGTTTACATAATTGTGCATTAATAATGCTGTTAATTATATTTTGCACAAGAGTAGCATCCCTAGACACCAATCAGGATAAGGGATTATATTTTGCTAGGCAGCAAGCAAAAAGGATGGCTCTCATGCAGCACTAATTTGGACCTGTGGAAGATGTTGTTTTGCTGAATGGTGTACTATTTCAGCAGCTTGTTGATTATATTCATAGGAGTCTGAGAGTCTGAATGGAAAGCTAGTTTTTGTTTTATTTTTACAGCCTGCTTCCTTTTTACTCTTTGCTATCTACGATGAAAATTGCACAATATCATTCTCCAGCTCCAGTTTTAAAGTGCCTATTCTTGAAATGCCCGAAGGGGATGTCAAAAACTACCAAAGAATGACCTAATGGTTTACAAGGGTATTAACATCTGGAAAAAACATCATGACATTTCAACAGAAGAAGATGGTTTCACATGGATTGATTTTTTGTTGGTATTTTTTTTCCTTTTTCCAGTAAGAATTGAAGAATTTCAACAAAATGGGAATTTTTATAAAGAAGGAAATTTGCTACAGAAATTTTTTTTTTGAGAAGAGTTGTTCACTTGTGTCTTATAACTAAATTCTGGAAGAGGGAATTGAAGAGATGAGCTGTAAAACCTGTACTAATCCTCAATGTAAAGCTCCTGATTTTTGTGTGCACAAGAAATAAAAAGAAAAATTTATAGACTAAATTTAGAGTTGCAATAAAATCACATGTGACTGATATCTTCCCTTTCTGCATGGAACTAAGAGACAAATCCTACCTATGCTGGATGCTAATATGCAATTTATTCTGCTGGCAGTGAATTGTGTCTTGTGCAGCCTCAATAACTCCATGGGAATGCAGCAGGTGTCATATAATGAATAATAGATGTGTACTTATTTGGAAGTAAATACTGTCTCTTCCAAACAGGAAATTCTTCTGGAGGCCAGAAGTCAGCCAGAAGAGCCATAAGAGATCAATTCTGCTTACCTTCAGTATATTTCACTGCCTTTTTTTCACTGGTTATTATGGTTTTCACTCTCCTGTAAACATTTGAAAAAGGCTGACAAATGCAAAACATGCTATGTTCAGCAAGCATTGTAAAACACTCCTTGAGGTGTAAAGATGTACTGACACTGAGTGGAAAAAAAAAAGAGTTTTCTTATACAGAGATGAAAGAGAAAGTTGCTACCTGTAATTAGTTTCTGAGGCTGTACTTTGGTATGCTCATAAATTGGTATACACCCTGGAAAGTGATGGACACTCTTACCTCCTTTATGCCCCCAACTATTTATTTTCACTCTCTGACAGCATATTTAATACTAATACAACATGACACTTGCTTATTTTTCAGAAGACCAGTTCTTGAGCTGATTTACTGCATGCCTTCATAGATGAAAATGCTGATCTAGTGTGAAGAGGAGGGAGACTAGAATGGGAAGAGGAAGACAACGTGAAGACAGTCTCTTTTTACCAGGCACAGTGGAAAGATGAATGGACATTAAAACTACAGATCATCAGTAAAAAATATGACATGAGATTCAGGACCAAATAATATGCAGGTCAGAGCAAAGAACTGAAGTATAGTTTTATTTCCTTAGAGGAGGTTTTGAAGTGCTGCTGCCATTAGCCAAAGCAGTTCCTCACTGTAGGCGGCAAGGTGGACCTACAAAGGGATGTGTTGGCATAACCCAGGGTCCTGCATTGGACAACAGAATGGGTGAGCATAATTTTATAGGCCTACATCCCAGTTTTTCAGAATTGGATTGACTACAAAAATTTCTTTACTCCCAGTGTGTGAATGTCTTGTTTTTTCATCTGAGAAAAAGAGACTGGAAATTAATTATGAAAAGCAACTGGAAAGTGTTACAAGAAATAAGAAAATATACTCAGATGACAGGGAATGTATTATGTTAAATTGCAATCTCCCCCACTGTATTTATATTAGGATTAAAATGAATAAGAAATGTATTAGCACCAATCTTAGTAACAGCATGGAAAAGTATATTTCAGTTCAAGTATCACCTATACCAAAATTAATGTGAAAAAGATTAAAATATGTATTTTATTTCACTCTTATTGGATAATTGAAAATATTAACTTAAATTACTCTTAATTTAAAGTGTGGAAACAATTAAAATATTAATACTGAGCAAGTTATTGTAAGGCTCTACTATCTTGAAATCTCCCAGATACCATCTAGATTAATATTCTACTTACTTATATGTGGAGTATTTATTTTGGAGGAGTCAAGAAAAGATCTACAGCTACTCTAGAGGTTACTTGTAAAACAAAAGTAATTTATTGGGAAGATTGTAGGTAATATGCACTGCTCAATTTTAGTCACTTAAAACACAATTCTGGTCTTTGTTTTCTGTAGGATGCTGATGCATAATCAATTTCTCCATTGCGCCATCCACATAGCTCTAAAACAACCACAGATCTATATTGTTTTCACATCACATAAAAAACTTTGCTGGATTTTACCATGTTGCTCTAAGAGTGGGCTCCATGGTAACAGATTTTCTTACTGCACTTAGGTAGCTTTATGCATACAATAAAAATATAATTTTTCATGTCACCAGGATTGGTTTTTTTCCGAAACCTCATTGATATACTGCAAGATAGTTTGCCTGCCCAGCCAATTTTTTGCCACAGTCTGTAGCTAATATGGACCCAGGGTGATGCAGCTATCTAACCTAATGCCTCTTTAAAAATTTATGCATATAATTTAATATGTATTTACCAAACTGGTGTTGGTGATGGCAGTTAGCATGTCAAGGACTCATTGCTGGATAACTTGCAAACCATAAATTTTCTTGTTAGATCAGCTTTTCTTTTCCTTTCCTATATTTAATTTTGTGACTCCTCCATCCTCTAATTCCCAGCTTTCACAGCACCTAATATTGTCCCAGTTTCTGTTCGGTCCTGTAGGACTGGGAGTGAGGATGTAGGATCCCCTGCAGGAAAGGAATGAGAGAGAGAGAGATTACTTGAGTGATCATCACTGTCCCTCCCGCAGCACTGCTCTCCAGCTGTAAACCAGGTGCCCTGAACACAGCTCTCTTACCCTCCCTCTCAGCACTGGGTTTCAGCTTCTCTCATCTTGCTTTGCTTTTATCCACCTCTTTTTATGCAGCCCAGGCTCTGAGGAGCATTCTTGTTCTTGCCTTCTTGGCAGGTTACCAGGAGCAAAGCGCATCTGGCACCGTCCCACTCCCCAGAGAAAAGCTCCTCTCACTCTTTGCCTATAACACTCCTGGGGACAAAGACATTCTCCAGTAGGAGGAGATCTGGCTGCAAATTACCTTTCTGAAAGATGAGCTTCCAAACTCATGTGAGAACTGATAACAGCTATAAGAAGCATTTTCTGTGATGTTTGAAATGTTTTGGGAGTCAAGGGGATACACACAGGAAGTGCTGTAGCTTCCTACTCCATTCTCCAAATGCCCTACAGAGGTTGTGTAGGCGGTGCTGAAGACCACAGCAGTGGGTGTGGATGGCAGGAATTACCAGAAATGTCTCACACTGAGCAGCATCCTTGGGAGTATGCTTCAACAGCAATTTTCCCCAGGAGTTCATAGTGGGTACTTTCTCACAGTGTTGGAATTAGTCAGAATAAGGCATTATAATGTAATTATGATGCTTCCTAGCTTAAAGACTAAGAGTTTTTCATGAATGAAAAACTCTTAGTCATTAAAGAAGAGTTTTTAGTTCTCAGTTCATAAAGAAGAAAACATGAGTCCATCCATTTGTTTCTTTATACATCACCTACGATAGAAATTTCTTCTCTTATTGTTTTGTTGAGACCCATGACATGTTCATGGTTGAAGAACAGCTTTTGGAAAGGATCTTGCCATCAGTTTCCAGTAACCAAAAATAGTGAACAGAACCATTTCTTTCACCTGTAAATGTAAAAGGAAATTTTAACTCAAATTTCTTTTTCTCCAGTCATCAAGACCTTCTCTACTGGATCAAAATAATTTTGAATATATTATTTTCTTTTTAAAAAATTACTCACCTGGTGAAATAAAACAGATTTAATGAACTAAATCACATGAATGTTTAATGCAAGTAATGCATTTTCTGCTTTATCATGGCTTCATTTTTATACCTATCTCATTTTTTCCAGTCTTTTATTGATGAAATATGGTAAACAGAACTGTCCTTCTAGCTTTATCAATGATTACCAGTCTTTCTGAAGATGAAACTTGTCTCCCTCATTTTTTCAGATGTACTCCTCCTGCATTCATATTCAAAGATTCAATTAGGGTTTTTTTTTGTTTACTTCTGCAAGACACCAGAACATATTAGTTCACTCATTTACTGCAAAGTGCACATGATGTTAAAGCTGAACATTAACACTTTTTAGTATCTCCTTTTTAGTAATTCCTTGTATAATTTTGAGCTTTGCTGCATCAAAGGAACTCAAAGGGACAATCCCAACAAAGATATTCAGACCACACTGTGTGACTTGTCATGATTATCTGCTACTCTTAGTTCTCAGTTATACTTATCCTCATTAGAGTCATAGAGCCATAGAATGGTTTGGTTGGAAGGGACCTCAATGGTCATCTGGCTCCAACTCATCTGCCATGGGCAGGGATGACTTCCACTAGACCAGGTTGCTTAGAGCCCCATTCAGCCTGGCACTGACGCTGCCAGTGGATGGGGCATCCACAGCTTCTCTGGGCAACCTGTTCTGGTGCCTTACCACCCTCAGAGCAAAGAATTTCTTCCTAAAATCTAAACTTACCCTTATCCAGTTTAAAGCCATTCCCTCTTTTCCTATGACTTTCTGTCATTGTAAAACTTGTCGCAAAGATTTCCCAACGACCCTCAAATTACATGCTTCAAAACCAGAAGCTAAACAGCCACTGTCACAATATCCCTATGCCCAATTCAAAAATCTCTTCAGACATGCAAGGTATTTACTTTAGGAACAGTAATGAGACTACAGATATATTGCTTGTAGGATGTGAGCTGCTTGATGGTATCTTGACAGCAATCTTGATGTCATTGCATGCTGCTGAGTATATATATATTTTAATGACCTATGAAAATTCTTAAATAAATTAGAATTTTATTCTAGATCATGAATCACTGATCCTACAACCATCAAATTGAAAATTTATGTAGGAAAATGATATTTGACAATGATTCCCCACCGTATTCTGATACACTAGTCAATTCTTAAGCCACATAATTAAAAAAAAATATTTTGCATATTTTAAACCTTAGCTGTGCAATTCACCAGTTGTCCTGTTCATTATCTATTGAATATTGTTTACTGAAACAGTTTAAGTTAGTTTTAAATCACATGGGGTTGGACTTCACTGTTAGAATCTCTATTTTATAGATAGAAAGCCTTGAAAGTAACATGAGTAAAATCAATAATTAAAAAAATAGTTGGACACTCTCCAATTGTTTGAAAATTTAATTTCAAGCAAAGGTTGTATAACTGCTTTACAAATAAATAGAAATGGATATATGAGTACATATTTATGTGCATTTACTATATTAGTGCATATTGCTGTGCACTAACTTCACATATTACCTTGAAATTTGCTGCAATTAATGGAAAAAAAGAAAGGGGAAAAAAAACCCTGGGAGAACAAACTATTTGTGTTTGTTTTTATAAGAATAGCACTAAATTTTTATGAATACGGGTAAAACCCATAGTTTTCAAGTCCATTTTATGTGCTTATAAATTAAGTAGTATTTTTACCATAAGGAACATTTACATTTAATTGTGTCTCATAACAGCAGGGTCTAGTATTGTTTCCCTGGGCAAATACTGCTAGATATTTTTTCCATCTCTTGGTATGGATTGAGATCATTATGCTTCTGCCTTTTTCAAAATTTATTGAATAAGCAGGATATAACTAAGGCAGATAACAAAGAGATTATAAGGTCCTGAGAAAATAATGGTTTTTTATTCCTAGATACACCAAAATGTTTTATAGTGTTTTCAAAAGGTGCAGAAAATTGGACCAGATGAACTGCTCTTTCTAGAGTTCATTCAGGTTAGGAAATAATTGCCTCCAGCTTCTTGCTGCTTTTCTACCACAAAATATTGCTCTTTGAGGTCTGTAATCATGACTTGACTTCTCCTTAATCTCCTGTTCATGTCTGAGCAGGTTTATTAACTTGGGCTCAGAATCACTCTGAGAATGTCTGATGAATTTCTGATTTTGAAGCAAGGCATTCATTGCTTGCTGATGAATCCTTGCACCATATTCTGCAGTGCAACATAAATATACCGCAAGGTTGAACAGTGCCAAGTGGGGATGAGGATGGAGGAGTCATTCAAAGTGATGAACCTCTGGTTACTTGATATGCCTTTTGTCAGTACAGTGCTTTGAGAGAATCAAGCTACGAACAGGCACACACACACAGGTGTGCTATGGATTTCAGGAGACAGGAGCATTGGATTGTGCAGTAGCAAGTAGCTGGGGCAGAAATATCTTAACTCTTACCACTTATGATCAGAACAGTATGCCCTTAAGCATACCATGTCTGTACATGATCCATTTCTTTCCACCCTCATGCTGGTGTAGTTAACTAGAGCACTGATATAACTGAAATAACTGGTAGCAATTATTTCAGTAAAAACCTATTTCAAAGATCAAGATCATTAATAAGAAGTACAGATATACATTGATGTAGTTGCATATGCATTAGGGCATTTATGGAGATGATTAAGTTCTTTAAAATATAGTATCTCTACAGATAGAGCTATATGGATAGAAATGTTGGTAAAATATATAAATACATATGTAACGTAACTAAGGAAATTACCCACTAAGTAAAAATCACCTTTGGTTAAACAAACAAACAAACAAACAAACAAACAAACTGCAGAAGATTCTGCATGTCTAAAGCTCAAATTAAAATGAAATGAGTCTTTAGTAGAAGCTTCACCATGCAAGTTTTGTGAATTTTCTCTGAAATTCACCAGTTTTAAACATAACAGGAAGAAATAATTTTATTCTTATGCTGTGGAGCAAGAATATGTGAAGGACAAGAATAAGATTTTGTGTCAATATAGAAATCATTGTGGGATGATATTTGATGGACTGCTTGTCTGCCAGCAAACACAAGATGACAAGTCAATTATTTCAAGCTATTGCCAAAACATCAAAATATGAAAAAAGGACATGTAGATAAAGTACATCCTATAAGAGATGTCAATTAAACTCTTCCTTATTCAACATTGGTAAGTCATCAGGTGGAATTCTTAAACATTTTTGGGCCTTGTGCATCTGTGAACCTATGAGGCCTACCTATAGGAAAGTGATCCCATAGAAAACATTCAGAATGAAAAAGAACTCAGATGAATTGCAATGTTTTAGTCCTGAGAAGATTGAGAAGGTTTAGCCAAAAACCTGGAAACAGAAAAAGAATATGGGAATACTGTATTTTCCATGTCTGCTTGTCTGCTGTGGAAGAATAAGGAGGTTTGGTCAGCTCTGTAGCAATGAGGATTAACATGACACAAACTTTCTAACAGTGCATTTGGTGGAGCACCAAGATCTGAGATATTTGTGCAATTGTCATACTGGTGCACTTGAAGGGTAGATCAGACAAGTGCCTGCCCAACATTGCAGCCATAAAACTGCTTCTGCCTCAGAGTGGAGGGGTGAACTAGAGGATTTGTAGTAGGGTCTTTCATTCTTGTTATACTGAAATTCCCACTGTTGTATACAATTATTATGGTCTTTGTTGACTGTGTCTTATAGGTCACCATTTATCTGTGCTTCTTTCATTTATGATCTGTAGACTTTGCACAGTACTCTGCACTGAGACCCATGGACGCAGCAGGAGCCAGGATCTCCAGATAAACCAGGCTCAGCCCTGCTTTGGCAGGGCGATCATCAGAACATGGCCTCTCGACTCCCTGTCTCCACCCACCTCAGCACAGCTGGGGTGTTAAATCTATGAAAGGGAAAGAGCTGAGCTATTGTGTGGTGGGAAAGACATCAGATGAATGCAAATTAGATGATTTCCTGTGTACTTATATACAGGAGATCTTATGCAAATCACATTGCAATAAGTAGAAATGGAGTTCAGAAAGGGTGGATCAAATCCACAATAACGTTTTTGGTGAAGAAAGAAGGAAGTTGTCCTTTGCTTTGTTTTTATGAGGCACTTTTCATCACAAACAATGTCTTTTTGATGTTCTATTTCTAGAATGTGAAAAGCACAGAATCATGCCTTTCTTTTCCTTAGCCAAAACTCACTGCAGATGTGCCGGGAAATCTCAGTACTATTACCTTGTTGTTGTTGTTGTTGCTGTTGTTGTTGTTGTTTTGTAGGTACCTTTTTACCCTAACAACAACAACTAAGCCTGGTTTGATGCTAAGCCATAATCAAATAGACTACCTGCCACTCTGTTCCTTTCAATGAGCCTAACTGTTACCAATAACACAATATAAATAATTTCAAATTTAGTCTCCAAAGTAGCAGCCTGAAGGATCAGAGCTAACATATCTTTGCATTTTGAGTGAAATAAGCATACTTACTGCTTGGGACAGAAAGTATCTTCTTTGGCTACATGAAGCAGTCTAAACAGTTGTGTTCTGCACAAAATAGTCTGGGAAGTAGTCTCATAAGATGTTTTTTAATGTTTTCAATCTGTACTGATAAAATACTTTTAGACATGGATGTGCTCTGTAGTTCTTATCAGGAAAACTTTGGTTTTTAAATGTACCTTCTTCATCAGTTCAGAAAGGAAATATTTGTATTTAAGAATAAAAGAGGAAAAAGTAATGCTGATCTATACTTTTCCTTAAGACTCTCTGCCTCTGTTTTAAGTTATCATAACTCACCAAGTATAGCAATTTCACAATGGTTTCATAGAATACTGTTAATATTGCCCCCTTATTCCCTCTTCATTCCACCATTTATTCCCTTAATAGTTTCACCTCTGTGCAATTTTTACCTCTGCAATTTTATATGAATGCCATTTACAACTACATAGCAAGTGGGTGATAGTGGAACTTGAGATGAATTTTTTTTCTTCTGTGTGCACAATTGTGAGATGTTACCAAATGGGATTAAAGAAAAAACTGTATGTTAAAGTAGCATAAATTGTCTAAAATAGTGTCAAACAAATGGTAGCTGGTTTCCTGACTTACTGTGTATCACAAGCCAGTTGTGTCTTGCCTATTACACCTATGCTCAGAGTTTAACGAAACCTTTTTCTTTTTTCCGTAGAATTCATAATAATTTCAGTGAGTATTGATAACTTCTGTCTTTTTTATGTGAAGTTAGGGAAGCCTGTCATTCATAAAAGTAAATGCAAATTTCACCCCAATTGATATTAAAATAACATAAGGTAGAATTTTTTTCTCAGATGGGAGAAATTATGAACAATCAATCTCATGGTACTTGGACCTTGCCTTTAAGGCACTTCTGAAGTTAGTGAATAGCTTGGCACAACTTTGTTTAAAATAATAAAGTTTGTTCCCAGATACAGGATCAAATTTGTAAAGAAGCAAGCTGGCTGAAGTCTGCACAATTCACATCTGAACTTGATCTGCTCATTATTTATGGGTGCAGAAATATTCAGTTAATTGTGCACAAAATGGTGCTCTGAAATGTACATATGTTGTGAAGTTTTGGCCAATGACATCTGCATTCTATACGCACTATTGAGGAATCTGAATGTCCGATTTGTGTCTGATAACACAGCTTAAGTATTCAGAAGGATCCTATTTATTTCTGTTGAGTCTGTAAATATGGTGCTCATAGCTCAGATAAGCAGCCAGTAGTATTTAAAAGAGGGTTGACAGTGGTTGGGCATCTGCACCCAGAGCTTGTTGCTCTGACCACTCTTTTCTCATTGTTGCTGAGCTCCTGCTTCTGCCTATAAGCTACTCGGACACATACATGTTTCACAAAGGGCAATTCTGAGATGAATCCAAATATGAAATGTAGAATGTCCTGTGAATTAGGCAACTCGGAGATTTTAGGTATACTGTACATGGCTCCAGGTATTTCCATTCTGAACCTCTATCCTTTGTGTTTCTTTTTCTTCCTGTCACATTATTCACTTCAGAAATTTAGGTGGACTTGTTCCCTTGCTTTTTTTATTCTTCTAACTCATGTTGGGATTCCTGTCCACACAACTAGTCTTCTACATACTCTAAGGACACACGTCATAAAAACTCAAAGAAGATAGTGATCATGGGACTTGTGAGGTCCATCAGGAAGATTGTAGGTAATCACGTACTGTCAGAGAGAAGACGTACATATTTGGATATAATGATCCATCATACTTAATTTTTATCATCCACCCTCAGCTGTGTGCCCACTTACCCTGAATATGTCCTGAAGACTAAACACTAGGCATGGAATATTTTAAGATTTTTCCTGTTCAGTCACAACTACAGCGTGTCTCCTTCAGTACCTAAACCTGGCAGTAGTGCCCAGTATTTCATGATGGAGGAAAATGCCTAGAGCACGAAAGTGTAGTTTTAATTATAGTCCTGAATGTGTATATGAAGTAGAGACTGAGTGGTTTGTTATGCCAAAAACAAGCTGTGTAGTGTAGAGTTCAGAGGAACGGTGGACATACCAATATATTTATGCTTTGGGGTTGGGCAGGAGTATGGATTGATGAAATAGCAACTGTGAAGTGTTGCCTTCAAATGGTAACTAAAGATGAATTAGCAGTGTTATCCACTTGCAACAAATAGCTTCTCTACTGGTAAGTCCTGACAGGAGATCTGATGTGTAAGAGGTAGGATAACTGGTAAAATATCACCAGATTTAGTGTCCATTTTCTATGTACCAAACTTTAATTTCTGAGAAACAATTTCAATAGGCCAAAATACTTCAAATAAGATAAAATCACTAGCAAAAGCATAAATCTATGAATAAATCTTGAAGCATTTGAAGGGGTTTAATCTAGGCAAGAGAAAACGTGAATGAATGAAACTATAATATTTTAATGCATAAAGCAGAAAGACTTCAGCAAAACATAGTATTGGGCAATCACCAACCACATGCAGTTCAACAAGGGACAGTACCGGATTCTGTACCTGGGATGAGGCAACCTGGATGTATGGACAGACTGGGGAATGAGATGCTGGAAAGCAGTGCCATGGAAAGGGCCCTGGGGGTCCTGGTCGATGGCAAGATGAACATGAGTCAGCAGTGCCCTGGCAGCCAGGAGGGCTAAGTGTGTCCTGGGGGGCATCAGGCACAGCATCACCAGCCAGGCAGCCAGGCAGCCAGTCAGCCAGGAGGGAATTGTCCTGCTCTGCTCTGGGCAGCCTCACCTTGAGTGCTGGGGGAGTTTTGGGTGCCACAATATAAGAAATATGTTAAATTATTTGGGAGCACTTAATGGAGGGCAACAAAGATGGTGAAGAGCCTTGAGGAGAAGCTTTTTGAGGACTGGCTGAGGTCACTTGGTCTGTTCAGCCTGGAGAAGCGACATTGAGGAGAGAGATCACTGCAGTTACAACTTCCTCATGAGGGGAAGAGGCAGACATTGATCTCTTCTCTGTGGTCAACAGTGATAGGACCTGAGGGAATGGCCTGAAGCTGTGTTAGGGGAGGCTTAGGTTGGATATTAGGAAAAATGTTCTTCACTCAGTGGGTGGTTGGGCACTGGAACAGGCTCCCCAGGGAAGTGGTCACAGCACCACCCTAACAGAGTTCAATGAGAGTTTGGACAACACTCTCAGGCACTTGGTGGGATTCTTTGGGATGGCCCTGTTCAGGGCCACGAGTTGGATTTCAGGATCCTTGTGGATCCCTTCCAACTCATCTTATTCTGTGATTCCGTGATTTTGTTAATTAATCAAAGATGACTTTTTCATGATCACCAGAGACAAAAGCAGTTATCTTAATAAACAGTCTGCTCCTGGTTTTGAGTGATTTCTTGAAATGTCTCTGAGCCTGTTTTTTCTGCATCTCTAGCTATTGTACAGGGACTGGATGCTGGAGAGATGAGAGGAGGTTGTAAACAGGTTATTCGTCATAGAGAGTTGTCCTTGCAAGGTACTCATACTGCAGTTTTTTCCCATTAGTCTTTCCATGGAACAAAGAAGAAAAAACTTCCAATACATGATTTGGGTTTCTAAGTCCTCTGGAAGATTAGTCATAACTAAAGAATTTCATTCTTACAGTGGCTTTATGTTAGATACTGAAAAACTTTAATGATTCTTTTTTCCATTTGGCTTTCCATGAGAAGAGTGGCAAATGTTTTGTTTGGCGCTTGACAGAAATTCTTTTGGGAGAAGATTTCATTGTTTGATGAAAACCTTATATGCTTTCTGGGTTAACAAATATATTGGACGTAGGGACAGATGGATTAGGTCTATAGTAAGTGTAGATATATCTGGGTTTATGGAATAATAGTCCTCTCTGTCTGGGTTCGTAGATTAATAGCCCAAAAACTATGTACTAAACAAAGACCATTGTAAATAGGGCTATAGATTGAGGGGGAAATCGGTGACTGTGAGATAACCAGATACAGAGGCTCTCGTTTTAGTGACTGGAGAAAAAACCTGTGAGACTGTGTGTGGAGAGACATGTTGTTAGAGGACAAGATATGTGGAAGACCAACAAAAAATGGAGCAGCACAAGAATGAGAGAAGGTGTCCAGAAAGCATCTGGTCCATTAGGTGAGACGTGCTTGGATTCCAAAAGAAACATCCACTACCCCAATACCCCTGTGTCTCAACCTAAGAAGCTGGTGGGAACACATGGAATTGCCTCATTGTTCTCACCTTCAACAGAATATTAACCCAACAGTTAATATACTAAGAATAAGCACCTTCATGCATGTTCTAGATGTACAGCCTTTCAAATATGCTGGTAATGTTCAGAGTTTTCTTGAAAATGATTTGATGCTTGAAATCATAAAGGAATTTGGAGGACCTTTAAGCACTTGCTTATTTGTTTTAGGTGCTTAAGTTTAGCCTTTTTAGTAAGGACTTTAAGATAGAAATGCTCTTGAGCTAAGCTTCTGTTCCTCATGAATTGCAGTTATATTTCTATTTTATTTAATGCACATGATGAACACCTGAAGCTAGGAAAATATGATCTTTCTTGAATCTGAAAAACCTCAGGTGATATCATTGCCAAGAACATTGATGTTGAAAAAGCATGGATGGTTTCTTTCAATAAATTCCTCCAGAAACGGGTCAAGATGACTCAGCATTACAAGTAAGCCTGGTTTGAGATATTGTAGCATGGAGGAACAAGCTGACTCTGGGCTGTCAGTCCTGTCACAGGTAATGAATATTTAGGATGTGCAGATAAGAAGTAGAAGATGGCTTTAGGGAGATAAGCTTGCTGATATTACTATAAGGAGATGTTATGACCTGGTTATTAAAATTATCAGAGAGAAGCCTCTGCCTGAATCAAGGTGAAAACAAGCCTATATGCCAAAGTCAGTAGTATGGATTTTATTTGACAGTAAATATGGGTGTGAGAGAGACAGAGAAAAAAAGAAATAGAAAAGTGGGAGAAGGGGAAAAAGACAGTAAGATAGACATTAAGAAGAAAATATCACTACCCCGTGGATCCTGATGGTGGCCTGCTATTAAAAAAAATCACTCTCAGAGGTAAGTTTTAGGATAGATTTAATCTGGTTCGTTTTGTTAAGGAAATGGCACAAATTTATGTTACTTCATGTGTATTCTATTTAATATTTTTTTGGTGTCCTTAGGGCTACCTATGTGCTGTTAATTACCAGACTGTGCATTTCTGCAGTTGAGGCAACAGTAAGGAAGCTGGGATTATTGAGTGCACAGAGTGTGCTACTGTAGGCAATAAAGTCATATCAAATAATAGTCAGTTTTCACTGGAATACCTCAAAGCACTTTGCAGTTTTTTTCATGTTCAATTTTTCTATCTCCAGTGGTTGCAGTGCAACCTCCACTTTAAAATGTGGGGACTTAGCTGAATGATAAACGTTGTAAGCACAACATTAAAGATAAATTCTCTTGAACTAAGACAGGAATTGCTTCTCTTTTTTTTCCTCTGGTTAGAGAAACCTGAATGTAAGGTGGTTAAATGGAAAAGAGTTTTCAAAGCCAACCACTCTGGCTTTTAGGACTATTTTCTTGTGAAATTGAAACTTATTACAGATAAGAGTCCTTTTGTTATTATCAGTGATAGCTCTTGTTTTGGCTGCATGGTGAGATAACTCACTTTTATTTCTTAAATAATTTAGATGGAGATGGAAACTTAACTTGCCAACAGATAATTTTAGAAAGAGCTAGCTTCTGAAGAGTATTGCAATATCTTCCGTGCTCTTAAATAATTCTAGGCTGATATATTTTCTTGTACTTGCTTAGTCCCCCTCATTTCTGAAAGCAGTTTTTATTCTACTTTTCCCTGTCATGGGAATTAAGTGATTTCCACTTTCTAAGTAAGTATCCTTCATTAAAAGAACTCTTCAGCCCAAATCTGTCGTGTCTAAGAGAATAAATTGGGTTCCTCTGGAGAATTTTTTCAGTTCTCTTACTATCAGTTTAAGATTGTTGAGTTTACCCCATTGTACTTAATAGGGCTCTTTCACCATGAGTTTCTGTTTCTGACTCAGATCTAAAATAAAGCATTTTCTGTCTTTATATTTTCCTGTAAATTAATCTGGCAGCAATGGAACTTGGAATTTTCATAATTTAAGTCAAAGAAATAGTTTATTATCAGGGATGCCCTGAAGAACACTCCAGTCATTACTGCTGTATTGCAACTTAAACATATCTTTCTCAAAAAATTACATTCTGTCCAAGATGTTGGAGGACCACTTTTAGTGTTATTACGATATAGAATTACAGCCCACAAAATTGAGTGTCCTGGAGTGATTACAGCTGCAAGATGCTCTGCAGCTCCAGCTTCTGACCTCTAAACACCCTTGACTTTGATCAGTGGAGGGACAATTACCTTGCTTGTTACAGCTGCTTCCATGTATGCAGACTACTCAGAGCAGTCTAACTTGCAGAATACTGCTAAACTGGAGATCCATATTCAACCCCTTAGTAGGAGATGTCTGCCTGTGTTTGTGGAGGCAGGGCTGAGAGGGAGAAAGTCCTGAAGTGCTCATTGTATGTCACTTTAATCATTAATGATTGTTTCAGGGTTTCACTGACGGAATCTAGGGAGTGACCTCATTGGATCAATCGATGAACACATCAGATTAATTGTCGGGATCTCTAGCTGGTCAGAATGACCCTGAGAAAAGTTCGAAAGTCTCCTTTCCCAGCCCGGCGCTTGAAGAAGGAGTCAGGGCTCTTAATTTCTCGGTCTCAAGGTTGTTTATTTTATCTTATCTATAAAAAATTTTCTCCTGCCCTGCCGAGGTCAGCTCAGCAAGACAGTTCCACGCACTCTCCGCCCGCTCCCAAGGCTGCGTCGTCTTTTATACTACAAATCACGTATATCGTATTTACCTTTACTTTCCAATACCTATCACCCATGTTAGACAGTGCACCTCTATTCTAAACCAATCCCCAAGTGCCAATATCACAGCAGAAGATGGAGGCCAAGAAGAAGAAGGAGAAAGGCTGGACACACCCAGATTCCTCCATCTTGCCTCCTGAACCCCCATACCAAAAAACCCACAATCTTCTTTTCCAGCCTGTGATAATTTCACTATTATTCTACCTAAACTGTTGTGGCTTGCTGATCTTCATATAAGGTTGGTAATTTGCTCCATGGGTCATAATCAAAACCACAGGTGTCTTGGGCTCTGTGACAGGGTCTCTGAGACCCCTAGCAGGGGTCCTGGTGTCCTGGACAGCCAGAGGTGTGTCCTGGGTCCTGACAATTAATGAGTTCAAATGTACAAATTTTTTGGTCTTCCAGGCTGTGGAAATATATCATAAACCTGTTTTATGACTATTGTTACATGTTGAATTTTTCTTTCATTTATGACATATTTTCCAGAAAATAATGTCAGGGCCCATGTACACCTACAAGCTCTACAACACCCCTCTCTCTGGGTGCCTATGCTCAAAGTGCAGCTGTAACCCATATCATCCTGTTGAGAGATAAGAAGGAAGCTATAGAGATGTTTGGCTGTCACTGCTGCTGTTTGACTTTGGTTTCTGTCACCAGCCTGCTCTGCTCTTCTTGTTTGAGTGTTGTAAAACTGCCCTTGTGTTGGAGGGGACCGTGCCCTGCCTGCCTCACTGTCACTTTCCCCTTCTCTTGAGGAGCAATACACACCAACAGCTATTTATTAATTTATTTTCATTATTATGATTCCACTAAGGACAATAGAGATACACAGGCTATCAGAAGCAGTTCAGGGTGGCTCAAGTTTAAATCTGGATGTGTTTGTCTGTCCACAGAGATGTAAATTAAATCACTCTTCCAAAAGACTGGATAGCATAGCACATGGTGAGTTGAAAATAAAATGACCATTGTCTTGGGTAGGCTGAACTCTCCTCTGCGTAGTGACTATGGACAGCAATTTCTTTTGTCCTGAAATGGAAAATGATTGTCAAAGATCCTGAAATTCAATCTTGTCATGTGTCTTTCTGACTTTAAAGCATTATGAGAAAGCTGCTAATGTATTTACAATTGATAGCTTAAAGTCTAATTTTTTAAACTTTTTATTATATTCTTTATACATGAAAGTGGCATTAATTTCAATGATATGCAAATGGTAAGTGATCATTCCTACTTGGCATTCCTCATGAATAGGAAATTATACTAACAACTTCGACTATTCTATTAATTTATTACTGGGGAATAATTAGTAATTAATGACTATAAAAAGTTGCTTTCTTTTACAAAAATGTGTCTTTTGTCCTTTTTTACTACATTTATTTTCAACACTATCTGCCTTTGTAGCTTTATCTTGCACAAACATTTTTTTTCTTCCACTGCCGACACCAGAGTTTGAATACTAAAATTTTAAATAAGAAAAGTCTTTCCAAGTTATTCCTGTTCATTGCTTTGTGCCTTAGTGTTACTGTATTCTCTAACTGAGATCTGAAGCTAGAAGAAAGGGGAAAAGCCCCAGATTTTGCTAAAAGTATAAAGCATAATTTTGCTTCCATCTTGGGCTCCGTGACCTTCAGATTGGTCAATAGGATGCTGAAAGTCAACTACATCACACATTTTTCCATGGGCCATGTATATGGTCTAATTAGTTTATGTTCATAGAAAGCACTAGTTACGGGAAAATATTTGCATCTTTATGCCGTTGCTTAGATATTCTTGGCTCCCAGTTACTCATCCAGAGAGACAAGATGTCTTCCATAAGTCTACTGCCATTTGTGTTAGTTCTGTGGAATATCTTGGCTAGTTTGTGCTTATTGTCATATTTTCACATGACAATAACCATGTCAATTGAACTCAGTTCCTTACTGACCATAATGACATGTCAACTCCTACAACTCCATGTAGACACCTAAATGGAAATGTCTTAATTTGGAACTCAAAAATTCTCAGAGATTCTTCTAGACCTCTTGCAAGATCTCTCCATTCTTACTTTTTCTACAGAAAACCTAATTTTACCTTGTTGCTGCGTAACAGATGTAGACTTTTTTTAGAAACATTCATACCTAGTTCTGGGGCCAGAGGACACCTATACCTCCCCTGGATTTCAAGGGGACCAGCAATGGTTCATCTACCTGACTTCTCAGGCATATTGCAAGGTATCTCCATTTATGATGGATTTGTTAACTAAAATTGAATCTACCATGTGTGTAAACGATACCTCTCTGGATTGTTAGACACATAGACGAATTGCTTATTACTATCTTTTATTATTACACTATGCATGGCTATGTACTCAAATGATCACTTGATCCTACGGGGACATTTAGGCTGGCACAGTAACTCTGATTCCGAGACCAGGGAGTAAAATCTGACTATGTCCTTGCTTTTAAACTGTCTTTGCTTCCAATTGAGGGCAGCTATATTCAAACTATGCTGAAAGTGTACATTATGTTGGCTAATTCACAAACTGTGCCTGTGAATTATTTGGAAAGAATGCTACTTCAGTTAGGCTAATAGTGTGCTAGAAATTAGTGCAATAATAATACTATGAAGAATATCTAGCCTTTCAGTGCCTAGTTCTTCCTTGGTCTTGTTCCTTTGGTGTAGATGCCTCATGATTATTGAGAAGAATATTGGAGGGCCTGTATGGAATTTATAAGCACATCTCATAAGGAAGGTCTGGCAACCAGAAGTTAAGGCGTTCACCAGAGAAAATTACCAAGCTGTTTTCAGGTGAAAATATTCCATTTGATGTTATGTGACTATATATCTAATTTCACCCAGGAGAATAATATAACAGCCAGCAAACTTCATTTGGAAATAGCACCTTGCCCATCAAAGAGGAGCAGCTTATTCTAGAGTAGAATGTGATAGCTATTTGCCAGGGAAAATAGCATTGCAGATCTGTGTAGGAGTGAGGCCAGGGAAGAATCCTGCATGCTGGGGAAAATACAGAGACACTGTAAGGAGGTAAAAGGAGATCAACAGCCCTGAGGTTATTTATTTTGTGGAAAGTTAGGTAAAAAAACCCCTCACTTAGTATCCTTTGCTAATATGTCTTGTCTTTAATGAATGCAGCATATTCAAGAATACCATACCCTAAATCATCATTTTAGCTGATGTGGAAAGCTACTCAGTGAATCAGTCCCTGATGCAAGTGCAGTCAGTGAACATCCTATCCAAATACTGATCAGGCCAAATCTTTGCATATGATTCCATCTGGAGAAGGTTTTGTGTGAGCACAGTGGTTTTCCTGAGATAATTGCCAAGACTTCAAATTGCGAGCTGCAGGTCTTCTACTCATAAGATATTGCACTGACTTAAATAAAGGGATTATTACTAAAGAATTTAATTATATACCTATGTGAGCGCTTTTCATGTAGTAGTTTATTTCAAATTTTGTAGGGGTGAAAAGAAGCATTCAGATGGGATAATCTTAATTACCCTTTGGTGGGAGTGGAGAGTGCTCTCGGTAGGGTAGCAGATTGTTGGTCTGAAAAGGAGACCAATAGACTGACAATCCTTGAGAGATGACTGTCAGATAAAATGACAAATGCATTTTCAGTGTAAAGTTAGCTCATGCAGGGTGCAAGAGTTACCACAAGACAGAAGGCAGCAAATTACTCAGGCTGCTGCTTCTCAAATCCATGAGGGCAATGGTATCTAGTGCTTTACACTGCTACTTAATTTCTATTCCATAAAGATGTAGCTGTCATAGCTATCCCTGATTCAAATGAAGAGAAATTTTATCCACATTTTTAGATACTTTTTTGGTTTTTTTTTCTAGTGAAAGAAATAATGCAGGTGTTCAGATAAACAGGACTGTAAGCACGACTCTGCCTGCACTCCTGTGTTAATGCAGTCCCCAAAAACCAGTTGCCAAGCATAGCCACAATCATTGTACCACAAAATCATGCTAAAATAATTGTTTTCTCCTGTAGTGCCCCTTTCCTGGGCTTCTGAATTTCAAGCTTTCAAAAGCTGAATAACGTTTCTAGCATGATATATTTTACTTGACTTTAAATAACAATGTACATGATGTTCCATGATGGTTTTAGTTATTACTCTGGAAAACAAGTTTCCTCTAGGAATCCCTGGAAGCCTTCATTCACATCAAACATTTTCTTTATGACTGAGGATGGTGGACAAATGGCAAGTCTGGAGACCAGTGTAGAATACTTTTGAGACATAAGGTAGGTGAGAATGGAGAAGGAATGGGAAAGCATTAGCTTTCCCTAGAAAGCATCACTATATTCCTCTGCTAGGGGGAATTTACTTTTTCTGTATTCCATATGCAAAGGAGATGTGAACATGGAGGAAGAGTTCAGCGTTGACTCAACCGAAACTGTTCCGCTAGTTAGAAACACTTTGTGACAAACTGGATAGAAAAACATCTAGTACATAAAATAGCTTTACATGAGGAGTACAAATGTGTCAGCTATTATATGACCATGACCACGATATTGCATGACTGTGAGTCTAAGGGCATGTTATGGAGCCCTCCAGACTAGGCTTATACTTTTAGACTTGCCTGGCAGCTGGTCCCAGACGCCCTGGCCTCATTTGGTTCATGCTCACCCACACACACAAAGGGGTGTCTCAGCTGACCCCCAGTCTCAATGGTCTCCCCAACAGATGCCTGGGACCCCATGGCTCATCCAGTAGCCAGCACAGTGACCTTCCTGGTCTCTAGGTTTGACACTGGCTATAAAGCTCTTATCCTACTTGCAGGCTAATCCTGATTTTATTAAAAAATATTGTTTACAACTTACCCGCACATTTTTCCATTTTTACATATAGTAATGCTAAACTTTAATGAAGATCTTCTGCAGAACCACACAAATTTACATGGGGGATTGGTAAATATCTCTCACCATGAAGGCTAACAAACTGGATCATTTCTCCTGACAGAGAACAGTTGTGACAAAAACTAGCTGAAAATCATCCTCTGAATAAAGCTTCTTTCTAAAGAGGCTTGTGCTGGAGAATTTTTATGGTACCCCTCAAGGAAAGCAAAGCACATTTTCCTTTCCTCTAACAGAAAATGATTAATGAACAATGCTTGCTTAAAGTCCCATATCACAATACATGTTTCTACATGGAGTCTGCAAATATGTGTCACAAGGACTTTCCTTGGATACACTTGTACCAGCACCAGTCCCAGGAGCAGCTCCATGAGCGCCTCAGCCCAGCTGGGGGTGCATCCCCCAGGCCAGCTCTGTTGCACAAAGTTGGCCACTGAGCTTGTGCCCCTGAGGGCTCCTGTTCCTGGATGCCTACAAGGCAATGCTGAGGCTGCATCTCACCTCTTTGCCAAGGCATGAAACTTCACTCCCTTGCAAGGCGTATTTTGTGTCTGACACTTCTGGTTCCAGCCTTCCAACCCCTTCTTGCAACTGGACCCTCTTTCCCTCTGTGCCAGATCATTTCTTTGTCTCAAATTACCACTGCTGAGAAGTTACAGCTAGGATTCCTGCTTTGCTTGCTTTTTGTCGACAGACCAAGAGTAAGCTCCAAATAGTCTCTCTTAAATCTCTGTCTTTTCAAATTTTAAATGTTAACACAGAGGCTTCTGGGAGCTGTACCTTCAGCATCTTGCTTGGAAATGCACATAATAAATGTTTGATTTTGTGTTACTTGGGATGGGAAAAATATAAATAAAACATATGAACGGCTTCTAGGTAAAAGAAGAGAAAAAATCCAAACATGTTCTGGTATTGTTTTATTGTTTTGTTGGCAGAAAAATATCACACTTTGGGAACTGTGGGTAAATACCTTATTCAGGAACTCAATAAATAGAGAAGACAAATCAAGCATATACTGGAATAAATTCAGTTTTTTTGTTTTTTTCCTTTTTGTTTCCTTGTTTTTAAAGTTATAACTTTGTATAGATAAACTTAATGTTCATCCCCCAGTAACAGAGGACTCCTACATTCAATTTGATACATTTTATACCATGTTTGTACTCAGAATTCCTGATAATGCTTATTATGAATGGAAAATTTAGCATCTTTTTCCTGATGAAATGAGATTAATTTGAAGTCTATTCCACTAAGTTTGTATGTCAGTCCCTTCTTGATAATTTTGAAATATATTGGGCAATTTTAATCCCACTGAAAGCTGTGTGGAATTCTTGAAAATAATTAATGATGTCCCTACAAATTTACTGAAAGTGGTATTGACTAAAGGGAGAAAGGGCCAAAATCGTACCTCACTTGAGGCCAATGGAATGTGAAATCAGCCATTACACATTCCCTTTAGTAACAAGCAGCCATTTCATATGCATGTAGTTCAACATTAATGCATGCTTTTTTGATTCTTATATATGTATTTCATAAAGGATCATCTGCTGCAGAGAAGAGGTAATTTTACCAGGGTGATGTGGCTGACATAAATGAAATAGGACTCAAATAAGAAATCATGTTTCATTAGCTTAATTGTCTATAGGACAACCTGATAGTTCTGTCTTCAGGAATCCAGTCAGTAGCAATATTTCTTCTTCCAGTTGCATAGTGGACTCTAAAACATTAGAGCTACAGTATAGCACTGTATGCATGGCCATGAGAAGGATTCAAGTGCTGTAGAAATCAAACACCTCTCATCTGTGAATGTACATTCTTTGTGAAAATTATGTGTGAACAAAGAAAATTGCTCCTGTCAAAGGACATTCAGCTCTCAACTCTTTGAAAACATCACCTGTTAACTGTGAGAAACATTTGTGAGGAATGTAGTTTTAAGCTGATTTGACCATGGCATCTATTGCAATCATTTACACATGAGGAGTCATCTGTACTTCAGGCTGCGTTGTAATCACAGAATCATAGAATGGTTTGGGGAAGAGACCTTAACAATTATGGAGTTGCATCCAGCCAGGCTGAATAGTGGTTTTGTCTCAGTAGCATATACAGAAGGCCAAGGGAAACAGGATACTGAGGGGGCCACACCTAGCCAGGACATGGTGAGAAGAGTGGGGTCATGGGAGTCAGTATGTCAATAGAATTATCCTGTATTTGGTCAGTTGATTTGTTCTCAGTTGATTCAGTTCCTGATACAAATAAGGTCATGTTCTGAGTTCGTGTTTGTGATTGGACCCTTGCCCTCAAAAGACCCCTATTCCTGGTTGTGCGGCCACACCACCCCCTCCCCTCCCCAGTCTTTGGATCTTGCCCCTGCACTCTGCGGTTTCCATGTTTGTTATTTTGTTATTGAAGTATTTATTTTTTTTGGACATCATTCCTGTCCCTTATTTTCCAGCTCCCTCCGGCCAAGCTGAACAAGGGGTCACAGTGACTGCAGACTGTGATAAGCAATCATCCAATTCCACCCCCTATGGTCAGGGACACATTCCACTAGATCCCATTGGACTCTACCAAGTGGAGTACCTCAAGAGGACAAAATCTGCTCTCCTGAACTCCAGGGAAGTGAGTTTGTTGTCTGACCTCCCCAATGTCCTAAGGATCTCAAATTTCACCATTTCATGGTCACTGAAGCCCAGGCTGCTTTACAATCCCTGTCAGCTCCTCCTTGTTGATGAGAACAAGGTCCAGCACAACGCCTCTCCTTGCTGGCTCCTCTATCCCTTGGAGAAGGAAGTTGCCATCAATGCATTTCAGGAACCTCCTGGACTGCTTATGCCCTGCTTTGTTGTCCTTCCAATAGGTATTGGGATGTTTGTGTCCCCCATGAGGGATAGGGCTTCTGAACAATTAGGCTGCTCTTATCTATCTATAGGTAACCTCATCCATTTGGTTTTCCTGGTTGGGTGGCCTGTAGCAGACCCTCACTATGATGACATCTGTCCATTTCCTCCCTTTAGTCCTGACCTGTAAACTCTGTTGGCTCCTCATCCACCCCCAAAGAAAGCACCATGGACTTCAGCTGAGTGACAGCTGAGGGTGACATCCCCTCCTTGTCTCCTTGTCTCCTTGTCTGTCCTTCCTAAAACGTCTGTGTCCTTCCATTTCAATGCTCTAGTCACAGGAGCCATCCCATCATGTCTCCATGATGCCAACAAGGTCGTGGCCCTGCAGGTGTATGCATGTCTCTAACTCCTGTTTTTTCCCCATGTGATGTGCATTTTCATAGAGGCATTTGAGTTAGGGCACCGATGAAGTTGCCTTACTGACTGGAGTGGATGGAATTCCTTTGTGCTGTCTTTCAGGTGCTCTCCTGCTAACCTGCAGTCCCTCTCCATGTGCTTGGCATCTTGGTTTGGCACTGGCAACAAACTGGTAGGAGTGGGATGGGCTGAGATTCCCCTTCCCCAGTATAAACTCAAATGTATAAATGGCTAAATCATAGTATCACACTGGTCTGCAAAGAGTGGTTTAATAGGTGGGGAATAAATGAGCCTTGGTGGATCTCTGTGCAACTTTTGGGGCATGAATAGTTCATCTGCAGTACAGACATTCACTAAGTGACTCTGGAGCCTATGATGCATTTTTAAATCTGCTGCAGGCACTTCAGCAATTTGATCTAATTTCAAGACAATAGGATTTGATAATGCAAGTGCTGAAGTACTTTAAATACTGATTCTGATGCAGATTTCAATTTTACCTTTTAC
Organism: Camarhynchus parvulus; assembly: GCF_901933205.1. Taxonomy (NCBI): domain Eukaryota; kingdom Metazoa; phylum Chordata; class Aves; order Passeriformes; family Thraupidae; genus Camarhynchus; species Camarhynchus parvulus. Next base: position 134,495,686 of record NC_044572.1, read on the forward strand.
AAAACCTCATCAGAATACTTGAAATTATAAAAACTTTTTCCAATAGTTTTGGCTTGCTGTTAAAATCTTTTAACTTCAGAGAATTTTTCAGTCTTTGGCACAAAATATGAACATTGATATCAAAGCTGAAAATCAAAAGAAAGACGAACAGAACTGTAATTGAACTAGTCAGAATAAAGAGAATGGAATAAAAGTACACATGCTGTAGATAGTGTAAAGAGCAGATGTGCAAGAAACAAATAGTGCATATAAATTAGTAATCACAAGAAAATATAAAGCTCAGTACACTCCATGTGATTTTTAGTATACAGAGTAACCCAAAAAATAAAACTTGTGTAACATCTGGGTATAAGATTAGAAACAGAATTTTCAAAATGCTACTGGTTTTTAAATTTGCCTAATATAATCAGTAGCAGTTTTTGAGATACAAACAGAAAACTCTCAGAATATCCATAGAAGAGGACTTTGATGGTATTACTAATGAGAGTGAATGTAGAAAAAAAAATGTAGTGGGAAAATTCTGTGTATACCGAGCCACGATGAAACATAAGCAACAATTCTCAATAACTTCAAAAATTCTGTGGCACTCATAGCTACCAGTAGCTGTCAAGTACTATAAACTTTGAACACTAAGACATTGCAGTCGGGAGTTACAGTACAGACAGAAAATTGATATGGAGAATGTATGAAGGCATAAAGGAGTGGTGTAAGGAGACTGACCATGTGAGTTAGGATTCATGGAATTTTAAACCTGGATTAAGCTAAGGACAAATGGACCACTTATATATATGACTATGGAGTGTGAATAGTGGCAGAAGGGAGGATTATAGTCTGCAAGCTCTTTGAGAACTTAGAAAATCATTGCAAAGATGGTTCTGAAACTGAGCTGGTACGTGTGAGATGGCAGTGCATGTTGATGAGGGGAATGAGCTCACCTCTAGACATGAATCAGATGGCTGTCTGAGTTGTTTTTAGGAAGGAACGTGGAAAACTGGAAGTTCTGAAGATGTGACTTCACAAAAATTGTTGCCTAAGCACTGCTCACCGGGTAGTGGGAGGGCAATGGTTGCTTGCTAGTGAGTTCTAACAACACCAAAATGAAGACAAAGTACCAAGAAATATTCCTGGTCACTGCAGGAAACCATTTTAAATTGAGAAACAACTTTTAGAGTAAGAGACTAAATTTACCAAGGTTAGACCATCCATATCCCACAGAAATAACTAAAGGGGAGTAAAGAGTATCAGCCTTGATGCTTATTGACTTTACTGGATTTTTTTTATAACTTATATTTAAGTAGGACTACAGATATAGGTAAACAGGGACCCTGACCCCAAAACCAATTGCCTAAATCAGTTATATTATCAAAGGTTAGATGGTCAATATACTTCTTTTATTACCAAAACAAATGCAAAACAAAATTTGAATATGATTCCTCTTAAGATGCAAGGACATGTTTGATATCATCAGAGTTATCAGAAAATGAAAAAATAACCTTCATCTATCTGTCTTTAATTCAACATAAGTGAATACCTAAGATGGGAGCAAGTTAGTTGTTCTGTAACATTTTCAGATCAGAAATTACATGTGACAGGCAACTACATTCTTATGTCTGCAACAGAAAAAAAATTGACTATGCTGAATACAAATAGATCTTCAGAAGAGACCTGATTTTGTGCTATACTTTGCTTTTGAATGAGCTACTATCTTACTGGAATCGAGGATGAAGATTTCTGAACTCTCAGTAGAGATCCTGGAAATCTCTTTTTAGAGTGCTTTTCTTCAAAGGAACTGTCTTTATTGTTCAGAGAATAAGATCCACAAGGAAAATCCAATTCTGAATTCTTGTCTCTTCTTATTTTTCTTCTTTTTCTCAGTATTGTTTTAAGATACTGTTTAATAATTCATAAGTTATTGCAAAGTCATGGGGTGTTATTCTTGCTATTCTACTTTGTGAATGAGAAAGATATTTCTTTCTTTTTGATGCTGAAATCATTATTTAGGAAAAAAAAGTTTTAAACATATATCACCACACCAATCTTCAGTGATGAAATGTGGTAACTCCCACAAAAACAATGAAAGCAAGAATGAAGAAGACTGAACAAAACTCACTGGAATAGTCAAAGAAGGAAGAGAAGGAGAGGAAGAATGAAAGAGAGTGAGTGAGGAGGAGAGGAGCTTTGAGAAAAATAGTCTCTGAATCAATTTCCTGGTTTGTCTATAGTTTTCAACTGCCTGAATATTCAGGAAAAAACTCATCAGTTGAAGATATCTCATTTGACTGAATCACAGAATCATCACAGGATATCCTGAATTGGAAGACACCAACAAAGATTATTGAAGTCCAGCTCCTAATTACTGAAGTTCAGCACAGGACCACCCCAAGAATCACACCACGTGCCTGAGAACACTGTCCAAACACTTCTTGAACTCTGAAAGGCTTGGTGCTGTGACCAACAGGACTTTCTGCATGAAAATAGAGGCAACTGAAAAAGAGTATAATAATGAATCTATTCTATTTCAGTGTTTAAAACACATTTTGTGAAATGTGGCTTTGGATTCTGGTTTTAGTGAGGATTTTTCCTCAATTTTTGGGTTATTTTCTTGGTCCAGAATCTAGTACCTTGAATCATACCTACCAGCATTCATCTCAATTAGTCATCATCATCATCTACAGGTGGACATTTGCACTGGTACTCTAGGCTCATTCTGCAGTCACTAAGTTATCACTGAAAGATGGTTCTTCTCACACCTGAGAGAAAGGGATGGTGTAGCTGTTTATCTCTTTTGAGTACAGCAGAAGCCTGAGTTTACCAGCTATCTGAGTAATGGATGCGTAAAATGTCAAGATGAGTCTTGTTCCTTTTCTCTACTGGCTTCAGTGTACTGATATAAAGCATATGTACTCCACATGTTTTTAATATTTCAGTCCTAGAAAGAGAGAAGATTAACAGGAAAACAAAGATTTATCCTTTTTTTCTTTTCCCTTAAACTTTAGGAGTATGCAATTAGCAAAACTTTGCATAAGGTTCTCTGTAGTTCTTTAGTTGACAGTTCTGCAGGAATTTATTTCTCAATAAAACATAAACCAAACTACTTTGAATTGAATACTTCCAATAACTGTCATGATGAATTAGTCATAGGTTTATAATTTTCATGAACAAAAATGATTACTAGTTTTGTAAATAAAACTTTGCTAATACTCATATGATTTAGCAGAGAAATGCTTTAAGTTCTCAGAAGTGTACGGGAGGAGATGTGGGAATTTCAAAGAGAACTAAGTGTATAAAACAATTAGCCTCACAAGAAATATTAAGAAAAGGGAAAAAAATCAGGAAGTGAAAATGCAAATATTTGTATAGAAGATAATCCAACCAATCACTGGAAAAAAGAAGGTAAAACTTAGAAAATAAAGGATACCAAAATTACCTGTTTTATGATTAAAACAGTTCCCTTCTTTGATCACTGGAGAGCACTGTTCCCCTATGAAACAATTTGCTTTAAGGACACAGCTGGGCATTCTGCTGCAGAAGTGATTTTCTGTAGCAAATTATATAACATATATTATGAATTCAGAGATACAGAGGAAGAAATGTTGTTTTCCTGAAAAAAGTAACATTTTATGGGATTTTTTTCTTCTATCACCCAATTTATACAGATAATACCATACTGTTTATTACTCCTACAGTAAGAATATCTTCATCAAATCCAGAGATCTATCATGTAGGTAATAGAACATGTTCCTATCTGAAATATGTGTGTTGTTTCTTTTATAAATCTGTTTATTGTAAAAGTAACACAAATTATATGAAATCCAGAGTAAACACACATAAGCAATCAGCCCTGGACAGATGATAGTAAAATCACCTGCATCATTTGTTACCAGAATTGAAAGGACTAACATCATATCTATCCAGGTCTTGAATTATTTTTGTTAAGAATAAAATTAGAATTCCAGAAAAAGATGCAAAAATAGTTACCATAAGTTCAGAACGACAATTATCTGGTGATTAGCAAAGAGACTTAATCAGTAATTCTGAACTGGTAATTCTGTCTGGTTTGAGTATCTGTGAATAAACAAAGCCTTGTAAATCCTGGGATGTTTTTTAAATGTCTCAGGGTTCAAAATCTAACCACGGGTTAATATTAATGCCTTACAGCTTCACTTTGGCACTTCTGCCTGGAGATTCAGCTCTTTGTGCTTTGTTTCTTATTGTACAGTTGATTTTGACTTAGCAGAGTGGGATCAGAATCAGAATTCTCTGCCTCACTTGTATAAAAAAAAGGATGGTAGCATTCAGTTCAACTGTTAAAGCATAGGGCATTTAAATGCAATGCAAGTAACGAGCTTTTAAAAAATCATTATTTAAAGAAATTATCTCTGTTGTATCAAAGCCGAAACAAGGAGTGAAAATAATACCTTGCTATCTGCTTTGCCCTTTTTCTGTCATTATAAATGCTTTGTTTAGTTGTTAGGCAGTCATGTATGTAAAAGGAGAGCTGTTAATCATGCAAGCTATTCTGTTACATATAGAACATACTAATTATGAACACAGAGGGAGAGCTTTCAGTGTCTTGATGGAAAGAGAGCTGTGAGGTCTGCTGGATATCATAATCCACAATGAGAGCTCGATCTTTATGCACTGAGGAGGATCTGAGCCTGTAGGTCACCTACCAAATCTCATCTGCAGCTCTATGACCATGTCAAACATCTTGTTCACTGGCTATGTATAATTCATCGTATTGTATTAATTGAATTGCACACAGAAAAGACCTGATTTGTCGAGATAGCCTTTCCATTTCAGAGCAGTAAAGCTCCATTGATTTCCAGTCAGAGGAGAGGATGACACGAATAGATTGTTTAATATTTAAATCAAATCAGCATAGTACTGACCTCTCTGAGCTTCACATCTTGCATAGGAACTTCTGCTAATAAGTAGCAGACACTCACATGTCAAGAGCCCACCCTGCAAAGAACCACTGACCACATTAATTCAAAATCGATTATGGGACCATATGCAAAAGGCAATTATGACTGATGACACGGAGGACATAAAGCTGAGAGGAAGTGGTTCTCAAAGTGTGACAGCAGGAATTAGTGCTGTATCCATCAGCTCTACCTCTACTGGGGCTTTGGCTCAGTGAGTACGTTAAGCAATAGAGCAAGCCACAGCTTTTAAATAATTAGCTGGGAACATCTCTTACTCGCATATCTGAACAGCAAAGGGGAGGCAGATACAGTTAGAGCCTGATTTAGTTAATTAGCATTATGGTATGCCTTGATTTTCTCTTTGCCTGACTTTGTAATGAGATTCGGGATAGTTATCACAGATCTGAGATGATTAAGTATGCAGTGGGGAAATGGGAAGAGAGTTTCTACATAAAATGTAGAGACTTCAGACATTAAAGAGGGATCCAGCGAACTTAAACGCTATCCCAGGACAGAGATCTCATGTGATTAGCACCCAAACTGTACCATGGAGCATACATGAATGTAAGAAAACATGTTTTAGAAGTTTGGAGCTGTCCATGTCTACAAGGAAATGTACCAAAATTTCTCTTCAAAATAATCTGAGTCATCAGAGAAGCATTTTACAAGTTTGATGTGCTCAGTCATGTCAAATAGTTGTTGGCTTCTACCTGCAAGACTTGTCAGATCCAGGAGGGTGCCCAGGAAGTTGCAGAGTATCACAGAAGCCATTAAAGGTGCCTGATTCTTATTGATTAATCGTTATTCCGAACTCAGACAAACAGACTACCTGGGTTTCAGATTAAGGCTGTCAAACCAATGTCAAATGTTATGACCTAGCAAATGTCATCTGATATCAATAATGACACGGATGACACCAGGTTTCATCATCCTTGATTTGTTGCTGATTGAAACATCACTTTAGTTTTGATACGCTCAGAAATGTGATTTTTCTGACGAATGATAGTTCTTTTATGCTGGTAACTTTCTAAAGGGCCACAATAAATCTCAAAGGTCTTCCTCCAGACTCTCACTCATCTTGCTGTCTGGCAACTTTGATCTAAATACCAACAAACTCCTCTCCCCCCCAATTTCTTGCCATTTTCCTACCCGGTTGTTTGTAATTCCAAAGCCCTCCATGCTGGGATACTGTTTAAAAAAGTCAAGTCTTTTAATATAGGTTTGAAGAATCTGAATTTTCTGTCCTACCCTCTTATACAAGTGTTTAGGAAAATATGTCCCTGTCTTCATTATTACATCTTTGATTAAAAAAAGGATGAATGTCCTGTTTTCTTTTTCCCTATAAAACTTTTTTACTTTTAGATTATTCCCTTCTTCCTTGTTCTAAGAACAGGCCAATATACAAAGCAGTAGGCAGAAAAATTGGAATTTTTTACCAGACAGCAGTCTCACCTCATTCTTTCTTATCCAAACTTTTCCTTTCTTATCTAATGAGAACAAGAAAGTAATTTTTGCATAATATTTTAATGAAAAATGTAAAATTAAATTTAACTTCCATATCTAAAAAACATTAAATATTTACTGATTACACTCTGAATTTATTAGACTATTGATATGCAGATGGCACAAATTCAGACCTTGTAGGAAATAAGAAACAATAGCTCCAAAAGGGAGAATAGTAGAAAATACTAATAGGTAAATTTCCACAAAGCTTTTATTTTTTTAAGATGAAAATTTCACTTATATATGACTTGGAGCACGGGGAAATCTCAATATGTTTTGGTGGCAACTTTATCAATAAAAACTATGGCTTTTTTTAGTGCAAAATATCAGGAATATAAATTTTTCTCTTCCTAGAAATCTCCCTGATGTTATAAAAATGGCAGTGACAGCTTCATTTTTGACCTCAAAAATAGCAGGATATATCTTTAATACACAAAGTTTTTTCTACCAAATAGATTGTGATGTAAGTCATGCAGTAAAATAAATAAATAAATAAAAATATTACTGTGAATTTTGTGTTGAATCAATGTTTGCATTTCCACCTGTAATCTCATTATTTCTTGGTGTATAGTCTAAATCATTCTATGCTTCAGGAAGAAAAATTATGTAGGCAGAGTCTCTATAAATATAGTGAAAAAACAAAAACAAAACAAAAAAACCCCTCATTTGCCATAAAATTCTCCAAAATAATCAACCTAGCATTTACCAATAACTAATGCAAAACTGTATGTGAAAGGTTTTTCATACATCATTAAGATGGATATATACATATCAAAGCTTATATTATGTATTCCAACCTTCATTGAAAACATTCTTTGTTCAATTTTTTTTACTAGAAAAGTTCTTGTATCACATTTTTTCTCTCCCTCATGTTTCTTTTAATATTTTTTTAATTCCTGGAAAAAACTCTGAATTATACCATTAAAGGGTCTATTTTTTGACAAAACCCAGACTTTTGTGTAAGAGCTAATTCAGCATAAGCTTTTTGTTTGAAATGTTTTCTATTGGGAAAAATAATACTGTGCTCTCCAATGATCTAAAAATAGGAGTTTTCAAATGTTTTGCAAATGGACACATACTATCCGACAGAAAGTCCTTTGAATCACTTCACCTTTTGCTCCTGATGCTCCTGTCACCTGCTAACCCATCCACAAGGGGCAATACATTCTTCTCCTTTTATTACTGTGTAATAACCTGGTGTCAATAACAGCAACAGTTAACATGAGGAAGTACCATCAGGCAACTACAGACATATTGCTTCTATAAAGAAAAAGAAAAAGCTGCTTTTCCCCTACATTTTACTTTACTCTTTGATGGGTCTGTTAGTCTCCTGGAAAAAGGGATTGGGCATTTTACTGTATTCTGTCTGTACACCTAACAATTTCATGGAGAAACACTAATGAGGCTGGGAATTTCTAACCAGTAGGTTGTCACTATCTGTAAACTAAATAATCATCCCTAAATATACTAGGGATTAATACAAAATCAGCTAAGGTCACTAGGTGCCTTTCAATATACTTTGGATCAGACTCAGAAAATTCAGAAATTCATGGTCCATTTTGAAATGAAGAGGCTCATTAGAAAAAGAATCCCCTGGCAGTCACATTTCTATTTTATTGAGCAGAACAGTGTTTAAAATGACCTTCCAGTGTTTTTCAAAAGTTTAGAGCATTCAACAACTTTGAGGTAATCTTAAAATTAGGTATTTCTTTTCTGTGGTTGCTCATTTGGCTTTTAGCCTCTTAAGGTGCCTTAAGTTTACAGATTCTGCACCTCTGCACTTCTGCCTTTCAAGAGTATAAGTGGATTATTTTAAAATGGCATAATGCCTAAAGGGGAATTTCTTCAACCTAAGTGCCACCACCTTTGCCTGTACAGACTGTGAGGGGAAAATAGAATAATGTTGAAAACTGTAGTTTAAAAAATCATTTAGTATCCAGTTGCCACTAGACCATGGCTAACTACTAATTGGTCCCTTTAGATGCTTCTCCAGCTTATTTTTCACTTCAGCTCTTATTCCAAAATTTTCCCCCAAATCCAACAATCTAAAAATCTTGTGATAAAGCTCTTACTAATTTACATAGCAGAAGGTTGCTATAGCAACCTGGCAGAACATTTCCAGCAGCAATGTACTAGAGGCAATCTTTATCATTATTTGAGAAATATGCTTTAAAGGTGTGTGATAGTCTGTATAACTCTGGTTTTTCCTCAAGACATTTGTTTGATCACGCTGTGAAGGCAAAGTATTTCAACTTTGTTATCACGGTCCTAAGCTTGGTAAGCACTGTTGCCATAAACACATATTATGAGTTCATTGCATATCAAAGCATGTAGAACTGGAGAACTGTGGAGTTCAAGGCTGCAAGATGTGTTGCTGTGTTGGACATATCCAGCTGAGGCTTTTGAACATTGTCAAAATGGTTTCCAAGCATAGTGTGGCACATGGATCCATTGAGAATTCTGCTCTTCTTCCTACACACAAGCAGTGCTGTGTGGGGCCTCATGGCCAGCTGTGACCGTGTTCACAGGGGTTCTTGGATGAGGGAAGAGACAAGGATCTGACTCCATGTTTCACAAGGCTTGATTTATTATTTGATGATATATATTACATTAAAACTATACTAAAAGAATAGAAGAAAGGATTTCATCAGAAGGCTAGCTAAGAATAGAATAGGAAAGAATGATAAGGTTTGTGGCTTGGCTCTCTGTCTGAGCCAGCTGGGCTGTGATTGGCCATTAATTACAAACATCTAACATGGGCCAATCAAACATGCACCTGTTGCATTCCGCAGCAGCAGATAACCATTGTTTACATTTTGTTCCTGAGGCCTCTCAGCTTCTCAGGAGGAAAAATCCTAAGGAAAGGATTTTCCATAAAAGATGTCTGCGACAGCCAGCTGCCTCACTGCATTGCACTTCTCTACTAGGAAACACCGGACTTGTAAATAGCAAAGGGTTTGACAAAAATGTGGCCAAAATTCAAAATTCAGGCATTATGATGGCATCAATCAGCAGATCTGTCATCCACCTGTGATGAGAAAATGGATCCCTAATGGATTGAGAAATCTACAGTCATGTGTTTTGGATTCAGTATGCGAATAATGTTGATAACACACATTTTGATTGTTGCTGAACAGTTTTTATTCTTAGTAAAGGGCTTTTCAGTTTCTTATGTTCTAACAGTGAGGAGATGAAGCAAATGTGGGAGGGAGCACAGAACAGCCACCTGAACTGGCCAAAGGAATATTCCATATTATAGAATATCTATCCCAATATATAAACTGGGGAAGATACTTGGAAGGGGGCCAATTGCCATTTGGAAACAGATCTGGCATTACTCAGCAGGTGTTAAACAATTGTATTATTCATTACCTGTTTTTCTTGGGTTTTAACCCACTCTCCTTTTAAAATTATTATTATTATTATTACATTGTATTTTACTTAATTTCAATAATAAATTGATCTTATTTCAACCCACAAGTTTTATATTTTTTTCTTGATTCTTCTCCAAATCAGGATCAATGCCTGATCAGCCTCTTATCTGATGCTCCTGTCTCATCTCTATTAATAAGAGACTTCATGGTATGCCACTTTTTTCATTATCAGAATTTACAGCCAGGCAATACCCATTCTATCTAGAAGGCAGCAGACTTCTTGACAGTGCAAAAGTTCATATTCAAACACTGACTTGCAGACAGATGTACACCCAATTATCTGATGCCTTTTAACATTCACAGTTTAAGCTATTTTTTTTGCCTTTGTCAGCTGGGTAAACTCTAAATACAATACTAAATTTGCAGCAGCCAAAGCAGTTAAAAATTCTGCTAATTTCCTTTCTTCTGACAAAGAGGTATGGCTTTGTGAGTGACATATATTTCACGATGCATCTAAAGCATGAAGAGAGTTTTTACACCGAGCAGTTCACCTGTATAAATGAGCTCCCATCAGAGCCCTGCAATCACACCATCAGACAGATTTAGAGTCTGCATTACCCTTTCTCCTCAGAAGCTATTTATTCCTTCCTGAGCTGAAAGGCTGTCAGACCTCACTGATGTTTAGACCAAGAGTTTTTCCCCAACTTAACTGGTTAGGGAACAATTATTTTCTTTAAAAAGTAGAGTCTGCTTTGCCATGTGCCTTAGTTTCTCTTTGTCTTGGATCCTTGTGCAACACATCTTTTTGTGGACTTTATATTTCCAGCTGAATGTTGAAAGCTTGCCTGGAAAAAAAATTTGAATGTGCTAACTCTATGAAGGTCATTACTGGTTCAAGACTGATAGGAACTCTTGAAGGTGGGAATGAGTTTGGGGCGACTGATCTCTAACCCATCCTTCCTGGGTTTATAGTAAAAATTAGAGAAGCCATGAAATAGGAAAATAATCTAATCCAAAAAATAGAAAATTATTATCAATCAGACTGGAAATCCAAGATAATCCAGTATAAGATACATGTGTCTAAACTTAAACTATGTAAAAAGCTACATAGGATGGAGAGCTTCAGCAGATTTCTGAGCACTACATTAAAGTAAGCACCAGTAGGGCAGTATTCCCAAAGGTGATGACCTGCCAACAGGTCTGCTTTTGTCTCTCTGCCCATGTGTTGGTTCACAGCTTCTGTGTCTCACCACACAGGTAACACAAGGTGGTTGTGACTGGAGCTAGTCAGACTAACACAGAAGATTTCTAGCCCAAATTCCTGTTTTCAAGGAGATTTGCGGTTTTAAACCCATCAGCTTTTTAGACTGAGTTTTTAGGTTTGAATGTTCCCCAGATATGATATATGACTTGCATTGGCATGGGGCAGAGAGGACATTGCTGAGGTATGACAGTGAAGCCACTGCTGGAATTGGTGCATGAAGTACTGGCTGACACAATCAAAGGATTTTAACCAATCCTCAGCATCCTGATCATTCTTCACTGCTTCAGAGGTCACCAAGAGTTTAGTCTCTTTATTCTAGAGGCTATACCACATCCCTCAGTTCTGCATTGAATTCAGTGACTTGTCCTTGGCCAACGTGTTACTCCTCTCTGGGTACATCTTGTGAAACCATCCCATCTTACTTTGGAGATATCAGATCAAAAATCTTTTAGTCAGACAGCTGTTGGACAAACTCACTTTAAAATATGTGAGCTTAGATTTATCAGACTCATTTTAGGAAACATAACTGGTGTGCCAAAACTGGGAGCTCAGTAATAAACAGAAAGACAGAGAGCCTCAGTGAGTAACTCACCTTATTGAATATCTGCATCACTCTGTGGAGACACCCAACTCCTGAGATTGCCCATGTAAAGACGCAGAGATAAACTTTACATTTTGGCAATGCAGACAAAAGGTCTCAAATTACAATGGATTAATCTGGGCTTTAAATAAGCCCCTTTGTCAGAATAGCATCCCAAAAATCCATATTCTGATGGACTTTTTAATTTAGATGCTAACATCTCTCTGGATTTACTTATTCCAGGATGGAGTTGCTAACTTTGTAGGTATTCCTCGCTTCCAAGTACATGAATTTGCATTTTAAAACCATTTGGTTTGAAAGACCCCAGCTAAGTGATTAGTTCCTTGTATTTTCCAGAGAATAGCCTTTGTTTGGGTATTGCGGCTGCAATCTTCCAATGTAAATTACAACTTTTTCTTTATACAGTTTTTCAACTGATTCTTGACTTCAACAGAAACATATTGAAAACTGTTACACAAGGAAAAACTTAATTAAAACCTGAAGTTTGGGGCTATATAATTCAAGTAAAGGTTATAGCTAATTTAGCAGCTGTAAATTCCTAGGGGTTGTTATTTACATAAAACACATACAACTTTATTGCACCCATAGTATGGCATTTAAGTAATTAATTTGACATTTCCATAGCACATGTTCTGATACTCACTGACAGGTAGATGTTTCATATTTAATCTAAAAGCAGACAAAAGATGGTTATCCAAATAGAGCCACTCAAAAATTTACAGAAATGATCCTCTGCGTTCAGATGTGAAGAGAAAGGGTACGTGGATGTTGAATTAATACATGTTGAAGTCAGAGACAGCAATATTTGGAATATCTGAACAATTGATGATCTCCATAAATATTTCTCCTTGTGTGTCAGTGCTTTGTACGCCTCTCCCATGATGCCTTAAAATGCGAGTGCATTCTGTTGCTGAAGGAAGACCTCTCACAGAAAAGCCTGTAAATAAACAACAAAATAAGATAATCTCCATACTTTCATGGCCCTTTTTAGGATATAAAAAATATGGAGATCAATAAACAAGAAGCCAGCATGTTCTACAGAAGCCAGAACAATTGATCTACAGAGATCTGCACTGTGCAATGCACAGTTTTCAAAATGCTGGTGAGGGGAGGGATGGAGCACTGAGATATGTAGATGCCCATGGTGGAAAGAGAATGGAAAAAGCCATGGAAATTATTATATATTTTGCTTCTATCTTATCATCATTAAGATCATGATCATCATCAAAAAATAAAAATAAAGAACAAGAAAGAAAAACAAAAGGGAGATGAGGTAGGAGAGGAAAGGGGGATCCCCAGTGTCCAGCATTGATCCAGCTGAGAGGATGCCCAGGGTACTGGGGCCACCATGCAGGCCTTGTGGAGGTACCTTTTTATAGGTAAGTTTTCCACTCTGGGATTTGTTTATTGCTCTTCTTTTAAATGAGTTATCATGTGCAGTCCATTCTTGACCTTTCTTGAAGTGGGCTGAGGGGCTTTGAGGGTTCTATTGTGGTCTTTTTCTGCTTCTATTGGTCTTGCCTGCTCCTTGACCCCACTTCTGTGCTTGTGCTGCACACTGTGCCATCCTCATGGAACTGAACAGGTAAATTGGTTCCAGAAAGGTGCTGCCATACCTCCATATGCTCCCTCTCCCACCTTCCAGGCAAATGCTGTTCTGACTTGCCTGCTTGGATGCTCATTGGTGCTTCAGGCAAAGCAATGCATTAACTCCTTCCTGGTCAGGCTTCTACAAGGTCAAAAACCTACCCAGTCTATCCCTTTCACAGTTTTAATGCTGAACAACATATGGTTGTGAAGATCACTGAGAAAAATGCATGAGAAAAAAGTTTCCTTTCTGATTAACTCATAGGGTTATTTTTGTGCATGAAACTTAGAGAAGAAAGACTTATTACCATTCCGCATTACAAAAAATATGTATAAATTTCTTTCAATGTAAACTGAACTTTCACTGTCAGCACAAAATTTTTACTTATTCGCCTGAAGCCACGTTTTTTAATCATTGTTATATACGTTTTTTAATAAGAGACTGCATAAAGTATTAACAGTGTAAATTCTTTCCATCTAAGTAATTTGGGTTTATTTATTTTACTGCTAATTTTCAATTGTGTTATATTAAATCTGTGACACTAAGGCTAACACATAAAACTTTGTCAATGAATATTCAAATGTGATGTTCTCTGTACACATATTTTTCAGAAGAGCTGCTTTTTGTTTTTAAACTGATTTTCTTGTGTTAAATTTATATGCGTAAGAACCCAACAATTTATTCTAGTAAAGCTGGAAGGAAATGTTCTTCAAATTGTGGCTAACATTCAGAACCTGGGACTTGTCCTTCCTGGGGAGAGAGATAATTGACCCCTATCTGCAAAAATATATCATAATTCTTCCTTTCTCACATGGAAGTTAAACTGAGAGTATTTACTTTAAAATTTTTAATCAGGTTTGTGCTTTTTTTTTTTTTTTTTTTGTTTTTTTCTTGCTGCTGTCATGAGAACAATGAGTAAGAACACAACTTCTAGAACAGTCAGTGGCATCACACTTGCTTCACTTCTTCATATCCAGGCAGCAGTGTCCAGCTCTGGCTTGAATTTCCAAATGACTTCTAGATGCTATAATCTTTGAGATGGATGTCTCCTTAACTTAGTGCATTCCCATGTAAAGGAGTCTAATGCTGTCAAAGATTCCCTAAGATCATGTGTGTGCCCTAAAAGTACTGCTGTACAAGAAGGCTTATTATCTGCAGGTGTTTGCGTGCCTGATGCAAGTGTTGGAGAGTTTAGGGCATCTCAGCGTTGTGCTGACATTCAGGCAAGCTAATCACATGTAGTCTGCCTCATCTGATTTTTCAAGTGGAAATATTGCTATTATGGGTTGATTGCTGTGTTGCAAAACAGAAGGAGTGATTAGCTTTATAAGACTGAAAAGAAGTAAAAAAAGAAAAATAATCCAAAATAGTATTTTTGCTTGAGGCTGTTTATTTTGAGTATGTTTTTCTTTAAGCTGAGGAGTTTTGATCCTATGAAAATTTGAAAAACAAAATTTTATCGGAAAAAGCCCAACAATTAAAACAAAATAAAAAGAGCATTATGAACATGAATAATAAGCTCAGATTCAGGAGTAAATGCATTCCCTAAACACAATGTTTCTTAGGAATTCAGATTGCAATATAAACAATAGATTAATGCCTCATTTGAATATATTTCAGTTAGACATAATACTGAATGACGAAGCTGACCACTTTAATACACTTCATAAATTTTTTAGCCTCTGCAGGTATTGGAAGAAAAGCAGGCACATTATTATACAAAAACAGTGGTTATATAACGACATCTCAAAGCTTATATTTTCATTTTAGTAACATACAAACAAAAGTTAGAAAAATAGAGCAGTAAAACCAACAATTTTTTCTTGTTTCCCAGGGGAAGATATATTTCAAATTCACTGTACAGCTCTGCAATGCAGTAGAGCAAGCTGCCAAGCAGCATGGGTACTATGTGGATGACTGGGTGTCAGAATGGAGCTTCAGACAAAGTTTATTAGAGAAGCCCTCCTGTTGAGTCATAAGGTGCAGAATAGACCCCCTTGCTTCTACTCGTTCTCAGACATGACTCTGGATCACAGCCCTAGACTGCCAATGGATTTGTGTAAAAGATTATATATGCGTGACTGGATCTTTATACAAGTTTGTCCTCCATGATTAAGGATGGCAAAAAGAAAAAATTTCTATAAAAAGAAATTATTTATTATGACAACGATTGCACTAAAAGATCTTAATCAGAATTATTTTTACTACACAGTATATGTAGCTGTAACTACTAGTATGGTATAGTGCACTATGTCTGAAGCAATATTGAAGCAATTATATTAAAGCTAGCAAAAACAATAAGTAGAGATTGATTTTACTCAGCAACTACCTTGGGCAAATCTCCCTTGTTCTGCCTTGAGGAGTAACCCTGAAGGATGTCTGCACTCAAGGGAGGAATGTCTGCAAATTCTCCAAGACAGGATATGTTGGAAGACTTTGCTGTTAAAAAATGGGAATGGGCTTTTATAATATAAAGTGAAAGACTGTCACTCATATGTCTTCAGGCCAGCTGTGTCAGCTCAGCATCTTTAGATAAGTTAGTAGTGGTATAGTATAACTTGTTGCTCCGTTATCAGGTACCTTATCAGATCTGCCATGTCTTCACCTCACTACAAAGATGTTTAATTTCCAGATTGATGAGTCAGGTTGGTTTCAGCATTCTTCACAACAAAACCAGCATGATACTTCCTTCTCTATTCACCAATGATGGTTTTACAAACAGTTTGAGCTGTTTTACCACCACTTCAGGGACAGCATCCTGCAACACTGGGCACTACTACTTTCCTCCTGGATCTGAGGATCTGGAAAATCCTCCTAGCCTTCTGCTTCTAAAATATGAATAGTTTTAGATCCTCTGTCCTGCCTAAACCCCATCTCCTCTCTTTCTTCCTGTTTTTTCCTTGCTTTCTTCTGCCTTCCCCCCACTGCTGCACAGCCAGTTACTCTGGGGCAAGACTGCATCATCTGTGGCACCACCATGCTTGACTTTTTGTTGTGGGAATGAAACACTTACTGCTCTCAAGCAGCACTCTCAAGCTACAGGATTTGTCTCATTCTGAGCCTATTAGTGTGAAATAAAATGCATAGGTACAATGTTCCACTTGAGCATTTTAAAATTAATGTTTCATCACTGTCACTTGGATATCTGGCTTTTATTCAAAGGAAAGATTAATAGTTTACAAGTGATTGCTCTGATATGAAAAGGTATAGAAGGACAGAGGAAGGAGCAAAATTAATCTAAAATCCAAACTCACTCATTAACAGAAGACCATAATCCAGTAAAATATTGTATTTTCAATGTCACCTGAATCTATTCATCTATATGAAGAGACACAGTGCATAATATAATGCTTTAATGAATTATGCCTTACCATAACCCAGGCTTTTTTTGTATACTAGATCCACTTTTATGATTTGAAAATTCAGATAAAACCGGAGAATTTAGGTTGCCCTTTTCCAGGTCTCTCTTTTAACAACCTAAGGTTTCGGAGAAAACTCACATTTCTTTGCCCCAGTTAAAACTATTTAAAGAATATGTTGAGATAGACCATATATTTTGCAGAACTTTTGCAAATATAGAAAATATGATACCTAAGATAATACTTCATACAGGTATATAGTGACCTTTTCCACATTCTAACCTATTTATGTCTTTCTGAAAGTTGTGCACCCTTTCCACCTGCTTTGCCATGTATGTCACCACTCTCAGATTTCATGTTATTCCTGTTTAACTGATTGAGGATGAAATACATAGTTTGCCTATCTCTGTCCAAAATTGTAACTTTTTCTCTTCTGTTAATGTGCAACTGGACCAGCAAAACATGAAGCTTTAGGCTTCATGGGGAGTGACACATACTAGAAGGTAAATGCCATAGGGGTTTTATTGCTCAGCTACTCATTGTAGCAGTTTAAGTCTATCCCACAAAGGCATTAAATGATGTTTGCAGTCAAGAAGCATTGGTAAGATTTTTAATCATGTTAATACTTGGTTGATCTCTCTTTGAATAAGTATAACTGTGGAATAGTCCTTCCATTAATGCTGAAATGGATAAGAACTGTATGAGCTTACATATCTAAGTGGACTCCAAAACTGAAAATAAAAATTCAGGGAGAGAAGAAAGATTTTATTTCCATGTGAAGGGGGTTGACTTTTGTTGCCAATGGCACAAATCCTCCTCTTTCCAGTGTAAGACTGTAGCACCTTGCCTATGGACAAGGACAATGCATAATTCTCTGTACAGAACACGATCTGAAGCACGAACATCATCAGGGAATTTTGGATTGGTAGGCTGTGGCAATCAGATGAAACACTTTTCCCAGACTTAGAGAATCCCTCTAATCACACAGGTCTGTTGCTCAGAAGGTGAGGCTGATGAAACTCAGCTTCCCACATTTTAGTGACCCCTTTCAGGGTAAGTGCTCCCAGGCACAGCCAGTTGTCTTTCATTGGTGCTTAAATGTGAATGAGGGTTAAGCAGCAGAAGAAAAAAGTATGCATTCATATTCTAGTAAATTATGGTTTCATGTTTTTAGTCTAGTGGAAGAAAACATAAGCTAGTTTTGTTCTTGTCTTCAAAGCTAAAGGTTTTAGAGGGACTTTCTTCCTTCTGCCTTGTGACTTCTTCCCCTTCAGACATCTTCCCCTTGTGACTTTCCTGACAAGAACTTCAGAGCCACACAGAGAGCTGAAATGAACTGGAGAATGCCTGGTATAACAAAATGATCCTCTGGGAAGAAGGCACTGGGGTGCCAGAGGCTAGTTTTGTGACATGTCTGAAGAACAGCAAGTGTGAGAAGACAAATGGAGCTGCAAAAACTATGCAAGTGGGTGGAGAAATCTAGAAGGTAAAGGTTAATGTGTCTGTCTCAAACACTGACTGCCAGATAGATGTGGAGCCAATCAAGGATTGTTGGTAATAACAGACAAGAATTGTTGGTAATAAAATACTGTGAAAAAGAACAGAATGTAGTTGGAGAAGGGGACCATGCAGAAATAGCATTTTTCTGGGACAAATATCCTTGCTCTGGCTTCTGGAGTTAAGTACGAAAAAGTAAACTGCAAAGGCATGACTGAGGTCAAGAAGCAGGCATGGACTGTTGACCAAAGACTGAATGAGTATGGGCAATCAAGGCCACCAAACACTCCCAAAGTCCCCCAACCCATTTCCAGAAATATCTAGAATGAGCTGCACATGATAACTGATTTTTGTAGAAAGTGAGAAACTTATCTCCAGGACAGAAAAAACTTATTTATAAAAGGTACCCCCATGAAGCCTGAGCATTAGCCTCAGGACTCTGGGTACTCCATTAGTTGGACCTGGCTGAAGCCAGGACTTGTGACCTTCCCTTCCCTTCCCTTCCCTTCCCTTCCCTTCCCTTCCCTTCCCTTCCCTTCCCTTCCCTTCCCTTCCCTTCCCTTCCCTTCCCTTCCCTTCCCTTCCCTTCCCTTCCCTTCCCTTCCCTTCCCTTCCCTTCCCTTCCCTTCCCTTCCCTTCCCTTCCCTTCCCTCTCCTATCACCCTATCCCTTATTCATAATACAGTGCTGAGCGCTTATACCAGAAGATGGAACCCACATATGCATTTCCATGCCAAGTGTGTAATTTACTTTGTGAGTTTTTGCAGAAGCTCTAACTTTTGCTGTTTCTTTTTGACCACAAGCAGCTGCACAGCTGCATGTTCTCTGCACCTTTTGGAATGGCACTACACAGTGGGGGGATCGAGTATGTATATTATTGTAATGAAAGAAGAAGGTAAAAATACAATCAGAGCTTGAAGAAATGCTGAAGAGACCAGAAATAGGGTGGAGAACATATTAGACATGCAAGGAGGATCAAGTAAGGGTCCCAAGATTTCTGATGTTTCTATTGCATCCCATTTCTTACACCTGCTCAGTCCCATGAACTAAGGAAGTACTAATAAAAGTATAGAAAACTACAGTCATTGCAGGAAAAGATAACAGAAATCAGAAAAAAAGTCATTATTTAAAGATTTAAAAGGAGGAAAATATGGACAGAAAAAATGTTGTGGAGTAGAAATCTTTAAAGGAAAAGAATATTTTAAGTATTTGCTCTTGTGACTCCTGACCTTGACTCCATGACACAAAGGTAATTGTTTTATAAAATCTGAATTGTAATTTTTTTTTTTACAAGGGAATACTTACACATTCTGCCATTAGCCTCCAGATGCTGTTCATTATAATCTAAAGAAGGAGAAAAAACTCTTTGTCAAGTTCAAAGCAGCTCTGGGTGTCAAGGGAAGGTAACCTGAAAGGCGCCTCCTTTTAAATGGCAGCTGCTATGAATTTGTGATGCCTCATTTTGGCCATACAGTAGGACAGAGGGTGCAAGGGAGAAGAGAGGTATTTGTGGCTTTCTTCTCACAGAAGGATTAGGGATTTGCACTTCATATGGCAAGTCTTCACTTTTAAATTTATTTTACTTGTGACTAAATGTAGTTGCTATGGTTACAAACCTTTTCAATTTTGCCTTAAAGAGATAAAGATTTTTCATATTGAAACAAAAGGAAGTCAAAGGAAGTTAAACAGGAATAGCAATTTCTTGACATTTTCTTTTTATTTGTTGTAGTTCTCTTAATTTGTGTACCTGCTAGTATTGGTTAAAAAAATTTTTTTGGAAGAATTTTGTTGTCATAAATATGCAGAGGGATTGAAATTTTCATAGAATCATGGAATGCTTTGAGTTGGAAGAGACCTTAAAGATTATCTACTTCCAACCCCCTGCCATGATTAGGGACCCCTTCCACTAAACTATTTTGCTCAAAGCCCCATCCAACCTGGCCTTGAGCTGTTCCAGGGGTGGGGCAGCCACAACTTCTCTGTACAACCTGTTCCAGTGCCTCAACACCCTCACTGTCAAGAATTTCTTCTTAATATCTAATCTAAACCTGTGCTCTTTCAGTCTGAAGCAATTACCCCTTGTTCTGTCACTACATGCTCTTGTAAAATGTCTCTCTCCACCTTTTTTGTAGGCTCCCTTTAGGTACCCAGCCCTCTCATTTGTCAGGTCGCCCTGCAGGCGACCTGCAGACCCTTGCCTCTGAGGGAGTCAACAGCTCCTGCCAGTTTTGTATTGTCTGTGAACCTGCTCAGTGTCCCTTCCAGTCCTGTGTACAAGTAATTTTTGAACATGTTGAAGAGCACAGGGCCAGGATGGTGCCCTGAAAACCCCACTAGCAGTCTGAGGGCATCACCAGGCTAGGATGTTTCCTGGTGAATTTTGAACAATATTGCAATTTTTCATCCAGGTTTAATTTTCTGAAGAGGAAAATTAAATTAAGAGTAATTATTTACATATTTATCTGTTCCCCTTCTGATGATTTTAAAATTTAAGCAACCACTGTACTCTGATTATGGGCAGACATAGGGAGTTGTTATACTGCGACCCATTAGATACACTTTGCCTTCAAGTTGTCATTTGGGATGTCAGTCTTGACCATGAGGCTATGCCAGGGTATCACACTGGGATACTACTGGAGCTGCTAACTGTTTGCCTTTTTTCCTCTGTGGTTTATTGCCCCCAAGTGAGGAGGAACTAAAGAACAAATTACTGCCCAGTTTATACTCCCATAAAAGTTGTTTCACGTGTCCTTTCTCATCTGCCACCTTCCTGAAGTTTGTGACCAGCAACAAAGAATTGAACCAAAGGTGCTGAAACTACTGCAGATGAAATTTAAGGTATGATTATAAATAAAATATTTTGAAAGAATTTCTGTTAATACCACACATTTCATAATTTCTTTGATGAGAGGGAAATCAGAAACTGGATACAAAGTACTGAAGGAGTGTATTTGATGAACATGGGCAAATCCTGCTGCAGAAGAAAGAGTATACTCTTGCTGCTGAAGCTGGTGTGAGAAGTCAAAAATTACTTTTCTCAACCTCTGTAGTCTCACACACTTCTTTCATTGCTAAAATTATGAAAATCAGAATTCCATGCTCTGATATAGGCTACAGGCCCTTTAAGTTTGTTGCAAAACAAGGCTTTATTTCATATATGCTGCTTTTGCCAGGCTCAGAATACATTTTTGATCACTTGGCTTCTTTAGTTGATCTTGCTGTGGGCTGTGAGCAAAGATGAACAGTCAATATTCACTTTAATAGGTAAATTTCCTGGGAGCAAGAAAATCATATTATAACCTCACTTGAACTAATGTCTGCTCTCAAAGCCCTTTTGGCAACATTTGTGTATCCATAAATTCTTTGACCTTTCAGTGCTGCACAAATACATGGATCACCTGTAAGTACACTCAAATGTACTTGTGCTGAGATTTAACTAGCCTAAAATTTATGTTTGGAGTCTAGTGGTTTGGATCTATTGTAAAAAACATAGGAAGAATAATCCTCATCTATGAGATGTACACACTGCAGTGCAAATCATGGGACACTGAATATTTTCAGGTGACATAAACACTGTTAGTTTTGATGCCGTTGCAGTCAGACCTGTGGATTTTATATATAGGGACACTTATCAAGTTACACAGAATTGTCCTCTCTGCAATGTAATGCATAGGCTGCATTCTGAATAACCTCTGTGATACAATCCAGGAGGTTTTGGACATTGCTTTATTTAAAAAAAAAAAAAAAAGTAAAAAACTTCAAAAACTTCATGTCAACAGCAATGTTTTAAATTCTTGGAGCAAAATTGTGATAGCAATGAAAGCTATTATAAGCTATTATTATACTCAGTATTAAATATTTTTTCTAAGATAACTTACTATTGAAGTATATTGTAATGTAAAATGTAATGCAGAATATTATGTTAAAATATATATGCCTTATGATTATTTTAGTACGCAATATATCTATATCTGTATCTATATCTACACCTGTATCTATATCTATACTATTGGACATATAGAATAAGTGCTTATATTGTAATCATTTTAAGCTAGCTTTTAACCTTATGGTTTTAAGTCCCACTTTGTTATACTGCCTGTACTAATTGATGCTCCTTCTGGAAAACTCTGTTTACATGTCTCTTAAAGCAATTCTATTTATCAGCTCAGTATAGATTTTTTTTAGATTTTAATGAGGACAAGAGATTTCTGAATCTGTGTAAATGGACGCGAAATGAGATCTGTGACAAGTCTGGTGATATTTAGAATGCATTCTTCACAAAGAATTTCAGTTTTGCAGCAATTCTTTTAAATCTAATTAGTGCAATGTCAGCATGGCAGATGAGAGTGTTATGCCATGTTTGGCCTATCCACATCTCATTAATTTCTACAAATATTTGACAATCTTTTTTCAATATCCAGGAAATCAAATAAATGTTCAAGTTTATATTAATGAGAATGAAGCACCTCTCTCAACTCCTCCTTTACCTTGTGAGCATTTAAATTGCCCAAAAATCTCACATTGAGAGGTAATCTGCATTCAAACATGACAAAGGCAAGTAAGGATGGAATATATGCAGCTGTTTCATTTATATGGAAGATCTTCAAGGATAGGAAGCATTTACTCTGCTGAAAGTAGTACTCTTTATTGTCTCTAAAAAAGTAGAATTTGCATATATTCCAGGGTTTTTCAACCTAACTTTTAACACATCCTTTGAGGAGGCTAAATCAAGAGTCTAACTGATGGAAGACTATCTGCAGACAGTGTCAAGTTGGAGAGTCAGCGAGTTCCCAGCATCACATTAGACCCAAGTTGTCCTTGGCATTTCCCCTTTCTAACTACTTTAGCAATGTACAACAAATTGTCTGAACCCAGACCTCAGGATGCATCCTCTGCCTCTAAAGAGGCTGTTGCAATTTTTATTCATTTTGACAAGTTTATGGGGCTCATTTACTTTATACAGTTCATTCCAAATACTGCCATACCAGTCAATACATGAGTGAAATAGCACCACAAAAATAAAGAAAGCTCAATCTCCCAATCAAAAATAAAAACTATTATTTCTGTTGAATCACTGTGCTGACAGCGACAATTTATACAACTCCACGCTTGTGCCTGACTCCATTAAAAAACCCCAAAAAACTAAAATCCAAGCCCCAAATATTTTAAGATTATTTGGTGTTTACTTAAAACTAAAATCCAAGCCCCAAATATTTTAAGATTATTTGGTGTTTACTTAAACTGTTAAAAAAAATAATCTGAAGTAACTTTGTTTGCACTGTGGTAAAAGACTTGATTTTCAGCAAATTCTGATTACTCACCTCAAGTTAAAGGTTTTTCCAAGCCATCTGCTGTAAATGGCCCTATACATATATATATATACACATATATATATATATATATATATATATATATATATATATATATATATTTGTTTGAATTAAACTTTTCCCACTCTCCTGTTAACTCCTTTTCTAATTTAATCTCATTTTTGTTTAGAATTTCTATTTCCTTTCTAAAGCTTTCAATTTCAAACAGCTCTTCTCTTTGCTCAGTTCTTCTGTTCCTGCTCTCAGGCTGACTATGGGAAACAAGCAGATCTTTGTGACTCTTCAGTCTCCAATCCCTCTCAGTCCTCAGGCCAAAAACAAGTAGATCCGTTAATATCTTTTGTTCCTGCAATCACAGCATGTTTGTCCTTAGCTCTGATGCACTACATACTTGGGGCTATCTTGTCTCACTGAGAAAGAAATCCACTGGAAATCTTCTGACAAATGGACAGATTTCAGAGGCTATATCAGTTCAGATATGGATTTATAATTTTGTTGGTTTAATTTCCAGGGTCTGCAACAAGACTCGGATTTCTAGGTTTTCTTGGGAATCTCATTTAGGCAAAAACCACCTCAACTTTTACCTGAGGAAAGGTAATTTGAATACTATACTGTGCCTTGCTCCTGGATTATGGTGAGTGAAATAAACAAGTTCTATATCATATGGCAAAGTTACAAAACACTTTTTTATGTCATCTCCCACCCTTTCCCAAAGTGTTAAGTAGTCAGATACTTAAAATTAAATCACTTGAGAGAACTGACTTCCTAAGATCCCTCTGTATTGATATTTTCTCCCTAGTCAAGTCTAAAGCAAGTAATTTTTTTTTCTCCCCCTCATTTCTATTGTTCCTTGTATTCCAAAGCTCGCACCAGGACTATCACGAGGGTAATAATCTGTGTTATATCCTTTTATTCCTTCAGTCTTCATCTTTTGTGAAGTTAATGAAATCACAGAATGGGTAAGGTTGGAAGGATCCACAGTAGGTCATCTTGTTCAACCTCCCTGCACAAACAGGTTCATCCCAGAGCACGTTGCCCAGGATTGTGTCCAGATGGTTTTGACTATCTCCAGTGAGGGAGACTCCACACCCTCTCTGGAGAGCTTGTTTCAGTGCATGGTCACTGCACAGTAAAGAAGTTCTTACTCATGTTCCAGTGTAACTTCCTGCACATCAGTTCCCACCCATTGCCCCTTGTTCGATTGCTTGGCACCACCAAGAGGAGCCTGGATCCATCCTCTGACACCCTTCCTTCAAATACTGACAGTGATGAAGTCCTTTCTCAGTCACCTCTTCTCAAGGCTGAACAGGCCCACCTCCCTCAGCCTGCCTGTGTAAGGGAGGTTCTCCTGTCCTTTCATAATCTCTGTTTCCTCCACTGGACCTGCACCATGAGCTCCATGTACCTCTTACACTGAGGAGTCCAGAACAGGACACAGCACTCCAGATCCCTATCCCTGCTCAGCTGTATTTGCTGAGCAAGCAGGTCTCTTGGCACCTAAATTCACACTTTTATTTAAATATTTCTGCCTATATTTATCTTTACATCTCTTTCTCTTTAATTTACCTAATGATTAGGAAAAAGGCCAGGAACTTGTCTCTTATTATTGGTCACATTCTTCAGAGCCAGGACTCCAGAATAAATGTATTTTATCCCCTACCACAAGTCTGAGGAGCGGAAAGGGTTCTAGATCCAGGGACTGCTTTGTAAGATGCGTAGAGTCTCTTTCTGCATCCAGTAAGTGTTGTGAAAACTCTTCAAACAACTCAGGCACTTATTTCATTAAAGTAATTATTTGGAAAGGAAAAGTAAAACAATACATACATTCTGGGCTGTATTTTTTCACAACTAAATCAAAGCTTTATTTTGCTTCATGTTTTATAGCAATATCAGTAACAAAAGAGAGTGCATTTACTGCTGCTGTCCACTCTGAAAGCATAACTTTAATTTTGAAATATGCTGGCTGTAGCAAATACAGACACTACTGTCAAACTGGACTATTTGTATTCACTTGACTGATTTCACTGAAGCTACAGTAATTTAGATAGGAATTATCTATACTGATTTACTTATGTGACTTAAGTATCCAATCTAATATGTGGCCTAAGTTAATTTAGATGGATCGTTTTAGATCTCCTTATCTGTATGTTTTGAATTAAATCACATTGCTTGTAAATCTTATAAAAGATTGAGCCTGTCTGTTTGCCATAAAATTAAGCCTTTTGGTTGAAGTAACATATCAGCTGTTGCAGTTTCCATCTGACCTGGTTTATCTTTTTCCAGAACTGACAAATGGATAACCAGAACCAAAAATGAATAAATACAGACATAAATAGAAATTAAAATCTGCATACTCTAAGAAAAAAATATTTCTTTATAAGATATGATTTTTGATATTAAGAAGAATAAAAAGATAAAAAAGTATAAATAATAAAATAATATTTTTGTTTGTTCCTGACTCAAAAAATATCGTTTATTTCTGCAATAAATTACTCACTGTGCATCATGC
Source organism: Camarhynchus parvulus (assembly GCF_901933205.1). Taxonomy (NCBI): domain Eukaryota; kingdom Metazoa; phylum Chordata; class Aves; order Passeriformes; family Thraupidae; genus Camarhynchus; species Camarhynchus parvulus. The sequence goes on from NC_044572.1 coordinate 134,521,639, forward strand.
ATTGTCCACTTCTTTCTGCATGTTAGATAGAGGGCTTTCACAGGCCTTGAAATCTACTTTTGACTTCAAGAAGGTAGAACATGCTTGCAGTGGTACCACTGTCTGAAAAGAAATTCCTTGGTGTTCTTCTTCCTTCAGACATCCTTACTTTTCCTTAAGACATTTTTGAGATATCTATAACTGATCTAACTTTTAGATGGAATAAAAATTTAAACATTACCAGTACCTTGGAAATTTTACCTGGGACTTTGAACAAGACTGGGTGCAATGAGCTAATGAAAAGCAACACTTCCAAACCTTCTTAAGGTAACGTATGATACTGATGATTACAGGAATTGTTTTTCCAAGCAAAGACTACTCTAACAAAGAAGAATTGTGGAATTATAGAATATTTTAATTTGGAAAAGACATCTTAGATTATTGAGTCCAACCATTAACCCATCAGCACCAGGTCCACCACTAAACCATGTTTCTAAGTGCCAAACCTACACAAGTTTTTAATGACCTTCTAGGGACGGTGACTCAACTACTTTCCTAGACAGTATGTTCCAATGCTTGACAACCCTTTCTATGAAGAAAGGTTCCTAAAATCCAATGTAAATCTCCCCTTTTCTTGACATATTTTCTCTTGACCTTTTGCTTGATACTTTGGAGAAGAGAGTGACCCTGGCTGCACCCTCCTTTCAGGGAGTATTAGAGAGTGATAAGGTTCCCCTGAGCTTTGTTTTCTCCAGGTTAAACAATCCCAACTCCTTCAGCTGCTCCAGGAACTTCAGCAGCTCTGTTGCTCTCTGGACTTGCTCCTCAATGTCTTTCTCATGGTGAGGAGTCCAGAACTGGACATAGCACTCGAGGTGTGGCCTAACCAGAGCCCAGCACAGAGCGATGGTCCCAGCCCTGGTCCTGCTGGCCTCACTATTGCTGATAGAGGCCAGGTGTCACTGGCCTTGGCCACCTGGACACACCTGGCTTATGTTCAGCTGCTGGCACCAGCACACCAGATCAAGTTTTCAGGGTCTGACCAGATGTTAGTAAACTTCAGACCACTGCAATTACCTAAAGTGTAGAGTGTTATACTCCTGACAAATATTCTTAAACTGAATAATGAAATACTGCCTTTTTGGACCCTGTGGTTATTTTAGAATAAAAGATGTCCCAATCACAGACATTTAGTACCCATTGTCATAAATGTACTACTATTGAAGAAGACGAAATGCTAGTCAGTCTCATGTTGGCAATGTTAATATTGTGCTAAAACTATTAAAAAAAAATTCCCAAAACTTTAAAAAGGGTTTGTTTTTTTTTAGTCAGAGTTGTTATCAGACTAAACTAAAAAATAATGAGATGTTGGTATCTAATTATCTACAAAGTTTATCTATCTAGTTTAGTCTACCTATATATCTAATAGATAACAAAGTTGAAGCTAAGATTGCTTTGCCCTACTGTGTAGCTAAAACTCAAACAAACAGGTCATTTTAAAATAATAATCTATCACTTAAATAAGGATAAAAACATTGGGATTTGGGTTTTATTTGCTCTTTTTTTATGGTCTAGAATTCCAATTTATGACTAGTAATACAGAACTTTTAGTTTAAGAAGAAAGAGGAATTTTGGGGACTTTTCTTCATGTGCTGAGAAGTTGTGTTTTAATACAATTTCACCTTTTATATTCCTTAGGTTGGATGGGACCACTTAGCAAATGGACATGGCTCTGCTGTCTCTGAATGATCAAGATAATTTCAAAAACTAAAATGAATAAATTTATAAAGCAAATATGAAAAAAATAATGTAAAAAGAACAGAGGACTATTTAATTCTTAATAACAGTAACAGTAAGACTACTCACGGCAATCATAATATGCAATTCAATATCTTTAATAAATGTTCTTCCTTCAAAGACTGTGAATGAGAGCAGGTCAATTTGTCCAAGAGACAGAACACATATTATTGGAATATTGTGGAATTTAAGAGTATTTCACAAAGAGAAAACTGGTGGTGGTTTTAATACTGCAGTGTTACAATCCTTTGAACTACCTTCTAGTGACAAGTAATAATAATCTTCCAAAAGGTAACTCAGGAAAATTGAAGCAAAAAAAAAGAAAAATTGTATTTTGACTTTATTTTTTCATGATATATCAGTCATCTTCAGGAAGTTTGCCTCTAGTTTTCAGTTTTTAATGTTCAAACTTTGTGCAGTTTAAATTGTACAAATCTGTATAAGGACTTTGGAAATATTCTGGGCCTGTGCTGGGATTCTTTTAGCCTAATACTCTGTCTCTGATGGGGGCAGAAAAATATGCTGCTTAGGTAGCACTCAGAAGCTTGGCTGCTTCCTGTGGCCTGCCTCCTCCTGCTGCCCCTGCAACCAGAAGGGATGTGCTGTGCTGCTAGTGGGTACAGCCCTCATCCAGACCTTCCACCCTGAGTTTAGGGATAGTCCCTCTGTTCACTTTTTGATGTGGCTGCTGCTGTTTGTGACTCCTAGCAGCAGCTTACAGACGTTATCTATTAACAGCTCAAGGAAGTGCCATTTGATCTGTCTTAAAATTGCTTCATTCTTATTTTCTCAAGTGCTTCATTCTTATTCCTCAGTTCCCATACTGTGAGATTTTATAAATAATGGTAATGTCTATTTCAACTTTTCAAAGGAAAGTCTTAACCATGCGTCCCCACAGCTGCCTCCTTTTAAAATGGAATTACTCCACTCTTTTATGGTTCTCTCCTTGCTCCTTTTGGTCCCTTCTCTAAAGCATTAGGACTATTTTGAGGTGTAGGGATGAGAATTGTAGACAACAGTGAAGATGTGGGAACAGCAATTTTTCTATAGCGGAAAAATTGCACCCTCTGTCTTGGTCTTATCACCTTCCTTGATAACTCCCTATGTTTTAATGCTGTCTTATCTGGGATGGAAGCCAGTGTCATTGTGCTGTTGTTCTCAGAGTCTCCCCAGCATTCCTCTGCCTAGATAGGAATTATATAGGAACCTCTTAGTAATCCAGCACAGCAATAATTTGTAATGTCAAGTTACAGACTTTGGCCCGCACATTTGCAATTTCATATTTCAGACAATTAGATCTTCAGTAAATGACATCTCATTAAAGGGATTTAAGACATTTTGCTTTGTTTGATAATTCCTGCATATTTATTTTGAGTTGTCTAGTCCCTTTTACCTATCTGCTATAAAAAGTTCATTGCATGGAGGAATCTGTCCAACAAATCAATTAAAAACCTACACAAAGGAATTCTGGAACCTCTATGCTAAAGCCTTATCACCCCTGAGCTAACCTTAGAAATGTTTGTAATCAGGCATTATATTTAATAAGATTTTTGGTTTTGATGTATTTACAGAATTTTTTATTTAGTTTGAGTATTCTTTTCAATATGTTAATTAAATTTTTAGCCTGCTTAATTTCCTTCTTGCATTTTTGACTGGCCATGTTTTTCAGACTTTGCTTTTCTCATTCTTAACAATAAGGTATGCGTTATCTTTGTCTCATGTATCCATTTAATTAGTGCTCAAAATAAAACACCTGTGTTCCTGTCCAGGGGTTCACTGGCATTACTTTGTCTTTCTTCAGAGAATATACTGTCAGTTGTTTGGGCCTTTTTATTCTTTCTCATATTTGAATATTTGATCCAGGATCTCCTAAAAACATTGGATCTAAAGTTTGACTTCTACTGAGCCATTTCCTTAGCCCTAAGTATTTACTGCTGAGTGTACTTTGAAGCGTCTGGATTAGGGCCTCCAGGTATCTAAGGTCAAGTTTGGATGTGAAGTCACTATACCGGATCTCATCATCACAAAATTCTTATTTCTTCACTTTAAACACCCATTTAACACTTCCTCTGAAGAAAATAGTTTCTGGATTGTTAGTACAGGGGTGTGGGAGAATGGATTGCAAGAGAATAGAGCTAGTGCCGCAGGCAATTTTGCCCCTGATAGGTTGCAGCTGTACTAATTACCAAAGGGTGGAAACAGCCTTGCCCTTAATAGGTCACAGCTATGTCCAATAAAGGATGTGTGTTATAAAAGAGTGGGTTGGCTAGTCATGTGGAAGAAGGTGATGAGGAAGATGGGGTCTCTGGGGAGTTTGCAGAGAGAAGTATGATAGTTTTACTGTAGTATAGAAAAGGGCTGGTGCTTGTATCAGTCTTTGGTGTCAGTCATTTGAGCCCCCTGTCGATTAGGGGAAAGATATGAGAATTTTTCAAATAATAAGGGACTGACACTTGGGTCAGTCATGAGTCCGCTGTCATTTAGAGCCCTGTGTGAGGAGCAAGAACTGACAGTACTGGGGTAAGTACAAAATGTGTTTGTAGGTTTTTGGCCTTCTAAAGCTAGAAAAAATTATGTACCTAATTTTAATTTTTTTTTGACCATGAAGTTGACTACTGAAGATGCTTTTATCAGCCCTGTGATGAAGTTCTTATGTTTTCTTTGTACCTGCTGATACATCAGATCCCTGCCTGGCTACCCACCCACTGTCATTAGAGGAGTAGGTGTAGTAGCTAAAGAGAATGACTTTGTAAAGAGAAAGGTGACTGGAAGCTTTGGGAAGTGTACCTGAGGCTACCAGTGGGGATCACAGAGCTGTGAGACAGCTTAGCATATGAAATGTAAATTAATTAGTTTTCCTCTAGTCATGAACAAAACCAATCAAAGCAGTGGGTTTTCATCTTACCAGAGCTAAGAGGAAGTTTGTCAGCTTTGATTTTAATGTGAAATAGATTTAATTCAGATTTTCATCTATACAAACAGCTGTGGGCTTTCTTCCCAGTGCCAGTCCAACCTCTGCCCTTTGGGGAATCGTGGCCAGAGGCTTGTTTTCCTTAAAAGTAAATTCTTTGTGCTTTTAATTATGAAGCAATATGGCCCTAGAGGTTTGAGTAGATAACAGAAGTGGGGTTAAATGTACAGCTAAGCATCCCTTGGAAAAGAAAGGTGAATACGTTGCCTTAAAACTTATCCCCATCTTGAGAAGGCATGAGCTTGATTGCTTTCAGGGCAAACCGAATACCCTGCAGAGTGTTCACCTTCAAGTGTCAGCCGTAAAGGGAGCTGCAAAGCTGATGTGTCACAACAATGGAGGATGGCACCTTTTAGTCTTTGCAGCTCAGGAGGGTCAGCAATTGAATAAAACTGATCTTCTTGGCTCTAAGTGATATTTAAATGCCAGATGACTGTGAGAGGGCCCACTGGTGCATATGTGCAGAAGCCTTCTGGACGTTTCATTTTCTGCGATACTTTAAGGGCTGCTGCTTGGTATCACACACTCAAAATGTACGTTTTCAGATAAAACTCTGTTGATTGATGTCCGCTTAGTAGGCATGATATTATTTAAGAACAACATCCAAAGAATCAATAAGTGAAGGAAAACAATCTTTAATACTTTCCATGTCTTTAATTATTGACATTTCCATGTGACTAGTGAGATAATTGCCCAAAGTAGAGAAGGCAATGACTTCTATCACTGACCATTTTTGATGCTGCTTAAAGAGGCTGGACAGTATTAATCAGGCATACCTTGGGGGAAGAATTGGCAAGTGAATTATTAGTCTTTTATTTCCTGGGTAAGCAGGAAGACATTTCTTAGTTTAAGCAGATCAATATTGATAAATGCTGAATTCACACTGAAGTAGTTTAAAAGCATGGGAGATTGAAGACAAGATAAAATATATTCATTAAAAATATATGTAGAACCATATGAAATACTGAAATAGAAAACAGAACAATAAACTAAATTCAGGACAAGTAGGTCATTATCCCTTTGAAATATAGGGGTTTATTTGTTTTTTTCTCCTCATTATTACATTCTCAATGGTTTAGCTTTCTTCAAAGGTTAATGTGTATAATATTTCAGTTTTGAAAATAAAATTGCTTTCCATCTCCTATTTGCAAACCAGGTTTAGAAAATATAGATGGAAAAAAGCAATGTTTTTTTTATCATTCCTGTAAATGATTTGGATTTATTTTGTGCTCTGACATTTGTTTACATACACAGTAGATTTTGTATAAAGTACCAAGTCTACATTTTAAATGTTTCAAACTTCATGACTTATATTCTCTGGACCCACTAAATTCTGATTTTATTTAAGCTCAAATTTCTTCATTTTTTAACGGGCCTCATCTAAGCCCAGTAGAATTAAATGCCTAATAAAATATGACTACAGATCTCTATCAATAACTAAAATAAATTGATTCTGTGTTCAATATATGGTATTAATTGAAAAGGCTTGTGGTTTTTATTAACTTTGTTTACATTTCCTGCCTACTGAAATTATAAAATTTGGGTAAAATTAGAATAGGAAAATGAACACTTATTTTGTAGTTATCTAGGCAATTCCTACATTAACTGTTAATAAAACTAATGAGAACTAATACTGATAGAAAAGCACATTTAAATGATGTTATGGTCCCAAAATTCTCCATCTTTATAGGAATTTGATTTTAGAACTTTAGATTGAGCTGATATCCAGTTTGGGGACATTATAAAATGCATCTTTGTGGACTACGAAACATTTTTGGTGGTTTTGGGATAGAGAGAGCAACAGATAGAAGATACTGATTGCTTCTTCAGTAGCTCTGTGTTTTGTGGCACAGGCAAAGCCAATATAGAAGCTCTATTTGAATGATGAATTCAAAACTTATGCAGTAACATGAACAATAGCTTTCAGAAATAAGCTTAGATAACTTAAATGGAAGCACTGGAAAAGGTATATTTTAACAAGATACATGATAAAGAGTGTTGAAACTAAAATGAGAGACAAGGTTCAATAGTTATTGAATATGCAATCATTGGTCTTCAATTAATTTTAGAAACTTCAGCTACAACAAAGGAATAAAAATCTAGGCAAAAACCTGTATCAATCAAAAAATATATTTTTATTGTTCTGGAGATTTAAAAGAATTAAATTGGAATTTAATAATTACCCTACAGCATAATGCAAGACCAGACAATCAGTGTACAGCATCATTACAAATGTAACTTTGAAGCAACTGCATGTTTAATAACTATTGTATCTAGCTGAAAAATCAGATTCATTACATACATGATTATTTTCCTGCAGGGAGGTCAGAGTTCACTTATGATCTAGTGATATTGACCTGAAGGGACATACTACAAGTATCTCTTGGCAGAGAATCACATTACATATCTGTGAATTATAAGTTGTGTTGAAAACATTAAAATGTTATCCCACATTAAGCAGCTCTCAAGATGAGTCTTCTGTCTTAATATGTAATGATTACTGAAAACAAACACTTGTCTCCTCTCTCCCTCCTAAGAGGAGATTGACCAAAAGAGCCCAATATTATTATTTGGAATTTTTTTAATTTTTTTTCTCCACACCCAGGGGAAGAGCTTTTCTGCGACTTGATAAATAACATGCATTATTGTTTTTGCTTTGAAGTCACTCCAAAAATAAATAAAGAGTTATAAAATGTTTGAGTTTGGTAAATTTGTATCTGATAGGTCTTACTGTAGAGATTAATGTATGGGTAATGTGTCTACTCATGCATTACTTAATTAAATGATCAAAAGCAGACTACATAAAGCAAAGCATTGAGTAAGTTGGCTTGGCAAAACACCTTTTATCTCACCTTGATTTTTCAGTTCTTGACTTGGCTGCAGTATGTCTAGAGGCAATGCATCTCTACTGCATTGCTGTACAGCGAAAAAGCATCTTGTTTGTGGCTGCAAGTTACTCATCTGAACTTCTCTCATGTTCAGGGTTCTGGGAGGTTTATGAGGACAGCAGATTCTTCATTCAACATATGGCAATGTCAGCTAAAACACACTCTTGCTTTTTTACATGATTTTACAACTGGAAACTGCATCACTCATGGATATAAGCTTCCTTTCTTGCTCTGAAATATGGTCCTTGATGATGACAAGGCAGCATTTTGGTGGGACAATAAAAATTACTTTCACTGATGTCTAATTTGTATATTCTTTAGGGAATTACACTCCTTTGATTTCCATGTTAAATATTATCTATATGTCACCTTCGTTTTTACAGGAAGGAGGAGTTTTAAAAACAGTCATTATGGCTCATGACCTTTAAATGTTTCGGCTAACTGCTGTACAAGTAGTAGAAAATTTTCTTACTATGATTTCCCAAGAAAGATATTTAAGTACCATTAGATGTAACAAGGCATTTACTAATGCAAAAACCAATGTTCTAAATCATGATGAGCTCTATCTGCATATATTAGAAATATTTTTATTTAGAACCACAGGCTAATAAACAGAGGAATAAAAAAAAAATCATTATATGAAGGTCATTGGAAGGAGTTTTTACATAGTCCTGGAGCTGAATGGAGGATGAAATCTTAATGTAGTTGTCAAAAATAGATACTCTTTTTCTACTATGTATAATTGTGTTTATTTTCAATTTACATAAACAGGCTGAAGATAACTTGATGGAATGTTTATAATACTACAGTAGTTTAATCGGTGCCATATTTAATAAATATAGTTTAGCAATTTGTAGCATGTGAATTTAAAAGGACTTTTGCTCTGTAGAACACATGGACTTAGCCTTCATAGTCATTAATATATCTGGAACATTCATCTTCTGAAGACAGTCTATAAAAGAAAAATGAAAAATGGTTTTTAATTTTAATACTCTGTCAATCTTCCCCCTTTAAGTTAATAGCCTTTTTGCCAGCTTTGAAGATGAAGTGGTTTATTTCTGATCTTCTTCTTGATATGCTTTTAGTAAAATTGTATTATAATTGTTCTCTTTTCAAAGGTTTCAAGTTTTTTCTAAAAAAGTAGAACTTAGACCTGAGCTTGTTTGTATTTATCTGACTTGCTCTCTAATCTTAAACAAATAATGTATGTGGAGAGGCCTCTTTTCTTCCCAGATGTGTTCTTTTTATAGCTGCCTGAAGATCTGTTGCACTGTGCGTAGTATTTTGAAGGGTTGCCTGAATGGAAGGGCCTTGACTGTTTTGGCCCTACAAGTCTTTTAACCAGCTGATGTGATTTTCTTGGGATATTTTTAAGGACTAACATCAATATGTGGGACATCTGCTATCCATATGTTCACATGGCCACCAGACCTGCAGTAAGGCTCCAAAGAATGCTGGCATAGTGGTTAATTAATTAATGATATAAGGGTCCCTCACACTGCTCTTTCATATACTTCCAATGTACATGCTAAACAATGAAACTTTGTGATCCATCAAGATACAATATCCTTGAACATCTCACAGATGTGAGGCTCCATCTCAGCTGTCTGCACACTTGTATCTCCTGCAGATTGTATTTGATCACAGAAATCTTAGGGCATGTAGAGGATCTTCCTATATGGCTTCTTGCCAGACACATCTTCAATACCATCAATTCAGATTATTTTCCAGTCAGTATTCTTGTTTCAATTTTGCTCTTTTGTCAAATAACATTGTTTGTAGTAATACTACCCACACTAGACAATGATTTTTTTTCTGTTTTAAGGATGTTTTAAATTACAGCAGACTCCTGTAGTGACATCTGCAGTTTCTGTCCCTTGATTCTTACACAGAGGCTTTCAACTGTGCCATTGCCAATTGTAAACCCCATACATTTGAACCTTCTATTACATACAAAGGCAACCCCCAGCCTCTCCTGCCCTGCCTGTCCCTCCTGAAGAGCCTGTAACCATTCAGGAGGGGACTCCAGGATTCATCCCACCAGTTTTCACTTTTGTCAATGACCTTGAATCTCTGAGACTTTGCTAACGCTTTGGGCTGTCTTTGTTCCTTATGTGCCTTAGTATAGAAAGATTTGGGTGGGGTACACTGTAGCCAACACCTCCTGGAGCATATTGAGGGACCCCATTAATGTGTGTTTATAAAAAGCTTTTTCAATTATTGAGGAAAATACAAAAAGAGGGACTTTTATGATACAGGTAGATGTAAACAAATTATGTGCCTTTAAGCCTGCCAATTGCTCAAGTGAAGGAAAACTGCTAAAATGTCTTCATGATTCAGAAGAAATTTAATGGACATATAAAAATCCTTCTAAATTTTCAGTACAGAAGTTACAGCTGTCTTGGGGCACTAGTAAGTTTTGTAACTTTCTTTCACAATCTGCATGAACCTTTTGTAATAAATACATGTATGTGTCCTGCAAATCCTCTGCCTGTATCGTGCTTGGTTGGTTGGCCTTTCCTGTTAGGTTTTGTCCTCCCACCCTTTCAAGGGAGAAAAATATTTTTGATGTACTCTGGAAAAAATATATGTAGTCTGAAGAAAATACATTATGTCTATTTTATTTTTTATTTCTCCTGATTATTCCCAATATGAATTTATTTATAGAGTTTATTAGATTATTAGATCTCTAAAACTGCATTCATTTGAATTAGGCTACTGAAAAATATTAAAATCAGCAATGAAAATAAGTCCCTAAATGAGCATAAACCCAAGGCATAATCAATGCCTTCTTTAATAATTCAGGTTAGATTTTTAACCCATCTCTTTAAAAAGAAGTGTGAATTATTTTAAGTTGTTGCAAAGAAATATGTAACAGGCCATGTTAAAAATTTGTTGATTTATTTTTAATGCTTCTTGAGAACCATTGAACTTCATAATGAAACTTCAAATAACATCTTAGAGGTTCCACTGATAAGTAGCCAGCCCATTTTAATGCTTTTTTTGATAAAGCTGTTAAACATGTTCAAAGTGTATTTTATTAAATTGAAAATGTGTCTTAGACATACACTAGATTTAATTAGTACATTGAAGACTGAGTTTTAAAATATCTTATATTCTAAAGTAGGGGTGGTAAAATAAGTCTGAATAAAATAAGTCCCAACCTAAGATGTTGGGAGGCTGAAAATCATTGGAAAGCTGGTTCTGTCATTAAACTCATGAATAAATCCACTGTTATTTCTACATTTTTCTCTGATAAACAATGTGAATTTCAGGACCTTCAGGTTAAATCGGTTTTACAGAGATTTAACTCCTTTGAATGATCAGATGCCTACCTTCAATTACAATGTCAAGTTTTCTCTTACCTTGGACACTGAGAATGATATAAGAAACCATGAAACAATAGCCAGGAGTAGGAATAAATAAAACAGCACTGTATATTTCCTGCTTCGTTTATTTCTTCCCTTTTCCTGCAAGCCTTCTACCTCATCTGTGTTGAAATAACTATTCATTTATTTCTCTGGTTCTTTTCTTGATACCAAACACTGAATTTGGGCTAGTTTTGTATGGTCACTGGCAACAATCGAGAGTCTGTGCAAACCTCTACGTGTTTAGAAGGGAAACAATTTGTTAAAGGGTCTTATGGTATTCAGAGAATCATTTCATTCCTGATTAGAGCCAAGAAAATTTTATTTATTTATTTCAAATGTACTGGGATTTAAATAAAATTTAATATCTTATATTTGCTGTGCAACAGCAGGTTGGAGCCCCACTCATGGTTAAATACTTTTTCTATAAACTCAGAACAAAAAGAATGACTGTGGTTCAGATGTGTAATTCTACAGAAATAATTTTGAAATTTTGAGCATACACACATGAGGTTAGTGTTTCAGTTTAAGTATGCTGTGTCTGGCTGGGATGGATTTAATTTTCTTCATAGCAGCCTGTATGTTGGTGTGACAGGTCTATTTGTGAGAAAAATAGCATTAATAGCACATGAGTGTTACGTCTGTTGTACTGCTTGCAGAGTGTCAAGGCTTTCTCACTTTGCTCCCTGCGCCAGTGAGTATGCTGAGGGTGAGTAAGAAGATGGGAAGGGATACAGCCAGGGCAGCAAACCTCCAGTGATCAAAGGAATATCCCATACCCATATGATGCTGTGTTCAATAAAAATCCAGGGAAAGAAGAATGAAGTAGGGACACTGAAGGATTAAGGTCTTTAATTTCCCAAGCAACAATTATGGATGCTGGAGCCCTTCTTCTCTTGCAATTGGTTAAGCGTGTAGCCTGATGATGGAAGGTAGTCAGTGAATTCCTTAGTTTTGCTGTTCTTGTGGACCAAGCTTCCCTTCACCTGCTAAACTGTCTTTATTTCAGTCCATGAGTTCTCTTGTTTCACCCTTACATTCTCTCTCTGATTCTGCTGAAGAGAGGGAACAAGCAGCTTGGTGAGGGTTTTAGCTGCCAGCAATCTTCGGTCCACCACAACAGCCTAATAAATTTTGATCAATGAAGCTTTAATGCCCATATATTTAAATCAGATGATTTAATGGATTATGGTAATTATCAACTCTGTCATGAACCAGGCAGAATTTACCTTCTTTCTTCCAGATGACACAAAACTATGTCACCACCTATTGATAGAGACCATCTGAAATGGCAATTATAGTATATATACTAGATACATATGTCATTTTCACATATTTAAATATGTTGCTTGTTAAATTTTATTTTTTTTGTTGATGATGACTAATTTTAGCCAAGATTGTACCGCTCCAAAATAGAAATACATTGAGGTAGGAAATAGAAAGGAAACTTCTTGAAATAATCCTGCCAGCTAAAAAGAAAAAAAAAAAAATATTCAGCTGCCTAAAGCATTCTTATTCAACTGTTTCTTATACAGCAGCTGGAATACAATTTCTGTTTGTTGATATTTCAGGGTTGGTTGAATTGTAATTACAAAGCTCTCTGTAACAGGCTGCTGGAACTAATGCATGGATAGATATCATAAAGAACTAATACTGAGGTGTTAGAAGGGATTTGAGAATCCCATCAAAAGAAATAGCCTTAATCATCCACAATAACATTGCATTAATTATTAATAGAGCTAATCAGTAGTCAAAATTCCTCACATTAAATATTAATCATAAGGGTAGATGAATTCCTATTATTTGTGACAGGCACACTAACCCTATTTCTCAATACATTTATTGTGGTTTTATTTATCTGCCAAAATAAATAAGAAACATTTCAACTGTTATTTGTTAAAAGATGCTGGAAAATATTCAGAGGTTGTTTTTTTACTTGCAAACTCTATTATTAGGAACAGGACAATATTATGGAAAAGGCAGCAAACTGTTGAGAGGATATAAAAAAGTTCTTCTTTTAATATAAGGGTTTGTGGTACTCCAAATTCAGGCTTCATGCAAGCTGACAGACACAACTGCCTTCCTGACACTCAACACGGGTTTGACATGGATATTTTCTGTTCCACAGAGGTTGGTCTTGTGTTCCTTTGTGTGTGCAGGGTGCTCCTGCTTCATCTGACAAACTAGAAGTGTTCAGCTGTCTGGGCTGAAGTTTTATAATCTGGCAGCAGTTTTTTGTAAGTCTGAGAAAGCAAAGCTTACCAACTTTCATGTGGCTGCCCGTGTAATGCAGGGCAATGTCGTGGTACCTTGAAGTCGCGTCTTTCCAAACTCCCATCTGAGTTGCCACTGATGGGGCAAAGTCATAAGTACCAAAAAACACAAGAAGAATTTTTCATTATTTATTATTGTTTAATTATTGTTTTATTATTATATATTTAATATATAATGTATATATTTATTATGTTATTATTTTTATTATTTCTTGGGTTTTTTGTGAGATGTAGGATTGGTGAAGAGCTATATCTTGATAGCCACATAAGAATTGGTAGATTTTTTCTCATTCTAATGAAATTTGAGAGAATTTGCTGAGGCTGAAACATAATAAATATGCTAACAGCAGAAGATAGCCATTTTTTTCAGGGTTTATTAAACATACATAAGCTTTAATATTTAAACATACAAAAATATCCTTATGGCATGCCTGTAATAGCAATTTTAACAAGTATAATTCTATTTCTAAATTAGAAACATGGCATATATTAAATTGCAATTGACTGTACGTATTATGGGCATTCTTGTTGCTTTGTAGGTTAATTCAACAGAAGATAAATATTATAATAATTACTGTGAGTATAACCTAATGGTCGCTGACATGAATAAGAGTATTTCAATTATGTTCAGTGGCTTTTGGACCCTGTAAGAATTCTGCAATTAAATATACCTGTGCTCTGTTTGATGTACCACACTTGTGCAACTATTTAAACTAGTGGATTTTAAATGCATGGACACACAGAGAAAAGGTTGGAGAGCAATATTTACTACTGGAACAGTTTCCCAAGTTTTTCAGACAGCTAAATTATTCAAGTGGTTTTGTTCAATATTGTACACACTTGAAAAACTGGAGTAATTGAACATGGATGAAAAGGTAATAACACTGAAATTTACAAGTCTCTAAAATCATAATTTTGATTTTTGTGTAATTCTACATGAAGAAAAACAAAGCAATGAACAACTCACATATATTATTGGAGATCTAAATGTGTACTTTTTCATCAATTCTATGATCTTTTAAAACCATGTGGTAGGCTTTATTTCAGAAATAAAGTTAACAGTGTTGGCCTACTACACCAAAAATATGTAAGATTTGTGTTTAAACTGAATTTAAAATTTCTTGAGTATTAATACGGATCACATTTGAGTTACAGAATTTTTTCAATAGCATGGCGTTTTATTATATGTTTTTTGAAAAGATCTGTTCATTGTAATCCTGACAGGGTAAGCTAAATTATTTAAAAAAAAATAATATATATATATGTACACATATTTGAAAGTAAATTTTCCTAGTTTAATTATGTTGATCTACCAGGAGAGGAAAACAATCCTCAAATTAAAGCAAATTCTTACACCAAAGATAAGACAATTTTGAGTCTAAGGAGGTCTGAAGCACTAAGGCATGTGCTTTTTGTGACCCCTGCATGGATTGTGGTTCGTGCATCAAGGGACAAAATTGGCAGTGCAGCAGTTTGAAATTGGCAAACAGACATTGAAAAACACCTGGGAAAAAAAATATCAGAAGCTGAAAGAAATGGAAGAGTATCTTTTTATCTACTTCCACTGTTTTCCTCTGCTTTTGTTTACATGTGTGTTCCTAAATAAAGTACATCAGAGTATGCCATGAATAATTCATACAAGATGATCTGAGTACCAATGTATTTGTATAGCAAGTAATCACAGAAAAATGTGAATGAATCTCTACAGTTATCTCTGTGTTGTATCTGCATAATCAAATTCCATAATCAGAGAAAAATTGAAACAATTACATAAAACATGCTGAGAAAAATGAGGGTAGAAATTTAAAAAAATCATAATAGCAACAGGGCCTCTGAGTAGGAATAAGAATGTAGCTGTCAAACTACTCACAGGGAGCTATTGTAGAGTATTGGATATGTTTTGCCAACTTTCAGACAACACTGAAACACAGCAAGTAGAAGGTGCAAAAATTACTTTCTCTCCAGCACAGCAAAAGCAAAAATTTTCATTTTTTAGGACAGAGGCAGCAATTCAGATTAGCATAGAATGTGTTTGCTAACTAGGGTTTAGTGTTTAATTTCCAACAGCAAACAGAAAATGTCTTGTTGTTTCTTCCTTTTGTGAGAAATGTCAGTTCCATCACTGACTAGTCTGTTGAAGTTTCGGAACAGTTCAAAGTCATAACTGAACAGAAAAGAAGGACTGATACAGCCTGGGTCTACAGAGATCCTGCTCTATAGCCGCCATGGTAACAACTGAGTGCCTTTTCTTCATCCTTTTCTGTTATCGGGAGAGCATAAATCTACCACAGGTGCCTTTATCACACATCTGAGGAAGTATCCCTACAGGAGAGTAGAACATTTTCCATATGGTATTGAATCAGTTAGGCTCCTTACACATGCCAGGAATTCTTATAGATGACATAACAGCTGAACTGAATAAAAATTCAGAACAAAAGCTTAATATTTGAATGAACTCTTTTTATGTGAGCTTTATTAAAATACTAAATTTTAAACTGCAGACTTGAAAAATCTTCAAGTTACATCTTTAAAATGCATACTCAAAAGCCTTAAACACTGTAAGACTATGATTTATCCCATGCAATAAGAATATTTTCAAATGTTGGAGACTCAGATTAATTTTAGGGTAGTAAAATTCAATGCACAAACAAAGTTACTACTGAGTGCATTGTGAATTTTCAGCATCACCTCCAGCAAACCAGTTTAACTGGTGGAGAAGCATCATCTCAGTCCCAAAGGAGTTGCTAAGTTTTGAAATTTGAGTTAAGTCCCAGACCTGTTCCAATCCAAGTAACAAGTGACTGACAGTTGCCTCCTGGAAAAAAAGATACATACATTAAATGAAAAAAGGATTATTCTAAGACTTTTTCCTGTCTAATACAAACATTTTAAATGGTCCTGTCTTAAACCAGTGGTGTTCTTTTATTAGTTCTGGGCACTTCTTACCAGCTTTAAATTTAAATAGATAGCACAATACCGTGTAAAAGTCAAATAAACCAAATAGTTCTGTTGCTAAGACTGCAATATGTCCTAGAGGACTTCCAAATTGCCACAGTAGACAGTCTGCAACATGCTTGTTCTCTTTGCTGTTTAAGTCCCTGTCCGCTCAATGCAAGTGTTTGTAAAAGTTGAAAACCAGCTGTCTGAACTGAACACAGCTCTCCAATTTCACCACAAACTGAACACAGCTGTCGGATTTCATCTCCTGGTCCCAGGCTGGATGTAGACTTTCGTGGCAGCCCAATAATTGTGTTGTTTCTAGGCTGCCTTCCTTTTCTTGCTGTTAGTCAGCTCCCGTGGCTCCTGGCTCTGGGAGCTCTGTTGTTTCCCAGGCTGGTAGCGCACCACCGAGCTCCAGCGGGGAGCGGTCCGGGCAGGTGAGAGGGACCTCAGCTCTGTGTGATGTCTGAGGACTCAGTTCAGAGAAGACAAGCCTATGCCTGCAAGGGAAGAAACTAGAAGCTGCAGGCAGATCTAAGTACCTGCTCTGCATCTGGATGGTTCTCTGAATATTTCCACAGATTATCTGGATGGTTATCCATTGTAAACTATATCCCAAAAGAGGAAGAACTGCCAAATTGGTGAAGTATCTCCTCTAGACTCAAAAAGCAGAATATTTTCAATGATGAATTAGGACCAGCCATTCTACATGAATAAAGAGTACTCTAAGCATCAAGCTATAACAATGTTTTTCCATTATTACTCTGACCACAAGAAATGTTTATATAATTTACAGAAACTAGAATAGATTCAGAAGGTCTGACTGACAGACATCCTGCATAAGTATTCTGGATTCTGAAGGTAGAGTGTTATTCTGGGATTTGCAGTCTTTATTTCCTAAATCTTGTCTTTGGGGGAAAAGCAAACAAACAAACACGTCA
Organism: Camarhynchus parvulus; assembly: GCF_901933205.1. Classification (NCBI taxonomy): domain Eukaryota; kingdom Metazoa; phylum Chordata; class Aves; order Passeriformes; family Thraupidae; genus Camarhynchus; species Camarhynchus parvulus. The sequence goes on from NC_044572.1 coordinate 134,538,796, forward strand.
AAAAAGCAAAACAAAACAAACTAGACAAATCTGTCTCCCTCCTCCCCACAACAAAAAAAAAAAAATCAGCAAACCCTGAACAATAGAGAAGATTTGATACCGCAAGAGAGTGCTAGAAACATTGCACAGTCATTAGTTCCTCTTGGCGTTCCTTTTGTATCTTTTTTAGTGAGGAAAATAACACTTTTTAAACTTAAAATTCTTAGATTTTAAAATTCTGACTAAATATTTTTATGTCGTGTAATAACAGAAATTAAATAATGGCAAAGTGTTTTAGCTTTCCCAAATATTGGAGGATTTTGTTTCATTGTTGGGTTTTTTTAATTTGTCAGTATAATAAAAATCAGTTCTTCCTGGTTTTCATCTTGGTGGTCTCAATGGCTAGTGTTGCTAGAAATAAATGTTATTTCCTTTCATCATCTGATATCTTAACTTGCTATATCAGTAACTATATTGTGTTCTCAGGCTATCACCCTTGCTCTCTGTTACACAAGTCACAGGACTGAATACTCAATTAATTCAGAAATTATTCCTATCTGACTCATTACCTAACTTAATTAATTTTCTGCTAGGGTAATTAATCCATTCTTCAATGGCTTGTCTACTGATCAGAATAATTGCTGGGCTAATTTTGAGTCAGTTTGCCTACTGGTCTACTTTTTTCCTTTTAAAAAACATTCTTGATTCATTTTCTAACCATGTAATATTTGTAATTAATTTCTAAATTATTTCTGTGCTTCTCTGAGCTTTACCCCACAAAAAAGAGGTTTAAATTCATTGGAATATTAAGGAAAAAAAGGCAATTTTTTTATACTTGTCATACACAGAATTTAGAAATTGAGACAAATAGGACAATAAAGAAACCTTGGTGGAGTGAAGAACATTTTCCTTTGTCAACAACCAAATGAAACTCCTGTGATCACTTGGTGGGCTCTGTACAAGCACCATCTATCGCTGTCCAATATGTGCTGCCCAGCAGAAGTGGGCTGTGTCACAAGTCCCATCCGGGTCTCAGGCATTAGGGCTCCACTGCCAGTCTACTTGAGCCTCCATATGGAGGTAGGATCAAGTTTACATAGTTAAATTCTGAGAGATCTAGTTCATTTTTAAATCCAAAAGGGAAAAAAAAATCATAAAATTCTTACAACGTCTGTCTCTGAATTTCAGCAGTGCAGCAATGCATTTTGACATTTTTGCTTAATATCCAACCTACATTTTCTGCAGATTAGCTTAACAACTCATTGTTTTTTCAGCTTTGTCAGTAGAGAAAAAATTATTATCATCTCCTTCCCACTGGCATTTTACATGGTCTATTGCTTATCATATCTACGCTCAACTGTCTCTTCTCTAAGACTAAAGGAAACCAGCAATTTTAATCTTTCTTTGCAGGCAGGCAGGTCATACTTTCCAATATTTTAGTGCTTTCTTATTTCCTGTGGATTCCTTCCAGCTCACTATTATCATTTGTAACACTTGTTCTGTAAACTTTGTTACTTCAGCCAAGGCCTTGACAATCCTAAATGAACCAGAAAAAGTCTTTCCAGAGTAAAAGCTGTACTTTTAGAAAGAAAATGCATCAAATTACTACGTTTAGTTTGTGATCCAATAGAATCCCCTGAACATCCTATACTGCTGCCTAGTAATTTATTTCCCTCTTTTTTTGTCCTTTTTAATGCACCCTTCAACTGTGACTGATATATCAGTTCAGCTGTTGTTATATTTGCCTTGACTGAGTTTTGTCTGAGTTCAATCCAGCTCTTCAGCTTATTAAAATAATTTTGATCATATTCTCTGGATTCCTTGCACTCTGCCCCTGCAGAATTAACAATTCTCCTGCTCTTTCATCATGCAAATTATTAATGAAAATACTAATGGGACAAAGGCAGACCTCTATGGGAGGCCATGTTCAGTTAATTCACAGTTCGATGATGACTAAAAAACTTTCTTTGACTGTAGTTTTCAGATGTACATCACTACATCTAGTTCAAATCTCTTTGTTTTCTGATGAGATTATTTCACAGCAGTCATCAAAGTTCTAAATTTATGAAAACTACATATTTTCCCTTTATCTACTGTGCAGTTATTTTGGTACAAGGAAAAAAAAAACCAGACTTATGAATAAAGTTTTGAATAAGTCCAAGTTGTCTGTTTTATATGACTAATTTTTCTTCAACCTATTTTCAAATTCATGACATTTACATGTTTTCTAATATCTTTCCACATATTTTCTTGAATTGCTCAGGTTCTCATCCCATTACATGATTCTTAAATGAAAGTTGCTACAATTTTTATTCTCTCAGTTCTAAATTCCCAGTGTTTGCAAAAGATTGGCTTTAGTATTTAAAGTAATCTATCTAGTTTCATTAATATTTCAGTTTGAAAGTTGCAAGCCCAGATTTCACTTGCACAGAAATGTTGCATAGATGTAATTTAGATCAGAACTGGCCTCCAGAAGTTTTCCTGTCCAAATCCCCACTCAGGACAGTTCCAAATTTTTTTGTATCATCTTGTTCATGGCCTTGTCCAGTTGAATTTTTTTATTTCCAAGGCTGGCCTATTCTTATTTTGGACTACCTGAGAGTGAGAGTAGTTTTCTGATGAATTTCCCCTACTGAAACATGAATCTGTCGCCTCTCACCATGTGCATCTCCTAAAGAGTCTGCCCCCATCCTTACTTCATTCTCCCATGGGGTAGTTGCAGGAATGGCCTTTTCTGCCTCTCCTCTTCTCTAGGCTGAACAGGTCCAAACCTTTCAACCTCTCACCATATGCCATATGCTTCTGTCACCGAATCATCCTCACTGAACTTGCTTGCAATGTCCAAGTCTCTCTTGTAGTGGGGTGCCCTGAGATGGACACAGCCCTCCAGATGTGGTGCCACAGAGCTGAAAGGAGGAGAATAATCACTTGCCTTGAGCTGCTTGTTATCATCTTGCTAATTCAAACTAGGACACAGTTAGATGTGTTTTAGATGAAAAGCACATTGCTCCGTTTCTACTTTGATCATTTTTTCCACACTATTAATGTTTAGCTACCTGGATAAAGAGGATCTTTCAGTAATTTTTTACCCCACAGTCATTCATTAATATTACGGAGCAATGAGTGGCTGATTATGTCTCCTTAGTAGTGTCCAAAAAAGAGACACTACACAATCACTCTATCTACCATTCACCATTACAGCCTCACACTCAAAACCCTTTTCTGGTTCAAAACTCGGTAAATAATAGATTTTGGTGCCTTGAAGACTTTTCATACCTAAAGCCAGAAGAGGCAAACTTGAGGGAAAGAAAGTCACTTGGCTGTGAAGAATCAATTCAAATGTTCCTCATGCTTCAGTCCTAAGCACTATGGCATATGAAACCCTTGCCAAACTCTTTATGTATCTTGTTTAATTAATTTGTTTGCACCCTAAAAACTGACTGTATTAGTTGTTGACTTCAAATTTAATAAGTAAATAACAATTTTATTCATTTATTTTGTAACTAGCATTGGCATTGATATTGATACTATGTGAAAAGTCATCCATAGTGTATAGCTTTATACAAATCTTTATTCCTCATTTTCATCTAATAAGGAGCTACGATGCATCTCTTCCTCTCTATATCTCCCATTTGCAGCAAATGTGTTTTATTTTTTACTTTTTTCTTTATTTTTTTCTTGAAAATATAACTTCCACCTTTTCACTCTTCTCCCAAGATTTGCTAAAATACAACCCATTATTGTAGTCCTGTTTTTCATATTTCTGTGTTGAACAAGAGTCTCTCAAGTCCTTTCTTAGTACCATGTGCTCCTTAAGGATCTTTCAAACAACTTCCTCCTTATTCTGTAAATTTCTAGGCCTGTTAACAGTGAACCAGATTTTATTGTCATTGAGAACAAACTATTAATTTCTGGTGGAGTTTTCCATCCTGGTTTTGTTAGACATGAAAATAAATTCAATGCAACTGGTCTGCAAGTGTGGTCACTAAAAATAGGAATGAGAGAATCTTGACCTGTTAATGGCAATAAACCCTTTATCAGGCAGAATAGCACCACAAAAACACTTTGAGTGGGGGAGGCCTAAGGCTTTGGATATTTATTCCCTGATGGGACAGGTTGTGCCTGACACGCTGAAATCTCTTCTATGATCTCTTACTGAATCACTTGCTTTCAACTATCTAGAAGCTTCCAATCTACGTTGGAATATTTTGTTTTATGTAGCACTAAAACCAAGATATTTTGGAATGTGACTTAATTTCTAGACATTGTACAATGCAAGACATAAGTAAAAATGAATTACTTTCTCCTTTCTCTAATGATACTTGAAAGATGTGCATTCTTTAACATATGCTGTAAAAATAAATATAAGTTGAAAATGCATCCAGCAAGGGAATAATTTTTTTTGTAGATTTTCAGAGAAAGATGGCAGACCTCAGGTTCTCTTCCATGAGCATATTTAGATTTCTTAGATTTAATTAACTTCAACAAATCTAAGTTCTGCATTTAGTAAACTGGTGTCTTGTGGAATTTGACATTTATAATAAATAATGGTTTATGTTTTAATACAGAGATAGTCACAGAAGGTCTTAAAATGATGGAATTATTTCTCCTTACAATGCAATTCATTTTCCAGAATAGGTAATTATAGTGTTTTTCTTCTATGCCTGTAATAAAAAATTACATGTGCCTCATTTTCCATCCTATTAAATGACTAAACGAATGGACAGCTCTCTGATTTTATCAAGCAGAATATATTTCATCTGCTTTCTGTGAAAAACACTGGAGTTCTTTTACTGACTGACAGGTCTCAGCAAGTCTTTCTCAGTCTGGATTTTCATTCTGATCCTGTAATGGGTTATGACTGGGCAGATGTCCTGCGCAGCCCATGAATTTGATTTGCAGGATCAAAACTTAATGAGAGATAAGTGGAATGATTCTTCTGTCTAACATAAATTGCCAGTATTTCTCATGTTTCTCACATACCTTTCTGGGTAGATCATCTGTAATTGTTAGGGAGGAACACAAAGCAGAGAAAGATCAGAAAGATCAGAACAGATAAAATGACACTGTCAAAGCCACTCTATTGTGGTCTGAGAGCACACATTTAAATCACAAATTGCTATGAAATCAAGAGAAAACTCCAGGCAAGAAAGTCCCAGGCAAAAACCCTCAAACAATAACAATCCCCCTAAAAAGCACACATATCCAATCCATAAACTAATCCTTCCAAAACCCTTAATTTTTTTCACAATTTTCTAGGTTACAAGGTCACTGCAGAGACACATAGGTAATTAATCTTATTATACATTATTTACAGGTCAATAACTAGAACTTCCATAATGATTCTAATTAGAATATTGCATAAACAGAAGAAAGCAACATGAAGAAACTACAAATGGTTTATATTAAAAATTATATCCACAACCTTTTTTTAAAATTGTAATTGGAGATAGATGTCTGAGCTGGCATAACTCCACAGGTTTGATTTCTGTGGAGCAGCTGGACACAGGCACAGCTGAATTTCCTCTTTCAAAGTTCTCGAACATTTTCTGTATTTTCATGTTAAAACAGAGAAAGAAACTGCAAGTAATAGTTGCTGGATTTCTCCTGTCAGAAAAAGTAACTCATATATAAATGTTAAAGTTTGCTGAGCTTGGATCTAATTGCCTGTTGAGACTGAAATGTGAAGCTGACAAAGGTTATAAAGTAATAGTAATTACTGTGTGAGGCAGTTCTTTTTATGAGGAATCATTCAGCTTGCTTCAGATCATAAGAGAGACAGAGAGAGCCAAGAGAGACAGAGCAGAAAGATTTGGATAGATTAGAGAAGTAAAAACACAGACAAAAACTGAAGAAATGCTCAAGATAATAATGAGATTTTTTGGAATAAACACCCTTATGGAAACTGAATTGCCATATATGATAGCATGATCCTAAATTAGAAATTGTAATAGCCATTATTATTACAGAGGAATTCAGACTCTTTAGCCAACCTGCTTACTTATGATGACATTCTCCTCCCCTGAAGTTCGCCATCTAGTCTAAGGCTAGCTATAGATGTTCCCCAGCCCTATAAGCCAGTGAAGAGACACAACAAATATCCAGAGGTTGATTCTCTCTACCAGTCTTCAAACTGAATCTTAGCATTAGACGAAGGTGATGAGCTTAGAATAGTTGCTTATATTTTAGGCAGAAAATAATAGAATGGACTAGAATAGAAAATAGAATACAATAGAATAGAATAGTTCAGTTGGCAGGGACCTGCAGTGATCATCACTTGCCTGACCATTTCATGGCTGACCAAAATCTATAAAAAAATCTATTAAAAATAATATTATTTTGTTCAAATGTTCAAATGTTTCTTAAACACGTCTGGGGATTTAATCACCTTTATAGGAAACCTGTTTGAGTGTTTACCACTCTCTTGGTAAAGAAATATTTCCTAATGTCCAGTCTGAACCTCCCCTGAAGTTCAGAATGGTTCATCTTTGAACCATTCCCACTCATCCTAGAGCACGTATCCACTGCACTGGATACCAGGGAGAATTGCTTAGAACTTCCCTCTTCATATTCCTTAGTCTCCTTTCCTGCAAACTTAGAAGAGCTCAAAGACCTCAGCTGCTCCTTACAAGACATTTCTTCCAGTCCACTCACTGGCTTTGTTGTCCTCCTCTGGATGCATTCAAGGACTTTCACATCCATCTTAAATTGTGGGGCCCAGAACTGCAGAACACCGATCAAGGTGAGGCTGCATCAACTTTAAATACAGAGGGATGATCCCCTCTTTAGCCCACCTGGTGATGCTGTGTTTGATGCACAGGGTGCAGTTTGCCCTCTGGGCTGCCAGGGCACACAGCTGGCTCCCACTGGCAGGCTGCCCCAGATCCAGCACTCCCAGATTCCTTTCTGCAGGGCAGTTCTCCAGCCTCACCTCTCTGAATTTATACTCATGCTTGATGCTATTCCATCTTAGGTGCAGAATCCACCATTTGTTCTTGCCACTGAGGATTGCTAAAGGCTCCTATCTGTCTAAATACCTCTACAAGTTATCTTGTCCCAAGAAAAATCCCACTCTACCATAATGTATAAAGAGATAGACAGCCTTACCCTTATGGGTTTGCAATCTAAATGAACAAGATAAATAACAAATGAATGCAGAATGGATTGTTGTCCTCCTTGCATGCACATTAGCAACAGATTGATAATGAGAATTCTGTCTGCTGGGGTCAGTCTTATGAGTCTTGTGTAACCACTTAGTAGGCCCACTGATATTGTTTTTCTAACTTATATTCAATTTAAATCTAACCTAACTCTAAACAGAGCCAGGCAAATATTTGAAAAATATTTTATTCTTGTATTTTCATTATTAAAAAAAGTATAAATTTACTATATGAAAGACAATACTGCAAGCTCATTAGAGTGGCTAAGTGGATGTCTTTGGAAGAACTGGATTGCCATTTCATGTCCATAATATTCAGAAGTGTTTTTTCTGAGGGGTAAAAATATCCAGATTTTTAATAATCTCTAAGAAGAGAGTTAGTGAGACAGGTGGCTATAGTCAATGTCTTTATCTACATGCAAAAATGTGATTTTAATAGTGCTTCAGAGAGGAAAAAATGTTGTTAAGATGTATATAATGCAGGTTGGGTAGGAGATATTTATGGGTTACATTCTACTGGTTTCCCACTTAACAAGTACTTTCAGGGCTTTAGGGAAAAACAGGTGAAGTAACCTTAGGGTCTTGTGTTATCAGTACTCTCCTGCTGGCTACTTTAAAGCTGTCCTTGTTCGTGTCTGTGTGTCTGCTGTGCCTGCAGAGACAAGCATGAGACTGATACCATGTTACAGTATTCTCCTCTGGCCAGGAGATAGATCTTATAAATGAGTACCTTTTGATTGGCTTAAAGAATTGTACAGAATTGCATATGCTATTAAGTGAAATTAAATTAACAAGCCTAAAGGCTAAACCCATTACACCTTAGTACAGACTGCTAAGTACTACTACGCTAGACTTGAGTGCATATAGAGAGTAGATATATGAGCATTTTTTCCAGAATGGTGTCTAGAAAAGTCTACTTGCAAAGTAACCAGGGAGTGATTTCTGTGATAGAGAGACAAATAACAGCTGAATGATGCAGCATGTTCTAGGAAATATGCATCTGTTCAGTCTGCGCTGTGAAGTTAATTTCTTCCTAAAGGCAGGATATGAGATAAGTATTTCTTATGATTTTATATAGTTTCAGAACAAGATGATTCAAGTATTACATCAGAATAACTGAAAACCATCACTGCTATTTTTTCAGTGGATTCTTGCATTATGGGTTTCTTTTTAGATTGATGGAGAGGTTCACATAATTAGAAATATACCTAAGGTGCATATTTTTTTCATTTATCTTTGAGCACAGTTTAACAGCCTACAGGCTGTTAGTAAATAGGCTATGTTTAAAACTCACTTTATCATCCAAATGCCACTTATGACATAATAGTAAGCTATGTTTTGGATTTGTGCTCAAAACAGCATAAATGAAGTATAGATGTATTTTTGTCCTTGCTGAGCAGCTCCTGTACCATGCCAAGGCCTTTTTTGCTTCTTGTACTTGCAAGCCATGCTTGCAAGGAGGCTTGGGTACATGGGAAACTGGGGGGAAACACAGCTGGGATAGCTGACCCTAAATGACCCAAGGGATTTTTCAAACGGTATGAAGTCATGGTCAGCATATAAGACTGGGGGAAGAAGGTTGTAACATTTGGAGTGATGGGGTTTATATTCCAAAGTATATGTCACATGTGATGGAGCCATCTTTTTTTGAGATGGCTGAACACCTGCCTGCTCATGCAATGATCATATTCCTTGTCTTGTTTTGCTTGTGTGAGTGTCTTTTGCTATACCTATTAAACTGTCTTTATCTCAACATATGAGTTCCCTCACTTTTTTTCCTTATAGTTCTCTCCCATCCCACCAGTGTGGGAATGAGTATCTGTATTGCACTTGGTTACTGGCTGGGCTTAAACCATGACCCACCCAGGTCAGCACTGCAGCCCCCTTTTGTTTAAACCCTGCCATTCATGCCCACTGCAACAGTGTTCATTCCCTTTATATTTGCAACCTTTCAATCTGACTGCCAGAAGTACCTTACATTTTCCTGCAAATATAAAACCTGAAGAGTTTTTGTCTGCCAAGCTCCTCTTTATTTTAATGTGATCAATGCCTGGGACATGGTGCCTTTCCCAAGAGCTGTGTCAAGTCATTAATAGATCCTCTGAATCCATTAGATCCACAGTGGAAGAGGTTCTCCTTGCCAATGAAGAGAAGAATTATATTATGTTATATTTTTATTTATATCTATATTTATATTTTCTCTATTGTCCTTTAAGCAATGCAGTAGCTTTTAGAGCAGTGGCAGACAGGGTTTGAGGTAGTATATTTTGGGGAAAAATACTTTTTCATTGTTCAAATACCTGTTCTAACTTCAGTTCTAACTTTGTCTTAAGGTATCATATACATTTTATACATTGAAAGAGAAAAAATTATTTATGACAAAGAGCTCTGAGCTCTGGTATATTTATGGGTGCCAACAGGATGAAGAGAGGAAGAAGTAAAATGCTTTCTCACTGGAAAACATTACCCACAGCAGTGAGTTAGCCCCAGCTGGAAGTTGAGCATCAACTCACCAACAGGACGTGGGAGAGAGTAGGAGAAATGAAGCTGAGAAAACTAATGGGCCAAGATTAAAGGAATGAAATCACTTACTGAGTAATAGGCTCTGTTGTGAGACTGCACCTGGAGTACTGTGTACAGTTCTGGTGTCCCCAACATAAGAAGGACATGGAACTCTTGGAGCAAGTGCAGAAGTGGGAGATGAAGCTGATTAGAACACTGAAGCACCTCCCCTATGAAGACAGGCAGAGAAAGTTGGGTCTGTTCAGCCTGGAGAAGAAAAGGTTGTGTGGGGACCTCACAGCACCTTCCAGTATCTGGAGGGGGCCCTTAGGTGTTGCTGGAGAGGGACTCTGTTTGGAACTGTGGTGACAGGACAAGAGTATTGGGTATAAATTTTAAGTGGTTCAATTTAGGTTAGATTTATTCTTCCTAATGGAAGAAACTTTGTACTTTGAGGGTGGTTCGACACTGGAACATGTTGCTTAGAGAGGTTGTGAATGCCCCAATCCTGTCGCTGTTCCAAGCTAGGTTAGATAAGGCCTTGAGCAACTTGGTGTAGTGGGAGGTGTCCCTATCTATGGCCGGGAGTGTTGAGGCTAGATGATCTTTAAGGTCCATTGCAACCCCTTGATGTTCTTATGATTCTATACTGTCGTGGGTAAACCGGATTTGACTTGGAAAATTTAACTTCATTCAGCCAGGTATCATAAATATTTACTTAATAGTTTGGGTATTGGCAAAGGAACAGGTTATATAAAGAGACAATCTTTTAAAACTCTTAAGAAAAAGCACCTTTTCTTCCCCCTTTCCTGACCTCAATTTCACCTCAAACTTCTCTCTTCTCCCCTTCCCAATAGCTATCCAGTTCACTGCATCACTCTGGACAGATCTCCTACCGCTTCAGAGAGGCAGCAGTGGTGCAGAAGGTCAGGATCAGCAGATTCTCTCTGCTGCTCCTTCCTTCTCATTCTTTACCTACGGTCTGGCACAGGTGCTCCACGGGCCATAGTCCTTTCTAGGAAGTATTTCCTGAAGTGTCAGTGTTTCCTGGAATAAAGACACAAAACTTTCCAAATGGTATTAAGAGTGATAATTAAAAATAAACTCTTCAATGAAAGCTTCCAGCTGCATAAATATGGCTTCACACATGCACGATAAAGGATTTTCTACATTTTTTTATCAGGTTAATTAATTAGTATATCTAACAGGTATATCCAATAGGAGATGAGTTGCCCTAGCAACCCACCCTAGAGTCAGCCCTTTGGAGTTGGTCCAGAGGCTTCTTTGCCCCATTTCTTGTTTTATCTCTTGAATTCTGGTGGAAAACAAGATGTTCTTGCCAGAAGTTTTCTTCTAATGATAAGACCAAACAGAATATTAAAAATGTGCTAGCAAACATTAGCTTATTGTGAGAAAGGGCATGAAAAGTACTAGAAAGTACTAGCACTACATCCCATTTCCCCCTTACTAGAGAAAAAAAGTTAAAGTTAAAAGGACATGCTCTTAGGATTTGCCAATCAACTTTTCACTTTTTTACACAAAGAGATGCTCTGTAAATTGAAGTAAATAATCGTGCCTAATGTGGCAACAAATGTACTAGGAGTAAAGTAAGGAAATAAAGTTTTATGAGGATTGCTATACCATCAACAAATATTTCTAAAGAGAAGGAAGATGATTCACATAAATAGAATGGAAAAAATAAAATTTATTTGATTTTGTAGGGAATACTGTAGTATTAAGTTGTTCTATAACTTCATACAGTGACTTTTTGCAATTTTAAAGCAAATTTTGAGCATTGTTTACAGGTAATATACTAACAATTACAGGAAATGCACAAATTGGTATTTATGAAAACTTTATAATGCTGTATATTTTTTTCATGGTTAGTCATGCCTACTTTATAAAAATTTTCACCCTTTCTTTTGACATCATTATCAGCGCAAATCCAGGGACATGAAATTTGGCCCTTCTGGCTTCTAATCACTCAAATAGGGTCAGAATTTTACCCCTCCCTTCTATTTCAAAGAGAGTTAATAAGGACAGAAGGTTTAGGCTTTAAAAAAACTGAGCTGGAATATTACCTCTAGAAAAATTCCAATTAAAGTGAAAAAATGGTGGTCTCAATTTTATTAAAATGTTAACTCAGTTTGAGGGAATTGTGTGAAGTATGTGAGAAAGAATTCTTCTAAATAACAAAATATTGACACATTTTTATTTGCCATGAGTTTTGAAACTTCCTCACAATATCCATCTCCCCAGATCATTACCCTCATCTATTTTTACCTTCTCAAAGGACTCTGTCTCACCAGGCACCATAAGAAAATGATAAATTAAAGTTTGTAGGGTCAGTTTGCTTCCTGGATGAAAGCTTGGAGAACAAAGGGTGGTGCTACAAAATGCGTATAAGCTGGTGTTCTGTGTATGTGCGTGGGCTGTTGAAGGTAAATGAGGCATTATGCTGAAATTCAATAGCACAGAGGTAAGTCACTGACCTACCTGCACAGACACTGAGTACTGGAGAAAATGGATATTTTTAAACGAAATTACTTCAGTGAAGCAGTAACCTGTAGATAAATGGGGTACAAGAAAACTGTACGAGACTTCTCAATTTACAAGTATTCTTCATTATAAAGACATCTTGTTCCTAAATTAAAAAAAAAAAAGCAAAATTGTGAGAGCAAAATATTTTTTTAAATTTCATTATACTTATTCTTTTATTTTTGGTACAAGAGTATAGATTTTGTGAAATTATGAAGCCAGGTATATAGTTTTAAAATTCAGTGTGTAGAATGATAAGGAAACCTTCAAAAACATATAATCTGAGTCGCACTGTGGCCTTCCTTCTAATCATCATTTCTATTCGCTGCAGTGTAAATGTTAACATGCAATTCATGCACATGAGCAGCACACAGATTTTACTCACTCAACACTTCTGGTAACTCCTATTGGTCCCAAACTCAATGACACCAGTGGAGTTACACTTACTTCAAGGGATGCTTGGTCAGCTCCTGAGCTGCTGACTTCTCATTCCAAGCAAGAAAGCTTTTTGGTGCCAGAAAATGGTGGGATCTAGCTGGAACATAAAAGGCAAAAAAATGTCTCTGCCCCTGACATATTATCTGCCTCTTCCCTCACACCAGCCAGGATGTGATGTGTAGTGGTAAAGCACCCTAGTGATTTCAGTCCAGATGCAAAAGTATTTTGTTCTTTCCACACCTTTTTTTGGTCCTTGAGACAATACTTCTGCTCAAATGTCTGAAGTACAACACATTTTATTTCGGATACCACACAGACTCCATCATTTCTGTATGCCATGACAAATACTGTATGGATTGGGAACCCAAGGACTTGTCTTTATCTCTTTATCCTCCTGAGCTACCTTGTTCTAGTTAATGTTCAAGACAAGATATTGCATCCCCAGTCTGGGCTCCTGGGGAATCTAATTACTTGTGTCTTAATATTCCGTGTGGAATAGTAAATCTTTGTGCCCTTTTCAGAAACTGAAACCCATCCCCAGAAAACCATGTAGATGTCCCATTCGCATTGGTGTTGGAAGAATTTAAGCAATAATGTATCTTTGTTCACCAAGCCATAAATTGGAATGAACATTTCATTTTTCATTGAAATCAGAAAATGATACCATAAGAATTTAATTCTAATAAATGTTTCAAGAAAATTTCATCTTCCCTGTGATATCATGGTAGTAAGGAGATGAAGCTAATTTTCTATATACATTATACCCTGAAATGCCAGCAGAATTAATCTGAATTCTTTATGGTGAGGTGTGAGTAATTACAGCAAGATATTATGTATGTACCATACAGAACATTTCAGTAAATAACACATAAAGACTAAACTGTAAAACCAAAAAATATTACAGGCAATAAAACCAACTATGAAAGCTGATTCAGGTAAAAATGTTTCATTATCTTCTAGGATCTTTCTATTAGGTTTTTCGTCCCACAGTTCTCAACCATGTCCAATTTAGAGTCTGCTGAGGGTGATTTTAGGCTCTTTGCTACATTTCAAAAATCAGCTTCAGATGTCTTCCCAACAGGGGCCTTCATAGAGATCTGAATAAAGTTTTTATCTGTACAAGCAAAAGCTTGAAAAAAACCCCTAACTTAAAAATGTAATGGAAACGAAACAATATAGGCAAAGCAAGAATTTGATTGTTGCCTAGGGTTAATTGATGTTTAGAACTCGCAAAAGGAAAAAAAAGAATCCTATTGTCTTTTAAGTAGGACACTTGTCTGTGGTATGGTAAAATTATTAACCTACTAGAGTCTTTATTGACATGGATATTAATTTTCTAGTTGTCCTAATGCTGCTTTAGTGATAGGGTTGGAGTCCTGTGTTGGTAGAAAAGCGCCATCTATTATCTAAGGGACTTAAAACAATTTCATTAGGGGATTATTTTTTTCTCACCCTTAAAAACTAAATAAAAAAGCTGAAAGATTCTCATAAAATGAAAAAAAAAAAATAAAACCAAGCCACGCTTTCAAGAAATTACCTCATGTTTAAAATATCTATATCTCCTTAATATGCTCACAAGAGGATCTCACTGCCATTAGCCTGTAACTAGGAATGATGGTGCAAGGCAGAAAAAGAGAAATAACTGTATTCTTTGCAGTTATTTTCTATATTTTCTCAGTGTAAGAACTGAAATTTCAGGTCATGGTCAAATGAAACTGATATATTTACAAGGATTTTAAACCTGATCCTCGTCTTTTATATTATGTGTTATATTGTTCTAGCTATTATGTGCTAGCATAATAACACTGACCACTCAGACCAAGGCCATGCAGTTGAGTAGGAAAGGAAAAGTTTAAAAGTTTATTATTTTTAAAAGGAAATATTCTCTATTCATGCTGCTATAGCTCTGCTCAGTGCCCTCTTGTTCAGTGAATAAAAAAATTAAACACCTTAGCCAATTTTCAATTATAAAATAATACTTTTCACAGTTCTGCTCTCTCTGAATCTGCACTGTTCAGTACCTGTAAAACTGCCTGTACTGCTTGGTTCTGGTTTTCAGCACTAGCTGAAAAATTAACCTGATTTGGTCAACCTGCAACAGAGAAAAATAAAACCTGAGTTTAATCATGTCACCCCAAAGACAGGTGACATAATGATGGTTATTACCTGGCCATGCTGTTTTTAATGAAACTGTAGATCAGCAATGAGGAAGTAAAAGCACTCCTGAAAGAGCTGTGTTTCCCTGATAGTCAACTTCTCTGCATGCTGAGGTTGTCACTGTCAGGTGCTCTTTAAGGAACAGTTCAGATTAGATTTCTCTCAAAAGCTGTTAGATAAAAATAATAGAATTTACACATATGGATTATTTTATTTCTGTTACATTTACACATACAGCAGCAAGTACATTTGTAGTATATATATGGCACTTAATTTTCTGAATAGATTTTCTTCCCTCTCATTGAGAGTTTTCATTTAAGTTTTGATCAGTACATGCTTGTTTGGGGCAAAATTCTTGTTCCACAGCTCAAATTGTTACAATGCTTTTGGACATGATAAAAATGGGAATAAGACTGCTTCCCAATACAATTCTGTCTTGTTAGCACCTGTTTTAATACAGCGTGCTCTACAAGCTATAGTAATTTTTACCAGCGCATGGCCTGCTCTTCTAGCATCTTAAGGACAGTGGAAAGCAGAGTAATTAACACAGCTACTCTGCATAGGAGCTCTAGAAGCGCAGAGCTCTTTCACACTCTGAATTGACATACTAGCCACTGAAGACAATATTTTTAAACTACTCAAGCCTTAGGGCATACTCAGTGAAAACCATAATTTAGAAGTGGGGATACTTTTCTGTAATATTCACAGTCAAGAATTTCTTTCAGCTTGCATTAAAGAAAGTAGTTTTTTGTGTGAGTTAGAAAAGATTGTGCTCCAAGCCACCAACTTCAATTATAATCTGAGGGTTTGTAAGTGAAATTAGTCATCCATGGCATTGTAGTATTCCAGTACACAGATCTCTCAGGGATGTTGCAATGCCTAGGAATAGTTGCTTAATTAATAAATTAATCATGTCTTCACTTAGCTACTGCATTATATCATTATGAATTTGTGAAGTTTGTATTTCTCTTTCCCTTAATTTAAACAGTTCAATTTTTCCCATGGGCCGAAATATGAAAACAAATATCAAATCACAGAATCATAATTATCCTATAAATGAAAATGGAAGTTAATTGGAACTTGTTTTTTATAAAATATAATGCAGTATATTCTTAGAAGACTCATTATGAGATTCAGAGTGCCTGCTGTGTTAGTTAAAATGGGACTTGAAGAGACTGGCTCTGTTAGAGCAGAAAGTGATGAGAAAATCTGCCTCATATTCACTAAATATTCTCCTTCCAGAGTGAAATTTCTCTTGAAAAATGCATGCACAAAGGAAGTGTTTCAGAATGTAAAGCTGGCTGCCAGCTTCCCAACTAAGGTAGGGTAAGATTGCCAGATGAGGCAGAAGGATGTTTAAGATATGCCCAGTGTCCTCTAGCTTCTGCAACTCTTTATCTTTTTTTCCTTAGGTAAACCACTGTTTTATCTAAATTATATTTACATAAAGTATATGGAATGTCACTAGGTCTTGCTTAATCTCTCTTCTGAATTCTCAGGTGATTCAAATCTGGAATGTCCTCAAAAGACCATGCAATACTGAAGAAGGAGGACAGACTGAGAGACGGTAGAGGATTTATTAGCTTATGCCAGAGGAAAACTAAGAAAGCAAGTTGATTTTGCTATCCATTGATCAGAATATTCAGCTTAAAAGAGGAACCAGGCCCTTGAGTCTGTGGGTGATTCAGTTGGGTTTTTTGTTTGTTTGGTTTCACTTGGTCTATTTCTCTGGTCCATTTTTTTCTGAATTAAAATGCAGGCAGTCCTATCAGTCTCCTTGCTCATGGGGTGAAGTGAGATGCAGAAATTATGCTGTGTAAGCACTCTTCAGCAATAATTAAAACAGTGGTGCATTGTCATCACTGTTTTCAGCATGATATGTGACAGCAAAAGTTCTTTTTAAGATTGCTTACGTGTATAATGTAATTTCTAATGATTTCTATTTATTTATTTGTTATTGTTTCTATTTTTCCATTTTTAAAGATAATCTTAGTGTCTCAGGCTCATCTATATTGGCTATCTATTGTCCTTTTTAATGGTCGAAGTTAATCAGGATATGCCTGTTCTAAGCCAATAAACTTTGGTAAATTATTTATGGTTTTTTATTTATGATTTCTCAGGGAATAAAACCATGTGGGTTTTTTTTTTTTAAGGCTTTGGTTTCTTGCTTGCTTTCTTGCTTTGGAGAGTCTTTTTCCCTACCACAAACCCCAACATCACTGAGACTGGAATCTGGAGCATGAATCTTAAAACACACCCCTAATGGATAATTAAAATATCCAGATTACAAATATTTGACAAGATTTTGGCAGTTGTTCCAAGGGTTAAACAATATTACTCTTAAAATATTACCGCTTGTATTCAATTATGAGATCTCTGTAAAATTTCTATTTATGTTCCCTAATTAATTAACAAATACAACTTACATATATTTCAGAAAAAAAATTAATTTTAGATTGGCACTACAAAGGCCTTTTCAGACCCTCTGCAACAATTCTTAAATAAAAGTAAGAGATTAAGAAAGAATTTTGTGTCACATAGCATTTTAGTTTCATCCTTTGTTTTATTCGCCTCTGCAGACTGACCATAATTTTGAATTTCTGTGAGTTTTATTAAACACTACTTGAGATTACCAATTTCCTGTAACTTTACAGAGAAAACTTCCTTTTCACTATGATTAAATTTTTGTTGAAATGTTAATTTGCTGTGGACTTATGTAAGGTATCTTACATTTTTTCTGCTGTCTAAAAAAATAAGTGTGACTTACACTTCATCAGTGGAGTGAAAAATAAATGAATAATCTCCATCTGGACCAAGTGACTTTAAATATTATAGAATTATTGAGTGATTTGGTTTGGAAAGGATCTTAAAGATCATCTAGTTCAACACATCTGCCACAGACAGTGACAACTATCCCTAGATCAGATTTCTCAAAGCTTCATGCAACCAGGCCTTGAACACTTCCTGTGATTGAGCATTCACGGGTTCTCTGTGCAACCTGTTCCAGTGTCTCACTGACTTTGTAAAAGATTTCTTCCTTATTTCAAATTGTTGTGGAATTTTTTTTAATGGTACCCCCTAATTCAGTGTTCCCACTGAAACTTCAAACCACCATGCTGCCACTTGCTTACTCCCTCTCTCCTCTTCCCATTCCCCCTTGTGTAGGGCTGGAGAGGAGCATTGGAGGCCCAGAAGAGGAAGATCACGGGTTGAGAAAAGGAACAATTTACTGGAAAAAAACGAGATAAGAAAACAAACAGTAACACTAGCAAAACTAATGAGAGATGGTGGAAGAAGAAAGAACCATTACTGCTCACCCAACGACTGCGAGCCCCCAACAATACACAACACCTGACCACAGCCATGCCACTCTGAGCAGTCCCTCCACTCCGAAGCAGAATTTCTCAAACCTCTCTGTATGCCACACTTACTTGACAGGAAGGAGCCTGTGCTCCCTGGAAGAGAGTCCCTTTGCCCTGCCCAGCAATGTTGTGAGGTGATATAGAGTAATCTCTGTGTCCTAGCTATGCTCCCTCCCAGCTACTCTCCAAAAAATTAACCCCGTCCCAGATGGAACCAGGATACTTGTCTAAAACTACTCTCTTTCAGTTTTAAACCATTTTCCCTTTGCCCTGTCACTACAGACTCTGGTAAAAAGTCTATCTCTTTTATAAGCACTCATTACACAAAAATTCTTTCTTCATCTTTCCTCTAAATCCCTTCTATAAGCAATAAGGTCTCCCCAGAGCCTCACTTCTCCAAGTTGAATAACTCCATCTCTCAACCTTTGTCAGAGAGCTGTTTTATCTCTCTGAATATTTCTGTGGCCCTGCTCTGAACCTACCGTAACAGGTTACTGTCCTTCTTGTGTTGAGGTCCTCAGAGCTGGATGCAGTGGTCCAGGTGTGGTCTCACAAGAACAGAGTACAGGGTAAGAACTGCTATCTCATGTTCAAGTTTTTTATCCATCAGGATCAGATTTAAAATTCCTGAACTCAAATGTAATCTAATGTAGTCTTAAATTTTCCTTACAGATTTTTTAATTTATTTTTTTAGAGAGGAAGCAAAAAATGCTTGTGGCCAAGGAAGGCATCAAAAATTGTGGTGAGTGGGAATTGCAGGAGTTCATATTCTTATTTGAACTTCCTTTTAAATAATTACATTTTATATCAGAGAAAAAGGTTGACTTGGAGAGAGCTGGAGAGAAGGAGCTGAGTGATTCCAGCGCCACTTTGGGGATTGTATGACAGTGCTTTTAAAAAAAAATAATAGCAGAACACTTATTTTTGTATACATAAAGTGAAGCTGCATTTCACATCAATAATTTTGAGCCAAGAAGATTGTAACTCACAGACTTGAAAGGCAATTTTTGTGTGTTTTTTTTATGCTTATTCTAAGCCAGGCCTATTAATGGAAACATATGAAAGCAAAGTAAGGGGAGGATTTGCCGCTAAGTAGAAATGAAAAAAACCATGCATCTGTTTAACCATTTTCTTATCTATTTCTCTTTCCAGATTCCCCAGAAGATTGTGTATACGATGTATTTCTCATAATGAGAAGAGCTATTGGAGTGAGGTTGTGTAATACCCAAATAATAAGAATTTATGAGATATCTCCAGATGTCTGAAACCCTTATCAGACACCACTAATGTATTTCTCAGGTTTTCAGTTTTGATTGGTGTGTTTCTCTTGTGTGCTATAATCATGTACTCTTATGTTCTAATTATAATGCCATTAGCAGCCTTTTTTCTTCTTTTTTAAGTAGGCACATGTAGCATTTCAGTGTCCGTATCATTGTACCTAACTAAGATGCAAATAAGACTTAGCATGTTTCATTTAATGTAGAAAGGCATTTCACTGTTAAGTGCCATCAAAAAATTGCTCACCATGTTAATTTTCCTCCTGAATGGTAACAGTTGTGTATTTTATTTCAAGTCCAGATATCCAGCATCCTTCTCTTTCCCAACTCTTGCAGTTTCACCTTCAGGCACATTCTAACACCTCTGCCTAAAGAACATGCACCAAAGCCCTTATTTGCCTCAGGCATCTTGCATTCATCTGTGAGTACCACTGTGCAGCTTCTTGACTCCACGTAAGCCTTTCAACACTATAGACCATGGCTTATACACATCAATAGAAGCAAAACTAATTCTGTCATTGCTCTCATGTTAAGTCAGAAAGCTTTAAAGAGCATCTTCTGTTGCTAAATCAGAGAGATATTTTGGATTCACTTCTGTCCTTATAAGCACAATGACGCTAAGTTATTTCAAATATGAAGTGATATCCCCCAGTTCGATACAGTCTAGGAGGGGAAGTTGTTGAGAGCAGCCCTGAGGAAAAGGACTTGGGGGTACTGGTGGATAAAAGGCTGGACATGATCCGGCAATGTAGACTCACATCTCCAAAAGCGAGCCATATTCTGGGTGATATCAAATGCAGCATGGCCAGCAGGTCAGGGGAGGTGATTGTACCAGTTCACTCTGCCCTCGTCAGAGCCCACTTGGAGTGCTGTGCTCAGCTCTGAAACCTTCAGCACAGAAAAGACATGGACTTGTTGAAGTGCATCCATAAGGGCCACAATGATGATCCTCTCAAATGAGGAGAAGCTGAGAGAGCTTCTCCAGGTTGTTCAGCCTGGGGAAGAAAATGCTCTGTGGAGACTTTATTACAGCCTTGAAATACTTAAAAGTATCTTAAGATGGGGACAAGCATTTTAGCAGGGCCTCTTGTGAGAGGACAAGGAAGAATGGTTTTAGAAGCAGTTTAGAAAAGAGGGTAATTTTAGACTAGTTATAATGACAAAATTTTTACCATGAGACTGGTGAAACACTGTAACAAATTGAACAGAATAGGGGTAGATGTTCTGTCCCTAGAAACATTCAAGGCTAGGTTGATTGGAGCAACTTGATCTAGTTGAAGATGTCACTCTCATTGCAGGGGGTTTGGCCTAGATGATCTTTAAAGGTCTCTTCCAAGCCAAAATATTGTATGGTTCTAACTATGGTTGATAAATGTTAAATAAAGTGAAATCAGGGCCTCCTTAGAGCATGTATGACATTTTATCCAGACAGAACAATCTAGCTTTCCATGATAATTTTGCTCTAGAGTTTGAATGATCTGTGTTCATATCTTTTGTTTGGAAAAAAAGCACTGATCCATTGTGGGGATGAAATTTTGTACATTGTCCATATTTATAATGAACTATCTACTCTGGGTTTTGATTATTGTAACTTCTACTGGTTAAAAAAATCCCACTGGCATGCAACCAGTATCTGCACAAAAATTTTAGATTAAACATGAATGATAATGGGGGAACTTATCATTTTTCTACTTCCCTCCACTGAAGACATCTGGCAAATTGTTAATACAGTTTGCAACCCTAGCAGCACTATTGATTCCTTGCCACTTCTTGTTACCTATTGGTGAAGAGCCAGAAACAAAGCAGAACATTTTGGAAATCAAATGATGTCATGATCAAATCATGTCAGATCTTTCCTTTAAATGGTATTTGTAATTTCAGTCTTAAACATGGTAATTTCCTTTGTGTCAGTAAACCTCTGCAGAGTTTAATTCAACCAACATTCTTTAACTTTTGCTGAACTGACCACCCTACCTGCTCTTCTGAAGCCCCCAAATTCAATTTATCAATTTATTCCTCTAGTAAGTTATTAAATAGTGAGTACAAATTTAAATGATGTTTTTCTCATTTTTAAATTCTCACATCTGACTCTCTGAAGTTATTCAAATAAAAACCATGCTGAGGGACTTTTTTCTTCTTTGGTTTTCTGTAACATCACTTCTGACCATCTTCAGAAAAGCTGTTTTCTCAGTGTCTGGACAGATAGAGTTTGAGAAATGGCTACTTTCCCAGACTCTGTAGCTTGGTCATACAAGCACAGAGGTCTGTGGTAGATGGCAGAACTGAACTGTATTTTTTATTGTCTGATAGGTAGGATTTTTTAATGTTTTTTTTTAGATCTAAGCTTCTCAAAGATGTTATTTATTGTTAATAAACTTTTACATGTAGAATAAATGGAGAACAGGATGCCATTAAGGTAAGCACAGATAAAATTTGGGAAGCTACTGTCCCATTGTTGTATTCTTGGTGGACTTGGAACTGTTATTTTTGTAGTTGGACTTAAAGGCCTTTACCATACTTAACAATTCTATGATTCTATGATCTAAATAATGAAACAAGTACATATGTTGAGAAAGATATAAAATATAACAAAACCATAAACTTAGTGATATTTTACTAATGTCACATTAATTTCTCAAGGAATTTGGCTGAGGGAATGGTGAAAGGAGGAAATAAAAGGAAATTTTATTTTAGAAGGACAAAAAGAGGCAGACATCAAATCTGGGAGAGAAGGCAGAAATAAAATTAATCTGACAAATTAATGACAGAGAAATTTTTGAAACAAATAGAAGAGAGTTTGGAAAGATTGGAAGGTAGAAGGGAATTAAACAAGATATGTGACTTTTGATGTAAAAACATGAAAAAAGGGATGCGCTACTTATTGGAACAGAAATACTCCTATGGTACTCTGAGACTGTACTTCTGTCATAATTGTGTTTGGTAATTATTCTGAAGTGTCAGATCAAGTAGACCCAAAAGCTCATCCTTAAACTGATCATGTATCAGGGTATTTATGCTCTTTCTATATTGAACAGAGTAGATACACACAATGGCAGGAGGGCTATCCCACAGCCCTTGGCATCTCAACAGCACAAGCCTCCCTAGTACACATCTTGCTCTAACTCATTCTCCTGTTGCATGCTTTATGGCCCAAACAGAAAAATATTTATGTAAAAGTAGATAAGAACACTATGTGTGTCTGCAGCTCTTAGGGTTCAGCACTGTCACTTGTTCTGGCTGGAATATGGACAATGTCCCAGGATCATTCACTTGCTGATATGGCTTAAAGTGACCAGGTTGCACTAGGTGCACCTCAGAATCAAGGTCTTTGTTCTTATCCTAATGCTGAGGTCCTGAAAGGTTGTTTTATTCAGATTGTGTCTTACTACTTTTCTTCCCAGATATTGGCCAGGATCATGGCTGCGCCACTGGTGTGGCTTGACACTTCGGTAGTGTCAAGTGCTGGCAAACTCAGAAGGACTCAAACATAGCTTCCTAGTATATACATCTTCCTGAGGCACATTTATGTTATATCAATTCCTTGGGGAAGACATGGAGACCTCTTGATAGCGTGAGACAGTAGCTCCAAGAAAATCCCAGAAAGCTTAGATGAGTTGGTATGGTGCTGTAATCAAATTCTGCAGAGGATTTCAAGATAAAAAGCAGCAAAATGGGGAACTTACTAATGCTGCTAGAGGATCAAATGAAAGGAAGATAATTTTCCTGCTTTCATAGGATGTTATGAGCAGTTAATATTTCAAGTAGTTCAAATATTTGCTATTCAAGTAATCCTCTAGCAAGTGGATTGGCATTTGTGGTTTACAGAGCAGCTATTTTGTATTTTTCTGACCACATCTTAATCTAAAAGCTGATCATTGTAGAATGCCCTGAAGGATGTTTCAATTAGCATCAGATGAGAGCTGTCCAGAATACCTATGTGTAAGAAAACAGATTATTAGAGAGGACTTCCATGGGATATGTCACAAATAGCACTTTGAGGTAAATGGTAACTGGGTTGGGTTGACCTTGGCAGAATGTCAGGTCCCCACCAAGCCACTCATCATTCCATCCCTCAGGGAAGTAAACAGGGGAAGTAAACACAACAAAAACTTGTGGATCAAGATAAGGACAAGAAGATCACTCAGCACTTGTCATTACAGATGGAACTAGCTTGACTTGAGGGAATTATTTTCACTTATTGCCAGTCAAATCAGGGTAGAATAATGAGAAATACGAAGAAATCTTAAAACACCTTCTTCCTTCACCTCCCTTCTTCCTGGCTCAACCTAACTCCTGACTTGTCTACCTCCTTTCACTAAGTACAAGGGGATGGGGAATGGCAGTTGCCCCATTCCCCATATACAGACTCATTTTTTTCCCATATCTGAGATGTGTTTACTAGCATATATAGACCTGGGTCACAAGAGATTTTTTGCTGTTTCTTCTTTATTGCTGCTTCAAAAGCTTGAGAAAACTGTGGTTGTTCTTTCAGTTGTTGGCCAGGTCATCGTTCTGTCAGTTTCTCTGACATGTTATTTTGAGAGTGTAATCAGAGAGGATAGAGGTAAAGAGAGTTTATTAACCCAGCAGAGGTGATCCAAGAGCGTGTGACCCTGCCTGCATGTTGTGAGAACAATGAGAAAGGAAATGAAGGTGGAAAAAGCTGAGTGTCAGTAGGGGCAGCTGTGTCTGTTCTGTTCACCAAGGCTCTTTGCCATTGATTCAGTGCTGCTTCAGGGCTTCTGGCAGCTCAGTTTTGCAAAAGTCAGTGCCAAGTAAAGAAAGATTGACATACTGCATTGTACTGCTGAAAGAATTCAATTCCATGAAGTCTGTAAAAACCTTATCAATCTGTTGAATATTCAGAAGCGTAGGGGGAATCTCTGTTGAGATCATTTTAATGTTTCTTGTTCCCTAAGCATCAGAGCTATTGCAATACTTAGTTTACAGACTTTTTTGCTTTGTATTTATATCAATATCCCAGCATGGTAATTAGGTTCCTATTACTGGTGTTTCCTAACTGTTACTCTCCTAACACTTTAAAAGCCACTCTTCACATTTCTCTTCAATCTTGCTCCTGACAGATTACTCTTAGGGTCTCACTGCAGATTTCTTCTTACCAAGAGAAGCAAAAAAACATCCCTCTGATCGAATAATAAGAAAACACTTATTTTGGGCAAATACCTGGCATTCTCAGAAATCTCTGACTGGAGACTGACATACCTATTCCTTTTTGGTGAGAAGCCTGTTTCTCTTTATTGACTCTAAAGGCACTCTAGGTCACCATATTTGATTTGAATGTACAGTTTCAGATTTCTAAATTTGGTGAGATGAAACCCACTGCAGGTTGAGAATGTAGATATTATTTGCTAAATGTTTTTTCTTTCATTAGTTTTGAACATCCTGCTGTCTCTGGTGGGATTCTTTGGAGCTCTACAAAGCAAGCAGCCATCTCATGTCTTAGAATCTGCTGTGGGCCTGTTTATGACTAAGCCTGGGAGGTGCAGCTGGACCATCCAGGCACAGATTTTTAAGGAGATGAGGGAAGTGTTCAGGCATTTCAGTTCTGTCAGGTGGCATTTTTATATTTTAGAATAATATAAAATGATAATTTTATATTATGACAATTTCAATAAAGTTGCTCTAACAAAGGAATAAAAAGAACTTGAAACAAGTTTGTTTTTTTTAACAGTGTTTTGAAATTAGAAGCATAGAAATATCACAGTGTATGAAAGAATGTTGTAAACTACATTAAACAAATGAAAAATTACTGTGTGTTTCAGATGAATAATCTCTAATGAAGGGACTGTTTCTATTTGTCTGACTGGATGAATAAGGTGGTAGGAGTCTAGTTGCAAGATATAATTTTACCTGACACTTGTGTTTTGTTATAAAATTACCACTGTGGAGACCAGCTCCCTGTCTGCCAGCCAGATTTTTTTAAAGTTAAATTGAAGTGACTGACTCTGCTGCAGATAGCTGTAGGCTGTGTTTCTACTTCCTACTAAAGGACTGGGAAGAAGACCTCTACCATCATGAAGCAGCAGATTGATTACACTGGCAAAGCAGTTAATAGATTTTCATTTGTATTTGGGCCATTTCTTCTCAAGTGTATTGAAAGAGTTCATCTGAATTTCAGCTTTCTTTGACACTCTAGTTTCTTCAGCTGAAATTGCTGGCTGGAATGAGCTACATTTTAAAACTTTTCAGTATGCAAACCAGGTAATTACTTTTCTCCCCCCTGCATTTTTGACCTGGAGATGAAAGAACAACAACTTACAATTAACAGCAAGTCTTCCACATCTTCAATAATGTGAAGTAAAATGGAATGAAGGAAGATTTGTCAATACTATTATTGACAACAAATCCTCATGCACTGATGATCCAATATATTTTTTAGTGATAAGATTTGTTTTTAATTTGGCTCCAAGTGTAATGTACTCACCTATTAACTATGGTATTGATCTATTGATCCATTGCAGTAGGAAGCAGAATATTTTCATTGGAATGATATATGTTTAGTATTGACTGCCTGACTGAAGTCAGGATGACTGATCCAGCAGAGGATGCGCACGTTGACTTTCAGAGGCACCTGATAAAGGACAGACTCTGCTGCTGATAATAACAAGTGGCCTTATGTGGACAATATTAACTATGAAATGTCATGTTAGCACTTAGTGATTCAAAATGCTCACAGTATTTGTCTCAACTGTTCCAAATTTCAGACGCTGTGAAGAATCTTTTCACAAAGTTTTTATATCAGAGTAGGGCTGATAATGTGTAAAAACACTCAACTCTATCCATAAATTCAGAACAACTGTGTTAGCAAACAGATCATATAATCCATATGAATTGCTGTGCAATTCAATTTTTTCATGAAGCTCTTCCTTCAATGTAGTAAAAAACTATGGATTTTAATTGCTTTATTCCATGGTATATCAATTATAGAATAATGATAATGCTTAGCATAATATCAATACATTTTCTGGTAATACTTAACTCATGATCATATCTTGTTTTTGGATTGTTCCTAAGGGTGAATGAATGAGTACTAGTAAATACTTACTTTACCATAGCTCCCTGAGACCTCAAAGCTAATTCTACCTGAGATCTCAAAGCTAATTCTACCAAGAATTCTAGGTACCAACAGAACCTGGATATAGCACATGTGGTTGACTGTTGGCATTGTGGGAAGAGAGTTGCTGCTGTCCCAACAGACATCACACTTTCACGCTCCTGAAAAAGCTTTTCTGTCTTGAATAAACAATATGTCTTTTTAAAGAGGAACTGGAGAAAAATTGTACTTAACTTTTTACAGTACCAAGTTTTAGAAAAAAGTGTATAAACAAAAGGAAATAAATGCAATAAATAATCAAAATAATGTATCTGGTAGATTTTGCTACCTTAGACAAAATTCAAATTAAATGACATATAAGTGGACTCTTGTGGGATAAATACCGCAAAATCACGCTACAGAATTTCCCTGATAGGGAAGATAGAGACCACTGTGGGGATGGCAGAAGTTATCTCATTATTAAATAACAGATAAAGGAAAGATTATAATGTTGGGCTTGGCATTGCAAGCATAAATAGCAACAAAAAATATAAAAGATCAGTATGCATTAAAAGTAAGGAGGCTCAAATTAATAACTTTGGTAGATTATATAGTCCAAGATGCAGAGGGGAGATGCCTAGGAACTGTTGCATCAGCAAAACCCTAGAGGCAATTGAGGCATAGGTCCAAGGAACAGTGATCTTTATAGGTGGAGAAATATTGCCAGAATATGGTGAAAATTTTCTTTCTTGAGGACTTCTGGTAAGTATTGTAATATATTCACTTATATTACATAGTGCAACATATATTACATAGTGCACATATATAACATAGTGCAATATCTGTATTAATGGATATATCTCAAGGCACCAAATCACCATAAAATACAGACAAACTCAAGAATGTTCAGTGCTGGGCAATAGTAGCAGTGAGGAAGTAGTTTATGGGAAAGGGTAAGTTCTATAGCTTGGCAAAGAGTGACCAGCAGGGAACGTGATGACAGACTGGTACTGAGGGGTGCAGTCAACCAGTAGCATAGTCTAATTTTATATCTTAATAAAAAAAGGAGTAAAAAGAAGCAGAGGGATGAAACTATGAGAGGAAAAATCAAAGAAAGAATTCTTGACAGAGAGATTTATTTTCTTTGAGTATGATCTCACAAGAGAAGCAATAGAAGATCTATAACAAAGAAAATTTAAATGAAAGTGAAAAAAACTGCTAGAGTATAGACAGTGGAAAACAGTCTGGCACAGATGTAGACTGAATGGTTTAAGAGTCCTATAATTCATGTTTATATTCTAAATCACACTGGCATAAATAAGTGACTGTGGTGTGTCAGTCTATAAAATTACCTCCGTAAAGCAAACTAACCACACACTATCAAAATGAATCTGTTGTTTAAATTAAGGTGGTTTTGTTAGCATTTTGACAGCTTTCTATTACTTTCCATGTTTTTCTGTCATAAAAACAACTCTGAGTTCGTGGAGCAGAAACAGGTCTACCACAGAAATTCTGTTTCTGCACAAGAAATATCCTCAGATTTCCACTGTTGAAGATATTTCATACCTTTTTTTAAATTGAATGTCTTATCTGTAAGAAAATTAGCTCAGAGTTTAAAAAATCTATACTGTCATTATTTAAATGAAATTTTTTTCACTTTTCCGCAACAGTCACAGAACTGTCATGTGCAAAGCATCTGATTCTGAGTCATAAAGATGTACTTTGCAAAATAAAAACATGCTTTTGAAGGAGGACTTGCAGAACCATCAAATCCAATCCACTTCCATAACTACCAAAGACTTTAAAAAATATATTTTGCTCAGGAAAATGCACAAAATATCTCTTCCAGACTCTTTACTTACCACTAAGGTTTCACTAGATTTGTGTGAGGGGAGTACAAGTAAGTTCACTTTGCAGCTCTAATTTTTCCTTGATAACAAAAATGTCAGAAATCCACAGATTAGAAAGGAATGCATTTTACTTTAGCTAGCAATGCTAATCTCTTTCTTTCACATTTTCTTCCATATATTGTCATATTTTTCAAGCAGTGCTGTATCTTCCTTTTAGATAGAAAACTGAACTACCCGAATTCACAAACAGCAGTTCAAAAGTATTTCCAGGAAAAAAAATTACAACTCTTGGGTTAGTTTTCAAGCTCTGTAAATTTGTGTAGTCTCACATGAGACAGAAAAGGTGTAATGGAGTTGCAATAAATTTATATCAAGTGAGGATAAGCTTCAGGTGTGGCAGTCCCATGCCCTGTGCACTGGCTCATGTTACCTCGCCTAACAACAGCTTTCCTACTCTCTCCAGTGTGTGGAGTCTCCAAGGGAGGATGCAAAAAGCATGTGCTGTCTGGTGCATTTGATCTGTGGACAGAGAACCATAATATTCTGGGCTGCACATGGATTCTTAATTGTGTGGCAGAATTAAGGAGGAAACACATGAAGCAAATTCTATTTCTCTTAGTATTTTTAAAAAGCATTGTGATACTGCATAGCAGCCAGAGTGTTCCAGCATGTGTGTTAATTGTTTGAAATATTCAAAACAGATATTGATCTTGAAAACATCCCACTTTCCCCATTATGAATGTTAAAGCATTTGTTAAGTAGGAAGACAAATGTTAATTGGTTATGAAAAATTCTTAGCAACTTGTCTGGGTCTGTGTATGACTGTTGCTTGAAGAAATATAAACCAACCTGCTTTTCTTGCTGCAGCTAGTTACAGCACAAAGTTCTTAAGCAAAGTATAGGAAGGAAACAAATCTTATCACTCACCTTCTAAGAACATGAAATCTTTCTGGAGACTTTTTTTTTTTGATTTCTAGAAGCTTCCTCAATAAAACATACAAAAAGATGTGCAAAGTTGTATTTTCACATTGAAATGATGCCTTCTTGGGAATGATGTGTCTATAATAATTCAAAAATAAAAACAAATGTAGACAACTCTTAAGATAGTGAAATACAGTAAGTTTTGGGTACTATTCCACAGTGTACATGTCGCAAAATGTAAGTTTTCATAACAGTAATAATAAAAAAAAAATTAGACAAAGGTAAAGAGGAGAGTGGACAAAATTGTGTCTCCCAGCTCATCACCTGTAGAAACACAGCTTGATTTTACTAGAGTTCTTGACATTGAAGTATATGGCATACTCCAGGGTATGATCTCTATCAAGCATTTTTATGTTAGTAAAACAGAAATATTTCAGATTAGAACTATGAGACTCTTCTTCCCCTATACTATCACAACTTTCCCATTATAGTTATCTGCAGTAAATCCTTAAAGTGAATGGTACTTCTGTAGGAAAGCAATTTATCCAGCGATAATGTCCCATCAAGCACAATTGGTTGGCAGCTCTTATGCTATTATTTCAAGGACAGCAAGTTGCCTAACTCCTGAAGTGAATGGCATCCAGCCAGGTGCTGTCTGAGACTGAAAAACTACAAATTGGTGTACTGTTTTCTTTCTCTCTCTATTCTGACCTAGTTAGGAGGAGATGTGGGGAGCAGGCACAGCAGGAATGTGAGGTGCTAGGAGGGAGCATCTGAGTGAGCGTGGAATTCAACTCAGCAGAAATCTAGTGGGACTGGGTGACAAAAGGGATAAGAATATGGGGCATGAAACCATTTAGGCTGATTAATTTGGTCTGTAGGCATTATGAATTGCAAAGTGATGGCTGTTCCTTGACTTATGTGAAATAATGTGTTGGACTTGGTAACACTTTTCTTTGTACAATTAACTACCAGGAGGTTTAAAAGCAATGGTGGAATTGGCACTAACATTGGATAAAAATAAAATGGTTTTAGAGAGTGACATAATTATCAGAATTGGGTTAATACAAATTGCCTTTAAGGTGTGTTGCTCATACTGGTGCTAGGGGAAAGTGCAAAACTCAGAGTAGAAGGAACGCAGTGAGACAGGTCCTTTGACTGCTAGCTTAAATTTGATTAACAAGTTAGTGAATGGACATTAACTATGCATCTTTTCTAGCATTCTAGGTCATGCAAGAATATCAGTACCATAAAACAAACAAATAAACAAAAAGGTAGAAATGAAGTATATCTAAGAATCCTGCAAGCATTTCCCCAAATATTTTGTATTTTTAATTCAGGCCATCTTCTGCCTATAGTATAGCACTGTAGGGGCAGATTAGAGGGCATAAATCAATCTCTGTCTGAAATGTTAGAAAGATGCTCTGTTGGACAACATGTACCACTTTTCAAAGAGACTAGCTGTGTGTCTTGCTCCCATTTTCAATGGCTGCTGCACATGAAAAGCTAGGCTGTCTGACCCCAAAACAAGAAAAGTTTATTCTTTTCCTCCTTGTGACATTTATATCTTATATATTAAAAATCTATCAAAATAACTCTGCAGAAGACTTTCTGTTTGCTGTCATGGAGATTTAATGGGTTATTCTGGTGTGGACAGCTAAATATCAAAGTTTATCTTAAGATGTGTTGGTAGCTGAGAATCTGCGAACAGAAATGTCTCTAATCATGGCACCAGTTCAAACAAAGTCCAAAATGTGTGCAAAATATACTCTGCTTTGTGATCCTCAGTGACCAGTGTTCCAGCTTTTGTAAACATATCTGTACTGTCTTAGAACTTATCAGTAAAAATACCTGAACCAGTGCACCTCTACACTAATGAAATTTCTCAAGTTTACATCCTATTTCTCTTGTTCCATAAGCTCAAATAATTTCCATTATACTTTAAAAATCCATCATATTCACCAGTTTCCTAGTGTCAAAATCAAAATCAATTTATATGTAATAATTTGTTCAATTTGATGACCATTAATTAATAATGTGATAAACTCATAGGGAAATTCTTCTGTATCTTTGTATAATTGTATTCATGTACATGTGTTGCAAAATATGATGACTTTATATATTTAAACTAAGTTTAAAAACCGTCTAAGATACTGGAATACTTCTAACTAGCAAATTGTTAAAAGCACTGTCTGTTAGGATATTGTATTTGTGCAGTGAATTTAAATTCACTCACCAGAAGGTGCCAGTCTTGGTCCATAAACCTAAGAATCTAGTAATTGCATTTCAGTAAAGTCTGTTATAAGGGTTTCAGTGAAAATGAAAAGCACAGAATTCTAGTGTGAAAGAAGGCAGCAGCTGATGAACTCTGAAGGTAGAACACAAAACAAATTCCAGACCAAACCTAGTAAGTTACGTAAAGGTAATAACAAATATATGAAGAAGATTAATAATTTTCACTCTGGTGTAAAAATAATATAGCCCCCATGAAGGAAGGGACAGGGGAAATGGTAGATTGTAGGTTGCACTTACAGAAGGTCTTCCTTTCTTCAGCCTACGTGCACTTGCTTTCCATTTATATATTTTTTGTGTTTTGATTGTTGTGGTATAAGCATGGATCATTATAGCTAAGAGGTTTTAGACTGTGAAGTACTGAGTTTTATTTGTTGAAATTGATTTTATTCTTTGAACCTGTCACCAGAGACATATATCCAGCACCCTCAGCAATGTGCGTAAAGTGACTTTCTTCCAAATGCTATAGACCCTTCTGTTAGTTTATATAAGATCAAAGAATAAGCCTAAAGCCTGGAAGGTCATAATGTGGCATTCCTGCTCACTACTTTTACATAGTTCATGCAAATACAGTAATCATAACATTTTATATAAGCATAGCTTCAAGGGCAATTATTTACTTTGCCACATCCTGCTTTTGCAAGATTCAGACTTCCTTGTTCAAAATTTTTTCCCTTTCAGTGCATCGCAAGAGAGCAATCTGCTCAGTGCATCCATCTCTGGGCTGTTTCTTGCCCTGCTGCTTCACTCTAACTGCTGTACTACCCTAGTGAGGAAGGTGGTGAAATTATCTAGGTGCACTGATAGATGCCTGAGATTTCCTGTGGTTTGGAGTCTATCATATAGACTGTCATAGAGTCTGACAGAGGCTGAGAGCTGCAGCATGCAGTAACAGCTTCATCCTGAATTTATGCCAGTAATTAGACTATCACAAATACCATTGTGTCACACATGCCATTTCTCTGATAAAGAAATGGGAGAATAAGGAGCTGTGAAGAGGAGAAAAAATTACATTCAGCCTGTTTTCTCAGAACCACTGAATAAACCATGACAAAATGGATCAATTTCTGTTCTCCAGCAGTTAATGAAATGAGATGCAGTGGAAACAGCTTGTAAATATTAAAAAAACCCCCAAATTTCAAATACATATCTGAATTCTCAAAAGACGAACCATTGGAAGTTGGGTGGGAAAATTATTTTAATTTGAGAACAGCACAATTATGGAAGAAAGACATTTTCTCACATACCTTTGTGCAGTCAAGTAGTTAAATATTTTACATGTAGATCAACATCTTGGGTCAGGTTATGTCACAACTTTGATATAAGACATCTAAAGAGCAACATGTGGCACTTTGCTTTGTTAGTGCTGAACTGTTCACCTTAGAATGTTTTTAAGAGGCATAAAATGACTGAGGGGACCTCCCAAAAAAGATGTAAAATCTGAAGTCCTCAGCAATTAGATTTCTGAAAGGATCTTTATAATGGCCTAAACAAATTACATCCTACTTTTTCCCTTTATTTCCCATGTAAATGCACAAGTGCATCAGTGCAAAACCCTACATATTTCTGTTAGTTTATCCCAATTACTTTTGATGAATATCCTCTGGCAAATTTTAGTTAAACTTGATAGAGCAGAAGAGTTCTCAAAATCCCCAGACATTTCATGTTTGTAGCTGCCTAGGTAAGGAAGCGAGATCACTTGAACAAAACTGAGAGAACACTTGGACAAAGGATATGTATGTCTTGCTAGGCACCAGAGAATCAAAGGCTTTTTTACAGCATGGTTGTGCCAGAGTCAATAATGCCTGTTTTCTCATTGGAGGTTTTCCTCTGGCTGACATAGTCAGGATGGTTCTCACCTCTGAAGAATCTTGGATGTCTAATAAGAAGTGAGTTTCAACAGCAGCTGTATTAAAATTCACTTACAAAATAAATCAAGCATGAAACACAAATCCATAGGAACCTAAGCTTCATTAATTCCACTTTCAATAGAACTCTTTGTTTATTTACCATGATTTCCCTAGTTTCCCTGAAACTGCACTTAGGGTTTTTTTCCCCTACTTCCTGAACCTTTAGTACATTTATTCAAAATTTTTATAGATCCTGCAAATCTTGTAGAAAAAAAAGCATCTGCAAATTAGTACTTTTGTCTTATTCTTTGCCAATGATTTTAACAGGACAGTTCAGGAAGGAAGATACTCCTCATTACCGGACTCGAGGTGTGCTTCATCACTTCAAATTTTGTACATTTACAGTGTAGACATCCACATCTGAGCTAATTATAGAAACTCTCTTTATAGTCACTGGAAACAAATAAGTATTTCCAAACTGTGATTCATCTCCTCCCAAGGTTGACAGCTAAAATAGGCCAGATGAATCACTCTAGAAGCACTCTTATATTGCTCTGTCTATAAAGGGAGTTTGGACAACTGTCTCCCATACAGATCTCTGCTGTTGCAGAGGTCTAAATTTAGGTGGTGTGATACAATTTACACACCTAATGCTGACCTACAGTGTGCCAGTATTAGATGTCCCTAATTTGGAAGTAATAGAGTGGTGATTATGGATCTTAGTTCTCATAGGTACCTTTTTAAAGGGAAGTTTAACTATAAACACTTGTGATTAAAGAAACAGCACTTTTTTGTTGGGATGGTAATTATTTCTCCTACATGAAATGCATGGGATATAATAGTAATGCTGACCTGATGGAATAATTAGTTAATTGGGCATTGGAATTATTCCCTGTATTTTTCCTGTAAATCGAATTTCACTGTCTAGAGAGGAATAAAGATTCCTGTATAAACCACCACCTAAGCAAAATTTTTAGTCCAGCTAGAAAAGTTCTAAAAATATCATTAGATGCCACTGGAACTCAGGGAAAAAAGCCTGATTCAAAGTGCTTAAAGTCCAGCAAAAATGGTAAATGGTTATATTCCATTTAATTCTCTAAGTGCTTATTTCACATCAGTAAGCAGGCAGATGGCTCTGTTTTCTTTCTACCACACATTTCATTTTCTGTTTTTATCTACCATACTTTTTTACTTAAGTTTAAAAAGCTTACTTAATGCAAATCATTGCATATATTTTAAAGTCTATTAATCAGCGGATTTTTAATATAGTTTGGCTTCATTTTCAGAGGTTATTTTTTATTTACTCATCTTTTATATATTTAGACTAGTTTTTCTTTTTATGTCTGATAAGTTACAGATCGTGGCCTGGCTTTAAAGAAATTCTAATATGATGTAGATGATAAAATGGCAAGGATTTGAGATTATATTCACACCCATATTTCTTGCTTCTCTTTGCCAAATGTAGTTGGAAAAGGGGATGTGACAGCATCATAAAGAATAACTACATGTCATGATAATGTATCACTGCACCTCTGGTCTTCTATGACTAATGAAACAGGCATATTTCACAGAAATCTTCATTCAACCTGAATATACAAATCCCTGAATCTCCCTCTTTTAGCCTACTGGATTCACGTGTCTTGAGAGTGTGTTTGTGGGCAGGAAACAAAATCTGTGTCTTACATGAAGAATAAAGGACAACATTAAGAATAGTTCTGTAAAAAAATACATATGAGTAGACAGAAAAAAGGCAGATGCATGAACATCTCATTAGGACACCATCCATCTAACACTAGTTAAACATATTAACTGGCATAACATTGTGCATAATCCTACTGAAAGGCATATACCTCCTGCATCATTATAATTTCAAATAATTCCACTGCAAAACAAAGTAACTTAGTTTAGCAAAGTGCAGCAATAGAACCTGATACAGCAGTAGTTTTACCAAATTTAGTCTCAGTACAGAGGATGACACTTTCATGTTCACACATTCTAAAAGTGTAATGGGGCCAAGGTCAGGCTTCCTCTGAGACTTTGGTACTACTGCTGATTGCAGTCAGGTCCAGATTCTATCACTGGGCTTGCTAGAGGTGCACCCTACGCTGTGGCAAGCAATCACATGAGGCATATTCACCAATTAGGACCTAGAGATTTCACAAAGGTGCTACTCTCAGTCTTTCAGGTGGAGAATATCAGATTTATTTCTTGTGTCTAATGTACAGGTACAGGAAAAAGAAAAGCCTGAAATTTTCCTACTGACGCATTCATCCTTTTCCACCACATATGTCAGACTAATTTAACATTAGCTGCTGCCAAATCCAATAGCCTGATAGAAGTGAAGCTTCTGCTACTTGTCCCCAAGTCTACCCAGTAGCAAGGCTGAGCATGCTCCCAGTAGGCACACATGCACACTGTGCACATACACACAGCTGGCAGCACAGACCAACACAGACAGAAAATGCAGCTCTCTCATGATCACACACAGGGCCAATGGACTGATCCCTCTTACTCTGGCTGGGTAAGATGGAGGCTCATTATTGGGGAAATGTCTATAAACATGTACAATGTGGATCCCTCCATCACTAGACTCAGACACTCTGCCCAGTGTCAGTCCTTGGATTCCAGTTTTCCCAGGGAGGCACTTGCACACAGAGGTCCTCAATGCTGCAACCCTGCTTTGGCTGCTGGGAGAGACCTCTGCACACATCAACACAGGCACAGATGCACACATGTATCCCCCAGGCAGCTGGGCTCAAGAGCTGGCACTTCTCCAGCAGGAATACCCTAGCCACCCCTGCCTCATGCACACCTGCACAAATGGTCTCACAATCAATCCTCAGATTGCACAAACTCTGGAAGCTGGCTGAAGTCTCCTGACTCTCCAATAGCCAGCCCATAGACCCTCTGATCTCTCCAGGATCCATCTCAAACTCTTACTCTACTCACTGGCTATTCCCGCTTGATATTCGCTAGCTAGCAGATGCAGACTCCAGTTTTCTGCACTCAGACCCCAAACGCACAGAAGGGATCTAGAAGTGAAATTTAATTAATGAATTAATGAAATTTAATGAAAAGACAGGACAGGCCATCCTGCTTAGGAGCAGGACATGGCCAGACCAGCATGCTGACCTGCAAGGTGTTTACAGGCAATTGACACCTTTTATATCCTTTTTCTTTCCTTGTCTCACTCCTCCTCAGCCCCATTTGATTTTAATGTCACCCTTTCCCCACCTTTGATTTCTTCCACAGTAAGTCTTGCACAACCCTAGGTTGCTCTTTTCCTGCATCTAACAATGACCCCCACCCTGCAAGACCTATGGTGATGGTGCTCACCAAGATATCCCTGGGAGGAGGGGGGGCAGGGCAGGGGCTCGTGTCTCTGACTGGGGCACTGGGCCTCCCCTACTGCCCTCTGCCTTCCTTTTTCTGCATGGGAGATGAGCTTTTTGTGCCTTCACAATAGTAATTTTTTTTCCCAAATCGGGGTAAGATACAATATCTTTCAAAAACATTCAGATAAAAGCTACACTTCAAAGCTGTCCAAGTAGGATTAATCTACATTTCTTCTTCCACTTTTTTAATCATCTCTTCTCTAGTTGGCAGATATAGCAATGACATGAAAATTGTGAGCTGCATTTCAAAGCATAAATCACATCAAAGTACTCAAACTAAAGCACTCTAGCTACCCAAAGAAAAGTTACATATATTTTTTAGTAATTGAGGTGGTAGGTGCCACTACTTGCTGGGATCCCTATGCTTCCAGTGGTGTGGGATCATTGCAAGGCTCTTGGTTTCACTTCTCTCACATTTCTTGTAAAGGCTGGGTTCACATCACGTGGGAAGTATAGTGTTAGACACAAATGGACATTTTCTGAAGCACAGAACAGACAGTCTTTGCCAGTAAGAGTAGCATTCCTGAAAGTTGTGTGACATCCAGCGCCGTGATTACAGATTGAAAAATCCTCAGAAGAAAGAGCAAGAGTGTCAGGTGTCTCTCTTCATCCAAAGCCAGGCTGCAGTCTAGGAGAAAAATGGCCAGTACTGTTAGTCTGATAGTGAAATAGGGAAACAAAGAATTACAGAAGGAAAAGGTCAGCTTTTGCATGAAGCATTAAACTGAAGGTCTCTGTCACTCTCCATTCAGCCTGCACTCTGACCTTGCAGAAGGTTAACCCAGACATTTTTTATGTTCAGCTTTCCCAGGTCGGTGTTGAATATTTGGAATCAAAGAAGCACACCACCAAATTGAGCTAATCAAAATAAAACACATTTAGAATTTTTAAAATGCAATTAGAAGAGAAAGAACTAACCTATATGTGAATATCCATGACTCGCAATTTTTCTTAGAAACTGCTCTGGATGCCATCACACACTGCCACTTATAAAAGAAATTGATTCTCTATTTTAGTAATTAAAATCAATCTAATAATTAAGAATGAGTAGTGATAGTCTGCTGGCATGCATTCTACGACAGGTCAGCAGATATATCTGTTTTGATGATGGTGGCTTTACGTTTAATTTGAAAAGCAGTTTAAGCTGTTAAATATAAGCCATAATTACCTTGAAAAATTTCAATGTTTCTCTAAGACTAGATGCACCAAGATTTTCACTGCAAAGATGACTACTTAAATCACTGAATGTTTTCAAATTTATAATAGCGCTGGTAAAATTGTTTGAACATTAAGCATTGATCCATAACAGCTTAAAGATAACAGTATAAATAATACTGATTATAAGATACAGACCTTTAAGTTAATGGAAGTGTAACATGAGAAATTCATGCCTTAAAGGACATTTTGCAGATAGGAATTGACGGATGAGACCGTACACGGGGTTTTCTGATGGCTGAGCCTGAGGGTACGCTATGTCACTCACACATGTGTACAGTACCAAGTTGCTCCCAGAGATTCTATTTCTGCTGCTTTCTTTTTCCTCTGTTGCAAATGACATGCTCCAGGCTGCCTTTCAGTCCAGGTACTACATGAAGAAACAGGAGGTAGAGGCTCAGAAAACATTCTTAGTTTGTGGCTTGACAAGTCAGCAAATTGTGAGAACAGAGATAGACATTTAATTACATCTTCCACTGTGTAAAACCCCCCGAATTTACAAGTGTATGCTTCTTTTACATGTTTGCTGTTAAAATCGACTTGATGCTCAGTGTTGAGAAACTAGTGAAGACTTGTTGCTCTCATGCCTACCCTTGCAGACTTGGCATAATTGTGTCTTTCAGAAACTACATCTATTGCGTTTGGCTGAGCATACTGACACTTCAGAGTACCTTTTATGTATGCCGAGCCCCTACTTAACTCTACTTGTGCTCTTCCCTTTCAATTTATTTGGAAACCTGAAAACCTCTGCAGAAACGACTGAATAATTATCTCTTTGTAAAATTGTAGTCCTTTTGGAGGGCAAAAAGCTGCTCAAACCAGCTAATGCTTACATCTATGTGACCATATTAATTACAAGAGACTCATTTAACATTGAAGATACTATTGTTCACACTTCAAAAATGTTTTTAAGTATATATGCTTTTTAAATTTTTGTTTTACGACTATGTATTATTATTGAATTTTTGGTTAATTTTCTGCATCTCATATAATAAAAATAAGCTTTAGTAATGAGTGAAAATATCTTTCACTAACATCAAAAATAGACAGGACTGAACTATTTTCTTCTGAACTAATCTGAACCCCCTTGATTAGGTCAAAGCAGAGCATTGCATGCACAAGGCATGTAGGACTGGGGCTAAGTAGCACTTAGCAGCAAATTAAGGCCAAAAACTGTGGTCAGTTACTGTGCTTTTTTGGTCATTGACTGAGTGTCTTTACCAGTGATTTTCCCATATGATTTTGTGCATGTAGCTGGGATAATGGGTAAAAGCAATTTTTCTGTGTGCCATGTAGCATTTGTTCTAATGTGCCTCATCAGTCTACAGTGCAGAGCAATGATACCTCAACCAGGTTGATATTTTTAAAGCTAATGAGCCACTGATTGCTATCTGAGCAACTGAAGCTAACAAGACATGCTCTCTTCCAGTGATTTATAGTGATGAATTAATTAATATGATCCCAAATTTCATCTCCAGTGAAATACGTGCCTTTCCTGCCAGCTTCATAACACTGAGCAAATACTGAATATGCAGATGAATATGAATGAAGTTTTCTTAATGGTATGTCAATGCTCAAATGACACCCTGTGAATGCGTTCATACATATACTTTAAATAGAAAGGTGAATAAAAAATATTAGAAACAGAGTAATGATAACAGAACTCTGTGGAGGTGAAATTTGGAAGGGCTAGGGAAATATATTTCTCTCAAGGTATCTCTAAAAAAATAGAATATTGTTGGAATGCATGCTCTCTGAGTTCCTCAGAGAGGGAGATGAATGCAGGGGTTGATTTTTTTATAGATATTTATGGAAATTAAGATATATTAAGCCACATAGATAGGAAATTGAAGTATAGGTTTAAGCTTTAAGTAAGTAGAAGTGTAAGTTATAGTTTTAAGTAAGCAGAGATACATTTTAAGAGCCTTAAGAAACTGTGCTAGCTAGTAAAGGCCCTAAGGCCTAGTTTAAAGTTCAACAACTTAGCTCCAGACTTAACAAAAAATATAGCAGAACCTTGCCACTAGAATAGATAGAATTCACATAAAACAGATAAAATTAAATGTGTAAATAAATAGAACTCTTCATGTAGATAGATAAACTTCTACACATAAATTTTAAGTAAGAAAACAGAGAATACATTTGTATAAATAGATAATATTATATACATAGTTTTTAGGTAAGGACTGACACTACTTTTGTTCTACTTTCACACATTAGAATCAAGTTTAGAATGGTTTAGAAAGAATGTTTTAAAATTGTGTTTTTAGCTGATTGGATGTTTTATAAATAAAATGCCCTGTAATGGGTGCAATCATCATCAATGACCACCACAACCGCGACCATCAACAACCACAACAGCAAGAAGGAGAAGACAACAAGAAGGACACAGAAGAAGGAAGGAAGGCTGTGGTCCCTGCTGCTGCTGTTCCTGCACAGAACCTGGAACTCTGTGCCAGAAAGCTTTTTCATGGACTTTAACATCCTGAACTCTTTGCCTTCAAGACTGATGTATTCATGCAATAAACAACCTTATAGCAACCCACAACTGCTCGTGTCTCACTGAAGACCCTAGACCACTAATACCTTGACAGTACATGTCTCCCAGCAATGGTGAATGGAGACCCTTTATAACTTCCCTTCAGGAGTGCTGTTTCAGAAGTTGCATCTTTTCAACCATTAGAACTTTAAACACTGGTGTTAAGCTCTTCTCATGACTGGAAAAATTATGTCATATCCTTTTATGCTGACCTGTACAAGACAGCTCTGAAGATTGTCACCGTGATGACACAGGATTTGAGTGCATCCCAGCACTAATGCCTGTGCATTACCCATTGCATGCTGCTTTCCTTTGCTATGGAAATCATAAGGCTCTGCCATCAGCATGGTCATATTCAGAAGGTGAAAAAGAAAGAAGGCTCTTGATTTTAAAAGCATAGATTTAGATTGTAACCTCTTTTTCCCTTCCTTTGTCCCTAAATTAGTGTTACATCATCTGCAGCTTTACAAATTGCTGAATGAAATACCATAGTGTGAACCATAGTGTGAAACTAAGTATTTGCAGACGGAGAACAAGTCAAAAATACTCAAGACACTAATAATGTAGATGCCTAGCACTGGGAATATTTTTAAAAAACATTTCCAAGAGGGAGAGATACTGAGATACTGTAATATTTAACTTTTTTGATAATTTCTGGTTTTGGTTTTGTTTTATTTTTCCAGGAAAGGAACACCTTTCTGAACATGTGACAGATAAAAATAGGTCAGATTAGTCAGAGACAAAGTTTTATATTTCCAGGACAGTTCTGAAAGATTTGGCTTTTTCTAAGCTGATGTTTATATTGTATTACTAATTTGATAAAGTAATTCTTCTTGTATGTCACTTAGGAATTCCAAAATATTACTGGCAATAATGAACAACATTCATTCATTTTTTGGCATTTTGCATTATTTATACACCTTTACACAATATTCTCAACTCCTCTGCTTTGATATTATTTGAGTACAATTTAATATTGCAATATTTAATCTAGCTATAATACTGGAAAATACGTTACCATGAGTTACTCAATATTAAGCCTCTGATTAAGGTGGTTCCATCCTTGTCTCCTCTGATTCTAATATTAACTGGAACATTATGCATGACTGATTGTAGTATTTTTCAAAGAGAACTTGACAGCCCCTGGATGAATTTAGGTGTCCTTTCTTGAAACCATTCTGAGGGAAAAACCCCAGGAACCAACATTAGGAAGTATTCTTCAAAAGTCTGTCTCATAATTTTATTATGAGTTCTCAGGTTAAGACTATTTTCTTGTTTTACCTATTGTGCATTTTGATTCTGGGAAATTAGATACAAATCTAACCTTTCATTAAAGAGTAATCTAATTGCTCTGGTTTTAGAAAACAGTTTTTAAACAGATGCATTTTAAACAAATACAAAAATAATGATTACAGATTGTGGAGATTTTCTACAGTTCCATTTAAAAACTGAGATCTGTAAATTAAATTTCCTGTTCCTAGGAGGATAATTTTTGAATGTTTGAATTTTCAAAGGACCTTAAGTTTTTCATTCACTTCTGCCATTAAAATACATTTTAGGAGAAACTGAATTTTTGTAGAAAGATACATTAACCACCACATTCCTATGTGTAAGAAATAACTACCTCAGAACAAAACTTTAAAGCAAGTAAGTGGTCATGTATACAAGAACATCCATACATTCCCTTGTTTCAGAAAACACAAAATCAATCTGAGCCATTGCTGCTCTACACTGTGAATAGAGAGTAAAACAAAAGTCTGTTGGCATGTGTTGCATTCAATAAGGTGAGAAGCAAAAAATCAGTTGGTAGATGTGTCTCTTGATCCTGAACACTATTGAGGCTGAAAAAATGCCTCAACCAGGGCAGTGTCTTCTCAAGAATCAGCCACTTTAACATTGTAACAGAGGCCTGTTTTCACTCCATCTTTTCAATGAGGAAAGAAAAAAAATTAAGTACATTGAATACAGACACAACCGCCAAGTGACAAGCAGCTACTTGTTCCTTAATGTGTATTAATTAAATTGTGTATTAATTAAATATTAATCTTATTATTTAGCTCACTGGAAAGCCAGTAAACTTACAACACTAAACCTTCAGTAATACAATTTAGTTTAATTCCTTCCCTTCTCTCTCTTTAAAGCTCAGTCATTAGGACATTTTTTTTCATGTAAAATGCTGCACTTCAAATGGGATTATAATAATTAAATTAAAATGCAAAATCCAAAAAATAAATAAGACTGCCAGTAAGCAGGCAATAACTTTTTTTCTTTTTAATTCTTCCACCCTCCTTGTACTCCTTTAATGTGTTTCATTTTCCCCTAATAAGTTCTCCTCTGAATTGTTTCCAAGATCTTTGGCATTTTGTTTGTGTGATGAAAATTAGCAAAACAATCCCTACTGCTTTTTTACAAAAAGCCTGATCATTAATGCATCTAATTAAGTAAAGCTTAATATTTTACTGCACAAATTTATCCCCTGAAGCTTTTTCCGTTTTGCAACCTCAGTTTGAAATTCATTTGAACTTGAAATCAATATAGAGGACATCTCACAAAGGTTGAGTGTATGAATGCAACACATGAATAATATGTATCAGCATTCCTTGGTGCACTGAGTCTGGTGGCATGGAGTTAACTTTCCTACGCAGTGCTGTGCTTCACCTTTGTGGCCAAACCTGAGCTGGTACCACACCAGTGTTTGGCTATTGCTGAGCTGGGTCTCAGCATCAAGGCTTTCCCTGCAGCCCCTACCCTGATGGCTGGTAGGCTGGATGTGTGGAGGTGACACAACGGGGACAGTTGACCCCAACTGACCTAAAGGATGTCCCAAATCATATGATGTCTCACTCAGCAATAAAAGTTGAAGGAAATGAGGAGGAGTGTGAGCATTTGAGGTAATGGTATTTGTCATCCAAAGCAACCCATGTGCATACACAGAACCTGCTTCCCAGGACATGTCAACACCTGTCCATAAATAATTCCTCTTTTAGCTTTGTTTCTGCACACAATGTTTACTTTACATAGTAAAGTGCCTTTATCTCAAGCCATGAATTTTTCATATTATTTTCTCCCCTTGTTCTGCTAATGAGAGCAAATGAGAAAGCAGTTGAGTAGGGGTCTGACAGACAGCTGAGGTCCACCCCTGAACCTTGGAAAGAGGGAGCTGCCTGAGAAGATAACCCCTGGACTTAAAAAATTCAACCAAATACATGAACTCAATGGATTTATTCTGAAATCATTCCATGAGTTCTATGCAAAGTCTGCCCCATGGGTATCACTAACCTTTTGCACCCATCTTTGTCTGGATAGAATACCAGATTCCAAATAAAAGAAATATAAAACAAAACTAGCAAGTTGCAATATTCTTGTCTTAAGAAGTAAAATCTAATCTGTGCACAAATTAGAAAAAGGAAATTTCACCAGAGATTTCATAGATGCATCTGCTCAGAGCTAGTAATTAAAATAAATCAAAATAAGATGGATTTTGATCACATCATGGTTAAACAAAATAAAGAAATTCACTGGCATCAAAATTTCATGGGATTTATACTGAATATATAAGAAGATACAAAGTGAACTGAATGAGATTAGTTTTGTGCTCTTTGCCAGTGTCAAGTTAATTTTAAACAAAACAATTTAGGATAAA
Organism: Camarhynchus parvulus; assembly: GCF_901933205.1. Taxonomy (NCBI): domain Eukaryota; kingdom Metazoa; phylum Chordata; class Aves; order Passeriformes; family Thraupidae; genus Camarhynchus; species Camarhynchus parvulus. The sequence continues at coordinate 134,582,967 of NC_044572.1, forward strand.
TTTGTCTCTACCTAATAGGGTTAAAAAAAGACTCATTATAGATGTCTATTCCTTGGATTGAAGTACCACATCAGGTTTTAGTTCAGATTTTCCATTTAAAAGAGACAAATTCTATTTATTTTTTAAGAGATAAATCTATATAAACATAATATTTTTTTTGTGCAACCTGGTTAAATCAAGAATGTTAGTAGCAATGCAAAAAGCTATTTATTTTCTCAAAAGGAGGAATAATTGAAATAAGTGTATTTTTTAAACTGCAACTCCTGAGTCTTTAAGGGATCTGCACATGCTGAAAGTGTAATCAAAATATAGAGAGAGCCTTGCTCTTTTTTTGTCCCCCTACTCTAGTATAATATGGGAAGCAATGTTAGCCAAAAGGTGTCCTTTACCATCTGCAGTGCTGAATGAGCTCATTAGTGTCTTAGTTATCAGACAGAGCAGTTTTTGCAGAAATTTGCTAAGGCACTGTCAGTCCTATCCAAAAAACAACAAAAAGCAACAAAGTAAAAAATATTGAAAAACATGTTGCTAGTTCATTTTGAAATGATCAACCACTCCATAATATAGAGTACTATAAACCAGAGAGATAACCTAATTATCTTCCCTTAAAAATGCCATTTTTAACACATTATAAACATATTGTCATAAATAAAATGCAAGCACTAATGATAATTTAAATTAAACAATCTTAAAAAAATATTTTCAGATTATTTAAATACTGGGCACAATTTATGAAGTGGAAAGGATTGTTTGGGTTTTTTTTGTAGACTAATTGATAATATGTGGTCGTCCAAAAAGCAGATAACTGTTTTGGGGAGGGTGACTGAAATGCATTCATTTTGTAGCTACCAAGCTTTTACAAGCAAGAAAAATAATTATTTCAGCAGCCTTTGTGTCACTTTGTGCCTTCTCATGCCTTGGGTCAGTGAAGGCAGGGAGGATGGGTAAGTTTTCCTGACCTGTATGTATTCATCTCTCCTAAAGACACCAACCTACTTCCAGGATAAATTATCAATTAAATATTTCTGTATGTTGAGGAAAATGAAACTGAGAAGTACTTCTAGCCTGTTCCTGTGTTTGTGCAGGCATTACCAGAGATAGTCTGAGAAACTACCAACTGATAACTTCCTAGAGCATTGTGTCCTACTGCCTTTGGGCCAGAAGTGTTTCAATACTTCTCACAGGCAGCTAAGAACCTTGCTGCAGCAATTATGAATCACCATGTTGAATTTAGGTATTTTATGACTCCCTAGTACAATCAAAAACTGTTTCCGTTATGCACCATCCATTAGCTCAAGGAATTAAAATTCACTGGGTTTTCACAAGGTTTGAGACAAAACAGAAAAATCCTGTGGAAAAATAGAAGCAACTAGGAATGTGAAAATCACTAGGTCTGATCTCTAAGCAGGCCTAAGCTCGTGTTCCAGTCTCTGTCATCCCAGTAGTGTTCTTGAGATCCCCACAAAACTGATTTAGCTGACTTGTTTTTTGTTTATACTCAGTGAATCAGCAGCTAAATCACTTTATATCATCATTTAATCCTTTTTACACTTCTTTCTAAAGGACTAAACCTGCAACTTTGCATTCTGACATCACCATTACTAATTTTTGTTCTATTCTTCACCTCTAAACACTAAGCAACTGCATTTATAATTTCAAGCTCTGAATTTCACTTTTCAAAAAATCTTAAAATGTGTTATCTTGAAAGAGTAACATTCCTGTATTCTTTATTTGCATTGACATATGGTTTGTTTGGAGTTGTTTGTTTGCTTGTATGTTGGGAATTTTTGTTTGTTTTGTTTTTTTGTGTTTTGGTGTTTTGTTTTTTTTTTGAGGTGTTTCCTGATTTGGCACAGCAGGAAGATGGTGAGCTATGCCAAAGAATTCTATTCTCAAACAATTCCATGATTTATTATTTTTCTTCCAGTTTTCTTTTGCACCGAGTCCTTCCCTGGGTACAGCATAAATAAGCAATATTATTGCAGGGATAGCCTATATCAGCCATCATGGGGCCACAAGACATGTATATAAAATATATTTATAAGTTTTTTATTTTAATATATGGATAATAAAAGGCACATGAATCTGTGACCCACAAAGTCAACAGGACTGGAAATGGCACTCTTGAGTTCTGGAAAAATCAATGAATCTTAAATATGTGAGAAAGTGTTTTGCAATAAATGACAGTGCAGTGGCTTGCACTTATACTATATTTTCTTTACTATATAATGTGATAATAAAGTTCTCCAATGAGATGTACAAACTCAGAAAAATAAGATTTGTTAAAGTAATAATGTGGTTTAGGATTGCAAGCACTTGAAAAAATAAAGAAACTTATTAACAGAGTAGGACTTTTTCTTAAACTGATTTTGATTGAGATAATAACAAACCAAATAAAGACACATACAAGAGAGTAAAGGAAGCATTAATGGAAGCCCTTTTGGAAAGGGCTAAAAGGTGATTTTTTTCTTAGTTGTAAAAATTTAGTAGGGATTTTTTCTTAATAGGATCTCATATACACCACAGTTAGGACTTTTTCAAATCGAATCAATGAACTTTTCTATGCTTTGAAAAAGTATTATAGTTTTGCTAAATCATATTCAGCTAAAAAAACTGAAGCCAGTATTTAAAATAAAGGAAATATCTTTTTTTTTTTTTTTACAGATAAAATCTTTATTTTCATATAGCATAATAATTCATTCTGTAAATTAGGTCACTGAAAATAATAGAGTCATTTGACTTGTTTTTAACTGCACAGAACAAACCCAAAGTTAAGAGCATAAAAAGTTACAGGCAACTAGTAGTAATTTATCCTATGTATTGACTGCCAGAGGGACAATAATATGCCCTGCAAATGAAGACCCTGTGATCCAATATCCAGAACCTGGATATTTATTAATTAAAATACAACTCTGTATTATATAAGAATATATATATTTTGGGTTTGCTTGTTTGATTTTTCAGTTTTAGTCTTTTCCAAGAAAGAAAGGACCAACTAACTAGCTAGTTGTCATCTTGACACTCTGGTTGGCTGAACAGCAATATTTTTATAATGAAGTAGTCCACTTGAAAAATAAGTTAAATAAGCTCAAAAACTCAACATCTACTAAAGAAATGCCATATTAAGTATAACATACTGTTAAACTTAAATCCTTACAGAACCTGAGGCAGAGTTTCTCTAAACAAGGGAGTGAAATTCCATCTTTGGGAAGAGGAAAAAGCATGCAGTAGTGCATGTATATTTCTTAGATATTTCCATTTTCCATAACAGTTCTCAGGAAATGTACCCACATTTTGAGGGTACAGAGATCAGGTGGCAAAATGACCTATTAGAATTTACACAATCTTTGTTTACAGAACATGTAGTTCTGAGTTCAAATGGCATCAATATCCTATTAACTTTTGTCCTGAAGGAAAATGAACTAAAATGCAGATTCAAATAACAATCATTAATCTGCCACATATTCTGTCATGGGAAAAAAATTTGCTATTGCTACTTTTTGTCTACCCTTGTGAAAAAGAAGTGTGATGCTTCTATGAGCTTTTGGGTTTTCTTATTTGTTTTTTTGAATACCTCATTTTTATGCATATGTCAAACTGATAAAATGCGAACTTTCAATTTAATGAGCAAAGGAAGTGCATCAAAGTGCAATTGATCTTCTTAAGCAAATCTTTAATGCCTTTCCTCTCTAGTAGTTTTATATTTCCAGCAGGAAGGGAAAAAAGAAATACAAGATGAACAGGTTAAACCATAAATGACAAATTGGATTGTGCCAAAACAAATCATAGACTGTCCTATAGAAAACTCCTCCATCTTTCCAGAATACCTACTACAAAATTGAACACATTAGGAAGCTTCACATCATAATGGAAGTGAATATACATGAAGTATATTCGCTTCATGTATATATGAAAATACTATTTTTTTCCCATCTTGGAATTTCAGCCTCTTCTACTGAATACTTTGGTAAATTTTAAAATGGAGACTGAGGCTAGAACTGAAAATTCAGCCCATAGTTAATATAGCTTTACAATCCTGAATACCTAGGCAGTGTCTCTGGAGAGTTGTCAACCTCGTGAAAACACTTGGGAGAACATTTTCACACTAACAAAAGTGCCAATATGTGCAGGGAGTGATTATCATACAAATGTAATGAAAATTAAGGATTCTTACATGCCATTTTGACCAGAAGAAATGTATCAAAAAGATCAAACTGTACCTACCTTCTTGCAGGTGCCTGAGGAGTAGGAAATTATATGAGGTGCAGGTGCTGCGTAAGGAACGGCTCTTGTGTGTGAGGTAACTTGGCTTGAAGAGACACTGAGGGGAGAGCCCATCATGGTCTAAAGATTCCAGGGGAAGTGGCAGGGAAGGCATAAACCTCTTTGGTGAACAGAGATATGACACAAGGGAATGGCAGGGAACTGTGCCTGGTGAGATTTAGGTTTGATATTAGGAAAAAGTCCTTTATCTGGAGGGTGGTCAGGCATTGCAGCAGGCTCCCCATGGAAGTGGTCACAGCACCAAGCCTGACATGTTCACGCAGCACTTGGGCAACACTCAGGCGCATTATGTGATTCTTGGGATTGTTCAGTGCAGGGCCAGCAGCTGGACTTTGATGATCCCTGGAAGTTCCTTCCAAATCAGGATATTCTGTGATTCTAAAAATTAATTATACAACAAACACATGAAGCAGGAATGATGAAAGTTTCTGGGGGCATTTTATGGAAATTAAAATATGATGCAACCACTGCCAAGTGACATGTGTTTAGGAAGGGACAAAATCATATACACATTCTTTAGATACCTTGAACAATTTTCTTTTCATCAAGGATTGCTATGCAGGCATAACTGACAATGTAAAATTGGATAGTATTAAACAAAGAATACCACTCATGTCGTTCTGAAAGTCTCATGGCCACAAAGAGCATCTGGAAAGGTATTTGAAGGAAGTGAGAAGTCGACACACACTTGCCTTATTCTTCTCCTTTCTCAAGCACTTTCTGCTGTCCTCTTGAAGACGTGCTTTGGGACAGACAGACAATTCTGGTATGACTATTCTAATCTTATTGAAGTTTGTTATTCAAACTTTTACAGGATTCAAGCAGTATTTTCTTCTTTGATACAGTCAAAAATATTCTCCACTGAAGTGATTTTTCTAGACCAAGACAAAGAAATGAGCATACACTTGTGAGCACACTGTGACACCCCTCTACCCTTTTTGAGGTGACTGGAGCCTTTAGCTAATATTCCACGCAGCATTCTTTGTTTCCTTTGATGTTATTAATTAATTTGCTGCTTTCCCCATTATTAAAACATACACTTGCATTTAAAAACCTGACCCAGCATTTTCTAAGTTGGGAAGAATATTTCAGGCTCTCAGAAATACACCATTATCTCAGAGTTTATTGGTCTCAACATTCATTTCAATTCTTGAGCCATCCTAGGCAACAGAGATGAAATTCAGATTGCTTCACAGTATAGTTGGCTACTACTGCAATGGCTGGAAATTGTGCTGTGAAAATAGCTGTGTCTCACTGATCAGCATCAAAAGCAGATGAGAAAGGTTTAAGTATACATATGTAAGAGTGGCCTAAATATGCCTTTTCTATTTTACTGTTACATTGACAGTCTGCAGAGTCGTTACTTTTATTGCAGTTAAGGATTTCTCTCATTTTTACTATTCCAAGCAATTTAAACAGAGATTTAGGCTGCTGTAGCTCTACACAAAAACACATCTGCAAAGAAACAGTACCAGGATTGAGAGATTATTACCTTTGAATGTGAAATTCTATTTTCCAAGGGAAATGGCTTTGACCCCAGGATTTGGCTGACAGACTATATCTAGGTTTTGTCGTCACATTTTAACTAATCTGGACATCTGGCAATCTGTTGGCAGGCTCTATTTGACTCTTTCAGTTAATGTTTCTGTCCAAGTTATTGCTTGTCATGAATGGAAGTGCTTTTCTCTCTCCAAATAGTTTTAATGGTTTGAAGTAATTGTCTACTCAAGGTCATCTAAGCAAGAATATACCAGCAGTGCTGCAAACAGCTGTACACAGCTCAGGAGTTTATATATGTAAAATATCTAAACATATCTCAGCGCCATTTCTATAGGACTATACTAGGATATTCCATTCATGTTAAATAAGCATATTCACAAATATATTAGGGACTGTATTCTTTCAGTGATGATCACATATCACACCCTGCACTTTTACAGTGAAACATCACATAAGGCACAAAGTACTCTAAGTGGTTATTTGTTGCAAAATTTATGTTGTTTTGTGATAGCAAAATATTCAGAACAGGAGACAACAGTAAAGATAGATAGGCTTTTGTATAAGCATTATTCTACTGCAGCACTGAATGTGTTTAGCATTGCTACCTTCTTTGTTTGTACTAATGGTACTGCATTTATCTGTTTGAAAGTTTATTAAAATCTTCATTAAAAATATGCTTTCCTGTCTATTTTTTTTATTATAAATGATCCAGGTGTATTTTCTGCAAAAATCAAGACAGATTGCCTGGAATCTAGTTTGTTAGATATAGAGCAACAGTATGTGCATTCAATTATTAGATATTGGTGGGAACATGTTATAGTGTTGCTGTAAACCTGGGCCTTTCATAATAAACACAGCTTTTATGCTTTTTCATGTTTCTAGGATAAGCAATTTACTGACCATTATATGTCAGAAATGCATGTTATATCCTATTTCTTTGTTCTGCTATCCATAAAATCAACTTTCACCAACTTCAGGTTTGTATTTCTTTATATGACCATGTAATGATTTAAGTTGAGCTGGAAATTAAACTCAATGTAGCCACTTGCTTAACACCCCTCTCTCCCTGCCACCCTGGCAGAATGGAGAGGAGAATCAATGTAAAACCTGTAGACTGAGATAAGAACATTTTAATAACGAAAAATAATGTAAAAATACAGTAATAATGGTAAATGAAAATTATAATAAAAGGGAAACCCACAAGATGCACAATGCAGATGTTAATCACCTGCTGAATTGCATGAAATGCCTTCCTAAGGAAAAAATGCAAAATCCAAAACCCATTAAAATCACGAGACCGTGGTCATAAACTCACTTTCAGTTACATCCAGAACCACTTTGCAAAGCAGTTACTTAGAGTGCTTCAATTTTGGTAGTCCCAGGTTATTTGAAAGCCAACCCAACAAGTATACTACACTTCACCAGAGTACTCTAAACTGTGTGCTATTGGAGTAATCTGTCAGATAACTACTGGTTAGCCTCTGTTCTGCAGTGTGCATGCCCCATAAGCTGATAGAAAATTTCAGAAGAGTTCTTTATGATTTTTTTTCTTTTTTAAGCAAGGGTATAAATTCTCAGAATTTATTTTACTTCTATAACATACTTGGAATCAAAAAAGTAAAAGAAAGTTACTTGTAGACAAAGAAACATCTGGGTGAAATTTCAGTATAATGAGAAGTAAACCACCTGGAAAATAAAACAAGTAATTCCTTGTATAAGTACAGTTGTGATACTGGTTTCAGTGGCTCCCATATTTAATAACTAAATGGGTCATTAATATCTCCTCAAGGTGTAAGTTGGTTCTTTTCTGACATCACTAATTTCATATTACTTTTCCAAAAATTTGCAAGTAACATTTATCTCTTAACTTCTACCACTGCATCACATTTTGCAAAAGACTACCAACATTTAATTAATAAGTGCATAGTCACAAAAAATTTAAATGCAAGGGAGGATGGTATAAACAAAGCATTATTAATAAAAACAGGCAAAAATGTTGACAAAGACTGGCATAAGTCGATTTGCTGGAGTGACTCAGGAACCCGAAATTCCCATATTTAAGCCACTATATAAGTAATGTGCTCTCAGTCTTGGTTGACACACACCAGAGAGTGTGCAGATGGTCTCTGCAACAATAGTTACCCTCAGGAATAGCCATTTAACAGAGCATTTATGCAAGAATTACCCTGCTAACTCAACAGACACTTAAGGCTTCTACTTTGACACAGATCTCATTGTGTAGCTCTGGTGTAAGTGGTCTGCAACTTTTCTCAAAAAATATTAATACTTTGGAAAACTAAATTTTTTTAAATAATGTATATGAACTTCCAAGAAGTTAAAATATTTTATGTAAAGAAGAGCATGATGTGAGAGGATCTTTCCAGTGACAAACCATTTTAAAAATAGAAGACAACAGTGAAGAGAGAAATGCAAAATTTCTGCACAATAAAGTATCTATCTTGACTAAAAAGTAGTGTAGATAGCATGATTAGACCTTAGCATCTAGCAGATAGAATGTATTCAAAGAAAAATCATATTTTTATTGCTGGGGTTTAAAGAAAATTTAAAAGAAAAGGTATGTCATATTTTTAAACCACAAGCATATTTTTCTCTCAGAATATAACATTTGATAACATTTGAGGCTTGCTTGATACTAAATGCTCATTATCTTTGGTCAAATCTAGTCTAAACCACAGAAGCCTAGAGGTTGCCTAGCTTTAATTGTCTCTAAATGTTAACATAATTTATTATGTCTTCTGTGAAATGGCTAACTTACACATAAGAGTGCTCTATTAAATGCACTTCTATTGTCAAAGTCAACTGCTTCTGGCAGCGCCATTCTTGAAATGCTGCTGATCTAAAGGTAATGAGAACTGACAGGCAACATCACAAACATTCCATGGTAAACAGTCTGTTAGATGAGGAATTAACTGAGTGCTACTGATTGATTCTTTCTACATTAGTGAGAGCTACCAGAAAGAATAAGGGTTTCTTGACATTCACTTGCACATCAGGATGAATAATCCTATACATTAAAACATATTGGAAATAACCAGCTACTATAAAATACATGGAGGCATGTATATAAATGACTTTCAAAAAATTTTAGTATCATGGCACCATAAATCACAAATTTCTTATGTTTTCCTTTGCTGCACAGTTTTTGTTGTATCTGTGTGAATTAGAGAACCCCAAAAGAGTAAAACAGGGGGAATGTTCTCACAGATGAGAGAATATCCTAGTTCTGTGCAATTCTTTCCAACTTTCAATACAGTGGTGTAACTAATGGTTACAGACCCAATTTATAGGTGTCGTGCCATATTCCTCAATTAGTGACAAAAATAGAGAGCTCTAAGTTCTGGCTGTGCATGTCTATAACTGCAGGGATCAATATAATCATTTGAAGTGTATGTGCTTGGATTGGTCTGTGACCACTACTTTTTGTCCTATATCTTGTGGACCCAGCAGTGTAATTTCTTCCTACTGACAGCTTTAACATAGCATTATCATGTCATCCTCTCAGTTCTCTGCTTTAAACAATCCCAATTATTTTTTGAACAGCTCTGTTGCTATCCACTGGACTGTTTCTAAGTAATTTAATGTATTCAAATGCTCAGTGCTTTTCCTTAAATTTTCATGTACTTTACAAACTGGTTAACATTTTTCTCATACAGTGTCTAAATGTTTAATTACAAAACTGAATAGTATGAAACCTGGAACAGACTTTTTGAATGCCTGCTTGATAAAACTTTCAATTTAAGAACTATTCAACATTGTTCAACTCTCTATGTACCCTTCTATTATGGTTTCATCTAGACAATGTTTGCCTGACTTCCCTATGAAAATTTTGTATGTATTCTTATCTCTAATTTCCTACTCTTCTCTCATGCACAACTTTTTTCCTGTCAAAAAAAGACATTAAGCTGTTTTGATTTGTTTTGCTGTTGACAGATGAATGTTGACAGTTAAAAATAAATGGCTTATGTTTTTGTTCCGGATTTCTGAGCATTTTTTGTATATTGAATCTAGCCTGAATTAGCTACAAGTCCCTGACCATTTTACTTTTTTTCCTTATTGTTTTTTCTTCAAAGACAACGTATAAATTTCTAACTTTCTAATCCTCAGTAACTCTTCCCTTCCTTCACAATTTCTGATATTTTTTTAACGCTCAAGAACACACAGTTCCTTATGTTGCTTATATGAATAGCTGTAGGTCCACTTTATCTGAGACTTTTACCAATATTCCAACATCCAAACATTCCTGTCCTCACATTAGCTCCCACAATTATACATGTCCTTAGTCGTACTGAGTTTCTGATACTACTTATGTTAATAATATAAGCTGAGAAAAAAATCTTCAAAAAATTGTGGCTCTTGTCATCTATCATCAACCTTCTGTTTTCGCTGAACACCTCACATAGGCATTTCTTGGTTTTATTCTACTAATTTAGTTATGTCTTTTTTTCATTCTTGTCCCTCTTTTCCTAGTGGTTTATTCTGTTCCTTATCCCTCCAGGTTTTCTCCTCTCATGCTATAGCAGTTTGTCTTAATCCTTAGGAATATCATTATTTCTGTATTGATTGATTCCTTCTTGAGTTTCAGATCATTGTAAAGCTGAATTTAGTCAGAATGAACTAAAAATATAATTTATTCCTAATTGCCTTACTCTTTAATTTTGACCCATCCCAATTCCTTCTTCTTCAGTGTGTTTTTCAGAAGTTGGAAATCCTTTATCAAAAATCCCCTTCATAATTCACTTGTAAAATGCCCAATTAGATGCATAAGAGCAACTCTACTGTGGCTTTCTAGCTTCTGAGTACTTGCCTTTACACTCTGAATAATATATTGTAAAACCATGTAAAAGAAAACAGAAAAGACAAAATTGTTGCCTTTAAATACCATTTCCCCACCCTTCACATTTTCAATAGTTGTACCTTTCACACACAGCAATACAGAAATTTAGACTGTTAGAAATTCTACAGCTGCTTCCTATGACAGGTTTGTTAAATCATGGTAAGAAAATTCACACAAAAAATGTTTCATTTAAAAGTCAATAAAATCAAAAATTTTCAAGATAACAGCTTTAGTGCATGTGAATTTTTCAAAGCAAAAAATTTTGCCTTTTATCTGATTTCACAAGGAACTGTTCAGAAATTGTACAGAGGTAAGAAAAATTTTGTAAATTATTAGCTTTAGATATGGAAAGACAGATTATTTGGGAAGGTTAAGTCACATGTTATTGACTGTGGTTGTTTAGTTTGCCTTTTTTGTCAGTAAATTCAGAAAGGACAGTAGCAACTTTTATAACTCAGGTTCCTTCAGAGTGGAGATGCACTAATGTTGATCAACCCAACCTGACTAAACAAAACACTTATTTTTCAGTATTCAGTTAAATAAAAACCAGCTAAAACACATACGTGAGTGCACACACACATACACACACAATGTTGTGCACAAACTTTCACACTCATGGAAGAGCTGCTTTTCTAAAGCCATCTGTTTCCCACTGATTGTTCAATAAGAATACAGGCAGCACACACTGAGAAAGATCAGAGAACCCTGTGCTCCTCATAGCTATTACTTTGTATATCTAATTTATAAAGCCAGCCAAAATATTTCCATCCTCTCTGTATTTCTTAGTATTGATTTGTCACACTGTAAAACATAAACTTCCAAAAGCAATTGACCTCTGAATGTACGCAGCCTATCCTCTGAAAATTCTTTGTCTATGTCAATAGAAAAACTAATTCTTACAGCTCTCAGTTAATATCTAGAAAATACAGATTATGAAGTTGAACATAGTCCTTTAAAACGAGCTACGCTTGTAAATAACTCAACTTAGCCGAGACCACTTTAGGAATGGACATTCACTTCTTGTGTCATTGAAATTGACTTAATTATAAAACATGTGACAGGAGGTGATTGCGGTATTTAATCCTACCCTGAGTATATAGCCAGGGAAATAGTGGCTTTCATACCATTTCATCTGATGATAAAGTCACATTTCCTAGCTCTCTCATATTAGAACAAAAAATCCAAATAAAGGACATAGATATGCACTGGAAAGTGAAGACCAAGGAGATTGGTACATAACAAAAATAAATAAAAGTCTCAATCACTATTTCATATAGACTGAGAAAGCAGGAATACAGGTTTTTGTGAGTAAGCTGAGCAAGAGTCCAGATATAGAAAACAGCAATATAGCTGTCCTCTTGACTGTAACCTGATATAGGAAGATCCAAATGGACTACCACAGAGAGAATTGCATTTACTGTGCTGGGATATTATGTAAAGATGGCATATTTAGGAATTCAGGACTTCCTTCTAGATTTTTCCCCAGTAACTTTGCTTTAAGGTTTTTTAATAAAGAACTTTCAGCATAATTACTTTTTTTAAAATGATCTTTTCTTAATTAACATTAAACATTTCCTTTAAAACTTGATTTAATATTTTAATTATCATTAAAAAATTCCTTTAAAACTTGATTTAAATTTAATAACTTGATAGTCCTTGAATAGGACTATCTCTGATATTCTCAAAGGAATAACAAGAGTTATTTAGACAATACAGAGGCGATATCTCTTAAACTCTTAAATTGCTCTCCCTTGTGGTTCTACTTATTATTTGGAGATGATAAGAGAAGGATCAAATGATACTTGCAGAAGAGAAAAAAATTCTCTGCTTTGCTTTGAACATCATTAGTCCCTGGTTAATAATTAAAGAAAATATTGAATTACTGTCCACTAATTCAACTTCAGTCTGATAGGAATTCACATAGATGGTGCTTCTCACATCATCCTACAAAACACCTACTTCTTTATGACAATGAATATTTCAGATTCATAGAATCATAGCATAGTCTGGATGGAAGGCACTTCTGCGATGATCTAGTTCAACCCCCTGCCATGGGCAGGGACACATTCCAGTGGACCAGGTTGCCACAAACCGCACCCAACCTGTCCTTGAACCCTTCCAGGGATGAGGCAGACATGATTTTTCCGGGCAACCTGTTGCAGTGGCTCACCAATCTTCTGTTCTTGTCAGTTTTTCTAATGCAATAAACTAAAGTACTAAATTCCATAACTAAACGCAAGGAACAGGTAACTCCCTTTCAGAATGTTAATTACCATAACCCCTAAGTCTTTTTTGCTGTCTGTACATTGACATTATGATTAATCATCTTAAAAATGTACTTACAGGATTTTTTCCCCATGTATGACCTTTCAGCTTTAGTGAAAGAAACTTCTGCTGTCTTAAAGCACAGATTAAGAAAAAATATTTTAATGGGCAGTTCAGAATAATTTCTGAATATTATTTATTAACCAAACAATCATGATTTTCTATTTTCTGCAGCTTTTCATCACAGTTTTATGTTATTTCCAAGTCATGGTAAATATAACATGGGATTAGAAGGAGATTTGTCATGAATTTTCAATTAAAAGTTCTAATAATCTGGTATAGTACTTTTTCTTTGACAATTGTAATATGGGGTAAATAAAACAAAAATATCCTTGCTGATTATGATCTTTGTCATCATCATGGCTATTATATGCATAAATTCTACGTGCTAAACACATATCAATGCTTTTCTAAAATATGAAAGATGTTGATTGTTGGATACTAAATGCAAAGAAATTTAATAAGACTAAACATGCAGTAAAGCCAGACTGAAATTAAATCTAGGAAAAATAAATAACATACTGTTATTTATTCACTTAAAAATTAGATTGGATGCAGATATTTTTTCTTTTCTTGCATTTCAATAATATTATTTCCCTTCTAAATTTCATTAATATTAGATTTTGCTGATGCACTAAGAAAAAATCTATAAAATATGACATATTAAAATAGAAACAAATGCAATGAGTCTAAGGCAGATTATTGGAAGAGGGGAAACAAATGCAATACTTTTCCCTAAAGGTCTTTCTATCATGAAACAGAAGATAACTTTTGAATTCAGATTTTCCAGAAATATTCATATGGAAGTTGTTTCTGGAAGGCAAATGATTCACGAACTAAACAGATATAATAACTCACAAATAGCATGTAATAATGTTCAAAATTAAAGATAAAAATACACAGGATGACAGTTGCATAAAGTGACTAGCTTTTGAGGTTAGAGTGTAGGAAGATCATAATGAAAGCTTTCCTTAAAATGGGATGCATCACTTCATGGTGTTTTTCAGCCAAAATGTAAGAAAAAACCCAAACCCTCCCCTATAAGGTGTTATATATAGCATCAAAATATTATGTAGAACCCTGTTGATATGGGGTAATTTTGCATACTTACTTGTTTACTGACTGACTAAAAAAGATTTTTAATATTCAGCACATCAAAATTTTAAGTTGCAAAATTTTAGTCAACACCTTTTTATTTTTTAAGATTTAAGGTATAAGATTTAAGATATAAGGATAAAAGGAGAGCTAGACTTATGTGGGAATTAAAAGCTTCACAAATGTAACTGTTTAACTATTTATTCATGTTGATTGATGTGCTTGTGATTTGTTGATATTTTTACATGTTCTGAAAGGAAAACAAATTCTCTGAATGTATTTATATGTATATAAAATGTAGGCTAAAATAGAACGGTCTCCTAGTTCAACAAACTAAGGATATGTCCAAGGAAACTGCAGAAAAGACATTTGGAATAGAATATTCTCAGCAAAAATAATATTATGACATTTTTCTGTCACCAGGTGGAGGAGCCTGACCTTTCCAGTCAGGAACTCAGTGGTCCTGACTGGAACTTGAACTGTGATTGTCACTCTGGCATGCAGGAGAGTATTGGGGCATTTCTAGGTAAACAGCTACCAGAAGAGGTATTTGCCAGCTGCGAGATTATGAGTTATGATTTTCAGCGTGTAACCTGTCAAAATCTATTAATCTCTTCTTCTCTTCATGCACACTTCTCTTGGGCATGTACTGACCAGGCTAGTGATGTGTTGAGACAAGACCTTGAGTGTATACAGTTCTACGATACAACAACCTGCGCATTTACTTCAGAACAGGACATAGAAAATATCAAAGCTATGTTTTATTGGAATTTTATCTTCAAAATGAGTTAATTTAGATGGAGAAAACTCAGAGTATCTGAACAGAATAGAGGTCAGAGTTATGCAAGAAAATGTCTTCCTTCTCCAGCAGTCTTTCAGAGTGGGTTTTTCTTCAAGTTTACTTTCAAGCCAGCAACTGTCAGTGGGTTTTTGGCTTGCACTAAACATTAGGGAACACCTGAAAGAAATTATCTTTTTTTTTTCTTTTTACTTGTTCAGTATCATGACTATCTTCTACCTGTTTTTCTTAGTCCTCTCAGTCTCTGCTCTTGCAATCCTCCTCTAACGGATGAGTATCTTCCTCCTCTCTCCTTCCAGCCTGCCTATTATCCTATGAGTGTGATTGCACAGTATACCACATCACAACATAATCTTCCAACAGATAGAAGAAAAACGAAACATAGATGACAACCACTTCCAAAACTGTTCTCACCATTCAGAAAGATTGAGTTAGTTTTCCTACAAATACTTGGAGTTGACTACTCACAACCTTTATAATTCAATCCTTACTCTATTATAAATGTCAGCATACTTCAGTTATCAGGACTATGTAATTAACCACATGGATTAATTTCCTGTTTTGACTGATGTATCCATGCTGCAAAAATTAATGGAACTTTTATGTGCTTTGGATACAGAACCTATTTTCTAAAAATTAGTAGTGTGGTAGTTGCATAACAAAGGTGTGAAAACTTGACTCAGCAGTGAACGTCCACACTAGAAAAAAATGAAAAAAAATTGAATGTTGGAGTTGCCAAAAACATCTTATCAGCAAAAAGAGTTGGTTGACTGAGCTCCTGACTGGAAGGTATGAACCAAATGAGGCAAGGATGACTGAACCTGCAGTGTTCATGCTGAGAAAATCAGCTGTCTTGTCAAGAAAGGAAACGTGTCGTTAACCCATGATAAAGTAAGTCAATGATTAATAAAAGTACATTGAACTACAGAAAATAACCTCTCCTCCTCACAGTGGAAATAACACTGCTTTTTACTTATGGACACACTGGTAGTTCGAAGTAATTTGAGTTAAAATGTAAACATGGCTGCATAAAAATATTGTCAGTGGGTTCAGTAGACTTTGAAGGAAATGAAAATAATTATGTTAAAAATAATTCCTTCTCTAATTTGACTCTTTCTGCACGGCTTAAAATTCTATTACTTTTAATGTCATTCTTGTTTATTCTCTTTTGTAAAAAAGGATCCTTCTAGCAGTACTCAGATGGCTTTCAAATGTAAATCAGACTTTTATCAAGGTATTCTATGCCAAATATATTATTTCTCCTTTTAGAGTTTTGCTTCTAACTCCTCTTCAGCAGCTTGTACCAGATTGTATAATTAGGAGCCTTTCCCTGCATTTCATTCTAATCCTCAGTACTATCAATGACTTAAGCAGTGAAAGGTCCTGTTCACACATATCCATTTAGAAAAACCCACCAAAATCAAACCACCAAATCTCTTAGCTATATCTGGATTCTATAGCCATCCTAAGACCAATTTCAGATTGGTCTTCCTACTCTTAGTGGAATTATAAACTTGAGTAAAAACAGATATTTTAGATTTACAAGAGAGGCCTGACTCCGAGGTATTTGAGTGTGAAATTCTGAGTTTCTTGCATTTGGGTCATCTTGGGCTAATGCAGCTTCCTTATACGACTAATAGATCATTTCTGCTCTATTTGGGATTCCCTGGACAGATGCATTGGAATACAGTAAGATCAGAAATGTCCTAGAACTACCTCTTTCCATTTTGGTAAGTTAAATTCATGCCAAATCACACATTCAATTATTAAAATAATATTCATCCTCAAAGTTGAGCTTAGTAGGGTGTACCTGTCTAGACACTGCTGATTTTTTACAGGAACATATTCTTGTCAGGCATTTCTTCTGTTTTCCTGAATATTCTAAATATATCTATTTGAAATATTTATTCCACCTTAGAAAAAAGTTCTCATTCCCTCTCTTCACTATTAGCTATCAAACTGACAGTATCTTCAAAGAATGCATTTTTCTGCACAATCACATGACTATGTACCTGTACTGCTTGTGGAGTGGTTTGATTGTATTGATAAGGAGCTTAAGAAAGCAATTTAAATAGCAACAGTTTAAGATGGTAACATTTCCCATTTTTTTTTAAAAAACTCAGTTTGTGGAAGCCTTTCTCAAGGGAGTGTTGTGAATACAACTCACATTAAAACTGGTTACACAATACCTAGTTTGTAAAAAATGCATCTATGCAACCACAGGTTTTTTGTTTTTCTTTTTTTTTAATTTTCCCACTGAGAGAAAGAATTTGCAAATATTCTACTGTTAAATTCTGACTGTTTAGCTGGACAAGATAACTGGTAGCTGCTCAGTATGCTCAAATAGCTAGTCAAAATACTCAGGGCATATTCTTGCACCCAATCAGTAAATATAATTTTATATTTGTGTAAAATATCAGCTTAAAACTGAATTATTGTTTTCTCTAATATTTCCTAATGAACACCAGTAACTGAAACAGGTACCCACTGTCTTGCATGATGCTTTGTCATTGGCACCTACTCTTAGAGACGCATCCATCTGGTCAAGTGGCGTTGAAATACTTGTGGTGGCTACATTTTCTGGGGCCTTTCATGTAGTTAGATAGTAATATGGACTTCTACAGACTAAGGAATTAATTACTGACTTCACTGGAAATTTTACCGAAGGAATGCAGTGCTATGCCCAGGGTGTTGTGTTGCTGTAGGTTGACTTGTCTGATTTTTTTAACAGAACTCTAGATGCAGGATAAACTTGCATGACATGAAGTCAGGCTGTGGAGCTCCAGCTTTGTGAGAGAGAGAAACTTTGCATTCAAGCTCAGACTGCATTCAATATTTGATGAATGAAAAGAAGTGCTATCACCCCTTCAGATAGCTCTGAAGTAATAATAATGCATCATGACTGAAATATTAGAATAGCTTCCTCTTTATATTTGTCAGAAAGTCATGGTAGATCAAGTTGGTGATCACACATGTAAGATAAGACCACTATTGATTTTTTTAAATTCATTTTTGTGACTACAGACAGTCTGTAGCACAGACCTCACAATTTCCTAAACCTTTCTCCTCTACGCTAAAGACAATATTGTTACAAAGCTGTTTACCAGGGAAAAATCAGCAACCCCTTCCTCTTTCATCACCAGACTGGATTTTCAGTGTATCCAGGGTCATCCTACTTTTACAATCATAGAGTAGTAGAATCACTTATGTTGGAAAAGACTTTTAAGTTCATCAAGTCCAACAATTAACCCAGCACTGCCAAGCCCGCCACTAAACCACGGGCTAAGTTTGCTGAGCTAATGTCTACAAGGAAAATACTTGATGCTCAGGAAGAATGACATGCATTTCCATGGAAACCATAACACTTAAGTTCAAATAAATTTGAATGAAGCTAAGCATTGCATTCCAGCTGAAGAATAGAACGGTCCAAATAACTTGTTTTTTCAAATGCATATCTAAACATATAATCCCCTCTCTCTTAGGAAAGAATGGAAACATTATTTAAATCCTGTCCCTGCTGAAATGAGTAAAATATAGCCTATAATGTTATAACTCCGAATCAGATTTCATATACCTAAAATATGGATAATAAGGAAAACAAATAATTTATCAGAGTTGTGAGTACACCAAACACAAAGAACCAGAAATAGCAGTCTGTGAAAGGACTAAAAGATAAACTGCATTCAGGAAAAAATTGAGACATCTTCAAAGAATATTAGGTATATAAGGACATGTAATAAGGGCAGGAGACGAAAAAGAGGATAATATTTATCCAGTAAAGGGAAATGGGAGAGTAGATGAGAGTAATATAGTTGTGCACAGTGGGAAAGCGATTTTCAAGGATATTAGATATTGACATCTGTTTTTCTTCCTGAACTAAAATGTAAACATCTTCGTGAATTTAGGGAGAAAAAATATAAATCTCTGTGTGTGTTACAAAAACAGTGTTCACTGTTTGAAACCTATTTTATCTCTTTTTTTCCCCAACTTTTTTTTTCTTGTGCAGATTGCTGTTACGTAGACAATTTCACACAAATTTAAACCAAGAAAAGAATTTTGATCCACAGTAGGCCCGTGGAATACTGGGGTTTGAGGCTGTATGTACATATTTCCACAAGGTCAATTCCTTCTGTAAAAAAACAAGTCTTTATTTTGGATACCTAGACCTCTCTTGGATATGGTCAAAGGTTACAGTAAAGCTATTTGAACAAAAAAATCATTGCTGTCACAGCACAGCAATCAAATGCAGAGAAAAAGTCAGAAGACAAAGTGAGCTGAAAAACTGAATATTAACATCAGTCAGAAGGCTGATCTTCTCAACAAAACCAGGGTTTTTTCTGCTTCTACCTTTCAATTGGTTTTTAAGAAAAAAAAAATAGCATTTTTTAAATAGCAAATCTATTTGTCTTTCAACTTTACTACTGTATAACAGGACATGGGGTTAGAAGAGAAACACTGATTTGGTTGCAAAAGATGTTTTAGGAATACTTGTCAATTACAAAAAGCCTCTTTTACAATAAAAATAGTCAAGAATTATTGAAGTCCTGAAAATGCCAAAAATTCAAAATAAACTTCCTTTACACACTTTAAATTAAAATCAAAACTGTACATTTTTTTAACTTAGATACTTAGCTTTCTTAACTGCAGAGAGTTTTCTTTCTTCTAGTTTAAGGTACTAAAACTTGAATATTTATTAACATAATGACCAAATAAAAGCTAAGTTATTCTACATCCAAACTGAGTGGCCTAATGCACTCTTTTTAGTGTAGTGGTGAGTCTCTCTTATTCCCCACTCATGCAAAGTGCCAATACATTTATTGCTTTTTCATCTTTGCTGTTTTATCATTTTTTCTGCAGTGATATGCTTCTGTGGGGAATTATGCTTCATTCAGTAATGAAGGTGTTCTGAGAAATCACTTTAATCTGAGGGAGGTCTGTTGCCCATCCCACATCTTGATGGTATGTAACTGGCAAATACAGAAAAAAACCCCACAAACCAAAAAAGCCAGAATAAAAAGATTTGAACGAGGTCTATTAGAAAAAAATTATTTCTAGGGCAACAAAAATATTTCTCAGACGGGGAAATAAGACAGGAGGCCTAATTGGAGAGTTGGAGGTCTTGGGAAGGCAACCTGAGTGTTATTCATTTTAAAGCAAGTTCAACAATTCCAATAGAAAGAGGGGATGTCTCTGCACAGACTGTTTAATTATCTTAGAAAGCTGTCAAAAAAAAGCACCAAAACTGAAAAAAACCCATAACATGGCCTTTCAGAGTGAATAGCTCTTCTTTGAATACTAGTATAGTAAAAGAAATATATCTCAAATAAAAGAACATATTTAAGAAACTACAAAATTAGCAAAGATTTTTCAACTGTGTACCAAGTGGTTTCTTTATTCAGCCAGGGCTCTAAACACTACTCAGTCTCTGTAGACATCAAAGAATGAAGTAACTGTTAATTGAACTGCTAAGTGTAACAATGTGCTACAACTAAGAAAAAATGGAAATATTTTGTGCACAGAAACTGCTCTTGTTAGGAAAACACAAAGTGAATAATGTAAAACTGGAAAACAGGTTTCCTATGGGAAGCTGATGTCCTTATTAAATCTGAAATAGTGTATGATAAAGATCACAGACAATACATCATAAAAGATTGTGTTTAAAAAATCCTGTTCATTGTATTAAAGAACACTACCTTAAAGTGGGGAAGTAAAAATTCATAGGAAAATAAGCTTTTAAAATGAAAAGATAACTTCTATGCAAATTACTAAAAACTGGGCCTGAATCTTAATTTTGCTTTTCCAAGAATTATGAACTTGAAGAGCATCCCTTCATACAGATAACATAAGTCAAAAACATCTAGCTCTTTCTCTTGAGCATTACATAAACATTACAAAGTATTTACACAGAAAGAAAAAAATAAAAAGCAAGGATTTAAATGTTCTGATAAAATTGACAATGCTTTTTGTCTCCCAGCCTGAGAAAGTGGAGAATATGTATAAGAGAAACCTCAAATTTATGAGAGTTGTTGATGCCTTTCACTTTCTTCTGCTTAGTTATTTTAATAATATCCTGAACATGTATTCTCATCCCTTTCCAGACTTAAACATTAGCATGTAAAACCATTAGAAGAGTGAAGGTTCTGACACCACTGAGAGTTTAGTTTTTGCAGAAAAATTATTTTCCCCTCTCCCTCCCTTCTTATTTGCAAGAGGGAGGAGCAGAACGAAAGAGATGTGAGAATCAAGACTACCACTGTCTCTCACTTTTCTGATATATGCATATTTTAAGGTAGATACTTTGAAAATGTGCAAAACCACTACACACAAGTAGAAACAGAATGGTTTTTTTGTTGTTGTTTTAAAGTCTAGAACCTTTAAAAATCATATATAAGAAGGCTTTTCCAAGATGCTAGTTCTCCATTATTCTATTTGATCCAGTTGCTAAACAAAAAACCCAAACAACACAATGAAAAAATTGATAGGATCATGACTTTATCAGTGAGTTTGTACAAGTCTTTTTCTCAAGCAGAAAAGCATTAAAAACAATTTTCCTACTTAGAGCCTCACCTTTAAAAACAAAGCCTAGATTTTAAAACTGATTTAAAACTGATTTTCACAACTTCTTCTGAAGCTTTCACATGCGTATCGCCTTCTTCCATACACACATTTCCTAGCAGCCTTCAGCATTAAAAAATGGAAGTCCCACTGCCTCACCGCATTTAGAGCAATTTGCAGCATTTAACAGTTTTGTTTTATTCTTCAGCAAAAAAACTTATGGGCACCTTGAATGCAAAAGAAAAAAAATGGTCCCATGGAATAGGGTGCTGCAATTACTACTCTGCCCACTCTGATGTGGTGGGGGAAGGTTCATGGTGTGGAGCTCCCCACACACCAGGGTGCAGAGGGTTGATAAACCAGGAGTTGCTCTGGCCTTTCTCTTGCTGAATACAGCTCATCTATCCTCCACGAGAAGAGTTTTTGCCCTTCTCCCAGCGTCTGAAATGCAGCAGTAAATTTGTGTCTGTTCAATGATGGATGGAGGTCAAAGTCTCTTTGTTTCAATAAGGTTTGTTTCAGCAAGCCTAATTTATAAATATCAAAATTTACATAAGTGGCAACTCATCTGACATTCTGATGTTTACTTATTTCACTTACTCAAAAGAAGACTTTTTTAATTCTCTTTCTGGATCACTCATAATTTTTGCAACTGACACAATGGGAACACGTATTGATTTTGTTTGAAGATATGGGGAAACTTGCACTACTACTCATTTAATGAGGAACCCACTAACTATTTCTAGTCCAGTGCATCTTCATCTCTTCAGAGTTAAATCTCAAAATAATACAGTCCATCCTGTCAAACAATCCTCCCTGTCAAGAAATTTAAAACCTATCCTTGCAACCAGACAGATGTGGAACAGTAGTAGAAAAAGAAATAATTTCAATTATGCTCAAAACATTCAAGTCAGAGGTGAATAATACAATACCTGCACATTTCCTCCTGTTTGATCACATGGAAAATATCTGTTCAGTATTTCTGGTTTACTTTAATGATTCAGCTGGAGTTCAAAGTATGCCAGCACCACACCTGCTACGTCTACTGCTGAAACGCTTTCCAATTATCAGCAGTTAGCAAAACAAACCACCCAATTCATGCCACATTCCTGGCAACAATATAAACCAAAATGTTTAAGGGTTTTTTAACCTTTACATCCTCATGTGCCATCTGTTCAATGTGCAAAACAGTGTGTTGGAGAGGGGACCTCATAAAGGGGAAATTCACATTTAGGTCTAGTGCTGCAATCCTGAAAAGGGATTTCCCCTGAGTTTAGACAGAGGGAAATTACAGTCTCAGTGACAGAGATATCTCCCAACCTTTACAGGCAAGGGTGAAAAGGGACACTGTTGTCATCTTATTGCAAAGCTCCCATCCCTGCTTGGTGATTTCTCATGGGCACCTCCTCACAGCCCTGACTCTGACTTCTTCACAGCACAGCCAACAAACTCCAACTCTCTCCTCAGCCAGCTACCCCACTCTTTTGTAGCGCTCTTCTTCCTATTGGACACAGCTGTGGCCTATTAAGGGCAGGTCTGTTCCTAATCTTTGGTGATTAGTACAGCTGCAACTCCTCAGGTGTGAGATTGCCTTCTGCACTATTTTCTTACCTTCTATCCCTCCACAGGACACTGCCATCCTTTGGTTTTTTAAGAAGACATGTAGTGAAGAAAGGTGGAGATGAAAGGCAACCTCAAGGAAACTTAAGAAAGCAGAAAACAGTAATACATATGAGATGCTGACTGGAAGAGGTAGGTGTAAGGTTACTATAAAGTAGAAGTCTCCCCTGTCTGAGTTTTTTAACTAAGAAAACAGGATTTGGAAAACAATTTTTAATTGTTGGTTTTGTTTGATTGATTCTGTTTCTGTTTTGAATGAGAATATATATACCCAAAATAGCTTTGTACTCAAAATTTTGGTAGCAAGACTAAGCCTGTGTTTTAGGCACAAGCTTCATTGGAGAAACTTTGAGTTTGTGTTGCCATTGAAAGAAGAGAGAAGTTTTGGAAGAACACCAGAAATTTCATAGTCTGGAAAAAAAAAGTTGAAAAAAAAAGTTCAACGCAAAACCTGATTATTCTATAGGTGTTGTTGGGGCAAAGCTTAGGACAATAGCTAGAAGTTTCCTGAAATGGACCAAAAACTAGATATGATAAATTATAGCAATTATAGCAATTTGTTGGACCAGATGCTACAAAATGTTCATTTCACAGAGCTATTTTGTAAAACTCCTATTTTCCCATGGTAAAAGACATCAAAGAGAGGAAAGGCTGAATAACAAACCAAAGATTTTCCCACAAAACAGGCAAGAGACATGGAAACATCAGTTTTAAGCCTTCTAAGAGAGGTGATTTGTACCAAATATTAAAAGAACTTTAAAAGATTATAAGGTGACAAACCCTGGTGTGAAACAAATAATTACAACAAAGAACAGATTAAAAATTGAAATTTTAGTAATTTATCAGAATGTTCCATCCATGAAAATTGTATTAAATTTATTCTCCAAAACATTTTTGTAGCAAGACTTCTACAGTACTCGTAGTAGGGATTCTGGGAATACCTGGAGATGAATCTTTCCATTGTCAATTTCTTCTCACAAATGGCTCAACATAGGAATAAACACATGATGTCTATATATTCAGGTCAACCTGTAGCAACACATCAACTATGAGATTATTTCTGAAGCTACATAAAAAGCACATTATGGAAATTTTCTGATTTTCTAGGAGGTATTCAACAAAAAAAAAGATTAAACTAAAAGCATGAGTGAAGCTATAAACATCTGAAGACAGGTAAGACTTAAGAGAAACTCATAAAAGCTCCAAGTTTATAAATGGGCACACTATGGCAATCCCAAATAGTGAACAAACCCAACCCCCTGTGAATAGAAGACTACGCAATACATGAGCCATGAGAATTCTGTACAGAGTTCAGGTATCACATTAAAGCTACATGAGGTTTTATTAGAGCCATAATAAGTTCTATTTTATCTTGGTACTTTAAATGCACTTTCATTTTGTTTTAAGTACACCACAGGACATCTAATTCAATATTTATTGAGAGTGTCACAAATGATATATGAAACAACAGTTCCTAAGGATTTGTGTAATGTTTAGTGACAACTCTAGATTGCCATCAAGGTCATATGCCTACCTTTCTTGTTCTCTTTTGTCATTCACTATTTTGACATTCCTTTTCCCTTCAACGAAATTCAAATTAGCCTATAATTAGAAGTACCAGGAACACTTTCTATTCCATTTAGTTTTATGCACAACACTTGGAAAATTTAGACAGAATTAGGCAGCTTCTTGTAGCAACAAGTAAAAGAGCTTCCATTATATTTTTAAAAGATAAGAAACAACAAAATAAAATTATATTTCCATTTGGATATAAAGGAAAATAAATTTGACATACAATCCTCCAACTGTTTTGAGACAATTGAACCTGTGGTTGGACTCTCCTTTCCACAAGAATCATGTAAGAAGATGTTGGCAATTTGGTTATGCTATGTGCCTTTGGACTGATCTTAATTATCAACCACCGATATAAAAAAAGTTCAAAGGGA
Organism: Camarhynchus parvulus; assembly: GCF_901933205.1. Lineage (NCBI taxonomy): Eukaryota > Metazoa > Chordata > Aves > Passeriformes > Thraupidae > Camarhynchus > Camarhynchus parvulus. Next base: position 134,607,946 of record NC_044572.1, read on the forward strand.
CTCTGTTGTCCTGTGGAAAGGATAAATGGACAAAGGAACAAGAGAGAAGGAACCATCACAGAAAACTAATCCCCTCTGAGGCACCAAAAAAATTGCAGCTGTAAATGTCAGTGCAGAAAGACCATTGTCCTAGTCTAGAAGACAGTGACTGAGGTGGTTTTTAACAAAGCACCAAGAACAACAGACAGTAATGGCAAATACACATCATAAATGAGGGGCCTTCTGCTTTTGTGCCAGGCACCAAAAAGATTCTACATATCCAGCATAAATGAATTAATGTGTTGGTTTTTTAAAATTTTTTTAAAGTCTTTGCAATTCAAGTGATGTCTCCATAATAACACAGCACCCTTCTGTCCTTAGGGAATAAGAATGTGCCTCTTTTTGTTGGAAATTTCAGGCTTCTTTTACCTTTCCTCTATGCACTGAAAGCGGCTAAGATTTGTGGGAAAAATAAAAATTTACATTTATGTAATTGAAGTGAATTCTATAATTATTTTCTTTACTGCAGCATATTAAGCATTGGTAAATTTGGGTGAAATGAGTTAACAATATTATGACAGTGCTGTGAGCTGGGCCCCAGCATGGTAAGGCTCCTGCAATGTCTGCTATATTTTTCACAGGACATATCAGTTGTGATACAGATTATTCATTCTCATGACTTTGTATTTTACCAGAGAATAGATTTTTATGTTATGAGAGAAAACAAGATAAAAATGTTCCTTGAACATTGAATTTGTGTTAATACTACTGTATTTTTTCAAAGCACATTGTTTCATGTGACATTGTCAAAAAATAAGGAAAATCCAGTGCTACCTACTTATTAAAGATATGATAGTCTTTGTTATGCCACTTGACAAGTTAATAATTTTAACCTCTGATTGCACTCCCTGCATGATCAACATTGCAAATTAGTGTTTGTCGTGACTGTATAAAAATTTATATTTCTTGCATGTAAGTTTTGCATAAGATTTTACTAAAACACTTAGCTACATTGATAAAATTTGAATTGTGACCTCAAAAGGGCTAAGTACTCTTAAAAATAAGAAAAAATATAGAGCTTTGATTTTCTAGAAAATTGCTTTAACATGAACCACTATGAAGAATTATTGACTTGCAGGCTTCATAATTAAAGTCTTAGTCGTTATTTATACATTTGTTTCAATGCTGTATTTTTTCCAAAAGCATTTAATTATTTTCGCTAACACAAATATTAGTGAGTGTGACAATAATTTATTCTTTACAATATTTTTACATTGTAATTTTTCATTTGTGAGTATGTAATATTGATTCACAAATTGAAGACCAATGTAGCAAAGAGACTGAGATTCAAATAAGAAGCTGAACTATTCTGTGTTAAAATTCTGATTTACAATTCATTAATTTCTTTTGAACAGATTATTCTCTTCACTGTTTTTTCCTGCTTAGACTTTCCTTAGACTTTTTCTATGAACCTAAGCATTGTAATAATTACATATCTGCAAACTCATTGCAAGAAGAATGCATTCTGTTGCTTGCTGCCAAAACCTACAGTTCATGTAGCCAATTGTTATCTAAGTAATTTTATTTATTGGTTGACAGGATGGACTTTCTTTTATATAATTCACAGCTGAAATATAATTTAATCAACTAAACTTGTTTCATGAAAAGATTTAAAAGTAGTATTAGCCCCAAACTGATTTTCTATGAACATAGCAATACTTAGGCCTCATAAATTATTGATGAGAAACAAACTGATGACATAAAAGGCCACCAAGTTCACTGAAATGTTTGTGAAAAAGTATTTACACCTCTAGTCATTTTAATTGAGAGAAAATTGAAAAATATAAAGAGATAATAATAAAAAAAACTAGGAAAGGATTTTCTATTCTCCAATTAAACTATTTAAATTCTATATTGAATATACTTTTTTTTTCTGAAAGAGATTTTAGTTTTTCCACAGTTTGAAAATATTTTACCAGGGCCACGTAATTCAATAAAGCAACAAAATATCAAAAAGTCAAACATATTCTTTATCCTATTATAGTAGTCCCTCAACCAATCTTTCTTATTAAATTAACCCCCTCAAAGCAATATGCTTTTTCCTGAATTCTTTTTTTGTACAGCAACATTTCTCTTCCCTGTTGCAAAATTCTCTGACTTCCTCTTTTTTTCATCAAAACAGAAACCAATGAAAAATGTGCCCAGTACGTGGCACAGATGAAATTTCCTTGCACTGCTCTGTGAAACAGAAGTGGAGGGGCTGACTGATTCTCCTTCTAGGAGCTGGTGAGCAGGGTTAATCTACCAGCTGTAGCACATTGACTGGCACACTTTGGAGAGGCTGGATGATGCAGTGAAATTCATCCCTTACCCAAAGCCACTTTGCTCAGCTTGTTGAGGAGCACATACTGCCTTTCAGTCCTTCAGGAAATCAGGTATTTTCCTATCTTTCAGATGATACCCTAAAGAAAATTACTTTGATGAGTATGTTTTTTTAGCACAGTCTAGAGAATGCAAGACAGAAATAATAAAACAAACAAAATATTTTTACTACTGTCTCCCAATTGTGTACCTATTTTCAGAAATCTTGGGTGTTTTCCATTTTCCACAAATTCACAGCTTTAAAGAAAAGCATTTTAAATTTCCCAGATCAGCATTTTCATTCAGCTTTTTTAGCTTTGAGGTAAATGGCCCTTCATGGATTTTTTGTCCATGAATTTTTCTGATTTCTTTTAAACTGCTGGTAATCTTCAAATTTTCATTTCTGTGGCATAATTCCCAAAAATGTATGCAAAAGTATCCCAAAAATATGCAAAAAAGTATTTAATTTTTCCTGCTTTGAACTTGTCACCTCTAAGTGATATTTGATTGCTCACTAATTGCTTTATGTCTCCATGTAACACAATGTTTTATACATACCAGCATGACTTTCTCCTTATGTCCCTTTGGAAAAATCATAGTCTGCTCAGCTATTTCTGAGAAAAAGCTGGATATTTGATTATCCTGCCTGTCATTTTATTTTCCAAATTTTGGTTAATTTTTTTTTTCTGATAAGACAATTCTATTTGTAGACAGTATTCAAGAAATGGACTCTGATTTTCATGATGTTCTACTGGTCTTCATGATTTTATTATCCAGAATTAAAACAACTTAAAGGGTTAAATTAATGCTACATGGTGCTTTATTTAATGGTGAACAGATGGGTTCAGCAGCTACTCATACCTACTTGAAATTACTAAAATGAGAAAGAAGTATAACTTTAATTTACAGAAAGAGAAACTTTCTCTTCTTATCTGACAAATTATAGCCTCTGATGGTTGCTTTACTGCTACCACTGTCCATCCAGCATTTAAATTACTGTTTGACCCTCTGTGGTATCTATAGAAGAAGCTAAATGCAAGGCTTCTCCTAGTGTGCCTTGGCTTGGACCTTCATTCTAGCAATCCCAGTATCCCAGATTGTGTTTATTATCCATCCATTTCATCAATTAAACAGCCAAGGAGATCAGTTCCATAATTGACATATCCCCTCAATATTGGGCATAACCCGAGTCTTCCCAGCTTCTTCTCTTAAAGTATCTGTTTTCATTTTTCTCCTTTGAGGTTCCAAGTTCTAAACACAGGTGGCTTTTTCCTTAAAACACATTTGGAAAATATAGTGAAACTTCCTCCTCTCTTATTGTGACAGACTCTTAGCTATGCCTGATTCTTTTGACATCCAGTGTCAGGAGGAGAGTAGTAATCCTGGGAAGCGGAGATTAGCGCAAAATAGTTCTTTGAACAATATGTAGCAGTGGCACCAGTAAATGTATCTCTGACCCTTAAAGTTGTTTTTTTTAATGTTACTTTTTTAGAATAAATAGAGGAAATGATATTGGAGACCATTTATACTAAGAGTTATGGGGGAAAATAGGTGTACAGAGAAAGGTGTCAGAAAGTTATCAGGATGTCTGTCTGGACAGACTCATTTGTATCTTCTGGAGAAAATAATTTGGATTCAGTGGGTAATTAATTTTATGCTTCCCTCCTCTGTAGTATGATCCCAGAATATAGAAAAATATGTAAAAGCAAGGGACCATACAGTGCTTTGTACAGGTGAGACATAGATCAGTGCATCCTTAGTTTATTGTTTATCTGTTACAAAATCAAAGACCAAATCTGTGCAGCAGCTGATCTTAGTGTAAATTTCTAGGCTATGTAAGGTTTAATTCTACCAGTACAAATTGAAATGAAGCCTGGGAATTCAGTTTGCTGTGTTCCCATTCATGCCTGTGTTTTTTGCAAACTTCCATCAGGAATGCTAATTTGTGTTAATTGATGCAGCTTTTTTCTCCTGTTCATGATAACACTCATTGTGAATCTGCTTGCCAATCAGAAAGATCATAATAGACCACAATGGAAAGTTTACTAAGAATAACCAGCCACTTCTGCAACTAATATCAGTAGCATTTTCCTATTACATATGCCTCTTCAGGGTGAAATAAAAGCTACAGGAAAAAATTGTCAGGAGCATCAATTAGCACCATGAGAGATTTTTACACATTCAGAGAAAAAGAAGGAGCAAATTGTTAATGTATAGAATATGGTGCTGAAATTGAATGAAAAGCAAACCAAAACAAAAGAGATTATTTCTAAACCTGAACCACACTACAGAAAGAAACAGTAATTGAAACTTTTCAAGTGATTGGATAGGATAATAGAACCTAAGTTCATAGCTCACTTAGAAATAAGAGGGCTGAAGATTAGGTAAGTTTTAAAGCTTGGGTTTTTTCATCTCTTTCCTATATGTTTTAATGCTGCATACTGGAAAGAATATACAGCTCTTGCACTCATTTTGTGGTAATTTCTTTGCAGTGAAATGGTAATTTTGAGAAGGCTACTGCCTTTCAGGAAAGTTTTTGATGAACTGATGTGTATCCTCTGTCTAAATAACACTGGCATGGAGGCTGGTGTTACATGGAAAAGCAGATTTACAATTTCTTCTTTCATTACAGGGGTGTAAGATACTTCTTTGTATCCTCCCATGCATGATATCAAATTTTTTATCCAGTTCTAGCATGCGGTGAGTTAAAGCAAAAATATATTCACCTGAAGGAAGATGTCTTTCCCCTTTTCCTAAGCACCACAGATCTATCAATTTATCTCCTGAGAACTGTTCTTAGAGGCAGTCCTTGATCATAAATCTGCATTTATGATCCCACTCCAAAATCTACAGCATGGCCATACCACTTTGAATCTCTTTGGCCTGCCTAATCTAAGTTTTCAGTTAAAAATCATACCCTTTACCTGAAATAAAAATGCCATCATTAAAAAATAAAATTCTATTTCAATGCTTCCTGTAAGTGCCAGTGGTTTTTCACAACTAAATTAACCCTTAGGCCAAGAATTTAGAAATGGTATTATATTTTTTCTGGGCTCACAGTCAAAAGGAAATTGAGATGCATCTTGGAGACACCTAAAACATAATTCTTCAGTGAGCATGACTATCTTTAAAACATGCTACTCTTTCCAGAAACAGAGGTTGAGATTAAAAGATAGTATATAGGCCATTGACTCTCATCTACTCAACAGAGAAATTAAGAGTGCAGGTTAATAAATACAATAAAATAGTGTGTTCCAGCCACTGATCTATAGCCCCTCTAAAAATTGCAGACAGGCTGTAGAACAAACAAACAAAAAACTCAAGCAGATAAAAAAATCCAACAAAGTTTAAGCAAGACAGTCTGAGTTAGATTTTTAGCTATCAAAACTACAAGGGCTTGGAAGTCTTTTGGTATTTTTTGGCCTTGACCTATATGGTGGACTAACACATAGCAGCATGACAACATCAGGTGGTCCCAATTAATGATCTGACACTATTAGTCAGGGGTTTGTCTTTTTTTTTTTATTATTTTTAGAGCTGTTGATCCAAATGTAAACAATTTTGCTCGGGAAATGATTGAGAGTGGACAAACAACAATGTCCTCTTGGAACAGCTGTTATAGCAGGAGAAAATATTTTGAACTCTGCACTCATTAATTTACAAGGTAAGAGGAGGAGCATGTCAAGCAGTAGGGAGCCTGAGAGAAGAACAGAGAACTGGATGAGGTCAAAGAAACTGCCAGATCTCTCTGCTTACTATTGGAAACTGTTTCAGATGCTAGGAGCAAGGAAAATAACTAATCAACTGTCTACTCCCTTCACAAGTCCCAGAACAACCTCTGAGGCTGCCATCTGTCCAAAAGAGATTACAGCTCGACAACCCCTCATTAACTATCTAAAAGTTGTGAAGTAGAAGGGGTTGAAAGTCTTCCACTGCAATACCTTTCTGTTAAAAGCATCTGATCTGAAAATCTATTGTAAAGGAACAGATACATTTGGCAAAGAAATATTGACCAATATCGATAGGAATGTTCCATCAATGTTGATTCTTGTTTTCCTGCCTTGGGCTTTGGGCAGTCCTGCAAGGCAAGTGTTCAAAAGTTCTGTGATTACTGTTCTGTGTGATGAGTGGCTCCCAGTGAAGTGTGTTGAACTGTCAATGCAAAGAGCTGTACAGAAGCCACAACAGCACCTTTCATAGGATCCCAGTCTTATGCCAAGGCCCTGACACACAGAAGATAGCTGCTGTTAACACCAAAAGCATAGTAAATATGGTCTATCCAAGCAATCAGTAGATGCAAAATTGTTCACTTAATGCAAATAAGCAAAATTACACAAATAAGAAAAATAGAGATAAAACGTTTGAATAGGAAATCACATATAAAAAGAATAGAATAAAATTAAAAATTGGTTTGCAAGCTGTCATTTAAATGCTGTCACAGATTTCTTGCTGAAATTGAGTACAATCAACTCAGTACACCCACAGGCAGTATCAAGAAATGAAATAAAATAATAATCTGCAGTCTGATAGTCTTAATATCGCATATTGTGGTGGGCTACTCTTGCTGATAAAAGATACTGTATCATGGCCCATCCTCAAGGGGCAGGGGACAGAAAATAGAGTGAAAAGTTCATGGGTTGAGTAAGGGCAGGGAGAGATCATTTAACAGTTACTGTCAAACAGATATGAAACAGACTTGACTTGGGGAAATTATTGATTTCATTACCAAACAAATCAGAGCAGGGTAATAAGAAGTAAATCCAAATCTTAGGAATAGCTTTCCCAACTCTTTCCTTCTTCCTAGCGTAACATTATTTCCAATTCTCTATCTCCTTCCCCCAGAAGCACAGAGTGACAGGAAGTGGGGGCTGTGGTCAGTTTATTACCCACTGTCTCTGCCTCTCCTTCCTCCTGACTGTTGTCCCCTTCTCCGGCGTGGGACCCCTCCCATAGGAGACAGCTCTCTATAAACTTTTCCAAAGTGACTCCTTCCCATGGGCTGCAGTATTTAATAAACTGCTCCAGTGTGTGGATGTTGGACCCACAACATCCAAAAGCAGCGTGTGTGGATGCGTGTGTGTATGTTGGACTGGTGATCCCCTTTTCACATCTATCTGATTTCCTATTCATTTTCTCTTTCTTCCCTCATTTCTTTTATTATTTTATTCCTCTTACTATAGATAGGGGTATAGCATGTATCAATTTCCGTGTTGAGTGTGTAGTATGATAATAAAATTTTGTGAGCTTCTTTGGACTCTTTTGACTTTGCCATTCATTTTTACCCGTAAGGATCTACAAATTCTGGGTGCTCCTTTTGGCATAGGTATGAGAGGTTCCACACTAGCATGACATCATAATGAATGTAGCGTGTAGCTTTCAGTGACAGATTTAGAGTTTTACCCAGATATAAAAAGAAGGACTTACCTAAAGTGGATTTAACTCATTAGCAGAGATGGAAGTGAAATTTAGATTTCTCTGATTCATAGAGAGTTTAGTAGATTATTTGGACAGCAGAGTTATTCTAGATAAATAGAGTTATTCTAGATAAAAAAGAACAGTTTTCAGAAAACTCTCAGCAGAGTTGTTGAGAACCCATTTGAACATGAATTTTCAGGACACTGCATGGCAAATCAAAAGTCTGATGATCTGCCTCCATTTTCACAGAAGGTCAGGAAAAAAAGAATTGCAACCCAGACTGGAATAAATGGAATGGACTGTGTACTAGTCAAATAGTTGAAGACCAGAAAGAACATCAGTTCAGAGAGAATATGACTGGTCACTAAAAAAGGGTTATCATTACTGAAGCACAAAATATCAAATTCAGTCCAGATACAATCTGATTAATGGATAAAGAAAAATGTGAAGGACATATACTTTTTTCATGGATTCAAGCCAGATGACAGAAGATTTTATCATCAGTGTAAGCACCACAGGACAAGATGTATTACAGAAGTTTACAGATAAAATTAACTTTGTGCACAACATGTTTTTTTTGAAACACCTTTTACTGATATATTGGACAACTGCTACTTAAGAACATGGCAATGTTCATGACGTGGCACTGAAGCATGACTGTGTAAAGCATCAGTGCTTAGACTCTCTGACACCACCATGGCAAGTATATGCATCCAAAGAAATTTTTAGAGCTTATCTGAAAACAGTCATCATCTCATATGCAAGACAATTTCTGAATAAATTGTGTCCAGATTGAGATGTAATTACTATGTTCTCCATCACAAAAGGCATGTAAACTGAGAACACTGTAGTAGGGTCACATCACTATCTATGGAAAGCAACATGATCTAGAAAAATCTAATAAAAGCTGCAACACATTTGGATATAGCTGCACAAATATTTAAAAATTTATGTTATCTCAAATACAAAAATGCGATTTTTTAGATGATACATAGAACTGCAGTGAAACACGTCAAAGCCAGGGAATGAAATTTTACCTCTAATGTGATCTAACTCTGTGGCTGCAAAAATGTTATGAAACAGAGAGAGATAATGTAATTTCACCTTCACATCAAGTTTTCACACAAAAAGTTTTTTATGAGGATTGGCTTCAAAGGACATGATGGGCCATGGAGCGTAGTGGGCTACAGAAGATGCTATGGTACTCTGTTAGTGTAGAAGCTTTGTTGATGATAAATGACAGGAAGAAATAGTCTGAGAATATAGAAAAAAGAACCATCAATATAAAATTATAGTGCTTGCTTTTCTTAGGTTGAAGATATTCAGAAAGAACTAGTGTGCAAAGAAGTAGCTGTGTCTGAAACTACAAACATAAAATAAAAATCAAATAACCAAAAGTGTTATTGTCTAGCAAGACTGATGAAGTGTACAAAAGATGCTGACATTTTAATGAGCATTTATATGCTTATTTTTTCCAAAATGCATTGTGTTTATGAGACAACTGAGCATAATGGGCCATTCTTGAACTAGGGGTTATTTTTGCATGATGGTATATTTAAATAATCATGAATTAGACAAAAAGGAAGGTTCTGCTACCACAAACTAAATCTGCCAGTTGGGACCATTAAAAAGGGCAATAATTTTGTTACTCCCCTTTGTAAAGAGATTTATGGTCTGTTGACTACAAGTGTCATGTTACCCCAAGGAATAGTCAAGTGTTCAAATTACTGGAAATGTATTATCCATGATATGAAATGAATTGATTTTTAATGGGTAAATCAGCCATATATTTTTGGATTTGTGTATTTTTTGCTTGGATAACTTGGAAGAATTACGTCCTTTCAATATAGCCATTAGAGAATATAAGGTTGCATTTAGTTGGCAAAAGCCAGCACAAATAAAGGCAATAGAGACCTATTAAGAATTACAGTAAAAACAAATACAAAACCAGAATGAGTAGGAGAGTCATAACAGCTGTAGGAAAGAAATAGGACTACAAAAAAACTGACTGAAGACAACTTTCCTCCATTTTGTGCTGCATAAGATTATCGTGGGGATATTGCTATGGTCCCATATTGCCTAATAAAACAAAACAAAGCAAAACCAAAACACCTGGGCACTGATATGGGACTTACATTCCCAAATAAATGTAAATAGGAGTATACAGGAACTATTTGGAGATGTAATTTTAGAGAGGTTTATAATATCTTTGTCTTTATATAATAAAAAACAAAGGGGGAACAAACTCTATTTCAGTTGAAAAAAATTATACTCAGGGTTTGTTTTGTTATGTGGTGCCAAGGGAATGAATGATGAACTGAATCAGGATGTAGATATTTGTGTTAATTAAACACACTTGTTGGATAGCTCAGCCCACTGAATGTTTTCTTGGTGTATCCAATGATGAAACAGTTTTCACTGCAAGCTGTATTTCTCCCAGATTTTGGAACACGTCTCTAAAGTTTATGCAGTTCTATTCACCCTCGTTCTCTCTTCAGAAGCAGCACAACTAATGATGAAACCAACTTTAAACAGGCTGCCAACAACTTTTTGTCTCCTATCTAGTATTTTCCCTTTTGCATGTACTGTTCTGGAATGCAACAGATTGCAAACAAAATGTTTTTAGAATTTTTATTTGATATACACAAGGGAAAGTAGATATATATGTTTACTTTTGTAAGGAGGAAGCTTTATACCTGTTTGAAAACTATCTCTGTTAATTATTCATTGACTGTCAGAACACTGCTTGAATTTGAATTGCACAATCGCAGAATAATTTAGGTTGGAAGGCACCTTCAACGCACCTATTTTCGAATCTTCTGCTCAAAGCAAGTTGAGTTATACTAAGGGGTGTATGAAAGTGATGTTTGGTGGGACACTGAGGCAGGATGGCCACCAGCTGGCACCAACTGGCTTATGGGGAGAAGAGTGAATCCCTGCACATTCCCAATGGCAGTGTTGTCACATGCATAGTGCAGAAGAAACATGTCACTTGTAACTGTGCTTTTATGTGCATTTCAATATGTAACACCAACACTGAAAACATCTGGAACCCCAACAATGCTATATAAAACCCCAGATGAAGAATCCTGTTTTCTGATGCACTTTCATATGGGTAAAAGTCTTTAATAAAGTTTTCTGACATTGTTTTTGTCAACATATGGTCCACATTAATATTTATGTTTAAGAGAACAAAAGAGAGAAACAGAGGAATGATTATATGAAAATCAAAATACAAATATAAAAACGAGGAAAATATAGGTAAAACAACCAATACATGATGTTGCTAGTGCTGCAATTACTCAGGAAAACATGTCAATCTATCTAATAACAAAATTATAATGGAAATAACTAAATGCCTTATCAGACAGGAAAACAGATTAACAGGAGGTAGGAAAGCACTTATGTAAATAGCAACACAGCAAGTAAACAAAACAAATCACATGCAGACAGTCACACAACTTGCTACCTTTGATAAATAAATAAATATATAAATAAAGTATTCTTACTCTAGACAAGGACAGAATTATAGAAATAGGGTATCCAGTCTCCCCAGCTTTATAGGAAAACATAGAAGGAAAAGTTTACAATAGAGAAACTATGTAATCACTGTAAAGAAACATAAATCTGGAGATTTATGTTGCTGATAGTAAACACTGTTAAGCACCAGCAGTAATCAGAACAGGCATATTTGCTTAACAAAATTGCAGAATATGTTTTGATTGGTTTTTGGTTTGCTTCTTACACTCTGTAATTTATTTGTATTGCTCCAGCTGGCAAGAACAGTGTTGCCAGACACTTTTGTGTTTATGACCCTGGAAACATACCTGAGAGTACAGAATAGAAAAAAAGTAGTAGGAGTTGTTTAAAGAAATCCTCTATGATATCTTAGTGTGAAAAATAAAAAGTCTCAAGTTAGATAAGCAATTTCACAGTTGTTTACGAGCATAATAATTTTTTAAACCATATTAATGAGCAGATTAATTATCAACAATTTATAAATAGAGTTTTTATACCCTGATTATATTTTAACAGATTACAGTTCTGTGGTCAGCCTCTTCTTCCTCCTTCCATTGATTGATTCAGCAGAAAACTAACTCCTTCTTGTCTCCTCCTTCCCCTCCAAAGATACAGCTACAATGTTTTAGCCAGATTATGTCCCTGACCCTTAAAACTGTACATTCCCACACATCCTAGCACAAGTTAGTGAAGTAAATTTGCATAAACCCATGTTAAGTTTGGTTCAAACTATCAGGAAACCTCATCCTAAAAGCTCAATACTGCAAACAGAATCAACATGGAAATGCTAGTATTGCCAAGTTCCTCTTTATTGTTTGGTATAACACTTTTGTTCATTAGCTTAGTCCACTTTGAGTACTTCCATCTGCATTCAAGAAACTGGTCAAGCATTTCTGTCAGCCCATCTTGATATGGAATTAATATTACATCTCTGAAAATCACCTATGAACTGGAAAATTCTAACCCAAAATATTCCCTTTTACATGGTCATACAATCCTACTGATGCCTCAGTTATTTTATTTCTTTATTTTAATCTTAAAATATTACATGGTGCCTCAGCACATCATTAGAGACATCCCAGCTTTGACAGGTCTGATGTTTAAATTAGCACTTCAGCAAATTAAACTCCTAATTCCTCCTTGTGCATCTTAAACCACATTTTAATAAAACCTTGGATTTTTCACAGCATGTCTTTTGAAAATATGGAGTTAAATTTAGCTCTGTAATATTCGCATATAACAAAGCTAACCTGATAAGCTTCTTTATTTTCTTCCTGTAGGGACCTGTACATATTTTTCTACTATTTACCCTCATCTTATAATTCCTAATTCTGACTGCACATTTACCCTCCTCAAAGTATTCTCAGAAGTATTTACTAGTGTTGCAAATCTTGGCCATGTAAGAGCCGGGCCTTAAATCCTTGCTGCACAGGGAGTTAAACTTCTCTAGAGTTGTGAAAGACCCTACAGATGGAGTTGGAGAAAGAGGGACTTAAAGTGTCAAATGAAAGACTGAGTCACCCAGAGCATCAGGGTGGAGCACTAATGGACTGGTGAGCCATTTTCATGTGCTGTCACAGGACTCAAGACTGTTGTCCAGGTCTGGGCTCCACAGTACAAGACAGGCATGGAGCTCCTGGAGCGAATCCAGCAGTGTGAAGTGAATACAGTTAGGGGACTGGAGCTACTCCCTTAAGAGGAGAGGTTGAGGGATCTGGGCCTGTTTAACCTTATGAATATAAACAAGTATTTGGAGGGAGAGCGCCAAGAGGATGGAGCCAGGCTCTTCTTGGTGGTGCCCGCCAATAAAACAAGAGGCAACAGGCAGAAACTGTGCACAGGAAATTCCAACTGAATATGAAGAACTTCACTGGGTGAGCATGAACTAGAACATATTGTCTGGGAGGTTGTAGAGTATCCCTTACTGAAGATATGAACTTTTGGATGCAATCCTGTGCCATGGGATGATGCTGCTTGAAAAGAGAGGTTGGATCAGATGAACCCACTGTGGTCCCTTCCAGCCTTAGCCACTTAACCACTCTGGACTTCTGTGATTTTGTGTGGCCCCAGAGGTAAGGACTTAAAGAGCACAGTTGTTTGTCTTGAACACGGTCAAGATAATGAAATGAACTTCCCATAGGATGAGTCACCACAATGGGCCTGAGATAAGCACAGAAGGCAGGCAGGCCTGGCAGAGGCAAGATCTGGTTAGCACATCCTGGGTAATGCATCTGGACAAAACTTCCCACTATGACAAACTGTGGGAAAGGAAGCAACCTCTCATGCACTTATCACCCCAAGTTATGGAAGAGATAACATCTGCAATGACCACTGAATCATTTCCAGATGCTTCATTTTTGGGGCCTTCCATTAGAAGACTGTTCATGACTCACAGCATTAAAACCCCCTCTCCAGGGGAGGTACCTGGGCATTCCCACATGAACCTAAATTTACACCAGCCTGTTGAATTCTTTGTTTCGTGGGCATCCCCCACCCCAAATGGATCAAGGCCTGTGACCATGACTGACCAACAGATATCTACTTTTCTCATTGCTGAACTCACAGGTGTTGATATCTTTCATCTTCACTGTCTGCTCTTAGGCTTTCTTTGTCTTTATTTATTTTCCTTATAAATTTTCTTAGATCATATTTTATATTTTTATATTGATATATTTCTATAGATAATATATAGGTATATGCACCAGTCATTCAGGGTTGTTCCACTCTAATCTACCCCAAGAGATGTCTTATCTAGAACCTCAGAGGTGCCTCAGAGGGGTAATACCATGATGGTCTCAATCACCCAATCAACTGGAGGAACCACCCCCGCCCATTCTTGAAAGGAAATGATTACAAAAATGTCTCCAAATCCCAAGGTTTCACTTTAAAATAGAAGTGCACAGATATTTAAATGGGGAAAAGAATCTACAAGCAGAAACAGAAAACAATTCTACTTTCTTTATCTCTACATGTTCAGTCTTTTCCTCTGGTTACTGGAACAACCCAAAACAAATTCCATACTTTTTTTTCCTGTGCCTAAGATTTTAGAATGAATTATCTCTTAGTCTTTATAGATCCTGTAGATGGCAAACTTCCTCTACTGAGTGTGCTCACCCATCGCAAAAAACTCCTTTCATGAGCCTACCTTAAACTTTTTTAAAAGGATACCTAGTGTTTATACAGAAACTGAAAACCAAATACATAGTTTTATTATCTATCATGTTGTATTTCAAAGGCAAAGAATGAGTTTTTATCAGAAACTTAAAAATAGAGTTTTAAAGTCTTGCTTTTAAGTCAGTTTTAGACTTGGACAGAAGGACTATAGTTAACCTTGGAAAGTTCTCCGCAAAAGCCAGTCATTATTCTCAGCGTGTTTTATCAACAGCCTGTGACTGTTGCTGTCTTGTAGATCTTACTGCAAGGTGCTACTGTTTCCCTGCACTGCAGAGGGGTTTTGGAGCATAAAATTGTTTTTGAAATAGCACTATGGCTAAGCTGATGTTTTGACTGACTCTTAAAATGCTCAGTTTAGTCCTGGGCCCAGATTTAAATCCTGCCTGCATTGCTACATTTAATTCAGCTGCATGCACTACTGATAAAGTTGTTCCTGAGATCACTACACTTAAAATTTGAAATTACCCATATAGTCTTCTCAGTGCAATACAGAATTACTCTACCAAAGCTCAAGTTCTATTTCTTGGATTAACTCCATGTGCTTTCCATATAATATTCCAATATCTTTGGTTTTGGTATAGATATGTCAGTTTCTGCTTTTCTACTTTTATATTTAAATTTCCTGCATCTTCATCAGCCCATATCACATTAAAATGTATATACTTACTTATTTTGTTGGTCTTCATACTTCCTTCCTTTCTTCCTCTCTCTCTCACCTTTTTATTTCATTTTTTAAATATAAATATTTCTACTATGGTAACCTGTGATGGGTCAGACAGATTTTAAAGAGCTTTTACTTGCACTAATCCATTTTAGGAACTTCTTTATTGGTTTAGAGAGGCAATAATTCTTTTGTGGCACAGCACAACAAGCCAGGGAAACAGAAAAGAACTTTGGCATGGATTCAGATTTTTTATGAAGCTGTGCCTGACTTTAAAAAGATTTTTGCTTGATTGCTTTTTATTGTCTCCTCCTTAATATTAGTGATATAATTTTGGAGGTAACTGTATGTTAACCCAGAAGACTGAAGGATCAGAAATCATGGGAAAGTCCAGTCAAAATAAAGGAATCAGAGAGTAACATAGACAATCTTAGTTAACCTCGTAAATTGGGAAAAACAGAGTTATCCTGTGTACTGACAAGTTTTCATCTGATGAGCTGCAGGCATCCCATTAAAACTTGGTTGTATTACTTACCATAGGATGCCTATAAACCTCTCCAGCATATGACAGCTGAATGGGAAAAGTAAATGAAATACAAGATTTTAACGTGAATTATTTCCTGCAGAGCTGAGAATGCTATTTCACAGGACTGAGCTGAAATCTTGTTGGGATATTGCAGTGAAAAAAAAAAATCTGCCAGCTGATATAGGGAAGGACAGCTAAAAGGAACAAAAAAAAAATGTAGAGCTTGTCTTATTGAAATAAAAAAAAAATGTTTTGGCTTAAGTAGAAGGAAGAAGAGAGAGAATATCAATACATTTTGTTTAGACAGTGAAAAATCAGGCAAGAGGAGACCTATTAAAGCTAAAGGATAAAGTTGTCAAAAGAAGAAAAAAATGCAATGTGAGCATGAATAAATTTATGTTGCTAATTAGTCATTTCAGACCGTGAGAAGCATCAAGTATTGAAACATCATTTTATTCACAGCAGTGAAGGACAAAAAAATTCAAAAACCTCCTAAGATGAAGATTAAGAAATGTACAAGAAGGCTTATACACTATATCTTCCTTCAATAACAGGAGCTCAAGTCACTGACCCAGAAATCTTATAGCCTTGAGTTCCCAAGTGCACATGTATTTTTTTTAATTTCAAAGTTAATATAAAAGAAATTGCATTTTAGTCCAGGTTCTATAAATCAGATTTTAATATTTGGCTATTTTAGAACTGCATAAATTTCTTTAGAGGAGTTGTTACTGTAGAAGACAGTGAGATGCTCTTCGAGCAACTGGTGATAATATTAACTTCACTTGATTGATACAGTGAATGTGACCACATAGTATACACTACCTGGAACTATTTCCATGTAATTATTGCTGTGACATTTTTCAGAATGGCTCTACTTGACATTTACAGTGAAATGTAGTGCTATTCTGAAAAATGTTTCCTTATATTCACTTTTTTTGTGGACATTTTAGTCTGCCATCACAGTAGGACACACACTGTATATGAACTTTCACTTGTACAATGATTTTCTTTAAATTGGATAACTTATGCAGTAACCTTTGGTATAAGGACAGACATTTTATTAAATTTATCCCTCTGTTGAGTACAGTTTCAATTTCTCAGTATGCATACAAAAATTTTCTGTATGTGAACTATTACTACTACTCTGAAGATGCTATACTGAAAGTATAATAAGACAGACAGAAGTATTTTTGCATTCTTCTGAATGCTGTAAATAGAAAAATAGAGATCATATTAAAATGTAAATGTTGCATGACCTCTAAATTAATTTTTCTTCATAGAATGCATATAGTTTCATTTATAACGTATATAATTTCATTTATTCTCCCTCCATTTTAAAGACAAAAATAGAGATTCTTTGTAGTTAGTACTTTGAGGGACTGCAGAAATATGACTAGTATTTTATTGGGCTTTTTTTGTTGTTTTTGTTTACTTGGTGAAAAGCTTCACTTTGTATTTTAGGAAAAAGGAAATATTTATTAACATAAAAGTGAGACACAATTCTTATTTTAGCAATCACTTCTATACAATTTGAAAATATCAGTTACATTGCATATTTTTACATGCAACATAAAATCTTCCTAACTTAAGGAAAATAGGGACTTAGGTGGAGCTTGGCATCTTAGCTACATTACTGTCCCAGTTTTATTGTAAAATTTGTCCAAACACTCTACATCTACCTATACTAATCTTTTTTTTTATTGAGGAGAAATCCAGCACGGAGTTATACACAATTTCCAAGGAAGCCTATTAGTGTGCAATTATTAGCATTACATCAGCAAAGCTCTTTGCTGTCCTGTCTCATACCGAGGTGCCCACTGCAAAAAGGCTGGGTGCAGTATTTGTCCTAGGAAAAATAATTGACCCCAAGTTTTCCAGCATAAGGATAATATGTTACAGGCTGTTTCTTGCTGCTGTGTCTTTCCTTTAGGATGTGGTGAGATATTTTCAGTCATCATCCATCACTGGCAATTGCTGTCCCTTTCTAGATGGGTGATTAACAGACACCAACGATATTGTAGGAATTTGTAGACTATGCAAAAGACTGCTAGCACAACTCTGCCAGTTACAGCCTCAACAAAAACTTTCTCCATTTTTCACAACAATTTATTATACATTTTTGAAAGTCCCAGAAACATTTGCATCTTTTCATATTGCCAGATTGTGGAACCCAAATAATTTACTTACATGAAAATTCCTTGGTCATGAAATATAACATTTTCTAAAGCTCCATTATTTTATTGAAATAAATCTTTAACATCTCCTTTGAAACAGCTTGTGATTTTCCAGGTTCTTCTTTTTAATTGTTTTGTAGTCCAGCCTATTATCGACTGTTTACTCATTCTAATTTGTGGATTTTAACTCTGAGTTTGCAAAATTCAGATGGAAATTGTAGAGTATAAATACTCTTAAGCCATTCTAATATATTAATTTACTGAGTATTTGAAGGAATTAATTCTTTTGATATTGAGTATGAATTCAATATAAATTTTGACACTGAATATATTATTTTGATATTTGATATGTTGAAATAAGTTACAATTTCAACTGATGTTTTTGGAAGAATTTTCATCACTTTAGGGTTTTTTTTTGTTTGTTTGTTTTCCCTACTTTTTCCCCTGAAGGGATCATTAATAGTTTATTTTGCTTGTTGATTTAAGAGTTAGGAAAGAAACTCCACTGCTTTAAATGATGCTTTTGTTTCACTACTTAGAAATTCAGATGTACAGACTAATACTCTCAAAAGTTTTTTTCTTTAGATTATTAGTGCTATTCTAGGAAAAATATCAAATTTCTAACAATATCTCCCTTTATAGTCATGCCTTGCTTCATTTTAGCTCACTGCCACATCACAGACATTTCTCAGATCTTCTATGGTAGCTTTATTCTTAGCTTATCATCTTCTCTTTGTAATTAAGACTATCCTACTCCAATATTTAAGTTTTACTAGTTAATAAAACCTCTCTCTTGCTTTTTCTACTTCAATACAACTTCTTCTGCTAAGTTCTCACTGCATTTTTTTAATTTTATGTTGCAATGTCCTTTGTGCGTAGGCTTTGTCCTGAGCTGTCCAAATAACAGTTTGTCCCCTAAAGAAATCAGTAGTATCTACTTCTAGCTCCTCAAAATGTTTCTCTTTTTCCTCCAAATAAATATTAAGTGCTGTGAGTCTTATCTTTAAAAGCATGAAGGGAGAAAGTGTGGTAGTCTTGTGAGAAGGAATTGTTAGAGGTTGCCAAATCAGGTGGTTCATCAGAGGTGAGCCTGCTGCAGCGCAGCTCCTCCAAGTCCAGCTGGTAGCGAGGGTGAACATGTGCTCCCTGTAGGTACACACCCCTACAGACACACAATTGCACTTAATGTAAGTGTGCACATGGATGGTCACACAGAGAAACACTGATAAAATAAAAGCAGAAAAATCTTGGTCCTGCTCTAAATGATCAAGATAAAAATCAGACATGGAAAATACAGAAGTATAGATAATATAGTTTTCATCCAGCAGCTGGCCTCAGTCTTTTGCCCAGCAGCTGGCCCCTGGATTCACCAGGCTGCCTCGTGTAATAACATGCAAATGGCCCTTTTCAGTAGGTGGTACCAAGCTATGGACACACCCAGAGCTGACTGGCAGAGTCCTGGCTTCTCCAGGCAGTCCCTCCTGAAGCCAACTCTCACATTCTTTGGTTCTTCAGAAACTGTTAACCTCTCTGATACCTGGATCCCAAACTTATTCTACTCTCTGGCTAGTCTGGTCTGATTCTCACTGCTGAAGTAGCTGCACAAAGGCGCATACACACACTATATACACATTCTGCTCTCTCCAGGTGCTGCACCATGGACACGTGGGCTCTGACCCTTGGCCTGACCCCAGTAGCTGCACTCAGGCCTCAGGTGAACAAATGTGCTGACAACCGACAGCCCTCAGCCAGTTAGGAGAGGAATTTTATAGGAAGGCAAGGCACATTGCCTACTATTCACTCTATTTTATGATGCTTCCTCCTCCTCAAACTCTGCCCTTTCCCCATCTTAGTTTCTCCTTCAAGCGTTACATAACAAACATTGCATAATTCCAGAATTCTCTTCCCAGCACTTCATAATGAGCCACATCAACCATGGCTCTGTTCACATGCATCAAGTAAAAGAAAATTTAAGCAAATTTTCACCAGCAATTTTTCCATCATCCATCTGGCAGATTTAAGTTCAGTAAAGGAATACTTAAGGAGCTGCCATTGTGACTTTTTGGGCAAGGTAAAGGCTAAATTCAGTCCTAATTTGAGATCTTAATTGGGATAAATTTCACATGTTGGGAATGATTTTTAGATTATAATTTCCAGAGATAATTTTCTCTTTATTGTACATACATTGCATGTTCTACACACTGTGTCTGTAATATGATTTAAAGCTGTAATATACCACAAAGTTATTCACAACTAGGTTCTTTTTCTCATGAGTACCTATTTTGAAAAAAACCAACCAGATGAATATATAGTTGTCATCCTTTTGACGTTGAGTGTATGTATTTTTAATCCATCAAAAATGTAACAGAAGACTGAGTGAATGCATAAATGTGTTTGCAAATACCTCTCCTGAGGCTTTGCATATTTTGTGCTATGTCACTGTGGCAGCAACAACAATAGTCTTTTACTAATGTATATATTTTTATACATCCAGTGAATTGTTTCTCCCTGCAGTAAAAAGCTCTTCTAAAGAAAATTTGAACATATATATTGTTGAATTACAACTGCTAGCCTCTATTTTTTCTGATTTGTATTACATTTAAAAAGATAAATGCAATATCCAATGTACACTTATAACAAAAAATACATATTTTAAAATCATCTGAGCAAAAACTTGCAAAACTGTACCGCAAAATATTTAGAGCTAAATTTACTTAAATTACACTCACTTTAAGTATGTATACCTTAATTTACTCGTTTTATATTCTCCAATGGGTAATAAAATGAATGTGGTGAAACATACAAAAACCAATTTTAAGCTAACACATCGAACTAGGAAAATGCTATGTGTTATCAGTATTCATAAAATCTGGTCAGAATAACTTTGTTAGTAAAGGTTTATGAGCAAAAAACTACCAACATAATATGAGAAGAACCCAGTCCTCTCTGAGGATTTTGGCCCTCTGATTTCACTAACTTCCCCATGGAGCTTATTTCTTGAGCCGAGATACTACAGCATAGATAGTCCAAAAATTAATTAAATATTAATAGAATTGAAAAAAAACCCAGTCTGAATAATGAAAAGGTGCTAAACACTGTTGCTAAAATAGTTAAGCTGTGTATAAAAGGCTTAATCTAACCATTAGGAAAACATTTTCAGAAAAGTGTTAGTGATTAAAATTTCTAAAATTAAAGCAAAGAAACTGAAAAGAATTTGAAAAATGCATCTTTTATCCTTATGAAGTTATAATAGTGTGTTCACACAAAATTATTTCAGGGATATTTCAGCAAATAATTTCTGTAGGCATTGGGTTTTTGTTTTGTTTGTTTTCTGCAATTTGAAATTTCACTTGTGGGGCCATCTGTAATCACACCATCTAATGGTTTTACAGATAACTCTCAATAACTGTGTTCTGATGTCAGTGGGCTATAAAATTTTTGTGCAACAATGGACTTAGAGCTTCTGTTGGAGAAAGGGTGCATATCTTGTAAGGAATTTTTCAAAAGTAGGAGAAAACAATATCTGTGGAATTCAATATTTTTTATTCATTATCCTTGAAAAAGTTTCAGGACTGTGAAAATGTTCCATTTTACAGGACACAATTCAATTACTAAGATTTCTATTTGATCAAAATATACACAGTGTTTTGCTTCACTTACATCAAAAAGGTTTTATCTTTCTATTATATGGAAGTTTTGATATTGTTCCAGTGGTGTTTATGAAATTAATGTTAGTCATAATTGTGAAAGACTAGGCTGACAACCACCTATCTGCTCATGATGGCTAAATTAAATCCTATCATAGATTTAATCCATGCCTTTTCTATTCCATGCTTACACAAGTTTTATTCAATTGATATTGATGAAACTAGCTGCAGGGTGCAGCTGATAGCACATGATCTGGGAGTGTTTGAGTATTCTCCTGAAAGTGATGAGCTCATGGCCAGGATGCAGCTTTGCCAGTTGCTTTTTTGCAGTTTTAAGATGATGATGATGTCGACAGACCTGGGCAACTACAAGTCTGATGGTATCTGGATGTTTCACCTGTCACTTCTGCACCTCCCCTGCACCATCCTCTAGAATGAAGGATGGGTTTGTGTTGTGCGATTGGGTTTTTGGTTTTTGTCATGTTTAGGCTGAGACATTAAGCAGATCAGTTATTTTCAACATCCAGCAAATTATGACATCACTGTCTGCCTCAGTAGATCTTTCTGGATCCTTAACACTTTTTCTCCCACACTTGAATCTGTTCCTTTCTCTCCCATAAGCATAAATGTGCTCTCATTTACTCCTTTGCCTTTCATCCCAGATTTGCTACACCTGTACTCAAATAGGATTTTTCTGATACTCTCTGTTTATTTTGGGTGGGACAAAGTTAATTTTCTTCACAGTAGCTGAAAAGGGGGTTATGCTTTGGATTTGTGCTTGGAACAGCATTGATAGCACAGGGATGTTTTTGTTATTGCTGAGCAGTGCTCGCACAGTGTCAAGGTCTTTTCCGCTTTTCACTCTGCCCTACCAGGGAGGAGGCTGGTGATGCACAACAAGTTGTGAGGAGACACAGCCAGCACGCCAGACCCCAGCTGGGAGATCCTGATGTCTTTTGTGGTGCTGTCTGTGTGTGTTGCCTGTCATGTCCAGTTGTCTTCTCCATCCTTTAGAATAAGCATACCCTCAGCCAGTACCTGGGCAGGAGTCAAATAATGTGCTTATAGCCTAACTGTGCAACCCCATGATCTTCTATATAAGGTATATTAAATGTTACTGTACCTCTGTTTTTAATAGAATGATTGCTGATGCAGTTTAAGTACTGGATGCAAAAAAACTGCCGTGCTTTCCTTTCCTCATAGATTTCTTTCACATTGCTGATCAGAAACTACCGTTTGTTTCTTTGGTTTTTTTTCAGTAAGATAACAATTTCTGGCAGGGATGTGGTGCACTGTATTTCCACCATGTTCCCACAAACAAAAATTACCGTCTGGCATACTGTGTTGAAATGCCCCCTCTCCCCTGAGCATGGTCATGTGCTGCATGGCTATGTATCTTTGATAATGAGACCCCAGCAGCCTCTCCTGAGATGTGTATTTCAAAGCAGGAATATTTTCTTTTAAAACAGGCAGTAAAGTTATTACTTTTTAGATAATAGCCACTGGTACAAATCCTCAGCAGACAGAAGTTTCATTCAGCATGAGGGAGTTAAAATCCACATATATTGCCAGCAAGATGCAAGCCCTGATCTCAAAGGCTTTAAATTATGCTGGGATTGCAGTTTGTTTATTTGCTGAAGTTTTGCAGATAGCAAGTCAAGGTTTACAGGGCATGTATAGGTTGTTAGATCGATTGACTCTTTAGTCTAGTGTTTTAGACACTGATTGTTCAAAGCCCATAGGCTTAATTCTCTAGTTGTGTTGGATGGTATCAGGATGACATGCAGAAATAGCACTAAGAAGCAGGTTGTCTTTCTCATCTCCCTCTCCTACCTCTCCTAAGGTGCTTTTCCTTCAGTCTGTTTTCTCACACCCAGTTTGGAAAATGTGTTTTGAAAATATAAGTGTAGGATTTGGAAATTACTGTGGCATTTCATGGGAAAGGCTAATAATCATTAATCATACCACTTCAGAAAGATGAGTGACAGCTCTCTCTCTCTCAAGTAATTTCAGAACAAACAGAAGTCATAGCTATATTTTGTAAAAGAGTTCATTTTCTACATATGTAGGTGAGTACGCACCAGTTTTGAGCATGTTCTGAGAATTGCTTGGGTTACTCTGGAACCAGTGAAATTTAGAGAGGCAATAATCACCAGGCTGCTCAGGCTGGAGTAATTCTGAGGCAGTCCGTAGTTAAACCAGGGAGCAATGATTTCAAGCAGGGAGGCATCCATCTACTTAGACACATCCTGTGTTATACAGCACAGTTAAGCAGGAGCTTTTGCTGTTGAAGAAATTAATTTGAGGACCTCAGTGCTACCTAATCCATGCTTGGAAACTTAATTAATATATTTAATTTTGCCCAGTATTTTTATTAAAATGTTGGATTTGCTGAAATTTCTGAGATTTTGTCAGGATGGCTACAGCCTACAACCAATATAGGCTATGAAAATGTATAGAAGCTGCTGTTAATGACTGAAGAATAGTGCACGAGACACTGGAAAGGCAAAATAACTTGTAATTAGAATAATTAAAACATTTTATATTATATTCAATGAATGGTTTACTAAAGGGCATTAACAAGATAAAGCCAGCTGCAGAGTGTATATCATAGCTGGGAAAGAGTATTGGGGGAGCACAACATTTTGCTTTTCCCACTAATTAGTAATGTTAAAAAAAGCTTATATCAAATGAATCAGGAGACTGAGTTAATCAGAAGCACATGGAATTGTGTGGCAAGAACTAGTATTAATCAATAAAATATTCTGGAATAATGCTAGACATTAGAAAATGAGGGCATTGCAGGACTATGTATCAAGGTTTGCAATCATCAGTGAACATCTAATGGGAGCTCTTTTCCAGCTGAAGCCCTGAGAGGAGTAACTAACCTGAGACCATTCACTAGAATACCTTATTAGTACATAAATTCACACATCACCACGGTAGAGAAAAATAGTTTATTAATTTGTTTACTGAAATCAGCAAGGATCATCAGTACGCAGCTCCTGAAGTGCACAAGAAATCTTACTTTCCATAGCCAATCCTCAGGTTGAGGATCCACTATTGATCCACTATTGATCACAGTTCATCAAGAAATAGGAGAGAGAGCACAGAGTTTGCTTAAAAGATGATGAATTTCTTCATCCCATTGCCTAAAGGGCATCTCCTAGTGAAGCCCATTTTATTATCTCAGTAGAATAAGTAGTTCATGACCGAAGCTTTCTTGTACAGTTGCAGAATATATCCATGCTGGGCAATATCAATCCTGCAAATGTATTAAGCTTAGAAGTTTTAATGTTCATACTCTTGCAACTCAAATGGCATTGTTATGTTTGGAGACTGCTTGGATGATGACAACCCACAATCACTGTAGCCTACAGCTATAAGTCTTTAAAATTTCCTTTTTTCGTATAAAGTTTTCCAAGTAACCCTCAGTTATCTTGCATGTCTCAAGACTTTTTCTCTAGAGTAAGAAGAGTTTAGGGTATCAAGGGTATTGTTTATGTCCAGGTAGTATTCTGGTGCAAGGAAATTTTCTAATCACTGGTTGTAGGTTGAATGGCTCTTGTCAAAAAATGTCCTGATTAGGCTTTTTCACTGGGCAAGAGAGGTATTCTGAAGTATGTAAAGCAAGGCCTATGAGATAGAACACAAATATCTTAGAAAACTCCTCCCAGATTTTCACAATTTTTTTGAAAATAAGTGATGAATTTTGTAAGATTTTATTCTCCCTCTTTTTTAAAATTGTTTTCCTCTTAATATTTTCATTTTCTAAGTCTAGACTTCTCTAAGATAAAATTTCTGTACTTAAGAGAGAATTATTGTTGCAGTTACTACAAAACTGAATGAACTAAATAGGAAAACTACTAGTCAAACTCCATGCTTTTTAATCATAAATTTCCATCAGTTTAGGAATTAAGAGTAAGAGTTACAGCTGAGGTGCTTTATTTTATCATTGTTGTCTAAGGGACATTTTATAGACAGATTATACCCCAGTGAACCCAGGACTACCATCCTTCAGGGGTGGTGATCAGCAGTGGTGTTTCCTGGCCTAAGAGGAACTAAAATTTTAGCTATCTGACCTGTACACTGACCTGCTGAACTACTGGCTCAGGGTGACAGATTCCTGACAGTTTTTCATGTTATGTCAAAGCTAAGTTTGTCACTTCCCCCCCAAAAAATTAAATGTTTCAGTTCAAAGATATCAAAGATATGATCTCACAAAACCAAAACTGATTCAGGCTCAGCTCTCACCATGACAGCCTGTAGTTCTACAGTAAAGGAAAACAAACATTTAAGACACTATTATAAGCAGAGGTTACTAAAGATGGAAATTTATAAATAAATGCTAGAAATTGTAATTTTTTTATGACTCATAAAATATACAGGAATCTGAACCACAGAGTTAAATTACTCTTTTCTTTTGTGTTATTTTTCATAGTATTTTTTAAATTGAAAAATATGTAAAAAAATATATGAAGGGTTCAGAAAAGCATCTCTCAATTTGCAAAAGAGGCTGGATGGAAACTCAGTTGACTACTTCTGAGTTTGTGTCACTCTTGTCAGGTAAGTGAAACCTTTTCTGAGACCTCTTGTCTACTGGAAAAGTGAGAACCTGGAGCAGGTGTGCCTTGAGGGAACTCTTTGTACCAGGTAATTTTTTACATTGACCATGCTCTACATTGCAGAGATGACACAAAGAATCATTCCTCCAGGACAGGATATTCCATTTAGTGAAGAAAAATATTTTTATTTTCTTTCATGTTTCTTTCTAGATTTCATAAATTATAAAACTCTTCATTATTGCTAACAGTAATAAAAATTAAAAAAACACCCCTTTAACACTTTTCATAATGTTACCATTTTCAATGAAAACTGCTTATCAATTTAAATCATATTTGGTTTGTGCAAAGACTGAAAAAAAGTTCGTTTCATTTTAAAGTCAAATACTAGTTCTTAAATATGTTTTAAATATATGTAACCAGATGTCTGTGCAGGTGTGTAGACAGTCAATGCCAGTGTGAAATTAGTTCTGCAGTAAGAAGCTTCATTGGAGGGACACAGGAGCACCATCTGTGAAGCTGTTGTACTTCAGACTGCACATCTAAAGATGCTGAGCTAAAGCTAAAATTGAGAAGGTTTAGAAGTCACCAACTTTTTTTCTTCATCTTTTTGGCTGTTCCTAAGTCTAATTTATGCATGAGAGATTCTGGGCCTTTCTATGCCAATGCATTCTTCTGTGATGTTATTGGTGTAATTTTAGATTTTGAAGATAAGAGAAAAATGTCTCTGGCGTCTTTGTATTTAGCTTCCTGTATTGGAGAAATCGAGAAATTAATGAGATTTTCAAAATATCAGGTTATCTTGTATTATTTTAATATCAGATAAAAATATTTCTTTTGATTGAAATTTATGAAAGAGTTTTTATATGTGAGTAGTGTTATAGTTCTGTTGTGAGAGCCAGAGAGGCTTAACTAAAAATATCAGAAGAGCATTTTCAACTTTGTTGGGCAGATTTCCCTAATACATGTATTTCTTATGGCCTTGTCTTGCTTGGGATGTGACAGCAATACAATTTTGAACTCTGAGTGGCCTTTGATTTGAGCTGCATATTAACATAGGAAATATATGGACAACATCAGGAGTGACTTGCTGTTAAGACTTTTTTTTGTCTTTCAGGGGACATGTTAGATTAAAATAACAACAGAAAATTGTTGAGTTTCTGCTAGACATTCATTGATAGATTTCAAAGGTTTATAACTCATTTCTTTTACATCCCTGAATTTTCTTGTACTGAAATTAGTTATAGAAATTTTATGGTGAAATGTGCTCAGGGAAAAGAAATTGCATTTGGTGTTATTTTAGGTAGTTTAAGAAGAAAGGTAACTATTTATTCCAATCTTTGACCCCAAATAGATGGTTTTGCTTTGTGTTTGGTTTGTGGAGTTCTTTTGTTTGTTTGTTGGGTTTTGTTTTTTGTTTGTTTTTTAAAAGATTTGAAGTACTTTAACTAGGAACATGGATATGAGCAAAGCTATTATACATTCACTATGCAACAAAGCAGATTTTCCTCTCAAAGGTACAAGCATTTAACATTTGCTTTGATTATTTATCTATAAAGATAACTATTAAGGAAACAAATATATTTCTGCTTTTGTGAGTCAGGCTATTAAATTAAATTTTTGAAGGGACCAAATTTCTTTGTCCATTTTAAGAAAAAAAAAATTCTTTTTCTTGATAATCCAAAATGCATAATTTTCATGGAATATCTAAAAAAAAAAAAGAAAAAAATTCCCACAAAATGATACAGGAGCTTTATGTTTCTTTGAAGACCTGTAGGAGGAAGATAAGTCAGAAATGTTATGAATCTTCATGAACAATGAACATAACAGTAAATCCAGTCTTAAAAAAAAATGAGAGATTACACTGAATGGGTAATATGCATGTGTGTAGGGATATAAAAAGGCCTGGCAGTATCTTATTTTTCCTCCATGACACCACTTTTTTATGTCTGTAATGGGAAACCAGAACTAACTGTGACAAATTCTTTGAGATGTTTTGTTGCCTATTGAGCCTGAAAAATCTCCACCATCTCTTATATAAAAGAAAAATTTTTAGTAAAGAGTAGAATATATCAACCTCTAGACTTAAAGACAGGCTTTTTTGGGAGTTACCTGTAAAACAATTTTAAAGAATTATTTTATTATGTACCAAATTCAAAACTTAAATACAATTGAATTTCTGAGCCTTGAAACTTCTTTTCCAGAAATTTTCTTACTTGTAATATCCTTTTGATAACTTAAGCTTTACTTCTTTTCATCTTCATTTCTCTCTTGCATTCATGGTTATTCTATATGGTAAAAAGATTGCATATCTCTTCAGCTTAAACATTCAGTTCCATTTTACAACTGTATTTTATACAAATTATTTATAATTTACATGGTTTCAGAATGTATATCTTAAACCTAAAAGAACCTATGATATATCTGCTTTGCGGGTGTACAATGTTCTCATAGGAATCAGTGGAATGATATGAATCTGTTTATCTTGCATAGGTGTAATTCTGTCAAATTTATCATAAATTAAATTTATAGAGGGGATTAAGTTGAATTATGGTGAGAATTAAGGGGGTTTTTGCTTGTGAATATGTGAATAAAATATGACAGTTTGTGTGGAGCTTGTTGAACTGAAAATTGGAACTTATGCTTTTAGCTAAGCAAGGACAAAATATTGCTAATATTTGAGCTTGAGGGAAGAAAAATGTATTTGCAATTGCTTTCTTATTGTATTGAAATCATAAACGTCATGGTTTTTAACTTGCAATTGCCTTAATGTCACAAAAAACATGTGCAGAATAGGTTTGCATGATAAAGCAAACACTATTTTGTGATAGCAAAAAGGGCTCCTTGTGATAGTGTGAAGTTACTATGAAGATCAATGATAAAAAATAGTACCATAAAGTTGATGCAATAATTTCAGTCAACCCCCAGATCTCTCAGTTCCTGAATTCTCTCTTATTTTCTGTGAATCACCTTCCTCATAGGATTCCTATACCAACAATATTGCTTTTATTAATATTTGTAGGTCATAAGATACTTAATATATTCCTGGACTATAGTCACTTCTAATTCTACAGGCTGCATTTACAAAACTTTTACTTTAATTGGAAAAGATGACACATAACACAGCAGAAAATTGCTATTTTTAAGTATCTGGAAGCTAAAAATAAGCATGGAGAAACACAGAGAAGCAGTTTTTGGATTCTTAGGCATCTTAAAAATGTGATTAAGATGGGAAAAGTGAGAGGGAGAGGGTCTTTTTCTTTCCAACTCAGATAGTCACGTATTGATTTTTTCCCCTTTTCCTCTTCTTGCTTAATTTTTTCCTTTCCCATTTGTCAAGTGCACATTCTGAATGTCAGTTGGAAATCTGCAGTGTTTGTTTGAGATTAGTCTGTGCTAAGAAGTGTGAATACTGAATTATCTTCTAAGTACACTGGAATTTTAAGTTTAGAGAAAGTGGTATAATACTCATGTACTGTCCATCATGCTAAGTAAACTTAACACATAATCTTTCTCATCAAACACTCTTTTTTATGCAAGAGCATGTACTGTGACTGCTGGAGAGCCATCTTTGTTTTAACAGTGTGGGCCTTTTTGCTTTCCAATGGGGAACAATTTGTTCTAGCAGATTCTAAATTTATTTTCATAAATATAAAGCAAGCCGATTGATTTCCTAACATACTTCTCAAGGCATGCTGTGACTTTAGAAGTAGCTATTAAGAGTTCAGTCCATCTCCTTTCCTATAAGGTTTATTTAGAAATGTGCAACAAAAACATTCTCTCGCCTCCTTTCTACTCATTCTGGATACTTCATGAAAGTTTACTATCAGAGTGTCATAGGAGAGTTCAAGCTGGAAGGGACCCCAGGAGGTTCAAATTCCTACACGAGGCAAGTCAGCTGTGAAATCAAATCAGGTTGCTCTAGGCTTTATCCAGTTGTGTCTTGAAGACTTCCGAAGAGGGAGACTGCACAGCTTCTCAGTTCCAGTGTTTGACTGTTCTCATAGCGAAAAAAGGTTATCGTTACACTCAGTCTAAACCTTTCTTGTTTCAACTTTTATCAATTTCTTTGCTTCCTCCCATTGTGAAGATTCTGCTTTCACCTTCTAACTGACCTCCTCATAGATGCTGGCACATGCTACTAGTTGGGTCTAAAGTTGTTTCGTCTTGAGGCTAAACAAACCCTCTCTCTTTATCCTCTATACACAGGGTAAGTGCTCCTTTTGAATCCTTAGGAATTTGCCCTTATATCCACAAGTTTCTAAAAATGAGAGGATGGTCTTGCAAACCCATTAGCCAGCTCTCTAAGCATCACTGGAAGCAACCCATCTGGACTTGCGCTCAACCTACACTAAACAAGTGGAGTGGTAGAAGTTTTTCATCTTGCCCTTGACAGACAAGTTTCATCAAGCTTATTTTTAAACAGCTTCATATTCTCCAACTGAGTAATGACTTGTGATTTTCTCCATTAGGATAATAATGTACCTGCTTTTCATGGATATCTAGAAATGTGTAAAAGACATAGTTGATGCTGACACCTGTCCCTTTTTCTATGTTAGATGTATGCTTTATACTCAGAAGAAGAAGATTTGGTTGTTAAGGAAAAGATTAATAGAAAAATATTTTTACTTTCTTTAGTATTAGATACACAGTTGTGTTTCATTATTTTAAAAATTCATGCTTTTATGCTGCTCACTGTTACACTCACCCTCTTTTAAAAAAAAAGTAATAATGAAATTCCAAAGTACTTTAACAAAATTAGAATGAGGACAATGAAAAGACCGAAAATATTTCTACTCAGTTGTGACTTACTCTATCTTCTTTGGTTAGATATACAATACAAATTATTATAACAATGCAATTGTTAATTATTAAGTCTTTTCAAACTTGGATTGTGTTTAGATACAAAATTGACAGTTCTGAAAAGTAAAAAGGAAAATACAGGATATGGGCTACATATTTTAATTTACAAACTTGGGAAATCATTCCTTTTTTTTAAACTTTTTTTAATGAAGTCTTTGAGGTCCTTGTGTTGAAACTAGGTAAGGTACTCTGCATTACTTATTTATTAAAGAGAAAGATTTCAGTAGAAATGGATAGGACAGAGTTTAAATGTTTCTTACTAAGAATGAAATCTCTAATGAAACAAGGTAAGTGCTCTTGAACCTGATAAACTCCTCCATGGATGAGGAGAGGAGCTTGGTTCCCTCTTTTAGAACTCCTCATGCTTCCAATCTATGTCTTTAACAAACTTAGACAAGTAAAGGGAATGACATGGACTGAAATAGATCAGAGCGATGATAACACGCAAGCAACATCTTTAATTGGCCTCTTATGGTCTGCTTATTATTTGGAATAGACACAGGTGGTAGAAATGAAGTATGTGCTGAGGCATTACTTCAACCATAAAGAAGAATTTTCAAGAACATTTATTAGAGAAACCCAGATGGTTTCTTTGTGTGAATGCCGCTGGTGCAAGAGGAAGCCTGTATAGCTCTATCCTGTATGGCCATCTGCTGAATTTCTGACGCCACCCCACTATCGTTATAAAATGTGTCGCAGCCTTTGGAGTTGTCACTGTCCAGAAACCACCCCAGATGGATGTTTGGGGATTGTGCTTTAGGGTGGTGTATGCACAGGAATTGTCTGGTTACAGGGAGGGCACTCTTTCCTTGGCTTCTACAATATTCCTTACACATTAGGCTTTTATGATCTCACGAGTACAAGGCCTTACTGTACTTTCTCTTCAGATGGACAACTTCAGTAGACATCTAACAAATCTCCTTTGTTCAGTGTTGAAAGTACTTTGGGGCGTAATTCACCTTCAGAAGTTTGTCTGGGCTTATAAATTCTACAGTTAAGTGAGACGTTGATGAATAATTTCTTTAGTTTGTTAGACAGATGACATTTGATTCAGCAACTAGAGGAGTCTCTTTATGTTGACCTTTAATACTCTCTCTATTTCATTGCCCTACAAGTATTTGTAGTCCAGTATTTATTGGAAACTGCTGACTCGGTGCTGTAATGCTTTATTTTTGTGTCAAATTTCAGCACATTAGTATTGCCATCTAACCAGTAATATTAATCATTACATGCACTTCTTCATAATTTTCTTTAATAAATCTTGTTAATAATTGATGTGGTTCCTTTGATAACTCCAAGTCAAGCTAGGAAAGATTTAATAACTTTTCTCCAAACGACCTATCAAGGTCTCAAAATCTATTATAATAATTAATGTTTAACTGTGAAGTTGAGCATATTTCACATAACTTTTAATGTGTGCTTCTGATAAATATTTTTTACAATACCAGTGATTAATCAGTGTTATAACTACATGTCCATATGCGTAAAGGAGAAACACCCAGAAGTGAATTTAAATTTTAGTATTATTGGAGCTAGACAAGAGAAATTGTGAGTTGTATATGAGGTAAAGAGCAAGAAGGCTTGGTAGAACTGCCTCTGAAGCAAATGTGACACATTCACAGTGATGTATTTGTACCTCTAGGACTGCAGTTTCACCATTATGATGATATAGGACGCACTTTAGGGCTGAGTTCATAGAAATGTATGAATGTGGTGTGGTTTTCCAAACAGAGCTTTTAGTGATGCAGCTCTTCAAATTGCTAATATAATTGTATTTTGAGACAGACTGCTAACTTCATGTTATATAGTTGAGCCAGCCCAACAAAGGTAATTCCTTAACCTAATCTTCATTTTAGATTCAAAAATACCTAGATAAAAATATATGACCCTTCATATTGTGGGTAAAATTAATTATATCACTTATGTAGTTTCTCATTCTGGAAAATAACTAATATATAACAAATGCCATTAAATACTGTTCTCTATTCATTCCAGTATGAAATTTCTGAATGTAACCAGCCTTAAAATGTATATCGTCCTAGGGTGACGTTGTGATGTTTGTATCCCCAATCGTCTGTTCTGTTTATGCTGGATATTATATTCTGTGCCTTCAAGACTGGCTCTGAAGAGTGAAAGTTTTGTTTTGTTTTGTTATCAGCCTGCTCACTCCCCCACAATCGGCAGGGCACAGCGATGGGGCAATACATAGCGCTGCTTTTGCTTTTTTTTGCGCTTGTTTTCGCTTTGCTCTTGCTCCTGCTTTGCTCTTGCTTTTGCTTCTGCTCATTAGTTAGTTTAGCTAGACAGTCCAAATTTTCCCTGGACTGTTTTTCTTTCACTTTCTTGGAACCACTCTAGCTTGCTCTGGACTGGGACCTGGGAAACACCACGAGTTTGCACCTTGTGGTTGCAGCAGCTGCCCCAGCACTGGAGGGACTGACAACAGCGATCACCCCCAGAGAGACTTTCTGAATTTGTCATCTTTTTCAGAGCAATCAAAGAGTGCTATCATCCGGTATTGTTAATTTTATGTGCTGGGGGGTGCTTTGCCTGTTAAATAAACAGGTTCTTTCCACTTCTCTCTGAGGAATCCTTCCCAAACTGGTTGGGGCAAGGGGCCATTTGGGTTTGCTTTCTGCAGGGGCCCCCTTTGGAGGCTTTCACCCAAATAGGCCCTAAACTGGGACATATATGAATAATTATTCTTCTGTAAAAGAACTGTGGGGTTTTTTAAGATATTTTGCACTATGATAATCTTCCACATGCAGAGGTAAGAACTACATTTATAATAGAATAGTCCTCATAATTTTCCTGTGATTGATCTTCTGGTACTAAATTTGAATATTTGCTCTTTATTTAAAAAAAATAAATGAAATGAAATGAAAAGAGAAAAGAAAAGAAAAGAAAAGAAAAGAAAAGAAAAGAAAAGAAAAAGAAAAGAAAAGAAAAGAAAAGAAAAGAAAAGAAAAGAAAAGAAAAGAAAAGAAAAGAAAAGAAAAGAAAAGAAAAGAAAAGAAAAGAAAAGAAAAGAAAGAAAAGACATATTGCATGTAGAAAGATTTCTTATGCACATCTCTCCTCCCCTGAGGAAACTGAATGCCTTTGGGAGTATTACTACATCCAGCTGGTGGGTAGAACATGACAGAAACAAACCTAGTGTCATCATGTAGCAGTTTTTTCTTTATCAGAACTCTAAAGAACTTGTCAGTCTGCAAGAAAAAGCTTGTCTAAAACATTAATTTTAGTATTGTAATTATTTGCCAATAGAATCTCTCCCTGGATATTCTTAACCCCAGAATATGTAGCAGCCACTTACATGCATGTGCTATGCATTAAAATGGCAAAAATCTAATGCGTCTGTGGTCTTATTCTGAGGCACAAACATTTATAAAATTATAAGTATTCTCTAAGATTTCCCTTTTTTGGCATGTTATTTTGAGGGGTTGGGGACTTCATGGATAGTTTTCATAGTGCCCCATAACCCTTTGAAAAACCCCTAACACAGATGGATAATCATACTATTAAGGTTCACACTAGGTGGATCACATTAGGTGAAACAGCTAAAAGAAAAAGAAATTGAAGTGCTCAATTTTTTTTCTTTAATTCCTAAAAGCAAACACAATTTTAGAAATAATATAATTATTAATATATTTATTGCTATTTTTTGTTTCCTAAATTCGCTTGTGTGTACTTCCTAATTTGTTTCATCTGCTCCTACTGTGATACTATCTGACCATAATGGTGCTTTTAAGGTCTGATAGTTGCTAACCAAATCCAGAAAATTATTTTACACCATGGTGCTACCTATAGATCTCACAAATGTTTCTGGTCCTGTAAACAGAATATATAGCAAGCATACAATTTAAATGCAGGTAATTTCTTTCTCCAAAAGAAGTTAAAATGTACAGGAGCCTTTGATTTTCAGTATGAACAAAGTGATATTAGGTGCAAGCATTCTAATGTTATGTCTCAAAAAATTATTATTGCATTTCCAGATGTTTCTTTATACTAGTTGTAGTTTGTGGTTGCAAAACCTGTAATTCTGAGAGAAATTAAAGCCTTGTATTCAACTACTACTATATTCAAAAATACCCAAGTTTGAATGCTGTCTGGAATTTTAGGTACAAGCAGTGATTCAGTAGAATCCCATGTCTGTTCCAGTAATTCTTTAGGAAGACACTCAACTAGTCTACCATGTTCTGTGCCTTGAGGCATGTGCAGCCTTGGTAAATCTCACCAGGAAGTGGGAAAGAAGGTGTCTGTAAACCTCTGCAAGTCCTAATGTGTGTATTCAGTATTATTTAACTTGAAGCTTAAATTCTAAAATAAACTTGTTTCAAAGTGATGGGTATATGCTACGAATATATTTCTGATGATATTTGGATAAGTTTGTATCATCTTTTCTTTTCAAGAAATAAAACAAATTATTTATGCTTAAGTTATAACTGGTGGCATAAGACTTACCAAAGGCTTATTTTCATCTTTTCATCCTGAAAGGGCAATGTGGCTGGAGAGAAGGTCTTATCACTATCTTCTTTATTTTGGAGAAAGAAAATATTCCTTGTTCAAGACCTAGTTAAGATTGTATGTTATTTAATTTTTCTTTATGAAAGACAGAATGTTCTTAGCAAGAAATCTGTTTCTATTTTTACATGTTTATTTATTTATTTATTTATTTATTTATTTACTTATTTTATGTAATCTACAATTCTAATTTTTTTATAACCCCGAACTCCTATGTAAAGTTGATCAGATACAAAATCAAGTAAGATTACCAATTCTTTTGGGACTGTAAATTTTCCCTTACTGTAATGGTTCTGTGTTGATCTTTTAGAAGTGTCTTATTTGAAAGTAATTCACTAGGGATACTTGGAACAATAGTATACAGAATAAAAGATTTTGTGGCAAAAATATTAGTGGCCAGTATCCTTTTGGGGAAAAGCTTAGCATATTTTCTAGTCTTCTGACAAATACAGCATCAAGCAGTGAAACATAGTATCAAGGACAGAATACAGAATATATGTTTGCACTTTGTATGGAGCACATGGTGTAAACCAGCTGCATCATGTATGACCAAGTACAAGAAAAGATACAGTAAAAACAGCAGATTTTAAATCTTATTTAAGGAATACTAGAACCTGAACTTTTACTTTCTTTTTAAGGTCAAATATAATTTATTGTGAATCTGAGTCATGCTTACTGTTTACTCATGTTTCATTTCTCCTACTCACATCCCTTTGCTTCCTGAAATATTTTCTTTTTTCACAGTGTTCAGGTTTGTTGTATGACATTCTGTCCTTTCTTCCACTCTAGTGATGTGTCATGGCATTATGAAAACAAGGACAGAACTGGCTGCTGAAACCTTTTCTACATTGCATTCAGTGTGTTTCAGCAAACTTCTGATAAAGCTTTTGTGTAAGGAAAGAATAAGAGAAATTTATAACAATAGTTCATTTTATGGACTGATGAAGGATGAGTATCATCTGTTGGAGTGCACCTTCTAAACTACCCTGAAGTCAGAAAATGTGCTGTCTCCTAGGAGCAGACGGAAAAGCACGAAGCATGGTAGTTGTAAGAGTATATCCTAAGTTTAGCAGAAAGCACTCAGCAGTCAGTGTCTGAGAAGCCATTAATTTAGTTACTGAGGGCTTTATCCAACATGTTTGTACATTGTATTCTTTGGGAGTTTGCACCCTCTTTATTATTCTGGATTAGTTTCCCTGAGCCTTTGTTGGGCTTCCTGAATCAAGACACAGAAGCTTACTCAATTTCTGTGTGGCAAGGCGATGCCAATTGTCTCCAAGCCAATAAAGAGGGTGCTGGGGCATGACTTTTTTGCAGGTGACTTCATTATATTCTCATGTTTACTTTCAGCTGAAATTAAATATTAAAATGTGTCTGCAGAATTATGTTTCCTGCCCTACTAGAGTGGAAAGTGTACTGTGAATATAAAATATTAAATCTGTAGTGTTCATTTGTGGGTAGGAGGCCAGAAGGAGCAAAAAGAGTATAGTATTTAAGAAACTTTTCTGTTTTAAATACACATTTGCAAAGGAAGGAGATAGTAAAGTGGCATTTACCTTTCCTTATAAAAAGAGGTATTATATAATAAACACTTTTTTCTTCCCGGTTCTCATTGGAAATTAGTGTGAGAGACCATATGGGATTTAAAATTATTTAAATTAACCCATTCTTAATGTACAGACCTGAACATTGAAATAGATGTAACACAGGCATAGAGGAATATATAATCTCCAGAGCTTTCCAAGATTTCCATATCTATTAAGGTAAGCTGATTTTAAACTCCCATTTCTCTGTAAACAAAATTAAATCAGGATTTTTTAAAGGTACCTGAGTATTTTGAGGTGCAGAAAACTTGTCCCATCTTATGTTTGAATAAGAAATAAAATATTGTTTAATTTTATCATTGGATTACAGCCATATAGTTTAATAAAGTTACTAAATGCTACTTCATCATTACAATAAGCAGCATTGTTTTCAAAGTAGTTCTATAAAATTGTTAAAATATAGTAATCTTAACTTTATGTAATTACCTGTAGTAGAAACTGCTATTTTCTTTAATTCTATATAAGAATTTACTACTACACTATTATTTTTATACCTAAAGTTGGAACACTGCTCTTACAGATTTTGAAATACTTAATTCCTCCAGAGATGAGAATGAAATAAAGGAAATATTATAAAGAAATAAAATTCTGAACTCACTCTGAAAATTAACTATAAGTTAAAGTTGTTTTAAAACATTTTAAAAAGGGAAGGCAGTGATATTATTCACCAACAATATAGTTTTGCTTCTGCTTTTTTATCAGGGTGATCAATGTTAGTAATTCCATTGTAATACTCAAATAGAGAAATTTCATTATGGCAATGGAAGCCCAGTTCTGGGAAGCAAGCAGTATGGGAATATAAAATGGAACTTGATTATTTGTGCTGCAATAAATTTCCTAAGCTCCATCACACCTAGAATTTTATAGTCACTTAGATACTGTGCACTTCCAGTATCATTGCAAAAACCCACCCACTTCAGAAGACCTCTGTCCTTTTTTGGGAGTCTCATCTCTAGGTTTGATACACTGACTTTTGCAACTAAATGAGGAAAGATTCTAATGTTTAATTCACAATGACATTTTTTGCTTTCTTTTGTTGTAGTTTTCATGAGCTGTAATCAGTTCTGTCATTAATCACATTTGAAATTTAAAAAAAAAGATTTTCCCAGTATTTTATGGAAATGAATGGAGAGATTAGGTTGTTCAGTTGGATGGGTCTTGTGGCATTGGTTAAGGAAATGCAGACTCAAGTTCAGACTGGTGTTATTCAGGATGTGGAGTAGGAATCAAAGAAATTTCTTCCCTAAAGGACTATCACAGTCATTTACTAAGTATAGTTGCTCTATTATTCCTCCTCTATCTTTTCCTTAATCCAAAATTGCTGAATTTGAAAAATATTTCAAAAATGTTATAACTGAAAACAAGTTAAAAGTGAAACAGCTATAACTGTAAAAATACCTGGAGTTCAAAAAGAAGTCAGCTCTAATTTTTCAATGACACTGCTATAGGTTCTGCAACATATTGTTTAACCATATATGATAAAGGTCTAAAACTAATAAGCTATCTACTCATTAACTTAATTATTAATTCAAAGTGTTTTTTTTATTATTTTTAAAAATAATTACATAATTTGAGCTGTCCTACCACCATTAACACTCGATAAATTATAACTAATCTTTGTATTTGAACTCTTCTCTGAAGAACTTAGTCAAATACTAAACTCTTGGCTCAATGTATGGCGTGTTCTCTTCCTGGGCATAATGAATTTTAGGTCTAACATGGAAGGGTTTTTTCACTGTTAAAGACACCTGTTTCAGCTTAGATATGTGTATTTCTTCTGTGTTTATCTATTTGAGTTTATTTGACATTTGATGAAATTTTTCATTCAAGCAGGTGGTAAGCCTTTACTTTCTTCCTTGCACTGTTTAAACAGGACAATTGGATGGGAGAGAGAAGTCAAAATGCTAATTGGGATGAAACAATCTAGTGAATCCCCATGGAAATGTTTTTGCCATGTCTACAGGAATCATGCGTAGGTAGTTTAGAAATTACATTAAAAACTAACAATTTTCTTTTCTATTATCAGGAATTTTTCCTAAGAGATATAGAACCAAAGCTTTTGAAGTTTTTAAGTTACTATTTGCTTGAGATAAAATATTCAGTAGAATACATTAACTTTCAGGCACAAAATGCTTTACTCAGGTCGAATGTTTGATTTTTGGACAGAAATACTATATTTTCTGCATGGATAAGAAGGCATGGTATAAAGTCAGTCAGAGCAGGTAGACTAAATCTGAAATATTTGGAATGGGTGCACAGACCAGAACAGAAGAGTTACTTTTATGAAATGCTATATCCACAGTGTAGGCTTGCACTGCAGGCCCGCAGTGCCTGTTGCGTGTCTATACTTAATTAAGGTTTTCTTGATGCTCTTTGATATGCAACTGGTACTTCCTACTCTATTGATTTAAAGTCTTCTTTTAACAATGTCTTAAGCAGTGATTTCTCAAAAGTGGCAGTAGCCAACATAGCCGACAATACCATCCAAAAGCAAATGTACTGATTATTTGCTAAGCCATATAAATTGCAGGTTTCAGATAAGATGAATAGAGACTAGTGAAATACTGCGGTTTGCTGTTCTTTGTAGGGCTTTATCTTTCTACAA
Source organism: Camarhynchus parvulus (assembly GCF_901933205.1). Classification (NCBI taxonomy): domain Eukaryota; kingdom Metazoa; phylum Chordata; class Aves; order Passeriformes; family Thraupidae; genus Camarhynchus; species Camarhynchus parvulus. The sequence goes on from NC_044572.1 coordinate 134,647,560, forward strand.
AGGATAATTGTGTCTAAAACTGCTCTAAATTTGGATCACATAGAGTAAACATTTTCCCCTGCTCTTTGCAGATTTTAAAGCAATCTACACATTTTAGAAAAGCAGTTGTTTTTGGAAGGAGGTGTTTCACAAAATATCGGTACTACATGCTGCTCTTGGACTATTGTCTGCTGTCAGATGTTTATGTGCATATACACTTCTGATGAGCTGGTTAAAAAGCAGCTTGAGTACATCACACAGCAGAAATGCAATATGGTGTAGAAAAACATTTAGTTCTAAAAGTATAAAAATCTTCCTATGTTGTCAAAAAAAAATGCAGGGCTTGGCCATTTTCCACACAATTCCTATAGGTAATGCACACTTCAAGACAAAAATCTAAAGTGATACTTTTCTCGTTGGAAATGATTGATTGTGTTTTTCTTGCTGCTCAACAAGTCAGTGCTGGTTCAGTAGGACAATAGCTGATTGGTAACCTGGCCCCACTGCTCTCTTCCTTTGAAGGAACCTGCAGGCAGGAGAGAGGTGTGAGGATTGGAGTATGATTGCCCAAGAGGAGCGAAGGAGCTTTCAGGTATGGACAATTTGGAGGACAGAGCTGATATTTATTTTGTATACCAGAGTTTATTTTTCTTTTGAAAGAGAACAAAAAAGTGCCTCCTGGCTCTTGCCCTAGCATCTATCTAAATCCCTAGGGAAAGAGTGGCAGAAGGAACAAAAATTTCAAAGGTATAACAGATGTGAACTTTGACTGAAAGAAATTCACTACATGGTACATGGCTGCTACTCAATGTGACTGAGGATAGGGATTGCCCTGTGTTGCCCTGCTAGAAAATAAGACATTTTTAGGTACGCAAGTAAATTAAGGTCTGTCACACAGATAGATATTCATATGATCTCCTGAAGTATGAATGTACATATGGAAAGCTACTGTAATGAACCGATTTAATTTTTGTGTCATCAAAGTTGCAATGAAATATAGATAGGAATTCAAATCCATTGACTTTTTGGATCACTAATTCTACATATTGAAGAATGTTTCACATGGATGGAGCTTCCATTCCTTATTTTGGTGTAGATGAGACATTCTAAAAAATATCATTTTTGGATCTCAAACCTTGAGAAAAATTTTCTTTGTGCACTTTTTAAAAGATGATCAGTTCAATGACACTGACAGTGCAATTACAAAGGGTTGAGCACTTCTGCCATTTAGCTACAAGGGAAAATGAGACTGATTTTAGTGTTTTGGGAGATTTTGAATATATTAAAATTCTTTCTAAGAAGTTTGTGTGGTGTTATCTTTATCCCTACTTACTTTTGTGTAGTTTTCAGTACTTTGTGTTAAAACAGAAACATGCTGAATTCCTTCTTATGGCTTTGAAGTGAATTTGTCTGGTCTATGGAAACTAAGGAAAAACACAGGGTTTTAATAGGAAAATCTGAGAATTTTGTTTACTACTCTGATATATTTTCTCTGTACTTCCTCTATCAACACATCATAAAACAACAGCTTTTTTTTTTTCTTTTAAGAGGGTAAATTAAGAAAAAGATAATAAAAGAGGAACATTTGTTTAAGGAAGTTGCATGCAGTTGTGTATCAGGATCTGACCCTTTTACTAGTTCCAGACAGCTAAATTCCTCCTTTCAATGAAATGCCTACATTCACTCTTGTCTTATTTGGTAGTTGGTTCTTGGTAGTTTTTTTCTTTTTTTTTTGTTTTTTTTTTCTTTGGTTTTTTGTTTTGTTTTGTTTTGGGGGCTTTTTTTTTGTTTGTTTGGTTGGTTTTTGTTGGTTAGTTGTTGATTTGGTTTGTTGGTTTTATTTGTTTGCTTGCTATTTCCATTTAAATGTTCTTTGTATTGCTTAGGCCCTTCCTTCCTTCCTTCCTTCCTTCCTTCCTTCCTTCCTTCCTTCCTTCCTTCCTTCCTTCCTTCCTTCCTTCCTTCCTTCCTTCCTTCCTTCCTTCCTTCCTTCCTTCCTTCCTTCCTTCCTTCCTTCCTTCCTTCCTTCCTTCCTTCCTTCCTTCCTTCCCCGAAAAGAGCTATTGCAGACCAAATATTAACCTTGAGAGAATATAGCCTTGAGAATGATGCAAGTTTCCTCACCTGCATGCCCAGTTAGGTGCCAGCTGTTTCTTGTTTAAACCCTTACATGGTTTTTCCCTCTTACATTAATCAACACAATCTCAATAAAAACAAACATCAAATCTTTGAGAAACTGAGGAAATGTAGTTAAAATCAATCTGCATCTCAGGTGGGAAAAATCGATAATAAAATTGTTCCAATATAGAACTTAGTCTTAGAAACGCTCGAGTTTTTCAGGGGCTATGGTCTGCTATTCATTTTTAATCAGGTTGATATAGCAGGCATGCAATGTTATGTCGTGATCTATGTCAATTTTGAGTTTGCTTGTCCTGGTTCCAGCCAGAAGGGGGCTTTGCCAAGCTCTGGAGGTTATTCTGTACCACCTGGTGTCATTGCTGGGGGCAGAGGGAAGGGAGTCACTTCTGGGCAAAGGGGGTCCCTTCCATTTGAGTAAGTGCAACAGAGGGAGTGTAGGGTAACACCAATGCTGAGCATTTTGCATGTGAACCACTCACCTCTCTCTTGTATATTTTTGTTATTAATATTTTGCTGTTACTGATAGTTATTTAATTGCAGCTTCCAGTAAATTGTTCTTTTGCTCTTTTCTCAGCCCTTGATCTTTACCCTTGTGTCTCCAGCTCTCCTATGCAGCCTGCCACAGGGGAGAGGAGAGAGGGAGAAAGTGAGTGGCAGCATGGCTTGAAGGGTCTCAGTAGGAGCACTAAACTGGGGAGCACCATTCCCAAACTATGACGTGCTTATTAAACAGTTGGTGGAGAGAACAGCTGAAGACATCAAGAAGTTTCTTTCAACCTGGTAATTTTTAAATTAGCATGGTAGATATTAAATCCACTAAGATAATAAGTTTGAATATTCTTAACAGAATATATGAAGGTACAATATCACCTCCAGGGGAGCAAAACAGGGTTCATAAAATGTTGCTATTACTTTAGCACTGTTTTCTGTGAGGCAGTTTCAGACCTGTCTCAGGCTCATGCTGGGACTTCAAATAAGGTCTGAGTTATTGAACCCTTGTGACCATCAAAGGTAGCATGCTGGTTTTTCATTATCATAATATAAGTTACTGCTAAATTCTTAGTTAGGAGCTGTTTTTAAACTGAATCCTAGAATTTCTAGGCAGTTGCAATATATGTAGAGCCTTTCATCTACTGATAAGCTCTAGATGATGAAACTGATGGTTTGCAATTGCTTCTCCACTCCTATGAAAATTACTGCATAAATTGCTTTGATCAGTCAATATGTGTTAATAAGAAGTAATATTCAGATAGCAAAATACCATGTGATTCCTTCTGTTATATTCAGGAGCTACTGCTATATCATTGTCTTGCTCTGTACCTGAAACTGTCAGGGTGCTCCTGAATTTCAGTTTCTTGTTTATGAAAATAGTTGCAGTGAAGATTATATCTAATCTCAAAAATAAAATATTTTCCTTTTACTAATGTCAGTATAGTGGTGTTATGACAGAAAAGTTGCAATAATAGGACTGATTCTCTGCAACACTCAGCATGAATACTGTGATAAAACTAAGGTATTTACAACACTTACCCTTGTTACTTTCACTTTGATATCCTGCATAGAAATATTTGACCCTTGGCTGCACTTGCACCTGGCATGCTTCTGTTTAGAGCCACACAACTCTTCTCCTTTCATCTCTTGTCTTTTCCATTGCTGACTGCTAAATGAATGTGTTTTTTTCTTTTCTACTCCACAGTAGTTCTTACTTGTTTTTATATTATTATATTATTATTAGCATATTGCCAGAGCAGAACTGCCATACATGAGAATCAGTAAAAGCAGAATACTGTCACTTCGATTCAAAATCATTTTACACCTGCTGCACACGCAAGCAGTACTTTGTCTGGAATGGATGTTTCTCTGACACCTTATTCCAGGCCAGTAAATCTGAGTTACACTCTTTCCTTTTCAAGTGGTCAGACCATGTCTCTGCTACTCCTGTGGGTATGACACCATGATCTAATATGACTTCAGCCAGACTCATGCGCTGCAGTTCTTGTCCCCTGACTTCCAACCAAAAAACAGGTTTGACATGTACAGAGTTTTGCTTTTGCAGCTTATAGGCAGTAAGAATGTGGACTGACAGAGGAATGATTTATGATTTATTTGTTTGAAGGAGAATAGAATTCACTATGTTTATGACACACTGTATTAACCATATCTGGCATTTCAGTGAAGCCTGATATGATGTAGCCTTGCTAAATCTTGCAATTTGCCATGTCTCTTTGGGAACAAAGCATGTCCTAATTCAAATTACCCTCACTCTTTCAATATGTCAGATTCTAGATGCTGTGAGGCAGATTACTCAGATGACAAGTATATAACCTCTATTTAAAATCTCTCTGTTACTGTTTACATCCATGGGACTGAAGAATTATATCTTCACAGCTTCAGAAGAGAAGGATATGCTGAACAGAGTTCTGTAAATGACTGTCTTGGGTCTAGTCATGTTCAGTATTCAGTTACAAAAAAGGACACCACATAAGCATGCTAATTAAAATTTATTTAAAAGAAAAAATTGGAAAGGTCTACAGTTACAGGAAGGAAACAAAAAAAAAAGCCCAAGATTTTAAACAATCATTAATAAATGTCCCAAAGATGAAATAGTCAATAACCATATCTGCACATATGGCATATTTAGAATATTTAGTTACACCAATGCATAGAAATAATTTACCATATAGGTGAGGCTGAAGAAGTGTTGAAATTGATCATGAAATGAAGCAAAAATCAATGTTGTGTCCAACACGATGTGTTAGGAGCAGTAAATACCAAAAAAATATGTGAATAATGCTTCAGTGATGCTTGGGAGCTGTAAGATTCCAGTAAGAGCAATCTGTGTAATTCTGGACATTCCAGTTAAAGAATTATGTAAACCAGTTAGGATAAGCCTAATGGACATTAACAAGAATGCCTAAAGGTAGCAAAAATGAGGTTCATGAGGAAAGGTAGAATGAATTATATATATATATATGTGTGTGTGTGTGTGAGAGAGAGAGAGCGAGAAAAGAAAGGAAATAATATGGTCTTCAAGTCCAAAAAAAGCTTCTTACAACAGGAAATACTCTGCATATCCTTGGTGACCACAATAGGATGTAATGGAAAATATTATAGAGATAGGAGAACTTTTGACTGTGAGGGGAGTAAAAAATGCAGAGAGGTTGTGGAGCCCCCAGATGAGGCATCCTTTGAAAAAAAATTGGCTAAATATCTTTCAGGAGTGGTGCAAATGTAATTATGTCCTGAGATTAAGACATATTTTTTCTTATTATTGTTTCATAAATTCTAATACTTCTTTATTTCTCTGTTTGAATAGCCCACGTATTTTGCAAGCCTTGAAAACAAACCCTATTTAGACAAGTAGAATCTAGTGAACCTTGTATCATATAAGAGCAGTGTGCGTGAGAGACAATTATATCTATCCAGATGTAAACAACTTTGGATTGAAACAGAAGAGAGGAAAAAAAAATGACATAGGTATAAAAGAGCTATTGGTAGGTATATTCCATCATATGTTAGTTCACACCATATACAGTTTTAACTGTCAGAAGAGTTACAGTCTATCCGTTTTTATCATTATAGTCTTCTCCAAATATTGACAGTTTTCTCATGAAAGTTTCTTTTTTCGGGCCAAAGGATTTATTTTATGGCACATGAGGATAAAAGATCCTCACTGAAAATTTTGGAAGATGGACAAATCCTTTAAAGGGCAGTACCAGGTGACAGCTGGACTGCAGGTAAGTGAGATTGTGCTGTTTGTGCCAACACTGTCGTCCCAGAAAGTTCCCAGAAAGTCAGTGCTTTAGCTTGCATTGTCCCTGGTTGAACAATGGCTTGAGATTGAAATGACACTGCAAAAAACATTAAAACAATATGTTTTAGCAATGTGTCAAATAGCTCTCTCAAAGGGCTATTTACAAAGGGTTATTTTCTCCAACCTCCAAATATCATGACATTTTTGTTGAGTTAAAGGGCAGATTTCCCATGCGTTTTCTTGAAGAATTATGGCACTTTTTGTATTTACACATATACTGTAAATTTCAGTCCAGCATTTTTCCCTTTGTTTAAGAGTAATACCAAGCCTAATGTTTTCTTTAGTTTATATTCTCTGGTCTGCAGAACTACCTGACGTTTTATATTATGATAAAAAAACCATACTTGTTACAGACATCTGTTCTATTTAAAATACAACATATCCTTTATAAAACTCAGGATATAAAACTTAAGTCTGTGTACAGATATTCAGGTGTTTAAGTTTTACTATGAGGCTGAAGACTCTCATTAGTACATCAGAGTTTTTTCATAATTTTCACTTTTTCTCTGTAAAAGGTGATCACTTCCTGGCAGTATCAATTTATTCATCATTATGATTCACTTAAGCAAATAATTCCTTGTTATAATTACAATACATGTCCTGTACTGCTTACTTCAAACATTAATAATTATTCCATTATTATTATTATTATTATTATTATTATTATTATTATTATTATTATTATTATTATTATTTAGTATTTGATTGACATTTGACAATAAATAGACTCCTTCTAATAATCCAGAAAACACTAAATTATCAACTGAAATGTCTGATTTTGAGAGCCTTTCAGGTCACATGAACAGTAGGTGTGATTTCCTTACTTGTCTTTCCATTATGTATTTATACAATAGATTTTAAAAAAATATTATTGAAAGACTGAAGGGTAAAGTAACTATAGATTTAGATCATCATAACCTGGCTTACTGAAATCAGTTTTCAAGTGTAGTCTATTTTGATGGGTGAGATTTCATTAGAAATGTTTTTAAAATCACAACAGTTTAGATTTGGAGAAGACATTTGCAAACCTTTTAAATGAAGTGTTGTTTTCTGCATTTCTTCAGGTTAAATGAAGCCTTGTTTTTTTGCCAAATATTTTTATTACTAGGAGTAATGTGAAAGAGAGCGTGTTCTTTATACTAGCAGAGAAGAAGCACTGCAGAGTATTGGTTTGTAAGCTGGCCATAGCAATTCAGCTCTATATAAAAACTGTTGTGGGCTGAAGTGATTTTCTTCATAGACACTGAGAAAATAATGTGTAGCATTTAGATAGAACTATGCAGTTGCCATTAGAGACTGCTGGGTTCACAGAATCACAGAATACTCCAAGTTAGAACTACTTTTTTATCATACACAGAAAGAAAAATAGAAGAATCTACAAATTCTAATTGTTCACAGAGCTTGAACATGCAGCTAGTACTATTTTTCATAAAAAACATATTTTTATTTTCATGAGAAAAAAAAAAGCAGGAAAAACAGGGACCTGGAAAGATTGCTTTAAGAGAAGTATAACAGTGATTCAGGGCATTTTATACTACCTGATGTTACTTCCTAAAAACTTCATCACATTTTTGTTGAGTGACACAAGCAACAAGCTTTGGTTAGAAAGTATGGAATTAATCTCCAATATGGTATTATAACAGCACAATATACAATAATGAAATTTGAGACCTATTTGAGTCTCTGTAGAGATTGTGGTAAATTACAAATCAAACACCTTTAGGAATATTTAGAAAAAATGTATTAGATTGTGAAAGTAGGACATAAAAAGTGTATTTAGAGCTCTTGGAGCTCTTTCCACATCTGATCCTTGTGTACTTGTCATTGCCACAATTTACCCTTTCTTACCCTTGCAAATGAGGCTGTAAATAAAATACACTAAATATATTTGCCCAGCATATTTTGTCTTGTTTTCTATCAGGTATATCATAGAAGGTAGTTTCTCATGGAGCAATATATATCAATGTCGAGAACTAATCATGTCACTAAATAATTCAGTCTGATGGAATGATCCCTTTACATCAAGTTGCTGATTTTAGTAGGTGTGTTCCAGAAAGTCTCAAAGAGAATAAACATGTAAACAACAGTTCTACCAATGTAAACAATACATCAAAGACTTTAAAAAGGTCTATTATTCTGGTTTCCATTCATCCTCTTTCAACAAAAAGAAATCCAAGATGGAAGTGATATTCTCAAAAAATTAAAATATTCCTATTAATTTATGTTTTCTTCTGCCAGCAAAGTTTCAAACCATGTCATTGGAAAAAGCTGATCTACTCTACCAGAGGAGATCTTTTCTCTAAACAGAAACAATAAAATTAAAGATTTTATGGAACAACATTCATTTTCTTCTCAACGGTTCAGATACAAAACTCTTCAGTCTACAGAATCCTCAATCTGAATTTTTATTATGTACTAAATTTAAAAATTATTTTGCTCAGGTGTGGATATTGTATAAATATAAAAGAAGCGTTTAATACCTATATATATGTATAGTTATGGATAACTTCTCCCCAGTAAGCTTTCATAAAAATTTTTCTTGCAGACATATTGTTAACCATGCAAGACCTAAAATACCAGTGGATTTAAAAACTCTTAAATTGTAATTGCTCATTAGCCTTTGAGAGCATGAATATATCTTAAACATTTTTCCAGCCCATGAAGTAACATGGTTTCTCATAAGACCTTTTACAAAAGCATGTCCATAAATTTCTTTTAATTCAATGATTGTGACTAAAGTGTCCTCACAATCCTAAGCAAATATGCATCTTTTCCCCCTCATTGACACTTGTCTTTAAATAATTTACAGGAACATTGCAAGAAAAGCATCTACATCTACAGAAAGTCCATGATGGTGATCTGGAGTTCACCAAAATCACTAGGAGTTTGCAGAAGATTTTATTTGGACTATATGCCTCCACTGCATTTCTGTGTGGACTGATTCTCTGATCTTCAGAAACTGGGGAGCCAGAAATAAGAATTCCACTGATCTGCTACAATGAATACTATTCTTCATGTCACCTTCAGCCCTTAATGTAGCCTTGCTATTCTAGGGATTACTTTCACCAAAATTTCAAGTATGTATTAGGCATTAAGCTATCAATAAATATCACCTTTGTGTATGCTGTGTATGCTGTCAGACACACCATTTGTACAGCTGTGGCCATGAGGTGCCAAAGAGCTGTGTCTGATGTTTTGTGCCTGTCAAACAACAGGTCTGCAACACCACACAGGTCTGCAGTGCTCCTGTGATGAGAGATAAGGTTCTTAAGAAGCATAAGACATAAATGCCTATGTTATTAAGTTTCATTTCTAAAATAATTTACTGCTTGCTCAGACTGCTTGTGGCAGTGTAGACATTCCACTTCTAAAGAAAGATTTGTGCTCTTGGGAAAAATGGAATTCACCGCAAGGCAGACTTTGCAGACATATGAAAGATAGTTGGAGGCTCGATTATTTCTTTCAAGATCTGAACACAGTGGCAGACAGAAAGTGTTTATAGTTCTTCCCTTTAGCTGTCCATTACTCATGGGAGTGATTCTCACTTCTCTGTTCTCCCTTTGAAAATCTGTTGGCTTTGGTGTAGCTGTAGGCAGCACTGCAAATCATTGCATTATGTGACTTTTTTTCTTTCATGTAGAAGGTGAGTATTTGCAGGGATTTATACAGTAAAATCAGTTAAGCAATTCGCTGTTACAAATTTCTTTTTCTTTTTCTTTTTTTTTCTTGGAAAGTCACATTAAGTGTAAATTTCTCTGTTCCCTCCCTTGTTTTGGGCTTTATACATTTTAAAGTGAATGTGATAAAGATGATAAAGAGACGACAATGCCTTGGCATAAATAACATATGATATTGATTAATGCTATGCTGAATTTTAAATTAAACTAATATTTATAGTATATATGTCTTAGAATTTAACTTATAAAAGACAGTAAACTTATGTTTTGTTCATTCTTAGATTTTGGGATCCACAAACAAAATTTTCAACAGATTTTTATAATTATTTTATTTTTTAGAAAGATGTAAAAGCCTTATTTTGGTGGTTGTTACCATTTTATAATTATTAATGCTTTAGAAATAAAAAACCAATAAAAATTGTAAATCATACAGAAAAATGGAAGAGAAGGTATTTTTGTGTCTTAAAAACAAGAAGGAAATTTTTAATGATTTTTTTTTCTGTAATTATAGCCAGTCCACAATAGTCCAGAGAAATAAAAAATCCTCAGGGGTTAACTTTTGAAAAAGACAAGAACATAAAATAGATAGAATTAACTCAAAATACTGACAATTATGTACAAATAATAGATTCACGTTTCTTTAAGAAAGGATATAAAGTTCAAAAATTATTACTTTTTTTAATGTCAGAAATCTTAATTTCTACTCTCAATATTCATTAGTAAGTGTAGTCCCCTTGCATAATTAGAGCTCCAGCTACACCTGCCAAGCTGGTAATTTTGCCTGTGATGCTTCTTTGCTTGTCTGTTTTGGGACTTGCATTATTGCTCAACTGAAAATAATTGAAGAAGGAGAATATTGACTGTGCAGATGATATGAATAGATTACATTAGTACAAACCTCCTACAACCAGAATTTCCACTGAACAGTAGGGCTCTTATTCTTGTTGTGGCAAGTATTTGCCAGGCATGGACCGTGAAAAGTATAAGTTTTAATTATCTACATAGATTCTACTAATGCAATGTATTTCATTTTACTTACTGTAGTCAAATGCAACCCAACCAAGAGGATTTCTGCTACATTATATTGAGAGATCAACAGGTGCCTAGCTGGGTAGTGCTTGGTGCTTGCGAGGGTTTGCCTGAGCTCAAGCTGGTGCCAGATTGCTCTAACAAAGATCTGGTGGCCGCAACAGCATTGCTTGACCCGAGTCAAACTTCTGTGACAGCTGGAGGTGGATGAAGCTGGTCAAACCAGACATCCACTGCCAGTTGCCTGTGGTGTCTCCCAGGGCTGGGAGAGGTTGTGATGCCTCATCCAAATGGGGCTGGAGGCCAGGCAGAGGCAATCAGGTGTGAGAACATTGGAAAAACAGAGCTGATCATGAAAGAAAGGAATTTCCCCATTCCACCTTGAACACCACTCCCCACCCAGCACAGAGCTTGGGATGCTAACTCACTTTGACACCTCATCGTCTCTCTGGGTGAAGAAGTCTGGTGCTGTTGAACAGAGGGACACTGGAGTGCAAGAACAGCACCAGAATAACAGGGCAGCTGAAAGTATGCTCTCAGGAGTAACAGTTTGCAAGAATATTATTACCAATGAAGCTTTTCTATATTCGGACTATGTATATCATTATAACAGGACTAAAGATAGATGTTTGCTAGATTTTGATCACATCAAGATTTTAATTTGGCTAACAATAAATTCTTAGCTCCATACAAAAAATATGTTCCCTTTGACTGTTTTACATTTTGTTTTAAACCTGATTAGAGCCCAAATAAACACTTCATACTGCACACCATATGCACCTAGCACATTATTAAGGAAGAACTTCACAAGTTACCTAATTTATAGGAGAAAAACTGATTTTCACAGATTTTGCAGGCTAAATGTGATCTGTTAATCTATTGCTAGCAATTATTTTTACCTTAAATTTATGTCTTCATGAACAGTCATAAGTCAATATAAAGTGCTAGACATTGGTAATAAGCATGCTGATTATGCTGATATGTATTTGTTTAGTACCAGACTTCTGTCGGGTTCCACAATCACATTAATAAGAAATTCAATTTTAGTACTATGTTTACGTGAAGTGGCTTTCTGCTTTTTTTTTTCCTGCTTCCTCTCTTTGTTTAAAAGCTAACTTGGACTTTGCTCTCATCCCAGTGGAACCAATTCCCACAAGTAAACCTGCACAGACTGCCTCTTGTGGGAAAGCTGTTTAAGGTAATGCCAGTGAGTAATAAATGGAACATATGGCTTTAAGTAGTATAGCACCAGGTCTGAGAGCAAGAGAGCACTGTCCCATTTTTCATATTTGTTCTTCACTTCAGTAACAGGTGAATTAAAAAATGCACTGTTTAATAATGTTTCCATTTCAGTGGTTGAGTATATAGTAAAAATATTACCATTTGCTTTCAATGCTTTTGCTTTTATAAATTTTTGCACTTTAGTCAGGGGGGAAAAAAGTCCAATGCTGCACTTTAAAAGTCAAAACTGCTTTTCATTTTAAGTTTTGTCATTAGAAGATAGAGGAACAAGAGACATATACACCTTTCTGGAAACTCAGACTGAAAAGCAGTGAAGAAAAGGACATTGACAAGAGAAGATAACTTGCTGGAAAACCAAAATGGCAATACTTAGATAAATTATGTGAATGATTAAATAGGGAAACTTTTCAAACCACAGCTTCAAATGATTAAATGTATGAAATAAAGTGAGAATTAATAGAACCCTTAAGAAATTCACCTGCATACTTTTTTTGATGTTGCTGCTACTGAGATAGAGGAGGAAATTAGCACTGAATAAACATTGAAATATACTACTTCCTACTTTTTCAGCCTTAAGAGCTTAAATTGAAACATGATCTGAAGAGGTTTTTCATAAGTAACCCATTAAATGTGCTACTTTAACTGTTAAGATTGAGTGTTAATAAGTCAGCTTTGAGAAATCTTGATTTAAAGATTTTTCCAAGTGTACTTAATTTAATTTAGTTTATACTTCACATTTTTAAACTAAATAATTCCAGTTGAGTATCCTTTTTCCCCTTTTGTACTGGCCTCTTTTAGACAGATGCATAATACTTAGTGTAATCCTGATGCTGCAGGCTTTATTTGGGAATAGTTCCATCCATGCAGTTGTTTCTTTTTAGAGTAAATGTTTACAGAATGTTGAGAGACATTGATATCTATGATAATATTTTATTTCCGTATTTCATGAGGGCATTGAGGGCATTTCTTCTGTTATTATGGACCTTTCTTTCTCTCCACAATGTCTTAAGTGTGATAGAAAGAACTGTCACAATGATATCTGTTGTGTCTTAGCACTTTGATATCCATCCTGTCTGGTTGCACAGGGCAGAGAATACCACTCTAATCTAAAAAAAAAAAAATTAAACCTGAACTTATAGTTTAAACATAAACTTATGGAGGAATACAGTATTTAAATATAATTTCAATTGAAAGCAGTATATCTTAATTTGCTACAGAATTCCACAGGGGCTCTCAGAGCAGTGGGTCTTCCCAGGTACCATAAAAAACGCAATGACCAGACATAATGAGACCAGGTAAAGATAGTATTTTCACCTTATTTCTAATTGCTTGACTTTAACCAACCTAGGAGCTTTCATTTGTGTTTCAAGAAGTCCTTTTTCATTTCACATGTCTGGGTATAGACTCAATACTAGTTATCTTATCTTGAAAATCAAGCATCTAGCTATATCTGCACTGCATCAACAGTCTATTTTCATATTATCCCCAAGTGAAATTAATAAAAATTGATGTGTATACTTTAAAGAGAGACTATAGATTACTGTTTTTCTATATTCATAGATAATGAGGGCAACAGGGAGAAGTGAAAGCATTTATGCTTTAGCTAAATATCTTCTGGTCTATTTAAAAAGAAGGTTTTTTCTTTTTTTTTTTTTTGTTATTTTTACCATGTGCAGAGTGAAATGTACTAATATAATTTTTCAATAATAAGTTGTGACTTGGGTCTGGCTGAGATAAAGCTAATTTTCCTCACAGCAGTGCCCTTGGAGGTGTGCTTTGGTAGCTAGAAAGGTGCTGATAACACACCAGTGTTTCGGGTACCGCTGAGCAGTGCTCACACAGCACAAGGTCAGTTTTCCAACATTCCTCCTTGCCGGTAGGCAGGGGGTGGGCAACTTCTTGAAAGGGGACATAGCCAGGGCACATGACCTGAACAGACCAAAGGGTTATTCCACACCATATGACATCTGATCAGCAATAAAAGGTAACAAAAAGGAGGAGAAAGGGGGATGGGCATTATTATTATGTTTGTCTTCCAGAGGCACCATTATGCATATTGAAACCCTACTTCCCAAAATGTGCCTGGCCATCACTTCCTCATGGGAAGTAGAGAATAATTATTTTGTTTTTCTTTGCTTCTACATGTGACTTTTGCTTTTGTTGCTGTTTTATTCAACTGATTTTATCTTCACCCATGAATTTTCTTCAAACTTATTTTGTACCTGCTCCATCCTGCTGAGGAGGGGAGGGATAGAGTAACATGGTGAGCATCTGGCATCCAACCAAGGTCAATACACCACAATTCTTAGACAGGATTTAGTTTGTTAATATAATCTTGCTAATTGATGCAACAAATCTTTCATAAATACAATCAGAATTTGAGCTACTGCCTTTTTATGAATATTGTGTTTGTTAATGCCACCTCATTTGCACCAACGCATGTGATCATGAAGGAGTGACTTGTTCATACAGAGGGTGAAATAGCTGCTTATGTTCAGAATTACTAAATCTCTGGTTGCATTATATTCAAAGCAGACCACAAGGATAGTTACTGCATAGCAACACTAAATTACACATAACCTTTTCTCCTCAAACTCTTTATAACCTCTAATTTTTAGTACATGCAGATACCAGGGAGACAAATCAACACATGCTAAATAAATAGATGTAGCAAAAATGTTTTCCAGTCCTCATTCTTCTATTATTCTTAATTTTAGATAGATGCCAGTAGTTACAGAAAGAAACTGCAAAGCCAAGATAGATGGAGGGAGGAGCACTGGCAGTATTATAAAATTGGGGCTTTTTGTCACAGTCTGTCCATGATTCCTGGTTTATCATTCCACATCTTGGAGCCTGGGGGAGCTAGTGATTACACTGAGGCAGACCTGTGAATAGCAGCTAAGGAACCCATCTCTACTGTGTGCTGCAGTTTGTCTGGAGGCTGGCCACCCTGAGCTGACCCTGCCTGGACCAGGAACCAGAGGCCTTTTGAGGAGCCTGGAGCACAGGGTTGGTTATCATGCTTGATTCACCCCACTCCTCTCTCATCTGCCTATTATTGGCCCAGCTAAGACTATTGTACAGAAATACTGCCTCCAGTACCCAAACTAGTAATTTCAACTAGTTCAACTTTTTCTGTGCTATCTTGCAGTCCAATCAATCCTATGAATTTTGCAAGTTTAGTTTTCTTTTCTTGGTGGGAAAAAGACATTCAACATTACTACCTTTTTTTCTCCTTCAGTATTTAATTTGGGGTTTTTATTCCCCTAAATATAATTTGAACAATTCTATTGAAGGCAACTGTTCA
This sequence comes from Camarhynchus parvulus, assembly GCF_901933205.1. Taxonomy (NCBI): domain Eukaryota; kingdom Metazoa; phylum Chordata; class Aves; order Passeriformes; family Thraupidae; genus Camarhynchus; species Camarhynchus parvulus. Next base: position 134,662,747 of record NC_044572.1, read on the forward strand.
AGGCTGTAATTTATTCATGTATAATCCACAATTAGCACAAACCACTCTTAAAATATTAAATGCTGGTTTCTTAAATGTATTTGCATTCTTAGTTGCTGAAATATTAATGTTCTGTCAAGCATTCATCACTAACAGATCTGGGTTTATTGTCTCATAATCTATCTGTGCCTTTTGTGACACCCTGTGAAAAATAACACTGGACACATAATGGCCTGCAATCAATATATACTGAACAATGTGAACATCACACAACACAGGTAATGTGTGCCTTCTGCTGAGGAAATATCTGCCAGGAGAGAGTGATGTGAGGATGAAAGTATTAAATATTTGAAGTTGGGCAGAAATGAATAATTAGTACAGAGCAGTTGTAATTGTTTTATTTAAGAGATGATGGATAACTCAGTATCCCTTTTGTTGTCAGGTGAGTTCTGAGTGATTTGTCATCCGTTGGCAGCTTAATGTTCCAGTGTCCAAGAGATCAGGCATATCACCCATGCTCATGTCAGAGCAGGGAATGTAGCTTTCTCAGTGAGCTTCAGGCATTCACTGAGTCAGACAAGCGGTTTCCTTTCTAGCACCTGAGCAAAGCAGGTGAAATCAAGGTGGACTGCTAATTAACACTGGAGATGGCATAAATTTTGTCACCTACAATACAATTAATCCATGTTACAATGGCTTTTAAATCTTTCACATGTTAGCAAAGGACTTTCAAATTCCAGAATAAGAGTCAGATAATTTTGCCTATACCTAAATGGAGGACAAGTTGTGGGGTTTATTCAAAAATGTGCTCTTGCTGAACATAAATCTATTTAATCTCTTTTAAATAGGAACACTCAATATCATTTTAGGAAACATGCTAGGAAACCTGCCTCAAATACCTAAAATAAACTGCTCTGTAGAAATACAGATTTCTAATTTTGGAAGACTGAGTAGAGATTTATTTCACTCTCAACACCAAATACTTCTGCAAAGATATTCCTATACTTAATCAAAGGTATTAGTTACACATGATTGCGAATATGTGATCAAAAAATATTTGAAACTGAACAATTTCTAGAATCAATTTCTCAGATTGACTGTTTCCTTAAAAAAAAAAAACATCAAGAATAATAATTATACCAAAGAAATCTTATTTTCAAATTTTTTTTCACATGAAATATTCTGTAGTAATGAGATTCCTGTATTAGCCAAGAGATAACTTCAAATGTAGGAAAATGAGATTAGATAAAAATCATAAAGCATTTTTAAAAATAGATTTGACTCTAAATCAAGGTGTTACCTAACTAAAAATTATATCACAGGTTATTATATCAGTATTATCAATATTTTTGCCTCTGATATTAATGTGTTCTTCAGAAATGTATAAATTACACACTAACAAAGAGTTGCTGTTAAGTCAAAAATGAGTTCTAAGTTTGCACCCTCACAGTGTCTTCAAAGTCAGAGTATACTCTAGGTGGAAGTCTTCAAAACATATCAAGGATATCAGCAAAATCCCAAATCCCTAGCAGTTGCCTATCTCCCAGAATAATAAGACAAAGCCCTTTCCTTTGAATAACCAATTTTGTACTTTTATTCCTCAGCAAAAGCTAATTTGGTTAGAGCTGATAAAAGTGTGTTATTACTAGGACATTTTTCAGGATGAGATATTAAAAAATATGCCAAGAGAGACAATGCATAATCATGATATTGTGCATATTTTTGTATTGAATGAATGTTCTTGGCACTGTAACACTAATAAACTGGCAAACTTGTAACTCTCTGATGCAATAGCCACAGGAAAGAATTTACTGTTCATTAATGTAGCTGGTGAAATTCCACTAACCAAGAAAGAGCATAGCACCACAGCTTTCTGATGCATAGAGATGACATCGGATTGCATTACTTCAAGGGTCTCCAAAGTGGACATGACTAGCAAGGCACATGCCTATTTTTGTGGCAAATTAAATGCTCTTACCATCAATATAACAATCCTGCCACATTAGTTTCATTAATTCTCTTAAGTGGAGTACAATGACTGAAAATGGCTGAGGATTTACCCCTGCAGTTTGGTACAGGAATGACAAAGTACATGTGAGATGTAGTCTTAGGACGAAATTGCTAGTTTTTCTTTTTTGGTGGATCAGAAAGGATTAGGCAATAACACTGTAAATTTTTTCTCACTCAAATTAACTTTAGTACAGATATCAGCACTATTATCCTATGCAATGGAGTAAGGTCAGATGAACTTCAGATGTACTTCATTGAAGCAGTTGCAATATCTAGTTTTACTATTATTGCTCCCAAGCCACATTATTGGCTCTAGAAACTGTGCTGTTCCTGGTTTCTTTTTCTTAATTTGCTTGGAAGGCATTGCCTGCCAAATAAAAGGTCACTTAAAATGGGTTAATTTAATAGCCATCTTGTACCAAGTATCTTCTCTGGTAGGGTTCTGCATTATTTAATAAATAATTATGTTATTGTGCTGGCCTCATAGTGAACACTTATAAATTCAAATGAGAAAAATAACACAGTGCGGCATAAGAAAATTCTAGAAGACAAATGCTGTAAAGTACTCTGTAGACTTGTGATTCTGTTTCCATTGAATATATGTAGCAAAATTGAAATATAGATGCTATTTGATCTCTGCAAGCCACAGAACTTCCTATATTTTTTTCTCTAAAAAAGAATCAAAAAGTAATGTATGCAAAAACACCTCCAATGGCTGGAACGTGATTTGAATCAAAACGTTATCTAAAGGAAAAACGAGTTTTTCTCAAATAAGGATCTTATAAACAGGAGCACAATGCTGCTTAGCATTTGGAACTAATGCTACCTTAGAGAAAATTGAGGAAAGTTAAATTACAACCTATAAGAGAAGGTCCAGGCTGACTATAATACCCTAAGTATAGAAGTTACATATCTTCATGTATCAAGACTTTTCTTCTTCCATGTCTCAGCTTTTGTCCACCTGTCTCTATAGATCTCCACTGCATTTGCAGAGGTCAATTTAATTTGTGTGCCACCATGGCACTGTTCAAGTTACTTTTGGAATTATCCAAACTGGGAGAATTATTAGATCTAAAGGTGCACATAAATAATAATGAAAATTCTCAGCACGACCTCATTGAGACACTTGAACAAAATAAAATTTCCAAGAATCAAATTGTGCTAACTACCTGTTCTTCTCTAGAGGTGCACAGTATGTACCCATCCTTATATTGTATCTATACTACCCAGTAGCAATTCCCACCTAAAGTGAAATTCCAGTTCAGATGAACTATGACATCATATACCAATTATATTTCAATTTTGTATATATATTTATTGTCATTAAGGTTTCATATAGAAAAAAAACCAACTTCTAATACAAAGGATCCCCTGAATTGTATTTATAACAATGTTTATGCTATGAATTTCAAAGAAATATTTACCTTAGTCTCCTTAAATGATGAGAAAAATCAATGTCCTTTACATAGTGTGAGTGTTAATGCACACTTCTGTAGGGAAACCTTTATTATGGTGCTGTATGATGACTTATACATGATGACATATAAAACTTATAAAGAATTGGAATAATATAGATGGGAATAATCCTAACATTTAAAATTCTTGGTTATTTTTTTTTTAAAGATAAGAATAGATGAGAAAAGTCTATATGACATTTAATTATCAGTTCTAAATTTTCCTTATCAAGTACCAGAATATTTTAATGAGGGAATTTCTTTTAATTCTAGATATTTTTTGAGCTTAATAGACCCAAATCTAAACCTCTTTCCTCTTTTCTGTAGTTTGTTTCAGTTGAAAACTCATCAAGAATAATATCTAGCATGTTATTTCTTTAATAAGATTCTATCCTAAATTTTAAAATTTTTGTGGGTGAGAGAAAAATGAAAGACATATAACTCAATTGTTTTACTTTGTTTTTTAGAACATTTTTTCCAGTGGATGAAAAGGTATGCATTTTAAAAAAAATTTGTCTGATTCTGCTCTTCCTGAGCTGTATGAAAAAGTTTTTAATATCTTTCAATAACCTTACATAAAATGAGAACTCATGTTTCATTTTGATGGGTTTAATATAAGCACCAGGACAAAATAAAGTAGAAATGAAATAGAGGAAGACCTTGTCAGAGGATGCTCTAGAAACTAAAAATATGAATAAATTTGAAGAACAACTAAAAATCTGCTAAGCACAATAGTCTAAAAACAGTCTTTGGCTCAGAAAGTCTGTAATTGTCAAGCACTCACAGAACAGCCGTAAGATAATTCTAGATTTTCTATGGGTTGTTTAGAAAATGATAAGTATTACTAAAATGGTTTATTTATGAGTTATTGAATTTCATAAAATTGCTACATTTCATTTAACTGAATTATCTGAGTTCTCTAATCTTATCTGGTTCTACAGGTTAAATCTTAAACCCACATCCAGTACAACAGAATGTTCCTTCCACAGGAAGGGGTGTCACTGAGAGGAAAGATCACCCTAAATTCTTAGGCAAAATATATTTTTTGTGTAATCTCAAATGTTCCATTAGAAACATCAACAGCTCTCCAAAGTTTTATTAATTTGAAAGTTGTGTTTAAGATTGTATTCCTATAGGAGTGATTGTATGTAAATCATTAGCACAAAAATAATCCAATCCTTAATAAGATGAGTAGACAAACCTCTTATTTGTGCCATCACATCTTCCATAGTAATGCTCCCTTTATCTGTTTTAGTGTAAAAGTGCTTGTTAGCAGAATTAGATCTTTTGGTATTCATAAGGTATTAGACATAAGTATTGTGGATTTCTTCTTTTAAACTGTAGACAAAATTCTCTACATATATTTTCAGCAGGTACAGATTAATATTTGTCTTGTATTACACCAGTTCTAACCAACTCCTTTGTATTGAAAGATGAAGTCCAGTTTTGTTTGATCATGTTAAAGAAAACAAAGCAGAAATAATGAATGGAGGCTTCTAAACAACACAATTTTAAGAAATGAATAAATATTCCTGATTTCGTTAAATTAGCTGACAGAGTAAGTATACAACAAAGGACTGAGACACAGAAATAAACCATGTATGCGAGACACAGAAGTGAATGGAAGACAGTAATGAAATGGCTGATATTATTGCTGTGATGCCACTGGGGACTGGATCAGGTGAAAAGTCTTCAAAACAAAAAGTAAATACCATGAATGTATCTTACCAGCTTTCTGGTGTCTTCCAGAATTCAGTTTTGGAGGGAGCACAAACTAATTGTCATAAAACATGATTTGAATTTCTGGTTAGAATTTCTTTAATTTACTTTGGTTTGTTCTATATTGATTTGTAGTTCCTAGAAGTTTAAAAACACAGTTCTCCTTGGTATTTCACAAAAGCTGATTCTGTAAATCACTTATATAGTTTCATAGGTGTCTGCATTGCTTCACATACCTCTGGTGAATTGTTGGATATATCAGAGAGAAAAGAGAAATAATACTAAAGATTGCAGCTGCAGTAGCTCTTGTACAACTGCTCAGTTTCACCATACTAGTTGTGGCCATGTCTCCTGCCTCTAGCTGAGACCACTTATGAATCAAATAATTGTGCAGCCTGTTTTGTCAGATATGGAACCACTGCCAGACTCTGCTGTAACAGTTGAGTAAACTGAGTGGTCCAACTGGAGATGCAATACAAAGAACCACAACAATGCTCAAGTGATAACTACTTGGGGTTAGTCTTGGTAACAAAATAGGATTATTTTCTAGAGAAAGAGGATAAACAATTTATTTTAATTTTTAAAAATAATTAGTAGGGTATTTTAATGGAGTCTTTCGGTATTTCAGATGGTTGAGTTCTCCTGGCCAGCTTCTCCCAAGTGAACAAATGTAACATCCAAACCCTTAGAAAGGCATGAGTTTTACTCAGGAAATATACATGCAGTTGGCATTAACCTCGATAGGAATCTTAAGAAAACTTTATGTACATTTTTTAAAATATCTTGAAAAATTGGAAGATTTTTGTTTCCCTTTATTTTTAGACATAAATTTAATCCATATAGAATTAGAAGTATAAGCAAATAAAAAAGTCTTAAGGCATTAGTTAATAACAAAATCTTGTTCCATATTAGAAAAAAGAGAAGGAAAAAAACCCCAGAAAACCAGAATGCACAGCTCTAACTAGATAATTCTGTTTATCTCCCCATGAGGAAAAGATGTCACATAAAATCTTTCAAATACTTTTTAAGGTCCAAAATTCAGGAAAGACTTTAATTTATCCTGACCACTTTCCTCTGGTAAATTGAAATCCTAACCACTAGGCTAAACAGCTATGAACGTATTATATTTCTAAAAATCATGTTTCAATGACATGCAATAATATCAGCAATGTACTCGAGGCCGTGTAATTACAAGCAAAAAACAAGTACAGAAATGGGTCAAATAAGAAGTTGAGCTTAAAACACAGGAGTTAAATAGAGAAGTAGAAATGTTTTACTTCTGGATAAAAATGTGCAAAGCTCTCAAGTGTATAAAATAACCCCCAAAATTTCTTGCCATTGTGAATTAACATCATATTGAAACATGAAATCATATATCAAATATGCAGTTTAATACAGTCAATAGTATCTTTAAGTTGCAAGTCTATATTAAATTACTGGTAACTGACACGCAAACCTTCAGTGTTGAGGTCACAACTGTGGTGATTTAGAAACCTTTACTTATAAAAGGCTACACTATTTATATCAAACAATCCCATTCAAGAGCAGCGGTAAACATAACGCAGTGTGTGGTTTTGCTCTTTCTTATCTCCTTCAGAATTGCAAGCATCTCAACAATCCCAGTAGTTAGCCCCCTCTGGCAGAAAGAAGTATGAGATTCTTTACACTTTATTATTGACACTAGATGGAAAAGGTATGGGGCAAAAGAAACAGATTGCAATGCCCTACTTATTAAAATTCTCCATACCTCTGTATTTATTAATTAGTGTTAGGATTGCCATCATCTAAGCAAGTGGTAAACCAGAATACATTGGTTATTGTATTACTTTTATCACCTTGTTTGGCAGTCTCTAAAGTTGCATTTAAGGTTGCCACTGGTAGAGATTAAAAAAGCCTGAAAACATATAACGAATCAAGTGATTCTTTTCATTGTGATGAAGGGAATGAAATCGTCCTCTTTTCACAGATTTTTTTGCCTCTTTTTCATTTTCTGAAGCATATCTCAAGAATTTAGATAGCTGAAGCTTCTGCTATTTTATGTGGAGTTTAGAGTTTTCAATGACCTCTGTCTGTAAGAGATATAAAACAGACATGATTGTGTTCTATAAGCACCATGGGAATACAGTACTTGGGAGTTCATAGAATACAATATCACAGAGAACAAACTGTCCCTGCTTTGTTCTGCCTGTAACTAACAAGGTAAATACAAGACCTTGTAGATTTTTTTCTCAATTTACTATGTATCAAGAAGTAGCATGATCTGCAAATGGATGATTACCATGAAATAAATCTCTATGTACCTTTATCTATCTAAAGGTCTATGAATTGTTTTTAGCCTTTTCCTCCATTTGATGCACTGACAGATTTGTCTGTATACTTGAGTTCCAATCTGTCATAGAAAAAAATGCTCAAGACCCAAGCCAGATCAGCTTCTAACATCTCTCTCATTCTTTTTCCCTCCTCCCATTTACAAGAGGACCCCAATTATTCTCTACAGAACAATTGCATGTGAGTCTGATTAAACAGCTGAGTCTTGGCAGGATTGTTCCGTCATTTTTTTCTGATGACTTGCAGCTGCAGAATCAGCTCATCTCCCTTATAACTGATGAGGAACTGGGAATACTGTCAAACAGCATCCCTTGTGGCTGAGTCTGAGCTGCTTAGGACCACAAGAAGAAAGTGGTGTGTGGTGGTGGCAGGAGAACCACTATGCAGGGGGCAGAGCCCCTCACCAGCTCACCAGACCTGACCCCTGGACAGGTTTGCTTCTTGCTGGGGGCTTGCATTCATGACTTCCCTGAGAGGTGACCAATGCCTCATCCAGCTGAGTGGCTCTGCAGTTATTCCACATAGGCACCAATATTATAGACTGGGGTGACCTGGGAATTGCCAAAATGTGTGTAAAGAGCTCTGTGGACAGTGTTCAATGGCATACACTTAATGTTTGACTCCTGCCAGTGAGGAAAAAGTGCGTTAGGGGGACTCAGCAGACTTTATGGCTCAACAATAGTTTGCATTTCTGGTGTTTGAGTAGGGATTCAGGTTCCACAGCCATGGGGCTCTCTTAAAGGATCAAAACCTTCCTGTGAGAGACTGGATCCATCCTGACCCAGTCAAGTAAAGCATCTTTCCCAACAGACTGAACGAACTGGTGAAGACAGCCTCCTCAAAAATCAAGTGTGGAAGTTTTAGGTGGGGTAGATAAATTAAAAGCTCGGGATGATGTGATAAAAGGAGACACAGTGATCAACTGTACCCACCCATCCAGGCACTGCAGACACAGGACTCATCCCACCAGGTTCCACTTTGGCCAGTGATGTCAAATCCCTGGGACTGGACCAAATCTTTAAGCTCTTCTTGGTTGTTCCTCATGCTGTTTGCATTGTTGTTAGAAACATTTCAGGTGTGGTACTTTGTAGCCAACACCTCATGAAGAAGGTGAAAAATGATAAATAGGTAAACTTGTGGATTTTTTTTTTTTTTTGTGGTTTCACAAGGGGATTTTGTAACTCCTTGTGAAGTCATTGAGGGAGAGCCTCTTTCCTAACTAGTTCTGTAAGCTCTCTATATCACATGTATGGGAGAGTCACATGCATCTCTTTTTCCATATGACCAAAGATATCATAACAATTGTAAAAGTCAAGATCTTAACTGCAGCCTCTGAGCTACTGGACTCTGCAGTACTCTGTTTCTGCTGTTTAATTTTCTCCATTTGGTATAAAACAGTATTATAGTAGATATAATTTCAGTGCTCTGGTCACCAAGCTGCAAATTTATTGCCTCTCTTTTTAAAAATTTGCTCTAGTATATACTCACATTATTAATACATTCATTTGCTTTTATTAAAACTGCTCAGAAATAAAGTAGAAAAGAGGTTACATAAAATTATTATAGTCAAGAAGAATATTATATTTAATGAAAACTTTCTTTAAAAAATACATTCAGTTTGGTCTCTCCTTTTTGCTAATTTTATGCAATTTAAATCAGATTTTTGGGGATGGAAAATTTCTCATAAGAGGTGGAAGTAGAAGTTAGCCTATTCCTCCAGTTTAAAAGGTAAAATCTTTAGTTTTACTGCTGATCAAATAAAAAAAATCTCGGTGTTAGAGAGCTCAAAAATAGTTATTATATTTATATTAACTTTTGCATTTATTTGAGCTTTCTAGTTTTTGTGTCCTTTATTTTATTTAGGTATCTTAGTAGACTGTAGGTATAATGATTTCCGCCTGGATAGGTCTTTTAGTTCAATTTCATGTTCACACACTCATTCATAGCTTGATTAATCACACTTTCTCTTTTGATACTTTGTCCTCACAGACTTTTCTAATTTTTTTAATACGTCTCTCTGTATTTGAGACATATCCTGCACAGCTCTTTGTGGGTTTTAGTGGATTTATCTCTTCCCATTTATCAGCTCTGGAAAACATCAGTTCTAGTATAACATGAAGTCCTTTACAGGAGGCTATCCTGTCCTCAACCACTGTCTTTCCTGTCTAGTACCTCTTTGCAATAGTGCTTTTCACAAATCTCTCAGTACCAGCTACTTCAATCCAATACAACACCTGAGTCTGTTATACATCTACTCTTAGAAGTACAGAATGATCAAAACAGAGCTTTGAAAAAACTGCCAGGACTTTCATTTAGTTCTTAACTGACAAAACTGTGAAGTCTCGGTCCACTCCTTGTAGTGGCTGAATAAAAAAGTTCCTTGTAGTTTCACATGATCATCTGCTCAAGGCAAAATTGTGCTTTGCAGAAGTGACAAAGAAACCAAGGCTGTGAACAAAATTACTACAATCCACACCAAATCCAGGTGTTTTTAATAATCTTTGAGTAGTCTTCCTTAAAAAAAAAAAAAAAAAAGTCAAAAGAAGCAAAAATTCCTGCCGTGGCTAAAATTAAAAAAAATTCAAAATTAAAAAATTTCAGCACTTCCTAGTGCTAACATTTTGTCAAAGGCCAGAAGACTACACAGTACTGTTCCAGAAATTTTTTTTTTTCTTTTTTTGCAATGGGATGAAATAGTTTCTGGAATGTCATATGCAAGTGACCTTCACAGTTTCTTCTTCATTGAAGTAAGATGATTTCAGCTCTCTTTTTTAATCAATGATGAAATAATCCAAATAAAAAGGAGTAGCTTATTCATCACCTTATAGATACTATAAATTTTTTCCAAAAATGTCAATAGCCTTTAATATAAATAGACATAGAATTTAGTTGAAATGCCCACTCAGATGAACTTTTGTTAGCATAAAATCTTAAATAAAGTTTCTTGGAATCTGGGAAGTGGAGTTGAGGAAGATGAAAATATCCTGTGCTGTTCTCTTTGTGACAAAAATTCTTCAGTTCACTACTACAAAGCTGGCACTGGATTCAGAAAACATTTCAGCTTCAATTAGTTAATGTAAAATTCTCTTATACCTAAAGACTACTTTCAGGCAAAATGTTGGCCTCTAAGTCTTTAGGGCAGATTATATGGAGCCTGGATAATAAAAATGTGTATGACAGATTTTTTTTAATATATATTTCAAAATATATAATATGAGAATGAGAATTCTTGAATTCTTATTCCAAATCAATATTTTCCCCTTTCAATGTAATAATATTGTCTATAACATTTTCCACTGTTATAGATAATTGATATATGTAATTATTTATTGCACAGTTATGAGTATTTTTTTGCACATAGAACAGTTTGGTGCTGTTGTGATCAAGTACACTTTTTTTTTCTTCTGCACCTGTGATGTTCTGAATCACTGAATAAAAGGCCAGTGAACAAAGAAAGATAAATTTCCAGCTGGCTTCATTGCCATCTTTCTTTATCAGGGTACAGTAGAGCACCTATAAATACACAAATTTCATAGAAAATGGTTCAGGGTGTGGAGCTAAATGTAAGGTAGCCTATGACACACCTACCAAAAACAGACACTTAACAAGCATTCTACAAAGTGACAAAAGAAATCTCAAAAGAGGCATGTGAATAAAGTTCCAGCCATGTGTTATAAGTACCAAATGCATGACAAATAACACCCCCACCTCTGATAAATACAAAAAAAGACAATGATAAACCTAGACAAAGCCAAACAACTCATTAAGTGCTTAGAAAATTTTTATAGAAGAAAGTACCATCGAAGGTTTTCTACAGATTTTTTCCTCTTTTCCTTTAAAGCTCTTTCCCTTTAAAGAGAGCTTCTTGCCAAGACAGAGGGGGAAATGCCTCAAAATCCTTTATAAAAGCTGGTCACAATCTCTCTTTTTCAGAAAATATTGTCCCAGCATTATAAGGAAAATTTTTACTTCCAGTGCAGAAGTTTTTCAGCTGTGAATTATTTACTTGTGAATTCCTGTTTAGAAGCAATTTATTTAATCCAGATACAGATCTTAGCTTAGAAGACTATTCTACATATTTTTGATCTATTCAGAAGAAACTAGCTCCATTATTTAAAAAGTAGTATTGTTCCTTAAAAAGATTTCTTTGTATTTTCTTTCTTTCCCAAAAGAAGCTATTACAGTACTCAAGTTTATATCCAAGCAATGTTTTCCATTTTGATCATAAGGTATTTTTATTGCCTTATTTTTTTTGTCTATAATAGACAGTAACCGCGTGATGCAGAATGCACTTAGATACTCTCTAATTGCAAGTTCTGTTTGGCTAATGTCTTAATAGCACAGACAGGTATTGAGGATTGTGCAGAATAGTACTATCACAAAAGCATAGCTGTATTCCCAGAGCAATGAGGTATCAAGAACATATCATTATAACACACATGGATGCATTCAAAAGCTGTTCAAACTTAATAACTCCTGCTCAGCAGAGAATAGAGAATGTAGTTATTCTCAATCGATTTATGAGGGATGTTTAGTGGAACGTTCAAGGTTGTCTCCAAACAACCTTCCACTGTAAGGACAAGGAAATGTTTCCACTGTGAGCAGTTTTGTCGTAGATCACACCTTGGTACAGCTCCACAAGCACTTTGTAGATGTAGATGCAGATGCTTGTTCACAGCTGAGGTGACCACTGTCTATGTATGTGTCCATTTCTATGTGCATTTGTGCAGACAAGAAGACTTCTAAGCCAAATTTCTGAGAACCTAAGCTATTAAATTTGATTTTAAATTATGTTTTCATAGATTAAAAAAAGTCAAATATTCCCCAAACAGATTTTCATGCATACACCTCATTTCCCACAGTACAATTAAATCTGTATGGACTATTACCTTTATTTAGGATCAACTTTTTTTCTCCCTTCTGCCCAGAAACTACTGGATTATTTGCAAATAATGTATTAAAAAATCTATTCAGTGCTATCAAAAAACCCCAAAAGTTAATCATTATTATTACACGTTGCAAATTATTAATGGCATTTAAAATACTGGTATATATTGTGTCTCTATACAAGATTAATTGAAAACTTACATTGGAAAGGTACTGTTCTCGGAATCATCAGATAAATATATGCTAAAACACTAAACCCTAACAACAGTTCAGCACATATTCATGGGCATACATTCACCCTGCTACCATTCTACTTATTCTTTTAAGCACAGAAAAAGTACTTACAGAACACAGAACACAGAAATGCAGAATCATTAAATCACTGAGACTGAAGACCTACAAGAGTCCAGTATGACCAAGCACCACCATTACAATTAGATCATAGTACTAAGTGCGATGTCCAGTCATTTTTTGAACACTTCCAGGGATGATGACTCTACCGCCTCACAGGGAAGTCTACTTCAGTGCTTAACAACCCTTTCCATGAAGAAATTCTTCCTGATGTCTGACCTGAATCTCCCTTGGCACAGCTTGAGACCATGTCCTCCTGGCTGGACAAAGCACATGGGATGCAGCCTCACCAGTACCCAGTACAGGGAAACAGTCACTTCTCTAATCCTGCTGACCACACTATTGCTGATATGGACCAGGATGCCATTGGCCTTCTTGGTCACCTGGGCACACTCTGGCTCAAGTTCATCTGCTATCAACCAGTACCTCTGGTCCTTTTCCACTGGGCAGCTCTCCAGCCACCCTGCCCCCAGCCTGGAGCACTTCAGGGGCTTTTTGTGACCCAAGAGCAGGGCCTGGCACTTGGCCTTGTTGAATATAATATTGTTTTCTTCAGCCTATAGATCCAGCCTGTCCATATCCCTCTGCAGAGCCTTCCTACTCTCCAGCAGATCAATGCTCCTGTCCAACTCAGCATCTTCTGCAAACTTAGTGAGGATACTCCATTCCCTCATCCAAATCACTGATACAGTTATTAACAGCACTGGCTCAAATACTGGGCTTTTAGGACCCCACTAGTGACTGGCTACCAACTGGATGTGTCACCACTGACCACCACTCTCTGGGCCCAGCCCTCCCAGAAAAGAATGCATCTGTTCAAGCAATGGACAGCTGGTGATTCCAGGGGGGAGTTGTGGGAGACAGTACCAAAGGCTTTACTGAAGTCCAGGTGGATTAAAACCTTTTCCTCATCCACTAAAATAATCACCTGGTCATAAGAGGAAATCAGGCTGGTTTTAAAAGAAAATCATATTGGTTAAGCAGGACCTGCTTTTCCTGAACCCATACTGGCTGGGTCTGGTCCCCTGATCGTCCTGAAAATATCTGGTACATAAAATTCAAGAAATTTTCATTACTAGCAGATTCCTCATAGAAGCATCTGAGTTATTTAATGACTTCCATCCAGTAGTCTTAACACTTTACTAAGCACAAAAACATAGGTCCCTCATGTACCAAGAAGTTATTCTGAAAGCAGTCAAGCTAGACTCTCTTTCAGTCATTCCTATTATGCATTCAACTGCAGTTTTTCTCACAAACATTGCAGTTCACTCCAAGGTTTATAGTAGCAAACACTTTAATATCGCAGATCAAATATTAAACCAGAATGACGTTAAACAGAATTTCCCCTGAAAATACATTTGACCACCAGCTGAGGCCCCTGCTGCCCGGGTCTAGTTGCGATCAGCATTGGGGTCCAGAATGCTCCCTTTGATGTAGTGTGTGTGTCCCAGCCCTGGCTAGTGGCCTAGCGGTGCCTGCTGAGATTCAGCTTTCCTCAGTGATGGACACACATGGATGTGTTCCCACTAAGGTGTTAACATTTTCATTATTTGTCACTTTCTAACTCTCATGGGTGTCGCCAGTTGCCAATGGCTTCATTCGTCATGTAGTCCCAGATCAATCTCCCTTATTTTGTCAGTATCTGAAGGCAATTAGTGGTCTTTTGGGTGGATGCAGATAAGAATTCATTTTCTTTTAGGGGTTCGTCTGAGTAGGTGTAAGCCTGTGACGCATATAAATGTTCATTACTGAGTAGATGGGTGGCTGTAATCTGCATTTCTTAAAGCTGTTGGTCATTATGGCTGAAAAAGAACTGAGCAATTTTAACCATATCAGCAATATTGAGTATGTTTACAGAAAGGAAGCAAGTTGAATGCTGTTTTACAAAACACTCTTTCCTGCAATGTCCAGCGAATTTCCAAGGACTTGTACTTTTCCAGTTTGATTTTTTTTCATGTTCTGCACAGGACATCAACTTTCCACCCACCAAAGAAGCAAAAAAAAAAAAATCTTTTCTTTGTGCTAACAGTTAATAATTTTCATTCAGTCCCTAGAGTGTAGTATAACAGGTAATTTTAATAGAATACATTGATAATGACAAATTTTAGTTATGGGATGCAATCTCTGCAGAACTGGTTTCTTTCTTCCCATCACCTTCCCATCACCTGGAAAAAAGAAAAAAGTTAAGCTGTCCACTTTCAACACAAGCTTTCCTACTTAAGCAAATAGGAAAACTCACACACTGCATTTATACTCTCAACTGGATTTTATTAAACCTTTCACTTTCAGGAACTTAATTCAATTCTGCAAATATTCGTTGTTGAAAAGGGGAAAGAAATCTTATGGCAATATAAAATTCAGATTGTCCTTCATGGATTTTGTCTCAGAGCAGATTAAGAGACTGCAGTTAAAAAAATTTGTCTTTACAGGTGAGACACTGCATTATCTAGTTTATATATATAACTAACAGAAGGAAAGAGAAAATTGGAATAGAAATTCTTTCAAGAAATTCTTTCTTTGCAAGGGACATGTAATAAACTGTATTACCTGCATTGCTCTTGCTCTTAAGGAAATCTTGAGAAAGATACCACCATTAATCCAGGATTTTGCTGAATTTATTTGCAAAATATAAAAAATATAAAAAGACTTCTGCTTTAAGTCATTCATATTTGCATTCTTTCAAAGATTTTTCACTATAAAAAATTATCTATATAAGTAATTATAAACCAAATATACTAGATCTAAACTAGTCTAAAAAATTCATTATCTACAAAAGAAAACTAAAGATAAAAAATTCTTTCTCTATGTAAAGTAACATAACTGCTAAAGTGTGATTCAGTTGGACATAATTAATTAAATGGAAAACCCTTAATAGCCTGCTGACAAATGATAATACCACCCTGAAATACATGAGTCCTTGTCTTTTATAGCATTGGATTTTTGATTTAATCAACTATGATTGTTGTATTTTTTTAAAGAAATGAATTTTAAATTTATGTCTAAAGGGAACCATGAATTTTTTTGGAATAAAACAATGGAAAACTTTATCTTATTTAAAAATTGACCTTATGAAACCTTTTTTCTTTTTTCTGTCATTTTGTTTGCTCACTGTTGCTCAAAATCAGATTTCAGTTTTTCTGTTATGGGTTGAACCTATAAATATTTCTGAATGTTGGATCAATGAAAACCTATTTATTTCCTTCTAGATGCCCCCTGATATTTAGAATGGCTTTAATGTTTTTTTGTAACTCCTTAGTTCACTGATTTTTAAATGCAGAAGTTATTAAATATTAGTTTTAGTGTAGTTTCATTGTAAATAATACCACTTTCACCTGTAAGGCATTATTTTATGCATTTTCTCTTTGAAAGGTATCTCTCTTAAAGGAACATGAAAGTCCCTGCTTAGAAATGAAAAATTAAGTTTTATTTGGTAAAAAAAACCCAAAAAAAACCAAAAAAAAAAGAACAAAAAAAAAAATCACCATCCAACAAACCAATCAACTAAAAAACCCACCCAAAACCCAACAAAACCAAACCAAACATAAAAACTCAGTTGTTGATCAAAAGGTGAAAAAGGAAATCTTTTAAGAAAGATAGCAAAATACGAGACATCAACAAAAATACAGGGAAAAAATACTCCTTTTGGGTTCCCACTCATCCAGGGTCGTATAGTTCCCTCACAGTCTGTAATATCATGCTGATAACTTTTTGTTCTTTTTTTTTCTGTTTAAAAAGTGCCTCTCTTGTAGTCATTTTCCCCTCCCTAATTTCAAATCAGAAATGCTTCTAGCTCTATGGAATTTGTTAGACCTACGAGCTTCTCTCTTATCAGCTGACTGTATCATAGCCTGGAACTTAGGAAACTACTCGTAAGATAATAAGAGACTAAGAGAATATGGGGCTTGCTCTGACTCAGACTGAGTGTTCTGCTAATGTGACCTCTTATCTTGGAAGCATTCAAAGAGAAAATGAGAGCACAGATTTCAGTACCATAAGCCTCTGGTAAAAACGAGACATTTTTCCTGAGATGAGGGCTTGAGGACATAACATCAAGATGTTTTCTGTTAGAACTAGAGTGGGAGAAAAATGAAACCGAGTATCAAGCAGAGACAGGAATCAGAGTGCAGAGCCATACAAGCCAATCTCTTGCTCACAGCCTTATCTGACTCATGCTAATCACTTGCCACCTTGTTGTCTTGGAGCTGTGCAGCAGAAGAGCACAATTCCATGCTGCTGGCTGCCGAGGGACAGCTGAACACTGTGTGCCCATTAGAGGGGAGACAGAACTGATTGCTTATCCAAAAGAGAAAAAACCCCTAGAATCTAGCAGTCATATTTCTGTATATAAGCACTAACATCATGACCCAAACTGGATATCTGACTCTGCAAATGTATGTTATGATGAATTAGGTTTAAGTACTGATTACTGTGAAATAATTGCTATCAGGGAAAACTGATGTGCATAGGAGAGATCAAACCATAATTTCATGTTTTGTGGCAGAATCAGGACTGGAAACCTCTAACATATCTACAGAAAATGTATGTACAAAATACATATGGAAACTATAGGGGGTTTTTTGGTTTTTTTTAAAGTTTACTTAAAGTAAACTTCTGGTGACATATAAAACACAGCAGAATCTATGGATTGTTATGGAATATTGTGGACCTGGCTCGGTTCTGAGTATAATTAAAATGTGGAATAAAATTATGACATTTGAAAAAATATGTATAACCCTTATTAAATCAGACTTTAAATTAAGGTTAGAAGCCAGAATAAAAGTTGAAGCTAGGAGACAAGACCTTGGCTGGTGCCAAGAAGCCTTGGTTCCTCAGGAAAAAAGCTCATGCAGTTGCTGAGTCTCTGTTCATTTATCTGTGAAGTGATCATTAGCAGAAGCAAACATCTCTTGAAATATGAAGGTCTTGTGAGCTTTTTGAAAATTACTGTTTTTTACAAGTCAATACTGAAGCTTCTTCCTCTTACACTTTTCACTTCATAGCAGGGCAGTTAGTACATGCATAGTTTGGAAACAGGCATAAAATTGTCTCACTCAGTAATTAGGGAACAGGAGAAGTAACTGGCATTACTTAAGGAATGAGAAAGAGAAGAGATGCCAATTAAAGACTGAGAAAGGAAACCAAATTGGGAATTGTATGGAAGTGTCCTAATGGACCTATAACAGCAGTATTGTAGAAGCCTGTAGGGAGTAGGTTTTGTTAGTCCTAATTGAGAAACAACTTCTCTGAAAAATATTTTGTTGCAAATGTCAAATAATCTTTAATTCCTTTGAGTCCATTGTTTTCAATTGTGCATTGTACCAGATCACTAATTTTACCAACAGGTGCTGTGAGATGACACACTACATGCTTGAACTTTGCATTTGGTAAATGCACCCTGAAATGTTCCTTACACCATACTTGGGTGCTGGGAGGGAAAGTAAAGGAGAGAGATATTGTCCTTCAGGAATTTTGATATTTGGATAATTCGACTAATTCTTAATATATGTAGTTAAACATAAATGTAATTTGGGGTAACCTATACATATGTCTTGGTTTGGGAAGACAGGAGTCTGCTGAGGAAGGCAGGAGCCTCCCCGGAAATGGAGAATGTAAACCCTCCCCACCCCTCCTAATTGCAATAAATTTAAATTAAGGGGCTCTCAGGCAAAGATTTGGGAGCAGGAAATAACAGTTCTTTAATAGGGAGAAAAAAATAAAATAAACAATGCAGTCCACTAGAACAACACTGACAGAGTCAGAACCCAACCTGACACCCTGTTGGTCAGGGTGTTGGTGGCAGTCTGATTGAAAATGTGGCTGCAGTCCTCTGAAGTATCAGGCGTGGTTCTGTTGGAGCAAGGAGGATCTGTAGAGAAGGATGTAGTCTTCCTCTGAAGATCCAGGAGGAAAAGGCAGCTGCTGTTCCTCTGGGGAATCTCGTGGATAAAAGCTGCACTGCACTTTCAAAATCTCAGACTATATCTGGGTAGCAATGCTTGGCTCCTCCCGCTGGGCGGAGCATCTCACAATGGGATGTTATAGTTCTTATCAGTCATGCACTGATATTCAATAGCCTGTTATCAGCAGAGGCCCCCTCCCGAGGAAGGTGTGAATGAGGGAGATAAGGCAAATTGCTCACTTGACAAGGTAATCAGCCATACAGATGGTAATGGAAAACATCTTGCATGCAATCTTCAACAACATGCAAGAATCAAAATGGATTATTTGATAGTGGATTGCATGGTCCTTAGGTAACCCATTGTAAATGGTGAAAAAATGAAACACCATACTTGTATCAATTGTGAAAATTATATAAAACACAATACATATATTCTGTGAACTCTGATAGATTTATCTCAAGTGGTCTTTTTTATTTTCACTGAAATAAATTAGTAGACAGACCATGCAAGTAACTATTATTTATGTGTTAAAAATGCTCTTAGGAAGTGTTATTGATAATTATTTTTATGAAACATTAACAATACGTTTTATTGTGACTATTTTTTAATTTAGAGGGTTTGATTTTTGATCTTCTAACATAATATAACTTTTGAAAACATGCATTTGAGGCCATTTCTCCAGATCTGTGTTTTGACCTTTTTGTGAGAGTCTGTCAGAACAAGGATCTATGTTTGGTGAAAACAGGCATAAAAGCTTAAATTATGAAGCTTTAACCTACTGCTGATTTGGATCTGGTGTCATAAGTAAAGTGCTGGCTTAATTTGGGCCAAATATAATTTCTGTCTTTGTCTAATTCAGATGGAGTTGTCTAGGGCTTTATGTTTTTGCGTCTGCCATTAAGAGTCTATCACTGTGAATAGAATTTATAACATCATCATATAGCTATTACTGCTTAGAATAGCTGTGAAAATATTGCATATATTCCTATTTTTTAATATGTTATCCTTTTATATCAGTTCAAGATTTGATCTTGATTCCTTCTTCTCTATTCATCTTCCATCTTTAATACTGCAATCTGTGAAAGAATATATCAGAAAGGAAATTGCTCTTGCAGAAGACTCTAATAAACATGTCAGCTCCATTATATGGAAACTGTGTTTATCTGGAGTTGAAACAAAATATTAGCATAAGAGAAAATCTGAACACATCTTTGGTGTCTTTCATTTTCACCTTTGGTTGGAAAAAACATTTCATATTGTTGTTTAAACTTTTTTTTTAATCAAAATAAAAAAGAAATCTATCAGTATTACCTATTCAAAATATGTTGATTGCCAGAAGTTTTTGGGAGACCTGTTCTGTATATATATAAATTCAGGACATGTGTACTTTGAATATTATTTGCCATGAATTATAATAGGCCAAAAGATCATACTAGTTTTAAACTTAATTGGTTCCAAGCATATAAAACTGGTCTTTTAAAATACCTGTGAAGTGAGTGTCTTACTTCAATATTATTACCTTTTTTATGACTCTTGTCCCTTTAAGGACAAAAAGCTACATTTTAAAAGATTCATGCTGGGACATTATACCTATGAAATGGCACCTACTTTCTATTTTCTGACTGTGTGACAGGTGAAATCTGCTGAAAATGTGACCTTCAGCAGGAGACAGAGTGCAGGGAAAAAAATAACCAACCAATATCACGTATGTAGTGACACAATACATAAAATATCACAACTTTCTCTTTCTAGAGAAAGAAAAGTTGGTGAAGCAAAGTCTGAGGACAGACAGTGGAAGATGAAAAATTAGGTAAAGTCTGACAGATTTTCAATACCAGGCTTCAGAAGTAGGTAAGATTAAAAATAAAAGAATATGTAACAAAAAAACAGCACATAACAAAACAATCCAATCTCTGAAATCAGAATCTGGTGAAAAAGACTCAGGGATAGTAAAATGGATTACAGGCTGTAGTAAACAAATTAATCTGCGAGTACTGGTCTCCTGGGATTGTCTTTTGGTGTTAGGTATGTTTTTTTAATATTAGACACACACTTAATGCTGTTCCTACTCTCTAATATTTCCATTAAGATAATACCAAATTAACTAAGGAAAGGTATGAACAGCCTTTTGCAAGATTTTGTTTTCGCTTTATTAGCTTTTGTTAATGACATACATTCAGTCTCTTACCACTGACAGAAAACTAGTCTGGTTCACATGGAATTATTTGGTATGAATGCATTTTCTATTTTCATCTGTAGTTCATATATGCTTCAGTTTCTGAAGTCCCTTTGTCGTTAGACCTATCCAGAAAACAACTGAATGTTATACTAACTTGTGAGGTTTCAGAATGTATTTTCTTAATGCCTTGACATGAAATTAAATCTTTCCAAATAATTTTTAGTGTACTCTGTCAGAAACTTTCACTGAAAATGGTAAATTTTGGGGCTTCTTCCTCCCTGTCTTCTCACTTTCTGAAATTTTACAGGAATCTCCACCTTGGAATAAAGAAAAATATGCTGAGAAAACACTGTTTAAATTGCAATATTTTCATGGGATGATTCTGTTCTGATAAAGCACTCATAACTCTCATCAAAATTGTTCCATCCCACCCTCATTGTCACAGAGTCAGCAATGTAGTCAACAGTTCCCCTGTATATCTAAGTGCTCGTGACTTAACATACATATTTTTCCTAGCTTCTTCTCTACCCTTGCTAGCAGTTTCCTGCCAAATATTTGGATATCCTTTAATCCCAGTTCCCATTTTTGTTTATGAACTTAGTATTCATGCAGAAGTTAAGTCAATCAAAAATCCATTGATGAATTATTCGCCTGGTAAAAAAAATGGATACAAGTTCATTTTAAAAGTGGATTGGGTTTTGGATAAGGAACTCAGCTTAACTTAGAATCTTAGTTTTCCTGTGGATCTGAAGATGGACTTATTGTTTGGGTTTTTTTAAAATTTTTGCTATGATATGTTAATATGGGAACAGAATTTTGTTCCTTGACATGAGGTTATCCATCTGTAACACATCTACAAATGCAGTTTCATGGTCTGGTTTGTACAATCCTAGGATGCAGGTTGTATATTCTGCTGCACTTTGTCAGACACCATGTCTTTTATTGGTGTATCCTCTTATTTTGAGCACTGAAATTCCTCCGAACATATTTCTGCATCTGTAAATTGTGACCTCAGAAATGTTTTGACAGGTTTGGTTTCCTTTGGTTTCCCTCATACCTTGATGCCTAGAGTGTGATGTTTACCAAGCTGCACATGAGGAACTTTACTGCCGTTGATGTCTGTGGGGCACACACCATGCAATATATTTACTATAAAAAATGGAAGTTCCCCACACTGGCTGTGATGTATGATAAAAACATAGAGACTAAAGGCAGTATAATAAACTTCTAGGAAAAGAAAAACTTCCTATGACTTACCACAGAAATGATGTGTGATTAAGTCCCTGCAGCACAAACCCAAGCTGTGAGGACATTTGGAAAATTATCACCCAATAATTGTTTTGTGTTTAGGTTTTTCTTCAAATATGTGTTTTCATCCACTCTTGTAGATATGACACTGTTCTAGAGACATCTTTGATCTCACTCTAGTCAGTCTCACTTCTCTTATTGTTACGAGCAGAAGAATGTAACCAACTTTTTGAACTTTGAATGCAGTCATCTACATTTTCTGGTAACATGTGGATAGCCTTTTTCAAAAATTATTCCCAGATGATGCTGCTTTCCCCTTTCTCAAGTTCCCACACATATTCCTTTGCAGGCACAATGGGGGTGAATTATATTAATTGTTCCCACCTATAACAGGTGGTGAGATGCATGACGCAATTTATTCTAGCTAAAATCAGGGATGTGAAAGTCAGTCCACAAAACCTTTACTTATTATTTAATTAAGTCCTTTCTCTTGCATGATCATCTCTCCTCTCCTCTTATTTACCTCCTACTAGTCACTTAAAACTAACTGCCAGATTTTAATTGCTTCTTTTTTTTTACATTAATCACGACATTTTTTAATGTATTCTCTATTACCTCCCATCATTGTTCCTAACCGAGTGTTGGAACAGTTCTTAGTGGTTTTCAAGGTGGTGGAATTGTCACTAGAGAATAAGTTTTGTACTTTATACACTATAATTTTTCACTAATTTAATTCCTATATTCTCCACAGGTTTGCTTCTATTTTCAATTTCGTTACTCCAGGAAAAACAAAAAACCAAAAACCCAACAAAAAACAACACAGACTGCAATTTTTATCACAATGGAAAGCTGTGCAAATAATTGATAGTCCTGTGGCTCATATTTTCCTACAAAAGTAATCATAAAAATTTAAATCTGCCTGATGTTATGATAATAAATAAATTATTTCCTTAATGTTTATGTGTGTATCTCTTTTTACTTTAGATTTGATACTTAAAAAATATACATAAAAATTGAATGATTATAACTTTTGAAAAATTTTATTACTTTAATTTTATCCATTAAATGACACTTTTCTGACCTTTGCTTGTAGACAACAGCAACACTAGCCACACACTTAATATATGACATTGCAACTCTCTTACATAGAAAAAAAAGCGCAACTCTGTAGGAAAATACCAGTAATGACAGCTCATTCAGGCTAGAAAAATACAGATATTATGTTGCCAGCAATAATTCAGATGAAGGCCATGTGAAAAGCTCTGCTTGCTAAAACAAGCAGTCTTTGAAAGACAACTTGGAATAGTTCACGAATCTGAAATGTGAAAAGTCTGCAAATAGGAGATTAAAATCCAATGTATACTGGGAAATACAGAAAAATAGTTTGACAATGTAGTCCCTCTGCAAAAAAAAAACCACTCTACGATTTAACAACAACAAAATCAGTAAGTAGCATTAAAGGCTAGAAAGCAGAACACAAAATAAAATACTAAAAATCACACTGTATTTTTAAATAAGTAAACTGATTCACTGATTTTTCCATTGTGCAGCTGCTTTTACTTTCTTTCACTTCAATAGAAATACCCTTTTGCTTTCATTTGCCTTTCAATATTTGGTAATTTATTTTTAATATAGCTTTTCTGTATATGGGTTAGCTAGTTAATTGCCAGATTAAGTATTATTCTATGGATAATTCCTGTTACTTTGGAATCAGTACAATACTGTGTGCAGATATTGTTCATAAAAGCATTTAAAACAGTATAGTTATATATAGAGTTCTGCACTATATTTTTGAAAATATTTTCATGCGAGTAGCATGAGTAGAATGCCCGGATGAAAGACTGAATATAACAGAAACATTAAGAACTGGAACAATTGTGGCCCCTGTCCTCTCTGCCTGAAAGTAACATTGGTAAATTAATATTAAAACTAGGTAAGGTTCTTCTCTGAAACATAAAATTTGAAACAGAGTAAAAAGTCAACCTCTGAGTAGGTTTATCTCAATTTAAGGTCATGGCTTATGTATGGCATAATGAAACCATACAAATAAGAATGAAATTGGTCGATATGTTAATACTAGATTTAATGCTACATTAATTTGATAATAAGGTGTCTTCTCTGATTTTGTTAATGTATTTGACATTCATTCAGTAGAACTAACTGTTCTGCAATTAAATTTTTTGCATTAAAAAGCTTCATTTATATTTTTCCTTTATCTGATTCTTCTGTAGGTCTAGACATCACACTACCTCATATAACTAGATCACATATGTGCTGGAGAAATCAATTTATGAAATCTTGGAACCTAATGCTAACTGTGGATTTTATATATATATATGTAGTACTTTTCTTAAAAGGCAAATTTTATGCTTCATAGATTAATTCTTGACTTGTATCAAGGGGAAGGGCCAGTATTATAGCCAACATTTGGTTTTCCTGATTTTTCATATCTATGAGTTTTGTAGATATATCTCAGGAAATTTTACATCAAATACTCCTTTTATTACAGCAATCAGAACTGAAATAGTTATTGAAAAAAAGCCAAAATATTTTTGTATGGCCAATATAGAGGACTGTGTCTCAGGATTTTGCTCCAGCCCAGAATAATAGTTCCTAGAATCTGTATGTTCCAATTCCTATCTGAGTGCCAGAATCATCCGCTAATTCTTCCTGCTGCTTTCAAATTTTAAAAAAAGAATTTGAAATTTATTTCCCATTGGGAGTTTACATCATAACTAGAGATAATACTTTAAAAAAACCCAATACCATTTCTTTTTCCTTTGTTTTGTATCCTTTACCATTGAATTTATTGAAGCGTCCTGCTACAATAGGTGGTCACATTTTGAATTAATGGATATTTAGTAAAATATTTCTTTCTGGATATAAGGGATTTGCTGAAGGTTTGCCTCTAGTCTCTGGGTGATAAAGAAATGCTGTCATCAAAAAAAGCAGTTAAACTTATTTTTCTTAGACATGAACTGAAAGAATAAGTGAGTTTACAGGCACACCACCTTTCTTGAGCTGACATACTTATTCATTATGAGCAGATTCATTTGTAGATTGGACTACAGTAGTATTTTATGCCAAAGTCTTGTTACAAGGCTTAGTTAATTAATTAATTATTACAAAGCACTTTGAGAACCCTGGAGAGAAGACATTATAAAAGTATGTGATGTTATTTTAATAATTTTCCATTTAGCTGAGTGGAATGAATTACCTTAGAGCCCTCAGGGTCCTGTGCCTGATTAAGGACTGTTGACTGCATTACAGAAAGTACAGTTTCCACTTCCCTTCTGCTTGGCAACGTCCCAGCTTGTAGTTGGCAGCTAGTAAAAAAGATGATTCTGTAGATTTTTATATACAAGTTTTGAAATGCTAGAAAATGTTTTAGAAGATCAGACATCAGCTAATTTCACCTAATCAGAATACCTGGGAAGTTGCTATGGAGAGAAAAAGCTGGATGAGTTTTAATGAAAACAGAGAGAACTGCAGCAAAACATTCTCTTGGTAGAAAACCTTGAGTTTCTGGGAGGGGTTCATCACAATCAGAACAAAGTTAATACAATGTATTTTTCCTTCAATAGAGCAAGAAAGGGAACTGTGACCAGTAAGCTTCACCTCTGCCCCTAGATAGATCTTGGAGTAATGGAATCAATCTCTTTCTTTAGATGTAAAAAACCAGGACAGAAATCAGGAGGAGTCAATATGAATTTTTCAAGGATGATGTCTATTGAGTCTTCTTGCCTTCTGCAAAGAAGTTGCTGTCTTTATGGATGACAGGAGAGTGGTGACTGTGACACTCCTGGATGAAGGTAGATCTTGCGACACCAGCTCTCACTTGCATTCTCTGTTGGGAGCTGACGTTTTGAACAGAGTACTGGGTGATAAAAATGGATGGATTACTAAAATCAAAGGGTGTGAATCAATGATCTGGCGTCCTGTTGGTGACTGCAATAGTATCAGGGAGATACGGGAATCCATTTGGTGCATTATTTTCATCAGTAATGTGAACGATGACAGAGAGCACCCACAGGAAATTTGCAGAAACAATGAAGCAAAATAACTAACACAATGAAAGAATGATCTGCAGCTCTGAGGGACCTTGATAAACTTGATTAAGCAGGCATAAAACTTATGAAGCCTTTCAAGAACAAAACTGGGTGCTCTGCTGGAGTCCACATTTCAAACCACAAACTGGACTTTAGGAGAAACTCAGCAAAGTGGTTTTTGACCTCTACCCTGTGCTAATAAGGTTACATCTGGGATAATTCCAGAGGATTGTTAAGAAACTGGAGTGTATCCAATGGATTGATACTGTGCTGGTAGGTGGTCTTGAGCAGACGACCTACAAGGAGTGTTTATTTCTTTAGAATAAGACTCTTAATAAATCCTTTAACTATGAAATACTGGTGAACATCCAGTCTACAGGATCACACCAGAGCTGATCTAAAGTAATCGCGTTAAAACATACATAGTGTAGGTATAGTGCCTCCAATTCCAACTCTTTGTCTTTGCACATTCACTCTTATCAAATATTTTTTCTAATATAGGTGAAGTCCAAATCAGACTCAGTCTAACTAGATTTCACCCTGGCTGTATAAATCAACTTTTAACATCCTTATCACAATTTCTGCCTTGCTATGGCACTTTTAGAGCTGAATATCCAACACTCGGGACAGAATTAACTCAGGTGAGGCAGTGAAGAAGAATGAGAAGCATGATACTGCAGCATGGGTGGTCAGATGCACAGCTGGGGTGGACAGCCATCTCCAAGATCTTCACAAGGTAATATCAAAAACCTGTCCTCTTCCTGCTCCTGTGTTTCTGTGTTTTCTTAAAAAAAGTTTCTACTCCAAGGAAAATTTTCCACCTGTGTCAATGAGTTGTAATCTTTGTAGGCATGGATGTCCCTCTGGGAGTGGGACTGAAAAATTAAATCTGTTTTCCTTGTTTTGCTGTTGCTGATCAGTGAGCTGCTAGATTTCAATATCCTTCTGACAGGTCGGACTCTGCATGAACTGAAATGGATCCTAGATGATTGATTTCAGAGAAAAGGCCCCAAGTGTTTTATTTAGATATGGCCCATTGCCTCCTTTGCTAAAACTGCAGTTTGAAAGGCTTTTAAATCCATGGTTCTAAGATTTTTAAAAGCTCATTCATGAATCAATGCCAAATAAATTGAGAAAATGCAACAAGCAGCAATGGATAAAAATAAATAATCAAAAAAAAGGGAACACTTCAGAGTTTTCTTCAGAGATGCTCATTCCTTATGCTGAGTGCTGTGAGAAATAACAAATTAAATAAAAGTTATTCTTAAAGCCTCAGATGTCAGGAAAAATCTGAAAGTACATGGTTTCATTATGAAATGTTATCTCATTAAATCTTCAGGGAAGTAAAAATGTCCAGTTAAAAATTTCCAGATTGAACCTACAATGAGGAGTTTCATAATACAAAAAGAAACCTAAAAACCCCATCAATATTTCTCCCTTTCTAATCGAGTTATTATATAAGCCTGTTATGTATTTTGGATTTGTCAATTCACAAGTCAAAATACAAGCTAGTACAGTAGGAATACAAGAACTCAGAGCTTCTTCAAAACTATTTGTATCCAGAAATTGATATCGTATAGGCTAATATGATATAATGACATATGCTATTTTTTTTAATAATATGGACCCTTGACCTGTTTTTCTGAATGTCTTATTGTTCTGTTTAGTATTTTTTCTACATGTGAAGACATTATAATTTTTATCAGAATTATCAATACACACATACTATCTAAAGAATGTAACCAATTCATTTTAAAAAAATCATAAATTTATTTTTTTGAGATTTTTATAAGTGCACATAGACATTAAAATGTCCACACAAAGTATATGTATTACTTAAAACTTTTCTATCAGCAATTGTTGTCATGTTAGAAATGGGAAATAGGTAGCATATTCATTTCACCTAAAAAGCAGTCATTATATTTTTGTTTCCTGAGATTGTCTCTTCAAAAAGCTTAAAACAATTTAAGTAAACTTAATGAAAAGTAATGATATAGTGATGAAAAATATTCTAAATGAAATGTCTTAATTTCTAATTTCTGCTTCACTTTTGCCTTTTTTAACACAGTGGCAGTAAATTGTTGACTTCCCTGAAGTTCCTTTTTTGCTCCTCAGTTCACAGATTATTTTTACTGTTTTTCTTGATGTAATCTCTGTATAGGTGTGTAGAAGAAGAGGGTAATTTCCTTTTATATCTTTGGTTTAAGCCATGTTGATACTTTTTTTTCACAAAAATTTCAAGGCAGGAAAGAATCTTTCTTTTATGAACTGTTATCTCCAAGGAGGGCCTTATAACATTGCAATGTCAAAATGAAACAAAAAAAACCCCAAAAAAGCTAAAAACCAAACCAAAACAAAACGAAATCTCATTAAGAAAAAGAATCTAAGAATAAAGTTATTTTTAGTAGGCTCCATTACGAAAAAGAAAAATGTTTCTTATAGTCCTCCCATTCTTCATTTCTTGAATTTTAAAATTTACTAATAAAAATGTTATTGAGCTTTCATTTAGAATTTGATCCTGAGGTTGATCAGCTCATGTAGTAAGGTACCTTTAGCATGAGGTTTCCAGAATAAAAAGTCATGATAATATTTTCAAAAACCATTTGCTATGAAAATTCTTTCATATTTACTTTAAAATAACCAAAGATTAACACTCCTTCCACTTCAAATACATGGTAGAAAATGCATGAAATTTTTATACAAAATCCTGCATTGAATTGAAAAAGTAGTTTGAATTGTAATCTAAGAAGAAATTAATATTAAAAATTCATATTTTAAAAAATGCCTCATGAATTTTACACCAATGGTTTGGTTTTACAAAGTACATATTCCTCTCTTCTGGATGACTTCAACCTTTTCTCACTTGCTTGTGCAAGGGGACAGCAGTTAACCACAATCAAAATTTTCTAGAGAAAGCCATTACTTCCATCACAGCAAAGCAGTGGAAGCTGTGAAAAAATGATGTTCACTACTATATTTCTCACATATTTTCTTTACACATTGAAGTTAGAATGTCAGTACATATTACTTCAGCATTTTACTCTGCATCCTGACAGGATATTTTACTTGGAATAGCTCTGCTGCTATTTGAGGCACAATAAAAAAAAGCATTCCAATAAATTGAAAATGCTCTTAAACTTTTTGAAATAAATGGACTGTATATTTGTTCTTCATGGAAATCTTGAAGAGCTTTACAATCAGATGTATTTTTGCAGCTGCCATCTGCATGTTCCTGAACTCATTCAGGATGTCATACAGCTCTGAATAGAAAGCCTCATAAGGTCATTTTCTGCCTTAGAGCTTTACACTTAAAAGATTTGGCATATCTGCAGTTGCAAAATGCAAAGCATTTCACCCAGAATAAATTTCCTGTCAAATGACAATTTATATCTATGCAAAGCGCAGCTTTTGTTTATGCATCACAGGTCTGATTATGTATAGATTAGCTGAACCCTAGAGAGGTTCTTAACTTTTCCTAGTAGAGGCCAGGACCAGACAGTTTGGAGCAAGAAAGCAGCTGGAAACCTGTGTGACAGAATATTTCTTAAATTAACCCAGGAACTGAATTTTACATGCATTTTCCTTACTCTATTATCCCAAACTCTGAGACAGTGGTACAGATTTAGATTAATTCCATGTTAAATTAGGACTTTGGATGGACCTGAGCTCACTAGGGATGCATTGTGTTTGGCTTTTAGTTTTAATTTCTCTGAAAGTGTGCTACTTTTTCTGAGAGTAGTTTTTATCCTTAGTTTTATTTATACAGTGGAGAGCTTAGGACCAGCTTCAGACAATGAAGAAATATGTCATGAAAATCAAGGCATGCCTCAAAGATCTTTCCAGATGAGACCCTTAAGATTGAAGAAATATAGATGCACAAAGAAAATTAATCCAGGTCTTTGAGAAGAAAAACAGTGGAGGAACCTTCCTTAGTCATAAATATGTTTTGTGTTAAAAGGCCACTTTATATAGAAGCACATATTAGGAAACTAGCAGGTAAAGATGAAGCTGTTAGTGCATAAGAAAAGCAGGTAGTTGGAAGCATTCTGGAAACTTAAGTTCATTCAGCTTATCTGGGCATTTCTAAATGTATAGAATGTTATCCTTTGGTGGAAAGGAATAATTTCTGCATTTATCCAGCTTTCAACATCAAAACAACGTCTTTCAAAAACAGAAAGTTATAAAAACTGATATTCAATCTTTAACTATTAAATAGTAGAATTTAAAAAATGCTCTTTATGTGCACGAAATTAAAAGAATATGAACAAATGTGAAAAATACCACAAGGCTGCAGAACTTACAGTTGTTTGTCATAAATATCTGTAAAGACAAGCCATGTTCTGCACTTGCTTTCCAGCTGTGGCATAACACAGGGGAGTTATTGTAAAAACCATAAGTGTGACACATTCATCCATTTGCTTGAACTAATAATGTCTACCATGTATTCATGGATCTAATTTCATGGATGAAGACTTATTCAGAGTCTAAATTTTGGAAGCAAATTATGACTTTTGAGTCACCAATACTTTAACAGATTCCCGATTTAAAACCAAGACTGATTCCTGATTTTAAAGCAAACTGGGTTTTTATATTTTTGGAAGTAGACCTGGAAGATAAAAATAAGAAGCTAAGAAGTGAGGTTGCATTTGGTATGGGATACTTTCTTTTTATTCAACAAAAATATCTTCCACCAGTTTCTGAAAGAGGCATAATTAAGGAGTCCTAAGGTAAACTTTTTGTGATGTCTACTTTCTGAGGGGGGCTAATATCACCACAGACCAGTGAGCTGCTGACAAAACCCATCTATGCTTTCTGTTTAGTACATCAGCATAGTTTGCAAACCATAGAACATAACCAAAAAAAAAAAAAAAAAAAAAAGAAAATCAATCAAGCATGAAGAGAAGGTAATTTTTCTTTTCAACAGTATATGGATTCAGGAGAGAGAGATGGAGAGTTACAGTACAGCATTAGCCAGTGGGCTGGAGAGATAACACTGTTAACTGAGAAAATAGGGACCTAAACAAATGATTAAATGATTCTGTTTGGGGGTGGGCAGATAATTTTAATGTTTATAATTTTCTACATAATGTGATGAATTAAATGGTCAAATGAAGTTTCCTATCACCTAGCTAATCACAGTTAGGCATTGAAATGTGTTGGAACATTGTAAACTATTCGTGAAAAACTTATTAGAAAATAGCTGGAGGAAAATAATTCAAGCACTGTCCTGATGAAAAGAAAACCTAAGTTTGGGAGTTTTTTTGCCTGAATACAACAAAATAAATACAGAAAGTCACACATATAGATTAGAAGTGAAATCTTGAAACCTGTTACTCTTCCTATAGAATGAAAACATAAAATCCTAAAACATAATACATAAAGCTACGCAAAGAAATAAATAATTTCATGACTTAAAGATACTATTTTCTTTTTTCCATTGCCTCCAATGATGCTCCCTCATTGCTGACCTACTTTGAAAAGGAGTATTTTATTTGTAGGCTGAGCAATGTATGAGAAAATATTGTCTTGAAGAGCAAGGCTGGAGTTTGGGCCTTATATATAAAGTGAGATTTTTCTCAGTCTCGCTCCAACATTTAAAAGACTACTTTTTTCATTTAGAAAAAAATGTTTTTAAATATTTAAAAAAAAACACATTTGAATTGGATTTGCAAGTGCTTGCAAATGAGCCTGTTTTTCTTGCTTTTCCTATTAAATGGTGCCATTGGAAGGCTACTGAAAGACCTGGTGATTGAGGTGAATATGTTTCATTTGCATTGACATTGTTCATGTCTGAAATAAAACTTACTGAGTTAAGAAAGAAAATTTGTGTAGTACAAAATGCTTAATCTTTCAATATTACTGATTTTGAAGGACATGGAAAAAGAAACAAAACTACATGAAACAAAGGATTCTTTATTTCCAGGGTTTTAGAATAATTGTCTAAATTTCCATTTCCCTTGTGGTTCACTGGATAGACAGAAAGCAGATAAAAATAATAATGCAGTTTTTAATACTGTATAGAAGAATACTTGTCCTGTTTCTGGCTTAATTCAGACTTAGCTTTTCTAATTCTCAAAAAAGAAAAAAAGAAGAAAAAATTTACAAGCAAAAGAGATATTTTTCAAAAAAGTCACAAAATCCTGAGTTTTTAATCTCCTTTTATGGTTAATAGTTAGTTGATAGCCCAGTAAATTGATGTTTCATTTCTAATTTATTGCCACATATATTAATCTTTCTATGAAAATTAGTCAATTATTGCCTGCACTTTGCCAATACTACAATTTCATGATAATCCATGGACTTCCAATCATAAATTTTACCTGACCTGGGTTTGCTTTGGGTTGGTTGATAGCTGCCTCAGCTATACTTTTATGAGTTATGGGTATTTTCTTCAGTATGTAAAACAAAGATCTTGAGATGAAAATGTGATCTTCTGTTTAATTTACAGAAGTGAACTTCCATGGAATTATCCCATTATTCTTGTTTCTACTG
Organism: Camarhynchus parvulus; assembly: GCF_901933205.1. Taxonomy (NCBI): domain Eukaryota; kingdom Metazoa; phylum Chordata; class Aves; order Passeriformes; family Thraupidae; genus Camarhynchus; species Camarhynchus parvulus. Next base: position 134,695,343 of record NC_044572.1, read on the forward strand.
TGAATCTAAAGTTTTAGGTGTTTTAAAGTTACTGTTCAGTTTGTATATATATTGTTTAACGTAGCATGTGTCTGCTCCAGTGTCTTTTCTGTGCTCTTGATAGAAATTGTGCTTTCCAGTACTATTCTGATTTTTGAAAAGTATGCTTTTTTAAAAGTGGCAAAATTATGCAAATTATGTTGGTCTACTAGCTGAAGTCTTGTTTTGATATATTTCTGTTATGTAATTAGAACTGGATATTTATTTTGATTGTTGTAATGCTTGATTCCTTTTTAAAGGAAATCGTTTATATTAGTGGTATTTACAGACTTTTAGTGAGGCTGAATTGGGATCAATACCTAGCATTCCCACATTCAGGTATTAAATCCCTTAATATAATAAAGTTGTTTACAATTTGAGCAATTGTATCAAAATCTTAGAACGACTTGTTTTTATTTAAGAAATTGGAAAGGTTTCCACTGACTTCGCACTATGCCTTCACTGTAGACTTCAATGAAGCTAGAGATCAGTTGAAAGCTTGACCAAACAAACACTATGTTCAATACTAATCAACCTTGACTTTGGTACTTATCAAAAAGGGTAGGTTTAGGACAGGTATTTGTTAAATTTCTGTGGTTTCTCTGGATTGTATGCAACATTGAATGACATTCAGGTTTTAGGGTTTTTTCCAGTTATCACAATGTTCAGACAATAGAATAGAATAATGCAATTGCAAAGAGAACCTAAGCTGAAACTTCATCCTTGACAGCAAACATATATACGAGCACACAATAATTTCATGACAATGTACACTTCCTTGTTTAAATTTGAACAACCTTGAGGATGTGTTCCTCATTTTAAGAATATCATTGTGAACTTTAAATATAATTGCAACCTGGAACAAATATTGGTTAGGATCAAAATTGCTACATTAGCTATTAAACGATAAATAACATTATGAATAAACTCAAATTCAAACTGCAATTTTTATAGATTAAGTACCTCATAAGACATATTAGTACAAAATGTTTAGAATTTTATACTGAAAATATAATAAAAATATAAATATTAAAAAATGAAATATCTCTTGGATAAAAATTATTTACGTGGCATAATAAAGGCATAATAGTCTTTCTCACTGTGGAGAAAGACTTGGGGTGAGCATTGATGAAAAACTCAACATGAATCAGCAGTATGCTCTTGAAACCCTGAAAGCCAAGAGAATCCTGGGCTGCATCAAAAGGAGTGTGGCCAGCAGGAGGAAGGAAGTGATTCCCCTCCTCTGTTCTTGTGAGATCCCACCTGGAAGGAGCAGTCTTGGGAATCTGGAGAATTCACAGCTGACTGAGAACTGGCAAACGTTGTCCCAGTTTTCAAGAAGGGCAGGAAAAGGACCCTGGAAACTATGAGCCTGTCAGTCTCATTCCAGTGCCTGACAAAGTTATGGAAAAGATTATTCTGGGAGGTATTGAAAAATATCTGAAAGACAATGCAGTTGATGGTCACAGGCAGCAGGGCTTCATGAGGGAAAAATACTGCTTAGAAAACCTGATTTCCTTTTATGATAACTCACCTACTTGATCAAGGAAAGCCAGTTGATGCCATCTTTTTTGGATTTCAGTAAAGCTTTCAACACTGTCTCTTACAGTCTCCATCTGGACAAAGTGTCCAGCATACAGCTGGTTAACATGTGATAAGTGAGCAGGTGGCTTGAATGTCAGGCACAAAAGGGTTACAGTGAATGGGGTGACATCAGACTAGTGACCTGTAAGTAGTGGGGTTCTGTAGGGCTTCATCTTGGGCTCTGTGCTCTTCAACGTCCTCATAAATTACTCTGGACTGGAAGGGATACTGAGCCAGTTTGCAGATGATAGAATGCTGTGAGAAGCTGCTGGCTCCCTCAAAGGCAGAGGTCGTGTAGAGAGACAAGTTAAGAGACCTGAGCAATCACCAAGCACATGAAATTCAGCAAGGAATGTGCTGGATTCTTCACCTGGGATGGGGCAACCCAGGATGCATGAACAGACTGGGTTCTGTGGACAGAATGAGATGCTGGAAAGCAGTGCCACAGTAGGGGACCTGAGGGTCCTGGATGATGGCAAGATGAACATGGATCAGCAGTGCCGTGGCAGCCAGGAGGGCCAACGTTGCCCTGGGAAGCATCAGGCCCAGCATTGCCAGCTAGGCAAGGGAGGGGATTGTCCTGCTCTGCTCTGCACTGGGGCAGCCTCACCTTGAGTGCTGCGCACCAAAATATAAGAAAAAAATTAATCTTTTAAAGAACATCTAAAGGAGGGAAACTGTCCTAGGTTACAATATAAAGATGTATTCTATTCTCATCCTCAAGAATTGCTGAAACCAGGAGGGGCATTTTTTCCTTATCTCCTGTTAACGGGCCCATCAATGCCTTTCCACATGACTCACAGATAACTCCCTCCAGGAGCCATTTCTGTTTAATGGACCCACCCATGACTCACAGAAAGATAACAGCCCATTGTGAGATGCTCCACCCAGGGGGGAGGCACTAAGCATCCCCACCTGGATATAATCTGGGGTTTTGGGACACAACAAGCAGTCTTTCCACTGGATTCCCAGAGGAACGGCTGTCTTTTCCACTGGATCTTCAGAGGAAGACTACACCCTTTCTACAGGATCACTGCTCCAACAGAACCACATCTGCCACCCCAGGAGGACTGCAGCCACCAATCCAACTAGACTGCTACCAGCACCCTGACTAAGTGGTGTCAGGTTGTATTCTGACTCTGTCAGTGTTTTTTTTTCCTTTTGTATTTTGTATTATTGCATGTATTGTGGTTTTTATTTTCCTAATCAATTGTATTTCTGACTTGGAGTCTCTCACTGGTTTTGTTTTCAAACCAGAACATAAACAAAGGTGGTGAAGGGCCTTGAGAGGAAGCCATATGAGGAGTGTTTGAGATCACTTGGTCTGTTCAGCCTGGAGGAGACTGAGGAAAGATCTCTTTGCAGTCTACAACTTTCTCATAAGGGGACAAGGAGGGGCAGACACTGATCTCTGTGGTAAGCAGTGACAGGACCCAAGGGAATGGCCTGAGGTGGTTTCAGGGGTGGTTTAGGTTGGATATTAGAAAAAGGTTCTTCATCCAGAGGGTGGCTGGGCACTGGAACAAGCTCCCCAGGGAAATGGTCACAGCAGCAGCCTGACAGAATTCAAGATGCATTCGGACAATGCTCTTGGGCACATGGTGTGGGTCTTGGGGATAGTTGTGTGCAGGGCTAGGAGTTGGACTCAGTGATCCTTGCAGGTGGCTTCCAACTCAGCACGTTCTGTGAACATTCTGTGAATACTGCTTAAAATTCTGGTTTCCCCAACATAAAAATGACATAGAACTGTTGGAGCAAGTCCGGAGGAGGGTCATGAAGATGATCAAACAACAGGAGTACCTACCCTAGGAAGACAGGCTGAGAAAGTTGGGGAACTCAGCCTGGAGAAGAAAAGGTTGTGTGGAGACCACAAAGCAGCTTTCCAGGATCTGAAGGGGGGCCTACACGGGAGCCTGAGAGGGACTCTTTGTTAGAATTGTAGTGATAGGACAAGGAGCTAGGAGTAAAAATTTAAAGAGAGGAAATTTAGTTTAGATAACAGAAAGAGGGTTCAACATTAACGGGTTGCTAGTGTCGAACTAGGTGTGATGTGGATGCAGAAAGGTGTGAATGCCCCAACCCTGGAAATGTTCAGAGTCAGGTTGAATTAAACCTTGAGCAACCTGGTCTACTGGGAAGTGTTCCTGCCCATGGCAGGGAGGTTTGGGACAAGATGATATTTAAAGTGTGTTTCAACCCCTTAACATCCTATGATTCTATAGAATTTATGATTTTATCTAAGCTTCACCAAGAATCAAACAAAACCAGAAAAACACAAAACAACATGCAAACAAACAAAAACAACAAAAAGGAAAAAGAAGATAATGGATAAGATTGGTGTTTTAAAAAATTTAATGTGAGATGTTGAGTCAAAATATGTGAAAAATATAGTGTATATAATCTAAATTCATTCATCTCACTAACAACAACTTTAGCATATGTTAAAGAAAGCAGTTAAGTTTTTAGATCCTCAGGAGTTTTGGTTACATATTTGTTTCAGCTAAGTAAAAAAAGTGATAATCGGTTATGTTTTCCTTTGATGCAGCTGACTAGTTGTAAAGGAAAATGCAAAATCCAGGTTAACTATGCTCTGGAGAAATGAACCACAAAACAATTTGTCTGCATATAATAAAAGTGATTTCAAAAAGCTCTCACTTCCAAGAGCCGTTTCTCCAGACTTTTTCTGATATTCATGTTCTTGGGATATATTCTCACTGTACCAGTTATATTTCTTTGTTTTTCCTGTGATGGCTGTGTTGGAATTTCTTTCTGTTTCATTCATTTTTGTGGTTTCTCATCATGCCTTATGTAAACTAAATGTGAATCTCTGGCAGATGCTGGGTGGCTCATTTCCCCACCTCCTTGGCTTTCTTGTTTGCTTCCCTGCATTCAACTCATGGTAAAAGCACTTGTGAAAAGAGCAGTCTCAAGAGTTTGCAAAAAGATGTGGCAAAAGAAAGGCAGTGGAGAAATCCCCCTTTCTACATTTAAATACAGCAGATTAGGTCCAAAGGCAGAACGTATTCCTGGATATCTTTAGCCAAACAACACTCCTCTGCCCACACAGATCAGACGCATGAGTGAATTTGCATGCGTACAGCAGCACATAGTCTCTCGGAGACCTTGATTACTACAGCTACTTACTTGTACAAAGAAAATTCCATACAACCATCATATGTATTGGCTCATTTAATTGCCTAATGACTTCATTTAATTGCCTAATTTAATTGCCTAATACTTCATGCATTATGGACAGTTCATATAGAAAATACATATTAAAGCTTCATTTTTAAGTCTTCAGGAAGTTTTAAGCAGAGCAAAATGAAGGCAGGAGCAGATAATCCAGGATATTTGACCAAACCTGAAATGTTTAGAGGATCAGATGCCAAACAAGAAATTCAGCATTTGAAGAGCATCTGCATGACGCTCTTAGTCACGTGGTTTAGTTTTAGATAGTCTTGTGAGAAGCAGAGATTTGGACTTGATTATAGTTATGGGTTTCTCTCAGCTCAGGATATTCTATGATTCTATCATTCTAAGATTTATCATTCCATATCATATAATCTATGGAATTACTTGTTTTGCTATGAATTGGTTTCTCTTGAACTGGGTGAAAACATAAGCAATATTTTTTGTAACACTTAGCCAAAGAACAAAAGACTGCTTGTGGAAGAACAAACATTTTCTTTCAGTTTTATAAACTGAGATGTTGTGAAGCTAAGAATAAAATGTACTATATTGTTATAAAAGCAATCAAACCCGTTTTTCAAACTATCATAGGCTTAAAAAGTACAACCTATATACTGTCTTCATGTAAAAGAAAATCAGTTATAGTCTCCAAGCATAAATCTTTAATTTTAAATAAGTTTGTTAACACTACACTCATTCATCTGCTGTTGCAAATATTTTTAATCTTTCCTGAATTACAAGAAGCTTACCTTGCAGATTTCCATCAGCTGAAGCTAACCTGCATTTCACTTCAAGCTAGCAAGTGAATTCCTAATTTGCAATGGAAATGACTCATCAATGTCTTGGATGAAGGGGCACATGCCTATTCAGCAAGTTCACTGATGACACAAAGCTGGGAGGAGTGGCCAATACTGTGTAGCCCTTCTGAGGTACCTTGATAGGCCAGAGAGATCACAGAGAAAAACTGACTGAAAATCAACAAAAGCAAATTCAGGGTCCTGCATCTGGGGAGGAATAACCCCAGCTGACACATGGGCCAGTACAGGCTGGGGGCTGACCTGCTGGGAAGCAGCTCTGTGGACAAGGATCTGGGGGTCCTGGTGGAAAACAAACCATCCATGAGACAACAGTGTGCCTGTGTGGCCAAGAAGGTCAAAGCAGGTTGAGGTAAGTGATCCTGTCCTGCTACTCAGCCACGGTGTGGCACATCTGGAGTCCTGTGCCCAGTTCTGAGCTCCTGGACCAGGTCCAGCAGAGAACTACTAAGCTGGCCAAGGGTCTGGAGAATCTCTCTTATGAAGGATTCTGTTCAGTCTTGAGACTTTGGAGAGGGGATCTCATCAATGTCTATAAATATCTGAAGGGAGAGTGTCAGAGGATGGATCCAGGCTCTTCTCAGTGGTGCCAAGCAAGAGGACAAGAGGAAATGGGCAGAAACTGCCCACTTCCTGTGAGATGCAAGTGGTCATGCTTCAGGTGGAACTTCCTGTGCATCCTGTGGGATGCACAGGAAGTTCCACCTGAACATGAGGAAGAATTTTAATGTGCAGTGACCGTGCACTGGAACAGATTGCCCAGAGAAGATTTAGAGTCTCCCTCACTGGAAATATTCAGGAACCCTCTGGATGCAATCCTGTGCCACGTGCTCTTGGATGGCGCTTCTTGAGCAGGGAAGTTGAAACAGACAACCACTGTGGTCCTTTCCAACCTGACGCATTCTGTGATTCTGTGAAAGTAGAATACTTGCATACATATTTATGTGTATATATATGTGTGTGTATATATGTAGACATAAATTAAATATATTTATGAAAATAAACAAAAAATAAAAATTGTAATGAAAGAAAAAATTAATCTTAAATAAAATAAAATCATTTAAATTGTGTATTGACTTTTAACAGATATGTGCCTATTAAAGATATTTGTGGTTATTTTGCTCTTTTTTATAGCATAACCTTGGTTTTGAAAGTTGCATAGCAATTAATCCAAAGCCAAGCAAAAAGAATGTGAACCTGCCTTAAAGTATCTGTGACAGTGTAAAAAAATAATTTAAAATCTCTCATTCTGAAATATTTATTTGGAATTATATTATTCTAATGAAATGTAATGGAAGAAAATCCTATAATGTGTATATGCTTCCTGTACATCCATAAAAGAATTTCAGTTCTCTCCTTACTTGACTTTAAATCTGTCTCTTCAGACATGCACATTGATTTTGAAGACATTGTGGCACTAAGCATGAAACATTCTTGATCCCTTGCAGTGCTGTCACTGAGATTGATAAGCCACATTATGGTTTGGTGGCCATTTAACTCTTGTGAACTTGACAGTATTTCCCTGGAGCTGGAGAGCAAGGGAAAAAAAAATGGCAAGACAAATGTGGTGGACTTCAGCTGTGCTCAGGATTGCTCTATGTACGAAATGCAGGTTTTCTGACAGCATGACCAATCTCTTCTTTGTTACCTCCTTGCTAAGGAATAGAGAGGAGGCAAAATTTTCATTTAAAGCTATGCAATGCAGACTTTTTATTCTCTGAAATAAATTTAAAAAAAAAACCATAAATTTTCAGAACTTCAGTGTCAGCAATGAAGATCTACTGATTTTGATAACACATAAAATTTGGACGTGTTTGACTGACTTGAAAACAGCATCACAGATGCCCAACTGACCTCCTCCCTCTTCCAGGCAGTTGTGAGGGCATAAGGAACTACTAACTGAAACAAAAATCTTCTATGTGCTCTTCAATCCTTCAGTAGAGGTCCAGATTCTTGAGCTGAGTATAGTGCAGAACATAATCAAATCAAGGAAAAAATACTAGAACCCAGAACCCCCATGAACCAGTTCCTGGAAAATTTACTGTACATATATTGACAAACTTCTGCTAACTGATAAAACTTGACTCAGTCGCCCACAAACTCCCAAGTCATTTTTGATGCTCAAGTTCATTCAAGTCCACTGCCCAGTGCTGGCAACTGGGAGACACTAAGCTGTCTCCCACCGCAGCTGGAGGCATGGGAGACACCCTCAGGCATCACATGTGAAGCCTATGGTTAAGGAACAGAAGGAGTCCTGTATTCTCAAAGGACAACATACTCCATCTGCAGCCCAAAGCTCAGTTTAAGGACAGAAGTTCAATCTCAGTTTTGTGATCCATCCTTATTTTTGTCCTTCATGTGTGTGATTAGCAAATGGATGCCTACAGACCACTGTACTCCTCTTCATTTTGGTTCAAGGGCCTGAAAAAACTTTAATGTGTCTGTTGTGTTTGAACTGTCAAAATGATCTGCTACAATATGGTTGTACGTTTCTGCCTTCAACTTTCAAGTATCTCAGGATCTTTTGTCCTAAAGCCATGTAAAATCCAGTGTTTCATATCTTATTTGTCTGGTTTATGTAGCATGAGAGTGGGAGCATTTGTTGTCCTAGGGAAGGATGTGCAACCTCTGCAAAGAAATTGGTATGTAATTGTATTTTATAAGTAGGTGTTATCTGAATTTGCTGCATAATCAATATTCTTTATAATACTAAATGCAGAGATAAAATTCAATTATGATATAATTCAACATTTGCAAATAGAAGCAACAAAATGTATTAATTAAAAATCTGATGATTTTCTGATGCTAGAGTGTTGTAAAATAGAAATGTTATTATGATTCATTCAATCAAAATGTTACTTAGCTGAAGTAATTATATTCAGCCAAGGTCCATCAATACAATTAGCTGTCAGTTATATAAACTGTAGTAAGAACAGCTGTATAGAAAATTATTGTAATTGGAAATATTTGAATTTTTTTTCAGGAAACAAGAAACCAATTTTAATTTATTATTTAGTTTAATTTACTGCACCTCTCTAGCTTTGTGTTCTCTTCAAATATGAGTATAGGTATGCTCTACTGTGCTATTATTCTGATCTGTGATGTAAGAAAGTGCCATTAATTTCACAACTTTATTACCTGAGGAAAAAATTACATAGACACATAAGATTCTGTTAAGATGCAGAAATCCTTCAAGATGTAGAAATTTAAGCAAGGCTTTCAAAACTGAGGTTCAGTAGTGTTGTATTAAACACGTTTACAACAATACATATATATTACAGTAATACGCTATATGACAATACTTATACATATACAGTAATATATTATACAACTATACTTATGCATTACAGTAATACATTGTACCAGTTACATTACTACAGCATCTATCTCTACTTGTCGAGGCGGTCATAACTCAAAGTAAATACCTTAAATGTCCCAAACCAAATCTCTCAAATGTCCCATAATTATTACTGGTTGGTGGCTCACCTATTCCCAGGTGTCTTGATTGAGCTAATCAGGTCTAGACCTCTTTGTGGCTTCCACCTGCCACTCTCAGCTTCACCAACGCCGCCTCCCCCACTCCATCCCAGTGGGTCACAGTTACCCTAAACACTTTACACTAATACTTATACATTACAGTAAATATTACAACCACACTTATATATTACAGTGAGCATTACAACAACAGAGTCCATCCCCTCCAGGGGCTTTTCCCAAAGCATCCAGCCAGGATCATCTGCAGCTAATTCAGCAGCGATCCAATGAAGGATATTGCTGCCAGACTGCCACAGAGCCCTGGCACGTCCAAAGCTTCTCCAACCCTCTCCTGGGGTCTACCCTCCTGGGGTCAGTCTTCTTCTGGGATTATTCATCCCCTCCAGGGGAACTCACCATCTTCTCCTGGGACTCTCCTGGTCCTCGCTGCAGCCTTCTCTGGGACTCTCCTGGTCCTCGCAGCAGCCATCTCTGGGACTCGCCTGGTCCTCGCAGCAGCCATCTCTGGGACTCTCCTGGTCCTCACCCTCTCCTGGGGTCCTGGGATTCTTCATCTCCTCCTGCAGTCTTTACACCAGCCATGCAGCTCTTCTTGCAGTCTTCATCTGGCTCTTACAGTCTTCCTTCTGCTTCTTGCAGGCTTCTGACTCTTACTCTGACTCCTTGGCTGACTCCACCCTTTTCTGGTCCTTGTACTTAATTGCTTACAGGTGTTTATGCCACTTGTTCTTAATTGGCCCCAGCTGCAACTCATTGGGGAATACTGTGCCCCCTTACCATTCTCCCTACACAGTAGTATTTTGAAATCTTCAAAATATTTCTTCCTCTTCTGTTTGTGAGTTAAAGAATATATTAATCGTGATCTTGCAGAATAGCACTGTGCCCAGGTTCTCAACGTCTACAGAGTATGACAAGCTCTGAAACACACAGAAGACTGGCCTGGCTTGCCACCTGCATTAGAACCCAAGGAGAGTCTAAGATACTAATGGAGCACACTTTTTAGGACACATGTATTGCATGTGTAAGTGCAATAAAGTATGAATTTTTGCTGAGGCAAATCTGTACTTGCCATCTACAGGCTACCTATGAAGCAACAGTATATAGAAAAGGCAGCTCCAGGCTCCAGCATTTTATTACAGAACAACCACAGGGTTTCCCTGATATTGAGGAAGATTTTTTAATTAATTAAAAGAAATTTGGTATATATCTCTCAGACTTCCAATGAGTATAATTTCCTGCCAAAAAGTCACTGTTATATACATCTATAAACTATTTTTGGATTATATACTAGGAAAAAAGGTGTGTTTAGTAAATCACAAGTTAGTTACAGATTCTGTGTCAATGCACCAGATAATTTCCTTTGTAATATCTTTTCATGATTAAAAAGAATGGCACAGTTAATGAGCCTTTTATATAAGTTAAATATGTAGATAAATATCCTAGGCTGTGGAAGTCCTAGATACAGTTCTTTACTATGCTTGCATGAATATTAAACTTGTCATGAATCCCCTCGATTTCTAGATAGGTGGTTTTCACAGATTTTCCTGCTGACACTGATCCATTTTGTATGAAGTACTTAAACTTGCATTGCAGCAGATACTGCCAAATACTTTCTCTGTTTAAAAGATGAAACAGATTTTAAGGCAAGTGCATTGAAGGAAATACTTAAGGAAATACTGAACTAGGAAAACATACTTTTTGCAACAGGGCTGTGCATGTGTGCAGTCCTTTGGGAATGTGTTGGACATCTGGCACTTTTGAGAAGCATCAGACCTACTAATGGCAGAATGACTGTGTCATGCATTCATAATAAGCCCTATGTTTCCATATGCTATGTGTAGTCTGGATGGTGTGTGCTGATATAGCTCACCTCCCTATGGCCTTACCCAGAGATCTGCTATTCCAGTTAAAAATTCTGTACACATATCAGAAAGTTGCCTCTGATAAGTACCTGTCAGATGGCAGATGTAGAACAGCCATCTAAAACCTCCTATTCAAGTTTTTGAAGTAGGGGAAAAACTCAAAAATTAAGTCTTAGAAAAAAAAAGTATGATATTAGCACCATTTACATTCTCTTTCACTAGATTGATGAATATTTAAAATAAATATTTAAATTAAAGCAGCCTCAAGTGAAGAAAATAATGAAATACCTTCCAAATACAGTACAATATGATGTCTGAGACAGTTCATTTGGATAATAGGAATTTAACAGAGAGAAAATATTGTGAATCCAGTCCTACCATACTCTCAGTTTGTGCCTTAATTATTTGCACATAGGGGAACTCTACATAGCCAAACATATCATTTTACTGTGAACTGTGTCAGTTTAACTTGTGTCTCAATTCATAGCTGTTCAAGTTGTCATTGAAAAATCTAAATGAAAACTAATATATGGAAAGCTGCATATTACCACTCATAATGTATGTAGCATTGAAAATATTGCTAATACTGTTCCAGAAATTATGTTTATTGACAATTGATTTAAGGGGAGTATTACCCAATTTAAAGCCTTCATGTGAACAGAATGTGTTTTTGGAGAATTGGAGAATAAAAGAAAAAGACCTATGGTAGAACTTGCCATCACTGTGCTAAAGAAAGAACAAAAATGTAGGCAGCTGAGACAGGTAACTGCCTTTGCTGTCATGTCCTGCTGATCCATCAGCACTGACTGCAAAAAGAAAATGATATAAACAGGTTATAGGGGCATGTCTCTCCTTAAGTTAGGCAATGTCTTCAATAAATCACAGCATGCTTTGAAATAAACTGCTAGGACTCAGTCTGACTGTCAATGTTTCTCTAATAAACCAAGCCACGACTATTTGATATTAATTTAGGCACAGCTGAGGACCATCAGAGATAACACCAAACCTCAGAAGACTTTTGCTAAATCAAAGGTCACAGAACATGCTATAACCTGTCTGTAATAGGCCTCAGCTGAAGTAATTACCTGAACAAATGAAAAGACAAAGAATAAAACTGAAAAATAGCCTAAAGTGAAATATATGTGTATTTATACTAATTATGAGCAGTTTTCCAATGTTTTCCAGCTGCCATATTAAAAAAAAACAAAACATTGGGTCTACTAAGACATGAAGGATTTGAAATTCATTATGATATATAGATGATAAACTACTGAAACAGGCTGCCTAAGCAGGTTGTAGCATTTCCTTCTATGGAGTTATTTAAAAATAATCTGGACACAATTCTGAGTAAAATTATCTAGGGGACCCTGCTTGAGCAGGGAGGTTGGGGTAGATGACATCTAGTGGTGTCTTTCAACGTTACTGATTGTGTGATCCAAATCCAGATGAGAAAATTACAAAATACTGGTCTTAGCTGTAATCTAGAAAGGTACCAAAAATGCGGTAACCATATGAAGTGTGAAGTATGAAGATGCAGATATGTGGGAATAGGGAAAAACACATAGATTCAGATAACCTAGCAGAAGACACTAATTGTGGAGCAGAAGGGTGAGAAAAAGCTGATATAAAGAAAGATCCTCAATCAAATCATCCACCAATCTGAAAATTAGTTGGATTTACTTTGGTCTTCTTTTAGGAAGGTGAGAAACTTACAACAGCTAGATATCTCCACAGTTTCCATTCAAAATACATATGCCATCAGTCTTTAGCTTGCAAGGTTCTCATACTTGAACTAAATATTTAGTGTAAATTGACTATCCAGATATTAAACTGCTTACATCTTATTTAACAAAGAATATGCAAGTGTGAAAACTGAATGTACAAAAACACCGACATACCTTGTTAATAGTGATATAATGTAATTGTTCTGCTGGTCCAAGAAAATTAATTTGAAATTGCAAGCTAGAAAAAGAATTTCAGAGTTACATAAAATTTAAGACAAGTGAATAAATAAGACAATGTCTTATCTTTTTCAGAAGCTTTTTTTTTTTACTTTATAAGCTTAAAAAAATATTTGATTTTTGCTGAAAGTAAGAAGTAATCAGCTGAAGGTTTATCTTTTTTTCATTCATGGACACACTGTGAATGATGAGTAGGGCCAGATTTATATCATGTTTGTGGGAAGAAAAGAGAGCCCTGATTAGTATGAGCAGGTGCATATTGTCTGTCACAAGCCACCTACATGGTGATGTGTTGGTTTTATTTAGCAAATCTGGTTCATACTGCTGTGTGTTCAGATTGTAGTCTAATTGGAAAGCTGGCAGGGAAACATTTGTACTTTTGTGACCTGTTTAGAATATGCCAAAGGCTAGCAGTGTTTCACTTGTTTAAAAACAACCATAGTACACCAGAGAATTTCTTCCTTTTAGCTGCCAAAAGTGTTTTTGGTCACCAGAGACCTAATCTGCTGTTTAAAGAACAAAGATTCCCACAAGCTGTAGATAATTCTGATAAACTTGCCAATATCCCAAAAAATGTACTGGATTCAGTGTAGATTGACAAAGTAAAACCTTAAAATTGAGACAAACTCTGATTTAAAAATTGTGACTCTGATTAATCAATGAATGTAAATTGGTGGCTACTGTGATATTGTGTAATGTAATGAGTAGACAGGTTTTCATAATTTTTCATTCACATCACAGACTGAGATACGTGGGGTCATTAGGTATGGTAAAGTATGCTTCAAGATTCTTGTTAGTATTCCTTTCCTACTTCTTGTAGGGAGTTTTTGCCACTCTTCTTAAAAGGAAGTGTTATTTATGCATTTAACAAATAAAATTAAACTCTTCAAGATTAATATTGTAAATCCAGCAGGAATTGTGCAGTAGCAATTCAAATTTAGTGGGAGTTGGAAAACTGTACGGTAGACATTCTGAAGGTCTAGATAAAAAGGAAAATGTTAAGAGAGTGGGAACTATAGAACTGTATTATAATTACTTGATTGTCTTTCAATGAAAGGATAAAATTTAGGTAGAATAAATCCTGGAGTTGTTAATTACTTTTATTTTGGGGGTTTTTGTTTGTTTGTTACGTGGTATCCTCTTAGAGATCAAATTTTTTATTTTTTAAATATACAATTAAAAAAATAGTTGATTTGGAAAAAAAATATCCCCAGGTATAAAAATCCATTATTGTTTGTAAAAAGCTTAGAAGGAGATGATAAAATCTGAAAATATTCTAAAAGTTGAAAAAAGAAAGTAATGAGGTTATTGAAAGAGAGTGGTTGAAAGAAAGGTTATTGAAAGAAGGAGTGCAGATGCATTTCATTAAAGTCAGTAAAGAAACTGCATTGGAGGAGGGGAATAGAGATGGGAAAATTGTGTGAATCACTATTCTTTGACTATGTGCTCCACTTCTGAAGGTAAATAAATTCAGACATTTCTTCTGTGTTAAGGTTAATCAGTTACACTAGGATGGACAAAATAATTTGAATTTTTTTTCCACACTGAATTACTGATAGACTCTTTTCATCAAAGACATCAGAGCAAATCATTAAGCTTGCTATCAATCAACCATTTATTTACTGAGCAATACATAACATGATGACTGCATTATGTTAGAGAAAATTTACATGTTTTTATTGAGCAGTTATGTTACCCTTAAGTCTAGAATGAAAATAACAGGCATTCACTGCAAGCTGGGATAGAGCTTATCACAGAGTGTTTTAGTTCGGAAGAGGCCTTAAAGATCATATAGTTCCAGCCCTTTGCCATGGGAAAAGACACCTTTGGGTAGAGTAGGTTGTTCTAAGTCCCATCCAGCTTGACTTTGGACTCTTCCAGGAATGGGGCGTCCACAACATCTCTGAGCAACCTGTTCCAGTGTCTCACTAACTTCACAGTAAATAATTTCTTCCTAATACCTAGTCTAAACCTACCTTATTTCAATTTAAAGTTATTTCACCTCATCCTATCACTACATGCCCTTGCTCTCCAGCCTTGTTGTAGGCTCCCTTCATCTACTGGAAGGCTGCAATTAAGTGACCCCATGGGCCCACCTCTTAAGACTGTCCAGGTCTCTCTGGATGGCACCCCTTCCCTCCAGGATGTCAGCTGCACCACACAGCTTGGTTTCCTTGGAGAACTTACTGAGGATAAGTGCCACCCAAGCCCAGTGCACAACCAGCTGCCATTTTCTAGACATGTGAAAAATGACATTCAGTGTCCACAGCCTACTCTTCCACAGTGTCCTTGGTCAGACTGGGCCACCACCGAAAGGGCTCAGCACAGTGATACTCTGTGAGTTGCAGTAAGCAGGACACCAGGTACCTTTTTGACAAATACTTTACAGTATCAAGTTTCTTCTTTATTATAATGTTTTGCAAAATTATTTTCTGACACCAGAATATAAGGTACTGCCATGTACTTGTTACTTCTACAAACAATTTTATGCCAAGAACATAGTGTTGCAGAAATTGCTTACATGAAACATAAATATTCAAATATTATATTCCTGGCTGTTCAGCAGTTTATTGTCTATGGTTGCAATGTTGACAGCAAATCAGAGATATCTATTGTTTCTGACCTTATTACTGAGACAGAATATATTTTATCAATTTCCTTGAGAGACAGGAAGACTTTACTAGCATTAAGCACAACATATTATTTTTATTATGTTTTCTAAAATAAGTTATTTTATCAAGTTTCTCTCATTTTCAAAGGCTTGTTAAAACTAAAGAGTTTTTTCATCTATTAACAGAGAGATTTATATTACCAGATTTGTCAGGCATTACTGGTCATATTGTAAAACTGTATGTTTCTGTGCTTTACTTACAATTAAGTAATCTTAAAGAAAGTAAAACTTGAAGCACCTTTTTTTAAATGGGAGAGAATTATATGAAATAAAAATACCAAACTCTCTGTTAATATTTAACATTGTCAATCTTTAATTGACCTTCAAGACAAATATGATCAGATTTTTAAGTATTCAAGCACTTTGTCACACTGTAAATATTTGTTCAATAAGCAAGTCAAAATGTTAAAATGAACATTTCAAGAGTGTAATCATTGCTTCAGAGCTTCTCTAACAAAAGACTTTAAAGCCACTGTACCAAGAGGAAAGAGGACTAGTTTAATACAGAGGAAAAGTGGTCGAAAATACTTAGAACACCCAGTTCTGTCACTTTTTTCTTCAGCTCTTGCATCCATATCTGAGTATGTTTCTAAGTTGAAGCGGGAGGAGTGGGGGTTGGATGGGGAGTTTAGAAATTAGCACATAATACAGTAGTCCCCTCAAACTCGGTTCAAGTAAAGACTGGCTTGTGAGGTTTCCTTTTGTTTTGGGGGAGTAGCCAAGAGAAGGTCCCTTTAATAGAATCCATCATCTGTAAAACGGGGGAATGACAAATGATGACATTGACCTTAAACTCCAGCTGAGCTTTGTTAGCTGCCTCCAAAGATGAGACAAAAAGCAATTCAATTAGGAAAGAGAATTTGAACAGCATTAATGTTTGAACAAGCAGCACACCCTTTTAAAAAGGTAACAAAATATTGTAAAGGGCTAAAGTGTAAAATTAACAGATAAATTGTCAGACAGCAAGGACTCAGATCAGTTTCCCATGAAGACACATCCAGTAACATTTAAAGCTTCCTAAGTTATCTAAGATATACACATGGAGCTGGCTGATGTAAAGCTCATTTGAAAGAACCTGTAAAGAAATCTCTGATTGACAAGATTTTGAAATGTAACTTATTTTTGTGACAAGAAGCTTTTCTGATCAAACCTTGGGCAATATTTATATCACTTGTCTTTTCTACAATAAATGTGAAGAAAGAATGTTTATCATTGACAAATTAATACTTATAAACTTGCCATTATGACATCACTTTTCCTTTTGTCTGTAAATTCATGAGAAACCAATGGCTAATTTTTTTCAGATACAGGGAGTTAACAGCTGTGAAAAGTACCAATTTAATGTGTTACTTATCTTCAACTGCTACACATCCATTGGTATTTTTTCATGACAAATTTGTTCATACATAAACATATGAATCCATATTTCACGGATGTTAATTTGTTTGCTCTTTTTCAAGTTAAACTTTTCTACTGTAGTTTTGTTCCATCAAAGCCTTTAAAAATATTTCCTGTTATTCTCATCTGATGACGGCAATATTACTAAAAAATCTCCATCCAACCTAAAGAGATCGTTAAAGATGTTTTGGCTACAAAAGCATTATTTGAAAATCTTGCATCATATCTGTTTGCACCTTGTCCGTGCCTATTTATCACAGATATCAATGAAGTTAGCACACAAAGAATACAAAAAGAAGCCAGAGATTACAGGTCATGGATGCAGCACAGAACTCTATATTTGTACACAAAGTCCTTGGACACAATGCTGAACTTACTGAGTCAGTGGTGAAACTCACAAAGAATTAGGTGGCTGATTAACAACATTTATACAACAGTGTTTCAATAGCTAATATTTGAAATAGTGTCATTACTCTCCTCCCTGTAGACTACCGAAATTATGGTCTTTGAAAGCTTTAATATTACATACATAATTTTTCTTTACCTGTCTATTGTAAACCTGAAACAATAAAAATTTTAAGAGGTTTTAAATTGTTAATAATTTAATTGATAGAGAACTACTAATCAAGCTATAAAAATAAATCAGGACACCTGACTAGCATAAAATAGTACCTAAATTATTCTTCATTAGGTAAGTCAGGCCAGATATATAACTTCTAATTTTGCCATAGAGGACAATACTAATCAGTAGAGAGAAATGAGTCTTGGCACCCACCATTTCACTGAATTGAAGGCTTCAGATGACATCTGTCATGACTATATTCCACTGTAACTGACACCTTTTGTGAACACTTGCAGCAGGACCAACAATAGTGAGGCTGCATCTGGAATTCTGTGTCTGGATCTGCCCTCCTTAGCACAAGAGATGTGGAACTCCTGCAGCAGGTCCCTTGGAGAGTAACAAAGGTCATTAAGGGACTGGAGCATCCCTCCCGTAAGGAAAGGCTGAGGGAGCTGGGCCTGTTTGGTCTTGAGAAGAGTGACTAAGAGGGGACCTCTGCTCTTGAATTGGAACAAGTTTTTTCCTTCTCTGATAATTAAGTGTTGAAAAACAGCACTATTGATCTAAGAAAAAGAAGACTTAAAAGATAGCAGTGCTCTAGCATGGCTCCCAGCTAGCTATCATTATCAGAGAACATGAGATTTTTCGCTCAGTTACTCTACCAGGATGCCATTGCTCTGTCAGTTTTGCTTAGGGTTACCTTTCAGGGAAAGGAAACATGAAATGCTATCTAAAGAGAGCCATCTATGCCTGGAAGGCCTTTTGTAATTACTGGAAAAGTAGGGATATACTGTGGATTTTCTGAGCTTAATAGACCTCTCCCAATTACACTTTTGAGTCACAGTTAACAAGGTAATGATGCTGTCAACGTGGTGGACATCTGAGTTCTCTTCCAGATGACATGAACAGTAAAGATGCCTTTAGAATAATTGGTGTGAAGGGGGCTTTTGGTAAAGTTTTCATAGAGTCACAGTCTTCTATGACAATGCATATTCAAGAGAAGAAGTCTAAGATAACGGAAAAAATTAAGCAGATTCATTGTTACAGGGGTCGTATGCAGCCTGTCTGTTTTAACTGTTTTGTATCTTTATGCAGCATATCAAAACATAGTTCAAATATTGAGTTATGATTGTACTTTTTTCCAAATAAGGTTTCGATTGAGGTTTAAATGACTGATGAGCATTAGTAAACCTGGAATCACTAAACCTTGAAAAACATTTGCTTTGACAGAAATGTATGGTGATAATATGTTCAGTTAGACTGATAAACTAGTTTTTATGTTTCAAATTCAGAAGAATACAACAAAGAATGAAAATAAATGAAATATAAAATGAAAATAAATCACAATATCTACTGAAGAAGTAAAGCTTAAAATTGGATATCAGATCAAAGTATTTAAACAGAGAATTACTTAAACAAGTTGTAGACTGAATATATTGAATTACATTTCTGTTTATCTTTTTACATGATTTTAATTAAACAAAAGTAGATTCTAATTACATCTGAAGACAGCAGATTAGAAAATAGCAAGAAAACTGTCCCAGCAAAGGAGCGATAAAAGCAATTTGAAAGTGGAAAGGATTGCATATGCTTCATATCTCCCTTCTTGTACTCTATGAGCTTGGAGCTGCAGCTTTCCTTATTTCTTATGTCACTGTCTTGGATATTAGGATGGGCTGCAATTCTCATTATATCAAAACAATTGCTGGAATCAATGAAAATTTTGCTGTAGAAAAATGGCCAGCAAATTGGGTCCAATACACAGAAACAATTTTTTCTTCTTCTTCTTTCTTCTAGACTCATCTCTCTCACTTTTGAGATTAGTATTTTCTTAATAATTAAAATAATCTTGATTATTTTATTCTGGTGTGCTTCAGACTCATTTTTATCCACTGAAAGTATAGCTTCAGTGCTGATAACTTTAAAAGAATTATTCCTTATAGAGTCTTTCTGTTTCTTTTGACATTTCCTGCATCTAGAAGGCAATGTTATGATGCATATACCTCAGTGTCTCCAGGTAATTTAACTTTATATTATTTTATTATGCCTGTTTTCATATTTCTTCTTCTTTTATTAAATATAATACTTTCTTAGACTCAGCAAAAGCTGCCTCATTCATCACAAGAAAATGCTGTTTGAAAAATCAGATTTGGAGAATATTGATATTACTAAACTTTCTAGGTAGTAAGTTGTTGGAAATTTTTCTGTTAATAGAATCATGTTGCCATTCCATTTATTATAGTACCAATAGTATTGATTTCTCCTTTAGGAGTTTTGTGTCTTCATCCTCTTTTTCATACAATCTATATTTACAGTACAGTTCTTTTTGTTTGGTAAGAGGGTTATTTTTCTTTCAATATTTTCAGGCCTGTCTTTAGGCAATTAAAATTTAGTTTCAGTCCAAAAATATATGCATGCATGAGAATGAAATAAAAATATTGTTATATAAAAATATATGTATTTAATTACCCTATTAAGTAAGGTCTATTTTTATCCACATTACTGTAAATTTTTAGGTGTTACAGAAAGATATGAGTTCAGATATGAGATTTGGCATTCACTGTATATTCCCTGTGTCACGCTCCTGTGGTGTCTTGATGCTGTGGCACTCATTTTGGGTTTTTCTCTATTTGCCCATGTAGCACTTCTGCCTTCCTCAAGGGTATATCCAAATGATTAATATATAGCAAATTGCAGTAATAGTAAATAATAATAAAAAATGTTGCATAAAAATGATTAATGTGCTTCAACACATATAGAAACTATTTATGTGGGTTTAAAATGTCCAAATATTAATTAGTTTCTACTTGGAAGTATTTGAGCCTTTTCAAATTTCAAAATTTATTTAATCACATAAAATAAAATGATAAACTAAAATAGAACATAAAATCAAACAAAATAAAATACTGGTTTTTTTTTCATTCACATAAATCCATGACTGTATATATATGTGATTTTGATTTGGGCTAAAATTTAATGTTCATTCAGATTAAAGTGTTTTGAATTCTCACAATACTAATAACTAAGTGAAAACTGTTGATGTTTATGTACATTAACATTTGTCAATTTTTGCAAAATATCCTCGCAGACTATCCATGGTACAGGGATACTGAGACTGTATAAGAAAACTAATACTAATTTAATTAAAAAATATAACCAACCAAAATAATTACCATGTGTTTTCCATGCCTAAAACCAGACTTAACATTTCAGTGCTAAAATATTGCATAAGTTAAATGGCTTCCATAATCATATTCATCTAGGAAAGTGATGCAGAGATCAGAGGAGATTTACCAAGGGAAGTGGAGAAGGTGGCTAAAATGGTCCTCTAGTCAGCACTAAATAGTAAGATAGATGTCCATGCCAAATATACAAAAAAGCTTTATTCCTATCTCAGAATTTTCTCAGGGCATATGTATTTCCTACATTACATTACTGTGTATATAAACAGCTTAAAAGCAAAGCTGTTCAGGAATTTATATAAAAGTTTTCTTTTTTAGAAAATATTAATTTATTGAAAGTTAGATTCTGAGGAAGACTCAGAGGTGCTCTTATGCTAGCTTACTGCAGAAAGATTAAGAACATGTGGAAAAATACTGAACATCATATGAGAAATACAGGTACAAAACTATTCCTCTTCTAAGAGTTTGTCATTTTACAGGCAGCTGTCTTGGGAGGGTAAACCTTTGGACAACCTTTTCCCTTCACTCTAAGTGATGGCTTGTTCCACACTTTCAGCTCTGCTTGAAAGCCATATCCTAGTTGCGATGTTCTTATCCAGGCAGCCGGTGACAGATATTATAAAACTATCTGCTGAACAGTTGCCACTTCGGTGGAATTGTGATTCCAGACATAGTTTGTTTACTTGTTTGTTTGCTTGTTGTATGTGAGAAACTTGTAAAGTTAAGAGTGTAATGTCAATGTCTATGTCAGTGCTCTCTGCATCACAGAAATGCTCCTCTGAGGACTACTTTGGGAAAGTATGCTCTCACTAGACTATATTAAGACTCAAAAAACATTTCCTGAATTTAGCAGATATGTGAAAAAGATTTGTTTTATTGATTTTGTTAATTCAATGCAAAACGTTTAGAAGATTTGCTGTATAATGCTGTCCTTATGTCTTTCTGAGCATTCTTATTATCCACAGTACTCCTCTACAGAATCTGATTTTGTATTATTTCTCCCCAGATGTATTACCTTGTACTTTTCCAAGCCGAAACATCTTTCTTTTTTTCCTGACTGCACTTCTTCCATCACTTATTAAATTGGCCCCACTGCTTCTCTCAAAAATAGGTGGTTTCTTTACAGGCTATTCTTTCAGAATGTAGAATTCAAATAAAGGACATGCAATACTGAGTAATGATTTTGTGATGATATAGTAAAATATGTCTCTATTAGAAGAGTATAGAAAAATGCTTTGAAGTACTAAACTTGTTGACAACAAATGATCTATAAACTAAAATAAAATTTTAGAGGTTTTTAAACTGTCTTCTTGTAATGAGGAATTGTAAACATATTTTGTTACTTTATTTTTAAAAAATGCAGACCACAAATTCTCTGCAAGTACAATCTGCAAAACAGAAAACTGCCATGGGAAGATGACTGGGGATAAAATCAGAGAAATCTGTGAAGATATATTCACATTCTAACCTAATGTGAATATAACATTACCGATAATACAGAATGAAAAGGGGAACTGCAGTTGCTATTTTCTGGATGGGATGCATTTGGCATGCATGAAATTCCAAAATGATTCCCCATGCAACACAACCTGCACCCTTAAGCACATCCTAAGAAGGATGGAACAGAAGGTGGAGTGGAGTGAAGAAACTGCAATCATGCTCTGTTGAAATCCTTGCAGGTATGGGAACTTAATGGCATCATGTGGCTGATAAACTGCACAGCACCTGTCGTACAAGGCAGATAGGAGCAGATGTCCTGCTGAATCAGCAACTGTGGCAAAATATTTTTCTGCAAATGAAATTGCTTCATTATAATCCAATTTAATATTAATTGATGCCTCCCTCCCAACACTACCGACCTCCAAGGTACAACCACTCCTCACTGGGTGTGTGCTCTATATTTTATTAACTATATCTTTAACAGGGAAGTGACAGAATTTTCCACCTATCAGTAGCACAGGTCACTCAAGCTAAAGTGATTACATCTAAACATAAAGAAATGGTATAAAAGTAAGTTAAGGATGGGGAAAATTTAAAGACTCCATTCTAGCTTCTGGGGTCAGATTGAGCCTCTCTTTTCCCTTGTAGGGATGCATATGAGGTAAGAAACTTACTGTATGTATGTTCTATTATTATCTCTAGCTAACTTTCATTGGTGATTAGAGCCTGTCTGTATATTGCTTTAAATACATTTTTGCAGTCAGTTACTATCAACGGCAATTTTCGAACTTTAACCTGGCACAACTTTCTTTTATCAGAGTGTCAATTAAGTGGGTTATTCTGTAAACTGTTTTGCCTAAGTCCTGCAAGGATCCTAGCAGTTAATAACGTACTCAACAAAAGTGGAAGATCCACTAAGGAGCCCCTCTTTCAAAATTGTAATAAAAGATTAGGCTCTGGTAATATCAGTGCGTATGTCTGATCAAGTCAATTAACTGCCCCCAGATACAGTGGACTATCAGTGGAGTCCCCATAACAGGATGCTGACAGGTGGGTGGTCACAAGGGTTTTGGCTTTCCTGGGGCATTAGCAGACTGAGCAAACATAAAGGGTTCAGAAAGGGTTCATTACTCCAGCTGCCACTTTCATGTGACAGCTGGGATAATTAATAATGTCAAGATTGCATTCCTCTATACAGAGATATAACATTCCCAGTTTAATAGACATAAATGACAAAACTTATGCCATTTAAGATCATATATTCAGAACAAAGACTACTAATTTTATTTTGAAGAGAGGTACCAAATTATTATTGTAGGTCTGCCACTTACCTGTTAGTGTAAGTTTGGATCTTGTACCCTGACAATGTTGAACAACAAGGATACCATGGTGAGCTTCTGGGTAGCTCACAACCTTGAATACAGGGACTAATAAGGCACATAGGTAGACATCTTTGAGTAACCAGTATGTGGCAAATACCTGGCACCTTCTGGACATATAAAAATGTATAGCTCATCATATCATATCAGACAGACTGGCCACCTGTGGTTTAATGGTTGGAAGCATATCTTGAAACATCTAAAAGTTTATTTTAGAATGTATGCATTTTCTTCTTTATGAAGCTCAGGTAAGACCAGCTGGAATGCTAAAAGATTCATGTTCTGTTACCTATGGAAGAAAGTACCACTGAGCTGGAAAATGAGCCTATGATATATGGCTTACATAGCGAATGTAAATTTGAATGAGGAATTAAACTGATTTCTGACTTGATAATTACACATCCATAGCTAAACATGGAAGAGATACAATAGTGCTGAGCTTCCTGCTAAAGTTATAACAAGGTATAACAGCCTGCTGTGGGTAGCCAAATGCAGTAATGAAAAAAGACACATTCTTAGCAGTGGGATTAGAATGATTAATATTTATACATTATTAGTATTTATGATAAAGTCTAAAATACAATTTTGTTGTGGCTATTTATTATTTCAAAAGTCATTCTAATAAAAGGTGTTTTCAGAATGAGACTAGATGTTGAAGGCAGTCTCTCCTGGATGGGGAGCTTATGTAGCTCTGAATATGCCCTTTCACAGCAGACTAGTAACAGGATGTTTTTTTCATAGTCTCTGCAATATTATCACAATAGTTTCAGTTCTTTCGGCCTGCTGATTTAGTAATGAAACATATTCTTCAGCACTTCGTTGTCAGGCATTTGGAAAGTGTTATGCAAATTATCAGACATTCTTTATTTTTTCCTTGCTTTTTTGTTTTCCTAATTTATTACCTAGCAGACAGAAATGGTGGTAAGGATTTAGAATGAGTGACCCTGTAACCCTGTGTTGGTGAAGAAACTTTTATCATGACTGTCTGTGTGTTTGCCTATAGGCTGAACAGGAGACACAGAAATGGAAAGTTTTCCTTGAGATTTACTATGCCTTGGAGAGAGTGTTACATCCATTCCAGAAAGTAATGGTGAGAAAATTTGATGTCTGTTTTCTGAAATGAAACATTCGCTTTTCCCCCAAGATAATGCTGTTTGCTTTTCAGTATTTGAACACTAATGCCTTCTCCATTTTATTGTTTATATTGTTGAGGTGTTTAAAAAATAGAACACTCAAACATGCAGACCTTTTTCTCAGAAGTTTCTCCACAGAAGTTATAAATAAAATAAAATTGTCTGGATGCCACATTAAAAGATCCTGCCCCAGAAGTAAAACGCATAGTTCTTCAGCTGTACAGGAATAAGTGTCAAGTATACTTTCAAAGATTAATGGTTTTACATTCAAGATCTCAGATATCAAATCAGTTATTTGTTTCCCAGTACTGCTGTCTTGTAATTACACTTACTTTCACTGTGAAGAGTGAAAAAAAAAATTACTTTTACTTGTACCTTTTCAGTTTGACAACATCTACCTCCCCCCTCAGCGATATTGAATCTATGCCATTGTGTTTCAAAACACTTGCCTTCAAAACCTGTACATACTTAATCCATGCTTAAGTCCAACCATTAGTTTTTGATGCACTGGCAGACATTATTATTTCTGTAAGGATTTGTTCATTAAGTCATATGTACTGCTGTCAACCTAATCAATGTGAAAACTATATTTAAAACAAACAAACAAACAAACAAAAAAAAAAAACACCAGGGTTTCTGCTCTATTGTTAGTTTATGGATTTTTACTGGTTAGTCCAATACAGACAGATCATTGTTTTTGTGGAATAATATGATCTGGCAGTTAATCATTAAATGAAATATATGCTTTCAGTTGAATCAATGTCATGAATAAATGTCTGGATAATGTAGATGATAAATACTTCTTTTGGTTTTCAACAAGAAAAAAGACCCCAAACACTGAGTGGGTTTGAAAAAAACATCATCAAATAGGATCATCAAATCATCAAGGTTGAAAGAGACCCTTAAGATAATTAAGTCCAAACATCAATCCAGCACTACCACTGTAATCCCTAAACTGCTAAACCACAACACCCAGAGCCAAAACCAGACGGATCAAACAATTCCAGGGATGGTGTCTCTATTACCTCTCTGGCAAACCTGTTCCAGTTCCTGACCACCCTAACAATGAAAACTTTTTTCTGATATCTAATCTGAATCTCCCCTATCTCATTTTAAGGACCTATTTCTGATGGTCCTCTCACTGCAGGCACAGCAGAAGAGATTGGCCCCCACATCACTACAAGCTCTTCTCTGGTACTTGAAGAGTGATGAACTTCCTCCTGAGCATCCTCTTCTTGAGACTAATCAAACCCATTTCCTGCAGCCATTTCTCATAAGATGTGTCTCCCTAGATCATCCAGGAGCCTTTTTCCCCTTTGCTGGATAGGCTCCAGTATCTCCATGTCTTTTTTAGATTGAGGGCCCCAGAACTGAATGCAGCACTGGCAGATGCACTGGTGTGTCCAGGTGTGTCCTCATCAGTCCTGAGTACAGAGGGTGATCACTTCCCTGGTCCTGCTGGCTGCACTGTTCCTGATAGAGGCCAAGATGCCATTGGGCTTCTTGGCCAGCCGGGCACACTGTTGGCTCTTACTGAGCCAGCTGTCAAACAGCCCCCCCAAGTCCCTTTTTGCAAACAGCTCTCAAGCCACTCTCCCCAGCCCATAGTGCTTCATGGGCTTGTAACCCAAGTGCAGGACTCAGCACAGAGCCTCACTGAACCTCCTGCAGTTGTCCTCAGCCCACTGATTCTGTCCCTGTAGAGCCTTCCTACCCTCGAAGAGCTACCCTCACAACTCAAATTAAGTACTTTTATTATAATAAAGTATAAGGAATTTGAAACAAAATGCACTGAAAATGAATTAGATCATTATTTTCTAATTCTCCATATGGCTTTTATACTTATTCTTTCATCATAAGAAGAACTACTTAGGAGGAAACATCTGTGCAAAGAGGGGTTTACTCTATGAAATGTTGTCGCAGACATCTCTTCACTAAAAATCCTGCCTTAGGATTTTTCCTGCTGAAGCTGAGAAGTTCAGCAACAAGATGTAAACAATGATTATCTGCTGCTGTGGAATGCAACAGGTGGATCCATGATTGGTCTCGTGTGGATGTTTTGATTCATTGACCAGTCACGGCAGAGCTGGCTCACGCTCTCGGTTGGAGCCAGCTGCCTTTGTTATCATTCTTTCCCTTTCTATTCTTAGCTTACCTTAGCTTCTGAAGAAACCTTTCCTTCAATTTCTTTTTAGTATAGTTATAATGTAATATATATATATCATAAAATAATAAATCAAGCCTTCTGAACATAGAGTCAACATTCTCGTCTCTTTCCCGACTCAAGAACCTTTGTGACCACTGTCACAAAATGTTAGGAAAAAGTGATGTCGTGAAGAATCATTTTATTTTTCCTTATTAATTTTTTTATAAAAAGGATTAATTCAAAAGCATGTTCATTATTCATAACTGACAACAAAATTTTTATGCTAATCCATTCCAGTCTATAGATGGTTAGACTTTGTTTCAAGAGGGGTCATATTATCATGTCACAAAGTAATATGGTGAACTATCACCTTTTTTAAGTGTGTGCATTATTGATGTAGCTTTGGGTCACAAAAATTATCTTGGGATGATTGGGCTATTTATTTACCAGCAGGCAAAGTGAATTATATAGAATTATTTCTACTCCCTGCTGTCATCACCATATAATTTATAAATAAGAAAGAAATCAAAGTAACTTTAAGATATTTACACTGTATCTTCTGTCAAAGATCTCTGAACAAATACATTTTCAAAAGTTTGTAGAACTTTCAGACAGCATTCTTACAAAAAAACAGCTGAGAAGTATTTTTGGAAACAAATAACAATGGTTATAAATAATGTCAAAATAAATTTTTCATTCGAAATCCTGCACACACGTGAAGATGGCTTTTGTAAGAGCCGTTAAATTTTGACAGTCATTTATCACATCAACGTTCCCGCAAATGTTAGGAGGAACTGTTCTCTGTTCTTTGTATCTTCACAATGTTTGTAAAGACTGGCAAAAATTTATGCTGCTAGGGCACAAGCTTTGGAGGAAGGTTAACTAACATGGTGTTGATCAAAACTTTTAAAGCAGTGTAGACAAGGACAAAACTGAATTTACAATGTTATCAACTAACAGTTATCCACAAGTAAAAATGCTAAAGTGCGGGATGTATAGCTTACTGATTTTTATAGTTACAGAAACTCAGAGGAATTCAAAACTAAAGTCCAAATAAAAATTAATTAACCTGTGCTTTGGATATAATTTTGTAAAATATTTCTC
This sequence comes from Camarhynchus parvulus, assembly GCF_901933205.1. NCBI lineage: Eukaryota > Metazoa > Chordata > Aves > Passeriformes > Thraupidae > Camarhynchus > Camarhynchus parvulus. Next base: position 134,723,282 of record NC_044572.1, read on the forward strand.
CCAGCTCAGGAGGTGTTATTTTCTAAACACTCTACAGAATTGCATTATTGCTGGAACACTCAGACAGTGCACAAACAGATGAAAAGAATGAGTTAACCGGATGTTTTGCTTCTTTGTTATTTTTGGTTTTTTCCCTAGCTAAAATGGTGCTGATGTAAAAAATAAAATTGAAACCCCCATTTATCCCTCATGTAAAGATGCACAATGAGGAAAGGACTGAATGAGGATTGCAATATCCCAACCTGATAATCTGAGCACAAGTTTGCTTGTTGCCCACTAACACAGTGTATGATATGAATCCTGAAAGATACCTTTCTGTATGATTTAGGCAGAATACATTAGAGTAAACTATATTTGATGTCTAGAAGTCAATTTAATTTATGTTTTCTGTCAAACAATTACAGCCATTGAAAAAGACAGCTCTAACAGCTACTTTACCAGGAGTCTTGCTTTGATTAAGAATATTTTAATTATTCCATCATTTACTATTCTTAATAGTATTCTTAATGGGTACTACAAAGGTGGCTGACCAACCAACTAAAATTTGCAAAATTTGAAATCTGTAAAAATTTTAGGAAAACTGTTTGGTAAGTGCAGTATGTGGCTTCCATATATGAAAAGAAATTGTTCTGATTGATAAAAAAAACCCTTTTACTTGAGAAAAAGAGAATTAAAAATATTTTTAAGTATTTGGGAGCTGTCTTTTTAAATATACTAAAATATATTGAAAGTAAAACTGCTTTTGTTGACAAAATGTTCATACACACATGCATGTGTATAAATAAACCTATGTATACACAGAAAGAAAAAAAAAAGAGTGCGGAAAAGACAATTATATTTTCCTTCAGAATTAAACCGATTTCTGAGAAGGAAATTCTCAGAAGCAGGGTCTGTATGCTGTGATGATCACACAGCTCTGAAACAAACTGGAGCGATGTTGTGGGAATGAGGGCTAAATCCATGAGATATGCCATGAGAGATGTGGTGAAGGGAGTACCGTGGGCACAGTGGCACCCTGAGGGGATGGCAGGTTAGCAGGCTAAAGGCCAGATGACCAATCACTGCAATCAATCAGCCAGGTGAAAGAATGAGTGATACCAACACCTTACTGTTCCATCTTTGTGCTAGATCCACAGCCACTGTAATCTCTCTTTGTAACTCTCCATATTCCTCACTATCTGTCCTTACAACCATTTATGATGGCAACAACAGGAAATTTGACAACAGTCTCATCTCCACTTCTTCTAAAAGTATAAATTTGGTGTTTGAAATCCTTTGTGGCAGCGGAAGAGAATGCAATCACCTTGCAGACAAGTTGATGGGCTTGCTCCTCTCTCCTCTCCTAAGCATTGGCACCTCTTTTGTAAAGTTTGCACCTCTGACTGTGTCGGAGTATACCCTTCCACATAGCATCATGCGCTTATATTTTATAGGTCTAGTTATTCATATGGCAATCTAACAAGAATCTATAGACTGCTGCTTCAATAAATTGCATGGTGCAACTATTCAGGAGTCTGTGATCATGAAAGTACTTACTGAACCTGACCATGCTTACAGGGCCAAACTGATTCCAAACAGAAATTAGGTCCAGACGCATCGAGCCCCTCTGCTCTCTGAGGACCAACCAGAACACAAGCAAATTTATTTTCTGTCAAATATCTATACTCTCAATGCAACAGTTGTACAGGCAAAAACTGACATGACTTGAGAGTCTGAACAACTTTGCAGGCAGATCCTGCAAGAAAAATCTTCATGTGGTGGAGCTGCAGTCACACTCTCTAGTGGCCCTAGTCTAAATAAGCTCTACTTACCATGGCAAGTAGAGGAGGAGTCAGCTGAGTAAGCTGTTAATACTCTGTGAGTTGGGGAAACATACAGCAGGGAAGAAGCTGAGATCTTATTGGCATCTAAGTAATATATCCCCATCTGCCTTCTGACAGTTTTAATAACTATTGTTTTGCATACTCCAAAATCAATCTCCTACACTTCAGCTTCTCTGGGATGCCTAGGGACTTTCAATTGTCATATATAATTTCTGAACAAAGAATTGGCACCAGATGTTAATAAATTTTAAAGCGTCTGTAACTACTAAAATGACAGAAATAGAACACCCCTAAGTTCAAAACAGCTAAAAAACATGATGAAATGACACTTTTTCAGAAGAAAACTTATAAAAGCTAATTCATCAAAATAATTGAAAACAGCTTGAAAAACATTTCAGCAGATACAGGTAGGTCATAAAACTCTAAGGACCTGAATGAAGGTTTTCTCAGTTCTGCCTGAGCAAAAAATGAAATTCAGCCCTTCCAGAACATTTAAAATGACTTCTAGTAGAATGTTCTTTAGAAAACAACAAGTATCTTTTGAATTTACAGCTAAAATTATGTCAGAATAGTTGGAGATTTTCTCTCATAACCAATTTCAGTGGTATAGCATTTTCATAATTTCATTAACTTAATGTCTATATCTCTTTCCGCAGGCTATTTTAATCTTTTCTATGGCCATTGAGTAGACTTTTCCTCAGGGCCTGGAGTAATGTCCTATAAGGTCTTCAGAAGTGCATTGTCATTGCTGGATTTTGTGTTCAATTAAGAGCTTTATCTTTGCTCTTATTCAGGAGACTTCTGAGACCTTTTAGTGAAACTGTTCCTTATGTATCTTTTCGATGCTCTCTAGAACTTCGTCTGCTTACATTTATCTACTATTCTCTCCTTGCACGGTTTCTATCTACTGCTTTAACAAGGATACTGATGATGATATCCTGGCCATCATTTGCCACCAAAACAGTTAAAGTGACTTCCACCCATTCTGCTCAAAATTATCTTCTAACTTAAATCACTTGCAGAATAAGGTAGCCAATAAAGTCCCATGACTATTACTTCTAGTACAGTCTAGCCTGTAAAAAAGAAACTAACTTTGCTGCTTGAGCTCACAAGTAGTAATGATACAGATCATTGGTAGTGGTTTTGTCATTTGTCCTGTATTGTCCGCATTAATTATACATCTTTTCTCTCTATGTCTTGATTATTTTAACTGTAACTCTGTTAAAGCAGGTGTATTTTTTGAGAATAAATTAATTTCCACATTTAGTACTTCCATGATGACATCCTCCTGTTTGAGATGGGTTAGTTCTTTTAATATCTTGTACCATCATAAGGTGACTGCAAACCACCACACCCCTTTTCCTGCCCTTGAGGCAGCTGAGTATCACTTGCCTGAGTGCAGAGATATCCAGATATAAGTAGGGCCCATGAAAGATATTATCCATGGATAGGCTGTTGCTGCTACCAGATCTGCTGTGTTTCTCCCCTGGCTCCCGGGCTATTCCTGAGAAGGAGTATTTCAAAAGCAGGCACAACAGGTCACAGACAATCTGCGATTGCTGGCTGAAAGCTCCTCATGTAGAACATGAAAGATATGCAGGAATAAATTTATACCCATCCTCCAAGATACCATTCATTGTCATTTTTCTCAGATGAAATCATCAAACCTTATGAGAAAGATGCAATCAATAAGGGCTTAGGTATCTGGCATAAACACTAATAAGCATTAGCAGAACTATAACCGATTAACTGTGGGCATGTTAGCTGTCACACAAATTTGCAAGAAAATATAACTACTTATATGTTAATTATTCATATGCAAATCAGTACATTCCACCCCATTTTTGTTCAGAGCCAACTCTCAGATATATGCAGCAGCTCAGCTAGCCTAAGCTTATTCAGCTGTGTGCCAGTCATCAAACAGAATATTACAAAATGGGGGAAAAAAAAAAAAAGATCATCAGCCCTACAGTGTCTGTGAGTATATCAGCAAGTTCCTTCAAAGCCCCATGAGTTTAACTAAGGTTCTGAGAAGATTGAGGTTTCTGTACTAGAACAGGTTTCTGGAATGGAAAAATGAACTATTCATTACAGTTCAGTTATTTTAAGCCAAAATTTTAATTTGGAAGTGTTGCATACACGGCCAGAAGATTAGGGTCTCTAAGTTGCCTCTGCTTATTTGAAGGGATACATGAATAAATTTTCTTTGCATAAGTCTTTCACATGGCTTCCTGCTCAGAGTAAGCTCTAGTCTAACAAATGACCTTTTATTGATTTATTCTGGAACTGCATCCTTGCTTTCAGCTGAATGCAGTATGATAAAGCTGAGGTTTAGCTCATAGAATGAAATCACATACGGATCCATTTAATTCACCAAGGTCATAAGCTCACCATATGTGGCTGCACAATGGATGTTTTTTTTCAAAGCTAATTGGGCTTAGAGCTAGGCTAGTGATTACACAACCTCTTAATCATGAGTAAAGATGCATTTCAAGCTGGGAATCTTGCCTTTACACATACTCTTGCATACTGTTTTTCCTGCCAGGGCTGCTACTCATCTCCTGGACTGGTATGGTGCCTTCTTGCAAATTAATTGAGAACTTGCTGAATAACGGAGATACCAGTCAACTGTTTACAAAGAAAAAGCTAAAAAATCTGCATTTTAGTACAGGTGCTGATTCATCCTAAAGAGCTATTCTGTGAATGTAGCACCAAAGCAGACATTCTGACCTTTTTGAGTTTCAAACTTTGACATTACTTTTAAAAGCATCACTTTGAATACCTTATGAAAAGCTAAATTTAAGGGAAATGTGTATTTGCAATCGAGTTCTATTTTGCTCTTGGTTTTGAGTTTAAAATAAAATGCCAATGAAGAGATTTTTAAAAGTCACTGCTATTTGTAAGAAAAAGATTTTGTCATTATGATGACAACTGGAATTTAACATGATTTAAACAGATGGGCAGGTCTACCACCGCAATAATTAATTTTGTTAAAAAGAGGTGATATACAGACTTTTTTGTGCAAGTGGCCTCTGAACTTTTTATTCAGCATGAAAGGCGATTTGAGCACATTGGGAAATTTAATAAAACATTTTGCAGAGCTAATAATTAGCCCATTTTGGAGTGCTTCATAACAGGAATGGTGGAAAATATTATGATCTAATTTTTAGAACATTTTAATATTCATAAGTGTCACAAAAGGTAAGATCTACTATGATATAAGTGACAATTTCCTTAGTAACCAGCTTCAATATTTACATTATCTCTGAATTACAGGTAATGTAAATTACACGGGAAGAAATGGGCTGCAGCTGATATATGGTCTATTACACTGTAGCAGCTGAATAAAAATTTTGATGGTTTTGGTAAGAAAACAGTCTTGGAGAAAAGGTGTAGAAAATATTTGTGGATTTTTAATTGAATCATTTATTTTTATTGATGGAATTAATATTTATGAAGTTTTTTAATATTTGAATATTGACTACTAAGTCTGTGGTAGTAATTCTGCTTCCTGGCATGAAAACACTTCCTGTCATTAAAAGGACACTTGTTTTCTTGTAAGGTGAACCAAGTTATTTGCTGAGCTTTTTCTGCAAGTCTACTGCTGAGAAGCAGGGTAAGACTTCCTGGCACCAATTCTGCGTTCCTGAGTTGGTATACAATTTCTTGCTTACAGTACTAAAAATTACCTAGAGGTCCCCAATGATGGTGTTATGGCTAATGAAAAATAGTATATTTCTCCTCAATCCTGTGCTTCTATAACAGTGAATCTTGATTACAAGGGCCAGCTTCTTGCCCTGTTTTTGCCCCACATATTTTTGTCCAGTAAAATATTTTAGTACTCAAATGCCAAAGCCTTAGATAAATGATGCCCAAACTCAGCATTATAATGTTGAAAATCTCTGCTTATCTGTTAAGTAATTTGTCTGTTTTGAAGTTAAAAATAATTCAGCCTTCAGAGTTGTGATTTTGCATATACTTACAGCTACCACTGAAAACCATCATGCAAGGCCAAGTGATTGATGCTTAGCTGAGTCTGAACTCTGTCTCAGGTCTAAAAGGAGAATATAGCATAAAATCACAGAAGGTCTTGATTTTGGAGACCTGCCAAGAAAAGGAAAAGAGGTGCTAGCAAAATCAGACCTTTCACATGAGACATTGAGGTTTCCTGGCTGTGGTGAACCTTTATTTAGGAATATGCTGGTTGAGATGCTTACTCAGACACAGGAGATGTAACTCTGGCCATCAGCAAAGAGGTTGTTTTCAATCTCTTTGCAAGATTATGCCTTATACAACAAGATGGATAATAGCCTATTTATATCTAGGTATTTCTTTCCTTATGAAGAAGGTCTTTATACACTTGATGAACTAAAAACTGAGTTTAAAAAATCAAATAATAAAAGAACTCAGATTTAAAAATAATTCTGGGGTTCTGAAGAGTTTGATAACTGATTTTTTTGGATAACTCACATGAACACAACAGAAGGGTTTAGTAAGAAATGCATTAATATTATTTTAGAATGTTCCTAAGTAAGATCCAAAAAATAACCACTAAAATTTTTCCAAACAGATGGAAAACATATGCAAGTAGCATTCTAAGTTATATTATTTCAGGTTTTGATAAATAATAATATTCTGAGAATAAAATTATAAAATCTTGATATTTTAAGAACCATATGTATTGGTTTTGCATGACCTGGTTTTTGGTATCAGGGGGGCCACAGAAGTGGCTCCTCTGGGAAGCTGCTGGAAGATTCCCCCATGTCCAGCCGTGCCAATCAGATGGCTCTGAGGATGGACGTGCTGTTGGCCAAAACTGGGCCCATGAGAGAGGCTGGTAACAGTTCTGTGATGACATTTCTAAGAAGGAAATCACAATAAAGTCAGGTTTTTCTCCTAGTCAGAGAAGAAGAGGAGGTGAGAACATGTGAAGGAAAACAACATGGTGACACCAGGGTCAGTGGAGAAGGAGGGGCAGGAGGTGCTCCAGGCGCTGGAGCTGAGACTCCTCTTCAGGCTGTGGTGCAGACCATGCTGAAGCAGCTTCTTCCCTCCCTGCAGCCCATGGGGATCCATGGGGGATGCAGAGATCCAGAGACCCGGTGGAGGGAGAGAGCCCTTGCTCCCAGGCTGGAGCAGCCTATCCTTGGAGGACTGCACCCCATGGAAGAGTGACCCACACCATGGCAGTTTTGGGAGGAGTGTCTGCCTATGGGAGAGACTCACATTTGCAGCAGCTGTGGTGGGAGTGGACCCATGCCGGAGAAGTTCACGGAGAACTGTCTCCTGTGGGAGGGACCCCATGGCCTCACAGGAGAAGGACTCCTCTCCTGGGGCAGCAGATGAAAATCTCGGTGATGAATTGACCAAACCCCCACGCCCTGTCTCCCTGCACTGTCAGTGGGAACAAGGGAGGGGCTGAGGGGAAAGGAGTTTTAAGGGCTTATTTTACTTCTCATTATCCTCCTCTGATCCTGTTAGTAATAAACTTCACTTTGCAACCTTAAATTGAGCCTGTTTTGACCTTGAAGTGTTTCTCCTGATCCTTAACTCAGGAGCCTTTTGTTAATATTTTTTTCCTTTTCCCTCTACTGACCAGCTGTGGCCAGGGAGGGTGAGTGAGCAGCTCTTGTGGGTGCCTGGTGATGGGCCAGTGTCAAATCACAACAGGCTGTCATCAGTCACTTCTACTTTTCATTAGTTTACTGCTGCCTATGGTTATGCCTGATTTCTGGTGAGTCCAAGGAAACACTGAGTTCACAAAGAGGAAAGGGCTTGTTAAAACCTCAAACTGCAGCATCTTTCTTTCTACTTTTCTTCCTTGCAAAACAGACTAAAGTGGCCCAAAGCTGAGGCTAATACTGATTTCCCAAAAGCATTCAGGATATTTTGGAATGCACATGAAATAAGTTTTGGGTTTAAAAGAAATGGTGGTTATACATCTTATCCCAAAATATTAAATGTCCTACCATCACTCACCCTTCAGGAAAGCAAACAAATATACAGTCTGCCATCTCTTGGAATCTGAGCACACAGTAATTATGTTTAGGATTGATCTGATGAAATTTTAGATTTTTCATTTTATAAAGTGACAAGAGATACTAATTCAAATATAGTACATCTCAAAAGTAAGGCTTACTTTCATGTCTGTATTTAATTTTTTTTTCTTAAGGACATTGATGTCAGCTGTACTCCTCATTGACTTTGAAGTTCTGATTCACTAAAATATATTTACCTTATAGATGAATTTTGAACTTTTTAAAGAGAAAACAAAGGCAGTAGTGGTACATAAAAAATTGGCGACAATCTATATTTCTATACCATGGATGTGCTTTTTTATTGTGCTCAGTGGAACTGAAAAAAATTCGAGTGAATTTTACATGCATGGAAATACCCTTTGAATACTCTTTCTAAAGAGGATTCTCAATCTGCAAAGTTGATAAAACTTTTCTCAAGCATTCAAATCTTACACTCCTCACAAGACTTGTGCTCCAGACTGTTCACCATCTTTCCTGGACATGCTCAAGCACCTCAAAGTCTTTCTTGTAGTGTGTGGCCCAAAACCAAACCCAGGATTCAAGGTGCAGCCTAACCAGCGCTGAATACATGGGGACAATCTCTGTCTTAGTCCTGTTCACCACATTCATCACCTTGTACACATCATTGCTGAGTCCCAAGGTTTTACATTATGTAGTTATGTAGAATTTTAAGGAGAGGCTTGTCTGCCCACGAAGGTTCATCTAGAAAAATAGACACCTATCCAGAAGTGTCTTCATTTACCCTGGTGTCTGATCAACATCTCATGGGAAGGATGTGAACATCGTATGCATCAATTTTTGTGAAAATGTATATGACTTAGACAAATTTCAGTGCCTCCTAAGGTTCTAGAGGTGTTTTTCTGCAGTAAGTAAATAATTTAAATTGGGATTGCTGCATCCCTGTTCCTTTCCCCTTCACTACCCAGGCTGTAATATATCTCCTCTTCCTGACCAGTTGGTGAGACAGGAGCAAGCAAGATAGAGATCTTCAGCTGGAGAGAAAAGGAGTGGTGATCACTGATTTAAAATCTGATAAACTGCCTTCTAGTCACATGTTTGATACTCAAGTGTTTTCTCTTGTATTTCCATGCCGCCTCGTTGCAACAATCAAGCTCCAAGTCTCAAATAAGAAATATTTTCTGATTTAGAAGAATATGAAGAAAAGAAAACCAACTGTGAAAGGCGTCATGGTTCAAATAATATCACACTGACTCATATAGATAAATATGGTGAAAAGATTTCCCTCAAATGGCAAAAAAACAGACTAGAAGTGAAATTTCTCCCCTTTCTATAGTTTAGTTTCTTTACTAGATAATTATCTTTATTATAACTGGTAACTACGAACTGGAACTATTCAAGGAACTAGATACCCATAGAAGCTGGATTTATTCTCTGTGTTTTCAACAAGTAGCAATTTGATTTTTTTCACTTTTTTCACTTACTACTTCTCTCAAAGGGCAGACATGAAGTCCATTTTTTGAGTATTTTTAATTTCTTGAGCCTAGGAGGAAATCTAGCAATTTCAGTATTTTGCATATTAAATATATCTGTATCTCCACATGAATCCTGTTTTGTAGGCTGTCATAGGGCTAAAAGCTTTCAGGGACATAAAGTTTTTCTTATTGAAGGGTAATGCAAGTGTGACCATTGCTTTAGGAGCAGAAATGCTAATATGATGTAAAATTAGGAAATCTAGAGTAATTACAATCTTCTGGTAATAGATCTGCTACCTTTACTCTTCACTTAGCCTTTTTGCTTCTCTGCCTGCAACAAGGAGCTCTGAAAACTTCAAGTTCTCTGAACTGATCCAGTTTAGGGATTTTAGATTATCAGTTTTTATTCTTGGAGCCTTGTGTGCTAAGGAGAGATGCACTCCTTGGCTCTGACTTGTGTGAGAACTTTGCAAGTCAAAATCTTCTGATGATTAGAAATTTTTATTCCATTGGAATTTCAGGAATAGAACATATCCTATTTTTCTTATTTTTTTGCAGCTTGTCTTCCAAGGAAGTTATTTTCTAATGCATTCTACAAAAAATGTCTTTATAAAACAAGCAGAAATAAGTTCAACCTGTGACATACTCAGCATTTCAAAACCTGGTGATAGTTGAGGAGCCAAGGTATGCTCTAATTTATGAAGAACAGAAACAAAGAAATTGTGTTTAGCGTAGTAAAACAATTGCAACAACCTCAAATTAAAGCATAACTAGAATATAAAAGTTTGTACCTTATAATTTCTGTTATAGTTTTATCTAAATGTTACTTACTTGATTACTGGTGCTGTCAGCAGTCACATTCATGAATATCTTCTATTAGAACTGGTGAAAGTTAGAAGAAATGGTTAATATATATTGAGAAAAAGGTCTAGGACATGGAGATACCACAGAGAGATTTGCTGAAGTTACTGATGAAACCTGTTTCTGCAGCCATTCCTGATCAGATTTATTTTTCAGAGTTCTTTGTTCTGTGGAAAATGCAGAATCTCTTAATCTAGCATTAAGTATGAGAGAAGTCACTTAATGATCCATCGCAGCATCTCACACTGAATATGAGGATTGATATAGTCAGGGACTGCTTTGGCTACCCAGCTTATATTCCTGAATCTCGGTTCAATGCAGATTTTTTTTTTCAGTGGATAGGTGCAATTCTGTGGACTTTATCAGCTGAGAGAGTTCAACTTTTATAGCTATTCTGAAATAATTATATTCTATGGTAATTTTCTCAATAATTTCCTCTAAATAACAGCTCTTTTCTGTATTGGCAATACACACTAATGAAGGTGACCTGTGACTGCAACTGCACCTCTTCTTTGGCCATTGAATGGCTACACCACAAGAGAGAAAAGTACCACTGCTACACTGAAAGTTATTCTAAAATAACTGTGGTTGAACATTTTGTACAGGTATTCAACCACTCAGGAACAATTATCTGAGAAAGATCAAAGTTTTAAAACAATTATGACATACCAACCTTAATTTCTTACAGAACATACACCAAGTATCATGACACTTGCGAGTAATGTTCTCTTATCACATGCAAATCATAGAAATAAGGGAACAAATGACTATTGAGGTAATTTGTTTTCTGCTACTCTGATTAAGCATTTTGACTTCCATCTCATGCCACCTCAAAATAGCAGGTTTCTGAAAGATTCTTAAATATTTTTCTACTCTTAACCAACTTCTTAGAAGACAAATGAGTTCAAAATTGCCATAGATGTGTATGATATGCTTCAACTTAACAAAATCCACATTAATATGTGGGTGAAGTTTCTGTGTGGTGCAGCCAGATAATCATATGAGAACACTATAAGCAATGAATAGTTCACTAAAGCAGTTAACTTCCCGTAAGAAAACAAATATTTTGGACTAAGGGAATATACATATAAAATTAATCATTACAGATGTTCTACATGACTGAACAATATATTAAAGAGTACATATATATATATAAATATATATATATATTTATGTATAATCAAGACCAGAAATTATTCAATGAAGCAAATGAAAAATTCTTGTAAAGAATCAAAACAAAACCCATAAAAGTTATAGCACAATGTCATTCTTAGAATAGAAAAATGAATGGGATGGGTTTTTAAAGCAATTTCAACAATCCTATAATTCTATTGAGATAAGCAAATTAATATAATTAAAAAGTAAATGAATAGAATCTTAACTAGTGGATGTTAGTAACTGGCCAGAAACACTGTATGTTAGTAACTGGCCAGAAACAAGTAAAAAGAAATGTAATGTATAAGTAAAATTAAAGTTTCAGGAATGAAAACAGGGAAACCAATTGTAGCATGTGTCAAGTTACTGACTATGTAATTTTTTTATGTCTGCAAGAGGAATTATTTCTCCTAGTTCATAAAAATGATATGTGGTGGGCATAGAGAGAGATTGATCATAACATTCCAGAAACTCCTTTTAGAAAGCGTTAATTTAATGCCTTTCCAGTATTTTAAGGAGTCAGATATTGAGTGCAGTAGTGCTAATATCTCCATGATACAGATTAAAATTGAACCTAGTAAAAATTAAATGCCTTGCTCTTAACCCCTGACATTATTCGTTACTGTGAGTACAGCTTTTTCCTCGGGATCAAAGCCAGTACAGTATGAAGTAATACCCATTTCTTTACCCATTTGTCTCTGCTGTGGATGATCGATTTCCTAATGGTTCTTCAGAGCACAGACCAGAACACTGTAAGCCAGACTAACCATGCAGAGCTTTCACCACAGTTCACAGGCATTCTATTAAATTCAGGAGGTTTTTTGTTGGATACTGTTCTGTACAGAAGAGGTGTTAAATTGGCAGGGCCAAGTTTTGTCTATCTTTAGCATAACAATTAGTTTTTGGATAAGCTTGGGAGTTATAAACATTTCCAGGAACTCCTTAGAGGTCATCTTTACCCAGCTAGATTATGAAGCTCACCAGGTATCCAAAAAAACTGTTATTGATGAATAGTTAATATAACACAATAAGACACTTATACATTCCCAACTTCCAACTGGTGAGAGAGCAAATATATGTGACTTGCACAATTTGTGATGCCATTAGGTCATATTATATAATGAAGTCCAGTAAGAGTCTCAGAATATTCATCAAAATGAGGACACAACAAATGCACTTTTTATGCCTCATTCACTATAATTCTCTAGCACCTAACATATAAGAGTAGCTAATAAAGAAGTGTGGATGTTTCCTCTTTGTTTCACCAGTCTATTTGGTAATCACAGGTAAAATCTGGGTTTTAATACATACTCATTACATAAGAAAGAAGACTTTGACCTTGCAATAAATCTTTTCTTGCTATTAGAAGATTTGCTTCACATTTCACTTGCTCATTGTCTATCTGCTGTTTGTTCTATCTACTTTGTCTTTTTGCTTCTGTTCCAGAAACCAGGATTTGCTTAGGCACTATGCAGCTCAAACGGAAGAGTATGAAATGACCAAAGGGTTATTCACATTTATTTTTTTCTCATGCACACTGCACTCTTGCACAAAGATTATATGTAGAACAAGAAACTTTACCACTCTGCTTTTATTTGGCAATATTTTCCTTAATAAATGGGAATATTTTCCCATTTTTGGAAAATATTTTGGCAAATATTTTCCTTAACAAAATCTCCTTTGAAATATTTGAGGTGTACTGCAAAGAGAATTTTGGATGGCTTTTAGGTTTCAATAATAATAAATATTATACAAAAAGCTGGTGTACCCTTGTGGCCATGAAGGCCAATGGTATCCTGGGAGTGTTAGGAAGAATTTTGACAGCAGTTCAAGGGAGGTGATCCTGCCCCTCTGCTCAGCCCTAGAGAGGCACATCTGGAGTGCTGTGTCCAGTTCTGGTCCTCAGTACAAGAGACCTGGAGATAATGGAGAGGGCCCAGAGGAGGGTAACAAAGATAATTAAGGGACTTGGGCACTTCTCTTACAAGGACAGGCTGAGGGAGCTGGGCCCCTTCAGCTTCAAGGAGAGACAGCTGAAAGGGATCTTTATCACTGTATAGAGGCATCTGAAGGGAGGGTGTCAGAGGATGGACCTGGGCTCTTCATGGTGGTGCCAAGCAATAGGACGGGAGACAACGTGCAGAAATTGATGCACAGGAAATTCCACCTGAATACGAGGAAGAACTTTTTCCTGTGCAGGTGACCATGAAGTAGAACATATTGTCCAAAGAGCTTGCATGGTCTCCCTCACTGGAGATATTCAAGAGCCATCTGGATGCAATTCTGTGCCAGATGCTCTGGCATGACCCTCCTTTTGCAGGGATGTTAAAACACATGAGCCACTGTGGTCCCTCCCAGCCTTACTCATTCTGTAATATATATTTACATTCATAAATAAATTGTCATTTGTTTGGAGGTTTTTTGCAACGTTTTAACTCACTGAGCTGGAAGCAGGTTGATCAACAAACTTTTAATTATCTTCTTTCAAACTTGTTTACCTTCTAACATATCAGGGAGATTGTTTTGTTTGGCGGTTTGGTTTTTTCTTTCTTATACTATTTTTTCCTCACCAAAATAAGGTTAATACAAGTTCTTTCTCTGTTTGCATAAATAAACATTTCCAGGTTAAGTCTACAAGATATAAATTTCATTATGTAATACATATTTTAATTATTTTTGTGTGTACCCTTTAGGGGTCAGATCTAGGGAGAGAACCCAATGGGATTGCTAAAAAAATGCTAAAAAAAATATGTAATTTCTATTCAACATATCATTCATGGGTCAGTGGTAAAGAAAGATGCCTAGGAAATCTATTCTGCATATCCTTGTGCTTATTGGTTGAAATGTTATGCTAGTTTTAAACTAAACCTTTTCAATTAATCTTTTAAAATAATGTAGTTGAAATATTCATACATGGGAAATCTTAGCATTCTGCAGATCTTAAGGTCATATATCTATGATCATTTGTTAAGAAATTTAAATGAACTTGTCTAAATATATTGCTTATGTTAATAGGCTTGTAAATCTTGATTGAATCCATGATATCTACTAGAGAGAGACTAGACAATTTGCATTTTCTGCAGCAGATATTTGATGCTGCAGCTTCTTTCCTCCATCAGATTACTACTGCTGTACTTGCTAGATCTCTTTGTTGTGTTGTCTAGCCCAACACTGAGCAGGTAAATATATCATGATTATAAGTTTAAAATGTATTCAATGGATTACCATATGAATATGTTTCTGATGTAGTGCAGGAATGCATACTATTAGACTGCCCTGCTGTGTAGTGAAGAGAGATGATGGAATTTTACCTTGCACAAAAAAAAAATTAAAAAAGATAATGAACTATAAAGGGAAACAGTAAAGAAATGAATAATCAGTTTTTGCCTTTCAATCAGAATTTACTTACAGCACAAAGGATTCCCACTAACTCTCATTTTATCTGTACAATCTCAGAGAGATTTGCATGGCTTCAGACTATACAGCATTGACAGCAGGTTCATGTGGCCTAATCCATCATAAGCACGGATCTCATCACTCTGCAATTATCTGAGAGGAAGTTGTAGCGAGGTAGGGGTCACTCTCATCTCCCAAGTAACAAGATAAGTGGAAATGGCCTCAGGTTACACCATCACAGATTTAGGTGAGGTGTTAGGAAAAATATCCTTACTGAATGAGTTGTTAAACACTGGAACAGGCTGCTTGGGGAAGTGGTTGAGTCACCATCTCTGGAGGTATTTGGAAAAGGTGTAGATGTGGCACTTACAGTTTAGTGGTGGACTTGTGTCCCGATCCGACCCAGGGGCGTACAGATGGCGGGGTTGATTTTTTGGTGCAAAAATAACCAATAAGGCACAGAGGATTTACGGCAACAAATCAGATACAGTTTTATTGAAAATCACAGCAGAATGGCCTTGGTGAAAGGGGGGAACCGGAGAGAAGAGGAAAAGACAAGGGAAAAGAGGGAGGAAGGAAAGGGATATGGGTCATAGCTACCAAAACCGTGGTCTTGCTTCTCGCGGTCCAGCCGTCAGAAGTTCAGCAGGGTACCAGGTCTTGGGGAGATCTCGAAGGGATGGCTGTTCTGGGTGCCTAATTATACTGTCTTTCGTTGGGGGAAGGGAATCGATTTCACAACCGAAATCACGAAAAGGGGGGAAGAACACAGAACTCGGGGTACAGGTACTCGGAGTCCAGATAACTAGCAGGAACCATTGTTTTCGTGCTTCAGTGCTCGCGCTTCAGTTCTGGGCAATTTTCCCCCCTCCCAACAGCACAGCTCTCCCTCCCCACCACCGAGCTAGGGGGGGGCAAGTTTTGGTAGTTCAGTCCCAGTCTTTACAAGAAGGTACACGGGGGTCTGGTGATACAGGGTCTTCTTGTCTTGATCCCTCGATGAAGAAGCCCGCATCTTTGTTTATTTGTCACGATGGTTGAAGGCAGGCCAGGGGAAGTCTCCTTGTTGGAAAGGGGCCATTTGCACAGTCCAAAGCCAGCCAGGCCGAGAGGCGGGAAGTCCAGATCCATTGTTTGGAATCAGGGGGCAGAATGTCCCATGAAGTCGACAGGTAACTACCTATGGAGACAGGTAGCTAAGAGGCACACAACTTCCCCGCCCTGCACTGGCTCAGCAGATTTTTCGGTGGTCTTCTTGGCAATCGTGAGGCAGAAAAATGCAGGATTTCGGACAGACTCTCACAACTTGGGAGTGCTAGTTTAACAGTTGGACTCAATGAATTTAGAGGTCTTTCCCAGCCTAGATTTTTCTATAATTCTCTGATGATGAAGGGACATTCTAGAAGAAAGTAACGTAGGTAGCTAATTTCTTCAGATAGAATTGTTACTATGCAGCTTTGTGTTTATCATATAGACTACAATCGCAGAGCAGGTAAATGAAGCATGAAGTGTGATGCATTTAACTCAGTGTAGTACAAAAACCAATTGCATCAAGTTTTAGAAACTGAGATTAGCCTGAAAGAAAAATATGTAATAGACCTGTTGTTAGCAAAAATTATTGATTCAGAGTGGATCCTGTGGCTTTTGTTTTTTCTTCCTATTAACGATTTCTTATGAGTCCAATACAATACTGATAATTGAACTGAATCATAATATAAATATTTTCCTACTTCCATGTGGGCTGATGAGTTCTCTATAGATTGCTAGTCCTGGGTAAAATAAATAAACAAGCAAAGAAAGATGACACTCTGGATAGAGAAAAATGTTATTTAAGTAGTTTTAGATGAGGTAAAAAGTTCCCTGTGAACAGTTGTTACACAAAATAAACACAGCTGCAAAGCAAAAATTATCCTTTCTTATAAAAAAAAAAAGAATACACTTGAAGATGATTATTTTAAATGTTGCATCATATGGTTGTCACTTGATGATTGAAAACTAATAAAACAGAATATTAATTTATTCATATTTATATATATCAGGTGTGGAAATAAAGATCTGTGTTGTTGGGAGTGTTTAGAAGACTGAAAAATCAAGACAGTTTAAAATTTTAAAATTAAATTTTGCTAATTTAGTTCAACAATGTCACAAATTACACTGATGATTAATTATTTCCTGTTATAAGTCACCACTATTACACCTAAAAAACTGGAAGAGTATTTTCTTTCTTCCAGTGCCTGTATCTGATGAATGAATATGAATTGGCTGAAGATTGATCTAAATGGAATTTGAATATATATTTCCAGTCTCTTTGACACCAGCTTTGATGAAAATGTTTCTTTTTAATAATGCTGGCATTAGGAAATTATTTCAAGTGAATCACTGTTCTGTGTGCAGACTGTTAATGAAAATTTCTTTTCTTTCTCTAAAAAATCCAATGATTTTAAATTCTTACATTAAATTTCAGTTTTCTTACTTTGACCCATATCTTTCTTACTTAGCATTAGATGTTCTAAAGATTGGAAGCAATGCTTATATTTTTCCTACTTAATTCCACCTCTACCATGTTTATCTATGAACAAATATGTTAGCTTTATCAGCAATTTTAGTAGTTATTCAGATGACAGTTGTTGCACACTGTGTAGCCTTGTAAGCCCTAAGATGCAAGAAGTGGACCTTTTATTAGTGTGTGGAAATTAGGTTTGACAGATTTAAGTGAGCTTGATGTTCTCCAAATGTCAGTTTCCTACTGTTCTTACACTATGATCAGGATGAAGGTATTTAGAAGAAATAGGTGTCACCCTAGACCATGTTAAAAAAAGTTCATTCTTTGACTTCAGACAAAGTCAAAACAGCTAAAAAACAATTCTAGGTGATTTTGTTTGAATTACTGTGGGGTTTTTTTAAGGCGAAGTTGGGTTATGCAAAGGATTCTTTTGAGATTAAATGATACATAAAAGACTAGGGTCTTCATTATTAAGGGAAAATGGTCAATCAGCTAATTTGGAAGGTTTGTTGTACTAATAGCCGATGATTTGTTCAACTATGAAATATTTATTTTTTTATTTTTGTGAAAGAAAAAAGTCTCAGAGGAATGGAATAATTTTCAAATTTTTGTTGTAGATCCCACTGTTTCATTTGTGTAGAAGAATTAGATTTTATTAGAATAACTTAACAGCCATAATTTTATTACTGATGTCTGAATTTTACACCTGTAAATAAAGTACCAACATAAACTCTTGCTGATAATGTGTTGATAATGATCAGCAATTTTTACTACATTAAGACAGCTTGAACATTTCAACTTTTACTTCTCTTCTTTCTTTTTTTTTTTTACTATTTATGGTTTCATTATGGCATAACTATTGCTATCTGAGTATACTACATCTAAATTTTTAATATTTAGTTTTACCTAGCATAATAATTAGTATTTTAATATTGAAATATACTAATATGCAATAAAGTTGTATGAATAGTTATCTGATATAAGTTATCTGTATAATAGTTATCGGATATATTTCAGAATGGGAAAGTTAGTTAAAATACTTTAAAATTAATTTCCATTTATGGAACATCTGTGCTGAAAAAAGCCATGATTCCTTAACTTCCACAGCTAATCTTAAATCCAGAGAACATGCCCAGCTGTCACAGTCAGATAGAAAATGCAATGCTTGGGTAAAACATTTCCAATTAACAATGCATTGGTATCTAATTGGATAGGAATCTAACTCATTAGCTGAAAATATTGGCAGAAATCGTCTTGGATGCACATTAATATTGCATGAGGATTGAGATCTTGAGAGGTTCAGTATTGGCATTGAATTACTTTGTGCTTTTGCTTCCATCACTTTGTTCTTTCACTTGCATGAAGTGACCTGTGATCAATCTGCACCTGTCCATACCTGTCTATACTCTTTAAACTTTGATTACATTGTTGCTTTCTAACTTATTAGAAGGGAACTTTTAATTAATAAGTTAAATAATAAGAGAAGTCATAATGTTGTTTGCTAAAGTTTGGATCACAGTGGTGGAAAGTCCCTGTAGCTTTCTTGGTTTTTAATGAATCTGGAAATGGCTGGTTGACACATCTTGTTCATCATGTATTGTCACGTATCCCAAATTATCCCTCAGCGTTTTTCTGGAGTAATTTCTGTCCCTCAGCAGTAAACCTAAAAGATTTGAAGTCTATGTTTTCCTAAGGCCCAGAAACAGGAGAGCAAAATCCCAAAATGTATTTAAAATAGAAAGAAAAAATAAAAAGAAAAAAATAAAGTAATTGTACTTTATTCTTTTCTTTAGTTTCCATAGTGGACATCAATGTTGGTGACTGATACAGACAATTCTATTTTTTTTTCTTGGGAACATTTTAATGAAACTGATCAAAGGAGAATCCTGATTTTTTGTTAAGTTTGAGCATTGTTACTTATCTTCTGCTGAGACAAATTATTCAGCAGATGCAGGACATAAAATGTCGTCATTTAATAACATGAAATTCTCCTGCTTCAGAGGTTTCCTTCTGTACTGTCTCCTCCTCTGACAAAAGGATCCCTCAAGCAATGTTTGAAGTATAAACTCACATTTTCTTTCGGTTAAGTTTTAGAATGCCTTCTGGTTGAAAAACAAATTTAAGCCAGCATTTAAAAAGAAAATTAAAAGGAAGTGTTTAAAATTTTATATTTGTCTGCAAGGCATTCAGCCAGCAGTACTGAAACCATGTAAGTATGAAGAATGTTTAGAAGCTTATGGGATAAAGAAGCTTTTCAGTTGCAAGATAAATTATTTATCAGAATATTGGCAAGTTAAAGATGTTCTTCCCCAAGTTATATATATAATTTAGAAAATATCTGATCTGCAGGCTTATGTTCATCATCCAAAAGTAACTCATCTGGATTCCTTGGCAGGTTTCTTATCTCCCTAAATAAACCAAACTCAGTATGCAGACTCTTCACCCTTCATCCTCATCTGTCCTTGGAACACTCATGGAGTTTTATCTCAGCACAAATTAAGCCTCAGGGAAGCTATGACACATAAATCTATAAACAGTACCACAATGTTTAAGGTTTGAGAGTAATTTTCTCATCTCAGAGTTAATAACTAGTAAAAGTGGTTAACATGATTCTTGAATTTTATTTTTTAATTAAAAATTACAAAACCACATAAGATTATGCATTTCTAAATAGCTGTATTTAGAGATATGCAAAGATTGGAGTACATAGATTCTTAAGTCTTTAATTATTTCAGAGAATGCATTCTAGGTTTCCAAAATAAACTCTTTCGTGACATTATGTAGCTTTGATGGATGTTTGAAAAAAAGATGCAAACTGGATTTCAGGATCATTCACATAACAAATTTGCAGAGCCAGAAGTCTCCATTGGCCTGTCAAATTTACTTCTATCTTACAATCTTAGTCACAGAAAAGCAGCTTTAGTTTGCTAACAATATCATTGTTACAAGAATATCTGACAGTTTCAAATACCTGTGTGTGAATAATACATTACTAGGTATGCTTTTAAGTAGTCAGAGTAATTTTTAAGATATAAACCTAGTATTTCTTAGTGAGACACTTCACATGAAACTGCTTGGGAATAACACAGGTCATACATTGACAAGTTTCAGCAATGAGTAATTCTTGCAACAGTGTGCCATTCACTCTTGGTAACTGGAATTGCTAAAGGAACAAATAATTCCTTTTACTGGTTGGTTTTTTGTTTTGTTTTTTTTTTTTTCTCTTTTTTTCATGGAAAGATGAAGAACAAAAAATTTGTCTTACCCTAAATGAAGTGACAGGTCAAAAAGATACATTTATTTTGTACATGGGAAGAGAAAATGCATGAGAGTAGAAAGTTGAATATAGGTTTTATCAGCATAAGCACAGACTGGCTACATCAGTCACAAGTGACAAACCCTGTAGTCAGCCTTAGAGGTCATCCCATGCATCTGTCAATAACCTGGAAAAACAACCTTACTCAGGCAGTTTTTAACTACTGCATGTGCTGCATGTTGTCTAAGACAGCTTCAGAATAGCTGAATGAGGAACACAGGTATGTGAAAAAAATGCCTGAAAATTGTTATATTTATAAAATATGTTTGAATTAGAAGATTTGTAAATTTACAGAAATTTGGGAATTATAATTTTACCTCTCACAGTAATTGATATAATCTTTTTCAGACACTTCTGTAATGTTACTGTTGTTAGAAGAATGCCTTATGTTGTCTCTCTTCTATGACATGAACTTGAACACAAATTTTGATAAGCTATGTTTTTAGAAACTTCTGCTGACTAAGAACTAATGAGAAGCTATGATGTAAATGATATTACTTTATGTTATTGTATATATTTAAATCTCTGTTACTGGTTATGTTTGCCTTTTGGTTTTCATACATTAACACTATGTTTCTAAACAGGATATGCAGAGATCTAGTAACATGCATATTATGAAATATCATTCATATCTCAGGAAAATCATGTTTTGGTAGTTTTCACACAGTTGGTAATTTGAAGATAGGTGGCACATTTTGGGTGGTTATCTTTTCTAATTAGAGTCTGAAGTAAATAAGCTAACCAGCACAGTTGTTTAGGATTTTGCAAAGAGAATATATGCATAGTCTAAAGCATACCATAAAACATATGTGCTAGAAGAAATCTCTAAATTCAAACTTTTTAACTTTAGAAGGCAAGGACAAATACAAACAACAGTAAACTAAGCTTGTTAAAGTGATATGTATACATAAAAGTGAATCAGCCTATCTTTTGCTTATATATTGTAAAAAATAATAAATAGACTTTTGGGTAGTTGGAAAACTATCATTTAGAATTAACTATATCAGATGATGATAGTGTCAAATATTATAGCTGAAACATTAAAAAGTATAATAATTTTATGACCAATGCTAGTATTTTCAATGAGGCAAGTGATAATAAAATATAACCATGCCTCTACACAAAGTGACAGCTTAGAGTATGCATTAAATATTTATTTTTTACTGGGTATTATATAGTTTTACTATTGCCTTTTCTTATCATTTCCTAGCCATCAGAGAAATGTGTTTGAAATTGTTATTCTGCTTTCATAGATCATCCATTAAATAGAAGAGGCAAATGTAACATTCCATCACCCACAATCTACCTACTGAATTTCTAGAAGATGGAATTGCTTGTGAATTGAAATAAAGTTATTTCCCCTGTTTTTATTCACAACATGCTTAACATAAGTATAATGTATTTCTATCCAGGAAGTTCAACTGTTTGAATCATTTCACAGGTACGAGGAATAGGAAAGCACAATTATACCTCTGTCATGGTTTAATACCATCAGACAACTAAGCACTGGACAGCTGCCTGCTCATCCAAGGTTGCTTTTGAGATAGTTAGTATTCTTTTCTAGAGCAGAAACCTGACATAATGTAGCCTGGTAACTAAAATTTTTTGTTATTATCAGTATAGTCCCCCTAGCTCTGTGTTGACTTGATAGTGAAGGCGCTCATCTTGTCTGGACTTCTTGGCTTGAGCTTATTTTAGCTGGCTTAGCTGTACAGCTAATGCCTACATGGATTTTATCTACTTTTTTTTCTTATAATGGCATTACTTTATGTTGTAATGCCTACTATAAATAATTTGCGTATCGAGAGGAGTAACAATTAGTTACTGTATGTAGAATGAACTCAGAAAGCTCATTCAACATACAACAGGAAAATAACTAAATGATACCTGAGGCATCAAGGCTTTTGGCAACTCACCAGTGGTGAGTTATGGCTACAAAACCAAATTAATAGAAAACCTCTCAGTTTTGGGTGTAACACAAAAGATACATAACCAGCATCTAACTCATATTCAACATATGATACCTCACAAAGTAAAAAGTAAGATGAGTTATGGTCTAGTGCAGACAGAGCACAAAGCATGTTAGAAGAAAAATAGGACCTCAAGCAAGCATTGAGTTGATGAGAAGGAAGCATGAACATCTTGCTGATCCTCACAAAGTGAAGAAGGAACACCCATAGCTAATCTCCTTGTGAAGGCTTCCAGCTGATGACAGCTCGCTGTTATCACTCCCTGGCATTCCAAGACACAAGCCCTCAGCCTTAGGACTTGAGGGAGCAGTGTAAACATAATGCTAAACACAGCAGAGGAAAAGAAGAGTTTTCAAACACCCCAGTTTTTATTGTATAACAACTTTTAAATGTAACCTTTTTAGGGACATACATACTGACCAAAGTATTTCCTCTGTGAGTGTTAGTATCTCTGTACCTGACCTAATAATAAACTTTTTTGTGTTTTAGTTATGCCATAAAAATTTTGATTAGACTAGTAATACATTCTTGATATCACTTGTATGTAGTTACTTTTCTGCTTGTCCATTACAATATTTTGACCATACCATGTTTTCAGAAAATATAAACTGAGAGCAATAGGGAGCTGGATGGTGTTGATCCAAATCTGGGGAATCCTTATAAGAAAACATTTCATTTCTAAGAATGTCTATTATCTAGTTCTATTAATTTTTCTGAGGATCTGAAAATGATTATTCACAACCTTTCTCTTGCTGATATTATTAATACCATAGGCTTTTAGACCTATTTTATAATCACCTATTCAAGCCATGTAGCTCCCACATGGAAGGAAGTTACTTTCTAGGACACAAGAATGAATGATAACAAAAAAAAAAAAAACATTTCCTTGAGGCTAGAGAAGACAAAAGAGCTATCAGCTGCATAAGCAGATGACTGAACAAAGCAGCTCCAGATCTATTAAAAACTGCTGAAGGATCTTGTCAGCCAGTCATAGAGTACTGCTGGGAAAGAAATCTTTCTTGTCTAGGTAGCTGTACCCTGTGATTCAAAGAAACAGGGCAAAACTTTCTTCAATTTGGTAAGAAAAGCATTATGTGTTTAAGATCCTTCATCTAATTAAGCAAAAAATGTAAAATAATTTTGAAAATATTACTGTTCGGGGAACTAGTGGTGCAACTGTTTTCAAGTGTTGATAGAAGTCTCTCTTTAGGGGTCTGGAATGAATGTGTTTTGCTCATGTGACAGATGTAATAAAACACAAGATGAGAGTGAAAAAAATCCCATTACTAAAGGGAATAGATTCTTTAAAAAGGTACTTCAAAGCTATTATTTTTTAGTTTGTATACTGTCACTTTATCTCTGGATTTTGAGGTGATATAAGTAGATAAAACCCTTCCATTCCAAACCTTTCAAGCCAAGGTGTTTTCATATCCTGACATAAGCTATTGAACTATTCACAGGTCATGAAACAGGGTGACATGGCTCATAACACTCAACAAGACCAGCTGTAATTCAAAAGCTCACACTAAATAAAAGAGAAAAAAATATTCTCTTCTCACAACCTATATTAAATTGCTGTTTGTAGAATTGGTTTAATTCTTCTTAAGAATCCATACAGTACAAATCACATAAATTAACATGTATAAACTGCCCCTATTCAGATTTACTAATCGGTTCTGAATTTAATTAATGTAGATGTAAACATCCAGCTAAAAGGGCAAACAGCCTTTTCTGTGTTGATTTCTCAGATGTAATGGGTTCAACTTGGCTGCTGACAGGTGTCCTCCAGGCTGCTCCCTCAATCTTTCTCCTCAGCAGAACACAGGGAGAAAATAAGATGGAAAGCTCATGGGTAAGGATAAGGACAGGGAGATGACTCACCAATTACTGTCATGCACAAACCAGACTCAACTTGGGAAATTAATTTAATTTATTGGCAATTAAAATGAGAATAGGATAGCGAAAAATCCCCAAACTAAAACCTGCTTCCCTCCAGCTCTCCCTTCTTTTCAGCTCAGTTTCACTCCTTACTCTTTTGCCTCTTCCCACCAAGTAGTAATGGGTTCCATTTCCCAGAGATGGGAAATGGAAGCTATGTTCACCTCATGATGTGCTGTCTCTGTTGCTCACGTTTTGTCATGCTCCAGCATGGGGTCCCACCCACAGGAGACAATCCTTCACAGAATGTTAAAATATTAATTTTGTTCCCTCACAGTTTTTATACTCTCTCACAGCTGTTGTGCTGTATTTTTACAGGTTACCACAAAGGTTTCACCAGCTTCATTGATTGACTCAGTGAGTCCATTTTGGAGCTGGCTGAAACTGGCTCTGTCCCATATGGGGGCAGGTCATGGTGTCTTCTCACAGACACCATCCCTGAAGCCCTATCAAAACTCTTCCATGTAAACCAAATACAGTAAGTATTTTAAGTCTATGTCCCATATAGATTCTAGTTGAAATGGTTAATTCAAATTTTCTTATTGAGCGGGAAATATATTTTGCCTTGGAGGGTGTCACAAGTCATTTGTAAGCTCAAGGGTCAGAGAAAAGACCAACAATGCTGACACCTTGGTGTTTTCTGTACACGACTTGTTAAAGGTGAAGAATCAGATGAAACCACTTTAAACTTCTGGAGAAAGTTTCATGACCACATGGCATCATTCACATAGGATACACTAAGCACTCCAACATCTGCTGGATAAACAGTGTAACAGGTGTAAAGACTCTAGGGAGCTTCTGAAAAATAGTGAGGGACAGTTTGTTCATGCATACAGTATATGGGAGAGCATGTGCTCATGAATAAGGAAGAACCCACTGGTGACGTGCTTACTGGTGGCAGCCTTAACTATAGCATTTTGAGACAAAATGGTTTAAGATCCAAAGAGCAAAAAGAAAAAAAAATAGCAGAATTAGATTCTCTTGAGACTTCTGGAAAACAGATTCTGGCTTGTCGAGACGTCATGGAAGTCTGGCCTGAAGACAAAAAGAGGCCATGAAGAGCTGGTTGATTTTCAAGGTTTACATTCTCAAAGCACAGAATTATCCATGCTGATATGGTAGAAATTTTATTAGGCAAGGCAGAGTGCCAGGAGAGTTGAACAGGGAGCCCCTGGTTTCTAATGCAGGGAGAAAGTGTAAGGAGTGTGGAGATAAGGACTGGCCACCTGGAGGACCACAGAGATAATGCTCAGGTGTGCTGGATTGCAGAGCCAAAAGCAACGGTTGAGGAGGAGGTAGAACTCACGAGGGATGTGAAGTGTAGACTTCTGGAAGTACATTGGCAACAAGAAGGGTAAGGTTAAGAGAAATGGTCGAGAGGAAGGCTAAGGGAGATTCTGCTGGATTCTATTACTGTATGGGAAGCTGTAGTGAAGACAAAGCTAGACTGTTCTCGGAGTCCTACAGTCCTGTGACAGGAGGCAATAAGCCTCAAGAGCACAAGAAAAAAAAAAGAGAAATTATGATTATCTATGATAAAGCCTTATTATCAGGGTGATAAAACACTCCAAGGAGTTGCACAGAATGGCTGTGAAATCTCAGTCCTTGGAGACAGTACAAACTTGCACCAAATCATCTTAGGTGGAGACCAGATTAACGACAGGGCTTATGCCCGATGACTTCAGGAGGTCCATTCCAATTTGTTTCATTAAATTAAATCATAGAATTAAATTGCAATTGTACAGAACTGTGATGTCATGAGTGTCCACAAATACCCCTCCCAATTTAGACTCTGTGTTGGTATAACTACATCTCAAAATTAAGCAGTAACTTGAGGTAGGAACATATTAGGACAGGTTATCCCTTGGCATTTTTTGTAATTCATGTTTTTTATATTTGAGCTCTTGTATATATACATTTTTCTTTGTGATTAAAAACTTGATAAATGTTAAGACTTCTTTAAATTGTATGTGGTCAAAAAGTAAACTGTCCCGGTCTAATTAAATTATTCTAAGCCTTTGTTACCCAGTAGTGCAGTCATTCAACGGGGAAAAGACTTGTAGTCACAAAGATGGCAATATTCACATATGTCTGTGTCTCCTGTTGTTGAAAATGTGATTCTAAACATGTTAGTTCTTCCTTATTTGCAAAACTGATGCCCAAACTATTCCCTACTGCGATTGACAGATAACTGTTTTTCTTTTTCTTTTCTTTTCTTTTCTTTCTTTTTCTTTTTTTATTTTTCCTTTCCCAATCCAGGCAAGAACAAATCCCGCTGTCATTGCCACTACCATATTTTGGTGTGATTTTGTCACTCTTTCAGGTCTGGCTTCCCTGTTTTCTTGTTTTGACTTCATCTTGACAAGTCATTTTTCATTTCCTGTTGCTGGATGTCCAGCCTTGAGTCACTTGAGGGATCCTTCTACCTGGAAATACATAAGCACTGCACTGGCATCCTTAGAGAACCTTGTCACTCCTGTGCTTGGTCATTCTGATTGATGACTACAGATGCAACTGTCATCATAGAACCGTTGTTTGCAATTAGGAAATAAAATTACCTTCATTCTCACCTGTAATTAGGTAGAAATACATTATGTTTAGGTCGTTTATCTTTTATGGCCACTGATTAGATGGAAGTTTAGCACAATTCTTACAGTTTAGTTTATTCCTTATTTTTTCCTTCACACAGTCACTGAAAATAAGAATTTAGACTGCTGGAATAATTCTATTCATTAGAAGATTTGGTTTTTTTGTTTGTTTGTTTTCATTTCAGTCCTTATCTATCTGGGCTTTTTACGTCAGATGTTGAAAGAAACTGAGTATTAGTTTTGTTTTGTAACTTTTACATGACTTTCTGATTCCAGCTTTTTGTAGAGTGATACTTTTGAAATAGCAAGCTGTCATGTTCACTTGAGGGAAACTTTGAAACAAGGAGAACAACATAGATTTCTTTGGAATTGTGTTTAAATTCTTTTCTCCACGGTTATACTGATGTATACCACAATTCTTGTGTTTCACATTCACAGAGTTGGTTTGGGTCAAGAACTTTTTAATTACTTCAATCTAATTGTGATCATCATGTATCCTTTCATGAAAAATGTTTTAAAGAAAGACCAAACCAGTTCCAGTATTTCAATTGCAGTTGTACTGACCTGAGCTATATAAAAAGTTTACAAATGCTAGATTTTAATAATTATAGACAGAATATTTTATTCCTTATTTCCTAATGGGTTTAGGAATCCCTGTGCACTGTACTTTATCTCTAAAACAACCATACCTTTTCAGTTTCATAATGAAATCAGATAACGTAACTGTAAGGGCTTTAGTAATATTTACATATAAGGATTTTTGAAGATAATCCATCAACATTAAATGAAAACTCAAAGATTCACAAGTAATCAAACACTGAAATCACTGTGATTTTAAAATCTACAAATAAAAATGATAATAATAATGCCTGAAGTAGAAATTAGGTTGGGAAAAATACAGGCATTATTCCTATTGCCAAGTGTAAGAGAATCAATGGCAACCTTGAGACCCAGTTTCTGGAGCATCTTATGAAAACTTATGAATACTTTCAGTGCAATTATAAAGGGTCATTGACCTCAGGCTTGCAAAACTGACGTGTTGTTAAGTGGGCTTTAAATTAAGGATAAAAGAGGGAAAGGAATCTGTCAAACAGCACAAAAGAACTGGCATGATCTTCCAAACCACAAAGTAAGGAAATGGTGAATGCATTAACTATTCTTTGTTTCAGAACAAAAAGATTAATATTAATAATATAAAATGACTAGATGAAGAGAAAAACAAGAAATGTCGTTATGCAATCAGTCCATTTTAACATTATTAATAGCTTTGTGATAGTTTTGCATAAATGGATCATCTATATGTAGACATAACAGCAACTATATTGTAACGATGGCATATATAAAAAAAAAGAGTAAGAAAAAAATATGGCATGTTATTGGAAGTTCTTTGGGCTAATATCAAGAAAAGAAAAATAGAACTGAGGGAGAAGAATTTTTTCTCCAGCCAACCAGAAATTAGCAGTTTCCAAGGTAGCTGATTGATTAGCTGCCCAAAAAGAGAGTCAAACAAACCAAGAAGATATATTTCTGAATAGATGCAGTTTTCTTACTCAGGGAGAAAATTATTAAAATATAATGTAAATCATCACAGTGACATAAAAATGCTTTTAAAAGCAGTAATTTTTTTATTACAACAGATTTTGTAGAAGTCCTGGGAAAGATTACGGTTTATTACCATAGAAATTAACTTTCTAAATAAAATAATGCTGTGTTCCCCTCAGCATCATGAGCTAATGGCTTTAATTGGAAAAAAATTTAGCTATTCCAAAAGAAACTATAATTGAGATTAAACATGCTAGAAAACCTTCAACACAATCTATATAAAAATCAACTTTATTCTGACAGTGATAGCTTTCTTCACCAAAGCAAAACTTAGTTCCAGAAGGTTTAAGCTTTTCAGAGGGATGTTTTTTTCATGTTTGATCAAACTAAATTTTAATTATTTACTCCAATATTATATGCGTATGTGTATGTGCATGTGTCTGTGTCCACACATCTTAATATGTTCACTGAGACAGCTATAGAGAATTCTCATCTTAAACAGGGCTTGTTAATTAATTTGCCCTCAAATGGGTTAAAAATGACCAGTGAGTTTCAGTTCTGTGACACAATCGAAACTAAGTCACAGAAGACATCCAGATAGTCATCTACTTATAAGTATTTTCAATCTATCTCTCACTGCAATAATTAGGCATTCATTACAAAGTTTAGGAGAAAAATATATGCCATTCCACTATGATCATCTTTGTTGCACTTAACAGCTAGTTATATTTATGTAGAAGATCATGGAAGTGTCACTTTCTAGGTATGTTTAATTGGGTATTTTTCTTTTAATACTTTTTTTTTGTTATCAGCTGAGGAAGGAGCTACCATTGAAATCTTGATTATGTTTTTAGACTAAGTTAACATATTTTTGAGATATTAGTGCCTGATTCATGGTATCAATATATGTATTTGGGGCAGATGTTTTTTCCAGCCTGAAAGCAGCAGCATGCTTTCAGGGTGTAATTCTAGCCAGGCAAGACAGTTTGTTCAAGGTCACTTATGTATTTTAGAATTCGGTATTTTGTAGCTCAATACTTGACCACAGTGAGTGATACTTATAAAGCCTGATGCAAGGTGTCCCTTGTGTATGGAAGCTTTCCCTGGATTAGTTTTATTTCTGTATATTTCCTAGCTAATTATCACTTCACTTAGGTACAGCAAACAAATGGAAAACGAGATTGTTCAAACACTCTCAGAATCACATAAGCAAGGCTCATTTTAATTACAGCAATCAGATGTCTTTTATAACCTTTTGTTGTGACAAAAGCTGATTTTTTTTTTTGACAGCCAAACCTTGCTGAAGAGAGGTGATTCTTTGTACAGCTACTAAAATTAAGTAGAAACTATAATTTCATTGGAAAAGATGCAGCTCTTATAGTTATCTTCATTAGTTGAGTATATTTCCTAAATACGTGGTTATAATATGGAGTTAAGCAAACCGCTGAATATCCACCATTAGGACTGATTCAGATTCTGGTTTAATGGAGATTTTCATTTTGAATTGCTCAGATTTTCTATTTTAGATAGATGATAAAACATTTTAAAAATATTTGAATTCTCAAAAAATTACTTGCTCTGGTGTAAACATCAAATATTTCAGTGTAAAACATGATGCCTTGAAAATAGGCAAATTTTGAGAAGAAATCCATTATAGTTGACTGAATTGATCTGGAAAACACATGTCTCTTCAGCTGCAGTTTATCCAGATGTTTTCATTGAACTGTACACACCGCAACTCTTTATCAAGAGCACATTTCTGATGTCGTGTAAAATCAGTGGCAGAGCCTTCAATAACTTCATTGCACAACACCTCCTGTGGTGCCATGGTCACTCCCAGGGCCAGATCCCCTCTGGAGAGGTGCAACCTCAATGCTCCACACATAAGTTACTTGCTAGCAAGGTCTTCACATGGAAAAGGTTAAATTTAACTGGAGTGCTGTTTCCTTTCTCTCAGTAACTTCAAAACTGGGATGTGGAGTTGGGATATGTTTGCTGGTGGTTGAGTGTTGTGCACAGTGGGCTGAGGTTTATCAGGTTTTGGTGTCCAAGTGACACAGGTCTGAGTTTACTCAAAGAAGGTTGTGCAGACTGACAGGTGGCTGTATGTTCATCCTCCAGTGCGAGGGCATTTGGGGTGAGAAGCTCAGCTGTTCAGGGACCTGCGTCTGTTTTCACTAATTAAAGGCTTGTTCCTCAGGTCACCTCTCATGGGTGTTTATAGTTCCTGTGTTCCCCCATGCCTCCTCTTTAATTTTGGCTGAAGGATTGTTTTAAAGGACTCTGGAATGTGCTTTTGGGAAATTGAAAGCTCATTGTCTTGTAAGTAGGTTAAAGAAGGCTGTTACCTTTCCTAGTTATAAGTACAGAGAACATCTCTGAGAGAAAGATGGGCCTGTCTGGGGGCTGAAAGAATAAAGTTTCTATGATAAAGATACTTCTAAATTATGTTCACTGTGGCAATTCACCCTTCAGTTATGCATATTTATGTAATATTTTTTTAACTGGAAACCTGACTTCCTTAGATATTATTGTCTTAAAATTGATGCGCTTTCTCATGCAGCTTCTGTGACTATCTCATGAGAATTTCAGGGATAATTTGAGGGAAATAATCACTAATCCTTCAAGAATATTCCACTGATTATTTTGAGCTCATAGGTTTTTTGCATATAGTATCATCCTGTTTAAAAAAACATTTTTATAAAAAAAAAATTTAAGTGTGAGAATAATTTTCTGTTTTAGATACATTTTTGTTTCTATAATATTAAATTTAAAGCTTCATCTCTTAATGCAGGTCTTAGGAGAATATACTTCAGAAACATATTTAATATTTTTAAAAGAAGCTTTTAGAAAAAAGATTACAATTGTATAGAACAATTATTCATTTTTGCAAATGATAGTGTATGAAAATATGAAGCTTCAAAATGACTGATGACAATACTGAATTACTTAAAACAGTGCACTTGACTAGGTAAAAAGGTCAATATTATCCATTCAAATTACATATTAAAAATATTTTGAATTCCTTTTCTTCCTTACTTTTAATTTTCACTGTGTATGTGTTGCTTGGTAACCTTGGAAAAGTTAGTTAGATTGAAGTATTTTTAGTTCCCTGTGTAAGAAGCCATGGTGAGAAACTACTGACAGAGTGATACACAAAGGACTACCACCAGAGGCATGAAATATGTTTTGCTATGCCAAGGAACAGAAGTTATTATTAAAAAAAACTATTAATGAGAGCTTTTCACCACTGTAAGGGAAGACAACATAGACTCCAAATCTTTCTTTTCTACTACTCTGTGCACTTGGGCCGCCATTTTTGAAATCTCTCAGTATTTTTCCAGAAGAGATTCAGTGTCCGTATTACAAGGAAACATTTTTGGCACCTCACAAAGTCATTTCTCATGTACTTTTAAAAAATATGTCTTTATTTATCCTACTTGATGTGCATAAAACTATTTTCATGTTTCTTGAAATGTAAATTCCTCCTTGAACCTGTATCACTTGATCTTGAAGAAGGACAGTCATATTTGGTGTTGAATGGATCCCTCTGTATCCTATCTGGCTATACAAAGATGACAATACCACTATGTGTCACTATGTGACAGAAACCTCTTTGACCCTACCTCCCATTCTGGAACTTGTGGAAGTGGGATGGGCATTTAAATTATCTCCAGGACATCAGTAAGTTAATGCACTCTGTCTACTTTCCTCATTGGTGTTAAAATTTCTTAGAAATCTTTCACATTGTTCAAATCTCTCAAGATCAAATTTGTTTTCTCTCATCAGGCTACTCCATGAGGCTTAAAGTGGTCTGGGAATGGTTGCAAGACAAGCTCCAAGTGATATTTATATTGGTCTGGAACGAGACAAGCTGCAGATCTAGCTACAGGCAGTGCATGAACTTCAGGTGATCTGAAATCCCATTTTTACATTTCCTGTGCCATTTCTTTCACCTCAGATATTTCCACTGAATAGTTGATGTTCTCAGCTTTTTTCTGCAATTCCGCTTTATTTTTCACCTTTGCAAATGTGGCAAAGAGTAAGACTGAGAGAAATGTGCTTGTTCAGCCTGGAAAACAGAAGACTTAGGCATCACCTTAATGCAAGGAAACAGTCAACTGAAAAAAACGATTTTGGTCAGAACATTCCATTGGTCATTACATGTTTCATCTCTAATAAATTTGCATAACATGATTCATACAAGTTATTAAAATAAAATATGGGCAGAAATATGGTGCAAGATAATGCTGTTAATATGGAGAGAGTTTAATTAAAAGTTGCAACCATAGGTCACACAAAGTTATTCTCAGTAATGACTCAGAATTTTTAATACTTGGCAATATTTATTAAGATACTTTATAGCTGCTATTAGGAATAAATTTCTTCTTCCAGATTATTAAAATAATTTTACTGGTAGAGCAGTCATGAGGACAGAAACAAATAAATAGATGGATATACAAACCAAATTAGCTTACTAAGCCTCACTGCCAAGTTGCTGTGGTTTTACCACCAAGGCATGGCTGACCACGTCCTTATGCATGTGATCATAAAACATTTAAGCAGACTTTGAGGCAAGGTTTACTACAGATCCAAATCCAGATCCAGAGTCTTACTGCAGATTGTCTGTAACTTGTTTTCCTAAGAATGAAAAGAAATTGCAGTTTATCATTCTTTTACATGTCAGTGACTGAACTGTAGTGTAAGATAAACATCTCAGTTCTGTGTCAAGTCTCCCGGGCAAGATTTTCCAAAGAAAGGGCTGCTGGATTTAGCTTTCAAAGGGAGCTAAATTTATTGGCTTATTGGTTCAACCTAAAATTTCTAAAGACTGAAGATATTTACAGGATTTTTTAAAAAGTACTTGTACATTTGACCTTATTATCTTCTGCTTGTAGAGACATATATATCTACTGTTTACCAGTAGGATCAATCTGTTACATGCAAGAAATCTTTCTCAATGCTGCTGTGGCAGTGTCCAGAGTCCAGAAAATAATCTCTAGGCCCATTTCTACTGCCTGCCCCTCACCCTACTGCCCCTTACTGCCTGACATTAATGCTAAAAGGCCCAGTTCTGCTACTTTGTCAATGACAGATTACGAAGGGATTGTTTCTCACTTTTCACCCTTATTTTAAATCATTTGCTGGAAGTATAGGTTCTCAATCTTTTTGCATGGATATATAATTTTTAACTTGTGAATAACAACATCAGAGTTTTAGGGTTCCATGATAATATGTTTTCTTTTTTGATTGATTTACTTGTTTTCTGGACAAGCAATGACATCCTCACATGATTTCTGTTCCAGAGGATGTGAAAGCTTATTATTGCTTCTATTTGGCAAATATATGAATAGTGATTTCTGGTTTCATTTTTACATGAGATGACAAATCTCCCTGAAATGCCACTCTGGCTGTTTTTGTGGTTACTGAAGTGCTGATACACTTACTGTACTCAGTACCAAGAGAATATTATGTTTTTATATGTATATTAGCAATCTATAATGCCTTTCTGAACACTGAGCTGCAAGAAATCCATTATAGTGAAAAGTGTTTACATGTATTTAGAAGTTAAGTTATCATTTATATAATTTATAGTCATGTGAAGAAGTTTGATTGGCAATGATTTTGTTTCTCATATTTTGGATCAGCTGTTCCTGGTTCCTTTTCTCAAAGTGTTCCTTAGGAAGTTTACTCACTGGAAAAGTAAATTTTTTGTTTTGTTTCATTTTTGATATTTCTTTCATATAATTTTAGAGTACTAAAGCAGTAGTGTAACAAATATAACTTCAAATTAATTCATTGCATCAGTAGAGTTTTTGTATCCTTGGAAAAGTTTCTTTCTTGCTGTGAATTCATTTAACATCTATTCTTATCTGACACTCACTTGTTTAATCAGTGATGTCTCATCATTCTCTGTACTAGCAAAAGAAAGGCAGTAGACTTTAACTAAACCTAACTAATTGGTCACAATGGATTTCTCTGAAAGTCTTCTTGCATTTTAATTGAAATATTGACTTTTGTGAAGTGAAAAGCTTAGTTTGTGTACTTGAGATCTCAGCAACTCTTAAAAAAATCTCCAGACGCGTCTTAACTACAGTGAAGATACATATTGGTTCCATATAAAGGATAAAGTGACTTATTCTGGGTTTTCCATTACTTTTTGTTCTCAATTTTATGACTTCTGAGATATTCAGGTACTGCATGCAGAAGACAAGACATTGGAGTAAATATGCACATGAAATTATACCAAGAAATTTCTTGCTGCTCTCATGTTTATTGCTCTCTTTTCTTACATTTCTATATATAGAATTGGAAGCCAAAGTAAATTTGCAGTTTAACTACTGCGTATGGAATAATATTCTGGAAAGCTCAGTATTTTTGTCAATATGGTCCTTTCTGGGAGCTATTGCAGTCACACTGAATGAGTTTACATTGAACCACCTCAGCAGCATTTTGTCCTGTAGTTCAGTATGAGGAGTGAGACCCATAATCTTTTGTGACATGAAAATATCATTAAGGAGGGAAGCAGAACACGAAAAACTTTGATTATCTTTTGTATTTTTTAATGAAAGTCTCAAATTCAATTAATTTGAAAAATAAAGTGAATTTTACAATTAATCATACTTTCTGAGTAAGCAAATAACAAATAACTGTAATAACCAAAAGAAGTTCCTTATATTTTTTTACTTAAAAAGAGTTATTTGCAGCCAGTGTTAGTCCATATGTATGGATATAGCTATAAATTAAGGTATTTTTATACACCTTTTATTGAGAATAAAAATACAAAGAGCAATCATTTATTCTATTCCACTCATCTTTTTGAAGTTCTGTGGAAATAATTGTTCTTTTCTTTATTGTTAAAATACAGTATTAAGATACTGTATGTGTACAGTATTTTTACATGTGTAATGTAAAAAAAAGAAGAAAAAAGCAGACTCAAATTGTCATCTCAAATTTTGATAGGTAACGTGAGACACTGCAATGAAGCTTCTAAAAGAGTTAAGAAATTTTCATCATAGATCTTTGACAAAAAGGGCTAAAAAGAAAATAAGCATTGACTAGCATTGAGTAGATTTTTGGGTCAAGCCAAAGCTCATTCAGGCCTTCTCCCTGAAAGCCATTTGAAGACATTTTGGAAAAAATGCAATAGTAAAATATGTAAAAATAAAAACTTTCATCATTTTCTTAAAGGTCTCAGCAATGGGAGGACTTGGACTGTCCTGTTAAATAACAAGAAAGAAAGGTTTTCTGTTTAAGATTTTTATTGATTTTGGACACATTTACACTTTTGATCTCCAGAATATTTTATGTCAAATGAATTCCATAATTAATCTGGTATTTTTTGGAAAATGTTTCCTTTTGTGCCAGTTTTCTGCCTGATCTTACTGACTGCCTGATAATCCTTGAATTATGAAAAAATGGGTCATCACTACCTATTTTTTTATTCAATGTACAGACCTATGTTATATCTTCTGCTTCTTATGTTTGCCAAAGTAAAAAATCCTAGACTACTAATCTATATTCGCATGAAAAAGATTGCATATTTTCTTGTCCTTCTCTGTGCATTCTTTAATTTTTAAGACTGTAGATTAGTTTTTAATTTTTTAGGTCATGTTTAACATTTCTGCATATTAAAATGTCATTTTTGAAAACTAACTGTTGTGTTTTCAAGATTTATTTTCTGAATGGAAATATTCTAAATTGAGCCCTTTTCTGTAGGAATAGAAAGTTAATTTTGTGAAAAATTTTATATTGTTATTCTGTTAATTCTCCTAATCACTCAGTACTGTGTTGTTTTTGGGTTTTTTCCTAGCTTTTTACAGTGAGCACTGACATTTCACATCACCTGTAAGCTTTTTGTGGTTCAGTATTTATTGTATTTTACAGGTCATGCATACAATCCAAAAAAAAAACAAAAAGAAAGAAAGAATATTAAAAAGTTAGTTTTTCTGTTGGCTTTAAAGAATAGGTCTGTAGTAGATAAAATAGTAGATAAAACTTTCATCTTATCTTCTTCAGCGATTTCTTGCACAAAAATTTCTCCTCAAAACCCAAGAACATTTGAAATGTTGAAATATATTCTTCAAAAATTATATATAATTCACTCCTTCGCAGCTTTTGTTACTGGTGGCAAATTTGTCTTCTCGAATATATGACTTTCAACAGAGAAACTACTAAAAGACTGTGAAAATATGGGAATCATTACAGAACCAGAAGTTTTCTGGCTTTATAATATATTTTAAGATGTTCTTGGTTGCAAATTAAACAAGTGGTTCACAGGATTCCAATGCTTTAAGAGAAAAACACCGGGAGAGAATGCAAAAGGGGGAATCTTTTTTATTACTAAATTGCAAAAGATTTAGGGAAAATACCTGGATAGAAATCTGTAAATTTCAATTATTAACTGCCCTAAAAGCAGTATTGAAAAGTATTTAAAAGTAATTGAAAGTATTTCACTTTGAATTAGTTGAAAGTGTTTACACATCTTCACAGCATCTTAGAATGGTTTGGGACAGAAGGGACTTTAAAGATCATCCAGTTCCAACTACTCTGTCAGAGTCAGGGAACCTTCCACTAGACCAAGCTGCATCTTCACTTGAAATGTATCCAAGACTCCTGTCATAGTCCAACCTTTTGGATAAACACAAGTCAGGAAGCAAGACATGCATTTCTCATACCTTGGCATAGAAAAATTTACAAGATGATGATGTATCTTTTTTGGTATTTATTTATTTTCATTCAGTATATGATGGAAATGTAAGAAAAAAGAAGTGCTACCTTCTATTCATAAAATATTTTAAAATTAATATACTTTTTATTTCCTTCTCTTAATGAAACTTTCCATTGAAAGCGATTTATGTGGTCACTAAGGCCGATATTTATCCTGAAAGCCCATAACACATTTACAGATAGATAAAACTAATGCAGCTGTAGGGCTACTAGAGGCACTTTCTTTTTCCAAGAAGAAAGCAGTGTTCCTAATGTTAAGACCTAGTAGGAAAATTACCTGAACTGCTTTAAGAATGCGAGATGAATATGCAGATATATGTGTATGTGCATACATTTAGAAAAACATTATAGAAAATGTAAAGATAACATGGCTGAAAAAAGTCTATCAAGACAGGACTTTTGGTTAGTGAAATATTATCCCTGTCCCATCTGCAAGGCTGTGTGTGCTCCAAACATCAGTACAGGACAGCAGAAGCACAGGAAAAAGAAAGGTGGTGGAAAAGAGCTTTGCCTTGCTCTTTCCTCAGATGTGAAACATATATATGATACCTCAGAAACTGTCTGCTTAACTGACTTCTCACATGCTGCAAAAATTGTTTACAGACCTCACAGAGACTGCTTAATGAGACAAGGTGCAAGTAAGGTTAAACAATGCAACAGCACTGTCTGAGCAAGATGAACAGCCTGTTTGGTATGGTAAGTATGTAGTAAACACTCATGCAACATCAAAACATGTACACTCAGCTTTCTGTGTTTCCCTGGAGTTTCTGGTACTGTATTTTAAAGGAAATAAAACTTAAGAGGTTACCCTCTTGTGATCCTGCACCTACAAATATTTACGAACTTCAAATATAGCATGTCCTCCAAAAAAGTCTTCCTTTCTGATAGTGATCAATATTTGCTATTTCTTTAGCGTTTTCTCTGCCTGTTGTGCAACTTTTAGCAGGTATTTACGGACAGAAACACTAGAACATTAGGTATGTTATCAAAACCAATTTTTTGAGTCTCATCCTTCAGCTACAAACTAATTTTTTATCAGTAATTTTTCCTAGATCTTTAGCATCATTAATCATGTTTTATGAGACGGTGTAGAATAATTTCATTCTGAAAATATGAGACAAAATTTTATATTCCTAAAACTCCATGAGCACTGTTTTCATGCTGTTTCTAGATTTTAATTTTTTTTTCTGAAATTTTTCAGTACAATGATGTCTTTAGTAAATATCTGAAAGAACCCAACAATATCTCTTATTCCATTATCATTTGCTTGTAATTTATTGTTTTTCAGTAGCAGATATTAGATATGCTTTTGTGTTGGATGTCTTTAGAATCTATTCTTTTAGACAAATATTTTTTCCCTTA
Source organism: Camarhynchus parvulus (assembly GCF_901933205.1). Taxonomy (NCBI): domain Eukaryota; kingdom Metazoa; phylum Chordata; class Aves; order Passeriformes; family Thraupidae; genus Camarhynchus; species Camarhynchus parvulus. The sequence continues at coordinate 134,761,937 of NC_044572.1, forward strand.
ATAATTTATAGTTTAGAGAATTCAGTATCACAATTTAAGATTAACTTTATTCTGGCCATATAAATTGGAGAAGGATTTCACTTTTTTGTTGAAATAGGGATGGACTTAAAAAAAAAATAAGGAAAGTGACAGGTCCATTAATGAGAGCTGCACCAGATCAGTGTCACTAAGGTCCTATTGTTTGCTCTAAAGAAAAGTGTTTTGTCTTGTGCTATACATCTGTGCCTACCTACTCAATCAGATTCTTTCAACTGCTGTTTGAAGGTCCTTGCCAGAAAAAAATGCTAATGAAACTTAATTTTGTTCTCCTAGTGGCAATAATAAAGGTCAAGTTTGTAAAATGCAAAATGGTAGCTTTAGAGTTTTTTGAAACAAATTGTCATTTAAAGAGAAAAATGCTGCGTACAGAAACAATATTGTTGCAAAAGAGATGAAACGGCAAACCTGAAAGTACAAAACTGTTTTCTTTGTATACAGTATTCTAAAACAGCTGTGAAGTTACAGCTGATTTCTGAATATAGAAGCAAAAAAAAAGGTGTGATTATTTTGTTAATCACTGAATGATTCAACTTTGAAGGTACCTCTGCAGATTTTTCAGACAGAACTTTACTCATCTGTGAAGCAAAATTGTACATAAGAAATAAACAATTTATAAGACAACACAATTTTCTTAAATTAATATGTCTGTTACTTCAAGTTTTTGGAGAAGATGGTATTCTGCCAAATCTTGTACCTAATTTGGTATACTTATATTTCAAATAAACTCACACTGTGAAGAAATACCTTTTTGCATCATGAACTAACTAGCAAATAGGGAGTAAGTAAAAAGGCAGAAGATTGGAGCTGTAACTCTATTTCTACTAGCCAATAGTTGAAACTGCTTGCCTTTTCCCTTTAGAATTAGACCTCTGAGTCAAGGTACACCACCCACCAGGTATGATGTGGTACTACTTGTTGTCAGAAATATGCTAATATGCATTAATTAATGGGATCTTTGAAGTACTTTCTTCATGGATACATGCTTCTCTCTTTTACTAATATCCAATTAAAATTAATCATTTTTCATAGAAAAAGGAATGTATAAACTTTAACTGTAAAATCTTATAGCCACTTTGGGTTAACCAATTGATGAGGTGCTATTTTAAAGGATTTTATTTATATTAAGTTAGCTAGTGCTATTTGAGATAGCTATATCTTGAACCTCTGTATCTAGTGTTGTTAATAAGAACCATTTTTATAATTTTTAAATTTACTTAGATACTAACTAAAGGAAGAAACAATTAAATAATGAAACCAGTATTGTATCCCTTGATACATTCCCCTGCTCATTGCACAATATTTGAGTACTTTGAGTAATTGGATTAAGCTATATGAATTCTCTTGCCTTTAATAAAGATGTTGGCAAAAAACTTCCTGCTGTCTTTTTAATCCATTTAGCAATTCCCTACAGAATAGCACACTCACTATGATAGGAATAGTAGATTCCTTTAAAAAACAGATGTGATTTCCCTTGCGCCATTACTTTACATTCAAATATGCAGGACGATATAAAGTACAAGAAAAAATTTTTTACATGTATTTTGAACACGTATCGGAAGAAACAAGATAGTTGGTATACATTTTAATTGGAGGAAAACACAGTTTATCTAGGAAGTAAAACTATTCCCAGGGCACAGGTCACCATTTTGCCCTCAGATATCATCCTATAGTGAAGAATTAGCTACCATAGGTCACTCAAACTTGTTTTGTACCCACTGCTGATACCCTGTAGGTGATTATTTAATGGCTAATTAATTGAGCATGCTGTATTGCAACTAAAAATATGTATGAAATATTTAATAGAGCAACAGGTAAACTAAGAAAGATCAGAAAGGTCTTGTGAGGGTGAAAATAGGCCTACAAGTGCTACACACACAGAGTGAAATCTATAAAGAAATTACTTTAAAAATAATGTAATTTTTTACTGTATTTGTTTCCAAATGCTTTTAGAGATCACTTACCCTACCATATTTTCATATGCTACTCTGCTAGGTTGGCCTTCACTGACTGCCAGACCTTCATCCAGTGACTCTCTTAATCCCTTTCTGTAGTACGACAAGAGGAGAAAATAAAATGAAAAAACTCAGTAGCTGAGTAAAGATATGGAGAACAATTAATGCTTCTACCATTAAGAGAAAAACAGTCTAGACATCATGGAAATTAATTAAATTTATTGACAAATAGATTTGGAAGGTGAAGGCACCTTAACTTAGACATTTTTTCTTCCCCAGGCTTTTCTTCACATTTTCATTTCTTACTCTCTGCCACCTCGTCCTCCCTGAGGGGTGCAGGGCGGTTGGAGAATGGGCATTACATTCAGTTCATAACAATTCATCTCTCCTTCCTCAGGCTGTTATCCTGTTCCAGCATGGGGGCCCCTTGTCAGGACAAACCTGCTGCAAAACGGGTCCTTCACCAGCTGTGGTACTTCAGTAATATCTGCTCCAGCATGGATTCTTCATGGAAGCTATCTTTTTCAGGAAAGATCCACCTGCTCTGGTACTGACCTCCATGGGCTACACCTGCCCCAGTGTCATCCTCTCCATGGACCACAGGGGACCCACTGCCCTTGTGCCTGAAGCACCTCCACCTCCTCCTTCAAGTATGAACTTGGTTGGCACAGGATCATTTCTTGTGTTTGTTGTTTTCCTCCACTAGTCCTCTCTTGCTTTCTGACATTTTGCTTTTTAAAAATATCTTACAACAGGATCACCACCAGCTTGGCTGAAGGGCTCAGCTGTGTTCCTCATGGCAGGTGGGACCAGCCACACCTGGCTGTGTGCAGCCCCTGCCCTCTGCTCACACAGGAGAACTGCCCCAAACCCTCTTCTAGTTATATTTAAAATAACCTTCCTTTCATTTCCACAGTGACTGCATGTACCCTCATATCTAATAGTGAATTTAAAGCAAATGAGGAAATAATTTTTCATTAGGAATCTAAATTTTGTCTGGTGAATCTATATTAAGAACTTCTTATCCACAACTAAACACCTGGTCATCTGAGACATAAACTAGCTCGGGTGTGTGTTGGGGTGTTGTTTTTCCAGTTATTCAAAATACCTATTTGTCTCCATCAATTACCTGCACCAAGCTTTGTACCAATCTCACAAGAAAATTGTTATGTTTGAGTGCTGCCCATGACAGTAGCTGAGTTTCAGTAAGCACAGACACAAAGAGCTACAAAATTAAAACAAACAGCAAACCATAAGATAAAAAAGAATTTTAAAAATCCTGCCATGAACAAACTAAGTTATTTTTCTTCATTACTCCTGTAAAATTCTGAAAATTAATACTTATTGGATAACAGTTATTCCATGATAATAACTGACTAACACCTTTCTGACAGGTTAAGCCACTCAGTTTATTTTTGTATTGGTACTGGTATGCAAGACAAGATTCTTCATTCTTCACTAAAGTTATTCTTCCTGCATAAAATTTCTATTATATTAATTTAATGTCTGCCCATGATAACGTTGTCATGACACTGTTTTTCCAGATTGTTGCATTTAGATAATGGTGTAGTCTAGATGATTGCTATCTCTTTTACTGAAGTCAGTCTTGAAATTCTCACTCATGATTAATCTATACTTTTCTCTCAAAAAAATTTGCCTTTATGAATAAGATCTATGATAGCTGAAGATGTAGCTCAATTCTTGCAGGAGAGAAGATTCATATATTCTTCCAGGGAAGCTGAATCGGGCTTTTTGCTATTATTATAACCATATATGGTCTTTACTGATATTGCAAAGACAACCTCTTTACAAGTTGTCTGCCCACACCCCATGTTTATGCTATAGTCATCTGGTCTCTACATACCTAGTAGAGCATCAAAATCTACTCAAAGGGTAGATATCCCAGATATCCTAGGGATATCCCAGACCATCTGCTGTCACACTCAAAGTTTAAAACATAAATCTGGGGGTAGAAGAAGTAAGAGGGAGGACATTTGCAGCTATGACATTCCTCTTCCTGGAGGAATAACTGACTTTATTGCTCTCTACAACTACTTGAAAGGAGGTCAGCCTTTTCTCCCAGGAAACAAGCTATAGAACAAGAGCACACAAGCAGCACCAGGGGAGGTTTCAGGAAGAATTTTTCACAGAAGGAGTAATTAGATATTGAAATGAACTGCCCAGGAGGTGATGGAGTCACTGTACCTGGAGGTGTGTAAAGAAAGATTAGACTTGGCACCAAGTGACATGGTCTAGTGCACAGGGTGGTGTTGGGTGATAGGTTGGACCTGGTTTTGTGATTTTGCTTTCCTGGGGATGTCTGGACCCCTGCTTGCCCACAGGAAGGGGTGAATTAATTCCCTTGCTTATACACACAGCTTTTGTTACACTGGTTAAACTGCGTCCACCCACAAGTTTTTACACCATTGCCCCTGACTGTCTCTTGCATCCTACCCATGTTTCCAAGATTTTTACAAGAAATACATTATCTTTTCCAGTTCTGTCAGGCAACTCATTCACATGGTAGCTCCATATTGAATTGCATAGTTTTAAATATGAACTTTGTCTTCCATCTAAAGAGATTTATTATTCTCATCAAGAACACCATTTGTGAGCAAAGAAAGTTAAATTGTGCTTTGGAACAAAAGATAAATATTTATTCTAGCCATTTATTTTCTTGATGTCCTGTTGTAAGGCTCAGTAGACATTTTCATAAACTAAGGTCATGTCAGAGGTTAAAAAAGTACTAATACTTACCAACAATTATTTGTAGTTGATCAATAAATTATATAATAGCTGCTCATTCTTTCAGTAAAATACCTCCCCTTTTCTCTATATAAATTACTGTACTGTGTTTTTTTCTCAAGGTTTTGCATCATTCCAGATTAGCAAGAGCACAAGGCAGTTTCATTTATTGCTCTATATTTTGACAGAATTCACAAATTATTTTCAAAAATGAAACTTGACTTGGTGTCTAGCTTGAAAAATATTAGTTTCCTTAATCTCTTTTCCTCCATTTTGGAAGATGAATATATATAGGTGTGCAACTTTTAAAATTCAACAGCAATGCATATTCTTTTTTACAGCACCTATTTACATCACCTTGAATAACAAGCTGCTCTACAATGTGTTTTTCACGTCCTTCCTTGTCTCTTGCTCAGTAAAATTCTAAATGATCACAAGCTTTCAAAATGTCTAACAGAGAGAAAGGAGCTCTCATACTAAACATGATAGGTCAGGTCACTACATTCTTGAGTGTTATTACTAGAAGGCCAACATGTATGGCCATCTGTATCCCACAGAACAACCCACATGTTGTGTGTGAACAGGCCAAGAATAAATTTTGTGCATTTCATTAATCTGCAGCATTGTGGTTTTGATACTGAAATCGCTTTCAAACCATTGGTTTGAAAAAGAATGCATAACAAGTTAGGCTTAAATAATCTTTATAGATAAGAAAGTGCTCAATGCAGGCAGGAATAGAGAGGCAGCAGAGCATTACAGAAAGGGGTCAGCAACCAGTTCAGACTTCTACAAGATGAAGTTTCTGTCAAAAGAGTGCAAATACACACAGGCAGCACCAACATTTGTTATTGTTGATGTGTCTTCAGAGACACATCATTAAACTGTACCCAGAGAGCTCTATATTTAAAGAAAATTCAAGGCCAAATTTGTAACCAAACACCATAACTTACGGGTTGGTCAGCAAATGGAGTTCTGACACTAGAAAATGGCAGCAGGTATCAACTTGGGCGGCCAGGGCTGTGCTTGGCCTGTGGCAGAGCTGCTGCCAGCTTGCTCTAACAGCAAACTGTTAGCCATGGGACCATTGTCTGGCCTGAGCTGAACCTGTGTGATGGCCACAGATAATCAACGTCAGATAAGCTTGGCAGTCACCACAGGACAGGCAGTCACCCATGATGTCCCCTGGAGCTGGGCAAGGTGGCACCAGAAGCAGGGCTGGGAGCCAATAAGAAGGAAGCAAGGCATGGGGCGCTAAAAAAAAGCCAAAAACTGAGGAGGAACCATGAACTTAGTACGTTTCCTGACAAGAATCCTGGGAAAGTCCTGCGTGCTCCAGCTATTTGCTGTGCTTCTTTTTGTCCACAAGGTAGTTTTGGGACTAACAAAATGTTCAGTTTGAATAATTCTACAACTTCACCTCTGTCACTTGCAATAAACTTGGTTTCTTCCACAAATTTTTTAAGGTCTAAACTGTTTCTGCCTTTTTCAAATAATTTCCTAATTGGAATCTTCTGTGTCTTGGGGATGGGATATGGAGAATTTCACTGAGATTTTTTTTTAAATTGGAAGTTGATTGCCTGAAGTTAGATTTTTAAAATCTAAAAATCTGTTCTCCTAAGGAGAGAGATGCTAACACTCTCTTAAGTGTTCTGCTACAGAAAAGCATTTTTTTCCCCAAGGTAGCAAGTATATAAGTCGCAGTGCTGATGCATATGAAATGGAAGGCAGAAGAGAATATGTTTTCAACACAAATCTGGTGAGGTTTTGGATATAAAGCTGATGTAATAAAAAAGGAATAGTATTTATATTTTAATTTGGAGACTCAGAATCTGGGGGATGGTGTGCATATCAAAGACTACTGAACTGGATTTACAAGACATGCAATTAAGCACTAGGGACTTGATTCGCTTGCCTGACTGGAAACATTTATCCTGCTTGGAGATGAGCCATGTATCCTGTTTAATCTCTGAAATTGTCTGAATTTTTCAAATATGTCCCATATTTGAGTCCCATGCAGCTGTTTCAGATATTTAGGGGAACTCAAAAAGCATAGGAATTTTCCTTTAGGCAGTTGACTGGATCCCTGACTGAATCATCAACTGTGACAAATCTTGCTGAAGTTTGATCTATTGCAGTTTTACAATTTACTCTTCACTTTTTACTTCAGGCAAATGGACAAGACATAGAATCATTGGAGTTGGAAAAGACCTCCAAGATCATCAAGTACAATCTTTGACTTAATAGCTCCATGCTCATTAGCAGTTTGGCCATTTCACCTTTGTTACTTAGCTCCTTTCCAACAGAGCTGGAGAACTTTTGGCTTTCAAGACCATCTGAGAGAGAGAGGTTCTCTTTTTCTAACAGAGTAAATCACAATATCCTCATAATCTCTCCTCTTCCCATAACTGACAATGTCCCCTCCAAGACAAACCTAGCCACCTTATTCCCCATATCTACTCAGGGCATAAATATAATAGATGTTATCTGCCAAAGATGTAACACAAAAATAGAGAAGAAAAAAGGGAAGACAGCACATCCCTATTCCTATTTCTATAATCCATGAGGAAAGCAAGAAAGGGAGGTATTACCTTGCCTTATCTAATATAATTTTTTTGCCTCATTAATTTAATTCTGCCTTTTCTGTTCCTTTCAAAATTGTGTCCTGGAAAGAGGCTATCCCTGGTTTACCTAGCTGAGATAATCTGTTTTCTACAGTCATTGGTAATATTTGGTGCTGCCAACATTGGGCATTAGCTTGTGTTTATACAGGAACCTAAGCACTACAGTACTACTCATGTAAATAAGCATATTGGAAGATACTAAACTTGTGATTATATGCAAATGTGTAAATCAGAATATCTTAATTTCCCATTATGTATCGGAAAAATGTGAACAGATTTTGTAGCAGGGGATATAGTGCTAAAATTTGGCATGCATTTCAATATTACTTTAAAAAATGGGTAATAGGACTTTTTCAAAATAAGAGAGATATAGCAATCAAGATATATTGTTGGTCTGGGATTTTATATCAGCATGTGTGTACATACAGTGCAGTAATAAACAATTAAGAAAACCACAGTGTTTTCCATAACAATCCATTATATTCGGTATTAGCTTTTCCAGAATTATTAAACTGCTTGTCCTTAATGTATAGATATTCTGAAACTACTGCATGAAATGAGACTTTTCTTTTTATCCTTTTCAATCTTTTTTTTTTTTTTTTTTAAAGGAAAATTGAGTTCCCCAGAAAACTAGTAGAACACTGATTAGTTGCTCTGGAGACTGAAATCCTGTAATTATCTTCAGAGAGGTGAAAGAGCTTCTCTGCATTCCCTGTCATAGCAGGAGGCAGCATTGTAACAGCAGGACATCGTGCAGAGCCAGGAAGATAAATCACTGGAAAAGCTGGATGCCTACCTAAAGGCATGGTAACTAAAAGAGCAGGTTAAATATCATTAGTTCATTAGCAAGTGAATTTTGGATACGTGGGATGCATACAAATACTTGATGTTTCATAGGATTCACTTTCTAAGTAATATTTTATTTTGCTAAACAAGTAAGGAAAAGAAAATTAATGAAGATATACAAGTAATTCTACTAACACTTTGGTTTCAATGCACTATATTATTCTATATTAATATTTTATGTCTATAGACAATATTAACCTGATTAACATGGTTTTGTCAATACACAAATTTATTACTCTGCACTATAAATGCTAATTTTCTATAAAGAGGGCTTCCTTTGGTCTTCCATTGTTTTGTAAACAAAGAAAATAGAAAAACAAGAAAGTCAGAAAACATTTCAGTTTTGATGGCAGTATTAAAGTTTAAGAGATTTTATATTTAGAGGTGAAATGTCATGTAGAACTCTTTCCAGTGCAGCTTACCCTTTTTATATAGTATTTATTTCTATTTACTGCCTTTCACTGAAGTAACTGTTGTTCTCTGAAGTCAGTAATTATTTAAGTCTAGCAGAATTTGCCTAAAACAAAGAACCTCATGTCATTTGTGTTTAATTTTCGGACTAGTAAAAAAATTACAATTATAAATTTTCTTTGAATGCAAGCACTAGGATTTAAAAACATCTCACAAAATATCTTCTTTGTGGTTTAATAGTGTTTTTATATAATCTAGCTAATGTTATTTTCATCCCATTTTCCTCTCTCTTACCTTGGGCTGCAGACATTCTTCAAAACTTAGATTGGATGCAATCAAAGAGACATTTTCCTCCCCCTCAGTTATTTTTTCTCCCCCTAGATTATTTTATACATCTTTCAGAATAAGTGAGAGATAGGTAAAATTGAGTCCAGTTATGTAAAGAGCATGTACATCACATTTGGTAATTCTCTATAACATAATAAATTTAAAACCCTGGCAATCAAATCAAGAAAAACCTCCATACTTGTATGTTCTGTTAATTTTAGCTGTGCACAGCTAAAAAGCTTACTTTTTCTACAAAAAACAGAGCAGTAAACTTGGGGTTATAAGGTATGATCTACAAAAATGTAAACATTACAGATAGTTGCTTTATATTATTTACACTGGTAACAGCTACCACTACTTCCTTAAAAACTTTATATTTTCTGAAATAAATTTGTTTATTGTTCATAAACTCTTTCTATTTTCATCATTGAAACAATATGACTGTTTCATACAGGGACTTCATAAGACCTCCCAGAGCTATATTACTTACCACCTATGCCTAATGTTCAAAAAGCCCATAAAAGTTACATTTAAAGAGTGAAACAATTCCAGAGCTTACACAATGATGCAGCCAATTGTTCTTATCATGCAGAATACTACATTGGATTATTTGTTTAGCCTTATTCAATTTAGTCAGAGTACTGGATATTTAAAAATTTTTTTCAGAGCATAGAACAAAGTAGAATTTAAACACACTTTTTCCTTGAAGGACTTGGAATGTTGATCACACTGTTTGACCTTCTTAATGATTAAATTTGCCTTTATATCATAAAAATTAAATAGCCTTTAAATCAGATAAATTCAACTTCTCAAGAAACTAATGCTTCTAGAACTGTTGCTTGAGTAAAATGCTTGAAACACATACATCATCTTTCAGTCTTAAAAGAAAACTATTTGCTGAACACAGAAGTGTTGAACTTCTCCAAGCAAGAAAACCAAGATTCACCAGAAGGGTAAACAACACTTCCCATAGATGTCAAATATGTGGTTTAAGAATTAACCCTCTCAGATTTCCTGGAGGGTTTTCAGGCAGTGCATCAAATTCCTAGTAGATTGTCAGGAGAATGGATGATGGTAGCAGACACATCATTCAATATATATTCAGCAATGGAGTGTCTGTCCTTAGAGTTGCTGTTCTTCATGGTACTGCTGGTTGTGTTTGACAGAAAATGTTGATGAATGTTTTGCCTGGCTCTAGAAATGCCCTGCAGAAGCTTCATATGTGGGTTTTCAACATACCTATTTTTGTTTTCACTTCAATACCCATGCATTTCCCAAAAGTCTTGATAAGGTCCTGCACTTGTGAGTAGTCCTTTACAATAACGTTTTGATTCAGCAAAGTCATCTAATTTTGCACAGGTTTGCAGATAAAAATCTATGAATAAACTGGGAAAAAAAGTAGATGAGAATAAAATTATACAGTAGGCCCATTAATAGATAAGGTCAATGAGAATTGTGAAATTATTGACTTTCTTTGTAAAACAATCTCTAAGGTAAACTAAATGAAGAAGTAGGGGGAGGGAAATGTCTAAGCATGGGACAATAATGCAAAAAAAATACCAAGATAACTCTAGTAATTACTGATGAGACCTGCATGATAGCCAAAGCCAGTGGAAATATTCCACTCATAAAACTGAATTGGATTAAACATTATTATTAATAGTAGCCATAACAGTAATAGTGCCTTGTATACACACCGTCATAAACAAGTGACCTTTTGAAGTAATGGAGTAGTGGACACAATCTTAAATCACTATGTGCATATTGATTAAAGTATTTCACAGAATAGTTTGGAAAATGTTCCCATTAAAAAAGAAAAAAACCCACACACATACAAATCTAAGTTACCTGTAAGCACGGGGAATTGCTGTGAAGATAATTTGTTACTCAAATTAGCTTCTCTGAGAACATGAGCCAGGAACAGAGCCAATTTATTTCAACGTAAGAAATTCAAATAAATGGCAGCAATTAAGGATCATGTTGCACCTTTTACTGCCATAGTCCATCAGAGTAAGAAAAGGTGAATTATTTAGGTAAAGACTGTGCATTGCATTTTTATAAGATCTGTGAAAAGTTTTGGAATTAGAATGTTAGGTTTTGTATTTTGTATACACACCTCATGTTTTATATATATATATTACAGAATCAAAGATTTTTCTTGTCTTTTAATTTGAACTTTCTTCTCTCAGCCTTTTTACTTTGACTATTTTTTTTTGCACCCTGAAATTTCTTCTTTTGGAAGTAACAGACCCTGAGACATTGGAATTTCTGTGAAACTCTGAAAGTGTTTATACAAAATCTTATTAGTTGAATGCATTTGTTTTATAAGTATACCTAAGTGTTTCATATTTGTGTACATTATGATCATCATAATAAAACATCTTTGTGTTTAGCAAAGTATACAAAAGTACAAGAAAAAAGTGTTCTAAATGCACTTAACAAAAATACTTCTTAATGTGTAGACAAAAGAAATGTTGATGTCATGTTACTAATATTTAAAGAACGAATGAAAACATGATTTTCATGAGGAAGTTTGAGGCTGGAAATACCAGGGCAGTGGCAGAGCTGACCTAGTAGGACACAGGACATGAGACCTTGCCCTTGGAGAAGGAAAGGGATTTTTATTTATTTTTTTTAATACCTAAAGGAGGCCAGAGGAGATGTAGAAGTTAGGAATCCCAGGGCTCATTATTTTGGTCCTATTTATTTTACAGCATTAATCTTTTTTGGGCAAACAATGTCTTCTATTCTTAATAGAAATGAAGATTCCAGTTTTTCCAAAATAGATTACATGAGATGCTACAAGTCAGATCTAAGTGGTGTTCTCAGTTACATTTCACAGTAGAATAGAATCATGGAATGTCCTGAGTTAGAAAGGGCCCAACAGGATGGCTGAATCCAACTCCCAGCCCTGCAGATCACCATCCCCGAGACACACCATGTACCTGAGAGCTCTGTCAAGCTTGGTGCTGCGACCACTTCCCTGGGCAGCTGTTCCAGTGCCCAGACACCCTCTGGGTGGGGAACCTTCCTCTGATGTCCAACCTAAACCTCCCCTGACTCAGCTTCATGCCCCTGCCCCAGGTCCTGTCATTGGTCACAAGAGTGAAGACATTTGTGAAACTCTGCTCAGTTTCAAAAGGCAAATTAAGAAGTGAAGGATTGCACTGCATGGAAGGTTTGGCTTTAGCGTTTTTTTCACCTAGGCTGGCAGATGCAGTGTTTTTCTTCCTGGAAATTCTCAGTGTTCAGTAATAAATCCAACGTGAGTTTTTCAGGTATCTAACAAATTATTTTCTCTGTGGGGGTCTCTTTTCCTCATTTATTAGTCAACTATTTTCTCAAAATATGAGGGAAATTTATATCTGCAGCATTGGCACTCTTCTAAGAAACTGAATTGGGTTTGAAATTTACAAAAATTAAAAAATCAGAAGTGAAAACTGGAGGCAAATTTCCTCAGATAACACTTACATACATACCATACTTGCAGAACTGTGGTTTCTGTAAGAATCCTGAATTAAAGATGACTTTTTGCTAATGAACGGATTCAGTATGCATATATAGTTTTTTTAATTTAAATTTATAAATTAACAAATTTGGACAAGTGAAAGGGGAAAGCAATGTATTCATCATGATGTTCACATAAAATTTAAGAAAAAAAATAGAATTATTTCTCCACAAAAGCTCTACAAATCCTGTAACTGCTGTATAAACTCCTCTTATTTTAAAGTAACAGTAGCTTTCAAACACAAGTCAAATATAACTAGTGCATCTGAATACATGTGAGTCTCCAGAGAGCCAAAAATTAACTTTGAGTGCTGAGCATCCCTTAAAATACTAGTGGACAATATTATCAGGATTCCCTGTTCCTGTCCAGAAATTTGTCAGCAGCTCCCAAAAGACAGACTGTAAGGATGTGGCAAAGGTAAGAAATTTGCCAATTAACCAAGAAGCTGCAGTGTGGCTGCTGACTTCTCTTGAATGGGAGGTTTCTGATTGCACAGAGGGCAAATGGAATCACTTCTGACTTGTATTTTCTCATACCTGAGTATATATCAGGCTGCTATTGATGTATTTTCTGCTACTCTCCTAGACTGAATAGCTGTTGTAAAATAAAATTGTAAGGTTTTTAGTGTTGGAAGACCTTAATCAGACCTTCAGTTCTCAGGCTCTGGGGCTAGACTTGTCTTTTTAGCCAAAGAAAACTGGAGCTTTCAAAGTATCACATAGGATAGATGGAACATATCTTAGAATCATCAGTTTGTTTGGGTTTTTTGCTTTTGTTTTGTATTTTTTGCCAATGACCACCATCAGGTACGATACACAATCAAAGAGGCCTTTTGGGACCATATTATCACTGTTCATTATAACCACTTTCTATAGCATGTTCTGACCAGATATAATTTTACCCAGTGTCCAAAAAGGTTAAACAGAGGAGTAAGTTTTAATTTTCCTATTTGACTTTCCATTGAATCCAAATTCCAGGAGCCAAGTCATTTTTGAAATGGCAATGGGTTGAAGTATTGGCTAAATCTAAAGTAGTACTCATTGGAAAAAAATCAATATGATCCAGTATAATCCATAATTAATTAATTAGATCTAACTTCATGTCAACATAAAGAAAAGGGAAATGTTACATAATTTTTATTTCTCCATCCACATTAAAGCTGTTTACATGAATTTGTCAAATATTTATGCATTCCTTGACTTGTCCATTTTTTTATTATATCCTTATTTATAAACTTAATTTTTCATCTTTAACTTTAGCTCTTACTTCTTTAAGTAACTGTCAGAAGAATTCCATTCCAGACAGTAAGAAACGTGTTAGGTTTTATGAACATGAATTTACTTTAAAAGATAGTGGAGGTGAATAAAATAACCCAACAACCTTCAAGACCTTTTATATCATATTGCTGAATTTTAATGAATTGTTTGTAGAGCCTAAGAGAGTTACAGACTGAATAGTGGAAAAGGTATAAAACCTGATTATATTTCTAATTAATTCAGGCTTCACCTTGAAGGATATTGTTGTACAACAAAAAATATTTCTTATAGTTAGATTACTCAAGACATTTTTTTTTAGGAAACATTTCAGAGAGTGTTTATATTTGTTTTATGAAAAAAACCAAAATTTTTCAATACTTATTGGTACAAAATACTAAAAAAAGCACTGTAGGTAAAATAGGTGCACTTTTTTTACTCCCAGAAGAGATTGTATGCAGAGTTATACAAAACTTTTCCCTCTTGTGTGCTTCAAATCTTTAAACTGCATTTTTACTTTTAAATGTGAATTTCCTGAAACAAATGGTGTTCCCTTTGGCGTTGTAAAGACTTTATGGTTCTAAGCTCCTCTTTAAGTAAGATCAACTGTAGATCAAAAGTGACCTTACACCAGTAGCACCAGAGTCTTAGAAATGGTCTTGATATTAGGAAGGGAAAAGTGCTTTGAGAGGACAAGTAGACACACCACATGGCACAAAAGGGAGTAACTAATACTTAATGAAGGTTCACAGGTCTTTAAGGAGACCCAGAGAATCTCAAAACCCTCAATGTTCAAATTTTCCTAGAATTCAGAATAAAAAGAAACAAGCCATATTTTTCCTCCTGTATCAACAATGAATGAAGACAACTTAAAACAGTTTTAATAACATTTCAGAATAGTATACTTCTGTTTGTAGCTAGTTATTTAATACATACAGAACCATATTTAGCACATCTGCATTAGTAGAGGCACTGCTTCATTTATTTATTTAAGGGGGAAAAGCACTCTAAAAATATCTCTTTTGAAAATGAAATCAATTTTTTTCTCCAAGATAATGAAATGTTATGCCAGCCTGAAAGAATTGATCTCATATCATTGTAGCTGCACAACTGAAATAGTATGGAACTAGTTATGTTAGGTAACTGACACCAAAGCAGATTGCCTGTAGAAAACACCAGTGTTATGTGAAGAAAGTATTTAAAAGGAGAAATTAAAAGATACATCCTCTAAAGATATGTTGAATGACTGCAAAATGTGGTGCTGCTAACAATGAAAATGTCAGTGTATGTTTAGTGTACATATAAACAATTAAAATTGCATTCAGGATGCATGATAGAGTAGAATAAGGAATAGAAGAATGTGTGATACAACATATAAATGACTTACTGGCCAGAACTGTGGTGTGACAGCTGGTTATGTCAGCAGCTGCTGAGAGCCATGATGCCAGGCTATCACACTGCCCTGATAGCCAAGCAAGCAGAGTGTCTCCAGGGTGGGATCCAGCTTCTGCTCAGGCATGGGAGTGTCTGACCTGGGGGAGGCATGCAGGGAACAAACCATGGGCCAATGGGAGACTGGAATGACAAGGGTTAATGACTCAAGCAACAACACTTGCAGAAGCAGCAGGTGCTTTGCTGAGGCCAGGTTTGCGCACACACACACACACACACACACACACACACACATACACACACACATACACACACACATATATACACACATCCAAACCAAGGAGAGGAGGACAGTTTCTGAGTGTGTGGTGGCAAAACCTCTGATCTGTGTCAGAACAGGCCAGATGAAGACCTCTACCACTGAGGGTGGCCTCATCAAACATTTAATTAGCAAAAGGCTTGGTTGTGAGCCAGGCAAATTCTGGAGAGATAATGTTTTTAATGCTTTTGTTTTTCTTTACACAACTGGCTCAGGTGTAAAACCTCCAGACATTCATATTCACACATAGGCCTGAAGGTATTCATCCTTTCAGGAGTGACATAACTCACTCCACTATGCTGGTTGGTGTGAGAAGCATCTGTCAAGTCTTACAAGGTGTCATAAACTGTCAAAGACCCCTGAAGTACCCCCAGACTCATTTCTGGAGCCATCCATCAGAGGACTCTCCATGATCCAGTACTACATTCAATATTGTAAACCCCCTCTGCCCAAGGGAGACACCTGGCTGCTCCCACCTGAACACATTGAACATTATGTTGTATGAGCTTCCCCACCCCTGCTGGATCAGGAATGAGACCAACGTTTTGAACATTGGACATAGAAACTGTAACAACCAATTCTCATTGCTGGACCCATGGGTGGTGATGTCTTTCCCCTCTGCTATCTATTCTTAACCTTTCTTTCTCTTCCTATTTTTTCCTTTATGTTTTCTTAAGTGATATCTTTATACTTTTACATTTTTTCATTTCTATATTCAGATAATCCAAAAATGGCTACATACCTTCTTTCCTGTGCAACCAAATTGTTCTAAAATAAAGCTGCCATAGATATATATAAACACCAGTCATTCAGTGTCATTTTACACTAATCTGCTCCAAGGGATCTAGTCACAAGAACCTCAATTACCCTGCCTTGGGGATGGTTTATAACAGTCAGGCATGAGTAGGTCATCGCTCAGCAGCTGCAGCTTTGGGTTTCTGTCCGGCCTTGCAATAGTGGAGTGAGGAGCAGAGTGAACAGCAACAGAAGACAACAGTCATCATTGCAACTGATTTTGTTGACTATAAGCAGATTTCTCTATCCCTTCTTTTGATCTCTGTTGTAAATATGAGCTGATGGTATCATTCTCACCTTTAACTCCACTTTTGAACCTTAAGAGATCTTATCATGTGCGTTAAGTAGGTTCTGCTTAATGCTTATGGAAACATTTTGCACTTTCTC
Organism: Camarhynchus parvulus; assembly: GCF_901933205.1. Classification (NCBI taxonomy): domain Eukaryota; kingdom Metazoa; phylum Chordata; class Aves; order Passeriformes; family Thraupidae; genus Camarhynchus; species Camarhynchus parvulus. The sequence continues at coordinate 134,778,532 of NC_044572.1, forward strand.
CTGCTTGGCAGTTGTTACAGATGTGGCTCCAAAGCGGCAGATCACATCATACTTCTCACACAGTCTTGTGTTTTGCAGGTCCTAGCTGAACTTCTCTCAAAACTGAGTAAGGGTCACCTCCCCATGTGACCACCAGAGACCTCCAAAGAGGAGCACAGAGGTGCAATAACAAGTATTGAATAAGGTTACACGAGCTAGATGACTAGGTAGGTAGTAACTTGGTATTAAGTGGGTTTATGTAACTTTTGGTGTAGAAATTATTTTGCTTTTTACTCTCTGGTGTGCTTGATTTGTGGAAAACTTCCACTTTGCACCCTGCACAGAATAAACAATGTCTCCTTTTTAAACCTGACTCTTTTCCATGTTTAAAGAGTTCCTAAAATTTGGCAACAATTTGATTAAGGATCAAATTGAAAGGAAAATTTAATTTGCAAGTCCTTAACTTTAAAATATTCTTACATATTTAAATCAGGAGATTATACAAAATTCCTTGTTGATTTTCTCCAGCTCTTCTATAGTAATAATATTTTATTTTTATAGATAAATTCTACTTCAGGAATTTTTTACATTACTGGAAATAATGATGTATCTGCTAGCTATGTTAGTATCGTGCAGTACAGCTCTATGCCAGGACAAGCATATGCCTGATCTGTATCTATAACTGTAAAACTAGACTCTCATTTGTCAGTTAATATGAAACCAAACCACCGTCATACATCAGTAACGAATTTATCATACTTATGGTAAGAAAAATGATGCTAGAATGTAAAAGCTTTATCATTCTATTATTGATTTAAATTAGCCTGAAACAGTGCTTTAGAGTCCATTATTCTTCCACTGCTTAGTCTCAGACTACTCTACATCATGAGTACACCAGCTGATAGTGTTCAATGGCAGTAAAAAAAAAATCCAGCTTTCAGTGGCTGTGACTGATCTAACTTCTCCCTTGCTAACTGAGATCTATTAAAAGAACAGCTTGCAAAATTGCAGCACCTGCATCTACACAACCAGTCTTCTGATTTGTGAAATAAACCCACAATTTTAAATTCACCTACCTGTAACTCCCCTCAGCCACAACTTTACATTAAATTTAGAATTTATGTAAGTGTGGTTTTTTTCAACTTAAAATACAAAAAGTACTCATATTGCCACAAAGTACATGATTAACTTTTCCTTAATTTTCCCAAGTGAAGTACCTTTCCTAGTGAGGTCCTCACATGGCTAAAAAATATATTATTACATTTGAGGAGTTAATCCAATTTCTTTTAGCCTAATCTAGAATAGCATTTTCAGCTTTTCTATAAGGTATAAAACCACTTCAATGCATCTCAGGTGAAGCAAGTGAATTTGCCAGTTCTATTTTAAACACACCATCTGCGACATTTCTGTTGTAAATGTTGGCAGTATACTGACACCACATTACTAAAATGAATGAGACCTGACATATGAAAAAATCCCAGGTTTCTCTTCCAGCTAATATATAGATATATTAATAAATATATATGTAAATTGGCCCTTATTCAGAATTGTTTTTCTTTGGAAAATGTCAATGCTACTATTAATAGCAATGGTTTAGACTGTACTAGTATTCTAATACCTGTTTAAGCTCTTCTGATCTTGTCAGCAATTAAAGGAAGAGATCTTGCTGAATAATGATTCTTGGCAAGGTAGAGTAAACCATCTATGTTGCTTTCATGACTTGGGCTGTCAGCAGCAAAAATTTAACATGGTCAGGTTTTTGTGACAATAAACTGATGGTGCTTGGACTCCTGAAAAGTTGAAAGAAAAGCAAATTTTTAGAGATGAAGGAGTCTGCCTTAAAATGTGTGTATGAATGTGGCATGGGCAAGTAAGATAACCTCTTAAATATTAATTTTTTTTGTCATCTGATGCCTTACATTACCTATAAAATATTTGTAATTCTGATAGATAATAAAATTGAATGGTTATACAGCTCGCTAATAAAATTGAATGGTTATACAGCTCTTCATGTCACTTTACTAATATCACTAAATGCCAAGCCATCACTTCATTGACAATTTGGATAGAAATTTTCAAATTTTGCAGATTCTCACAACATTTTTTTTGCATATTAATTCACCTTACAAACTCACTTTTTTCTGAATTATATTTTTTTCCTTCTGAGTAAAGGCAATGTGAGAAGGGACATTTCCAGAATTCCTGAATGTCAGGCTATGTAAGAGAACAAATATAGTGCTATGTTCTTTTCTTTGGGGGTGGGGGGGGCACTTAGCTGTATAACCAAATAGTAAAATATACAATTATCAGAAGCTCTGTCATAGTAATATCCTGTCCATTCTTGTAAAATTCCTTCTCCTGTTTATAGATGGCTCTTACATTTCTGTGCTCCTTTAAAGCAGAAGAGGGCTCTGGGACAAAGTTTGTGTGTACAACAGCAAAGGTGGAGAAACATTTTAATAATCCACAGCAAAAAATTTATTCCAGACATAGAATTATAGAATCATTTAGGCTGGAAAAGATCTCCAAGATCATTAAGTCCGACTGTTAACCATTAAACAAGTCCAACACCAATTGCTGTCCCTAAGCACTAATGTCCCTAACCATGTCTTTCAATACCTCCAGCAATGGTGACTCATCTACTTCCCTGGGCAGCCTGTTCCAATGCTCTGGAAGCCTTTTGGTGAAGAATTTTTTCCTAATATCCATCCTAAACCTCTTCTGGCACAACTTGATGATGTTTCCTCTGGTCCTGTTGCTTGTTACTAGGAAGAGGAGACCAGTCTCCCGATCTCCAGAACTTCCATTCAGGTAGTTGTAGAGAGTGATACAGTCTTCATTCAGCCTCCTCTTCTCCAGAATGAGCACCAGCAGTTCCCTCAGCCACTTCTCTCATCTTGTTCTTGGTCTTGTCCTCCCAAATGCAGCTCTCTGTCCATCCTTCTGCTGGTTCTTGCACTCAGAGGCATGTGAATCCACCTGAAAAGCAAAAGGAGCAGGGTGAAAGAAATAGAATGTGGCGCTACTGCAGGAGAGTTTTCAGACCCATTTGTGCTGGCAACCTTTGAGTCAATTGTCTTTCATCTATTCCCTAGACCATGGAGAGAGCACTTTTTTCTCACCCACTGGCATGCTCATATGGATTCTCAGTCAAGCATTATTTCTAGCTTTTTCTCTGCATTCCTATCTTCTAATGTAAATATGGAATAGAATTTCTATTGCTCTATTTTTCTAATAGGATAAATAAAACCTATATCCTTGGATTCTGTCAGTGCTTATCAGGTCCTCGATAATTTCCCATCATCTTTAACTCCCCACTGGCACACTGGCTGGTAGCCGTGTTAAGTGTGTTTGCTTCATACTGTGTCAGTACAGCGCTGTAATCATTGTTTTATATTTTCAATGAGAACACAATTTACCTCCTTATACTTTTATTGGAGTTTGTTCCAGCTCCATACCTAGATGTAATACTAATAAAACAAAACAGAGCAAACAACAATAAAGTCACAAACATCTTGATATTAGGTCTGCCCCAACTCCGACTTTTAACTGATTAAATTTATTGACTTTTAAAAGATGTCTGTGCCAGGCCATTCCATTCTTCATGAAGGGTAGATTTTAACAGGCTTCCTTTTATATTAACTTAAAAATGCAGGGAAAATACAAAATAATTTCAAAAAAAATTATGCCTACCAGAAGTACCACAATTTGCTGATCAGTCTCTGCAGCCGTCTCTGCTCTTAATTTTTTTTCTGAGTTAAGCTCATCAATTGTAACTAACTTGAGAAGAAGTGTAGAAGTCACAGTATGTTTGGGAACAGTGTATGTGTGGCTATATATTTGCAAAAACATAATTTATCTAATAACTTTTTGATGTTTAATGTAAGTGACAAGGTTTTGGTAATGGTGGCAGCTGCAGGGATGGCCTTCGTGAGCTGAAGCCAGGGACTTCTCTGTGCTGGACAGTCATTTCCAGATGGCTCCAAAATGGACTCACTGCAGGACACAGCTGATCTTGGCAGAGCAGTCTGTGGTGTCTGGGAGAATTTATGTAAGACATGATAAAAAACACTGCACAGCAGGGAAGAGGACAGAGTGGAACAAACAATCCTGCTAACACTGAGGTTAGAGAAGGAGATTTTCCAGGTGCTCAAGCAGAGCACAGTGGAGCAGATGTCCACACTACACACCATAGAGAATCCCACACTGGAGCAGGTACAAAAGTCCTAAAGGAGGCTGCAGCCTGGCAGTCCCCTCAGTGGACTGGAAAAGGAGTGCAGCCCATGAAGAGGGTCCATGATGCAGCAGAGGAAAAATGTCTGAGGAGGAAGTAGCTGAAAGGAACTATTACAGACTGGTTGTAGCCCCACTCCCTCTGTGTTGCTTGGGGAGAAGGGAGACTGTATCGTTGTGCCTTCAATTCTCAACATTAACTCTCTTTTTAACTGGTAATAAACTAAATTTTCCTCATGTCAAACCTGTTTTGCCCATGATAGGTGTGAGTTTTCCACCCAGCTTCCAGAAAACTCCAATTGAGAAGTGGGTTAGAGCAGCTGAGCGCACATCTGGCAATCAGCCAAGGTCAATCTACCACAGTCATAAAAGGTATTAAACAGATAAATCCCAAAAAGCCTATAGAACACTTAAAATCCAAATATCAACACTTGGATTTGAAACAACATCTTAAAATGTTACTCAGCTTTAAAGTCATGGAATGGCAAAATATTTTTTCTGCTTTATTATTCTTAAAGGGTTTCTAGAGAAACTCACAGAAAATGTGGTGCTGTTGGATCCAGTCTCTTGGATCAAAGAATCCTTTCATCTGAACAGTGGTAACACCACTGATTCTTTATTTTCTAATGCTTCCTTGTTGAATCCTCAAGTACAGGCAGCAGCTGGGCCTTGGATATGGCAGGTGGGAGGGAATTACAGGACGCGCTTACCCAGTTGAGCAGCCTCCTGTGGGCTGTAGTGTGGGCATCTGCTGTGATCTTAATGTAAACTGAAACAACCATCCACCCCTTCAGATCTTTTTCAGTTAGTCCATTTTTCATTTTAGAGATGGGTTCAGGGCAGAGGTGCTCTCAAATCGAGGCTGTTCCTGTCTGAAATAAAAGATCTGTGAACTCTTTGCCTAAAACCCTCCTAAGAAGTAGTCCATTGAAATAATCAGAGTAAGGGGGTGCGGGGTATATAATTTAAATAATGCCTAATAAAAGAGTAACAGAGCTGCCTTTTCTTTATCAACAGCAACCTCTCTTCAGTCCTTGGTCTTTGATGCAGATGCTAATGTCCAGGATGTCTCACATGACGAGACACTACTCCCAAAGCAGCAAGCACCTTGAATACCCAGACAATAGCATCACAGCTAAAGGTGAACAGATGCAAGCCAAAGAGACAGCTGTAACACACTTCCTGTCAAAAAACAACCATCCCTGCTGCAATCACTCTACACATGCCTTTAGGCGCAAATTATATTTATGGGAAATTTTAACTCTTTAGGAATTTTTATAATAAGAATTATATGTACAGTATTTTTGAACAAATAAAATCCTCTTTGTAAGGAAAATAGTATTTCTGTAAATTTATGCTATTTCCTTGTTAAATCCTGTCGATTCTTTCATAAAGTTATCTGGTGTAAAAGCAGAAGTTCTATACTATGGTAATAAATAGAAAAAGAACCTTATCTTCAGCTGCTAGCCATATATTTTACATATATATTTCATGTGCTTCTCTGATGTTGCAACAGCACCAGCAGATCTGGTAGTCCCAGCAGTTTTTATCTCTTACAGAAAAAGTAAACTTTAAGTTCTGCAGTGAAAATCAGTACATGCATAGAACATCAGCAGCATTGTGATGGCTCACTACACTATTTGAAAAAGCTTCAGTTTTCCCACTTCGTCAAGCTGCTTCCAACAATTGATCTGCATCACTTTCACCTTCTCTGAACTGATTTTTTTTCAATCTATATTCTGTCAAGGGTTGCGGTGATGGGAAAAACTGCTGAATGCATCTTGTATTTGTTCTAGAAGATGGATCATTATGAAATATTGTGAAATGGAAAGGGGAAACAAGAGGTCTACACTGTCTGTGGGAAAAAAACACAGTTTTTTATCTACATCAGTCACTGAGGAAATTATTATGGAACTAAGAAAAATAAAAAGTAGCTTTTGTTTCAAAAATACTACACAGCAATACAGAATCCAGATATTCTGTCTATTGCCACTGTCTAACAGAGATGCCAAACAAAAATTTAAAAAAATCTTTTTTCAGGTATTTTGTCTCCTTTCAAGCTGAATTCCTAAGAAGCTTGTGGAAGAAACTTGACTTTTGTCCCTGTTAATGGAGGTATACATCATGTCTATTTCTTTTTTGTTCGAATTCAGCACTTCTGCCTTCATATTCTCTTATTTAAGATGAAAAATAGAGATGAGTTTAAAAACTGTATTCTTTCCCCAGAAAACTTTATTTCCTGAGATTTTTTCTTCCTTAATAATAAATATAATATTGTTTTCTCTGATTAAGTGTTTTATTATTTTTCTGACTGTTAAAAGTTATTTTGTACTGTGCCTTCATGGTAATGTAAGCATTCACACGACCACCTCTGCTGTGGTCTACAAGTCCCATTAAGTGGAGGGAAGTGGATTCAGTGACCTCCAAAGGGCAACTACAGTCCTAAGGTTTTTAAATTTTTTCCTTCCAGTTCTGAAAAACAAAACCAGAAAAAAACCTGAGCTAATGTAGCTGACCATACATTTTTTGTTGAAAGTGGCAGCTGACACACTCAGGTCAAGGAAGGGATTGGAAATGTCCACTGACTGGTTTGAGGAGCCAACAGAGGAGGGATGAGATTGGGAATGTCCCCGCACGGTGACAATGACAGAGCTGGGACTGAGCAGCAGTTACACTGCAGGGCATTAGGATTGCAGGAAGAGAGTCAGAATCAGTGACAAGTTGAAAGGGTGTCACATTATCAGTCTGTTTGTGTTACAGTATTGATCCGTGCCTCCAATCCCTCACACATCCAGGGTACTTGAAAACAGCTGAGTTAGTTGCTCTTATCATGGATGCAGAGATTTCCTGCACGGCAGGATAGTCATGTTATGCTGAGAAATACAGCTGAAAAATAACCTTCTGAGTAGGAATAATTTATTGTTTCATCAGCATTCAGTACCACAACAGCAGTTCAGGGTAGATGAAAACCAAACAGAGGAACAAAGAGGTTCAGAAGAGTAGATAAAAGAGAGCAATGAAAAGAAAAACTTTGCACTTAATGTGCTCAGGGAAAGCTAGAGGACAGAGGCAGAGCCAGAGGCTCTGTACTCATGGGATCTTCCTTCCAGCACCATATGTGTTACAGATGAGAAGATAATATGGAGATCAATTTTTTTATTGATAATGGATAAACTCAGGGTTCTTATTTCTGTCTCTGATATCTGGAGTACTATAACCATGCTATAACCTGGGCAACAGAGTTTTCTTGAATGTTTGTATTTCTTCTCTGTTTAAGGTATTTTGGAAATTTGAACTTATAACTAGAACTCACTTTATTTGGACATAAGCATGTAACTGAATAGAGAAATTACAGTACAGTAAAATTTGTGTTTAAGTGTGATGGCTGTCACTCCCAAATCTGACTAGTGAAAGGACATCCCGCAGCCCTCATCCTTTTGGCAGAAGCACACAAAGAAAAGGAAAACGGTCTGTAAAGGAATGTTGATTTTTGGAAAAGGTTTGTGTGTCATATTTTATGGGAAGGGAAAGATCTCTTTTACATGCATTTTAAAAAATATTCTAATTGAATTGCATAATTAAACAATTTAGATTTCTATACAGAAGAAAGATGAGAAAAACCACTTGCCCTTCACAGTGAAAAAACTTTCTATATTAGACTTTATAATGTGTCTGACAGCTGTTTTTCTGTGTCTGAACTGACTTGTGTGCACACAGCAGTTTGATATGCATAGCCTGCAATATGTCTTACCCTACTGTATTTAATAGGCAGTTAGGATGTCTGTGGATATGATAGTAAAATCTGGAGATACCAAGTCTTTCAAGGGATCTCAAGCATCAATGAATGACTAGCAAAAGTACCTGCCTGAGAGAATTTGGATACTGATCTTTTCCGTGGCTCAGCCTTAAGAAAAAAAACAACAAAAAAGATCCAGTCTAAAAGGAGAGGAAATATGTCTGGAAACAACAAAAGGCAGCAGGAAAGCAAGTTCATGGCACAGAAAATGTGCCTTGGACCGCAGGTTTTTGGTTGCAATATCTTGGCATAGTCTCAGTAGCATAAGTAACATAAAAGCCACACATGTTTGTCATTAGTGGCCTGCAAAGAAGTGAACTCAGCCCAGTTATCTAAAATGGCTCATCTATCTATCTGGTTTGAAACACTGTCTATAGGACTTCATTTTATGTAATAGTTGTTGTAGTAGCAGTAGTAGTAGTAGTAGTAGTAGTAGTAATAATGCCCATATAGATAACACAATTTTTTGTATCAATATTCATATTTATAAAGCATAAAAAGCTAAACAGTGGTCCATATACTCCCAAAATATAATGCTAGGGGTTCTGAGGCAGACAAATATAGAATAACTTGTGGACCAGAGGGAAAAAAAAAGTTTTCATCTATATATGAAAATGGGTGGATTTTGTCCCTCTGAAAAAACTACCTCTTCTCATTTCAGGAAAATTGGAATAGATGACCTTTAAAGGTCTGTTCCAAATCAAATCACTATGTGATTCTGTGATTTTATAGATTATTCTATATTCTGTATTGTCTATAGCACAAAAGAAGTGCCATTTTGCCTATGGATACAGCAACACACAGGTCACCACATACATGTCAGAAATGTTGATAACTACTTCTCTCTTTCTGGTTTAATTTTAATTGCTATTTTATGTTCTACAAGTTAACCAAAACTGAGACTAATAAATTTAACATTTTGAACACCAAGAACTTCCTAAGTAGCTAATCTAGATGGGGGAAAATATTTCAAGTGAAAAAAATTAATTGTCTTTAATGATGGATCGAAGTTCCTACAAGCTTAATTGTTAAGCAAAAGTGTCATGTCATACATTATACAACATCTAGCAACATTTAGCATCTAGCTCAAATGAGTACAGGTAGGAAGTGGTAGACCTTAAAGAGGCAAAAATGTCCTCCAAAATAATGCACAAGTATCATTTTATTTCTACTTAGAGGCCATAATACAATTACAGGAAAGAAAAAGGAGAGCTTGAAAGGGAGAGCAACCAGCAGCTCTCAGACTTTGGTTTACAATTATGTTTATTTCTTCTCAAGAAGACAGAAGAGAGTTCTAAATTACTTTTTCCTTCCCTCTAAAATCTCAGCCATTGATTTTTGTCTCTTGAGTCTTTAAGGTCTTAATGATTTCTGACAGTTTTGACATCAAAACTTTCACAAAACTTAGATCTCTATGTTGCTTAGGAGAAAATCTGAAATATTTGAAAATTTTGGATAGGTTTTAAGGACAAAATATTGAAATTTTAAGAAATGTAAAGTATGTTTCTTTGTTGTTACTTGAGTCTTATACGTACTGATTAATGTTTCAGTCCTCTGACTATATCACAATGTGAATTCACAAATGAGTATGGCATAATCTGAATTTAACTTCACTTACCTGTGTTTATGTGTCTGTGCAGATGTCTATGTATAAACACTCCAATACAGCTAAATCTGACTTTAATCACACATAATGGGAAGGTCAGGCTGCATTCACTGAGCCTGGGGGAATATGGCACAATATGGTTTATACCCGTGTGGGTAAATTCTCTTCCCCTTCAACTCAGAGTGCCTTGCAAATATTTTCTTCTTGGCTGGTCCCTTGCATCAGTGTTACATGAAAAGAGGAGATTTCTGCAACTTGGAATCTGATTTGTCTGTCAGTGTTCCAGGAAAGCTGAGGCCCTTGTGCTCAACCAGTCTGTCAATGTCCCATTACAGGGACCCTTCACTGAGCACTCCTGGGTCAGAGGGTGGTTTGAGGCAGGGACACTCACCAACAGCATAAAGGAATGTGGATCTTCCCACTTTGAGTGTGTTACCTGCTGCCAGTGACTGATTGTGCCTGTGAAAGATTCAACACTAACAGTTTACAGAATAACACTCTTTATTAATATAAAATTGTGACAGATTAAGGTTCAAGAATTGCCAGTGATAGTATCTGACTGCAAAAATGTATCCAAAGCAATATCTCTATTCCCCAATAAAAGTATTCAGTGTTCTTTTGGTTCTTACCCAAAAGGTGTCCCTTTGGGGGAGAAAAGGGGTCCAGCCCCTTGACTGGTCCCAGCAGTTATGATGGAGCAGTTTGCATCAGTACATGATAAATGCAAAATATGAGAACAGCTTGCCTTTTATATGGTAGCTTTTTGAACATTATAACAGTGTGGGAGCTATTTCTCTAGGACCATGTTAAATTCATGCTTAAATGATAACATCTCAAAATATCACAAGTTTTGCTTTCTAGCTCCAAAGAATGGGATGGCTGAAGAATATGACAGTCTTTCTCTCAGTTTGCTTGACATTTTCTGTCACAATGTTGACACCACATTCTGTGTCCATATGTCTTACAAATACTTGTTAACATCGGGGAAAATCAGTTTTGTTTCTATAATTTGCAGTCAGTATATTTTTGTGAACACACTCTTCTACCCACTTCTGAAGTGTTGGGTTGCATCCTCATCCTGTGATGGCCATCCAGGTCCTTTTTCTTATTGCCAATCCAGCCCATTCTCTGTTTAAAGGGCTTCTCCCTGCAGCCTGTGTCATTCTCCCACCTCAGCATTCTGCCTGCGCCTCTCCCTTTTTCTCAGCTGTTTCTATCATACTTGCTAGTCCCAGTCTTGATGTCCAGCCAAGTCCAACTTTTCCTTCGTTTTGTTGTAATTTCTGTTTCATGCAGTCGCAGCTACTTTTCCCCCTGAGTCTTAGCTCTGTGCTGCCACTTTCAGCAGATTTCATGTCCCAGCCTTTTTTTTTAAACTTCCACACTTTGAATTATCACCCTTTGTTTTCTCCATTAAACTATAAGTGGTCACGAAGAACACAGGAAGGATAAGATCCCAGAGCCATACTTTGCCTCCAAAGGATATGATTAAGAACTTTTAGCAAAGCTCTTCAGTGTTTTTTTTAGTGGCCTCCTGTCAGGTTGTTTGCTTTGCACGAGGCATGGGTTTCTGTTCAGTACTAGAAATGGAAAGAAATTCAAATATGATGCTAAAGAAGAAATGCTACTAGATGCTGTAGTTAAGTTCTCTTATCAAGAGTGTGTTGTGTTTATTCAGATATTTCTGAAGTGAGTAAATTAAGAATGATTTCTGCAGGTTCAAGAGTATTCACCAGAACAACCAAACCATCAAAACAAAGGGTCACATAAAGATTATCATCTAATTTATTCCATTAATGTTTTTCTTCCTTATTTTGCCTCATTATATCAAATAAAAAAACTTGACTGAATTAAAAAATTAGAAAAATCAATAAAAAGTATTAACAGAGATGTTGTAAATATAACTAGTGTTTTTGTCCAGAGCAAACTGATGCAACTCCCACAAACCTCTCCAAAATCTTTCCTTGTACAGTAACAAATTCTTACTCTGATTTCCTTTGAAGTTGTTATGAACTAAGCTGTAAATTACTTGCATTTTTTTCTAGTTATTTCTTCTTTTTCTCTCCTGAAAGAATGAAATTTAATCTCTATTTTCTCAATGAAGAGAGATATTAATAAGGGAAAAATAAGAAAGATGGTGGAGTTGTGCTTTTTCATCTTAAAGAGTACTTGTTTTAATAAGCTAATCACCCTTATCTTTTTTTTCCAGTGCATTTTTTCATAAAATATCAATATGTTTTCAGATTACAGAAAAGGTAACTTAATAAAATGGGAAAAAAAAAGAAAAATGGATAACCAGAGAGTGACAAAGCATCAAAATTATACAACCCAAAATGCTGAGAAGTGCCATCAATTTAGAGGTTATGGTTTGAATCCCTTCTTTCATAAAGAAATGAAGTTTCGATACAATCTGTAGGAGACAGTTGCCTGTATTGACTTCAGATGGAGCCTTTGCATTTTCTTTAGATGCACTAAGCTTCAGGTAATGATAAAATTAAATATTTATCTATCTATCTATAAATACATCATAAGGACATTTTGCTTATTAAAGGAATTGCTCTTATTTTGAGTGTGACCCAGGGCAGGGTGACCCTAAATTGACTCGCTGTAATTTTTCACATTTGACTATAAATAGAAGATTATTTTTTTCCTGGCTTGAGAATCTGTTGGACTTATATGAAGTACAAATACATAAACTGCATATATATCAGCAAAGCTCCTCTTAAATATCATTCCTTTCCATCTTGAATGTCTCTTTATTTTTTTTTTTCTTTGCAAAACAGATACTTATAAAATTGAGGAAAAATTAAGAAAAGAAATTTAAGAAAAAATAAAATTATTTATCATAATACTAAAAAATCCCAAACCTCCAAAGCTATCTGGGCTTTATAAATATGATAATATTTTAATACTGGCATTAGAAAGCCTATGTGGTGTCAGTTCTTATGTGCCTATCAGTTTAAGTTAAATAATTTTCAAAATGCTAATTTTGAGCTGAAGGACAAGCAAGCAACAAAATTCACTCTGCTGTTCTTACCAGACTTCACATCTATCAAATAAAATGTAATTTGATATTCCAAGAAGCAGATCTTCGCAATGGTGTATAGGGAGCTACACAAACAAATCTCTTTTATGTAAACGTGACTTGAGCACATAACCTCCCAAGAGGGATTTATAAAAGGTACCCCTCATCATCTCTAAATGTATTTGAGTCAAAAGGCAGTCCTGGAAGAATAGAAATACTTTTTTGTTATGTTAATTAAAACCAGTAGCTCTAACAGTTTTTTTTTTAGCCACTAATTTACCAAAATGAGAAAAAACAGAAAAAATGAGGGTAGGAAGCAGCTATTTTGTGAGGATAAGGAAAGGCGTTTGATAACCCTCCAATAAAGTAACGACCTGCATAAACCCAGTCTTGAAAATATCTTTTATTAGTACAGCTTTGGCTGCACTTTGTGTATGAAAAAATTAAAATTTTTAAATTTTGGATTGTCAGTTTTATATAAATGTTACTTCAAACACAGGTGTGACACGTTTAGAGCAGGTTAGTCTGGTTATATTCTGCACATTTCAGGATGGAGAAGACCGTCTTAGATTACTCATAGACAGTCCAATACTTTTGAAAGTCAGTATCTGCTTGAAGATTGAGAACAGCATACTATTGCTGCGCCTTCTGTTTCAGGACATTGATTATAAATAAGGAAATAAAATAGTAAGACTTTTTGGTGATTAGGGTGAAGAATTAACTTGATATTGAAAAAAATTAGATTTTAGAAAAGTATTTAAAAAGAAATGACATTCAGGAATAATCAGACTATAGAATTTTATAATAAAGGTGTAGATAGCAAAAATAAAAAGTAAGAAAACCCAAAATCCATCAGAGATGTGACTTCCTCAGGATAGGGAAGTGAAACACAATTAGAAACTGGAAGAGCATGACCGCTTATGGTAGTTGAGTGGAGAAAAAATGGACATTATTTTTATTTTAGTGAAGTTTCCAACACAGTCTCCTAAAACTTCCTTCCAGACAACCTGATGAAGTATAGATTAGCTAAGCAGACAGTGAAGCAGATTGAAAATGCTTCAAATGACAAGTTTAAGTAACAGCGATGAGCACCACAAAGTCCAGTTTGAGGCCAGTCGGAAACAGTCGACTACAGGATTCAATACTGGTACCAGTAATGTTCAGTATATTCATCAGTGACCTGCTTGATGGGACAGGGCATAAATAGCAAGTTTTCAGAGATTACAAATCTAGGAAGAATGACTGATACATCAGAGGGTTGTGCTCAGTTCACAGGTTCCTCAGCAGGGCTGAGAGGTAATCGACGAATCCAACAAAAGAAAATGCAGTCTCGTGCTTGGGAGGAGCAACCCCATGCTCTAGTACATGTCCAGAGCAGAACAGCTAGAAAACAAAATTACGGAAAAACCTGGGGATCCTGGAGAGGACACCAGGGTGGCCTTGAATCAATAACATGCTCTTGCAGCAAAGAATAGTAACAGTGCTCTGGGTTAGTGGCTATGGTCTGCAGGTCGAGGCAGATGATCTGTCCCCTCTGCTGAATTCTGTTGAAACTGCTTGCTTTTGGGAGGTGAGTCTCAGTTTTGAGTTCAGGTGCATTGTGTAGGAGAGGGGCAGCAGGAGAATCCTGCCAATATATATAAATGCATTACTGGGGAAGCAAAGAAAAGGGAGGTGCTGCTTCTTGGTGGTATCTAGTGAAAGAACAAGAGAAAATAGGATGCCACATGTTGAAATATTATCAGTTTAAGACTATCACATTGGTGTGTGACCCATATGAACTTCTGCACTATGAATTTAAGTTTTCTAACAAAAATACTGATTGCAGACCGGGGAATTATGGTCTAATCTGTCTAATTTCAGCAGGGTAGGTAATTTAAATAGGAAAAGCCTTAACTTACCAATAAAAACTTGGTAAGAGGACAAAGGAAGTAATAGGGGAAGGAAGAGAAGGAATCCCTTTGTTTCTTACAGATGTAAGAGAAAACGAATGAGAAATATCAAGCCTCAAGCTTACAAAGCCACTATGTACCTACATTCTTATGAAAAATGAGATGAAGTTACTTGCAACAAAACAAGCAAAAAATTCAACTCGTGCTCAGTCTGAGCAGATGCTACAAGCCATGCATGTATTTTTAGCAAAGATCAAACACTATATGTGGAGCAGTGAAGGAAAGAACTTTATGAACTGCTTTTTCTTAAGTTACTGCCATAGGGTAAGTACTTGATTAAAAGGATAGCTAAGAGGAAACATTTTTGCATATCCAAACTAGGAATTGGAGAATGGTATGTTTACTTCTGGATCATCTTCATGTTGCTAAGTCTTACTCTTTCCAAGCACATGCTGTTAATTCATGTGTATGTCCATGCCCATCTTTGTGAGTTTAAGTTCAATACTGTATTGTTTTTATTGAGGCTACAGCCTTTTCTTCAGTAGCACACATTTATGCTGTGGTCATTCCTGAAGAGGAATGATGGTTTTTTCCCCCCTAAAATCCCAGATGCTAAATCCATTACACAATCTTCCCAGACTAAAGATGGAGACTGTAGCAGTGAGTCAGTCCATGGAGAAAAAACATAGTTGTAGCCCGCACTGGAAGAAATAGATGAACATCAAGCCCTGATATTTTCTCTGAAAAAATTGAGATAATGTCACAGATAATTTGGAAAAACTTTCATCAACTCCAGTATTTTTTTTTTTTAATTAATTGGTGGCAGCTGCAATAAATTGTTGCATGTCAGCTGAATTTTACATAGTCTAATTGGAAAACTATTTTAAATGTGACTCATCTCCAAAATCAGAGGTTGCATTCACTATACCAAAGCATAAATGTCAGCTGGCCTGGAATTTAATATAATCATATTAAAATAAAGTTTCTCAATGGATGAGATAAAGGGAATGATTAAGTCTCTAGCTATCATAAAAATATGTTCTTATTTAAGTTATCTACAGTCTGGTAGAATAGTTTGAACTATCAAGCAGGCTAATGAAATAAGACTTTGAAGATCAAGAATAAAATAAATACACATCTAAAATTGTTGTGCTCCATTGTTCCTGTTATTGGATTTTCTCATTTGAAATGTCAGGAGATAAAACCATTTTCCTTATTTAGAATGTGTACCACTTAATTAAGTTGTACAGTATTGTAGATCAAAACCCACCACTATTTCATTTCTAGAAATTGTATTTGGATTACAAACAAGATAGAAAAGAAAATATTGCAACTTTCTTTCTGTTTTAATGAATTGTCTTCCTGAAAGCCTCAGTCTTACTTTTAACAGAAAAGTAGCAAACATAATACAGGAAATTGTCAACGAAGAATATGCATAGACTGATATACCTACGTTTGAATCCATGAATATATTAAAAATTGCATTTTAAAAGCATTCAAAATTGTATTTCTGAATATCAGCAAGTTCATTCTGAATTAATTTTAAAAGAATAGTTTCAATTTTATTCAACTGAAACTGAAAGCGGTATTTATATTCATTTGTTAAGCTATCATGTGTGAGACACCATCTGTCACATGTAAAATGGAGATTTACTCAAGCCCTCAGTGTTTGATTTGTCAGTCAGCACCCTAGAAAAGGTGAGACCCTTTTGCCCAACCAGTATGTCATCATCCCATTGTAGGGACCCTTTACTGGGCAGTTCAGTAGATCAGAGGATGGTTCAACTGACTTTTTCAGGGTCACATGCCAAACAGGGAAATCCCCTCCCGGGTCTCTCCACCCTTCCAGGGACTGCCAGCACCCTTGACAGACTCACACAAGCAGTTTACAGCATAAATAATAATAATAATAATAATAATAATAATAATAATAATAATAATAATAATAATAATAATAATAATAATAATAATAATAATACTTTATTAATAAAGTTGTAACAGATTAAGGTTTGAAGATGTGTTTCTGTGGAGCATGAATGACTTCAGTCATACATCACACTCATGGTGGGGGGGCTGTACCTAGGGGTGGCTATCTCAGCATGGTACCTGCGATAACCTTGGGATGGGCTCACGTGTCATTCCAAGGAGAGTGATTTCACCAGAGTTGCTGATTCAAGAGCAGAACATCTTCCTTTGTTTCCCTTGATTTTCAGCTGCTCTGTGGCTTATGAGTTAAAAAGTACCACCAAGCTCCCTCTGCAAGGGTTTCAACAGAGCCTGGCCACAGTGTCTCCACTCTGTTCCACCCTCCATTGGTCCCATTTTGATCTTATTTTTTATGGGAGGTTGGGAATACTGATCCTGTCCCATCCAGGGAGTAGCAACTGTATTTCCCCCTGTAATTTCTGTACCATTATCTTTTTACCATCAGTCATCTTCCCACACAACCATAAATGTATCATTCTATCATATTGATTATTGCCGTGCATTTATCTAATTGACTGATGAGAGAATACCATGTAGTAATGACTTCAGAGACTGATGAGACTTGTTATGCAGCATAAAAATATTCTAGATATGATTGAGCAGCTTATTTTTCTAATTTAGAGGGTGGTTTGAAATATTGCCTTGGAAAAATGTTTAGTACTGTGTTTCACATGTTTTATATCAGCTATAGCAGAATTTTTTTCAGTAGACTTACTGCAAGGAGGAAACCTTTATTTTTGTTTCCTGAAAAAAGAATATTACACACTGGATAATACCCAGTAGCTGCACTAAGCTACCAAAGCAAGCATTCTTCCATTTCTTGAAATGTATATTTAATCACTGGAAAATATAATCATCTAAATCCTGAAGGAGCCTTTGTCTGTTGCTTCATAAAAAGCCATTTTTCACAAAGAAAAATATACATCCAATTGCAGTGCTCCTGCAGGCAATGAGATTATTATTTTCTTTGACATATGTGAAAATCAAAAACTATTTCTTTAGACTACTGAGTCAAAGGAGAGAACCAACAGATTCAAACTTCAACAAGTTGGCCAGTATTGGGGACAAGTCGTCATTTATTCACCAAGAAAGAAAAACTTGTCTAAAGAAACAAAAACTTCACAGGGTTTATATCCATTGCAACACAAAGGTTTCCCATAGCCCCGCTTCCTGTTGTCAATTCCAAATTTTTCATCTTATTGTTTCAACTACTATTAAACATTAAATCTATCTCTAGGTAAAGGATAAGTCAAAGCTCGGTTTGTTTAACCATACTATATTAATTTAAATTTCTTAGGTGAGCAATTCACTAATAAGTTCTGCAGGTGGATTACATTTATTAAAACTTTTGGAGTGCATGAGTTTGGAGTTACTCCCTAGTTTTTCTATAATATCTGTCTTATTTTATTAGAGCAAAGTTATCTATTAACTAGAAATAAAAACAATGAAAGCAACAAGATTATAAAAGCTAAAATAGCAAAACCACTGAAACACAAATTTCTTAACTAATTTAAATTTTTAAAATTAAAGATCATTAAATTTTTATCTAAATACTATCTTCTGCTCTTCCACTACTCGTTTTTTGGGTTACTTGTTTTTGGTAATGTTAGTAAAGGATTTTCCTCAAATCATATTTATTAAAGGATCTTGCTTCTGCCATCAAAAATGATTTTTGTGGCTTTTTCAGGTGCTTTCCCTTTCATTTTCTTGTGTCAAATAACTGGAATAAAACACGTAGTTCAAAAAGTACTCATTTACAGTAAGATTTGTCACTTTTCCTAGCTAAATAGTATTTTGCATTACATCACAAATTTAAAGACAAGTCATGACAAAATTCTAAATGTGAACTGTTACTCTGAATTTCATGATTCAAAGATTTGTATTTGACAAGTCCATGCAAAGCTGTCTATGAATGCTTTAATCTGCAGTTTCATATTTAAAATATATGCATTTTCCAAAGGCACTTATGAATATGTAGAATTATGACCTTAAGCTGTGAGTATTCCATGAACTCTTTTTGCTGTGTCTTTCACGTTGTTTCGTATAGACTTATGTCTTCAATATAGAAAAGGAGTACCAGAAAAAAACTAAGGTGTTTCCTATTGTTTCTACATTGTTTATTTTGAAGCTACTTTTTGAAAAGATCAAATTTGCTACATGTATTTATTACTATTTAAAAATCCAAAAGTCATGACAAGAGAAGTCTGAAAATCTAATTTATCTAACTTTAAGAGGATGGCAATTTTTTTTCTCATAATCATTTTCTGAATTTCAGGATAAACTGGGACACAATTGAAATATGAATAAATTATTTCATGTATGCATCCACATACTTTTTATACTTTATTAAATTTTCTTTGCAATCAGTATATTTATTCTTATTTTTTCTTTTTAAATAAAAGAAGTCTGTACTTATGGCAAATTCAGAAATTATAAATTAATATAAATAATATAATATTGGAAATAATTTATATATTAATATAAATTATTATGAATTAATATATTATATAATTTTTTCCATTAATCATCATTTAGAAATCTCTTTTTAGCAAAGATAAAATCTTTAAAGATTTTATTCCAATTTGATAAAAAAAATTGCTTTATACTTATGAATTCATTCCATATTCTTTTTCCAGTATGAGGCACTGTTTTGTCCTTTGTCTCATGTCCTTTTGCTCTTTCTCAGATTCCATTCCATACATCCATTAAAGATTTTCTTCCTCTTGTAGGTTGCCTTGACTGCCTACCAGACCCCTAAGAAGTTGCTCTCTCACTCCCCTCTTCCACAGGACAAGATGAGAAAATAGGATGGAAAAACTCCCAGACTGGGAAAAGGACAGGGAGCTTGTTTGCCAATTACCATCACAGGCAAAAAAATTTGACTTAGGTAAATTCATTTTATTTATTCCCAGTTAGAAATAGAGTACAATGGTAAGAAAGAGAGACAAAGCCAAAAATGTGCTTCCCCCCCTACAAATTTTCTATGTATCCAGTTATTAGAGTTTACTGAACTGCATTTTACTGAATTTATGTTTTGGAGTACTTAAGTATTGGCTGCTTAAGTATTTGGATTTTTATTTTAAATATAAAAAGTCATAGGGTGCTTGTATTGGGATCTAGATATTCATGATCACCAGGCTGTACTGCCATTCTTTCTTAATCTTTGTATATTTAATAATTAATTTAAAGGTTACATGGTTTCAGCAATAGAGGACAGTGTGCAAGAATTATAGCCTAAATAAGGTTTTGCTGGATGAAAACCCATGTATTTTAGATCTTGCCAAAAAGAGTATTCTTTCATCTTCTCTTTTATGACTTTCTCACTGTAGTTTACTTAACTGAACTCTGAAAAAAGTTTGAAGTCTAAGTTCCCCATGGAGCCTGAAAAGGGTGAGTGCTTTTCTGTATTTTTAATTGCTGAAACAGTTGATTACAAGTCTCACAAGTGCTTTCTGCTGCATAGACAGATCCTGTACACTAATTCTTCTCTTCTGTCCCAGCCCACTAGGCAATATCTCTGTTTCATTGAAGAGTGTCATATGAGGTCTTCCTAAATCCTTTGATCACCATATAGAGAAATGTAACACTAAATGTGGTAAGATGGTAATAATGCATGAAGAGTACATAGAAAATACAACTTAGTGTATAACTATGAAAGCAATATGCAGTGTTAAGTAATACACAATTAAAATAATGATATATTGCACTATGTATATTTTATGAGCTGTGTCTAAATTATGCATAATCCACAGGTATATTGTATAGTTTAATTTTCTCCTTTTTACAAGCAAGTAGATGAAATGCTTGCATATTCACGTTTTCACCCTTCTGTCTGTAGAGAGCTGAAGGCAGTTTGCCCTCTGCCCCCATTCTCTGACACTGTCTCTCACAATTATATAGTGCTATTAAACCATATTTATACTACTGCACACAGAAGTTTTCTTTTGAGTGAAGGACAAATAGGAGGAAAAAACATACCTGACATTAACTTCTCACAGTGCTTAGTGCTCCTCTGCAAGCAAATTTGATGCTACAATAATGAGCATGGTATAAGTAGTCATACATAAGGTCTGTGAGCGTACTGTGACTCAGTGCTGAGGAGCTCACTGAGATGGAATGTACATAATATTTAAGTAAGATTTTTCAGATCAGTGTGACTGCATGATCCTTCCAAATTCCAGTGAGCCAAGGGTTAAATCTGCCTAAATAGATGAGCTACTAAAAATATGTTGCCAGTGTTTCAATGTCTTTTGTGTCTTTAATAATGCTTGTACCACCACACATTTGTGTATATGTATGGTTTTTTTGTTCAAATATGTGTGTAAGGTTTTAGGTTGCATTTGGACAGAACTACACCATGCATTATTTATGCTGACTTCAGGTTTGTGTCTAATTTATAGAATTACTTAAACATGTCAGTCTTTCTAAATTATAGAGTTAGATAAAACATTATTTGCTTTATGTCAAGAAAACAAATTCTCCTGAAGATGAAAATAGCAGCACGAATCAAAAAGGAGAGGGTAAGAATTGTGATTATAAGCTTCTAGACTCTAATTTATCCCACTTCTATTTTCTATTTTCTATCCCACCCTATTTTCTATTTTGTGTACAAGCCTGTTACTTTGAAAATCCTGGTCCTGATATTTTATGGTTTTTTTTTACATTTAAGCCTGAGGTGGTACTAGTGGAAAACCTGTGGCTGGCTTTAAAAATGTTTGCAACATTCTAAACATTGCTCTCACAGCTGTCTAATCTAATTAGATGTTAAGCTTTTCAAGGCAAGGACTGCACTTAACCATGCACCCAGTACAATGGGATTTCCAATCTTAGCCTGAGTTTATAGACAATGGTATAATAAAAATGATTAAAAAGAGTAGAAGGTTTAAGTAATGCTGATGACATGACTTCAATGACTTCCCTGGAATGATTATTCATCACAGTCTAATAAGATCATAAGTAGGAAAAGTTTCTTGTTTCAGTATACAGGCAAGAAAATTTTAATTTGATCAATATGAAGTCCAAGTGGCTGTAAACAGTAACGGCGCTGCTATGGCTCTCCCTGTGAGTCAGGATTGGATGGCCACCTAAGTTCATGGAGAGGAAGACACAAAGTTGGTGCAAGTAACTTCACACAGAGAAAATTATAAAATTATTATCCTATTCATCACATATGCTTATTTGAAATGTTAACATTTCTTTATTATTATATTCAGTCAAACCAAAGTTGGCTGGTTTTTTTTTTGTTTATTTACACTATTGATTGCATTAAATTGGTAGAAAGCCCTTGTTAACTTTTGCTAATTCTTGGCTAATATTTCATCAGAGAGGTATGATTGGGTTGTGGTAAATAGCAACGTGGCTGTGTATACAACATCTTTCTGCTTTAAAATTTATTCATAATTTTCATCTCTTTTTAAATGAAGACATTTAAAGGTTTAAAAAAATCACGCATCTTGGGGGTGGGAGGAGGAGTTATCAATTTTATTTTTAATGGAAATCCCAACAACTGAAGCAAGGTCTTAAAGTCTGACCTGAATGTAATTTTTTTTTTTTTTTGAGTGGAATTTGTTTTGAGTACTACCTGAGTAATGGTGGTGGAATTTGGCCTGATGCTTATCAAAAGAATACACTGCGGCAGTCAAAAAAAAAACAAGATAGACAGAAAGATAAAAGTATTCCATTTCATGTGTTAGTCAGACTGTGAAAATTAAGTTTAATCACTAAAATTTTCCTTCTAATCTTTAGATTCCAGACATAGACATATGAAAAATACATGGATTCAAAACTACTTTGTGTCATTTTTCAATTCAATGTCTTCAAATATAATTATAAAAATAAATTTTAGGTCTTTTAAAGCAAGAAATCACAGAGACATTCTTACTTTATGGAAAAGCATTACATTTATTAGAAGTATTACATTTATAAAAGTAGTCAGATTTACTTTCCTTTTCTTTCAGTGGTATAACTTGACTGTTGAAAGAGCCCAAAGTTCACAGGACTGATTTGGTAGCACATGGAACATTACATTTTCACACACAGAACAATAGCTACTTGCAATAGTAATCATCTTGCCTTTAGAAAAGAAAATTTAGGCAACACTATGATAATCTCTCTTGTCTTCTCTGCAGCAAGCTGAATACAAAATGACACCTTCTAGTGTAACAAGGAAAGAGTCTGTTTGAAAGGCTGGCAAATAGAAATTTAACCTTAACAGAAAAAATATGTACAAAATTAAAGTATTATAATTCCAAGGCCAACAGCTACAGAAAGAAGTAAGCAGGAGCTTTCATAGATGAAAAATCTCAGCTAGAGATGTGTGACTATAGAGACACTCTTGTTTGATAGATGGAGCAAAGAAGTCAAACATAAAAGAGAAAGGAAAGGTTGTCTATAGAAATTGTTATTTAAGTGTATGTGAACAGTACATAAAGCAGAAAATCAGAAATGTATCCAGACCATTTTGGTTCCAGAACTGTGCTAATAACCTTGCATGACTGTTGAGATTGTGTAAGAGCCTTCTGAAAAATGTTCTTTTTTGAAGTGAAAATGTGACAATCTCACACCTATGGTTGATGGCCAAAAAAGTATAATAAAATAACAAAATCAAGGTGTTTAAGTTAAGTCTTCCATAAAAGAAATAACATAGTCTTGCTCATTTTTATATTGATTTTCAGTATTTTCATTCCTGTCATTGAGGAAATAACTAGAAAGACATAGTAATTGCTTTTGTATGTTTGAGTTGGGTTTCATTAATAGATTTTGAATATATTAATATTTTGATGTATGGTTTATATGAAAGCTTTCAGGATAATGGATACAAATGGCTACCCAATTATATTTTTTAATTACTTACCTAAGTCCTATTAGTTTCTTACGGCAGAAACAAATGTATGACCTTGGACAGAAATATATGGTAGCTACATGAGAGAAGGTTTATGCTTTTGATAGATGCTCTTAGTTTGTTCATTTAAAATGTGTGTTGAGGAGATAACAATTAAGTGTTAATACCGAAGTTCATTGTAAGGTGGTTGTGCAGTGATGCTGTGCTCATATGAGCAACAGTTAAAATAACTATTCATTTGCCAATACTATTTCAGGTACAATGATATGGTAAAATAGAGCACTATCAAAATAAGGTTATTAAGAGAATTAGATTTAAAAATACACTTCATTGTAGTAAATAAAATTTTTAATATATGTATGGTCTTCATAAATTCAGAAGATTAAAAAACATGTGGAAGAACATTTAAATAATGTTAAAGTGATATCATTAGTGTCTGTAATATGTCTTATCCTTGACAAGCTGGAGAAGCTTAGAATGCAATTACATTAGAATTGTTTCTGATAATGTTAATATGATGTTTTACATTAGTAATAAAATGTGAAATTGATATAATCCGGTGACTGGAACAAATGAAATAAAATATAATAAATTAAATAGATGTACTTTCATAACAGTCAACAAGCAGGGAGGATTTCTGTTGCATAATAGGTCTTGTACCTTACTGGAAATTTTTTTTCATCACTGTGTCTTTGTTCATTTAAATATATAAAAGGTTTCAGCATAAAATGTTTTGTGCTAGATGAATATTTCCAAAGCTTTTATTCTGTTTCAGTCAATATTGAGAAATTTTCACATCTTTGCTCTGATTAAAAAATATTCTGCAGAATGCATTTTTTTTCCTCTTGCTGGTACTATTTACAAAAAAAAAAAAGACATTACTGTATCATAAAAAAAAAAGGAACCAGAATTAGACAACTCTTGAACCCATATAATAGTACATTATTGGTACAAGTATATTATTGGTACAAGACCAAGACCATATCTGAGGTCTTTGTATTGTTTGTATTTTTAAATATTCCTATAAATAATATAAAAATATTCCTATTTTTGTCTCTGATGATACACAATTTATATACATTTCCAACACTTGCAAAAAACAGTAGATTCACTATTGGAAACAACAAGGAGACATGTAATATAACTCAATGTGGCCAAGAAATCCTTAGAGTTTCAACAAAAGGCAAACATTATACACTGTTTTTAAGGGATGGAATTATAAAGCAATTAAAGAAAAATAAAAGAAAACTGTATTATATATCTTTGACGACACCAAGGAAGGCATACTTACACATTTAGGCTTCCTTAAGAAAAAAAAAAGCATTTGCAATACAACCACCACAAAAGAGTTAGTCTCATATGTAAGTATATCAGAGAATAAGAGAACGAAATAAAGAGAAAGTCATGCTACACATGCTTTTTATTTAAAATTTTTCTTTAGTTCTTATATTGAGATGGTCATTGGAGAGGCAGCGAAGCATACTCTTGATGTAAGAGGACTCAACTAGTAAAACATGCAAAGTCATATTTTGATGTAAAATTTAGATGTTTTCTAATTTATTCCTTTACACCTTCTAATACACTTTAGTTTGAATATCAAATGAACCAAAACTGTATTGTTGTGGTATTTCATGGACTGATTTATTACTTGGCAGAATCACAGAATAAGCTGAGTTGGAAGGGACCCACAAAGATCATCAAAGTCCAGCTCCTGGCCCTACACAATACAGACCCAAGAGTCACACCATGTGCCTGAGGGTATGGTCCAAACACAATATTAAATATATCAGTTCAAAACATTATGAACAAAAGAAGAATGTCTATGCTTCATATAAGGATCATTCTCAGAATAAAGGGAAATACATAGCATTATTTTTTAAATTCACTAGAAGTTCATAAACCCACTGAATACTAACACCAGTTCATATGACACAAGTGAATCCTTTGAACACTGCTTATATTGGCCCTTGCCTATTCTGTAGCCAATAAAAGGTATCCACTAGTGTATAATGTGAGATTATTATATTTCTTTTCACACTAAAGTTCATTTGCTCTTCATTGTAGTGAAATACAAATATAGTAAGTGAAACATGAGTCTTTTAATTTTTTTTTAATGTATTATATGTGATCTATTTCATTAGGGAATGAGACTGCCTTATATGTACCTGTAGATTTTTCTTAAAGTGAGTTTAGGCTAAAAAACCAAAATGTTAAAACAGCTGGGACTCCTGCACTGTATAGATCTCTCAAGAAGTAACATATTTTTTGAAAAATAACAAACTTCCTTGACATGAAATTTTATTTTTCTTCAGTTCATTTTATGAAGGGAAGGACTTGTTACAATTGTCTTCAGAGACAGGGAATCTTGTGATCAAGTGATCTCTTCAAATATTAAATTCCTGTGAAAAATGAGAATTTTAAACTTCTGAAGGAGATTTAAACAAAAGCCAACCTAATAGTAAATCAAACGAGTTTGTAAGTTTGCCATAATTTTGGCTGACTCATCTTTCTGTAAAATTATATTACAAATTATATGTTTAAGAGTTGATAGACAATGTGATATAAAAAGTGCAAAGACTTGAGTGATAATGGAGAGAGAGTGGATATGGCCAAAAAGTATGAATTCAGTAAACTATTAGCATGTGCCACCAGGTAGCCAGAGCATTTAAAAAAAATGTTTATATGCCTTGATTTTAATAGTGAACTTTATATAAGTCAACCACTGAAATATGGAAATCCCAGAAAATTAAAGCTGATGTGAATAATCATGAAAAACAGGTGCACATTTATGCCTATGAGAACAGTTTCATTAATTTCAGCACAATAGAAATTTTAATGATTGAAGTACTGGTGTAACATCCTGATTTGGTATTAGGCACTAACTAAAAATTCAAAGTCATGCAAAAATTTATAGTTACAAAATCTATAACAATTTCATCTCTCGCTTGTACACAGAAATTAACTTGCATGTAAGAATCAAATAATTTTTTTAAGGTACTAAAAATATCAAATATTATCAGGGTAAAAATAATTTTTTTCTTTATATTAAAACTCATGCTTATTATTATACTTTTTATTTTTCATGTGATACTTGGTTTGTTCATTCATGACTAAGTTTCTGCTACAAGAAATAGCAAATAATATTTTATATCTTAATTTCTCTCTTTTTTTACAATGTTATAGTACATTGCCAGATTCAATCACCTCCTTATTGAACTGAAGAATCCTGTTGTTCCATACATCTAAAGTATTCTGTAATACTGAAAATCCTGACCATGTTGTTTCATCTTGTGCATATTTTGAGGAGATACCATGGCTTTAAACAGCAGAATATATTTCATATACTCTACTTAGAGAATCTGAAATTTTACCAAACAGGTAATGAATTAATATTTAAAAAGAACTTCCAATAATTCTTTCCAGAAATGGTAATATCATCTTCATTCCTTCTTTAAATTCTCATTGAATTTCTCAAAGGTCTAAATAATTCGGAGTTCATAATAAAGTATTATATTTTTCTAAATATTTATAGATTCTAAAGATTCTATTCCATGTGTCTGTCTTCTCTGTTTATTATACACTTTTCTGATTTTCCTATTGAAAAGTCACACTTTTTTCCTTATATTTTCCAGTTCTACTTCAGAGAAATTTAAAAAATTTGCATGCTTGACCATCCATTCCTGTTGTCCACAGTATCTATTAAATAAGATTAAATAGGTTGATTATATTTTTAAATAGTACTTAGTCCAAATAACTTCTTTTCAGTTTATTAGTCTTCAGGAAGATATTATTTCTTAAGATGGCACTACAAAGAAAGCCTCTGGAAGGAAATTGCCTTTGACTTGTTTGTATTAAATTCCAAGGTGAAGAAGGATTTTAGAATTTTTCTCACCAATTTCCTTGGATGGTCCTTTTCACAAATTATTCACATGCCATCAATTTCTCTCAAGTGTTTCTTACAGAGCTGTGAAAAATATTTTATTGGTAGTTTTCACATTCCTCCTACATCTTCTGTCCTCAGTTTTTACAGTTTTACTGTTTACTTGTCAGAAATTTCTCTTTTTTTTCATTTCTTACATGGTTTGGGATGACTTCCACTTTTTGAAGGCCATATTATACTTCTAATAGTCTCCGTTATTCTGCTATGTAAGCTTTTATTTTGTCCCTTTACTTTTCCTCTGAATTTCTATTATGGTGTGTCTCAAAAAGATTCCCTTGCACTTCATTTTACACATTCTGCTTCTTGCAGATTTGCCTTGCAGCATTCATATTTAAACTAAGTTCCCTTTCCGAATTAACTATGAATGCAGCTATTACCTGAGACAGTAATAAGTCATAGTTGCCTCAGTTTACAACATATGTTGACTAGTCTAAGTATCTCTCTAACCTTAAAACAGATATAAAATCTAAAAAAGTACCTAAATTGCACCTTTTTTATAAAAATAGCCCTGATTCAGTTTATTTTCTATTTATAAAAAAGATTAAATATGTTCTGGAGTTTTATTAGGGTGATGCAGGAGAAAGACAATGGTAAGAGAGGGAAGGCCAAGCAAGGCACAGTAAGCAAAAAATGAGAAGTCAGCTACTGTTAAGATTAATTTTTTATTCAAAGCGGAATATATTGGAGTATTTTTGGCTTGTAATTTAAATCACTGTTATAATTCCCAAGTATTTATCATTTATTTTTTGTAGTGAAAAAGAAAAATCAATTTATCACTTTTTTTCTGAGAAACTCTTTATCCTAAGGAGAAAATCCAGGAAAAAAACCCAAAACTTAGAGGAAACAGAATAAATCTTTTACCTACACATTTCATACTTGCTTAAATAACTGCAGGTCACCAATGTGCTTACTTAGCACCTCTGCTCAGGATGGTGTGCTCAGGGACAGCTGTGAACCTACATCCGCCCTCTGTGCCTGTCATTTCCTCATACCACCTCAGCTTTTTCTTTGTACTTTTCTGTCTGACAGAAGCAGCAAACCCCATTTTGCACAGCTTGATTCACACAGGACTCTCATTACCTATTCTCCCATGTACACTCCCATTATTTATTCTCTCTTCTGAGGAAACATCAGAGAAATGACTCATGCACAGAAGGGAGCACCCATCCAGTTATTCTGGAGGGAACTGATAGACCCACTACCTGTTAAACGATCACCTCAGTTGCAGTTGCTTCAATTCAAGAATACAGCCACAACATGTGGGAAGAATCATGAATCAGAAATTACTAAATTCAGAGCTATTATCATGAATCATGCTGTCACCTCAATGCAGGAATTGTCATTCTGGTGCTGCTCTCAGCATGCAGAAAGAGAGTGAACTGTATTAATTTAGAAAAAAATGCCCTTTACAGAGTGTGATTTTCATAAATATCTTAGACCAATAGGTGCCACCATTGCACTGTGACAGTCACACAAGGTCTGCAAGAAAAAATGAGAGGAACTCTTTTGTTTCATAGTTCAGAAAATGCATTTTCTGGGGGAAAAAATAAGCAGGTTTCTTCCCTCCCCGAAAAAGCAATTTTGGAAATGTAATTTTGTTGTTGGGGTTCTTCTTTTTGTTTCT
Source organism: Camarhynchus parvulus (assembly GCF_901933205.1). NCBI lineage: Eukaryota > Metazoa > Chordata > Aves > Passeriformes > Thraupidae > Camarhynchus > Camarhynchus parvulus. Next base: position 134,807,454 of record NC_044572.1, read on the forward strand.
TTTCCATCCTGTCTTATTTTTCTGTCTGATTTATTCTAGCCACAATGTCACAACCTTGACATTTCTTTGTAATCATTCAAAGCCTTTGATCACAAGTATCCAAATGAATTAAGCTTTAGTAAAGTGTGTGACTGTGCCTTTGTGTCATTTTGCTGCTGAGCCAACACTACTACAGAATAACTTTGTTTGATTAATTTCTCATTCCTTTGGTGACCTAAATAGGGCTGCTCTTACAATTCTTTATTGGATTTTTTTATGGAAGTCACACTAAATATACTGTTGCAAGTTACAAGGTACCATGGAAAATTCTGTTGAGAACAGAATGTTTTGATATTGGTATTCCTTTGTTCCAAATGTAAAGAATGGAAGTAGGGGTTTTAGATGTATTACTGACTTCTGTGTCCATACTAGATTATGCTTCAAAGCCTTTGAGTACTGCTATTTACTAGGTGAAGATTGAAGAGAACAGCAATCTTCACAGTTAGAAATCCTGCAACTTAATTATTGATCTGTTGTATCCACTTACATAGCTTTAGAGCATACCATATTAAATGCAATTTCTCTTCCTACTTGTAGACAACTGCAATATCATGGTACTGAGAAATGGCATATACATATACACTTGCAAAGCCAATTTAGATGATAAGGGAAGTTTTCTACACTACCCAACTTACTTGTCTGAACCCAATTTAGTTTGAATCTCCAAGATGAGAAGAAAAATCCATAATCAATATCTTTTCAGTTCTGATCTTTCAGTTCTTAAATCTTCTAGGTGAATCAGCAATTTGTGAAGGTCTGCGTGTAATTGAAATGGATGTGGGAAATATGATAAAGTAACTTCACTTTTTAGTAATTCTAAAATAATTTACTAGCAGTAAATCAATACCAGTATGACCTGAATTACGCCAAACAACCTAAAGATGAAAGACTTGCCCTACTTTCTTTGGTTGTTTAGACTTATCCGCATGACCATATTTTATTTGGTTGCTTAATCCTGTAATGTGGTGCTAATGTACTATCTGGAATGCCCCACTCAATCACTTTCACATTGCACAAGTATCTAGGGACCCCAGGTTTTTCCCAGTGAACAAACCAGCTTTCCCATCTTTTCCATGAAGCTATTGCCGGGGAAAAAAAGCAGATCTATAATGTTCCACATCTTTGTGAGTCAATGCCAGCGTGGTGAAGAACGCTAGGGGAGACCTTAAAAACACCCTGCTTTATTGGCTGACAACAGTTCAAAAGAAGTGCTTGCACACATCAGTGCAGCACAATGTCTGGTCCTCTATGCATTATTTTTTAAAAAGAGTTTAATTAATCAAAATTAATTTCTGCCATATCTCTGCCTTATCCAAAAAATGCATGCCATATGTTGTTAGTTGCTTTTTTTCCCAGTAAATTTATGCTAGCTCATGTATCTCTGCATTGTTTTCCCTACAGAAGGCTGCTTGGAAATATGTGCAACAGTAAACTAAATAGGGTAAGGAAATGTGCTGATACACCGTTATTTTTATCATTTGCTCAACTACAAATTGGCAGTTTTGGTCTCTGTCAGCAGTACAGTGGCACACCCCAGGCAGTGTCTGGCTGCAGCCTGGGGGTTAGCTCAGGGTTGTGGTTCGACGCTGGCCAAACCCCAGGCACCCATGAAAGTCACTCACTCACTCTGCCCTGCCACAGCTCAGCAGAGGAGAGAAAAATGCAATGAAAGGTTCAGGAGTTGAGATAAGAATGGGGAGAAAACACTCCAACGGTGAGGGAGGCTCATCTTAGAGATACAAAGGGAGTTTATTACTAACAAAATCAGAGGAGGATAATCAGAAGTAAAAAAAAAAACCCTTGAAGAACACCTTTTTTTCCCAACCTCCACCTCTTTCCCAATGACAGCACAGGGAGACAGGGCATGGGGGTTTTGGTCAGTTCATCACCCAATGTTTTCTTCTGCTTGGTTCAGGGAGAGGAATTCTTCCCCTGCTGCACTGTGGGGTCCTTCCCATGGGAGACAGTCCTCTGTGAACTCTGGCATGGCTCCAAATCTCACGAGGAGCAGTCCCCCCAAAACAGCTGCAAGGTCCATCCCTCCCACGGGCAGACACTCCTCCCAAAACTGCTGTGGTGTGGGTCACTCTTCCATGGGGTGCAGTCCTCCAAGGACAGGCTGCTCCAGCCTGGGAGCAAGGGTTCTCTCCCTCCACCGGGTCTCCCATGGGATCACAGCCTCCTGCAGGCATCCACCCGCCCCGGCATGGGCACCTCCCCCACGGTCTGCGGATGGATCTCTGCATCCCCCGTGGATCCCCACGGGCAATGGGTGGATCTCTGCATCCCCCAAGGATCCCCACGGGCAATGGGTGGATCTCTGCATCCCCCGTGGATCCCCACGGCCTGAGGGTGAATCTCTGCATCCCCCGTGGATCCCCATGGGCTGGGGGTGGATCTCTGCATGCTCCGTGGATCTCCAGGGGCTGCAGGGGCACAGCTGCTTCACCATGGCCTGCACCACAGCCTGCAGAGGAGTCTCGGCTCCAGTGCCTGGAGCACGTCCTGCCCCTTCTTTTCCACTGACCTTGGTGTCTCCATGTTGTTTTCCTTCCCATGTTCTCACCTCCTCTTCTTCTTGTTTTGGTTTTCTTCTTAAATCTGTTATCACAGGAGTTACCATCATCTCTAGTTGACCCAGCCTCAGCCAGCAGCGTGTCCATCTTCGGAGCCATCAGTGATTGGCTCTGCTGGACATGGGGGAAGCTTCCAGAAACTTCTCACAGAAGCCACCTCTGTGGGCCCCCCTGCTACCAAAAACCAGGCTGTGCAAAACTAACATCCTCAGGAAGAGTACCAAACCTGCGAGAGAGAAATCCAAGTCTATAGAGAGGGAAACCTGAAATGTTTCAATATTGGCAGTCAGACTTTGGTTACAAAACATCTTAGTGACACTGACATTAATTTATTTCATATAAAATATTTCATTATGCACAAACCTTCCTTTTTTTCTGTCAGCTAATATTTTCACTAAAAATACAGGCAGCTTTTGCTAAGGAACTTTCAGAATCTGCATCTCTCTGTCAGCTCATACATCAGGAAAGGCAGGCATACCATCAGTAAGTGATAGAGAAGCTCAACTCGGATGCAATAGGCAAGCCTAGAGGAAAAGATGAGTCAATGAGGTGATCAATCAAGGCTATTTAGTGTACCAGGCTATCAGTTGTCTGTGAAGTCGACTAGACATCTAACTCCAGGGTGAGGGTAATAATGAAAGACCCTAAACATACCAAAATACTTACCCTGTTCTTTCTAGTCTGTGCTCCAGTCCAGAAAACCAATTCCACTGCTTTCATGCTCACTCTTGCACCTGGCCTTTCCTTCTTAATTTGCATACAGGAAATCATCTTTTTCTAAAGCATCAAGATTTTTCTAAAGTGTTACAGGGGTCTGCTTTGGTTAAGGATTTCAATGGTTTTTCTACTAATTGCAACAACATGTTGTAAAATAGTAAGCCAGAAAAATCTACATTGTGTTTCCAAACTCTACTTGCAGTAAAAGCCATAGCAAACTCAAATCTTTTGTTTGTGTTTTGCAGCACTGAATGTTGCTGCAGAACAATTATGGAAGCCTCTCTGTCCTCTTTCAACATATTTCTAGAAGACCTATAACACAATTATAGGTCTTCTAGAAATATGTTGAACACCATACAGCTCTGGTTCCTAAAGAGACAGTAAGGTTCAAAATAAAAGACTCTTCTAAAGCAGATCTTCTGTAAACAAAAGGAGACATCTAAAAACATAAGTAGTAAAATATTTTGAAATAAATATTATAGATTCTTGTAGCTCATGGGCAGTCATTTTACGGAACTTTGTGATACACTTTTGATCAAAATCACTGATATCACTGGAACAGCTGTCATATAAAAATAAGTGAATCAGTTTTCTGGACTTCTCAAGTATATGCTTTTCCTCTTGCAAGTCTTTGTGACTACCAGTATTTTGAAGCAGTCCTTTGCTATTTTTGTCAACATTTTAAAGAGAAATATTTAAGGCACATTATCCTGCCGTTTTAAAATTTTTTCTCTCAGACTACAGCAGAAGTGGATAGATTTGCCAATTTAATTTTTTTTCTGAGAAAATATCTTAGTTAATGGACTGTTCAGATGTCTTGAGATCTCTTGTCTAATTCCTTCTTTTATATCTCTGCATCTCTTGCTTTTTCTTTTTATTTGGACCAATTTCAGAAAACGTTTGAGCAAATGGTCCTTGTCATAAAGAATGATGTCATGTCATCTGATGTCTAAATCAGAATTCATGTATATCTTTAGCTGAGTAGAAATTAGTTGGATGCTTAACATAAACCAGCTAATTAAAGGCTTATTTTTGTCTATGTAGTCCAAAGCAGAATCTATCCTTCTTGTCCAGTTAAGATATATGTAATCAGAATGTTTATTGCACTGGTATTCAATATCATATTTCTTGAAAACCTTCCCTATATTTAACTTCCATGTATGGATGGTCCCATTGGCATCAGAGAATTTGATCACATGGCAGAGTCTTATGAAATATTAGGTAATCTCAGATCCTTTTGTATTCCTAGGACATCAGTTCAATGATTGGTTTCAGTATACTTGTTTTTCAGGTTGTCTGGGAGAAATCCTAAATGAATCAGCAAGAATCAATGCAGGTGCTCAGAATGTGGCATCCCTCTTTGTCATTGTAATTAAAGATTAGGTGTTTCTTCATGTGGAAAAATCTCAGTAAGGAGGTTTTTATAAGGATGCATTTTCAGGGATTTATGTTTGTTTGCTTTTTTTTTTTTTTTTCCAGGATCTTTTGATAAGTCTTAGGCACCAAAAGATTTAGTGTTAAGGATACTTCCATTCACCATCCCTTCAGATATTGTTATATACAGTATACAGATACTTTTTCAAATATATTTTTTACATTTTAACAAAGGTGAAAGATGTTTCTAAAAAAAAATCATCATCAGGGAAATCATTACAATGCTATAGCAAAAATACTAGTTGCTGATAGCTGATTAGAGTTACATGAAGCCTGTTCTTAATTACATTATTAATGAAATTTTGATCAGTATGGTTAACCCAGGAAATTTAGGACAGTGAATACTCCTGAAACTTTTTTGTTCAACAGCTCTTCCGTCCTCAAACCAGAGTCTCATGATGAAACTTGAAGAAATTTCATTTTAAAGGGAACTCTGTAATTTGGTAGTTTTTTTAAAGCTCTCATCCAGATATTGGTCCAAACCTAAGTAAAGTTCACATCTCTTTTTAGCTCTACTACAAGTGTACAGCAGTATTACAGCAGTGTAGAGCTTTCTGACAGTCAGATCATCCTGAGAACAGGCTGCTGAGCCAGAGTGTGGGGGAGACCCAAAATAAGAAGGGCCTGGACCTGTTAAAGCGAGTTCAGAGGAGGGGCAGAAGAGGATCAGAGGGCTGGAGCACCTCTCCTGTGAAGACAGTCTGGAGTTGGGGTTGTTCAGCTTGGAGAAGAGAAGGCTCTGTGGAGATGTTAGAGCATCTTCCAGTACCTGAAGGGGGCCTGCAAGAGAGTGGAAAAGGAGCTTTTTACTATAGTGTGTAATGACATGAAAAGGGGGAATGGCTTTAAACTGAAAGAAGGTAGAATTTTATTAGATATTAGCAAAAAATCTTTGCTGTGAGGGTGGTGAGGCACTGGAACAGGTTGCCCAGAGAAGTTACAAATGCCCCATCCATGGAAGATTTCAAGGCCAGTTTGGATTGGGCTTTGAGCAACCTGATCTAGTAGTTTTTTCCCCATAGCTGAATACCAGAAGCAAAGTCATCTAGTCCATGAGGACATTGTTTGGCATTTTATGTAGAGATTTCACTGACTGATTCACCTTTTTCAGTTAGCTACATGAAAATATTTAAATAAAATATACCATTAGAAATATAGGGCAGATGATTACCTTTCTTACTTCATACAATTTACAAGAGGAGAGAATGTAATGCAAATGGCTATCAATCTTAAAAAATAAGATTCAGAATTTTGGGCTTTTTTACATGACAGATATTTTATAAATTGGTCCTAGAGAAACAGTGGAATACATTAAGAAAATATTTTATTTGTTTTGGGCAAATATAAAATGAGCAGAGTGAGATTCATAAGCCTTCTCATAAAAAGTTTCTGTAAGAATAACTGTCTTAGTTTTAAATATATCTTCCTATATCCTTCAACAAATCTTTGCCATGGAGCCAGCTAGAAAAACCAAGCAAGGCAGCAGCTATCCATCCCTCTGTAATTAAAATCTGCACTCTGTGAAAATTACCGACCAGTAGCAGTAATGAACAATTATGCAATGAGGTCCTGCTTTGCACAGCTGAGACACAGAGCTCACAAACTTTTACTAAATCAATTCAGGAGTCAAAGAGAGTCCAGGTGAAATTTTTCTAAGCTAGGACTGTGTATGCACCAACAGTGGAAAATCTGGACTGGTATGAGCTCAGATGTCTCAGAATCTGCTTAAAGTGAACAGAATGAAGTAAAAATGTTTTGATGGAGTGTTTTGATTCTAAAAAGGAAACATTTCAATGGTTCAAGAAATACTAATAATGTATTAATTACATTTTCCTAGATTAATAATTGTTTTTGAGAGACTGAGACCCCCAGATTTTAAGCTGCACAAACATAGTTAAAGGGAAAAGTAACATGACTATTATTTATGCCACCAGTTCCATTGAACCAGTAAATCACCTTAATAAATGAAGGCTTATTGAGAGGTGTTGAAGATCAGTCTGGCAGATTAGTTTACCAGAACTAACAGTCGCTCTTGGGTCAGTTATAGGAATCATGATGTGCCTAGGAAAATATGAAGGGGAAGGGGAAAAGGAAGGGGTGGGGGAAGGGAAACACTGGTTGTGAAAAGATTTGTGTCTGCATCTAAGCAGGTATTCACATTTTAGGGCACGAAGGAGTGCATCTTAGATGCATTGGATCATAGAATGGCTTGGTTTAGAAGGAATTATAAATGCCACCTAGTTAAAGTACCCTGCCATACCCATGAACACCTCCCATTAGATCAGGTTGCTTAAAGCCCCAGCCAGCTTGAACACTTAGGGAACAGGGCATCAGCCCCAACCTATCAAAGAATTTCTTGCTAATGTCTAATTCAAAAGGCTCTTTTTAATTTAAAATTTTCCCCTGTTGTCCTATTGCTCTCAGTCCATGCAAAATAATTATGCTATCCCATTGGGACAGTGCTGTCCTATAGGAAAATGGTGTGCATTTTACTGTCCTATATGGCATTTCTCTCTGCCCAATGAAGTGTGAGAAGTAACTAGTTCCTACTCTGAACCTGTCCCTGCACATTCAGGTTATTCAGAATTGATCTACATAGTGTATGACAAGTAGAGTGAGGCAGCTGTCCTCATGTACATGCCAAGTCCCCTGTTCCCAGACCTGGGAAAGGCAATACCTGCTGTGCAAGCAGTCCTTCTGAGCAGATGTTGTGCATCCTGGAGTTCCTGGAGTTTTGTTAAACAAGGAGTAATAAAGCTTATCTCGTCTTCATTCCCTTGAACTCTTCACCAAAGAAACATTATGTCATTGGCTTCAGGATGTTGCTAGATGTAGTTTCTAAATGTGTAAGAAATATTGCATCAAAGAGTACAATAAGGACATTAGTTTTGAGGGTTTTCTTTGGTATGTTTGGGGTTATTCTGGTTGGTTGGTTTGTTGGGGCTTTTTGGTTTTTTTAATGTTTATATAGAAATGGAGTGTTGATTTCCCTTATGGATTGGTTTGGAGATTACCTTAAGAGGTTCTGCCTAGTGAGTACTTGCTTTGATTTTTTTCCTCTTTAGCAGGTTAAGTATAGAGCAAGTTATCTGATCAGTAACAGAATGAAATTCAGTAGAGGTCTGTCAATCGGAACTAAAACTCTACTATTTAATACTCACTCCTTAAAAGTAATAAAGATTTGATTTTTTTGTTTAATTGAACTTTCTAATTTGAAATAGACACTGATGGCTTAAACAGTCTCAGTAATAAAATCATCATTCTCAATAAATTTAATTGCTGTTAACTCTGTGAATTTTATAGGAGCATAAGTTTTATGTATTTATATAAATATTTTTACATTCTTTGCTGTGTATAAAATTTGAAGGTAATTTCTTTAGTGCTGTAAAAAAACCTGAAGTAATTTGATCTTTTTATAACATGACTATCAAGTGCATATCCAAGCAATGATGTGTTCCATACAAATACATCATGTTATATATGACTCTGTCAGAGGCAAAGCATTGTCAGGAGTTCTAGACAAGCTGACTGATAGCAAGATAAAAAGGAGACTTTTATGCCACATCAGCATTTCATGTATTTATGGTAACAGTTTTTTCCCCTTTCTTTTTAAGTAAAGCTATATGAGACAAAAGAACCATGTACCCAGATTGACTGGGATTTCATTGGACACAGATTAGATATGAAAAAAATCTGGTTTTGCAAAAGAAATTACTTTTCAGTTATCCAAATGAAAATGATTTCTCATCTGAAAGTCTATAACATTTGGTAGATAATTTTTAGTTTTCTGAAAAAGAACGTTCAGTACTAGATCAATTACTCAAATCTAAACACAAATTAGAGAAAAGGTTAACAGAAAATTCCAGTTGGGGAGAACCACTGCTGGTGCCAATGACCTATTAATTGATGCATAAGTAGCTGATTTATGGTTTTTCACTTTTTATGACTTATTAAAGTGTCCTAGACTGATATATAAACTTCTTAAAAGCAATTTTAAATTATCTCAAAAATGCTGTCATTGTCAGCGAAATTCTCCGCATAACTCATTTCAGATCTCTGCTCGTTCTTTCCTTTCTGGGGCTTTCTGGACCTGAATTCCAGAAGCTGATTTGTGACTGCCTAGACTGTAGTTTCCCCACACTCTTTCTTTGCTTTTATTGAAAAAGGTGTAAAGACATCAGCCAGCTCCATCAGCACCTGCAACTGCAAACCATCCTGTGCTGTGGGCTTGTGTTACACCAAGTGATCTCTCACTCTGCCTTGACTTTGACTTCAACAAAGCCTGAATGTTGGATCAGGAGCCTCTAAGACCTAGGAATAAAGCTTTCAAAAACCCCCATTGAGTTCCTTATCTTTCTCTATGTCTATCATCACCAGGTCCTCTCCCTACTATGGAGTGGACAGCAGTGTGCTCAACATTCCGTCTCCTACCAGTGGATTTCTATAAGCTTGTCCTCCTGCCCTTGACATCTGTTCTGAGTGCTAACTCTCACTCTGCTTTGGCTTTTGGATCTCTGACCCAGCACATACAAGCAATGTCTCTTTGGTATCACTCAAGTGGCCAGCGCTAGTCTCCACCCCTCCTTGCACTTCTTTTCTGCATTTGAGCTCAGTCAGGAGTTCCTTGTTTTTCCGCACCGACCTTCTGCTTCACCTGGTCAATTTCCTGCATGTCAAAACAAATCCTTCTGTGTTTTGAGAACATTGTCCTTGGAGGTCAACCAGCTCTCTGGTGCCATTTTTCTTTTCAGGACAGTCTCCCACAGGATCCCACCAAGCAGAGTGATAAACAAATTGGGATCCTCTCCTGAGGCTTGTGGTTGTTGATCTGTTGTTTTTCTTGCTCATTTTTCTCAGGATCTCAAACAGCATTTTCTCATAGGAGCTGCAGTCAAGGCTGCTCTCCATGGGCACTTCACCAATCAATTCTTCTTTATTCATGTGAAATAAACCCAGCACAACTGCTTCTGTAGATTCCTGGCATCAAAAAATTGTTTTGGTTTTCAGCAGAAACTTTCTATAAAGTTCTCTCAACGTTAGCAAGCCAGATGAGAAAGGGGGTGCGTGTGTGTCTGTGTTAGTTGTTAACTATTTTTGCAAATGGCCCCCTACTTGTCTGTTAGCCTCAAGACTTTACTGTACCTGATATTCTGGTATTAACTTATTTGTATGTTTTTCCTTCTTCCTTTTTAAACATTTACTTTTAATTAAAGTGTAAAAAAAAGAGGAAAAAAATGTAAAGTAATCACAAAACACAATTAATTTCTGATTTTTATATTTTAAACATAAACATACAAAAAAACCCCAAAAACATTCTTGTGCCTTTCCTCCTAGGCATAATTGTTTCAGATTGAATATGGGGAGGATACTTTGTATAGTGTTTCTCATGTTTATTTTATGCTTATTGAAATATGCGTATGAATTTTTGACCTTTAGGTCTAGAGCTGTATTAGCCTAATTTAATTTTAAAAAGGCTTCACATTTTAGATGTCAGCAGTGCCTTATGAAGTAGGACATTCCTCAGCTATCAAAAGTAAGTGTTTTTTTACTTCGTGTTAATAGATAAAAGGTGAAAATATGCCTTCAAAATAAAATAAGAAAGAACAAAACAAAACAAAACACCCTAGAATTTTCCTATTTTATTGATGTTGTTGAAAACAAAATAAAGAACAGTTTTCCAGGTGTTTTTAAATTTATAATGCTTATAAACTAAGGGGGAACTTTTAAAAGGGTGCTATTTGTGCAAAGCTACCTTTTAACAACTTTTTTGACTGAAAGGCTTAAGAATTTTGGTTGCAGTAAACAGTAAAATTAATTTGACTCAAGGCCCTTTCTTTTCCTTTGGTTATTATGGTAGGAAGCTTCTTTTCCTTTCCCCTTTAACAATAAAGTTGAAACATTCAGGCTTTATTCAAGTAGAAAACATTGAATAACATGTAAGAAATCCAGAGTAACATCTGTGATTTAGTCAGTTTGCTAATAAAACATGACAAGGTACTTATAGAGTGTCTACTCCCCAGGAACTGGCTGGACATTAGCTATTGCATGAAGATTGGACATAAATAATAAATCTTCTTGCTTTGTTTCACTTCTCCATGTAGCCTTGCTTTTCTTCATTAAACTGACTTTATCTTAATCCATGGGTTTTTGATCTTATTTACTCTGCTGTGCTGCAGAAGAGGGGAAGTGAGAGAGGGGCTTAATGGGCACTTAACAGCCAGACAATGTCAACCCATCCCACTAACAAGAAAAAAACCCAAAAAAGCAGGGTTTCAATAACCCCATGAATATAAAAGAGAACACAATGAAATTATTAAATTAATGTTGACAGGTTATGAAGATTAACACAAAATCATTTAGACATATATTTCAGTAAACATTTGTTAAAGCCCTTTTTCAAAAATTACACTGAAAGAGCTTTAGCAGTTTTCTACAACCTTCACAATGGTGGTGGAGATCGATTAGGTGTTGGATCAAGAAAATATTCATAATACATCATAATGAAAAAAGATACCTTAAAATGAATGTAAATATTTTTTGTAAAGATGGAGACAGGTGAAATTGCTGTGATTCTAATGGCCTTTTTGTGAAAGACAGAGTTAAATTTTTATGTTCTTTATATGTATAGATTTTAATATGTATAATTTATAAAAAATTAATATGCATAGTTTATGTGCATTTAATATTTTCTGGGAAAATATTGTAAATCAATATGAAACCCTTAGCAACAAGTACTAATAGGAAATACTAAATAGTAGTTCATTAGATTACAACTATTTACAACAAAATAATATATAAATTCGGAATCAGAGTTCATAACTAGATGTTTGTAAAGTATATATTCATTAAAGCTCTTCCTAAAGCATCAGTGAACTGCACCTATGAAAAAAGATTTTGTTAAAAAAGTAATTAAATGTTCAATTGTGTGTCTAATCACATTAGTCCATTAATTTCTTAGTACAAGCTTTTTATTTTATCTTCTTTTAATTCTATGTTTTTGTTAGGTTAAAATGAGAAATATCTAATACTGTGGGGTACTTGTCTGTCCCATGCATGCTGTAACAAATATTTGCATAGACTAATCATTTCTTCTAACTCTCATGAGATTTTACCTCTGCTTCAAATATGGAGATGACTGTAGAAGGAATCATCAGATGAGTGTGCTTCCACCATTTCCTGAAAACATGTCTAATTTATCCTTCCTAATTCCTTTTCCTCAGTATGCACAAGGTTTCAGTTAGCATTGCAATCCTATTGTGGTACTCCATGAAACAATCAGAGCAAACTTTGCTTAGAATACATTGCATTTCATACATCACCGGATCTTGAACACTTTTATAGATAGGGAACAAAAAGCTGAAGGTGGTGACAAAGTCCCTAATTCCTTAAATGGCACAGGATTAGGCCACTCGTGGATTCTGCATGTTGGAGTTTCTATGTTGCATTAAAGCTTTTTTGATTGATCAATTAATGATTGAATTTTTAAAAGCCAGAGTATGATTAGAAAAAAAAATCTAAAATTTCAGTCAATAGATTTCAGTACTTGGTGCCAAAACATGCATTAACAATTGTCTGTTCAGTTGACCAACAATAAACTCCCCCACCTTTTAAGAGCTGAAGATACAGAAAGCACATAAAATTCCCATAAGTTTGCTAACTTCTTGATGTGTTTAGATAGAAGCAATGCCCTCTCAGATACAACATAATATTAATACTACATGACAAATTGTAATTCATTGTTACATGCGCTAATAAAATATAACTTGTAAATGCGTATTACCTATGGCAAACTAAGTCCTGTCAAAACAAATGAAAATTAAAATATTTGCCTGTCACTGATGAATAGAATTTATTTTTATGCTATTTCTTTCTGGCATGTAAACACATTGGGGTACTGATAAGGTAAGTCTAAAAACTATTTCTGTCTAAAGAAATGGAATTTAGAGAAAGATGAAAACAGTTTGGAGAAAGTTGGAATTTATGAAAGGGAGGCACAAGATGAAAATGTTGCACTTGGCTGGCCGAGGTCACATATGACATGGCCTAACCTATACACCTGCAGTGAGATGCTATTGAGTTTCTCATATCATGCCTGAACACTGTCCTCAGAAACACTGTTGTCAAAAGAGATTCAGCTGAAATAAAATGTTGATTAACAGACACAGTGACATTTTCCCATGAGTAGAACCTGTGGCAGTTCTACATCTGGCTGGTATTTGGAGGATATTTCAGCTATTTTTCAAGTTCGTATCCAGTTGAAGATGACTAATGTGCTAACTATAAAGGATTGCTGGAAGCTAAGCCCCGGGGCTGCTTGAGAGCATAAACTTTAGCTCATAGTTAATCTGACCAGACCTCCAAGTAAGGAACAGGTATAGGAAATGGTTTCTGAATACTGTGCGCTTGGGAAGATCAGCATGTGTGCCAGCAAATCTGACTGCTAGAAGTCTTTACCCACTTCCCAAAATTTAATTCTCTGTCACTCTCTTCTAAATCCTCTAAAACTTCATGCCTAAGCTCACACACATATTGGCGTGTACGCTTAAACTGCTCCTTTTGCTTAAGTTCCAACTATCATTGCTTTTCTACGTTTCATATCATGCTTGCTGTTTTATTTTAGCTTTTCTAGCAGGTGAATTCATTTTCCCTACTAAAATATCTTTACTAAGACATTTCTTATACATTTCTTGTGTCTGAATGAATTACTAAAAATTAAGAATCATAGTAATGATCACTTCATATTATCTACATATGTAACCAAATACACACATACGCATGTACAAATACATACATAATACATACTTTGGTATCCATTATAATCATAACTGCTTTACACATCAAAGAACTCTTATGTTAAAGGAGGGAACAGTTTCCAGAGATGACTTGATAACTCAGCAGCAGAGCTTTTTTTAAAGTAGGGAAGCTCAGTTGCAGATCCACACAGTGCTTGGGATCTTTGCCAGGGTATGGTTCATGAAAAGGGCTGGTCTACCAGGAAAAGGCCAAAACAGCAGATGATTACATACACAAAGTGAATGATCTAGGCTGAAGGTGCCATACCACTCATAATCAGGAAGTAGAAAGGTATTAAATCCTCAGTTAAAACACTTGAATTTCCCACTTGAGATTTGAGATTTGAGTCTGATTTTCCCTAATGCAAAATTTGATTGGTGTAAAACATGGAGATCCAAAATATTGGAGAGGAAAAATCTTTGACATACCTCATGTTATTCCAGTCTTGATCTTCTTTTTTCTCTCATGCTACAAGTAAGGTCACAAAACTAGTTTCACAAAATCCCTTTTTAAGCTTAATAATTGTGCATACATTTGAACTGTACTCTCAATTCTTTGTAGTTTGTGGAAGAGGGTTTTGACAGAAGTTTTAAACTCTATATCTATTAAAAAGCTGATTTTGGTAAAAGGGTATTATTTATCTAGTACACATACAGCCCAGTAAGTTATTTGCTTTTGCTTTTTAGTCATATTTCAGAGAAACACTAGCTGCTCTTCTATTTACAACAGTTGAAGTAAGAAGCAATCTTGTGGTAAATCATTGAACTCTTCTCTGTGATGATCAGGAACAGAACCCAAAGGAATGGCCTGGAGTTGTGCCAGGGGAGGTTTAGGTTGGATATTAGAAAAAGGTTCTTCACCCCAGAGGGTGGTTGGGCACTGGAACAGGCTCCCCAGGGAAGTGGTCACAGCATCAAGCCTGAGACAGTTAGAGGAAAATTTGGACAGTGCTCTCAGGCACATGGTGTTACTCTTGGGTATGGTCCTATGCAGGGCTAGGGGTTTGACTCAACGACCCTTGAGTGTCCCTTCCAACAGAGCTTATTCCATGATTCTGTGATCCATTTGAGTTTAAAAGATTAAATGAGAGTACAGAGAATGAGAAACTAAACATCATAACTGTGTCATGGTAGTGAACAGAAGTTCGAACTGAACTGAAAGTTAAGGAAGGAGAATCATCAGATTAATTAAAAGCCAGATAAGAAACTCCTGATGAGCAAAACATTGGAGAGCTTGTCTAAGTAATCTTAAAGTAATTCATATTCAGATTAATGTTTAATTTATTCTTACACATGATAAAAAGCATTTTTCTCTTCAACTAACCCTGGCCATTATCACCCCTTAAAGAGAAGCTGAGCACTGCAAATTGGACTGAATGAGGCTTGTCAGTATATGAGACTGTCCAAATATGTGAGCCCTTCTTCCAAGGAAATGTTTCAGAGAGCTCATCCCACGACTGTGAACTTCATTGAAACTACTAGTCACTGTCACTAAAACAAAAATTTTGGTAAGTTTTAAATTATTTTCTCCTTAAGCAGGAGGAGTCCTTTTTCTTAAGAAAATTAACTATACATATGACTAATCAGTGTCAATAGCATGTAAAGTTTAATTACCTCACCCTAAAGTACATCTAATGTCAAATTCAATTAACAATGCCATCTGAGAAATGCTTTCATAATGAATTTCAAACAATTGACTGATCTTAATAATAGTTGATGGTTAGACATTCCAAAGGCCAGTGGCAAAACACTGCCTTTTAATGAGGAAAATTACAGCAACACTGAATTTAGTAGTGCTATTTTTTTCTTTGAATGGTCTTCTATTATAAAATAACAAATTTGAGCAGAACCTTAGAACAATCAGACACGAGTCAAGGCATCTTTGCCTAAGAAAGAACAAAATAAAGGTAGTTTGCTGAAAGTATCATATTAAGACAAATTAGATTTGTAAGTTTTGACTGATTTCAGAAGACAGATATTTAAATATTGAATCTAATATAAGTGTCTTGGGCTGTTTTTGAAGTAGAAACTTTTCAGGAAAACCTAGAGAAAAAAATGAACAAATTCTAGTGAATTTAATTCTAAGGAAAAAGAAAATCATACATGAACAATGGATGTGATTGAAAAGAAGCTGAGGGAAAGGGGGAGATCTTTAGGGTTGTTTTGGAGGAAACATCTTCAAAACAGTTTCCCCTGTCATGGCTTTTATTGCTGAGCAGATGTCATAGGTATGAAATATCCTTTTGGTCAGTTTGGGTAAGCTGTCCCATCCTGTACTCCACTCCCAGCCTCTCTTTGCTGGGGAGGGACTGTTGGAGACACAGCCCTGATGCTCTGTGAGTACAGCTCAGCACCAGCCAAGACACTGTTGTGTTGTCAACACTCTTCTACCTACAAATACAAAAGAACAATACTGTAAGTATTGCAGTTTTTTGGTTTTGGTTAGCTTGGAACCTAAACAGCAGCCTTCAAAGGTTTCCCTGGTTTTGCATTCCTAGAACATTATATTATCTCACATCAATTATATACTGTGTATAGTTCTAAAATGTTTTACAATTCTAGCATGAAAATTGCCCATTATCATTACAAAAGAGGAAATAACATGTTATAACAACTTAAATTCAAGGAAGGGAACCCAGCACTTGTGATTCTTATAAAAAATCTCTGTATAATAATAATTTTTATCATAGCTGTTATTTAATGTATCATATGCTCTAGCTTGGAAATGTCAAGTGATACCATAATAAATTGCAAATTACATTCAAATTCTACCTTTTACTAAGTGGTTACTCCCCCCTCAAATCTGAAATATGACTAGATAATATAAAGTAAATGCTGATATACTTTAAATACAGGCTGGGAGAAAAATCACTGAGGATTTAAGGAAAACAATCCTAAGGAACATGATCCATATGCTTTTTTTTTAATCCTCAGGAATGTGTTTGTAGACCAAGGCTAATAATTTGATTTATGTTGTATTCAAAAGCAAAGAAGATGACCTTGAAGAATTTGGACCCAAGTGAGAGGTAAAGCTAAGACGAACAGCCTGTAATAGTCTTGCTACAAATCCTGAACAGTGCTTTATTCTCTAATCCATTGTTGCTCTCCTTGGATTCACCTCTACTTTAGTTAAAAACTAACTAAACAAGAAAAGATCCAGCCACAAAAGAAGCAAAAAATCCCAAACACGAGACTATGAGATCAATCCTATACATTTCTTGTTAAGAATAACTAGAAGACCTCAGAACTGTGAAAAACCCTTTCATTAGAATTCTTAATTGATGAACTTAATGCATAGCCCATTCCTTTTTCGTATGCACTGCACACAGCACAGCAGTAATGCATATTGAGAAGGAGAGATATTATTTACCATTATAAAATGTCATGTCTTATCCTGCCAAAACTCTTTAAAGTAATTAGTTTTGTCACGACTATTCAGAAGTCATTAATAGAAAATTCTGGCTGATTAAGCACGTCCCAGGCCAAGACTCACAAATAGCAATTCCTCTGATTTTCATGGATTCCCAAAGTAAATGTTTATCTGATACTGAGCCAAATTGCCTACATCCTTTGTATTATGTTGTTAAAATTACTTTTGCTTTTGATCACACAATTTCACTGCCCTTATAAAAAATGGGAGAAAAGGCTCAAATACGTATTACTTACCTGTGGGGACTAAACTCTAAATGCATTTAGTCATTGTGCAAGAGATAGCATTTCCAATAACTTTTGTATTTCCCTGTTGGTAGGAGAGAGAAACTTGAAAAATTAGCACAAAACCTGCTTTTTTAAAAAAGAGCTCCCACTCCACACAATAAACCAAGAATGTGTAGTCGCTGTTGACTATTTTCTTTCTTCCCCATCTACCAATTTCATATATGCTATTGACAAGCCTGTGGAGAAATACTGGTTATACTGCATTGCTCACATTTTGAAAACACCTGCAAATTAACCGCTGCCAAATTTAAGAATGTGTAAGAGTGGTCTGCATTCAAGGAAAGGGGCAAAACAAACAAGGAAACAAAAATCTGTGATGGGAGCACAAAAGTCAATCCTTAGAATTAAATTTTCTTCTGAAATTCATATCACTATTTAAATTGCCGCTTTCAACAAATTGTTTTCTAGATTTTTCTACAAAGGCACATGAATTCATGAAGAGATAAATTTGAAAAGTGTCAATAACATTGTGTGTGTGTTGTGGAACTGTTTGCTGTTTAAGCAGAAATTAAGACATTTATATTCAGAAGTTGTTTCCAGTAAGACAAAGAATGTCATGAATAATTCTTAAATTGTGGAAGTGGTGTTTCTAAGTATTAATTATGTTCTGTGATGCCTTATCTATAGGAGGAAATACCAATCAAATTCTATATGCGCTGTTATGAATCACCTAATAATTTTAGTGTAAATATTTGTTAACACTGGTCTTTCTGTTGTGAGTTGATAAGGTTCCAGCTTAGTATTACAGATCACGAATTAATAATACCTGTTTTCTATTAAACAAAGGAGCCACATGCATTGCCTTTATTACTGTGAATAACTTAAAACAGTGAGGGAAGCTATATACTGAAAATCATGCTGAACAGAAAACTTTTAAAATTACACTGGCATTGCAGCAATGGAAGCACACTGGGATTTGGATTAATATTCTAAAAGTTAGAGAACACAGGTGGAAAATAACATTTTGAAAGATTTCTAGTCCCATTAGACCTGTAAAGCTAAAGAAGGTTTGAAAAGTTTTAGTACGTTTGGATAAGCAAAGTGTTTAAGACGATTTCCCTTGACAGTTTTGCTCACAGCTACAAGAACATGAAAAGGAAGTCATTCACATGGTAGGAATGATGCAACCTAGGAATAAAACAAAATTATCTCTTTCTGTCTTTCAGCTTCTTGCCAGACTGAAACACAATTTATATACAACCCTTTGCTAAACTTTCTTTTTCATAAACCTCCCAAGGCTTAGTTCATATCAATTTTCATTAAAGTGATAACTGTTTTGTAAGAGTAACATGAAAGTAAATAAAAATAACTTGAAGATTATGTAAATCAGGGCGTTTTATAGAGAATATTCCACATATAGAATGAAGCCTAGTCCCTCTTAAAGCAAATTATTAAGGATCATACATTTGATAACAGAAATATGCACATTTATATTGCTGTCAGTAAAAAAAAGTAAGTTATTTACAACAGTGAAAATGGTCTTTCATGTTAGTTTTGAACACTTGAGGAATTCATTTCATTTCCTGAATACTGTCTCTGTCAGCATTCCGGAAGTGAAAGAGTCAGAGAGATTTTGCTTCAGCATCCAACCAGATGTGTCTTTCTCTTCTGAACTTAGTTTTGTGAAGTGTATAAAAGCAAATAATAGAATCGATTACTCAGCTCCATAATGAATATTCATTGTGCATTGTTTGATTGCAGCCCCTAGCAGGAAGAAATAAAAATAGTACAGAGGCCTTCAGAGGATATATTTTCACTCATTTCCATACTTCTCCTTTGACATCCTGTACTAGTTTCACTACTGTTTCAAAAAGTGAGAAAATTATGGGGTTTAGATATAGAATCTCACTCAAATCTGTTGTGAGCTACTGGTGTGGTTTCAGTTTAGCAGTTTTGAAAAATGGGCCTTCTATGCTTTAATTCATTTAATGAAAAAATAAAATGCAGGACAAACATTCAAAGTGGCATTCAGTACTATTACAGTAAATCATGGAAGGTTATAATTGTATTGAACAAATAAATCACTAAATACAATAAATAAAAACAAAAGCAATAAAAATAAATATAATAATATGTAAATAAATTTCTGAAATTTACACTTAATCATCATGTGATTCTAGCTTAAAAAAAATACATATTTTTACTTTTCTTGCCTTTCCAGAAATTCATTCTGGGATTTAAGACAATAAAATCCATGTTTCCACATGTGCAGGTAAGCCACCTGTTTAAGCTCCTATTATAGTCAACAGATATTTAGTTGGGTAGTCAGTGTGACTTAGACTTTCTCAGCTTGTCTCTAGCACAGGTGAAGGTTAACCTCCATAGTAAATTGAATTGGCCTCATGAGATGTCATTTAGGGATGATGAATGTGTATCTCCCACTATATCTCATGCTTTCTTATATTTAGGCAGTATTGCAATCAGAATCAGAATATCTTAGTGTTCTTAGATTAAGATATTCTCATTTCAGATGGTAATACTCAGAAAAATATAGAAATGTGGATATTTGAGATATCAGAGATGATTTATCTGTCCTGTGGAAGAAGGGAATCAGTCTTAAGATTGCCTGTAGACAGCCTCTAGGCCAGGAGGTTTCCGCTGTGTGTCCTGATAGCAATAGTGAATTGTCTTTTGGAACAGGCATGACACAAGACATAGATCTAATGTACCAAATTCCATCATTTCCTTGAAAATTCTTTAAGATGAGAACTTTATGTCATTGGGGGTTTTTCTGCCCGTTTTTCTGCCCATTTCCTGGCCTTTCTCATGAAGAAACCTGGGGAATCAATTTTCTCTGTTATTGCATTTCTACTCATAGGTCCATAACATGTTGTTATTTGTGATTTGACATGATTATTTAATTTCTGATGAAAGACAAATAATTTTGTAAAAAATTGTATTTTTCATTCTGGAAGATTTTTACATTGTCTAGCTAGTTAATTGTAAACGTGGAGAGATTGGTAAAGAGTAGATTTCCATGTATTTCCATGTCTAATGTGCAGCATTAGACCTTATTTGTCCTACAATTCATTGTGTCCCAGAGGGCCCTGATTCTGTGTTATTGTACTCTTATTGGAGACCTGTTACTTCTTTAGGATAAATGTAAAATATTCCTAATCAGATCTGGAAATTTATCATACTCATTTTGAAAAAACAATTTACACCTGCACAAGGAAAAATAAAATCAGGCAAGGAAACCATCCAAGTTCTTTTTAAGACAAAAAGAAATACATTGAAATCAGTTTGTTCCTCAAATACAACCCTGCAGATATTGAACAGTATTATAATCTCAAAGAAACAAAATATATTTTACTATTAAATAGGATATATAACCAAATGTCTTTACGAATTTTCTCAAGACTTTCCAGTAAGGTGCTAACTGTATAGAACAATTTGCTGCTTTCCTCCCTACATTCCTACCTATATTTTTTAAACTAAGGCAAGAAAAATGGAGCCTGTACTTTTATATTTTGAGTGACTAGCACCTTGCTTAGTGATCTGAAAGTTTTCTAGTGCTGCTAGATACCCCATATTCTTTTTGCTTCAGCAGTTCCATTTGTGACCCAGGGTCATAGAATTGTTACTGGCTCTATCTTTTAGTTTCTTGGTTGTCTTTTGGTTGACAGAAAATGACAGAAGCTGGCAACGTGCACTTGCAGCCCAGAAAGCCAACTGTATTCTGGGGTGCATCAGCAGGAACATGACTAATAGGTCAAGGGAGGTGATTTTGCCCCTCTACTCTGCTTTTGTGACACCCCATCTGGAGTGCTGCATCCAGTTCTGCCGTCCCCAACATAAAAAGGACATGGAACTGCTGGAGCAAGTTCAAAAATAAAATTTGTGATCTCTGTTACAGTATTGTGGCCTAAATATTGTGGGGTTTTTTGCCACCTAAAATTTTGCACAAAAGCTATACACATTCTGCTAGAACATTTCTTTTACTAGACAAAAGTATACAGCGATATATTCACATCTCAGACAACTAGGGTATTGTTGGAGTTTCTGTCTGTGACTGTTGTTACATGTCAGTGAAGCAGTGAATGAATTAAACAAGTGAACATGGAACAATGAAAACTAAGTGTATCCTGGGAAACTAACTAGGGATATGCATACTTTTAAGAGTTAAAATATTAATAGCCTTATTGTGTTCCAATAATCATTGAAAGGGTTTAGCTAATGACTCTAAAGACTCTAAGGAAGTTATTGTCTCTTTAAATTGAGTACAATTTGTTGAAGAAGTAGGAAATAATAAGGACTAGCAATAGAACATAAAGATCAGAAACAATACAGGGATGAAGTGAAAAGATAGTTTAATAATTAGGACTTTAATTACAAGCAATAAGGTGAATCTTGCGCTTGTATCTTCTATGAGCTCTGGGACAAATTATTGCCCATAGCACTCGTCTCAGCAAATGCTATCTGTAGTCATAATCAATACAGGGAAAGAGGGGCTGAGCTTGTCAGAACGCTTGAGCAGATGTTTATGGTCCCTAGATGTATCTGTTTGGTTGTAGAAATCACCTCATGATTAGTGATGGCTAGATAAAGCAGCTGGGTGTCTCTCCCAGAAAGCAGTCACAGTACTAAGTGTTGCAGATAAAAAGACAGGTTAGGATAGTAGGCAGAGTTCAGACAACTAATTAAATATAGTGATGCAGGCACTTAAACTTGAGACCTGGAGTGCATCAGACTTCACAGACTACTCAGACTGCACAGACTGAGCAGTATAGCTAATGCTTCTAAGACCCCAGGCAAAAATTGGAATATCCAGCAGCTTGATATACCATGGGGGAGAGGAAAAGAGTCAGTAATCACACAGTGGTAACCAGTATTAGTAACAGTAAATCCTACTTAATGTCAACAGAGGAGGACTCATAGACAAAATTTTTGTCTAAAAGAGGACGGAAGAAAATATAAATGCAAGGATTAGGATGTTTATCTTAAACCATACCAGAATTTCTGGTAAAAAAGGAGCAGAATTATCATTAAATGGATCTAATGAAAAATAAGTAACTGTCATCAAGTTAAGTAGGTAATTACATAGCTTATAAGAAAAAACAAAAGCTGTAACTTTGAATTCTCCAATTTTTTTTTTCTCCCAAGGATAGCTCTGCAAAACAATTAATAAGTTTTTGCTTGCACAAGCTGCCTAGGAAACCAAATGTCTGACCTGCAAAACATGTATGACATTTACAAATGGCTGCAACCTTATTCAAACCATGAAAAGTTAAAAAGTATTGGGTTTTGTTTAGTGGAACTGAAATTCCACAGCATTGCACTGTTTCCAAATTTTTCCAGCTGTTCATTAATGAATTACTTCCTTACAAGGTTTCTGCAAACCAGCACATTAGCTAAGCGAGCTCTATGAGTCAGCAAGGGGAGCACTGGACAGTGGTTTCTAAAGCTGCTGATAAAATGTAGCTGCTACCAGGAAAACTGCTTCTACCTTCTTGAGATGTCCATATCCAATGAGCCTGGCAGCAAGGTGGGCAGCTGCATCAGAAGGGAATTGCTCTGGCCATCTGGAAAGCTTGGGAAGTGCTTGGTCAAATCTGCAGACCAGGAGAAAAAAAGACAGTGGCTAAAGAAACCTTGAAACTTCCACCTGTGAAATGCATTTAACTAAATATTGGCCTACAAACCCGGTCAAGCTCATGCCCTGACACCTGGGTATGATGCTGTCTGCCTCCCTGGGACCTCTGGAGCTTTGCTCACCAGTGCTGTGGCCTTTTTGGCTGGTTCACAGGAAGAACAGCTGTGGTGTGCACAGGATTGGAGTGACAAAAACTCAGCAGATGGGGAGCAGCAGAAATTTGTAAAATGAGTTGTAGGAACCTGGGAAAATCACTCTAAATTTATTTGAAATACTTAGGAAACTGAATGATTTGGTTTCTTGATTTCCATATGAAATATGGATATGATTTAGTATTTCCCTGAAATATTGCATTTATCAATATTTTTTTAGCCATCTCTAACCTCATGACCTATTCAAAGAAGTTAAACATTTGTGCTTGTTCCACATAAGTGGACAACAGAATAGCTCATACTTAATGTTATTACACATTTTTAATTTACACTTTTAAATTAAAGAGCCAATTTAGTCTTGCAAGAAAAACAAACTTAAAAAATGCCAGCAAGTGTCATATAATTTGAGGCTGTAATATCCAATTGAGAAATCCAGCCCAGCTGTTAAAATTGTCAGCATCCATTCTCTTGATCTTTTTTTCCTGAACCCATGTCTTTTTCCTTGACTCTCGAGATTTCTCAGCCTGGAAAGAAGTTTTTTTCTTTCCATTGTAAAAGATCACTCTCTAGCTTTGTGGCTAAATTGGAAATCTACTTGTCTGATTTAACACTTAAAAATGTTATTGGTTTTTGTATTATTACTGACTAAAGTATTTGCGGCTCAGTTGAGGGTGGAAAATAGCTGCTCAACAATGGAACCTGGATTGATTTTCATTCATTAACTTTGAAAAGACATAAACGTCATGAACAATGTATTCATTCAAAATTTATCATTTCTCCTTATGTTTCAATCATGCTTTAACAACTGATCTTATTCTTCAAGAAAATCAGTAATAAGATAATTAATTAGAAGTCTACTAAAAATGTATTGAAACTTCTTTTCAGCAGATTATTTAGCCCTGCTAAAATGAAAACATTTTAAGGATTTATGCTTAGACACAACACAATCTTCCTTGTTCATTTATATATGTACACATATGTGTGCATATGTATGGAAAAATGAAATCCAGCTCCATAGTTTCTATTTGGTGTGGTTAGCATGGACTGTAATTTATAATAATTTTATGTACACACACACATATATATTATATTAATTTTGAATTTATCTTTTAAAATATTTTTCAAATCCTCGTATGGGGAATTCTCACAATAGTTCTTCTGATAAAATGAGAAGCTGAAGAAATGTGTAGGGAAATCCATTATCATACATACACACACTTCCTACAAAATATTTTACTATTTATCAACAAATATTGGAAGGCCACTACAATTTTTTAATTCTTAAAATGATTGTTTTTGCATCTGTCATATGGCTTGCATGAGTAGAAAAACTTCCAAATACAACAAACAACAAGTAGTGAAGTATTTCAGGTATTAATAGAGGATGGGGAGTTCTACAGAGTGAAAACTACCAAAAAGTTGATCTTCCCACATCTATGGCTGCCTTAACCCTTAGAATCCTTGGCACCCTATTATGTCTTTCTCTTGTCAACCATAAACTAGCTTCTGGTTAGTTATTTGCTCTTCAGGGACTAGCTATTTTTTCTAAAAATAAATTTAAAAAAACAAAACAAAACTCTTTTTTGTTGCAAGTTGTTTAATCAGAATTATTTGATTAGGTAGCTGACCAAGCAGGATTGAAGGAATCAGATCCATCCACACTTGTACTGTGGAGTTTTATGAAAGTCTCTAGAGATGGAAACAATATTTTCATGCTTTGCAGGTATGTAGAATTGCTTTTAGAAAACAGAAAACTAAAGAATATAGGGAACTTCTACACATATTAGGCAAAAACACTTACACAAAGTTCATGCTGTTTCTTTCTACCTTCTACACACCTAACTGCTTTCAATTACAGCTCACAAAAAAAAAATCTGTATGCTGAATCATACAACAGTGTGCAATGAAATTATTGTTAAATAATCCCATATTTCAACTATAGTTTGATGCCTTATCACATAGAAAGAACAATTTTGCATAAGTAATTAATTGATTCAGAAGCCTAGAATTTCTTTTTCAGGATGCTAGGAGGGTCACAGATTCAAATCACTTTTGGAAGATGATTAGGCAAAATCTTAGGTGAAAACTGAACTCAGTCATTCTTATGTAATACAGGTATGAAAGTTCCTGAAAGTAAAGCTGCCAAAGGTGGGGAGAGAGGGAAATTATGGCAACAGAGCAGTGAAGATTTGTTCTACTCTTTTGGCTTCTTGTTTGGAAGTACAGCTTAACTGTGTCAGAAAAGACCTTCAGGATTATTTTAACTGGAAGCTTTGCCTTTACACTGTAGTGGTAACAGTGTACGGAGAAATGATCAGCCTGGAGGAGCTCCCTTTTTGTTGATGGTAGTGAGGCGCTTCAGAAATATGAATCACCCATCTGAATTTTTTATGGTTTAGTTTTTCAAAATTTCTTATCAGTGCTACAGTATATGGCTCATTTGACAAAGATGAGAGGTAGAGATTACGTGACCTGAGTAGTGCTCAGGCATTAGCATTGTTTTGACAACTCTGCAGAAGATGTTACAGCGCATAAAAGCTCTAAAATATATTGGCAACTGAAGAGAAAAGGTGCTATGACCTGTTAGCAGATGATGGCTCCTAACCCATTCCACTAAATCTTGTAGCTCAACAACTGACAGTTGAAGCCTTCTGTTGATTTTTATGAAAAATACTGCACTTTCAGAATTCATCCATTACTTATCCCTGAAGTAGCAAAAACCTTGCAATGTACTTCTGTGCTATCTTCTTCTATACATATCTCTACAGGAAGACTATGTATGTATGAAGAAATAAATGATAAATAAATACAAATGAAGAAACTGAGATATTTTTAAAATTCTTCAAGTACTATTCTTCAAAAAAACCTTTTGGATTTTAAGAAGTTAATAGTAATGAGCTGTCTTCACAGACTTTTCCACATCTGAATCTTCCTTTTAAAGAAATTCAGGATATTGAATGCAAGTCAATTTACAGCTTCATGAAACTCTGACTCGTTGACTGTCCAGACTAAAAATGTTTGTTCAGGCAGGAAAGACTTGCCTTATTTCTACACTTCTGCAGAAAGATGCTGCTTTTTTTCCTGAAGAGATCTCAGTGTTTTGTCTTATTTTATGAAGTAATAGGGTATGAAATAATTTGTCTGGGAAAGAATTCCCTGTCTGGATCTGTTGTCTCAGGAGAGGATGGCTGTAGGACCAACCTCCCTCCTAAAAGTGAGAAGGAATTTCCCAGTACCTAAAAAAAAAATGCAAATGGGACATAAAAGACTAATCTAATTGCAATTTTTAAAATGCCCTCTGTGATTATGTGTTGTGTACATCTTCGTTCTTCATAAGTGCATTCGCATACCCTACTTAGTTTCTGTGTCAAAATTTGCAGGCATTATATCAATTTACACATACAAGACTATCTTTTATATTCAATAAGATGAAAATAAAATATAAAATTCCAGATCAGTGAAAAGAAAGACACAAATAGCATACAGTTCTGAATTCTGCCTTATTTTCTTCAAAGCTATGATTCATGAGGCTGACAAACACTCCCATCTTCTTTTTAAGTATTTTTTTTTTCTGGCCTTTCTTGACTTTTGACTAAGATTTCTTTCAAGTACAAAAATAGAAGATAAAAATACTTGAATTAGAACAGTTCCTGAATTGTTGTGTTTAGTTTTTCCTGGAAAAAATAATAAAAAAAAAATCTCCTGTATAAGTTTTAAGTAGGTAGTTGGAAACTTTCCAAAGAAAATGTTATTTTTTAGAATACACTGAATTATCAAAATTTTGGATTCCATGGGAGCCTCTCAATCAGAGAAATTTTGCCTGTAGGATACAATTTCTTCTTAGAATTATTAATTAGGCAAGTAATTCAGTATTCAGGGATCATCTATAATATTTGTCACACACAGTCAAGAGTCTCTTGTAAAACTCAAGCTACAGTTTCATAACCTATCTCACCACCTTCATCAGACCAGCTAAGGTGTGCTGAAGGTATAGAGTCTTGCTCATTTCCTATTTCTTACGGTGTCTGACAATAATGAAATGTGCTTCAGAGTAGACACTTCAGTTTGATGTCTCCAATGCTACATACATAGCCTTGATTTGTTTGTTTTCCTTCCAATAGGAATGGTAAATTCTTGAGATGTTTTCACCCTGTAATCAGATGTAATCATTTAAACAGTCCTAATATTCTCAGTCTCTCTCAGTACTTCATAGCCCTTTCCAAAATTTAAAAATAAATTCTGAGATTCTTGAAACAAGTTTGGACATTAGGGAAGCTAAAATATCCTCCTTTAATCTCATTGGCTTCTATTTTAAAATATTGATTTGAAAATCTTTCAAAAACTTTGCAAGAATGAGTAAACCTAAAAAAAGTCCTTGCTATTTGTGTCCATAAGGCTTCAGAATTGTTTTCTGCAGTATTTTTATTCTCCTTTTTTTTTTTTTTATAGAAAATGCAATAGCTTTCCTTTTCTTTTTCAAATTAAAATAGATTAACCTTTAGACACAGAGCTCTATGTAAAATCACAGAATCATAGAGCCACAAATTAGTGGTGCTGGAAGGGACATCTGAGGGTCATCCTGCCCAATTCCTCTTCTAAAGCAAGACCATGTAGAGTTGATCACCCAGGATCATGTCCAGATCGCTTTCAAATACCTCAAAGGAGGGAAACTCCACAACACCCTGGTTAACGTGTGTCAGAGACCAGTCACTGTATTTTGTGATGTTCAGAGGGAACCTCCTCTGTTTCAGTTTATGCCCTTTGCTATCACCGAATGCCACTGAAAAGAGCCTGGCTCCACCTTTTTGCACCCTCCCTCCAAATATTTATATGATCCTCCCTCCAAGCCTTCTCCAGGCTGAACAGTCCAAGCTTTCTCAATCTTTCATCATTAGAGACATGCTGCAGTACCTTAGTCATCTTAGTGGTTGGGCTCTCTCCTATGGGCCTGTCTTGTCCTGAGGAGCCAAGAACTGGACTCAGTACCCTGAGTGAGGCCTCGCTGTGCTGAGAAGAGGGAAAGCACCACCTCATTGAACCCAGTGGCAACATTTTTGCTAATGGAGACCAGGAGCCCATGAGTCTTCTTGGCTGCAAGGGTACTTTGCTTGCTCACATTCAGTGTGGTGTTCACTGGGACTTCGAGGGTTTTTTCTGACAATCTGCTTTTTATACAACTGCCACCCAGAATATATTGGTGTATAGGGGTGTTCCTCCCTAGGTGTAGGATTTGTCTCCTTTCCCAGCTTAAAATTCACAAAGTCTGAGTTTAGAAAAAAATATATGACAAATCAAGTATCTTTTCCTGAGTCCTCCAAATAATGAAGAGACATGAATCAGAAACACCACTTGGGAAACTGATCATACACTGTACCTGGATAGACTGGGAAAGCCAGGGACAAAAGCCTGAGAAGTGTTCACCAAAAAGAAGTGGCCCTGGAAAGAGGGGACCTAGAGAAAAAGTGGTGAAGCTACTGGCTTGAGAAAAGATCCTGGAGGTGGAAGAAGTGTGTGAAATTCGGGAAGGTACGTATAGATGAATAGAGGGGGAAGATGGGGGACTCTGGATGGTAACACCTGAGACTGGTGGCTCCAAGGACTGACAATCCAAGCAAAATCCCACACAACTTTGGGACTTTAAATTGTAATGTATATTTGAACAAATTTTTTTAACGCAAAACTGAATAAAGTAAAAAAAATATAAAATAATTTAAATTATCCTTAATAGCTGATATGCTACTGAAATTCAGAAAATAAACATTTAACCAATGATGATATAAAAAGCAGTGTTTATTTCCCTATCTTTACTGTATTGATTAATCCAGGAAATTAGTATTTCATAAAGCAGGAAACTTGTTTAAAAAATAATGACAAATGTAATTCAAATGTATTATAATGATCATTGATGACAGTAACCTGATGTGAGACCCAAAAAATGGTTTTGTAGTTTTCTTTTAATGATAACTACTAAGTAATCTAATAGTGTTGTAACCATTCACTGTCTGAAGGCATCTAAAAAATGTGGGGGTTTTGGCTTCTTTGGTTTCAGAGACCATGGCTACCTTGGTCTTTTATTGTAGCACCATGTTAGACTTCATAATATTTGTCCCTAGCAGATCTATAGCATAGCAGGTGCTGTCAACCTTCCTAAGAGAGCTCTAAAAAACTAAAATTCTCGGTGCTATTATGCAAATAAGTTATACTTCCAGATGAGATCATTGAATCATGAATGATTTAGTTTGGAAAAGATCTTTGACATCATCAAGTCCCACCATTAACCCAGCATTGCCAAGTCCACCACTGAATGTCTTTACATACCTCCAGGGATGGTGACTCAACCACTTCCCTTGGCAGCCTGTTCTAGGGCTTGGCAACCCTTTCAGTGAGGAATTTTTTTCCTAATGTCCGATCTAAACCTCCACTGGGTGCAACTTGAGGCCATTGTCTCTTGTCCTAGAAGCTGCCAAGAATTTTGTACCAGTTTAGGTGCAAAGACAGAAAATACATTCCTTGCAATGATGCAGTGTATCTTAAGGATCTCTTATCAAAATATCTGAATACTCTCTAAAAACACATCTAACCAGTTAACATGACATATTGCCTAGTGTCACTCTGCATTTCTTCTTTTTCAGCAAATAAATGTAATCTGGCAGGCTAACAGGCTATTTTACTTTTCCTGTGCTCTGTGTTTGGAAAGACTACAGCTGCATACTCCAAAATCTTCCTGGCAGATCTGTCACATAGAAAACAAAACAAAATAAAAAATCCAACCTTTTATAGTCAGTAAATGTTATCTCTGTTTTTCAATTATTATACGTCTGTCAATCGTATATTTTAGTTCTGACTTATAGCGCAACAGTTATTGATTTCAAAACCTGTATTAATATCATATCCAATCTTAACATTTAAACCCCTGTTATTTCCAGTTTGTTTTGACTGTCCTTTCTGTAGAGCAATCTAAAATGGCTTTTTATACATTATCTCTAATCTTCCTTCCCTCATTCATTTACATCTCTGTTTAAAAGAAACACTAGAAATCTTTTCTGCACTCATATAAATGTATAATCTCATCACTAGCTGCACTATACGGTTGACAATGACTGACAGAATTTATTTTCAAGTTTTACAATATATTTTTATGGATAAGTATCTGAAAATCTTTTCAAGATGATTAGAATTAAATGATTGTTGTAAAATATCTAAGTTATTGAAAGATTTCTGTTTAATATCTTATAATTCTTCTGAGTTTAAAATTTTGTGTTTAATAGAGATATCTTTATAATGCCGTCAGATGAAGTGAAGTGGCATTTTGGAGTGAAGTGACTGGTTTTAAAGCATGTTGGTTTGATAGTCCCAGAGCACAAAATCTCCCGCATCAGCAACAGAAAGCTGAACATTTTCCACAATGCTCTGTCAAGACTATAATCACTTCATTTTTCAGAGCCTGCCAGTGAAGATGCCAATTTTCCTCCTATATTGCAACAGACAATCAAGCAAGAAGAATCTCAAGCTGTAAATTGATACTGATAAGCAGAGGACATGTTTTGAAGTTGAAGGATAAAATATTTCTATCTGAATTGGTCCATCTGAATACAGTGCAAACCCTATGTTAGCCACACATATCCAGAGATTTCCATCTAGCAAAGCAAAGTCACCTCTGGAATGTGACATTCCTTAGCTTTCATTACAATATTAATTACAATTCACTGCAAGAAGGCATGTGTCACCTGGATGGTTGTATATGCTGTAGTAGCATATGCAGGCCACACAACACATACAGACTATATTCTTGGATTAGAGCTCAAATAAATCCAATCATGCTTCTCCATGCTGTAACCTCCATTATGCCATTACAGGGACATTTGCCACAACACGTATTAATTGCTGAAATACTGCTATGCATGTGCTTGCTTTTCCATTTGCATTAGATATACTTCTGAAATTGCATGCTACACCTGGCTTTCCAGGACACCTTGAGTGAACTTCAGTCACAGTAAGGGAGATACTATAATGAAAAATTTCAGGGGAAGCATAGCAAGATCTAGAAGGTTGGGTCTGTGCGGATGTTTATGCCAATTTCAGATCTCCAAAAACCTCTTGGTTGTCTCAAGAAATTGGGTGCACTGTCCCTTTACAGTTCTAGCTTCTTTTGGTAGAAAACCAAAGCATACAGAAAAACAAACAAACAAAGCAACAAACAAAAAACTAAAAGAAGAATTAGTGGTCCATTTCTCCAGTCTGTGTGGTATGAAGAAAAATATCTTAGGGTCTATTGTATAGAACTGCTATTCCATAAAGTAGTTTTGCTCCACTTGTCTCCTTGCTTGTTTCTTATTCCCTGTGTAGATTTGGAGAAAACTATGATGTTAGCAACACTCCCAAAATAATTACCTGGTTTGATAAATTTGGTCAAAAGTTTTTCAGCTTTGGAAGAAATATTCTAAGACACAATTATTGAGTCAAAGGGAAATTTTGTTTTGTGTAGGTAAGCATTCACCCCTATAAAAGAGGTCAGCCCAAGTAATTCCGATTTATATCCTAGGTATTAGAAAACTTAGATGAATCATTCTAAACAATGCAAAAAAAATTATTCTAACTTTGCCAAGAACAGGTTGTTCTTATTACTAGCACTGAGCTGACATTGTTTCCAGATTGTTTGGGCTTTTTTTCCTTCCTATTTACCTAAAAACTCATTCAGCCAAAGAGTTTCTTTGACTTATTGAAGCACTACAAGAAAGAAAACCAAAAACCACTGGGAAAATGTTAAACATAAAGGAAAGTTTCAGAACATGGGTATAGAATCACTTTTGAATTTCCATGATTTTCATGGTCTGATACTTGCAATAATTTGTCGCATTTTAACGAAACCAGGTGCTCTGGGTTGACGCTGACCAAATGCAGGCACCCATGAAAGATGCTCACTTACTTCCCTCTGCAGCTGGGCAGAGGGAAAAAAAAATTAGTGAATTTAATATTAATGGATTGAGATAAGGACCAGGAGAGATCACTCGTCAAATACTGTCAAGAGCAAAATAGACTCAACTTAGAAATATGAAGTGAATTTATTACACTAACAAAATCAGAGCAGGATAATAAGTAAAATAAAACCTTGTAAACACCTTTCCCCCACCCCTCCTTCCTTCCAGCTCTACCTCCTACAGTCCAGTTCAGTGCAGTCCAAGGAGGCAGGGAATGGGGGTTATCATAATTTCATCACCCAAGGTTTCTCCTGTTGCTCAGGGAGAGGAATCCTTCCCCTGTTGCACCGTAGGGTCCCTCCCACAGGAGAGAGTTCTCTGTGAACTTCTCCAATGTGAGTCCATCTCACAAGCAACAGTTCTCCTGAAAGAGCTCAGTGTGGGCCACTCTGGAGTGCACAGGACAGGCTGCTCCAACAGGGCAGCAGGACCCCTCTCTCCATGAGCGTCCCACAGGGTCACAGCCTCCTCCAGGCATCCACGTGTTCTGGTGTGGTGCTTCTCCACAGGCCGTGGGTGGATCTCTGCATCCCCCATGGATCCCCACGGGCTGCAGGTGGATCTCTGCATCCCCCATGGATCCCCACAGGCTGTGGGTGGATCTCTGCATCCCCCATGGATCCCCACGGGCTGCAGGTGGATCTCTGCATCCCCGTGGATCCCCATGGCCTGCAGGGGCACAGCTGCTTCAGCGTGGTCTGCGCCACAGCCTGCAGAGAAGTCTCGGCTCCGGTGCCTGGGGCACCTTCTGCCCCTCCTTCTCCACTGACCTTGGTGTCAGTGGAGAAGTTGTCCTTCTCAGATGTTCTCACTCCACTCTTCTCTGGCTGTGATTAAAACTGGGCAGCAAATTTTTGTTTTCCTTTCTTCTTAAATCTGTTATCACAGAGGTTTTACTACCATTTCTAGTTGGCCTAGCCTCAGCCAGTGCAATGTCCAATGTCTCCAAAATCTTTGGAGTCACCAAGAATTGGCTCTGTTGGACATGCTGAAAGTTTCTAGTATCTTCTTACAGAAGCCACCCCTGTAGCCCCCCGCCACTACCAAAACCAAGCCATGCAAAACCAATACACAGAATAAAATGACCCTTGCAATAATAAATTAAATTTCTGTTACTGTTAGTGAACTCCATTTAAGGCTGTCTAGTGCTAAGTTTTTATTATGCCTGGTATTACAGCTGCAAGCAAACAAAAAAAGAACACCTTTATTTTTCCCTTCTCTCTTTTTCTTTAATTTTTTCCTATGTCTGACTACTCAAAGAACATACAGAATACAGGGCATATTCTGACACAGCTTGAATTTTTTCCTTTGGCTATTCATGCACTTTTAAGATATGGGTATTTATTTTTATAAAGTTTAATATTTCTTGTGTTTCAATTCATGTTGCTTTTAATTTGTCTTTCCTTTTCTCTGTCTCTATAAATTGCAGTTCTTCAGGTCTTTCTCTCTCATAATTGGTGATTCATCACCAATGAGAGAGCAAGAGATTCTTACTATCTATGAAATTCACCTTTTACCCATCTACACATTCTCATTAGAATTTTGCTAATTTAAAAAAAGAGGAAAATTCTATTCCAGTGAACTCCAGGAGATTTCTAGCTAGGTTGGATGAGTCCATTAGTCATATTTCCTAAAAATAATTCTTATGCAGTTCTAATGAGGCAATTAAAAATTATTTTTATTAAAAAAAAAGTGAAGAAACAGATAACTGTTTGAAAGTATACTGGATTTCCATGGCAAGGTTTTGGTAGCGGGTGAGATGAAAGTTGGTTTTTGTGAGAAGCTGCTGGAAGCTTCCCTCATGTACAGCAGAGCCAGTGGCAGTTGACTCCAAGACGGATCTGCTGTCCATCAGGGATGAGGCCATCAGTGGAGGCGGTGGAGCCTCTGGGACACAGCATCTGGAGACAGAGAATATGTGAGAGAAACTGCTCTGCAGAGACCAAGATCAGTGAGAAAGGAGGGGGACAAGGTTCCCCAGGCCCTGAGCAGGGATTCCCCTCCAGCCCAATGTGCGCACCATGGAGTGGCAGCTGTGCCCCTGCAGCCCATGGACGTGCACAGTGAAGCAGAGAACCACCTGCAGCCCCTGGAGAACCCCACACCACAGCAGAAGGATGTTCCCAAAGGAGGCTGTGAACGGTGGGAAACCCACTTTGGAGCAGGCTCCTGGCAGGACGTGTGGCCCCATGGAGAGAGGAGCCCACCATGGAGCAGGTTTGCTGGTAGGACTTGTGACCCTGTGGAGGACTCGTGCTGAAGCAGTTCATAAACAAATGCAGTCCACAGGAATTGCTGACGTTGGAGAGGCTCATGGAGGACAGTCTCCCATGGATGAGGCCCTGTGCAGAACAAGAGAACAGAGGAAAAGTATTAATACAATTTACTTGAAGCCAGTTAAAGAATCTTCCTCAAGATAAAAATAATCCATCTAATTGCTACAGCCAGTTTGCTTCAGGAATAAAGCTTCTGACAGAAAAAAACTAAAGTAATATCATAGGGTTTGTTGCTGTTTCTCTGATACAGTGGATTAAGCATTAGAGAGAAATATTTCCTTGTTTGTATATTTCAGTGAGTGTGTGGGGAGTGCTAAGGGTTTTTTATTCCCTTAAGAGTGTCTTTTACCTCTGTTTCACTGATGTTCTAGTCTTTGAGCCACACTGAGTCAAATTAAATCTAGAATATAATAGAAAATTTAATATTTATATTTTGTAAAGTGAAAAAGTTAAAACTATTAAAACTATTAAAAATAAACAGTTGTTATTAAACTCAGTGTATTTTACTATTTGCAGCATAATGAGAAAGAGGTCTTTTTAAACAAAAAAATACCAGATAATACTGAGGTGGCCCAATAATTAAAACATCTTCATTTTGCTAGTGTAAAATGGAAGCAGATCTAAAAAATATTGAAGAGTAAAAGCAAATGTATTTCATGGAATCATAGAGTAATCAAGGTTGAAAGAGACCTGCAAGATCATCAAGTCCAACCATCCACCCAGCACAACCACTGTAAACCCAGCAGTATCACCCTAAACCACTAAACCAGATGACCCAGCACCAGATCCAGACACCTCTTAAACACCTCAAGGGATGGTGGCTCCATCATCTCTCTGGGCAACCTATTCCAATGCCTGAGCACCCTAACAGTGAATTTTTTTTTCTGATATCTATTCTGAATCTCCCCTGTCTCAGCTTAAGACCATTTCCTCTGGTCTTGTCACTACAGATACAGCAGTACAGACTGGCCCCCACCTCGCTACACCCTCCTTTCAGGTACTTGTAGAGCATAATGAGGTTCCTCCTGAGCATCTTCTACTCTAGACCAATGAACCCAGCTCCATCAGCTCATATGACATTTCCTAGACCTGTCACAAACCTTGTAACCTTCTTCTGGACACACTCCAGCACCTCAGTGTCCCTTTTAAATTGAGGGGTACAGAATTGAACGCAGCACTTCAGGTGTGTCCCCACCAGTGCCAAGTACAGGGGGTGATCACTTCCCTGGTCCTGCTGGCTGCACTGTTCCTGGTAGAGGATGCCATTGGCCAAGATGCCATTGGACTTCTTGGCCACCCAGACATGCTGCTGGCTCATGTACAGCTTCATTTTTCATTATGTTTTGCTTTATATGCATTTGGCATACAACTTTGAGGATGTGTGTAAAACAATTGGCTATAATATAATTTTCCATATTTTTCTATTTAATTTGGTATTAAACAGGTTATGTAGATAATTTCAGCTTACATGCAAAACCTTAAAGTTGAAACATTGTAGTGAAACCTTTGACGCCTATTCAAAGTTTCAACATATGATATGAGAATAAATTATGAATGTGCATGAGGTAGGGGACTACGGGAAAGAATGATGAAGACTCACCATCTCTTGTCATCAAGAAATGCAATAGTCCACCATACATTTAAATTCTTGACTGTTCCAAATCCTGTATTTTCCACTTCAGGCCAGCAGTCAAACGCAGCTGTTGTATTTTCAAAAACACCATGATGACTGACAAACAGTTCCATTTGAACAAAATATAGAATGATGTATATTTATCTTTTGTACTGTTCAAGAAGTGTTTTAGCTTACTGGCTTATTGTTAAACCAACCATGATTTAATTTGTTTTCCAAGGTGAATTTGAAAACTGAGGCTAAGAATGAAACTTTTGACAAGTTTTGCCTCTAATATTTATTAATTCTATTATTCAGATTATGGGGGGAGAGGAGTATTTTATTTTATTCTAATATTTCTTATGCATAAAATCTACAGAGCTGGAGCTCTGTTTCTGATTTTATAATTTTTGACATTTGAAATGCTGAGAAGTTCAACAAGTCTTATAGAGACTTGCAAAATTTAACATGTTGAAAGAGAAAGAAGGTTGGTGCTCATCCAGGATAGGATGGACATGCACATGGACATAATTTTAAATGCATATTTAATGAATATATCAAACTGCATTTTATCCTGAAATCCTCGTATAGCAGAAATTAGTCCTCTAGTTTTCTTTAATTTTGCCAGAACTTTTAGAAACCTAAGGACATAATGACAGTTTTGGTCTAATTTTCTTAGTTTATATATAGACAAAGCTGGAAGGAAACTCCAAATTATTAAACAGTTCCATATTACCCATTGTGCTTTATAATAACACACAGAAAAACTGTCATACAGTAAATAGTGTCATACAGTAAAATACGTTTCTTCCCCATAACTCAGAATCTGCAACTGAAGTAAAAGGGAGTTCCTACTATAGGGTTTCTCAGATTTTATACTTAACCCAGTAAACAGATATTTTTTGATTTTTTTTCACTTGAAATTTATTGGCAAAATAGCCATGTTTGACATGCCTGAACATTTCTATACCTGTTCATCACAAGCAACACACAAGAGTCGCTGAAGGACTGAGAAAATTCAATATTCAAATTTATAGGTAAATATTACATTAGGAAACATATATAGAGAAGTAGTTGATAAAGGTTTCAGATGTCTATAAGATATTGAAACTCATGATAGTTCAAGGAATTTTTTCAGAGTTGGCTGATCAAATTTCATTTACTTCTCCAGTGTTGCTGCATTGAGTGCTTCAGTTTGGTTTATTTCTAATCATAAGAGCTTTTTTTTCTTTCCCTGAAAACTCTGTCAGGATTTGATATATTTTTATGAGAATTTAAGCTTTCTATTTCAAACCCAGTACATTTCTAGCCCCTTCGGGCAAACTTGAAAAGTAAACATTAGTGCATCTAGCAGTTTAAAACATAATATGTAAATAAAAGAAACCTCTCACATACATGATTTTTCATTTGTTCAACTTCTAGTTTTCCAATATTAGGGATTCATAAAGATTTGGATTTTTCTCTTTCTTCACTGGTCCAAATATAATGATAAACCTACTTCTGGGAAGTGGAGACTTTCATACATCTCCCACAGGGTCTCACTTCATTCTGCCTTGAAAAAGTTTCTTCAAAACCAACACAAAAAATTATAGAATCTTCATTATAATGTTCTCATTCCTCTTTTGTGTCAGTTAAATATAGCTATGCTCCTTCAAAGGGAAAGTAAGTGAACTTAAGTGACTGTATAACTGAAAGTTCCTTATTTATGAATGTGAAAGACCAATCCTCAAAAATGCAAAAAATGTTACCTCTTTCAATTATTTTATTCAATACATTAAAAGAGACAATAAGCAAAAGAAATCTTTTCAACTAGAAATATTTCAAGCATGTAACAGCTGACTAGGGTTTTGGAAAAATATTCAGTTCAATATTGCTTTGACATGGACAATTACAGTCCTATATCAAAAACATCTTGTTGATGTCATCTCATGTATTTCAAAAGAAATGAGACCACCCATGTACAGAACCATAAAATAAAATTGTGATTTTATTCAGTGTTTGACATAAGGCAGCTTTAAATGAGGGGTTTTTTGGGTTTTTTGCTGGTTTGGCCAGGGGTTTTGGATTATTTGTTTGTTTTAAGAACTTATGGTGATAACCATTTATACACAATACCTATGGTATTGTGGAAAGGAGAATCCCTATCTGGTGTTCTTTGCAATAGTACAGGATGTGATATATGAACAAGGCTACCTATTGAACCAAAGATTTCAATCTACTTTTCACTTCAATACCTGAAAGTTCTTCTGTAAGCCCTGTGAGTACAATAGACAATAGAAGACCTTCTTTTTTGACAACAGAAGATGAGGATATTCCATCTTTAGTTATGTTCCATTCTTTAAACCTCAGATTCAGATGTCTATGCAAGAAATACTTTTTCCTTATTCTTCCATTCATTGCCTGTTAAGTTAAGGTTTATGAGATATAAACACAGAAAACTTGACAAGGAAGCTATGAATGGCTAGTTTTTTGAATGGAAGGCTAAATTCTGTTTTAGAAGTATTTTAATTTTTGGCAGTTATTAATTTTACTTTCTACTGCAGAAATAAAATTATAGAATTAAGTTGTAAATTGGAGGAAGTGCATAGGAAATCTTATCAAATATGTATAACAAATCCTAGAGCCATGGTAACTAAGCCTCTTAGTCTAATCTTTCCATAAGAAGTAATATTCTCCAAAGCAACTGTTGCTCAGTAGAAAAGGCAATGTTAAATATAGAAGTACATAGCTTTGTTTACATGTTGACAGTAGTTTTTAAACCCAAATCTCCTCAGCCATGCACATGCCCCTTGTCTTATTTATTTCCTTATCAATTATTTATTTATTTATTAATTTATGGCAATATGCAGATTTATTAATTTCAGTAGAAGTGATTACAAGCACAGTTAAATACTTGATCTCAGATATCTAAAGGATTTTTGCCTTAATTTGAGAAGGATTTCTCTACTTTTGTTTACACTGTTCTCAAAGCAGAGCAACAAATTTTTTTTTTTCTGAAGAGAATGGTTCAAAAATTGACAAAATTAAACCCAGTATAAAAGAAAATAAATCAACACTATCCTTCTGTTACAGTTTTAATATTGGCTTTTTTGTGGTTTTTTTAATAGTAGGGTTATCTAATATTATCTAAGCTATTATCTAATCTATCTAAGCATTATCTAATCTAACACTTGAGAGTTGCAAAATTATGTGTGAAACTTCTCATCTTTCATATAACATGCACCATAAAAAAGACATATTAGACACAGAAATAAATTCAGTACTTACATCTTGATAACTACTAATTTTAATACACATTTAATCAAATTATAAATAATGTTCTTAATTTTTTAATCTTTTTTGATCTCATTTATTGGGAAAAAATTTGTTTTTTTCTCTTACTGTCTTTGATTGCAAAATCTTTTTTCTTTTGTAGTAGGACATAAATTAATGACCTTATTGGCTGCATGTGGTGATAATACCATGTGGTTATTTCAAAAACATGGTTAATAAAATCACCAGATAAAGCAATTTAGCAGTAGGGTATTGTGTTCTTGGTTTATCAGTTATTTGTTTCCTACTGTCATAGCAATAGTTTACAGATGATTGTTGCATTATTTCTTTCACAGCCTTTACTGGGGACAAATGTCACTTCTGAAGCAAATACAGGAAAAGTTACAAAATATGCTTATATCACTTATGAGTTCCCTGTACATAAGGAGATTTGATTATTTCTTTTTTCTAGACTCAAGTACAAGTACTCTTCTCATTAGTCAAGGATAAAATGTGATGTGAAAGATGGTATGTCTAATTGTGAGAACTTCCTTGGGGATCTGAAATGAAGTCAGACATCTTAGGCTGAATTTTCCCAAAGTCTTACGTATTTTTTGTCATTTATGGTTTGGAAAAAGAGAGCAGGAACTCTATCTTTTTCATCTATATTTTAATCACTGAAAGCAAATTCAATAAATCATATTGTGCTATTCTTAGAACTAGTTGGTCTTGAGTTCTCATTAATATGTTTCCTTTTTCTCTCATTTCTCATTTTGTTATTTATTTATTTATTTTAAATTTGCTTGAGGTGCTAGGATTGCATGGAGTGTATTTGCCATCACTTTGGAATGTGTTCATTAGTGTGCAGCTGTGATATTTTATTGTAAGAGTTCATTTCCAGTTCTTATTCTTTCATAGGACATAAGGACTATTTATTTTTATGCAACTTGGTTGTGTATATAGGCCAAGACTTTCTTTTTCTTTATTCAAATTTAGTTTTCTTTTTTGGCAATTTGATTTGACTTGTGGTTAAAGCATGTTTTCCTGCTTAGTTATCAACTATGATTTGCTTATTCCTTCTTCTGCATTAGCCTGACCTTAGAGACTATTCCACTTACTTTTACCCTCACACATGAAAACTATAATATCATTATTTATTCTTTAAAGCCTTGCACACTGACAGAGTGGAAATTTAGCCATTAAGATAGGAAAAAAGAGAAGAAAATTAACATTTCCCCAGTTCCCCAAAATGTAAGCTTATAAAATTCATTTTGCAGAATTAAGGTGGTATGATTCTAGCACATGATCTTCTATGACATTTCAAGTAAAACTAACATTTCAACAGGGTTTTAAAGCTTTTTTACCTTGCATTTTAAATATAGCTATCATGTGTATCTGTCCTTAATAACAAGTCTATTCCCACTGCTGAGTCACATGATAAAAACTGCACAATATGAAACACTTAATGAAAAACATATTACTTCAAATTTCAAGAAAAGGTCATTCAGTTTATTTGAAGGAGTGAAGACACATGATTTTCCTTCAATATGTTCCCATCTTGCCCTTTTAATGACCTGAGAAGAAAAGTAAGATTCTTCTTCAGAAAAGTATAGTTAAAGTCTGTAAATAGATCTTACCTTCCACTTGTAACAGGTTTTAAATGAGGAAGACTGCAATACCAGCAGATTTTCTTTTTTTTTTTTTCAATGAATAGTAATAACCCTGTGAACCTAATTCTGTCCCTATGTATACAGCTGCAACTTTTTGTATGTAAAAGCATATAAATCAAAAGGACAAGATATATTCAACCTCAATTTGGAACACAAGCAAATACAGAGATAAAAAATAACTTCTTCAAAACTCTACATTTCCTGTACTTGATATCTAAAATAGACAGACTAAAATAATTTAGTCTACTATTTCCAAACTATGAAAGTAACACAAGTAATAATCTATCATGAAGAGAATGACCTACTAGGATGTCCAAGAAGTATAGAAAAGACCCAAAAGTGATACCTGAAATTAGACATTACTAGTTACACATTTTCATTTTGAATTTATTCCATAATATGTTTCTCTTATTATGAAGGATGAAGAGAAAAAAGTTAAAATTTTATGTATTCAAATAGTGTAAAGAATAAATATGCACAAAGTAGGCAACTAATCTTTCATTTTTTATTTGGAGTTCTTCAAATCATTCCAGGGATGGAGTAAGGTAAAACAATCTAAACCTTCAATAGAGGTTATTATTTTCTTTCTCAGATTCCAGATGAAAGGCACTAGGATGCCCACAGACTTCAGAGGTTTTAAGAAAAACTAAATAACAACTCAGAACAAAACAAAAAGCAAACAACTCCAACTAATCTATCAGAAAAGTGTATAATAAGACCTCCTGATATCCTCTACTTCTTAGATTTATCTTTCTAGGTCTGTGCATCTCCACTGACTTACCTGAGTGTCGCCGGTTGGCCAAAAGGTTTTCGGGGTGAAGGAAGAGACGAGATGGGCTCCATGATCAGAAGGCCTGATTTATTAAGTTATGATATAAACATCTATTATAACTATACTAAAAAGAAAAAGAAAGGGAGAGTTTCCAGAAGCTGCTAACTACCTAAGAATAGAAAGTAAAGAATGAATAACAAACCTTGCGCTCTCGGACTGTGTCCGAGAGAGCTCAGTTCCAGATTGGCCATTACCTCCAAACACTCAATCTGGGCCAATCCAGAACTGACCTGCTGCATTCCACAGAAGCAGATAACCTATTGTTTATGTCTGGTTGCTGAACTTCTCAGCTTCAGCAGGAAAATCCTAAGAGAGGATTTTTCATAAAAGA
This sequence comes from Camarhynchus parvulus, assembly GCF_901933205.1. Taxonomy (NCBI): domain Eukaryota; kingdom Metazoa; phylum Chordata; class Aves; order Passeriformes; family Thraupidae; genus Camarhynchus; species Camarhynchus parvulus. The sequence continues at coordinate 134,849,425 of NC_044572.1, forward strand.
AATGTCTGTGACACCTGAGGTTGCTTCAGACTGTTCTTGGCTGCAGTGCTAAGGTCTGAGCAAACCCCAGGGGGCACAGGGAGCTGTTGCCTTCTCTCTCGTAGCAGCACCTTGGTTCTCAGGGGAAGGAGGGATCAGCAATCAGCAATACTGAATGCTTTTCTACAGATTCAGGGGTGGCTGTATGTGCAAGATATCACCCAGGAAAAATCTACCGCTTTACTGACCTGAGGGCAAGACTGGGAGAACCCAGCCAGGATGACAAAATGACACCCATCTTGCCAACTCCATAGAGTCTGTTATTAAACACAAGTTTTTACCTGTTTATTATATATGGCAATAGTTTGTTTTTAATCTTCAGACTCATTCCTTTTTTATAAGGAATTTCTTTTATCGATGCAATTTATCAACAAGACTTGTAATAAACATTTTCTTATTTGCATTATATGCTTAAATTGAAAAACTCTGAAATATGACCAGCCACTGAAATGAAATAAATATAGTCATCTTGCACCATGGTGCAAAATATAGTTCAGTTGTTGATGGTGGGGGGAGGATTGCTGTATTTTTCAGAAAAAACTCATTGGCAATGTATAAAAATTTGTCAGTAGTTTAAGATTATAAATGAGGTATGTTGTTTGATAAAATAATAGGAAAACACTCCTGTGTTTCAGGAGGTTCTACCTGAATATGAGGAAGACCTTCTTTATTGTGCAGGTGACCACACACTGGAAGAGATTGCCCAGAGGGGTTGCGGATCTCTTTCTCTCTCGCTTTCCCTGGAGGTATTCAAGATCTGTCTGGACAAAATCTTGTGGAATATACTCTAGGAGAGGTTGGACCTGATGACCCACACTGGTCTCTTCCAATTTTAACCACTGATTTGCTTCTACAGAAAGGCCCATTTTTATCCAAATTCTTTGAGACCATTTCCATAAGATTTTTTCATTCTTAGTAAAAATTTTTCAGGTTTATGTCAAAGTAGATTAATATTTCTAATTGCTTTTTGTAAAAAAAAAACCTCTATTTTTGTTTGTGTCCTCTCAGATCCAGAGTCTTTCAGGGAAAAGAAGAATGGATATGAGAATGTCTCTCTCAAAGATACACCAATTTAACATATGGATAAGTCTGTACAAACATCTCTCCCTTTACTTCATATTTTATGTTGATGCCTAAAGATATTCTGCATGTTTTTCAGGGCAGCCATCCATTCTAATCCTTCATTTTAAGCTAATAATTTTTTTATCCATTATTTTTATTACCATAAAATTTGTTTCTCAGATCTGTGTTTTCTCACTATAACAACAAGAACAAAAATATTACCTCCTCCAGGCTTATACTATCAGATTTTCCATGGAATTATTGAAATACCATAAATTATTATAAACAGACTTAGCATTATTCATAATTCATTATTCATAGTTCATAATTTTTCTGTCTGTTTAAAGAACAGTCAACTTCAGATCTAATTCTATGCCATTGATCAACATTAGCCAATTAGATATAGCAAAATTAAAAAAGAAAAAGAAAAAAATAATCAGTATCAGAACACTGATTTTATCCTTTATTGTAAAGACACAGGTAAAAATACTCATGAAATTTTTGAAGAAATTGTTTGGTTGAGTTTTCTTTCGTTGCTTTTTGCTTTGTGGCTTTTTTTTTTTGCTAATGGAAGTCTAACTTTGCATAAATATCAATATTCCCCAACAAAGTATATTTTTATGTTTGAGATGTTTTTTAATAGAATGAAGAGAGAAAATTGAAAACAGGAAATGTCTGTTTATGACTGAATAACATATATTTTGGATGAACATGAAATACAATCTCTTTGGAGACAGGTGAAAAATTACCTCAGCGCAAATAGAGCTGATGTAAATTTTTGCTTTTGATTGATGAAAAGCTCAAGTAATCTTTACTCAATTCTAAACTGGAAGTCATTTAAGTCCATCTGCTCTGCCAGTTTTATTTTGCCAGAAAAATAGTGATCAGGAAACAAGCAAAAGTAACAGCTCTTACAGGTACTCCTGGGCTGCCTGTGTTAAGGCTGATAATCCATGACTGCTGAAATGTTTTCACCTGAACAGATTGCTGCTTTAATTTCTTTTATTACTTTATTATAAAACGAGTTGTCTGTTTTCTGAGCCAAGCATAATCTGTTTGTTTAGTTTTAAGTAGTACCAAGCCAACATTTCTAAAGATGTTAAACTTAATTAGTGTCGTTATATTACTGACATAGATAACATCTCTTCTTTATCTAATTTCCTCTGAGTTATTTAGAGAACATTGAAAATAATAACTCTTCTTGTTTACTTTGGTCTCTGCTGTTTCAATCAACTACATAGCAAGAAGAAAAGATATCACTTTGTGATCTGGAATGTTCAAGAAAAATGTGTCAAGTTGTTTTGAGGAAAATATAATATTTATTCAGCTGTTTTAAGATACTTCATGCTACTGAAATAGACTTTGCTCTATATAAAGTATAGTATTGCCATGATACAGAATTCTAGGATATTCAAATAGAATGTAATTCAATTAGATTATCTATGTAAGCATGATATATGCACTGAAAACCAAACTCTTTATGTTTGCATGAATACTCCTGTTATTTTAGAACAGTCTGTTACTTATTCTGTTTCTCTTAGGACCACACATGACCATATCATCAAATCTAATTTAAGATTAAATTCCATAATTTTTAATAATTTTAAAACTCTCTCCATATCTTGGCACAAAAATTTGCTTGCCATAAACCCTTTAGTTCATTGTTTCCATGAAGGATTTATTGGACTTTTTTACATAGTGCTTAAATTTAAATTATAGATTAGATTGCTTACTTACACACACATAAAAATACAAATCAACCAGAGATGGTAGAAAACGTTGCCACCTCCAAATTAATGATAAATTACTCTAAAAGTAAATAAGATTTTTTTATATTTAAAATGAAATAAAGAAATATTTTGTTTACAAACCACTACATCTATTTCTACGAGAAGTTCTATTATTCTTTTTACCTAAATCACTTAGAAGAAAAAGTGATTAGTGAGTATTGAAATTTGCTGGTGTAGTGTGTTTCAGAAGAACCAAAACACAAGATCTGGAAGAATTTCATAATATTGGGGGACAGGTGAATCAATTAAAAAAAAAAAAAATTGTGGGGCAGGGGAGGGGAATGGGACAATCACACAAACTCACTAATCTCTATTTTTCAACAAAGTAATTGTGCATATGCACAAAGAGAGTTTCTAAACCATTGCTAGTTAGAAAAACTAGCATCATGACTTTCTGAATATATGTATAGTCAAACATGGCTGAAGATCAAAAAGAGAAACATATAAATTACTAAGAAATTAACTGTGAATAAAATAAACTATGTAAATCTATGTAAATCACCCACACCCCAAATTTTTAATTTTTTTTGGCCTTGTGCTCTTGAAAGGAGTTAACAGTATTGATTTGTAGAAATAATCAAAGAAAGAAAAAAATAAGTGACTTGAAATATGAAATAACTGCAATGAAAAAATAAACTAAAAATGAAGTAAAGGTTAAGCTACACATCTAAAAAATCATTAATTGTATGGAGATAGTGAATAGAGAAATGATTACTCTTTGACAAAAAAATGTTGGGCACCCCGTGGAATAATCAAACAAAAAAATTTATTCACACAGTACATAATTAAAGAAGGAGATTCAGGCCCAGAATCTCTTATTGAAGCCTGAAATTTTGATTAGGCCACTGATTAGACCAATTCATAGAAAATAGGTATATCAATTCATCATTCTGGGATGCCTGCAATCTCCTGTTGAAGAAGATTGTGAGACTATGGAGTGTGTGCCAGTGAGTGCCAACTACCACCCTATATTTAAATTGGTTTTTATGTTCTTTTCCCAGGGACCTGGTAAGACATAAGTTCTTTTTGTTTTCATTGGAGAAAAGATAGTCCTAGACATTTAAAATAATGTAGAATGTGTCCTAAGTTGCACGTAGTCTTGACTCCTTGGAAATTATTCATAAAATATATTTCTACCCAGCTCAATTGAACTGTTTTTCAAAGATGGATCTTACACTGGGAACACTGGGATTCTCCCTCATTAGAACTTTAAAAGATGTATTCACAGAAAAACTTTTCAGAAATATTTTTCCCTGGGCAAAGCATGGATAATAGGAGTGCATGTGCCAGTATTAAATTTGACACCAAGCATCTCCTCAAAGCAGAAAACATTCCAACTGCAGCTGGTCTCCTTATTCAGACTTGGTGGGGGAGTTACTTGCTCAGAAGCTACTTAGCTCCTTGGCTATTTTTTAGGGTGCATAATGTAAATTTTGCTCAATCAGGCATGAACTAGATCCTTCTACTGGTTTGGATGTTGCAAGACTTCAATACATTCAGTAAATGTATTATTGTATGAATTAAGAATTATAATGATTGATATTTAACCTTGTATAGCATAGTAAATTAGTTCTTTTTCTGAGCTATGAAAGTTTTTAAATTTATAAAAGCAAAAAGAAAGTTAAAACATCATATAAGAGTAAGGGCTCAACATAAAAAGTAAAAAAAAAAAAGTTTTTATGGCAGTAAAGGCTGATCACCTCATGCACACTTGTAATGTACCTTCTTATGGGATTTCACCTGTATTTCATCTAGTAATCTCGAGTGCTATAGCACTGCCAGATTTACTAGGCAACAAAATCTAAACGGCTTATTTTTGGGTTTTTTTAAGCAAAGATAACTAATTTCATTATTAATAAACCACCGTCCTACCAGGAGAGAGGGTTTTGGAAGAGTGAATAGCCTAACTTCCCTGTTGCTGTTTTTCATCATGGTGTTTTTCATCATTTACTATGCTTTTGTAAAAACAATGATTTTGTGGGAAAAATGCCCTTGAAAGGTTAGAAGGTGGAAGATAACTACCTGCTTGTAATATCCAGCACAAATAGCTTGATTTCTTTGCAACAACCTGGTCCGCTTACCATCTGGTAATCTTACAAGCAGAGTCCAAGACAAAATCTGTAGCACACATGTTGTTTTTAGATGAAATACCTTTGTCCTTTTTTCTGTTAACTGCCACAAAGATGCAGCATCCGTTCCTTCAAACTCGTCATCAAAATTTTCCTGTGGTGACCTTTAAAAGAGATCTTGACAAAGGTGAGGTGATCTAAATGCTCAGACTGCTTCCTGACATTCTGATAAATATTATCTCACTGTCCCACTGCAGTCCATTCTATTGTCTTTGTTATCCTCTCATAAACTCATTGCTAGAGCTCTTTTACATTATTATGTAACTGTCTTTGACAAAGTAGTTTCTGTTCAGATGGCCTGGTTTCCATTGTTATAAAGCAAAAACTAAATTTAGACACCTTCAAAGTTTTAGGAAAATAATCTGAACAGGCTCAGTGCAGAGTTTTTCTAAATAGAACCTGGCCAGCTAAAGGTGATCAGCTATTAATTTATTATTATTTTTTTATCAGAAGAAGAGAACTCTTTCTTATAAAAAAGTCTCAAACACAAAAAGGAAATAACTGGTTTTGAACACCATACCATTTACACAAAACAGTTAAAAGCAGTTCTGACTAGTGTTTCAATCAACCTCAATATTCAAGCTTGAAATTTGTTTAAAAAAGCAGTCTGCTAGGTTTATATTGTCAAAATGATTATGTAGATAACTTTAGATATTTTGTTTCATTTTGTTTCCACTTTTCAAAGATTCTACCAATAAAACTACAGACCAAGAAGTTTAATGCCAAATGTGTAGGAATCCATAAAGTTAGAGGGTTTCAGGTTTGTGGGAAAACAGACAGGCCTCAGTGCAGCAGAGCTATGGATATTGCTGATGCATCTTGTTAAGCTGTAGCAAAGACATGAGGAATAGAACAATAGAGCTATGTATTAGCGATTCGGAATAACTTTCTAAGTTGCAAAAAGTTTCTATAGCAAGGTTGAAATTATGAATAGAGTTGTATGCTTTGTGTTCTTATAAATGAACAAGCAAGTATTGTTTTAACCCCAGCTACATGTGTTTATGTTGATTGGATAGAATCACTGTCAATATGCTTTCTCTCTGTGTAATTGGCTAAGATGAGTATTTGGTGACTTGTAACAAGTGAGTTTCTTTGGCTTGCTGCCTAGATACGAACTGTCAGGATCTTTGCATAGACAAAACTATGTATTATAAAGATTCTAGAAAATAAACAGTTCCGACACATCCACAGTAGTCCCGTCCCGTTCGTGCTTGTATATAAACTGCCGGCGCAAAATGATCTTATATTGTTTTGCTAATAGTATCAAAAAATTAATTACTTTCACTCGTTTTATGTATGTGGAATGTTTTACCTTGCTTGGTTGCCAGGTGCTCACCAAGCCACACCTCCACCTTCTGAGAGATTGCATTGTTAATGCTTAATGAGTCAAAGCAATTGTGGAGGTGCCAGGGAGCTTTGCTGAGGCCAGGTTTGCCTCCCTGAGGGGTAAGAGGTAAATTTTTGGATGTGGTGGCAATTTTCACAAGACAGAAGGGGCCATCTTTGACACTGACAAGAGGCAAACCCTGCAGAGTGGGACGGCACATTTTATCATGGTGGTTGTCTTCCCCTACACAAGCGCTCAGATGTAAAATTCCTCCTCTCTCCTCCCAGGGGAAGGTTTGATAGGGCATAAATGACTCAACTGCTGATGTGAGGCAGCTCTGATGTCTTAAAAGTTGTCAAAAAACGTTAAAGTCCCCTAAAATGCCCTCAGGCTCTTTCCTGAGGCCTTCCACCTGAGGATTGCACATGATCCAAGTGTTGCAACAGATCCAGAATCTATTGCAAAAGACAGTGCAAAACCCCCCTGCCCTTAGGGGAGGTGCCTGGGCATTCCTACCTATCCTGAATGTGAAACAAGAAACCTCTTTTGTTGCTAATAAAGCTTATCATAAAAAACATTGAGAATATTTGCATATTCCACAGGTTTTACTCTAGTAATCTTTTTTCCCCTCAATGAGCTTCATCTTGAAGTTTGAGATAATGTCTCAAAAATTACACAAAATTTGCTTAATAGGTGATCAAATTTCATTTGTTGGGAAAGTTAGTATCCTGGTTTAATACACAGTTGGCTTGAAATATTTTAACTTCCAGTTTGTTTATGCATAGCTTATAATTCTGTCAAAGATTTCAACTGCTTCAGTAAGAAAGGAAATTTCTCTCCTTTTATTACAAATCCTGGATATCTTGCTGATATGCGCACATGTATTTATATAATGATACATTGTCTCATAACATCTGAAAGCATCTGAGGCACTAATACATTTTACAGTAATCCAAGTCATGCATTATTTCTCTTGTAGTGCTAGGTCATCCTGCTAGGTGAAACTTAACAATGCAAGTTCATTTTTATCAGCTTATTTCTATTCATTTTTATTCCTGTAATGTAGCAAGCTATCAACTGTTTCTCAAATAGGAGAATTGCATTCTCTTGAATTAGTTAGAAAATACATAAAAAGAAATTCATTAAATTAACTCAAACACTACAGTACAAGTTTAACAATGAATAACATCCAAAGCAATAATAGTTTGTATGGCATTATTTACATAAGATTTGTAGTTAAGGGTCTTCCAGGGCTACATAACCACTTTGTGGAAAAATTGTCAATACAACTTGTGTATAATACAAGCTGTATTATAAAATTAATCATATTTTTGAAAACCTGAAAGACATTTCATTAAATATTTTTATCCTGTAATACATGAAATGGTTGGTTTTAGGGGTTTCATGCAAATATGAGTAGCTTTGCATGTATACATGTGCATTTTTTGTCTTGATATTAAAAGAAATAGAACAGGTTATTTTTGCAAATTGTTTAAACATTCATAATTATCATTACACTTCATTTAGATAAACTGATCCATCATGGCCAGAGCACTAAGTTGCCTTATGGTGCCCTAGGGAAAAATTTTATTTACCTAATTATTCATTTGTTTGAAGGAAGCAGGGAGAGAAGGACCACTTATTTACTCTCTTTACCTTTTTTTTTTTCCTATGTACTGTAAGCACACAAAGATACAAGCAAGCTGTGTTTTCATAAAGCCAACAAATGAGACTCCATGTTTTTTCAGCTTTCCTTTTTCTGTTTTGTAATTGGCTGTAGGCCTTCTTCAGTGTTCCAAATTTGAATGGTACCTCTGCAGTACACAGGGAAGTTTAATGAAGGACTGCACTCATCTAGAGCTGTTAGGTATGGGGATGTCAGATGTGAGAACAGAGTATGAATGACAAAGATGAGGAGTATGTTCTAAGATGTGGGAGAAGATGAAAGCCCTTGACCACTGCTGTTCCATGTCTGGTATAGAGACCAGACACGAGTCTGATCCAAAATATTAGCAAAATAAATGCTAAGGCCAAAATGGGGGACCAGTAATTTGATTTTATACTAAAATCTTTCAGAAATCTTATAATTTTACGGTGCTATATGTTCTCTAGTTGCTAAATTTCCCAAAACTGTCGGGGGAATGATTTTTTAAATTAATGTCTTATCTCTAAGAACCACTGTATTTAAGTCGATCAACCTTTGGAATGTTTCCAAAAAGCAGTTTTGGAAATTATTTTTCAGGCTTCTGTTTTTGGAATGCAAGTTCAGCGTCCTTAATGAAGTTTGGTCCTTCCTACTTTCTCAGGTAACCTTGGGAGGGAGGTAGTTTCTCAAAACAATGTTTGTGTATGTGATCTTGTGGCAGAAATTTTATTTCTTTCTTGGATGTGCCTGTATAATCCATCCATTCATGTAATTTAAAGAAGATCAAAAGCCTTCCCACATTTAGATTTCTCAAAGTATCTTCTCTGCTCCAGTCCTGAGAGAACCTCTTTCATGTTGGATGAGCTGTTTCTCTCCATAGTCTCACTCCCCTGTTCAGCTGCAGTTGCACCAGTTCTGTTTGCACAGAGTTTTTTAATTATTATATATATGTGACCCCAGAGGTACTACTACCAATGATGATGGGCTTGACCTTGGAGAGTGGCAGGTCAGTCTTGGTGTCAGCTGGCATTGGGTCTACTGGACATGGGGAAAGCTTCCAGCAGCTTTCACAGAAGTCAACCCTTGTAGCTCCCTCCTGCTACCAAACCCTTACTACTCAAAAAAAAATATATGTATTTTATATGCAATTACAAATAAATGCAGTGGAAAATACCTTTCGGGGGGATATCAATTTAAATTTTGAAGTAACATTGGAAACAATGCAAAGCTAGAAGTTTGAAACTGAGAACTATAAAATTAGTATGAATAACAGGCAAAATTTGTATTTAACTGCTTCTTTGGCTCTACAATTTAGACATTTCTTTTTCTATACCTATTTTTGCTATGTTTAATTTCAAATTAAACAGGTAAATGGGCAGTATTTCTTGTCTTATGAGCAGTATTTCTTCTTACTCAGCAGCCGAAGGAAAAAGTACTTTGTATTAAATCAGAATTTCTTACTTCCATATTTTTTGCTGAAAGAGAAGGTTAAACCATCTCCACAATGACCCAGTCCTTTTGATAAGTTTGTTTTGTAAAAGATGACCACTACTTCATGACACAAAGCAGAAAAAAATAAGTAAAAAATTAAGAATGACAAGAGAATTAGCCTTTAATTCAAAGCGGAGCAAATTTGGGGAATATAGCATCAACTATATCTAAAGAAAATGGAATTCAAATTGAAATATATAACACATAATGACATATACTATGAAGCAAGGATTTTTGGAGTTCAATTAACAGCAAGAACACAGATATAAGCAAACCTCGTAGACTATTCTAGATTTGTGTTTTGATTGTAAGAGTTGGCTTACTTTACGATTCCTATTGTTGCAGCAGAAGAAGGAATCAGAATACTTAACTTTGAAAACACTATTTAAATGTGATATCTATGCTTTTATCAATGAGCCTTTGCCATTCTATTGGCATTTCTTTTGCCACTGACATTTTGGTTGGTTTGTTTTTTTTTTTTTTAATAAGCTCCATATTAACTTATAGATATTTCCTGAATATTTTTATCTTAAATTCTGGGCTAGTACAGGGGTTACAATATGCTTTTGCTACAAAAATATAACTCATTCATTAGCTCATCTGCTAGCAAAATCTAGAGTGAGTAGAAGTCCATCTGTTCTTTGTTCAGATACAATGGCTCTTTGAAGACCTTGGCCTCAGCCAATGCTAATCTGTTTCTAGAATTACTATTTGGTACAGATGAAATAGCTTGGAAATCACAGAAAAACTTCCATGGTGTGTCAGGATGCATTCAGCTAGAAGACACTTAATGTCATATTCTCATTCAACACTTATAGGGATCAGAATATATTTGCAGATGAAATAAGGATAGGGTGTCCAAAACCATTGTAGATAGGACTATGAATTGTAAAGCTGAAACAGGAAAAAAAAAAGTCTCCACATTTTAAAAAACAATTTATCTGTTTTATATATATATATATATATACACACACATACATTTATTCATATATTCATAATTGTGTTATTTTTGGCTGCATATTATGTCAATTAAAATTTTTGAGTAAAACAGTGTTCTCAATTCTAGATAATTCCTGCATTGCCTTGCTAGTAATGGAAGTGCCTCTTTCTTACCTTGGGTTGCATGACTGTGAGCTCCTACTTATGCATTATGTGACAGGAAAGATGTAAACTTGAAACAAATTTGAATATAAGCATTTCTGACAAAGTGGCCACTTCTTTTCTAATAAAACAATTAATTGTTTTTCCCCTTGACATTATAAAATTCTAAGTGTACACATGTACAGGCATACATCATGCTGTTTAAACTGGTAATGGTTGCAACCTGCAAACTTAAATGTTAAGAATACTTACATAGTCACACTTAGATTCTACTGCTGGACTTCTCAAATATCAAGTATTCATTGCAGAACGCAACTTTCACTTTAACTGAGACTTGTTAAACATTGTGTCAATTAGGAATGAATTCAAATCTCTCTATTTAGACTCTCAGTGAATACTCATTTTCAACTGAGCACTATAAACTCTTCTGGGTAATGAAACTGTTTATTTAAATAACATGAAAGAATAAACGGAATTCAGAACATAAATAAAATGGAGCAGGAGAATCAAACCTAATGTTGGATGATATGTATCTTCAGTTCTGAAGAGACACAAAATGCATATTATTGAATCACTTCCTTACTGTAGCAGATGCCTTATCAACCCTAAAATCACAAGCCAAACAAGATTAAAATGACAAGTGGTTACTATTTATTGAAGGTCCTCCAGGTGCATTTGTGGCAGAATGCACACAAGATATAGGGTTTAGACATTTTTATGTTTAGCAAATTAGGGTAATTGACAAGAATCCCCAATTAGAAGTACAGTTTGTGAAGTATTTCCCTCTCTTGATTCGGCCCCCTACTGACGCTGCCCTCCTTGCTCCTAGCCCCGCATTGTTTATGTCTAAATACATGGGAAAGTGGAATGTCCTTGGTTCACTGAAAAAGCAAGATTAGAATAGGATTCCAGGAATGCATTTGTCTAAAAAAATACTCGAGTTAGCTAGGAAACTATATAACTACACAATAATAATTTTCAGAGCTATGAATATTTGAAAAATAAATAAAAAGCAAAAATCTCTTGGCATCATAGACATCTTCAGGAAAGCAGACAACTATTTTTACATTTTTTTTCTTTCTCTATTAATACCACTAAAGCCATTTGCATGTGTTCAGTGTTTTATGGACTTTACATAGAGATAAATCATAACATCAGAGTGTTGTGCTAAAGAAAAAAAATACAGGAGATTTTAAGAATTAAATCATAAATCGCTCAGCCTTGCTTCCCAAAACAGCTTTCTTAATGTTGCTATGGTTGGCATCCATTTACTATGTCAACTCTCAGGATTCAGTTCATTTTATATAAATAATAGATAATAATGAATGCAAATTATTGTGACATCTTAATGTGTGGAAAATTAATATTTTAGAAGTAGGAATGTACTATGTAGCAATGGTGAGAAGCTATTTTCAAATAAAAAATTAAATTTAGAGAAAAATTAAGCTTTCACCACCTGCAATACATGTGTCATAATGAGAGTATTCAATCCTCTTTCTTCCAAATATTAGGTTAACAAGAGCTAGGAAGACTTTCATAGTGTGTAAGATTTTTCTCTTTCTGAGTAAGATTCATCCCTACTCCCTAGCCACTAGTCAACTTTTGTTTCAGTTTCTTCTGTCTACTGGAATGTCTATAAAACTGTTACGCGTGAATTTTACTCTAGAGAGCTTGAGATCATATCTTGTTGATTAAAATATTCATCTGGAATATAGAAAGCCAAATTCATACCAACAATTCTCTCGAGGTCTGATACATCTTTGACTCTGAAAGAAGGACTCATCATTAATTGACATTTCTAGGATGTTTCATCCTCATTGCAAATTCTGCTTGTATCAGATAAATCTACTGCATTTTTCCCCCTGCACTTTATAATATTCTGAAGCTCTTATTGCCTAAATGCTTCATGTATTCTAAATCTAACCACATTACAAGTAGCTGTGGTAAAAACCTCCTTAGGGAGTTTACTAGATGTGGTCCTCCACATTTAAGTCAGACAATCTGCCCAAAGGAATATGGAAACATGTTCTCGTGGTTTATCTTGACAGATTATCTCTCTCAACAATTCTCAAGAGAAACTTGCAGCATTTAAAGGATCATGTCTAAAAAAAGGCAGGCTGTTGCAGTGCTTTTAGGGAGTTTATGATTTATACACACATGTGAACAGGTCTCTCCATCTACCCCCAGATTCCATTGTCTCTCTGGCAGTAGGACTGACAATCTGTCATTGTCCCTGTTGTCCAGGTGCCTCATTCTAAGAAACCTACTCACACCTCTGGCTCCCAGGACATGTCACCTTTTTGCTGAATTACCTGCCTGATCTCTGCTAGCAAGCACAGCCTGACTCCTGCACCCACACTCACTCCAGCTGCTGGCACCTTGGGCACACAACAAGCTGGTTCCTCTCCAGGCCCCATAAATACTCAAGGGCATAGGAGAGAGACTTGTCTCAGGAAATGAGTTAAAAATGGTGTTTAATTAGAAAACAGAACAGACTGCACTAACCAGGGCAGGGCACAGTCAGACATTCTAGCCAGCACACTGTTTACAGATGGCCAGACCTTTTTTTATCCCCTTGTGCCTTTATCCCACATTTGCTCCTTCACATGATTTCTTTTGTGCTGTAGTGAAAGAAATGCAGTAATTAGTTAACTTGCAGAATCTTTATTATGACATCTTAATGTACAATAATGGTATATGGTATCTAAAACATATATCTCAGCTAAAAATCTAACAGGTTTTCACAAAACAAAGCCAGGAAAATAGATATAACATATTGGTGTTGACTTGCCAGTCTTAGCCTTAGTATTTTTGCAAAAGCAGTAAGAATACATTTGCATGGAATATTGTTTAGAGATGATGCCTGGAGAAAGATTTAAATATTTGGGCAATACAAGAATTTTCAGTGAAAATTGAAAGAGAAATTAGACTGTGACAGTAAATTTCTAGGGTAGGAACTCCATTAATCTGTTCTGGTCAGCAATGTATTTAAACTAGAAGGAGGACCCAAGAAACTAGTGGCCAGTCAGCCTCACCTCCACCCCTGGAAAAGTGATGGAACAGGCCATTCTGGAGGTTATCACAACACATGCAGTAGAAAATAAGGTCATCAGGAATAGTCAACATGGATTATTTAAGGGGAAATAATGCTTGATCAATCTGATATATTTCCACCCTTTTCCTCTAAAAATTATGCATTTCAACTGTTTCTTGGTAATTTTCTGTGGAGCAATTATACTTAAAAGACTTGATACATTTCTTGTAAGGGCGTTAACCTTTAATTATTTTATATATTTGTTCATGATGAAAATTCGTAGTATATTTACAATGAAAAGCTACGTTCTTGCAAAAATAAATCAAACCCATTGGCAATTATTTAAAAAGCAGCAGCAATGGACATTTTGTATTCAAATGTACAAAGATTCATAGTGGTTTGGACAAAGGTAAAAAAAATATTGCTCTTAAATATATTGAAAGGAAGGAAGGAAAATATGTTGGGAAGATATGCAGGGACTTTAAGGAACATTTGGTCCTGACTTTTAGGGGCAAATTTTAAAAAAACAAGACTGTAAAATTAAGGGCAATTCATTCCTAGAGGTCCTAGCTAATTGAACAGAGGAACAAGTAGCTTAGCCTAAGTACAGGGGAGGTAGGTGATCAGAAATCTTGGAGAGAGATGGACAGACTTGCAGATGAGTGGTGACTTGCGTATTGTCGCAGGCTGACAAGCCTGAAACTTGAATCCTTAGTTTTTCCTACCAGTGAGAGGTTTTGCATTGCATGGGCACTGTGCACTTTCTGATTCTTCTTGTGAATCTCCTGACAAATTCCATATTGCCGTAACTCTGGATAAGGCCTAATATAAGATCACAATGAGATGACAAATTTCAAAATGTACAGCTATAAAACCACTAGTAGACTTTGAAAACCATCTTCCCTTGCTTATACTGTTTAAATATACAATCACTATTGTGCAAATTAGACAAGAGAGTAGGTTTTTTATCTTTTTGGTTTTCTAAAAACCAGCGCAACAACAGAGATTTATAATCCTCTGAAGAAATTGATGCATCAAATAAAACAAGTTTTACTGAATTAATTAAACACTTCCCATTTATCTATTTTTGTCATTTTTATGTATACATGTATTGAAACTGATTGAACATACATATATATATATAAATTATAATATCATTATTCTACTCTGCTTTGGTTTTTTGTTCTCTTTTAATTTTTTTTCCCTGTGAAATAATAATCAAAGGAAAATTGCAGAATACCAGGTGCAAGTTTTTCTGAAAAGTCTCTTGCCAAGTCATCCTGAAATTTTGTCTCTCAGATAAAGGTCAAGGACAGAAGGAAGCAGTAAGTATGCAGTATGAAAGCAATCAACCCTTACATTCATTTAAAAGCAGGACACCTTTAAAAACACAATAATAGTAGCAGTTTGTCACAAAATCAATGGGTCTGATTCTCTTTTCACTAGCACAAATATAAATTGGGAGTAAATCCAAGTTTATTAATGAAGTTTTATATGCATAAGTGTCAATGTATGGTGAGCCTAGATGACAAAATTATCAACTGGTTTCTGTTTGCATAACTCCAGTATCACTCTTATGAAAATAAGTGCATGTATATGCTGATGCATGTTTAAATTCTACATTCTTTTTTTTTATCTGTATCCTAAAATAAATCCATTCCTGAAAGCATGTATTTCACTCATTATGCCATTTAAAATATACTTAAATTTTTCTGAACTTTAAAATTTTCTACAGTAATTTCTGTATTTAAAATATAAAGGTATATGTTGTCAGGGTTTGGGTATATTCTAGCTGTGCACTTTTTTAATAGCACAATTATAACAATGTACCAAATTTACAATCAGTTGATGAATACAAACCAAAGTCTCACTGAAGAAAAGTGATTTTGCCTTTTAAAACATTATGCTTTAACTTGGTGCTCCTTCTGTGTGATGGCCTTTTTTCCCATTCCAAGATCAAGCCTGTGTAAATAAATTTGCAAGGGCCATGCTCTCAGACCACAACAAGAAATGATAGTTTACTGATGCACATCTCATGGATTTCTTTAGACCAGAGACATACTGTGATAAGTGCCATGCTCAAACATCCAAAAACAATGCTCCAGAACTAAAGTGTTCTTAGTAGATGCCTCCAGGTCTGCAAAGTGTACTATATTGATAGTCCCAAGGATGTTAGCTCTATTGAAATTGCTGTCTTAAAAAACATCAACATTTGACAAAACAGTCTTATTGACTTTCCTGACATCTGTACAGCTCACTGAAGAGGCATTGGTTTTGGCTTACAGTGAAATTTCTCATGTGAAACTCAGCCTGAAAAACAAAGCTGCTCACAATAACTTTTTTTGCTTCTAAGCATATAAACCAGAAGAGTAATGACAGTACTGAAAGAGAAAAAAAACCAAAACCAACCAACCAGCCAACCAAAAAACCGCCTTAAACTTTCCTGGCAGACCTGAACCAAAACTGTTCATATGTATCTTTGTGGTCAAATCAGATATTACGAGAAAACAAACACACAAACAAACAATTTAGTAAATTAAAAATAGTAATAACAAAATTATTCATATTTGAAAAAACATTTTGCTTATTGTTTGATATATTAAACACAAGATAAACCTACAGTCACTCTCTTTTCCAGAAGAAGCTGCCATTCAGAGATGAGGGAATGACTTCACACCAACTAGCTTCAGAAGACAAGAGCAGGCAGGGAATGAGAACAGACATACTGTAACCCTATCTGGAGTTGACAATATCTCTGCTGACTGTAGAGGGAGCTGAAAGAGATGAAAATTTTAAATTATGCATCTCACTTGGAAGCCAAAAATAAGTGTTATGCTCAGCATCATTAGCTGTGCACTACCTCATGATGTTTGGGCAAGACGTACTCATTATACCAGAACATATATGATGACATTCCATATAAAAAAGGTTATGACTAGGCCAAGGTGCTAAATGCATGAAAATGAAACATGAAAGACAGTGCTACAAATATAGTTATATTTCATAGTACTGTTCTGTAACACATTAATCTTTTATATGGTCGGGTTTTACAGAAATGACAGAAATTTAATGTGAAACAATTGCTCCTTTAAAGTTAACGTGAAACATAACACAGCAGTGAGTACAATTTTTGGCTTTTCATCTTAATCCAAAACTAAACATTTTGAAGTATCAGGTGATTGGGGATTTGTTTATTTCTGGTTAGGTTTTCTTTATTCTTTTTCTTTTGGGAGTGGTAGGGTGAGACACCAAAATCAGGAATTCAAGACTTTATACTGTTGTAAATAATTTTTATCTTCATTAAATTTTAACTAAATATGTGTTTGTATGGCCAGTGTGGTCAGTCTAAATATGTAGTAAAACACTAGACAGTCATTGAACATACATTTCCTTACTTGAAAAAAAAATGTTTATGTTTAGATTATATATTGAAAAAAGTAGAGTTTCTTATAAATGCTCTATTTTCTCTCCTGAACATCTAGCAAAGTCATGCAAGCTTATAAATATTCTTTGTCCTGTTGAAGTCAGCATTAAAGTTAAGTATATCTGAGTTTCTCTGCAGGAATGATGTTTTGGGAATTATCTTGAAATATCCTTTTTGTGCTAGTGGTCCATTGCATTGACCTGAAGTGCCACTGACCTGACTGAGTCTCAGGGAGATGCAGAGTTTCAGCTGCACTGAACTCATTACAGAGCTGTAGGGTAGGAACTCCCGTTGCTTTCCAAAAGCTCACATTGCCTTCAGTGGGGCCAGAACATTTTTCCCAAAGTGCAGGCTATTCAAGTGAAAACAAAGAAGAAAGCAAAGACTTTAAAACTTAATCTAAGGATATGCTTCAGTGACAAAAATATTTTTAAGCAGTTCTATATTTTTAACAATCTACTTATAAGATTTGTATTCTAATTTTACTAGGTACATCAGCATATTTTTTAAATGGGGAAAAATATTGTATACTCAATATTGCCAGGGTTTGTGCATTTTCCTTAATTTGCAAATCAACTATGGTTTTAGATTACTTCTTGATTTTCTTTTGTGCTTCCACTGCTTTTTAAAATCTGAATTCCAGGTACCTTGCTTGCACATAAAAGACATTTTTAATATTAATATAATTCAATGATAATTTATTTTAAAGGTTAAATGTTACTGCTCACTGAGTTTTTGGTAGGCTTCATGGGGTGGAACAAAACCCCGCAGCATAAATTTAAAGAAAGATGAACTCTTATTTTGGTCTGTACACCATTATTCAATTTAATTCTATTGCATTTAAGAAAACAGCAACACAAATCTTAAGGTGAGAGATATGATCCAGCTACAATTAGAACAATATTGTTCTTGTTCACTTGGTTTTCCTAAGTAGCAATTAAATTACTATTTGATATTAACTTTGGAGATTTTTTTTTGTATAAAATAATATTTTGGGTGCTTTAGTAAGAATTTTTTCAAAGGATGCTATTTCAAGCATAGCTTATCTGACCCTGTTTGTCCAAAAAGGTTCTAGATCCTTTTAGCTGCAAATAGCTAGCTTGCCACAATTACTTTTCTTTTATTTTCTTAGTGAGCAGGAATTTTGGAACATATTACCATAGTGGTAATACACAAGTGAGATCCCACTACTAAAGTGGTGTTAATGACTGTCATACTGTCCAATGAATTGTAACATTCAGATATTAAACTTTACAGTTTTAAATTCAGTGGAAGCTAATATACACACAAGCAAAAAAAAAGCCACCCTTGGTCAGAAGAAATATGTGTAATGACAGTTCTTACCTGCTGGTGTTTGTGTTCCCATCAAAACTTCTGCTCCATAAAGACCTTTACTTCTCGGTCTTTGCAGAACTTTAATTTGGCTCCTATGACTTCTGAGCAGGGTGTCTATTTTCAGTTATCTATCATATGTCTCACTTTTTGTCACAAGACTATATGGATAAATAATAAAAAAAATACATAGTAAAAGTAAGAGAAATATCTCATAATTATGAAATGCACAGAGCTTCCTTTTGGTGCTGATTTGAAAGAGAGTACCAAATCCTAAGACAAAGCGCAGACTGGGACTGTTGCCAGTTCATTTTATAGTCATTTTATTGCCAGGCAAAAATATGTATTCATTTATTTAAAATGGAATAATCCTGTATGTCATCTAACATACAATTGAAGACATTCTTATTGATTTTGCTTACTACCCCTTCTATTCTTATATAGTCAATTTTGGCCAAAAGATTAATTCTATCTGCCAAAATAGGAAATTTCCATTCACTTCCAGGATAACAGAGTTGCTACTCTGAACTTCAGTAGAGCAAAGTTTAAGCTGTTGCTATTCAGGAAGCTATTAATAGAGTATCCCAGGAGAATGCTTTTGAGGTCTCAGGAGTTCACAAATGCTGGTCAGCCTTTAAGAACCCCTTTTAGAAGCGCAGGAGCAGTCAGTTCTGTTGTGTTGTAGGTCAAACAAGCAGAGCTCAAGACCAGCTTGACAGGCCAGGAAAGTCCTCTTGAAGCTCAAGGGAAAGAAGAAACTGTATGATCTTGGGAGGCAAGGGATGAAAGGCAAGGCTTCGCAGGAAGTGTACAGAGTTGTGAGTCATTTATGCAGGGAGAAGACATGAAAGGCCAGTCTAAGGGTTGAGACTGACCAGTGTTACACCAGTTAGCAAGGGTTTTGTTAAATATGTTATTAGCAATATGTGGTCTAAAAATGTTGGACCTATACTTAACATTTTTCTATTATAAGGTCACACTTGGACATAGCAGCGTGTGTATTTTTTCTGGATTTTAGTAAGGCTTTAATAATGTCTCTGACAGCATCCTTCTGGTCAGTTATCCAGCTAGAGGATGAGCTGGCACGTGGCGCACTCAGTGAAGAAGAAACTGAACAGCAGGGCTTAGACAGTGAAGGCACTATTAATAAGTTTGCTGATAATACTACACTGGGAGGCGCTGTTCTCCATCTTGAGGGACAAGAAGACTTGAAGAAGGGTCTAGATAGTTTTGACCACTGGGCTATGGTTAATGGAAATGAATTCCATGATATTTGACAGGATGGTGGATTCTGAACTTAGGAGGAAGTAACGCTGGACACAAGTATAAACTGGGACATTGACTGGGGAGCAGCCCTGAAGAGAGGGACCTGACAGTGCTGGATTCAGGACAGCAGGCTCAATAGAAGTCAGCATTGTGCCCTGGCAGCCCAGAGGGCAAACTGCATCCTGGAACGTATCAAACTTAGCATGACCAGCTGGGCTAAAGGGGTGATTCGTTGTTGCTGCTGCCTCAGTTTGAAGTGAATAGGCTTTCCCTAGAAATGGTCAGTCAAACTCCCAAACTAGTGAGTGATTAAGAGGCATTTGGACAATACTCTTGGTAATATGCTTTAATTTTTTTATATCAATCAGGCAGTTGGATTAGATCTTCCAAGTGAAAGTCCCTCCAACTGAAAGGGTCTATTCTATTCTATTCTATTCTATTCTATTCTATTCTATTCTATTCTATTCTATTCTGTATTTTCGTTTCCAGTCCAAATATGATCCAGGAAAATTTTATGGAGAGCTGATTAAATTTTTCAAAATATGCAAACTGCTCCTGATTCACAATTAGATTGCACACCTCAACCCTCTCACTTGTGTTGGAGCAAACAAGAATGAGTAAGCAAGAGAAGACAGAAGCTGCGCTTGATACTCACAGTTCCCTTCCAACTCTTCATACTCTCTGATATTAAGCTTCTTAATTCAACAGAAAACTAGTTTTAATTTATTACTTTCAAAACAGGCCAGACTAACTCTCCAGATGTCATGCCCTTTAAATAGTTACAGGGGCAGCAATAAAAATTAGCAAACAGCAGTAGGTGGAAGACAGCAAAATACCCTTTTCAGCAGCAGATTACACTAAAATAAATTGCATATAATGGAAATTCTCTCCAAATATGTTTTTCAATCTAAAACTGTATTCCTCTGTCAGTCTTGGATTCTAACATCGCACTTGCAATGCTTTATACCTGAGAAAAGTTACCAGTTCTCAGATCCGTTATCACCAACCATGAAGATGCATCTAGAACATGTCTGAACACATTGGTGTCCTTTTCCAGTCCTTGTGGTGAGCTTCCTCATTTCATTTGTCAAATTCAAAATTCAATATTATTATTTCAGTCTTAACAGTCTGAAGATATAAACAAGGCAGACTCAGGGAAAAACGAACAAGTTTGAGCATAGCGTATTTCTTTGGATGTGAAACAGTAGTAAAGCAGACTCTCTACCATAGCTGTTCAACAAATTAAGTAACAAATTTTGGTAGCAATAGTTATTAATTCAAGAAGTTAGAGAATATTTAGTGATTTCCCACTAAAATATTGGGTCTTTCAAAATCAACTGAGATATAAATGTAACAAAACAATAAATATTCAAGGTCATTATCCATAATCCCTTAGCAATGTTATTTACAATCTTGCAATGAAATGAGCATTATCTACAGAATAAACAGGCAGGAAAACCAAAAGCACAGACATCATATTAAGCTTATTGCTGCCCTTCATACCTGTCTCTATCTCATTACGAAATTACTATCATATCATTGAAAAATCTATAATAGAGTATAAAGGGAATGAAAAATGGAATTTCAAATTTTGCAAATGTTACAAAACATTCTTAAATAATAGGCTGAAAGTCTTTCACTAGCTTCCAAACTGATGGTTGTGTCCCTGTCAAAATAACCCTCTGGAGATATCTTTACTTTTTTATTTTGTGGGACAAGGAGATATATTCCAATAATAAGATTGGAATTCAATCTTACCCTGCATCTGACAGAATAGGATTCATGTTAATTAGACACATCCTAACTGGCAGATGCAGGATTGATCAGTATAAGAACACAAAGCTGATGAACAGGATTATGAAAAACAAGTATACCTGAAATGTATGTTCAATGTTTTTATCCATCATCTGTCTTTTCTTATTTCAGGTCTTCCTATACTTCTCATGTGAGTCCAACAGAGTGGAATCAGGCTTTGGTGTCTAGAGTCCTACCTGACAAAGAAACCAGTTTACAAGGGGGATCATACACGTTTTAGGCCCTCTGATTTATATCAGACTACACAGACTGCCTGTTTATTTCACTACTACTTTAATCCTCAGCTTATTTAGGGAAGTGATTCCTTAACTCCAGCTTCTGACCTATTCAATTCTGGTTTTTTCTTACAGAAATTTAACTAGATAAAGTACTGTGTTTCCTCCTTAGCACAAACATGGAACCTATCTGCACCAAGAAAAAAGTTTATCAGTCTTCTAAAATCTCTAAGAGGACTGACGTTTTGTGTTAACATCTTATTTAGAAAAACATTAATGATTACAACTTGGTTTATTTCCATTTGCTGATTTTAGTCTTGGGCTGTATTGTTTTGATATTTTTTATTGAAAGGCAAAGAAGTCCTTTTCCTGACAGGAAGCCTTCATTTTTCCTACGATACAAGTATGTTTCATGTGAAATGCATAACAACCCCTCACATAGACTTGAGGTCTCTCTAAACCTACGTAAGGTCCCTCAGTGATGATGAGAAACAAATTCTGAAGATCTACTGACCTCCCTGAAAAATTTGTTGATATGCTGTTATCTAAATTTTAAAAGTCATGATGACAGGTACAGCATACTAATGTGCCTTCCTATAGACAAAATATTCACTCTTCAGTGGAGTAAAAAACATAGAAGATAATTTGCCCTCAGGGGATGTCATATACAGGCAAGCTGCTCCCTGGATAGTCACATTGTTTGGTCTCTGCCTCCCAGATTTCAGCAAAGTCCTCGGTTTTCCTCTAACAGTTATTGCATTGAGCACTAATTCTGGCCACTGCCTCGCTGCCTGCTAGATAATCATCTCCTGAAGGTACACTGCACTGTCACCCCACAGTTGCTGGTTTGTTCGTTACTCAAATCTGTCTGTTAATCAGATACTAAGTGCAAGGCTGCAGCATGCATGGTAGAGAATTCTAAATAAAGAGAAAGAAATCCTTACTCCCTCTTCTCTGTGTTCTTCTAAAAAACACATTTCCTGAAAATTTTGTTGCATTCCTCATCTGTCCTACATGCTCCTCTAAGAACCCTATAAGGAAACCTTCTTATTTATGAATTTTTAGGCCCATGGCATGAATAAAAATGGTAAAATGATTTCTATCTAAAGAGTAGTGTACTTGGAGTATTTTTCCTTTCTGTAGCAAAAAATCACACAGTGCACAGGACAAGGCATCAGTTAAAAAAAAAAAATCAAATGTATGCCCCATGGTTGAGCACATGCTTTGAGATAAATTTCCCTCATGTAGAAGTAATACTTTGAGAAGTACCATGGTTTGGCAGTTATCTCAGATGCAATTGCATCAGAGCAGTTACACTGCAGCTTTTGCTTCAATGCATCTCAGTTTTAGATAAACCAATTAGTGTAGACATGCCCCAAGAGGTAACCATATGGTAAGTTTATGAGGCTACATGAACTTCATAGTAGAAGTCTCAAAAATTCGAACCATTCTTCAAGTGTCAGCTGTGTCTTTATTTTTAATTGTCATCATTACCTGCATCATCAAATGTTCCAGGCTTCAGGTGCTTCTGCTTGGTTGTATGCTGCTATTTGATGTTATTTGTATATGTAAAGCCATGTGTAAAGGAAGCTGGGGGACAAATAGATATTTAATTTAAATTAAGGAAGTTAAGTACCTGTTACTCTCTTGTTATTAATATTAGTGGCTTTGAAATAATCACCTTTTTGTTTTATTGAAGCAAAAAATAAAACTAAATTTAAAAAAAAATGTCTGGCCTCTAAATCAACACCTCCAACACGTCCAATAGTTCTGAAAGAGATTCTACACTCACCATCTAAAACACAGCATTAATTTCCTGACTGGCAACATCTCTTTTCAAAATTTTTGTGGGTTCCTATGGCTCTGTGATATATAGTAGCAAAATGTTGGATAAGAAATCAAGGACTTTTATTCTTTGACCTTGATAAGAGTTATAGTATTTTCTAAACCTTCAGAAGTGGTAGTTATTACAATTTCTTCTATTTTTGGAAGAGTAAGTTGCAGAATTAAAAAAGCAAATTTTAACTGTGAAAACAGTCTGAAAGAAACAGATTGATGTGGTCACTAAATTATGGCAGGAGCACTCATGAAAAAAACTATGGAAGGCATTCCTGAAGTTATATTTCAATAAATAGGGGAACAAACTAAGAGTTCTTCTTTGAATTTTCAGATATCCAGTGATTTTAATACCTCTATGGCTTGAAAAACGCACTATATCTTTTCAAGTATACACTAATCCTAAATCTCAATGTATCTGTCAGTGTAATTGTCAGTATTAATCAGGAAGAAAGGGGAGAGTTCTCAAGTTCTTCCACCCTAAGACTAAACTTTTTTTTCTAATTCTTGTGTGTTTTTATTTTCCTTCTTCTCCAGACAGTGGTTATTAGTCACACTTAATAACAATATGTATACACCTGATCTGATTACTCTTTCTATCTTCATTGGATTGCTGTTCTGAAATAAAAGAGAAAGTTTTTAATCCCCAGCTCAGATTGCCACTTGGGTGCCACTTCACCTTCTTCTGTAGCACAGATTTTATAATATCCTAAAATTACCTTGGAATTTTTGTGAACATATTCCATTCTAAGATATGATAACTCTGAGATTCATAAGGTTTCTGCTCTCTTCCTGGAGCTTAGTGTGGTTTCTGATGCTTTACTGTAGTCTTTCATTTGCCTCCAGGGTACAGGTTTTTTTTATGCACAGAGAAAAGTGACAGCATCTATACTATGAATAGTGGAGAATATTCTTAAAAAATATTCTTGTTTGTTGGTTACTTGCAATGAAGTAGACTAGATTTCATTATGTGAGAGACTCCCTTGTAACCCTTTCTTCCCAAAGTCCTTTTTTCTAATTTTAAAATAGATCAGTCTACTACTGGTAAAGCAGAACACAGAAACAGGGAATAAAAATGAACAAGAAAATTGAGAACACAGAGAAACAGAAACTAGATAGAGAAAAGTGATCTTAGATATGTGAATGTTAGA
This sequence comes from Camarhynchus parvulus, assembly GCF_901933205.1. Classification (NCBI taxonomy): domain Eukaryota; kingdom Metazoa; phylum Chordata; class Aves; order Passeriformes; family Thraupidae; genus Camarhynchus; species Camarhynchus parvulus. Next base: position 134,874,082 of record NC_044572.1, read on the forward strand.
TCTCTCAGTCATTTATAAATTCACAGTGTTATTTATGATGCAGACCGAAGCAAATCAAAATAGATGACAAATAAAGAATGCCTGAGAAAGTAGGAAGAAATTTTAATTGAAGAATTGTAATTATTTTCTATTTTATTTATGGTTATCCTAAAGTGTTTCATTCAATACGTGCAAATAACCTTGTGGTATAAAAGAGTTGATAGGAAATGGAAATTTTTGCTAGATACTCATAAAGTCTTAGGTAGTTCATAGCCCATTGCTTAGAAAACTGAATGATATATATGAGTGTTCTCATAAAAATCATGCATCAGTTGAGACCAAAAAAATCATAACTCTCTCTCTTGTTTTGAAGATATGATATAAAACACCAGTAGCACTAGATTAATGCGACTTGCAGACCATATCACATTGCTTTTTTAAAAGTCAGATTCCTACCTCCTTTGAAAATTTCAGGTGTAATTCTATATGCAATTTCCTGGAAAATACTTTTTTCACAGAACAGGGTTAACACGCATCTAAATGTCTTCTGAAAATTAGCATTACTATAGAGGAATAATGATAGAACATGTCATAATATTATTTTTAATTCTGTTTTAGCCACCAATATTCAATTTGTACACATATATAATAGCTGCAAATTCAATAGTGTAGGATTATACAGACTCTTTCCAGGAAGAAATGTGTTTGTAGTAGATAGAAATCTGATGGAAAAAGAAAATTTGGTTCTCTGGGAGCTGAATCATTGATTTTGACAACAAAACACTTGTGAGACATCCTGAAATGTGGACAATATGAAAATATATACTTATATATGAAGTTTAGTATTGTGTAAAACCCCGTCCTTGATCCTTACAATGAAAATAATGACATACCTAACAGCTATAAAATACACATTCATAATAACAGTGATGATGTACCATGTTTTTAAACAGTGTTTGATAGAGACTGTGATTTGTATTCTACAGGTCTTCATATTTTTCCACTTGTCCAGTTGAACTTTCAGGTCTGAAAAAATTCTGGAAAATTTACCACTTTCTGTTGTCTAATAATTCCCTGTAATTAATGGATGAAGGCATGAGTGAAGTGAAATAATAAACAAGCTAAGATGCAGCCTCAGAGCTGCCATCCCACAGGTAGATGAAGCTGTTTCTCACTTATAAGAAGCAAAAGAATCAAGCTGGGTCACAAAGTTTTCAGAAATACTGTAGTTGGCATTACTGTGGGGCAAAGATGGGGTGCTTTTTTAGGGGTAACTGACTCCTTAAGAGATCACAAGATAAAATGCAGCATTTTCTGGAAACAACTCATTGGTGGTGTTTGATGGCCAAGTTAAAATCAGTTTATGAACAAAGGAGATACAAAAATCCCTTTCTTGACCTGTAAACTCTTTTTACGACTTGAAAGCTTATCTTTCTTACTAAAGGTTCAACAAACTCCTTGACTCAGACTTGAGTATGCTGAGAATTGGTACTAAAGAATGTTCAGTGACTTTACTGAACATCAAGAAAATCAAAGCAAATAATACAGGCACTATGGAAAGAAGTGCCCTGCTCACAGCAGCTGAACACCTAAGGCGTGAAAACAAGAGTTCTATGGAAACTTGAAGATTTTCTAGTGTTTTAGACTGATATGACCATGTTATACAGAGACTAAATTTATAAATTCTTACTTGTTATTTATATGGCATCTTCACATGTGATTATTTAGCTACCTAGTTCACTCCTTGGTCCTTCAATTGGCTATATTACATAATGCTGTGTCTCATTCGCTTTTGATATAAGACAACCTGTTTCCTTCAAAATAAATCTTCACCAGGATGCTTCTGGAGATGATTCAGACCTGAGGGTTCTTCTAGTAAACAGTATCCACCAGACTTCATGTCTTTAACCTGAAGAGGTCTCTAGTTCTGTTTCAGCAGTTGAAGTAACAGTCTCTTTTTTGCCCTCATGTAATACCCTGTGTCCTATGAGTTACTCTTGTGGGCTGTAAAACAGCTTTTCACTTATTTCAGATACTGCGCACACACACATGCGTACATAGATTATTTCTTAGGACCCCAGGAGGACCATATCAAATGCAGGAGAAACCTTTAATCAAATACCATGTGATCAATTCACCACAGAAAAGATTATCTCTGATGAGTTTGGATATCGCTGTTTTTAGTGCTGGGAACACTTTCTGTAGAAAACATGCAAAGACCTCATATGACATACTGTCTGCTATTATCTCTCAACAAATTTTCATAAGCAACTTTCATAGAGATCTTCATATGAAAATTCAGTTCCTGAATTTATTTCTTGAAATAAATAATCAAGTAGAGTTGCAATGAAAACTGAACTACTGGTTAAACTTCTAGTTTAGGCAATGCCTCTTAGAAGCCTGAAAATCTTCAGAACATGAAGGAGTTATTAAGATTCACTTAAATTAGCATAATCCCTAGTCACAAATTGTTAAACAGTTTTTTTATCATAGAATAATAGAATCATTTAAGCTGTAAAAGAGATCATAGAGTTCAAGCCATTGACCCAGCTAGAATCATTTAGGTTGGAAAAGAAATCATAGAGTTCAACAACTGACCCCACACTGTCAACTCTACCACTGAACCATGTCCCCAAGTGTGCCACATTGACATGTCTTTTAAATACCTCCAGATATGGTGAATTCCCTGGGCAGCCGGTTCCAATGCTTGACAATTTTTCAGTGAATAAATTTTTCCTAATGTCAAATCTAAATCTCCCCTGGTGCAAATTGAGGCAATTTCCTCTTGTCACATCCGTTATCACTTGAGAGAAATGTCTGACCCCCACCCCACCACAACATCCTTTCAGGGAAATGTAGAGTGATAAGGCGTCCCCTGAGCCTCCTCCAGCCTAAACAATTGCAGCTCCCTTGGTTTCTCCTGGTAATACTTGAGCTACAAACATTTTACCAGCTTCATTGCCTTTCTCTGGATACCCTTCAGCGCCTAAATGTGAGGGGCCCAAAACTGAACCCAACACTTGAGATGCAGTCTCACCAGGGTCAAATACAAGGAGACAGTCACAAATAAAACATTCTTTATAATGTTATTTTCCATAAAATTACCTGTATTTAGAACCAGTGATGAATATGAGGATTTAACAAGTTCTCTTCACTCTGAGAATGTAGTGCAATAACTTGAATTAAACTCAGCTATCTCTGATTAGGACTCTGGTCAATTCGAGGATGTTACATTTTTCTCCAAATTTTCCCAGTGTTTTTCCCCAGATAAGCTATGGCACATACCATCTTGAGAACTGATGTTAATAATAAGAAAGGAATAGCAGCCAGCTGTCGCACCATATTAGATCAGATTTGTGTCTCTACTCCCTCTGGGAAATGTTCTGAATCATAATTAGTACATAATCAGTTTGTGGTTTTAATTGAGTAAAAGCCAGGTAGCCAAGAATCACAACATAAAATATTTTTGTTCTTGAACCTTATAAAACAAAAAAATGAGAACAGTGATCAAACTGGCCTTCTGTCTGTTAAATGAAAGCCACCAGTTGCTTATGAAAGATCTAACATTTTTTTCAGGCTCTTTCAATATGGTATTTATCCACATCTTTCAGAAAACTGTAGTTGTAAAAAACTGAGCTCTTTCTCTCAAGAACTGTCAGTAACATCATAAAGGGAAATAGAAGCAGACAATAATTATGTAAGTATGCTTTTTTTTTTCCCAAGAATGAAAGGAAAATACAGGATTTTGATGCTAGTTTCAAAACTTAAGTCAGTAACTGGAAAAAATGGAGAATGCATGAGGTGTCCAAAAGAGTCTAAGGTTATTATAATGAGCTTATTCCACACTATGCTTAATATATATTTGGTCACCTGTCATTTAAATTATACATTAAGAAATAAAAGGATTATATTCTCTTAATCTAAAGTAAGTCTAATGTCATTAAGAATTCATGAATATATTCTGATCAAAAAATAGGAATTTCAGGAAGACATTCCATATGTGGAAGATTATTAATTTATTGTGAACAGTGACTTTTTTATTCCCAATATTCTTGTTCTTTTTTTAAAATCTCAAAACTTATAATAGGAAGCAAAATAGTATAATATACACTAAATATTTCAGTTTTCCCAAGGGACTTATTAATTTTCAATGTTGCAAAAATACCAGTAGGTGTCTCTATTGCTCCATTATTTCCAGAGGTTAAAAAAACATAAACCCAAACCAAAAGTGACAAACAAACCCCCACGACCACCACCACCACAAACCACACTCCACAGCAAGCATCATCACTGTCCTGCATAACCACAACATAGCCTACAGCATTTCATATCTGGAAAAGCCAAGTGAAGTGTACAGAGAAAAGCAGATACTGTGGTTCCTCTTAATGTTTTCCTATGGGAAGTGAAGGCTTTGCTTAACATTATGTCATTTTTATTACAGCATTATTACCATCGCCATTTGGATTATAAATATGAAGTATTTCAGTTGGGCTTGTTTTCCTGGAATTTGTTATTCCTTGTTTTCTAAGGAGAAGTTTGGACCTCATGAAGGTTTGTGTACCAAAGCCACATCTGGCGACATCTTTCCTCAGGGACTTATTCATCTCCTTCTAGTTTGATTTTCACATAGCAGATCATCAGCAGTTATATTTTTAACTTTTTAAGAATAGGCTTTGATAAAGTTCTCTGAACATCTAAAGGCATTATGGCTTAAGAGTACTCATAATTACTGAATTACACTACCTCTATGAAAAGCTTCTTTCCTTTTAGTGACAGAAAATAAGGATTTGCTGGAATGATGAGGGCATAGCTCTTCTGAAGAAACTCTGAGGAAGGGACAAGAGGCAGCACTCAGTCTCACCAGAGTGTCAAGAAATGTATCATCACTTTAAAAGAAATGAAAAAAAAAAACTAATAAACGTAAGGTGAACAAAATGGAACACTGTTGCTTGCATTGTTGAAAGTCCTAATGTAGCTGGCCAAAGCACAATAATGCAGTTTTTCTACATTCTTTTGCAGCTTCTTTTAGACCAGATATTTCCCCCGAAAACCCAAAATACTGTTAGAAACTACAGGGGAAAGGACAACAAAAAGAAAAAAAATAAGAACTTCTATTAGGGGAAAAAAAAGGTTAAGTGTTCCTTGATACAGCATGAACCTTCAAGAGGCAGTTTAAAAATAATATAAAAACCCTACTGAGGCTCAGGGCAGCACTACTCTTTTCCCTTCCCTTTATTCTGTACATCTGATTTTGTCTACCCAGAAGTAGTCTGCTTGGACAGAAATCAGAGGTACCCCAGATAGTATTCATGCTGTAATACAGCATTTCCAAATTGCTCTAAGAAAACAGTGATTATTATATTTATATATTAGGTAAATATATGGGGTTTTGCTAAATATTTGTATTGGTGCTTGAGCATGCCATTGAACTCGAAGGGCATTTTGAATCAGGGAGTATTCCAGGATAAGGTCTGCATGCAGTTACTGTCTCCAACACTTTGTCATTGATATGGCACAGCAAAAGCAAAACGGCAAAAAATCAGCAGTGATGAAAGACAAAGAGTGCAAAGTACAAAATGTAACCTAATCTCCCTCTCATATAAAATCACATCCTGAATTAATTTAAATACTTTATTTTGGTGAAAAATGTCTTATTCTTAGCTTCTCTTATTTGTGAAGCCATTTAGATACTCTTTATTAATTCCCTCATTTTTTCTTTTATGACTAAAGAGAGAGAGAAGGAATAGAGAGAGAAAAGGGATAGAGAAAGATCATGAAGAAACACAAACATAAAAATGCCTTAAATACAACTATGTTTGCCTATATGTTAAATGCCCAAGTTTTAGCAATTTACTTACATGAGGCACAAATTATTTTAATGATGTGTGGCTATAGCACACCATAAGCAAAGAAACAATGCACAAAACAAGAAAGGAAGAAAGAAAACTCAGGATCAATTATTTCAATATCTAGGAACAAAGGTAGTCGAGCCTTAAAGTCCACTCAGTCTTTTTAAGTCATAACACAGTTATCAAAGGATGTGATAGTCAGTGACATTGCTCCATGAAATGTCAAATATTTTTGCTGCCACCAGAAAAGCAACTGCTTCAGTTTGAGCTCTCAGGTTCTCATTTGGTGAACTTATGATTTTTAGCAGTACCTAGTATTGCTGACATTTGATTTTGACTGACACTATAACAATATAAAATTTTCTTATTTTTTTGTCATAATCATAGGTGCTATTAGGAATACATAGTATATATATGGATATTTATTATAACAAAAATATATTCTTTGTATTTACAATGAGTTGTGATTTATATATTTAGAACCACATACAAGCTCCTAATGAATCTATATGATAATTAACTGGAATTATCTCTGCCTCTTGAATTATACAGCAATGTCTCATCTTAACAATTGAGTTAGATTCTGAGACAGCTTCAAAATAAAAGGAGGCCCTGAAATCATCATCTTAAATTACTGCAAATGTAAGAATATAGTCACACTGCTTCTTTTATTGCTCACTCCATGAAATGAAAGTCAAATTTTTCAAATATAATTTATCCTAATTATCACTTTCTATGGAAATATTTTTGCTAGAATGATACAAAAGAATCTTATTTCCATAATAAGTGGGAATATATTATGTTTCGAAGCAGGTGAACATAAGTGTTTCTTAATATCTCAAAGAGTGTCAGGCAGGATGACTCTTTTCCGATTGTGGTAAAAAAAGTAGTTAAAACATTGAACCTCTCAAATAAACATTCAAGACTTAGGAACCCTATGCAACTATAAAGTGTACAGACACAAATCTATAAATTTATATTCTTAGTTATTTATAAGTGACCCATGGCTTTCTTAAACCAGAGATCCAACCAGTATTTATTGGCTGTATAGAATATAAATAGTCTAGAATGGGAAAAATATATGCTGTCCTTATAATGTACAGATGTGATTGTACAAACATATACACTACATCCAGAAATTATTTCCACAGCTGAATAGACGCTTTATTTAGTTTCCTTTAGAAGGACATTGTTTATCTATATCTGCATTTATTCAGACAGAGAGAAAATAATTACTTCAGTAGTTAACTTTGCAGTTAGTATTCAATATGAAATGGAATATCTTTTTATTTAATGCATTAATCAGCTGGAATGTACAAGCTTCTCTTTCCATATCTTGCAATTTCTTTTGTACAATGATTAAAACAAAAGGAATGCTTAAAAAGCGATGACTAAACTCCCAGTCTGTACTCATGTTTGGGACTGATCCAATCCAGACTTAGTACACTGTACTTGGACTTCTTGAACTGAATGAGATTTCCATAGGCCCACTTCTCATCTTTGTCCAGGTCCCTCTAGATGCCATCCTTTTCTCCCATTCTTCACCTGTCCAGCCTTGTGTTGTCTGCAGACTTGCTGAGGGTGCCCTCAGTCTCACTGTGTGTCCTTGATGAAGACAGTGAAGAGCCCTGGTCCCAGGGCAGAGCCTTGAGGGAGCAACCTGGTGCATATTTCCAACTGGACATGGACCCATTGACCACAACTCTCTGGTTCTGTACATCCATCAAGCCAATTAATTATCAATTGAATCCATGTCACTCCATTTTTGAGATAATTATGTCATTTAAAATCTTATCAAAAACTTGACAGAATTCTAGATACGTGACATCAATCAGTCTTCCTTTGTCAACCATTGCCATCTCCATCACCGAGAGCCACCAGATTGGTCAGGCACAATTTACCTCAGTAAAGCCATCCCAGCTACCTTGAATTCCCTCCATGGCTTTCATGTGCCTTAGCTTATCTTCTAGGAGGATCTGTTCCATGATATTCCCAGGCACAAAGGTGAGACTCACAGCTCTGTAGTTCCCTGGATTTTCCTTTCTCCCCTTTTTAAGTACCAACATGTCTTTTCCAATATGAGGGAGAGTGACTTGGCAACTATATCAGCCAGTTCCCACAGGAGCAAGTTTCACAGATTCTGTTTTATGAATACTGAACTGATTGCTGGGAGGTAGGGGGTAGAAAACATTTGCATTTGTGATAAATGACATCCTTAGACCTTTTTTCATCCACAATTTGCTGCAGAAGTACTACATGTTTCTGCAAAGGACAGGGACTACTCAGCACAGAGAACGTCTTTGTGCTTTGCCTTCACTGCTGCTGGCTGTCACTTGACAGGAACCACTGCAGAGTTCAACTTTTCCCCTGGAAATGCCCTGCAGCCTGTGGGGTTGTAATGTCAGAGGACATGTAGGCAGCAAGAAGGGAATAAGCTCCATGAATCCAGATTGTTGCACCTCCAAGGGAAAGGAAGAAAAAGGAAGTGATTGTAGAATGAAGTAAAAAAAAAAAACCACCAGAAACCCCCCCAGTAAACCAGTAAACAAAAAAAAAAAAAAAACCAAACAAAAATCCATAAAGCCAAACTACAGAGGGCATAGCAACAAGATGACCTTTTGAAGACTCTTGACTGCACGGGCTTAATTCAAGAATTAAGGACTTTGAAAACTTTTTAACTAAAAGCCAAGACAGCCGGTAACAGCTTTCCCTGCAAGTGCTTTAGGTAACTAAATATATCCTTGCTAGGATATACTTAGTTTCTTCTTCTAGGATACATTTAGTTATTTCTGTGATGTTTACTCATAGGAAAACATTTTTACTAGATTTCAATTTTACATAAAATATTTAGAGTTATAGAAGTTAGTTAATTGGAGATCAAATTTGTCCTAACAACAACATGGAAATATTCTAGAAAAATTTATGTAGATGGATAACTGACTGAAAGTCCTGGTAATGTATGTTTCAGTGTGTGGCCGCTCGCTCCACTGTAAGACTGTTTAACTCCACTTGTTGGGAGGTAACAAGGCAGGACATGGCTAGCAGATCTTGCAGTAAACTGGTAGATATTTTAATCTTCAAAATAATGTGTAGCTTGAGTAACATTTACTGTTCAGCTTTCCTTCTGAAGCTCAAAACATTGTTCTGAAAAGGCACATTGTGCTAGGATTAAACACATGATTGGAACAATCACTTTTTAGGAGGCTGAATGCATGAAGGGGGCTGGCTTAAGTGAAGCCACAATTTTGGTGTAGTCTCGGCTTTTCCCTTCCCCAGAGGTACCACTCTTTCAGAGATGTCTCTTCAGAACTATTTACTACTAGTCTGAAATGTGACCTCCAGGCTGATGGCAAAAAATTGTTGGTTGGTTGCACAGTGTGAGAGCTGATCCTACTCTTAACTTAATGGCTGACTTGTTTTCTTTCCAAAACCAACAATCAGCTGTTTTTCAGAAGAAGATGAAAGGGATACACAGGGACACAGAGCAGGCTTCTGCAATGTTAAAGAGGATGTACAAATTATGCAGTAGTGATAATAAATTCTGCTAGAAATGCTAAACAAAAGTGCTCCTTGCAATGTATGGGTATGTAGGTTTGGATATGAGCAAGATGTTTGTCTGCCCTTAATGTGGCTTGTTTCACAAGAAATTGTATTATGGGATATGGTATTAGGAAGCGCTGAGTATGATATCTTAACCTTGAGTGTCAATATTTCATTGTTGTATTGAGACCTAAAAAAACATTTGGAAAAAGCCTACACCTACATTATTTGTAACAGCTTAAATAATATGCATTATGAAATATTATATTGATTTTTGCTAATTTTGAAAAGAAATTTGGGTTAGGATAATGCATAAAAAGTTATAATGAGATAAAGATGTTTATAAAATGTACCGTATAAGAAATATTTAATATCTATTTAACTCTATTTATACTTAATCTGATTTCAGGTACTGAATTTTCTTCCTCATTTCTTTTAAAAATTGAGCCTTCATCTTCTGTGTTTTGGGTTCTTTTTATTATTATTTTATTTATTTTTCTGTGGCAGTTTTGAGAAGATTCTTTTTTTTTGTGCCAAGGTGAATGATGACAATATCACGCGGGTACTTACCCAACTCCATTAGCAATTTGCTTCCAGCACACTATCACTCTTCTGGTATCACACTCATTTTGTATTTTTTAGTGTTTCATCAAGTTTGTGGCGATCTTATTGTGCTTTTATTGCCTAAAAAATACTGTAGTGTCAAATCAAAACATTTCTGAAAAACAGAGAAGTCATCTAGCTGATCTAGCTACAATAAGGGAGATATATCAATTCAATTTGATCTTCTGATAAATTAATACCTTCATGAGTACCTCTCAATGACTTGTAACATCCTAACAATAATATTAATTATTATAATAATAAGATATTAAAACACCTTTTATCTAGCCAGCAGATTACATGACTAACTCTGTGAAGACAGAAACCTCTCATTGCTTTTTTACTTGACCAAACACTTTCAAAGGCAAAAATATTTTTATTTTTTACTTCTCTCTTCTGGGATTTTAGAACATCATGAAAATGATGGTATCTATTTTGGCTGTTGTGGGTTGATTTTTCTTGAGAGAGAAACCATGGTCTTTTTTGCAATATAAATTACTACCTTCAACTACAAGGGGCATTTCTAGCAACTGCCATTTTTGATAAATAGGAATTTTTATTTAAAATAAATATTCTTCTGACAGAACCTTGGCTCTTCAGACATTCATGAGCAGGAAGTGAATAATTTTTTAACAGCACAATATACACACATTTTTGGAAGAATTTTTTATACATTATTGTGTCAAAGGATAATGTGAATTGTGCTCCACAAAAAATCCTCAGGTTGCAAACAGACTAATTAAAAAAACTTTAAAAAATCTGCATCTTATAATAATTAGAGGCTAATTTTGATAATTAGAATAATTATAAGAAAAATTTGAGATATTTTTTCATAGTATTTATAAGTGGAATTCATTAGTAGTTGTCTTCATTGCAAGCAGTGTGTTCAGCTTGCCTTTTTTCTCAAAGAAATAAGTATGTCTGAGCTACAGTACTTGTATTTAGAGTTTAGAAAAGACTTTTCCTCATTAATTATGAAAATCATGGGAAATTTAATTTTATTTTTGAGCTATAAGAGTTGGGGTAAATCCCCTTTGGTTTTGATTTAACTTTTTCCATTGTGTTGTTTATTTCTTTATGTTTTTATTTTCTTGTTCATTTTGTTGGGTTTTGCTGGATTTGTTGAATATAATTTGAATTAATAAATTACTGTATTATTTGACAACATATTTAATCTATCCATAATAGGCCAGAAAATTTTAAAGTATTTACATAGAATTCTACTGTGGTTTTGTTTTGTTTTGTTTGCTTGGGGTTTTTGTTAATTTTTTTTAAATTCCCTTTTACAGAGAATGATACAATGAAATCTATTTTTAATTTTGATCATTCTTCTTTTGATTTACTGCTGCCTGATGATCACTTAAACCCTAGGAGATAATTTTAGGTGCTATTTTTTCCATTTCTTATTTATTTTTCTTTGAGAACTTTTTTTCTAGAATTCTTCATCATGATTTTTTTCAGTAGCAAGAAAGATGTGAGGAAAGAAAAGAAATATTATTTCCATTCTCCCAAAATTCATGTCAGAATTTTCCTTGAAAATTGTCTATATGTTACTTCCAAAAACATGTAATGGATGTGAATTACTTAATGCATATGGAAGCAATTATTAGTTTTATCCTTATGCAAAGAAAGCAGTAAAAAAAGGAAGAATATAATCCAGAAAAATGCAATGTTTCTGAAAAAGAAAGAAAATGGAAAAAAAAAATACAAGCAAAGTGACAGAGGCTGAAAAGGACATCCATCTAATGTGCAAGACTGGTCTACAAACAACAAAGCTATTTTCTTTTCTATTCAAGCAATTTTGGCAGTTTCCTGACAGACAACATAGCATTAACTGCTTTTATCATAAGAAAGAAAAATGACAATGTTGATATAGCACTCAGAAGAGGTGATATCTTGCAAGGACAATATCCTGCTTTTATTCATCTGCACAGGAGAAAAATATATTAGAAATCCTTCTAGTACATGCAAAACAATCAAATATTGAAGCTCCAGTGAAAGATAAATTTCTGGGCAGAACTCCTCCCCCTCTTCCATGAAAAAACCCATGAATAGCTGAAAAGTCAAAAAAATGAACCCGGCAGTTGCTGGCTCAGTATATAAATAAGACATAATCAACAGACTTAAGGCCCCAACAAAGTGCTGTCATCTAATATTTTTCAGTGCTAAAGTTAGATGAGATCTTTAGTCAGGACTTTGGACTAGAAAAGATGATATATCTCAGGATTATGGATTCTCATTAAAGCTGTGTCAGGGGAGGTTTAGGTTGGATTTTAGAAAAGATTCTTCCTGCAGAGGGGAGTTGGACACTGAAAGAGCCTTGTCAGGGAAGTGTTCATAGCACCAAGCTTAAGAGCGTTTAAGAAGTGCTTATACAACACTCTCAGGCACATAGCGTGACTCTTGGGGATGGTGCTGTGCAGGGCCAGGAATTGGACATTCATCATCCTTGTGGGTCACTTCCAACTCAGGATATTCTATTATTCTATGATTCACTACTAGAAACTTCCTAGTTTTAAAACTTGCAGTTTGAATCCAGATGATATCTCTTTTAGAAACTGATTTATACTATGTTTTGATCCCTCAATCAATTATTTAGAAACTGTCCATGGAAATAGTTTTAATTTTTAGAAGTTCCCAAGTCATACCTATGCATTTCATATTGTCATAAAAGTAGAATAAGATAATTACAAAAACTGGTCTCTGAGGTCCTCCTCAAAGTCCTCTGAACACTGAATTAGCTTCTTCAGATGAGTTCTGAAGTGTAATCTGAACACCTGCAGCTTACACTGAAACCATGTACTTCTGCCGATCTGTTTTCTTTTCCTCTAGCTCTACTGAGCATCAAAATAACCTTGCTTCAGTTAAGTCCCTAAACTTCTTTATAAAATTGATCAGACATTGAAGCAGCAAAAGAGTAAAAGGTGATTTGGAATTTACAAGAAATGTGTGTGGAATAATTCTGTGAATTAGTAGAAAAAGATTCTCTACAAGACTTTAAGAAACAGTAGAGTCAAAGCAACATTTAAGTGAAATTGATCAAAGCAAGAAATATTATAAGAAATTTAAAGGACATTTAGACCATTCTCTTCCTTGGAAAAAACCCCTAAAAATCATAGATCATTGTCTCTGTATTTTGACTTTGTTCACAAAAATATAATCTAAAAGTGGAATTCAAGTGGAGGTGCATACTCCAGTGAAGTATATTAGAAGACTATACCATGTACTGAATAATTCTATGACATCGGTGTTTGTCACAGAAATCTTTAGAATAGAATTCTACTAGAATAGTATTATTTTCTGACAAGGAAATAATATAAATACTTATGTTACAAATTGGTTAAAATTTTTAACTATTGGATATATTTCTCAGAGAATAACTGATAGAACACATTTTTCAGAATTATTTTTTAAATGATCTTTTTAAAACTTAGTACAGAATTTTTTTTTCTGAAAAACTTTAAAAATTATTGAAGTCATTTGTGTGTCTCCTGTTTACTCCAAGTAAATGACAAGATTTTGTTAGTGGCAGAACAAATCAAATAAACTAGAAGAGTAATTCAGGAGAATTGGAAAAAATTTCTATTAAAAATTCTTGCGATCAAGTTTGTAATTAATATTTTGACAGGTATCATTTTAAGTACCTTCCTTTTGTGACTGAATTCACAAAATATTTGTAATACATCAGTGTTTCAGATATTGAGAAGAGTAATAATCCAATATGCATGTGTTTCTTGTCTATTAATTTACTGATTTCATTAGATGTATGCTACAGAGATATTTTTTTAAACAGAGCTAATTAAACTAATGAATTAAATTAAATACTCAATATTTTCATCTAATATTTTGGGGAATGCTCTGTAGTAGTTATGTCAAGAGAAATTATTTGACAATACCCTAATTAACAAAATGCAAGTGACATATATTAAATAAAGCTTTCAAGGAATACTATTGCATATTTAAACACTATTCTTTAAGACTCGTGTTTTTCTAAATATATCTACATTAGTATTTACTTTATATATGTAATTGTTTTTGTTTTGTCTCCCAAAATTTAGCTTCTTTTCCTCAAAACTAGAATTTAATTAATTTTTTGTAGTATTTATTTCATGTTTAAAAAACCAAACAATATTTAGAGCTTTGTGTATTAATGAATTCATGTTAAGATTTGTGCTGCTGTAAATATGCCTGCTCTTGAGTCTGAGGTATGAACTTGTGATCTGTCACTACAGAGCTAACCATTATAACTGAGCAACTGATGAAAATATCTGTAAATAAGTAAGAAACTGAGGCTTCTAAAAAAACAACCAAGAAAATAAAGCACATCAAAAATAAACCATGTAATTTTTGCAGTAGCAATAGAGCTATCTGTTTAATCAAACAGGAAAGGTTAACTAAAACTCTAAACCTCCAAATGAGGTTGCAGTCTATGAAACCCTTGTCCAACATATATATTGTATCATATATTATATATTAGATATTATATCATATATCTGTTCTAATGGGAAGCAATTTAGAAACTGTATGCAGGGTGAGGTTTTTGGGTTGTTGTTTTTTTCTCTTTTTTAATGAGGAAGCCTTTACAAAGATTATTTATCACATCAAATAATTATTACAAAATATCCTAGGAAGTAAATGCAATGATTTAGCACCATGGGACTGTAGTTTTTGCAAAGAAAAAGCGGTATAAAGGGAAAAAAACCCCAAACACTTTAACAGGTTAAAACATCCTGATCTGTGTTCAGAAAAATGTTAAACAAAGTAACTTTTTTATTACTCCAAAATGAAAAAAAAACCCAGTTAACTCCCCTTTTTAGTTTTCAGAAGCTACATATTTGTCACATTTCCCAGTCAGAACACCATGGTTTGAGCAATGTAATGTTCAGCCTGAGTTTCTCTCTGCAATTCCCTCTGCAATTTTCCTTCAGATCATCAGGGATGAACTAGTAGCAACCATGAACAAAGAAAACTTTTTATATAGCAGACACATACCTTCCTATTTCTTCACCTTCTACTCTATTTAAACTGGAAGACAGGAAAGTTACAGGATATATCTTGAAAAAAATTCTGTCAAACCAGGAAATGTTTTTATTTCTGTTTTATCTATGCTGTGCCTACCAGACTTTGGGTGGTATCTTGTAAGTGTAATAATCCATTTGCAGTTTCATGCTGCACCTACCTGATAGCAGTGGTAGTTGGTAGATGACTATCAGGGTTTGTAGTTGCAACATGCTCTCTTGTACTTTGCAAACACTAACATTTCTAGAGCTGCAACATTACCTAATGGTGTTTATGATAAGGGCAGCAGGTAGAAATTGCTGACACCTTCCATTCTAAGACATTTCTTCACCTGATAAGACCTCTGCTACATTTTGGGGTCGAATTTCTATGCATATACATTTTTCCGAATATATATTTAATTTTCATAATTTCAGCAAAAGCTGTTCAGTTAGATTGAATTTAAGGCAAATTTTCCCATATCAAAGAAACATTAAAAAATTTCAGAAGGATTATTTGGATACATGCTTGAAATGTGTGCTTGCATGCCTGTCTGTGTTTCAAAGGAATGGTGCTTAGTAGAGGAAAAGTATGGGTTTTTTATACAAAATCCAGTTATATTTGGCCATCTAAAAATGCAGCTTCACATTTCATTTATCTGAATATATATAGGTAGCTGATTTATCCTTGGTGGAGCACATTAGCAAATCAGCTTTCTTCTGAACTGCTGCTTCTGCCTGGCATGCAGCATTACACAAAAACCTGGAGCATGGGGAGCACTGGTGTTCCCAGCATCCTGCCTTGCTCAGGCAAGGCAGCTGGAAATGGAGGGAGTGCTCAGCTGCAGTACAGAGGGGTAAATAGAGCATGATTATATATAGTCAGTTTTGACCTGAGGTGAAGACCTTTTCACATTTCTGCATGCAGGACTGTTAATGTTCTTAAAATGTGGTTTTGTCACCTTTCATGATCTCTGCCACTAGCGGTGAGTGACACATTTCTGACTATGTGGATTTTCACATTAAAGCTTTTAGATGTCAAGTTGAAAGTAAATGAAAACATAATTTTGACTTTCCACTAAACTCTGCATTTAAAAATCAAGAAATTAAGAAGCTTGTGCTAATAATAGAAGAACTTTTTTTTATTATTATTAAAGGACAGACATATTTAGATACTTCTGCCTTGCTTATGGAATGTTGGGCACCTTTATAGATTTTTATGGTCACCCAACTCCATTGATTTAAGAAATATTATGAGTAAGGTCATTTACTGCAAAGTATTTACTACTTACAGGTTGTAGAGTTTCAGAAGTGAATAGATGTGTTCATTTCCTTGACCAGATTGATACTGAGCATTAATTTCAGCCTGTGCTGAAATTGTCCACCTTGTATTGTAATTGTCCACACTACTCTGGTAAGATGTTCTTGTGGGTTTTCCCCATGACTTTGGTATTGACTCTGAAAACTGCTATAAAGATCCAAGGTTTCCCAGTTTTTACCAAAGTGAAGTAGACATTCTTTCCAAAATAATTTTCTTCATGCCTCCCAAAACTCTCCTAGAATTTTGCTATATTCAGCTTGTTTGTTTCATTTTCTGATGCCACATTTTCCCTCATACTGAAAGTTAGATCTGGAACATGTATGTAAATGTTCTGTGTATATTGATACCTATCACAGAAGCTTGATATCATATAGCCAGAAGGAAAAGTGTTAGCATCAGTCTCAGCTGGTGTGTGTTTATATAATGTCAGCAAGAAGCATTCTCATCCTTATCCTCAGCTATGATATTCATACCAACCAGGTATCCTCTTGGGCCTTGCCACACGTGATTCATCTTTACATTTGCAATGATGCATGAGAATTTAGGACATTTCCTTACACATCTGTTTTTCCTAAATTGCTGGCATGTGCTGGTGACGCTACCTACTCCCCAGGGTATGATGACAACTGTGATGACAACCATGATGACAACAAAGGACACAGACAGTGACAAAGAAAGCTATACAATGCTTATCTAAATTTTCAGCCTCTTCCAGTTCTTGAGATCCTAATTTGTCTATTCCAGTTTACTAACACAGTGCAGAAAAAACAACATAGAATCTAAAGGCTTACATTCCTTGAGCGCTTTCACTTGATGTACAGAGAGGTCACCTTGCAGCCTAAGGATTGAGCACACTGTCATGTTCTGACCCCATTCTTTATTATCTTTTTCTTATCTATTATTAATTGGGATCATTATTCTGTCCTCCCTACAGTACTGTACCAAGATTGGGCCCAGAACAGGTAAGAAATACTATCAGGTATAAATGAAAGAACAGCAAGGATTATATTTTCATGCACAAGCACTTTATAAAAAAAGGCTGTAAAATAATTCAGCATCAATACAAAGATGAAAAGTGCTCTAAAGCTATATCCCACCTCAAGTTCACATACTGACATGCATGTGTGAAATACAGTCAATATTAATAACCATATACAAACAAAAATATTTTGCACACTCTTGTTTCTAAACTACACAATTAAAAAAGGCAATCAAAATTCAGCGGACTTTAAATCAATCAATCTGGAAATAAAACACAAAAGGCCTGAGGGTTCCACTGCCAAAACCAGAATATGATTTTCATATTCTCTACAATATTGTCAGTCATTACAATTTTCTCTTCACTTACCAGGGTTCTGGCAGAAACAATTAATTACTTATATGCTTTCTTTAGTCAAGGTAATCTTTAAGAGCCTTTTTAATCTTCTGTTGAAACGGAACACAGATATTAAATTCTGGAATATTAGAAACCAATCTGTGTGCACAGATTTTTGACTTGTACCTCAGCTGGTATTTTAAACCCCAGAGCAAAGCTGAAAGATTTAACTGAAAAATAAGAAATTTCACAAGCTTGTTTTTAGATAAAGATTTCAACAATAGTTAAAACACAAAATCATATTCAGAATGCTGCAAAAGGAAACGGTTTTTATAACCTCCTACTGGTAAGAAAAAGGAAAAAAATAAGTCAAATACTTTTTCGCAGTGGAAAAGTCCTATCTTGACATTTTTTCAGCTCCTGATTGGGTCTTATATCTGCAAAAGAACTTTTAACTAATACCAAAATTTACCTCTTGCAGAAATAAAAATACATCTTCCTAGATAGTATCTCCTGCTGCTAAAGCAACTTAATCAAATAAAATTTGTTTGACTATAAAAATTAACACTGATTTTCTTTTTTTTTCCACTAATACCTGCCAGAAATATATACTTTAAAAATGAAAATGTTGGTTTTTTTTCCTTTTTTACCAACAACACATGAAGCAGTAGATCAGGGTAAGACTGTGATGAAGGTGTACGTGCCCTAGTATTGTGATTCTGTGCCTTACTTATTCTGATTACCAGCCACATGAAAATGCTGATCAGTCATCACCTCTTGCAATATCAAACAGAATTCCTATGTGAGTCATTAGGATGATCCTCCTTTCATTTACTGAGAGGACAAAGTAAAAAGACAAACCCTTTCCTCATCAGACAACTCAGGTCTCTCTTTCATCACATGTGAGGCTATTAGCATTTACTGCTAGAAGGTAAGTGATAAAGACATTGTTTCAACAGGAAAATGCTGAGGCAAAGTAAATCTTGAAAATGCAATGATTTTGAACCAACTTTTTATAATCACCAGTGAGCTCTCAGTCTCTGAAACTTGCATATGGATTACTAGTTTTACATATGTTACAGCCTGGTTTGTTGACTCTATCCAATGTAGACTCTCATCTGTCATTTAACAACCATCTGGTGTCTGTTGGCAAAGCATCACTTCATCATTTGTAGAATATTGTTCATGTGAGGGCTCTAGTCCCAAAGCAAATCTGGAGATAGTCATATCTTCAGCATGACCAGGTCATTTCATTTTTTTTCCCCCTCTGGCAGATCTCAACTTTGTGGATTATTATTGATATACAAAATGTCATTTTCAAGCAGAAACATATTTAACTGCCCTTCAGACCCCAAGGCTTAAAATTAGATACTTATGTCCATATTTAGGTACACAACAAGAAGCCTGCTCAGGATTAAGAGAACCAATCAACATATGTCACTAACATGGACTCCAGCCCAAGTTTCCAGGTGCTCAGGTGTCCTCACTGTGCCCAACAAGGCTGGTAGGTGTTCAATCAGGTAATTCATCTATAATGCTAAATATGAATTGAAAGTTGTAATTTTTAAGAGCAGCTCTTAAAGATATTTGTTATACTAATTTTCCCTACACTAACAGCCTTTGACAAGTGCCTCTCTAATTTTCTAACTGTTGCTTTGATTTTATATTGCTGTCTAATAGAATATCAGTAAGATATCAAAGTCAGTGGAAAAGAAACAATGGCCTCCCAAAATTTGATTTGATGCCAAATTTTGAAGTCCTATGCAAGTATAGTAAGACAATTATGCAGAGTTTCCACCAAGTGTAGATTACTGTACAAACATTTTGAAATAATATCAGTGTTATAATAAAGGAGAGATTCTTACATCAGATTTTTTTTTTAGACGTTTGGATACAGTCATTGAACACATTGGGAATGTATTTGTTTCCATTCAGCAGCCTTTGGTTGAGAGTTGCTGGGATTTTACAGCACAATGACAGTCTATTTTCTCCAGTGTGTAATTTTCTCAGAAAACCTTGGGCAACTCTGTTGATTTTTCATTTGTTCCTACTGCGCTCAAAGACGACAATGTAAGTGCTTGCAGGCAGACTCCAGGAGTTGTTAACCACAAATTTTGTCATGTGGAATTTTCTAGCTTTGGGAATATGCAAAAATATGTCTTAGGTATATTTGAAACCTATTATTTGTCACATTCAATATTCTTCTGAAAAATGAATTATTCTGTTAGCTATTCAATGCCTGCAGTTCTTTGTCTTTCGTTCAGATATATAACATAATCAGAACTCAGCTGTCACTAGTAAGTGGATGAATGTTTGTATGTGGGTTGTAACTCTAATAATGTGCCTACCCTGCAGTTGAAAGGACTTGTGGTGGTGCTGTCATTATTGTATCTATGGAAAAATAAGGCACCATATGTACTAACTGCTCAAATTGATTTAGCGGCTTCTGCTGAGTTTGGCTACAGTACTATGAGTAGTTAGGTGAAACAGTTTAATTCTTATTCTTAGCATATATCTTTCTGCCACTTAAATGTACTTCTATACTAAAAGTTACTAACTGCATTGATTAAAATTACTGATTTTCAATGTTAAACTCTCTTGGGGTGGAATACAAAGACATGTAATTTTATATAGCTGGAAAACCTTTTCGTTCTCCTTCTTATGCTTTATTTTCATGTTTAAATTTCTCAGAGAAGGTTGTCTCAGCTTGGCAACTGAGACTATTCATAAAAAATTACATTTTCTCTCCTTATCTACTTGAAGATTTATGTTTTGTAATGTGTTTAGTGTTAAGGTAGACTATAACAAAGCACTCACAAAAAATTTGTGTTTTTCTAAATAATTTCATGAATATTCATAAATAAATAAACTGTTTCAGAATTTTTCCTGCATGACTTTTGGCACTGCATATGTCCTGCTTGCTTTTGGATTAGCTAAGTACTGAATAAGAAATTAAAAAGTTCTCGTCAAATAGTGCCACCTGGTATTGTGTTCAGAGGTTGGAATATTATTTGCTAAAATGAAGTTTAGGGTGAATCTAATTTGTGCAGTGTGGACTTGAGGTCAACCTGAATACCAGACTTGCCAGCTTTCCTCGTTCTTATTTAAGCCTGCTGCAATCTATATTTAGCTCTGATACAAGGCTGCACTTCTTTGGATGTGACGGGAAACCTCAGACAACAAGGCACATTTAGATACAGATAAAAATGAACTCAAATTTCTTAAGAGTACAGGTATCCACTCCTATGAAATGTGGGTGTTTCATGGCATTGTAAACCAGGCTGCCACACCATTTCTTTTTGTTTTCTTTTTTATAACTACAGTAGGTGACCATCTCTGAACTGTAAAGATGATATAGACTTCTTCCTGGAAGGACCTTTGGGGCAATTACTAAGGGCAACAATTCCAGACACAAAGTCAAATAGGATTATAGATAAACTGAATCCATTTTGTATTTTGGCTTGGTCTCAGGATTTGAATCCTTTATGATCCCAGTGATTTTCCTGACCAATAGCTATACAAAGACAAAATTTTACCTGGAATTTTTGAAAGACTAAATTGATCCTTCTTCTTTTTCCATCTTAACTATTCAAAATTACACTGCTCTGATTTTAATAAAAGAAAGTGTCATCACAAATTAAACTAATTCTGTCCATAAAAGGCTAAAATCTACCTTTGAAAACCATCAGGAGCTGTATCTTACATATACATGTGTTGCCTAAAAGATGTGATTATTAAGATATTCTCTATCTCACAAAAATATTAAAATTTTATATGTCTTTGTCACCAATCAACCAGTGTACCCTTACTTGTATCTCTGCTGTTTTGTTGTCATATAGTGGAAGCTCTTCTGCTGCTCTTTGACTCAGTCACCATATTCAACATGGCTACTATCAGGTCCTGTTTGTTAATTGGAAACTTATTAATTGGATTGTGACAGCATCTGTTAGATTTGAGATTTAAGCAGAATCAGGTTGAATATCTGTATCCCCACCAAACCAGCAGCTTGATGCTCAGTTGTTACCTCTGATCTCCGAGGGATCAGAGATTTCTTGGGAATACCCAGAGAAGAGCTTTTGTTCAGAAATATCTATTGTGTCTGAGACCAGCTGTTAAGTGAGCATAATCAAACCTAACCCTCTGCAAATGCCCTTCCTGGCCAGTCTAGGACCATGCCTGACCCTGGTTTCCCTCACAGGGCCTGTTCCTCACCCCTTCATGTGGGGTGACATTCCTGCCTGGCTTCATCCCGTGCCCAAGGACATGCCTGGGGCTGCCTCAGTGCTCCCCGGCTGCCTTGCCTCTGGCTGAGGTGGTGGGAATGGCCCAGGGTGCCAAGTCCTGCCCTGCTGACTTGGGCAGTCCTGCTGTCCCCAAACCTCAGAGAACTGCTGTCACATGAGACACCCTGACTTCAAGAATTTAAAAGTGAAATGTGTTAAAATTTAAGCTAACTCTTGGAATGCAATTGTATTGAAAGTGGTGAGCATTCAAATTTGGTTTGCTTGATACAGGTTCTTTGGAATACAGAGTGTTTTGGGTGAAAAAGTATAGAGGAACTGAAGAGGTTCTCAAGAAAAAAGGTGACATTCTGATGAGAAAAATGCAATATGGCTTTTCAGGTTTAATTTCTGGTTATGAGGGACACTAACTGTATGGAAGGAATAGGTCTGACAATTGCATTGTCGTAGGATTTGTCAAAGCATTGCTGGAGATCCGAACTGTGCCAGACCCTGTTAGATGGGGATGCTGATGAACCAATTTTCCATTCTGCATTTTAAAAAATGCTTTCAGACATTTAAAACATAAGCAAATCTGAGGGGACATGACACTTTACAGCTTTTTTTGTCCTGACAAATCTTGTGAAAGATTCTAGTCAGTTTTGTAAAGGTCTTGTGCTAATTCTTTCTCATTCGTTACCCAAGAAATAACAGCTCATAAGTGCTTTTAGACATTATCTCTGCATTAATGTGGTTCCCTAACTACTCTGTATTGTGTCCCTTTCTAAACCTAGACTTTCCATTGGGTTATACAATTTCATTAATGGAGAATTTGAAATTATTCTCTTTACTTCTTCAAAAGCTTTTTCTTGTATTTCTGTCCATTCCCGTACAATGACTTTAAATTATTTGGCTCAGAAACTCCTATTCTTTTTTTCACAAGTAATTAAGAAGGCCCAGCACTATTCTTAATGTTCTTTGACTCTGACGTTTTTATAGGCCTGAGCATCTCTGTGATTTTTTCAGATCACAGTTTAGTAATTTTTTGTCAGCAGAAGTAGGACACAAGGCACTTTCTCTTACTAAGCCAAATAAAGCGCAACTTCAGGTTAGCCAGATTCTGTTTAATATATTTCTCTTTTTGTTAATTTCAATTTCTGCTCGTGACCTGTTGTTCTCAAGTAATGAAAATGTTAGCAATTATTTGTTTAACAGTCAGACAGTTCTTCTGGACCTCAGTTTAGTTTTGATCAAGTGATTTCTTACATGTATTATGCTTTCAACTACCCAAAATTATGCAGTATCTAGTAGAAAAATAATAATCCTGGTGAAATATCTTTGGTAACTTCTGTTTCTTGCTCTGTGATCTTGAATGCAAATATGTCATTTACAGTCTAAGGGTATCTTTAACACCAAGGGTATATGGTTTGACTAGTTTTTCCTCAAAGTTCATAATTCTTTTTATTTCTACCTTTTGAAGCATTACAAATAATCTGATTTCTAGTTATTCAACAAGCATCATTTACACTTCCACCAATTATTCTACACAGAAAGAGTCCTCATCTTGAAAAGCAATTTTCACCTTACTTTAGGTCAAATCACCAGTTAATTTTTCATGTTTCAGATACTGAAAAACATGGGGAGCTTAACTTTTGCCTGTACTTTCTAAATACCTTAGGTTTGTGATATAACAATGATGAAAACAACATAATCTTTATTTCTTTTATACTTTTATATATGTATCCAGAGTCCTTTATATTTTTATTGTATATGATGGTTTGTTGTGAATGATTGGTGTGGCCAATTAATAATCACTGTCAAAGGTATTGGCAAAAAGCAGGTTTTAATATAAACATGTGAAAGTGTGATTTAACAGAATTTACTGGCAAGTTCGCTCTATAGCCTAGTACGTAGGCAAAGCATACACAGAAGAACGGCAGGGAGAAGGATGCAGGATGCACCACCACAAGGGTTTTTAGTCCTTGTTCACTAAAACTACCAGGATGAGACTGTAGTCAGTCTGGAGTTTAGGTGATTTCAGTGTTAAGATATGTAATAGATTATTATATACTTACTGCAGATAGATTATTGTCTCTTGTACCTGCGTGTGTTTCCATAGAGATGACATTCCCTTTCTTAGTCTAAACATTTTCTAGAAGACCTGAGATGAGGATTTAATCTCAGTCAAAACTACACAGATATATTCTTTCAATAAGTGCTGCTTATGCTTAAGAAAGATTTCAACAATAACACACAAAAGGAAAAAACATAATAAATCTTCCAAGTTCAAGTATCCTGATGATGTTGCTGAGCATTCACTGTGTGCTTCTACTTAGTAAATTGAATAGGCATGCTAATTTATACTTTGTAAAAATCATTGCTAACCACACAAAAATTCTTTAGGCAATTGTGATAGCAATATTAGTTTATGCACCCTTTTTAATAAGCTTGGAGAAAAATCAGCTCTCATTTTCCTACTTCTTTAAAAAGTGCTTTAGGTGAGATAATTCATGGCTGTTTTGTTATTCCTTCAAAGCAGCTTAGAGTCCTAAAAAGCGATTGTTCTGACTCTTTCCCCTGAGCCAATCTCAGCATTTTTTTTTTCAGTTGTAGATTGGTGTGTTCATAAATTTTAACTTTCCACTTGACCTGTGAAGAAAAGAAATGCAAAATTAGGGCTATGATATTCCTTTAATAACTGTGTCACCTTACATTGAATAGGAATAGTTACAGCCTTTCATGGAGCATGAGGGCATTTTTCTCTCCCCTTCATTTTACTGTGACAAGTGCAAGGACACACAGCTCCCTCATGCTCAGCTTGTTCAAGAGCCTCTCTTTCCTTCTCTGTAAAGCTCTTCCCCAGCCAGCCAGGCCCCAGCCTTTATTAATCTGTACTAGTTAGGCTCTACATTTGCCATTTTTGAATTTCAGATATCCTATACCCCCAGCTTGATGAAATCCCTCTGAATAGCAGACTCTAAAATGTTAACCACTCTTCCTGGTCTTGTATTTTCTGTAAATCTAAGTGTCTGCATTTCTTCACCATGGAGATCAGCAGTGCTGTCAAACAGTATCAGACCTAGCATCAACCCCTGAAGAACAGTGCTGTTAGCTGAGGATAAGCCATGTATTTAAATAGTGGCATAATGACATTTTCTTCTCTCTCTCCCGCTTTCTTTCTCAATGTTTCTTAACAATTGGTTTTCTATTTTTGACTTGTTCTGCATGTTGAGCTTATATTTTCATGGATTTAATATTCAGCCAAAAACTTTGCTCCTGAGTGGTTGCATTCAGGTCACATTGCTTTTACATGTGTACAAAAAATGTTTGGTTAGGTTTTTTTCCCCCATATACCTTGAATTTCACCTGCTATATCACTGACTAGTGACTCAGAGGTGTATGTACCATTCAAGTCATAATTCGTTTTTGTACTCACAGAACCTGTTTTAATGATTCATATCTATGCTGAATTACACAAACTCAAGTGGAAGACTTCTACTGTCAATTCTGGATGAACAACTGAACATTTATTCTTAGCTCCATTTTCCTGTCTCTTGTCAAACTGCTTATTGAAATTTCTTCCTACTTTTGACTTTGTTTACAAGCTTCTTTTTGTCGTTTATTCTTCTGTAGAGATGCTGAATCTAAGCGAATCATCACAATTATGAAACTTTATACTTCTATAGGATTTTGAACAGCATAATTGTTTTACATGAAATCAGCAGCAACTTTCTTACTGGAGTGGCTTCCTGATTAGCTGATCCTAGAACAAACAGAGTTTTAGTCTCTTAAAATGTTATCTGTTTAATTCCCCACAGTGACATTTCACTAATTGATAAGAGGATGCTGATGCTATCCAGAAAATCTTTATTGCCTGTTTCCACTTTCGTGTCTGAGAATCTGGTAATCAGTGTCATTATCCTGGTCAGACACTCTCTAACAGTTACACAAATGTATATTGTCATTTAAGATTGGTATTTTGGACCATTAAAGTTCTGTTCTGAATATGTTCATCTGCTTAAATTGAAGTTCTCTTTCTTGTCATACTAGGCTCTCACATTCATCTTTGCATTTACCATCCCAGTGGCTCTCAACAAATTTCTGGTGTATCTATTTCATTAATGTGTTCATCTAGGGCAATATATTTCAGTTTGTTTTTTCTTGTTTCTTGTTTCCTCAGACCAATCATTCCCTTTGACATTTAATATTTGTATGAAAATACACTTATCTCTGATTAATCTTGCTTATTGACATACTATTTAAGTAGCAAACATTATATTTCATATTTTTTCTCAACCATTCCTAGTATTTTTTGTATCTTATTTCAGAATGCAGAAATCCTTATGCATACACTTTTGGATAAATCTTCCCCAACTGATTATTTCCTACACCTTTTAGACTGTTATCTTTCCAAACTCATCAGTTTCTAAGCTCAGTCACAGTTTTCTTAGTTTTAAGCATCAATAGCTTTGCTCTCAAGATGGTGATGTCACATGTAGGGCTACAGTAAAAATAGGACAAGATTTGTAAGATGAAAAGTCTTTTGACTGAAGTACATTCATATAAATAGCACTAGTCCTGTATCTCTAGAGCTAACATGAGGGGAAAGACCACTCTTTTTTAATATATTTCATAGTGTTTTTTTTATTGATTACATGATATCCCAGTGTGCATGGCATACAGGTAAGAAACAGAGGGCACAATGTGTTCTTTTGTGTATCAAAATATCATATTTGGCTTGGGTTAAAATATGTAAACAATGTAAACAAACTTTTAAACAAACCCTATAGTTTTAATTTTTTTTTAATTTTAGGCATTGCTCATTTGTATTTATCTCTTCACTGCTTTGTTATACTCCTCTAATCTCAGTTCATATACACCTACAGCGTGGATTGTGCAATATTTTCAACTGCATTCACAACTGAAATTAAAAAATCTGCCTCCTTCTCTAAAAAAAATCTGTGCCCTTGAGGTAGACCTACAGTCCTTAGCCTTCCCTTCTCCTGTGAAGATTTTTGACAGCTAACATCACATCTTGACAGAGCTGGATGGCTCAGAACATAGCTTGCATTAAGACCAGTCAGGATTTAGGTACTATTTGCTCCTCTACTTAATTTTCCTGAAAGATTTCAGTCTACACGGTTTTCTAGGATCATGTCAAAGCATGACATCAGGACCAAATCCACTGAAAAATACAGTGATAGTTCTGCTTTCTTTTAAAAGCACAAGGAAGATATATTATTTTTTGATGTAACTCCTACTATAATAGTCAGGCTTATAGCCTGCAGACCAGTATATACAGCATTGCCAGTCATAGCAACAGCCCATTGATTTTTCCACTGAATTTTTTTAGTTTCTTTGCCCGCAGGAGCATTTTTTGACTCTTTTTTTTTTTTAAGGGCCTTTGCTTATCTTTTTATACTATAGCCATAATTTTTTTATGAAGAAATAAGGAGTAATTTTTCTGTAGAGAATGAAATATGAGGCCTTGATAATAAAAGTGAAACAGAGACTTCCATGGTGCAGAGAAGTATAAGATGATAAAAAAAATGTACACTTAAGATTGAAGCTATGAAAAATTCAAGAGTGGTGAGCTATTGTGGTGCAGATTTGGGAGCCAGACAGAACAGAGTTTACAGTAGTTAAAAGAAAAAAGAGTAATTTTAAAAATATAGACATATATATTTTTAAATTCATTAACTATATAAATATATAGAAGAAAGAAAAATAGTCTGAAGTGGAATCACAATAGAGAAGAATCAATCAGAATCAAGAACATATTTCTTCCTGGCAAAGCAAAAAATATTCCATGATTAACATTACTGTCCTCAAGGAGATCTACAGGGCAACAGTATAGAGATTAACAGCAGACAAAAAGGAGAATTAGAAATTTTATATACAATAACTTTTAAGTGTAATATTAATAATAAGATTTGGTCTAAGTTATTTACATAATTTAGACTATGAATATAAGTATAATTTTAACTGGGCTAACCATACAAAATGGAGAAAATTAGTTATGCCTTTAAAACTTAAAAGAGACTGCTAGTAAATTTTTGATGTCTCGTGAAAATCATATTCCCTTATTTACACATAAAATGTTTTTGAGGGTTACAGTGTCAAAGTAGGATACATACATGTGTTTTCTCTTCCACCTGTAAGATTTATGTCTTTACCTATAAATCATTATAAAGTCATTCATGTTGAAGCTGTTTCAGTTAAAAAGAATTAAATTAGGAATGAGCCCTGTATCGATTTACACTAATTGGGACAAGAGTATTGTAATGTTAAGTGATGTTCAATTTCTCTTTCTCTTTCCTTCATCTTGTTCTTGGTACTCAAACATCCCCTGTCACTCAGGTGTTGGTTTCATGTCTCACAAGTAGAAGAATTTATATTGGTTATTACAATGGTTCTTTGGAAAGTTCAATTTTGTCTACTTTGCAAGGAATTCTTTCCTAAATGACCTAAAATTGGTGAAGGATGATGGCTGGAATTGGAGCATAGAGAAGTGCCTTGTCATGCTGGAAGTTTATGGATGGCTTACTAAAGCAACACTCATATATTCTGAATTCCAGATCAAATCTTTAGCATAAAGTTTTTTTTATTTTATTTATCTCCCACAATAGCTATGAACTGACTTTGGTTTTTTTTATATTTCTGTTTCCTTCAAGGAGTGGGTGGCAGGGGGAGGGAGGGAGGAGGATGACAGAAAAACAACAGATGGGTTAGAGGCAGAATACCTTCTTAGGCTTAAAAAATAATATAATGTCTTCAGACAGCCTGTATATATTCTTCCTTGTTGACTGGAGTACTATCCTTTTTATTGTCATGACTGAATTTCAGCCATGTAAGATGTGTATATAGAAAGCAAAATGGGATCTAAAAAGGCCACTGCTGAGAGTTTTTGGAAAAAGTAGGGGCTAAAGGATAAAGTAATATAGTTACTTCATAATTTCAAATCAATACTATCTAAATGTCTTTAAAGGAGGTCTTTTAAAATTTTTTTTGAAAAATAATTTTGTTACCTTGAAGAGTCTAAATTAATTTGAAAGAAATTATTAATTGTGTAAGATGCTAGTAATATGAGAAACAGAGAAAAAATTAAAGTAACTTTTAAACTTTTTTCAGTTAAAATTGAATATTATTCAGCAGCCCTGATTAGTCTTTCAGCTTTATTATATAATAAGTCTTATAAATAAATTATGGTCAAAAAATAGTATAGACTCTTGTCTTTCTGTTTCACTCCCTTCACTTTTGATGAGCTGTCTTTCTGCATCTATGTTTCATGACATGTGCCTCAGAAATGGTCTCTGGCAAATGCCCATTCTTCATATTAGGTTACAACAGTATTAATTATTTTCTTTATTGCAGCTTATTACCCTGAGACAAAAATGTGTTATTTTTAATACATTTCAGCTCAAGCTGTTCTGTTATGTAAAAATAATTTGAATTTATTACTTTTAGACTAGAATATTAAATGTCAGTATTTTCTATATCTAGATATATTTTAATACAAAAAAATGCTGAACAAATTTTTTTTAATCCTTTAAAAGTAAATTAATTTGTGTGCTGGATACTAGAAATTGTCAGTGCAATGATTTGGATGCAGATGTTTCAGTTGATTAAAAGTACATCCCACCACACCGTGTTATATTCTAAGCTTGTAAAGTATAAGACAAAATGAGATTGCCTAGTGCAATGATGTATTTTCTGTAAGAATTAAAAAGGTATAAAATAAATTATTGTGTTTGTAGAGCAGTGTTCCTACTGCTAACATAAGATTCTTGAGAATGGGACCAGAAAATTAATAATGATAACAATAATTTTAAAAAAAAGTGTGTTCTGTTTCCTAAATATCCCTTGCTATTTCATGTTGGAAGAGAGAAGGCATATTGCTTTTCCTCCTTTTGGGATTGATATGCAGTCCTTTCTGCTAGAAAGTACTACTACTGCTTATAGTTTTCCAAGTTTCCAATGGGCTTCTCTGTAAAGACCTTTGGCTTCTGAATTGGTAAGCAGTAGGCTAAATTTACTAGCTGGGCAGAAGAAATTCTTTTTATACTTCATATCTGAAGGAGTAAGAAGAATTTCATGAAGATCCTGAAGAGAATTTACTGGTGGTAAAAAGCGGTTTTTAGTGTTACTTGACTCATATCATTGCTTACTATTTTTCAGTCCCATGAAGATGGTGATTTTTCACTGTATTAGCACTATAGGCAACCCATTTATTATACAAGACAGTTTGTCTTAACTAAAGAAAATTTCTGAATTTTTTTTTTGTGGTTGGGGATTTGGGTGGTGATTTTTGGCTGTAATTGCTATTTCCGTGTTTTCTTTAGGTTTTGGGTTTTTTAGTCTAATTGTCCTTTCCAATGAAGTATTTAATAGATTAGATTAGATTAGATTAGATTAAATTAGATTAGATTAGATTAGATTAGATTAGATTAGATTAGATTGGATTATGACAGAAAATTCTGAATGTCTGTTTATGAACTTGCTAGGAACAATAAATCAAATACCTTATTATGTGGGTTTTAAACCTCAGTATTTCAAAATGTTAAGTGGAAATGTAGAATGGTAGTGAGGGTTATCCTCAGTCCTATAAACATCTCCTTGCCTGGGAAAAAGGTCAGTGAGTTTCATTACTAACAAACCAGTTCCAGGATATGCCATCCTCCTGATAAAGCATTTGAAGTGAAAATTACAGATTTTTATTTTGCACATAGAAAGCAATTATTTGGACTGGGAAAATTAGCTAAGCAGACTACTTTTTAAAATTTTGATACATTTTTAATTTGTCAGTGTCTAATATCCATCAAGTGCCAACCTTGTCCTTTTCTCCAGACATGCAATGTTGTTGTCTTTCATTATCTAAAATTGCAAGAACTTATCTGTGATTGTGCAAACTTGACAGAAAAATGGAAAACCGTTCGGAACGTCATTGAACTGTGTACTTCTTGTAATTAAATACAACATCACTCTAAATCAGAGCTGGTTGCTTTAACATATACAATTTTCCCTAAAATAGGAATTTAATTTTTTTTTCCAGTCCTGGTTCTGGCCAGGTGAGTTGCAGGGAACATGGCCAAGATATTTTGTTATTCAGTACCACATTACATCTTTGCCAGGGGTGGAGAAGTTGGACTTTCTCACTTCTGGGGAGGAGAGGCATCCCTTTCTGGGGTAACAAAGCCTGGCAGGGGATGGGGGAGGATCTGTTCTCTATTTTTGTATACTTCTGTCAATAATATTGTTGCTGTTACTGTTTCTTGTCCTATCTCATTACTGTTTTCAGTAAATTGTTCTTACCTGAACTTGTGATCTTTGCCTTTTGTGCCTGCAGTGGTCTTCTCCAAGAACCTTCAGTGGTGCAGGAGGGTGGAAGAGGGGGTGGAGAAGGGAGAAGAGGGGGGGAGAGAGAGCGAGTGAGCAGCAGTGTGGTTTGAGAGGTCTTGGTGGGAGAACTAGATTCAGGAATACCATTCCTGAACCACGTCACTTCCCTACACCTGTCTTTATACATTTTTCCCACTGAAGATCAAGTCACTGAGAAACATTTGGCAAAATTTAGAGGTTCATAGTCCTTATTTCTTGCTTTTTCTTTGTGTAATCAAGGAAAAGTGTTTTGGAGTAAGAAGCTGAAGGGGATTTACCCAACTAGGTATATACACAGTCATTATGAAGATAAATAGTTGTTGATTTTTCAGAACAGGTAAAAATTCTAGTAAAAATTTTAGCTTTCAACAACTGATAGAGAAAGTGAAACTTCAAACATTTCAGTGAAACTTCAAATGTTTATAGGTGGTATGGATAGTTAAAGAAAAAGATGAAAAACTACAAGAGTCAAACCTAAATACAACATTTAACAGACCTTTTGTGGAGCCTTTTTCTGTCATTGATTCTCTCTGAGCATCCTGTCTCTCAGGCTACATTTTTCTGAAAGAAATCCATATGTTGAAGGATGTTAACATTTCTAACCATTCTGGTTTTTTTTTTAACAACTACAAGAGTACCCTGCAGGTTCTATCTTTATCTTTTAAAAATTACTTCAATTCTACTTTATTTCGAAAATCTCTTGCAATCTCTCTTTCACCTCTTTAGGTAGATTTGATGCTATCTTCCACAGCCCTTAAAGCCAATGACCCAGCAATAGACTACTTTTGTCTTTTCCTCATCTTTCTTTCCCCTAACATTTTCCCCTTTATGTATTCATGACAACATAACTGATGAATGGAATCTTGTATTTTAAAACAACATTGTATATATTTGTTAACCTTGTGAAAACTTATGATTGAGATTCCTCAGATAAAATCAGTGATTCTAAGCAGAGGTCAAATATGACTGTAACTAAGCATTCTATCTTGATAATGGGTGTGAATGAAACCATAAAACTGTGCATACATTTGTGTATTACTCAATTTTTCTCAAAGCATTTCCAGACATCCTGGAAAAGTCACTTATTAAAGTGTATTGTGTGGCTGAAACTCAGAGGTGTCTTGATAGTCTAGAATGAATATATTTGTTATCAGGCCAAACATTTTTCTCTTTATGAGACATCAAAGAGAGAGACACATAATGCTTAAAGAGCTGGATTGGAATGCAGTACTGTTAAATGCTATAATTGCATGTTTCGGAGAAAACACTAGTTATGCTTCCCTCTGCAGAAAAAAGTAGAAAACATGAATTGATAAAAACATCATCAAAAAGAAAGTGAAATAGAAACCCACGAACCGTTTGTGGGTAAAACTCTGCTAACTTTCTTAAAAATAATATTAGGACTAGGATAGCTATTTCTATCAACATGATAAGATGTAGTGTTTCAGAATACCAGTGAAGGGGAAAAAAGACATAGTTACTTGTTTAATTTTTTCTGATTTTAAGTTCTAATAAAAATAGTTATGATTTGAGATCTCTGAACACTGTTGCAACATTCCTGTTGCCTCAAACATTACTCAGTAAAGCAAGAGAGCTATATGAACAGGCTTCAGATTCCATGTCATTTCACATCAGCAGTGGCTGTATGTAGAATGCATACTGGATGTCATCTTCCTTAGACGCTCACTTCTTACTCATTCTCAACAGTGCTGCAGGGAATGCAAGACCTGCATGTTAAATGTCCCCTTCACAGGCAGACAATGTGAAAGGCAGAGAGGTATACTCCATATGTCTTCTAAATGATCAATAACTTGGCAATACTTTTGGAAACAATATAATTTTTGGCAACAATACTAGTCTTTAAATATTACTTTTTAAAGTACAAGATTTCCTGCCTAAGTCTGTTCCATTTTGCATGCTCCAGCATTTATATTAAAATAACTATAAAATATTGTAAAGGCAATTTCAGAATAGATAGGATTTTTGTTTCCCTCCTTCCCCCCAATCCTTTTTAGGCTTTCTGCCTGACACACTGAGTGCACAAAAGTAGTGGTTTGTTTCAAAGTCCTGTTACTGAAGTTCTGTGGGAGCAGGTGTTCATAGACAATTTTCTTTAAAGCATGAAGATGAGAAAAGCATGAGCTTGGGTCAGGAGGACACATTGTTGATTCAGTGGAGATTACTTCAGCATATGAGAGAAATACAAAATAGTTAAAATAGCCCAACAAAAATCTTTTACAGACATAATGATCCTTGAGCATTCTTAGTGTTGTTGTGAAAAGGAGTGGCTGTGGCTCAGCATTAAATATATATGTATTTTTTAATTAGAAATTTATCTGTGTACTTATAAAATATCATATACAGAGTAAAAGGCAAACGAATAAGGAGATTTTTGATTTTATAGTTGATATTATTAGTGTGCATGATCATGAATTGTTTACTGTAATATAAATTACTTTCTTAAAAAATGTTGAGAGACCTTTATTTGATGAGAGCACCTGACATGGCTTTGTCTATCCCTGCCTTTTTTAGAATTATCTATATATTATGGGAGCAAAGAATTATATCAGAAATTTCTATGAAGATTAAGATTCACTTTACAATCTTTTTTTTTCCACTGGGAAACAGCAAGATAAGACATCAAAGAGGTAATGTGGCTTTAAAAATTACATTCGAATTTTCTTGAAACCACTTCATTACTCCCCAGTTGCAGCAGGATCAGACGCATATCTCCCCAACAGGAAACCGGAGTTGTTTAGCCTGGAGAAAAGAAGGCTCAGGGGAGACCTTATCACCCTCTACAACTCCCAGAAAGGAGTAACAAGTGACAGGACAAGAGGAAATGGGCCCAAGCTGTGCTAGGGGAGGTTCAGGCTGGACATAAGCAGGAAAGCCTTACTAAACATTGAAATGGACAGCCCAGGGGGGTGGAAGAAGGTGCATAAGAAATGACTGAATGTGGCACTTAGTGCCATGATCTAGTTGGCAAAGCGGTGGTCAGTGAAAGGCTGGACTTAATGATCCCAGAGGTCTTTTCCAACCTAAATGACTCAGGGATTCTGTGATGTGTTCAGCTGATGCTGTTA
The DNA here is from genome assembly GCF_901933205.1 of Camarhynchus parvulus. Classification (NCBI taxonomy): domain Eukaryota; kingdom Metazoa; phylum Chordata; class Aves; order Passeriformes; family Thraupidae; genus Camarhynchus; species Camarhynchus parvulus. The sequence goes on from NC_044572.1 coordinate 134,908,370, forward strand.
CCATGGTAGTCAAGGGTAACTCTCACTGACTTTACATGGATAGAACTGAATTTCCTTGCAACAGCTAACTGCAAGAGAAACTAAATAATGCCTGTCCATGACTTGCACAACGGTCTCAGTAGTGTCTCTAATTGAGCCAAGGCCCATAAAGTACTGCCTGCAGAATAGGCTTCTTCCTTCATTCAGAACACAGTGCTGTCAGTTCTAAACTGTATTAATTCTCTGCTGCTTTAGAGAGTTTGGGGAGTGTTTTGTTTTCCATTTTTATGTACAGCTAAAAGTAAGTCTTCTCTGCTGTATAACTTAGATTTTTGTCTGCCAGACTTCTGTTAGCCTGCTTTTGATAAATTCAAATTTTCATTTACTCTCAAGTTCTCTTTCCAAGTAATTTTCTTTTTCCCAAAGAAAACCTGTTGAGTTTTTTTTTTTGTTAGTTGGTTGATTGGTTTTGCCTTTTTTTCTGAAGAGATTTGACTCAAGGGAAATCTTCCATTGCACATAGTAGCATTATGTTTATTTTGTTGTGCCTTATATAGACATCTACCACTGTCTAAAAAGGATTTTTATCCTAAAGTTTTCTAATAAACTGACAGGAATTGCACAATATGTAATTCATGCCCTTATTTTCATTTTGTAAGGAACATCTAGACATCTTGATAGCATTTTGTGTTTTATGCTAGTGGATCACAAAGTACTTTATAGACAAATAGTATACTACCAGTTTAATACCCTGCAGTAATCACTTACTCAGCATCGACATGCTGCACTCAGAGGTAAAACAGACCATTTAGATAAGAGTTGTAAAATACCACTCAGTAATTACTTCAGGATGATTTACCACAAGTATGCACACTTTCACTGGCAGGATATAATTTATACAGCATTTGTACCCATATAGTAGGCATAACATCATTACCCAACTTGACTCTTTGCCCTAAACAGATCAGATAGTCATGTCATGTGGATGTTTGCATGGTTCATTTGAAATAAGATATTGCTAGTAGTCCTCCGTCACCTTGTGCCATGAATGCAATGTTTTTGGAGATGTGGTATTTTTTTGCACATCTCCCATACCAGTTTGGAATCAAAATATAATGCTTGACTGTCCAATAGACTACACAAATCATCCTATTCTCAAAGATGCTTTCTTGGCTCACTACCATTCCATTTAATATAACTTGTCTGAAAGCTGTGAAATTATATACTTGAAATTTTCATTTATCGCCGGTAGAAAGAAAAAGTATAATTAACCTCCTTAAGTTTCTTGAAAGAGGAGAGGATGAAGAAAGGAAGCACCTACATTGCAGAGTAATTCTGTAAAACACGTTGGACCTGTTTATCTTAGAAGTGGTATGAACATATGAGTTCAGGTTTGGAGTAAGTAGAATTATTTCCCACCTGCTCTTCATATTCAGGCTATTTTTCAAAGAAAACAAACTGCATGTAGAGAGTAGGTGCACCCAAATGCATATCTCAGTAGGAATGATCAAGATACTAGGACATCAGGACATATGGAGAGTTTACTGTCACTGCAGTTGGTCTGTAGTCCAAGCACACATTCTGTAAGCAGAGCTGTAGGACATTGATCCATCCGGTAATTTAATTATGGTTAATTACACAGCCCAGTAAATGTTGCTCCTGTCAGATGGTTAAAATTTCCTATCTGGCATGAAAAGTTAAATATAATTTTTTTAATAACATTACATTTCTAATGATTAATTTACCAGTTTCTACTGATTGAAAATGCTATGGGCTTTTTTTTGCCAGAGCACTTTTTTCCCATGGTCTTGGTTACAGATTTTTGTCCCTTTTAGGGTACAGTGCCAAATTCAGACACACATTATTTTCATAAAAGAATTTGCCAGAGCAACAGTAAAGAGAAAAATTGTAGAGAGGATTTGTTTAAAACTGGTAAACAGTGGGCAAAGAAGAGCTCTTTAGGATACAATTTGTACAATTGGAACTGTGTAGCTCCAGAAAACAAAGTTGAATGTAGATTGGTTGATTTGTTTTCCAGGCTGAAACCAAGCATTTGGGATAAGATGAGGAGTGGATTTATGTAACTTTTCTCTAGTTTATGAACAATAAGTTATTATTTAAATGCTAAAAACCAAATTTCATTAGATTGAAGCAATATTCTATATTGAATTTGGAAAATTAATTATATTGTAGAGCTTTAAGAAAAATATTTTTCCTTTTTAAGTCATTTTCTATTAAAAAAAAACAAAACAAAATTACACATAAAGAGGATTTTCTTTCTTTCTTATATAGAATATCTGTCTGGATTACTTTTTTGGGCCCTCTGGTAATGTCAAGTGTTTTTGCAGCTGTTGCACTTGAAGTAATTAAGTGATGGGAATTCATCTTACCAAAAGAAAAATGAAGCCAATTAAGAGAATAAAAAGTTAATTTTAAATGTCATCCTCCACACAGTCAAATGCTAATGTTTCATAGTGCAGAACCACTACAACTTGAAAGAGATGCACAGAAATATAATTAGATCAGTTAAAATTATTTTAAACGGGCTTAAAGAGCTATTTATATATCTTCTAAAAAATAGATATATTATTATTCAATAGCAGACTATTCTATCTTTTTTTTGTGTATGAATGACATATATCTTGCTTTGTGCACAAACAAGTAGCAAAGCCTGCATTCCTACAATCACTAACAAAGGAAGTATTCATACGTTGCAGTGCACATGACAAAATATTTCATTTTGAGATATTTTTACCAGTAAGTTCAGTAATTAAACATGAAATGAAAAACATTTCTGGAGGAAGCAAAAAAGTGGAATTCATCACGAAAAGATTAAAATGCAAATCAGCTTTCCACCAAGAAGGTACATTAAAATGATTTGAACAGTTAGGAATTTTTGTTTAATGTATTCTGGTAATGAAATTTATATGTTTGTGAAGTACCTAACATATCTGTTTAATTCTTTTAATAAGAGTTAATAAAAATAGAAATCTGATGTTGGGGAAGGATCATGGGGTCTGGATTGGGTAGGATTGGATTGATGGCATGAACTTTTTAATCTGTTGATGTCATTAAGAGAGCAGAGACCAGGTGATTGCAATCTACTTATCGCAAGGATCTATACAAAACTAAAATTTTAAATACTGTTTTCACATATGCCTGGAGAATTTATAAGTGTCAACTACTAACTACTGTTAAACACACTGTATCCTGTGGGATGTTGGCTCTAGAGAAGAGCTGCCCATTCTTCCCTTTGGAACAACTGGAAATAAGACTTGGAATATATATATATATATATATATGTGTGTGTACATGTATATATAATGCCGTTCTTCTTATTAAAACACTGTGCATGTAAACTGAAAAGACTTGGGGTTCTGGATGTTTTCCTCTAGTTCACCTTCTGACTGTGCAAAAAATGTGAGCATACTGAACATGGAAATGTTCTTTTGACAAACAAAAAGCCTCACAGCATCTGGCAGCATATCTGTGTCCCACTTTGTACACAGTTTCTTGGTGGCTTTGGACAAAGTCTGTCTAGAATATCCATTAGTTCTTAATGTGCATATTCTTCGTTTTAAAGAAGGCTAAAAAGTTCTATAAGCAAAATTCTAAAAGGTAGGAAGCTTATGAATTCATTTGCTGCACAATGGCTTTGTGAATTCCCTATCTAGGTACTGAAAGAATTGCCTGGTCTACCTGTCCCTGCCCACCCCGGAACTCCCCTCACATGGCCTGAGGTTAAAGACCCCCTGCGAGTCCCCCAGGCCCTGCTGAGCCCACATCCCTGCCTGACCTCAGTGCATCTGCAGCTCCAAGGAGGTGCCTGAACTCTGGGGCTGGGTTACCCCATTGCTCCCAGCTGCCTGCTGCTGGCTGGGATGGTGGGACAGACCCCGAGGTCCCACTGCGTGTTTCCCTGGAAGCAGCCATCCTCACTGAGCCCTGGCAACCTGCTGCTCAGCTGTACAGAGGACGCAAAAGTAAAATTCCAAAGATAGTAGCTGCTTGGGAAATTTAAATTATAATAAATTATAATTCAATTATAAATTATAATCGTACAATCTAATTATGTTTTTTAGTCAACTTTATAGAACATTTCAAAATATATTCATCTTTGAGTGTGTTTTTTAAAATACAAACTCCTGAAATTTCATGTTTGAGTATTTGTCTTTTTTGTATAGAATTTTCATTGTTGTTTGTTTTATATTAAGGAGATTCCAGTACTGTCTAAAATGGGCTCAAAAATGTGTACCATATTCTAAACAGAATGATTTATTTTTCACTGAGAATACATTTGAAATGCTGTTAGTTTTTACTTCCTTCTCAAGCCTGAAGTGTCATAGGCCAACTCAGGTAGCTCTGAGTAGCAGCAAGTATCAGAGTTTGAGAAACCACAGGTTGTTTAAACTACGTAATTACAATAGAGTTCAAAAATTGTCAAGTGAGTCTTGACCACTATTTATTAAATAATGGATTAAAATTAAAAGATATAAAATAATAATTACTTGACATTAATTTTCACATTTTATTTCCAAAAGTTTGGGGTTGGGTTTTGTGGATTGTTTTGGGTTTTTTTGGGGGAAAGGAGCATGAGTGTGGATTTAGTGGGGTTTTTTTACTGCAGCTTTTGAGCAGGGACGTTTTCCAAAGTGCTGTATTAGTATATATGAAAAATATATGGTCATAACTGCTATGCATAGGAAAAAAAGAAAAAAACACATTTTTGCTGCTCTAAATATTCAAGTCCATGGAGTTGGGCTACGTTTTCCAGATATCATTTTCTAGTGACAGGCCCTACCATAGGTGGTTCGATTTCAAACGTATATATGGGATCAACTCCATTTAAGGCATGTTGGGGAACATTTATAGATTTGGGGGGTTTTTGGTTTTGTTTTGTTTTTGTTTTGTTTTTTGGGTTTTTTTTTTCTTTTGGTAGGATTTTGTGGCTTTGTTGTGTTATTGTTTTGTGGGTTTGTTTTTTTTTTAATTCTGGTTTCAATTTTGCATTTTCTTCTTTCTGTAATCTTTTTGAGCCAAATATGTCTTCCTGCTGTCCAATTATTGCAAGACACTTTGATTCTGTAATTGACAGTTCTACTGGTGGAATTATTCATGCTATTAGCCATGTTCTTTGTGTATATCTATATATATACAATATATATATCTGGGATATATAGATTGCAAAGATCTTGAACAGTATAGGGGAACTTCTGCCTCAGTCATCTGAGTCTAGGTAAGCAGCTTCCACTTAAATGCTTGAATGGCTGGTACCTTCAACTTCTTTTAAAGTGAGTCACTATTGCTAGCAATAAGACTTGTCTGAAAAGAGCCTTTTAAGACTGGATCACAGCTTGTAGATATATATGCTATTGTGGCCATTACTCATGTTCCAAGCACACTGCTTTCTAAAAGTGCCAGATAAATCAATGGATCACTGTAAAGCAAAGTAGAATTTGTCTTTATTTTAGATCAGCTCATTTTTTTCCTAAGACAATGTTCTTGAAATCCTCCTTTGCCTTTCCCGCTTCACTATTTCTACATTTGTAAGTCTGACATGGATTATTAGTTGCCACGGTCTCATCATAAAAATTATTTTTAAAGAGAGAGAAGGGAAGAGATTAATTAATCTTTATCACAATTAATTACCCTCACCTTAAACAGCAGTATTAGTCAGCACTTACCCTTGGGTACCTAGACTTAGAAAGCTCTGATTACAGTGGTATTTCTTCCCAATTAGTGGAATGACAGAAAAATGATTCATTCATTTCATCCATTCTTTGTGCATTAGCCCATTCTTTGGACATTGTATGATGGTGAAAGTAATAAGGCTATTATTATGGAAAAAACCATGAAAAAACCTAAAGATATTGTCGTAATGAATCTTTCAGCTCTTTGCTATATCAGACCTAACTTCAGACAGAAGGCCAAATGCTAGAGGAAATGTTCACATTTCATTGGAACTTAAAAAAAAAAACATCCACCACCACCCTCCCAAAAAAGTCCAAACACCTTTCAGTGAGTGATCTAGTTCAGGAAGAGACATGTCCACCAACCCTTGGCTCCCACTTAGCTAAAATCTGTACATAGCTAGCCTTTTAAAATATAACTGTCTTGTACCTAAAACTCTGTTGGGTGTTTTTCTTCCTCTGATTTCATTATAGAAATGAAAGATTAAAAAACTAGGTATGGGCCAAGAATTTTGCTCTGACTGCAAGGTAGAATTAACCTATCTACCCAATTAGGCTTGCAGTGTCTGGAATTTTACTCTATTGTAGTTTCAGCTATGCAATGTCCTTGAAGAACTGCTGTGACAGCTTTATGAGTCATTATCATGGACCCTCCAGTGTTTTCTTGAAAATGAAATTTCTGACTCCAATTTTCTTCTAAGAACCATTGAAATCAGCAAATTTTGTGTTTGACTGCATTATGCTTTGTGGAAAGTTGATAAACTCATGTGCAGTAAAAAACATGCAATTACCATTATTGTTGAGATGCTAATTTCACTTTTCTAGGATACAAAGGCATAATTAATTTTAGTGTTTACTGGCTCAGATTTATTACTCTTACATTGTCAATGAAGAATTGTTATACTTCTTTGCAGTATGATGAATAACAGAATAACAGAATTATATTAACATAAATATGAGATTTTTTCCAGATGAATACATTTGAAAAATTATATCCATTGAATATCAGAGCCATTAAGATTTCTTTCTAAGCAAGCCAGGTGATATCAGTGGAGAGTGCTTCTTTTCACCTGGACACTTTATTTAGATGGCAGATTAAGCTTGAAGAGACACTATGTTAAGAATTCTTATATGTTTTGTAATCTTTCCTACTCAAAAGTACTCCTTCAGTTGATACACAGAAAATGCTATAATTTCTAAGATATATTTCAGCAAACGCTTAAATTGGCTCAAAATGCCATTAGTGAGGACTTTACATGCTTAGATTTTATGCAAGTGAAGTTTCTTTCATGCTGTGAAAACAGCATAGGTAAATATTTGATTCATATTCTCTTCTGAAGAATGGGGTTTGCTGTTATTTTTAAGCTACAAGATATAGATTTGCCTCAGCATCTTCTTTTAACTTGAATCAATCTTCAAAAATATTTCCTGGAGGATCTCAGTTCAAGCGTTTTGTTCACATTAAGAATGTCCCAGCTGCAGTTACTATGCATGGAAATAAATGTATTCTATAGCTGTCATCAATAGCTTAACATTTTTATGCAGAATTCGGATACTTAAGAATGGATGGTTAATCAGGATGGTTAAGAAATTTTGTGAAACATGGGAAATATCATGATTTTGACAAAGAGGTTTTTCAGCCTGAATTTTGCTAGGGAGGTTCAGGGGTCACAGCATGCTGATTGGTCTTTTTTCTTGCTAGTCTTTTCCTGAAACTCTTAGGAAAATTTTTTTTTCCTTTTTTAAAAAAACTTGAGTTGAGGCTAAAATGCAGCTAGAATGTTGCATTTTATGAGTCTATATACCATGTCTATTTAACAAATGAGTAAGCTTTCAGAAATAACTATGCAATTAATACTGAATGGACTCTATGTCCCTCAGCAGAACATTGGGTTCTGAAAAGAAAGTAGCTAAAGATGAATATGATGATCCAGTTTGTAAAAAAGTATTTTATGTTGAGACAACACAAGAAAACTAATTTCAGTCCTGTACAGGGGCTGGGGGAGGCTCCATGGAACTCTGCGTTGTGTTTGTCAGGCACTGTAGAGAGGAAATGAAGGAATGCAGTTTACATTGGCTGTACTGTGTGCTGTATTTGTCAATGCAAAAGGAACAAAACCCGTCTATGGGTTTGCACTTTCCCTTTGGAGAATCAAACATAGGTTCATAGAATCTTTAAGACTAGAAAAGACCTCCAGGATTATTGAGTCCAACCATTAACTCAGCATCACTCCATTCATCACTAACCATATGCCCTAGTGCTACACACGTCTTTTGAACACTTCCAAGGATGGGCAACTTATTATATTGTCTGACCATGTCTTCAGTGAAGAAATATTTCCTGATACCCAATCTAAACCTTCCCTGGCACTTGAGACCATTTTTTCTGGTCCTATCACTGGTTACCTAGGAGAAGTGACTGCTCCCTACCTTGCTACAACCTTATTTAAGCAAGTTGTAGAGTGATATGGTGTTAAATGCTAGCATCAGCCTTATACTTTCCACATTTTTCTCTTGCTCACATTTGATTTTTATAGTACTTTTAAAGCAACCTTCTTGTTAAGCAATTTATCATGGTTTAAGAAAGCTAATGTAGAACAACAGTCTGTATGAGATATAAACCTCATATTGAAATTTCAAATCTTAGTGCTATTTCGGGGTTCAGTCATGGTCACAAATATTAAATTTTTCTTTGAACTTAGAATAAAGTGATAGCTATTTCTTTTAAGCATTACATCTGTCATTCTTTAATAATCACTTGCTCTCTGGTTATTTTTGCCCATTTTGAGGATAAGTGATCAGATGATGATTGGAAGGGGTGATGAGTAAGCTGACAGATTTGAACAGCAAAAAGTAGAAAAGCTACAATTTTTTTTAATACTTCAGACTAAAAGTTAAGTTTTTCACCCATTCTGTTAGTATGCACCTTCAGAAATGTTTTAGTTCACTCACTCCCCCTACCAGCAGGACTGGGGAGAGTATCAGAAGAGTAAAAATGAGAAAACTCATGGGTTGACATAAAGACAACTGAATAGGGAAAGCGAAAGCCTTGTACACAAGCAAAGAAAAACGAGCAATTCACAGAATCAGTTAGAGATCACAGTGGCTCATCTGGTTCAAACTCCCTGCTCAGACAGGGTCATCTTAGAGCATGATTCAGGACTGCATCCAGAATGTTCTTGCATATCTCCAAGGAGGGAAACTCTAAAGCATCTCTGGGAAATCTCTTCTAGTTCATGTTCAGGAGGAACTTCCTGTACATCAGTTTCTGCCCATTGCCTCTTGCTTTACTGGCTGGCACCACTGAGAAGAGCCTGGGTCCATTATCTTGATACCCTCCCTTCAGGCACTTATAGACAATGATGAGATCCCCTCTCCACTGTCTCAGGACAGAACAGGCCCAGTTCCCTCAGCCTGTCCTCATTAGAGAGATTCTCCAGACCCTTGGCCAGCTTAGTAGCTCTCTGCTGGACCTGGTCCAGGAGTTCCAGTTCTCTCTTTTCCACTGAGGATCGCAAAACTAGACACAAAACTCCAGACATACCTCACCACGGCTGAGTAGAGGGGCAGGATCACCTGCCTCAGCTTGCTGGCAGTATTCCTCCTAATGGATCCCAGGAATACTTCGACTTTCTTGGCCACACTGCTGGCTTACAGATGATGTGTTTTCCATCAGGACCCCCCGGTTCTTTCCACAGAGCTGCTTCCCAGCGGGTCAGCTCCCTTCTTGTACTAGTCCATGGGGTTTTCCTTCCCCAGGCGCAGGACCCTGCACTTGCCTTTGTGAATTTCAGAAGGTTTCTCTCTTCCCGTCTCTCCAACATATCAAGGTACCTCTGAAGGGCTGCACAGACCTCTCAGATATCAGCCACTCCTCACAATGTTGTTTTTCCTGAACTTGCTGAGGAAGCACTATACTCCCTCATCAAAGTCATTGATGATCAAATTAAATAACACTGAGCCCAGTATAGAACTCTGGGGGACACCACTAGTGACAAGCCTCAAACTGGACTCTGTACCACTGATCACAACCCCCGGGGATCTGCCATTCAGTCAGTTCCCTGTCCCATCCATCCCACTCATCCAACCCACACTTCCTGAATTTGCCTATGAGCATTTCATGAGAGACAAAAGCCTTGCTGAAGTCAAGGTAGACAACGTCCACTGCAAATTGATCCACCCCTTCCCATGGGCCAGCAAGTATTCAGTCATCCCCAGGAAAGCAGGGCTCCATCATATGTAACAGTGAACTGACAAGGAAACTGCCATTACCCCAAATATTCTCCCTTCTCTGTCTTCCCCCTCTTAATATAGTCTCTGTATAGTTTAAACTATACCAAGTGGTTTATTGATTTACTAATGATATATAATTAATCAGTGAACTATAGATTCAAGACCATTATCTGCCATTAAAAAGGAAAATCACTTACTAGGCTCTTCTGGAATATTTACCCGCAATTTTCCAAATATCCTTGCATTGTTAATCCTGGAAAGTTTTTCTCAGAGGCACATTCACAGTTACTGTCCTTACTTGCACATTCCTTCTGAGGGTTCTCCAGCTTTAGGCAAAGCTATGCATATCCTAACACCTTATTGATCTCCATGCCATCTCCATGCCAGTGAGAAAGCACTCCACAAGCTCAGGTTCACATCCTCTAAGTGTGGGCCTCTGAGTACTGCACCTCACTTTGCTACTGCAGTATCTGGGGCCAGGCACTTCACATCAGTTGATACTTTGCACTGTCGCAAAGCAACAGGAACAGCAGGTGCTGGTGCTTTCAGCCCAAGGTCTCTCCCCACTGTAAAAAAAATATTCATGTTTCTTTATGCCTCTTTTCAGGCTGAAGTCTTTGTTTCAAATGATCCTGTAAATCCCTAAGTACTTTTTAATCTGATTGATGATCACTGCTTTCTTTCACATGATGAGGGCAAGCACCCTCACAAAGAACGTTGGGAGTCTCATTGACACACATTGTGTATATTCGCATTTCTGTCTTAACATCTGTTGTTATTCTGGCCACAGGTGAGTCCCGAGGGCACTCCACATCAGCGTAAATGAATAAGCCAATTAGAGAGTAATAAAATGTGACATTTTAAGAGCAGAATACTCTAAAGAGATAGTTCCAAAAATTCAGCATTCAAAGATTGTTCTAAGAGTTTTTCATGACTGTTGTTGTGGTACAGCTTCTCATACTATATGGAATATCTCTTCTTCCCACTTTCCATGCCTCAGTTTTGCTTGTGCCATGTTTTTCCATGATGAAGACAACTGTAAACTAGGCTCTACATCAGATGCCCTATTTTCATTGTAATCTGTTTTATTTCTTTACATCAGAACAAAGAGGATGTAAAGGTTCATTTAATCAGAAAAATAGTCATTTTCACCAGTTTGCAGCCAGTGCACACAGATGGACTTGACTACAGGTGAAAATCTGTAAATCCAGCCCAAGTTATCTACATCATACAGCTTAATGTAGTTGATTCCTCAAAGATATATATAGCTATTCAAGGTACTCATGTATATATATTTATTCCATGAATTAATAGTCAAATATATCTACCTCTTGAAAATACATATGTATATATATAAAGTGAAGTGGAATAATAAAACCTCAATTTTTTCAGTGTAATTAATAACTTCCCTGTTTTTTATACTTTAGGATAGGGAAGTGAGGGAGAAAATAAAAAGGCATAAAAACCATAGTGAGTTATTTTTTCAAAGTCAAAATTACATGTGTTATCGTACTTATGATTTCAATTTCAGTTGGAAGAGGAACAAATGGGAGAGTGTCCAACGGATCTGGAGAAAGCATGCATGTTGCTAGAAAGGGAAAGTTCACAAGAGTGATATTTAGCAAAATGGTTATAGAGAGAAAGAACAATGGAAGAGAGAGATCTTCTGGGATGTTGTTATGAATGAAATCTGGCATTAGAAGATGCCCAATGTGGTGTTGTAAATACAACAATTCTTTTTACAAAAAAAAGAAATAAAAATCCTCACACAACTGGAACGAAGAAATCTATGACATTATGTACCCTTCACAGAAAATAAGGCATATGGTTATCTCGAGCATTATGCAGCTCTGCTTTTAATGACTGGCTGCCAAAATTAACAAAGCTTTCCCTGAAATGCTAAGATTAAGATGCTGAACATGCTGGTGATGCTGTCTCTTGACCTGCAGCTTTTATCTTGTAAGAAAGTTTGTTTTTCCTCCCAGAGGAACCATAGCTATAAAACTGTAATAAGAAAAAGCACTCAACTAAAGAGTAAATTGCCTTTTTGAAAATTCAGGTTTATAGAATAAAAGCAGCAGAAACACACTGTTTTTTTCTACTACCCTCAGTCATGTTTTTTTTTAAGCAAATTAAAATGTATACTTCTAGAATAACTGTTTAACAAAACATTGTTACAAATGAAACAATATTCTAATAACTTTAGAATTACAACAATATCTGGTTTATATATATTTGGTAAATTGCAATAGCAACTTGTTTTACTAAATTTAAAGATGACTAAACTCTTTTATTTTTGAATTACATGAACTGATTTCATGTTAGGAAATCTCTGAATCATCTTTCTGAGTTTAGGACTAACAACTTTCTTTTTAGCTTAATTTAGCCTGTTAATTTCTATGCTTCACAATAGACTGAAATGAACTAAAGAGACCAAATTATCTATCCAGCAGATGAAACTGTAGAATTTACAGGAAAGTGACTAGAATTTTACTCTTGTTGTTTAGAAGAGGTTTTACAATTCATTAAAAACTATCAAATTGATTTTGATATTAGAATTCAAATAAATAATATGAATTTGTTTGTACACGTCTAATGCTCAGTTAAATTGTTAATGTTTGCCATAAAGGCTGCAAACCCTGTGCTTTCCAGGGAAATTCAGGACAAGATTGAACTTGTGAATTCAACTCTTGATGCTGTTCCTTCAAAGCAGACATTTTATGCAATGATGTGGCTCTACACAGAGCAAATGTTCTTGAAATATTTCTAATCAGTTGTTGCTTTAATACTGTTGAAAAAGAGCTTTAGTGGGATTTGCAGAGTCAGAATTTCTAAAAATTAAGTTTCTCAAGTAAAAACGCCTAAACATTGATCCTGGAGCCTTATTGGCCAAGGAAAGTTTAGAAAAATAACTTTAGTAAGGTAGTTTAATAATTCTACTATCTGTATTCTCCGTACTAAAAGTTCAAGTGCTCAGTATATCAATTCAGTCTTTGAATGGCCTCCCTGTGCCTTCAAAGGGATCTGATAGGTAGAAATGTGTTTACTGGAAATGCTCACTGTCTTGATGACAAGTAACTATGTCTTGATGGTAAATTAACCCAAGATCAAATTAAAAAAATGGATTTCTGTGGAACACAAATGTGTCCTCATTTAAAACTACACTGGAGTAATTTCATGCCAGTCTGCTATGTAGGTGCATAAATTTCAAAGCTAATACCCCTGTAATTAGCATTACCTGATAGATGTTTTCACTGTCTCTCCTAAATGGAACAGAACAAGATTATAAAGTATGAAATACCCTGGTGTGTGACCTTGATTAATCACCACTTAAATTCACTTCCTACAGATTTTTTTATAATTTGTGTTCTTCGTACTGTACTGTACAACCTCTCCCTTTTGAACCAGATCTTTTATTCTAGGATAACATTCTTACACCATTTCTTATGGGTAAATCACAGGTCTACTTGATTTCTCTGGATGTGTGGAGTTCTTTGGTCAAATATCTTACAATAATTACTTTACAGAAGCCTTCCTAACTGCATTTTGATAGATTCACAAACTTTAAGGCCAAATAGAAAATTATTCATGTCTATTGCAGAACAGTCAGTCATAGATGTTAATAATTACAGCATTATGACTTTACTTTTTGTGCAATATCTAATCTGTGGTTAAAAGATTTACCAGGGTAAATTCTGCAGCATGACTGGGTGAGATGTTCCAGTGTTTAATAACCTTCAAAGTAAAAAAAATTGTAATTTAGTCATGCTTGACCCCCTTTTATGATTAAAATTCACATGTGTTGGGAAAGAAGAAAAAAAAATGTTCTTAGCTACTAGGAATGCATAAACCATAGCTTTACCAAACTTCTTGACCACATTCCAGGTATTTCCCTAGCTTTCTACTGAGTGCAGGGCTGAGTATTTGCATGTAAAATTGATTGGACTGGTATAAACATTTTTATTATCAATTTAGTCTTCCCATTTTTGTTTATCATAGTGATTAATGATAAAAAAGCCACAGTGAGCAGCATGATGAGAGAAAAATATGTGTAATTTGTGATGTGCATGTGAAATATCCCAGGTGGAAGCTAAAACTTCTTGCCAAAAGCAGCTCAATCTAATGACAAAATTATGCTGGAGTTCTGAATTAACAAGGATGTAATCTATTTAGTGCTGTCACTGCAGAGTAGTAAAACATTAGGCTTCAATTCAGCCTCCATAGACTTTCATCATGAGACAAATTGTAGATGTACTGTATTATTTTTAGCATATTTCTCAGTTCCACCACTGGTTCAGAAACTGGCACCACAAATGGGTATGTTGTCCCAGTTGTGCTGTCCTACTTGAGCTTACACTTCTATGGGTTGACTTTCTTTTGAGCCATTGCATCACACTATAAACTCATTTTTGGCTGCTAAGTTGTTGTCTTTTTTTAAGGCTTTGAACATTCCAGGTGTTTTAAAATATAGTTTTCCATTTTAAATCCTTTTGGCTTTTTTCTTATTAACAGCTGTTAGACGCTACAGTGTTTGGGATGGAATCTGCAAGAATCCAGGTGTTCAGTATTAAGTAAGCACTATGGGTATCTTACTAACAGAGTTATCACTAATTCAAAATTATCGCTGGTTTAAAAATAATGGGTCATGTTTATAGTTACCTGAGTGCTATCAGAACAGTTTATAAATGAGTGATAGTGGAATAATTTTCATTACATTTTTTAGAAAACCTTTGAAATAAAAAATACTTCCGTTATAAATCACGTCTTTTTTGATTTATTGTTAAGTCCAACAACCATTTCAGCCTGCTTCTGATTACGATATATCAAGAAAAATGAAGGAGTGGTTATTGGATCTTCTACCATATTGACAGTAGCTTACTCTCATAGAGTGAGGAGAAAATTATCATTGAAAGAGAGCCCATAAAATTTACTAGCAAGTAGAATATTTCACCCAAGGATTGTGGATCTGTATAGACTGCTAGTATGTTCTCCCTTCAAAGTTTAATGAACTCTGCTGACAGAGAGAAAAATCATCTATCCACCCTTATTGTCTTGCTTAACTAACTTGATCTCCTCCTATATCAAGGTGACCCACTTAGTACATGAGGAAAAGGCTGTGGATGTGTCTACCTGGACTTTAATAAAGCCTTTTACACCATTTTGCACAGCATCCTTTGGGACAAAGTGGCTGCTCATGGCTTGGACACATGTACTGTTCATTGGGTAAAAATACTGGCTGGATAACTGGGCCCAGAGACGAGCGGTGAATGAAGTTACATCCAGCTGGTGGCCGATCACAGGTGGTGTCTCAGGCTCAGTACTGGGGCCAGTCCTGTTTAATGTCTTTATCAATGATCTAGACAAGAGGTTTGAGTGCATCCTCAGTCAATTTGTAGACAATACCAAGTTGGGTGGGAGCATTGATCTGCTAGAGGACAGAAAGGTTCTTCAAAGGGATATGGACCAACTGGATTGCAGGACCAAAGCCTGTGGTGTGAGTATCAACAAGGTGAAGTGCTGTGTCCTGCTGGGAAGCCTCCCATCAAAGGACCTGGGGATGCTGGTAGACGGTGACTTGGTTTTGGCTGAGATAGAGTTAATTTTCTTCCCAGTGGAACTAGAAATTCTTCTAGTATGGAGTTATGTTTTGGTTTTGGGCTTGGCAACTGGTTAATGACTCAAACAATTGACCTCTTAACCTCCCAGGTGCAGAGAGTGAGCACACTCCTCACCTCAGGCTACAGCTGGGTGTTGAATGAGATAGGAAAAGGGATAACAAAAGAGCCTCCTTGCCTCCTTGTCCTTTCACAAGAGACCTCAGCTGTGATTAATCCCTTGCCAGGAAGTACTGGGACATTTACACTGTAGCTTGAAGGCATTCATCTCTGCTGATGGGCCGTAATGGCCTCAACTGCACTGACCTAATAGGCAGCAGTAACAACTTAGAAAATGTCGTAGACTAACAAAGTGTCCTGTGATCCACAGTGTTACATCATGTAGTGAGAAACTCCCTGCTCCATGGGAGGTGCCTAAACCTGAGTGACTATAACACAGGGAACTTTGCTGTTTTGGTGCCTTTTCTCCACCCTGATGGATTGACACAGTGACCAAATTTGACCAACAGATATTAGAACTCCAGCAATCAAGTCTTGTTGTGGAGATTATACAGCTTTCTATTCTATTCCTTTTTTCTTTTCCCTATTTCTTTCAATTTCTCTCTACTTCACATTTCTGTTAAATTTAAAATCCATACTATTGACTTCAACATATGGTCTTGTTTACACTTTAATTTCAGGTAGAAATATCTCTAACAATTTTAAAAATTGAATCTTAAAAGGACTGAAAACTGTGTAAATGATTGAGGTGTTTTTGTTATTGGTGAGTTGCATTTGCACAATGTCAATGTCTTTTCTACTTTTTATACTGCCACACTGGCAAGAAGGCAGGGAGTGAGTGGGAAGCTGGGTGGGGACATAGCTGAAAAAATAGATCTCAACAGGTCAAAGGGATTTTCAGTCTCTAAGATATTGTGCTCTTTATGTAGAGAGGGGAGGATAAGAAAGAGGATGGAGATGTTTGGATTCATGCATGACAGAGCTCTGCTGTCCTAGAGCTGGCTGAACACCATGCCAGCTGATGGGAAATGGTAAATGAAGGCCTTGTTTTGCTTTGCTTGTGTGTGCGGATTTTACTTTACCTAATTAACTTTCTTCCATGAATTTTCTCAATTTTACCCTTCTAATTGTCTTGCATCTCACTAGAAGGGGATGAGAAAGACTGTGTGGTGCTTGGATGCTCACTTGAGTTAAACCATGACAGGCAGGCAGTCGAACATGAACCAGACTGGGTGGTCAAGAAGGCCAATGGTATCATGGCCTGTATCAGAAAAGAGCATTCAGCAGGACCAGGGAAATTATTTTCTGCCTGTACTTGGCCCCTGTGAGGCCACACCTTGAATCTTGTGTTCATTTAGGCCCCTCACTACAAGACAGTGAGGTGCTAAAGCGTGTCCAGTGAAGAGTAGCAAAGTTTGTGAAGCGTCTGAAGCACAAATCTTACAAGGAGCTGCTGAGGGAGCTGGAGTTGTTCAGCCTGGAGAAAAGGAGACTCAGAGAGGACCTTATCACTCTCCTCTCAGTGAAGTGTGGAACAGACTCTCCAACTAATTAAAGTTAGAAAGTGGTATGTTTATTGACAGCGTTGGACACACAGAGAGTAGCCTCCCAAAGATGTGTGCAAAATTCACAGAACTCAGGTTCTCTGTTTATTCCCAAAAATCTTACATATTCATATAATTACCCAAAACACCTGGGTACATACATATACATTACCTAACCCTGCCTACCCCTGCTTCATATTAAAATGAGTTCAAAGTCCTTTCATGCTTGTACAGTCCTTCTCTTAAAATGGGTTGGTGGGTTTCGAAATGGGTTGGTGGGTTTCGAAATGGGTCAGTCGTCTTCTGAGATGAAGTAAGGGACATCTTCACAGAAACCTTTTTACCTTTGTTTTGTTGGCAGGCTCTCTGGTCCCTTAGCCATAGTGCAAGCTCCCCAGCCTGGTTCTGGCTGGTTTTGGGGCCCGGGTGCAGTCATGGTTTCTTCATCTTTACAATACCCCAGCCTCCCATTCTGTTTCTACAAATACAACAAAGTCAAACAAATGATGAGTCTTAGTTCTAACTAGCTCCATCTGTTAATAATTAACCCTTCCACATGCTTCTACTCTTTTTGCTAAACTCTAAATCGTTATATATTGCTTCTATCCTTCTAGCTAAACTCTTAATTCCTTTAGACTCTTGATTCATCTACATCCTGAGAAGAGGGTGTAACCACGTGGGGATCAGGCTTTTCTATCAAGTAGCAATTGACAAGAGAAGAATAAATGGCTTCAAGTTGCACTAGGGAGGTTTATATTGAATATTAGGAAAAATTTCTTAACTGAAAGGATTGTCAGTCTCTGAACAGGCTGATCGGGAGAGTGGTTAGGTCACCATCCCTGGGGATACTTATAAGATCTGCAGAAGAGGCAGTTAGAGACATGGTTTACCTGTTGACTTGGAAGTACTGGGTTAATGGCTGGATGCAATGATCTTAAATATCTTTTCCAAACTAAACCATTCTATGATTATTCTTCTACATGTGCAACCATTTGTTTGGTTTTTTTTTTTAAATCTTAGAATTTCTACTAAATTCACTGAGTTATTAAAATAAGCCAAATTAATTAGGTATTTCAGTAGAAGATCAGAGTAGGACTTGTGAATTTCAGGTCTTAGACACAGAAGAACCATACATTTCAATATCATAATTACAAATACCTATATATCCTATTTGGTGGCATGCACATGTGTATCACAATGCAGATTGGCATACATATTCGTATGTGATAATTCCTACACAGTGCCAGATTTCTTTTCTAGAAGTGTACTTTTTGAAGTGTATCCATTCAAATGACATAAGCATTTTCTCTTTCCCAGCTGAGAAACATGAGCATGTTTTTTTGAGAAATTGTATCTATTTCTTGCCAAATCTACTGACAATCTGGATATTGTCAGACATTCCGATTATGACTTGACTTCAGGATGAAAACAAAAGTGTCAGTTTGTACATAGAAAAGGTCTGCTGTGTTGGGAAAGTACTGTCAACTAAAGATCCTAAAATGTCATTGTCATATCACTACTAGTTTGCATTGTAAATAAGTACATCCATAGATATGTGGCATTATATACTAAATAATATTCTGCTTTCTCTTGTTCTTTTCTAGTATTCTATCAAGATGTCTGGTGAAAAAAAATAGATGTTTAGCAGCAAAAGATGTTAGACCTATTTTAGAAAGAGGCATTTATTCTGAATCCAGAATATTACATTAAAACAAGATAGTATCAGAGTAATGAATGTTTAGCAAGCGGTACTTGTTACTAAGAAGCAAAACAGCAAAAACAAAACCCAACAGTAAATAATCACTAGATACAAAACTGCCAGATCTCATCAACCCCTCCCCACAGGAACAAAGAGAAACTTAAAATAGCAGAGTGACACCTCCTAAGATGGTGGCTGCCATGGGCAACCATGCGTAGGGAGACAAAGGGGAAAGGGCATCAGCCTTCCCCCCTCATTTTTCTCCCTGGCAGCAGCAGCTCTGTTGGGAAAGGTGGCTGGAACACTCTGGTGGCTGGTACTCAGTCAAGGGCTAGAACTCATCGAGAGACTTTGCCTTTCTCTTGGCAGGAGACGACAAGACAAGGAAAGGCAAGGCAAAGCAGCTGGACTGGAAAGACTTGGTGCCATCTCTCCTTGCTGGAGAACTGTGGACACTTGGACATGGAGCAGGCACTCCATTCTCCTGGGCATGGGGCCACAACTTCAGGCAAGCACTCCTGGAATCTACCTTGAGTCAGTCCAAGATGCAAGGGAGAAATGAAGAAGAAGAACCCAAAATACATGAAGTATCTGCCTTGAAATAAAGCCACCAGGCAAAGAGAACTTGGCTTGGGTATTTTGACTTTTGAATGGGACCAGAAACCTGGGCCCTAGCAGTTCCATAATCAGCCATAGCACCAGCTCTTAAAGAGTCAATAACAATTTTGGGCACAGGTCAGTATGGAATATAACAACATTTTGGGTTACCCAGGACAGAGAACTTGAAGATTATCTAGTTCCAAACCTCCTGCTGTAGCTGGGGAAATCGTCATCTAGACCAGGCCTTGAATACCTCCAGGGATGAGGTGTATGCAACTTCCTTGGACAACCTGTTCCAGCACTTCAACACCCTAACAGTCAAAAAACTTTTTCCTAACGCCTAATCAAAACATTTTCTCTATCAATTTAAACCCATTGCAAATGCTTCTATAAATAGTCTTGCCCCATCTTTCCTGTAAGTTCCCTTCAGAAACTGGAAGGCTGCAATTAGGCCACCCAGAGTAATTTTCTTTTCCAGGCTGAACCATCCCAATTCTCTCAGCCTTTCCATATAGGAGAGGTTCTTCATTCCTCTGATCAACTTGGCAGCTCTTCTCTGGATTGGCTCTAACAGGTTAAAGTTTTTCCAGTGTTGAGGAAACAGGATACAATACTTGAGGTGTTTTCTAGCATTATGTATTTTTATAGCATTATGTAACACTGTGTCATCTAATTCTATCTCATTATATTTTCCTCATTTTCACTTTTTTCCCCCTGAAATTCTGTGCCTTAAGATTGTATTTAATATTCTCTCTTTTCTTTCCTTCCTGATAGACTACTGAAATAGTGATATATGAAACAAGACAGTGAGGCATACAATTTGTTTTAAAAGCTATTATGGATACGGTTTGTAGTTTCTTGTCAATATTATGTGTCAGTACTTAAAATCTCCACTGACATGTAACTTCTGAGAGAATAAACAAGTTCTGGTTGGAGAGTACGAGCATAAAAATGTCAGAGAGCCTTAACTAGTGCAAATAATTGGTCATATTGCCAGCTTTTTAAATTCTTCAAAACATCAGTCATGACTCCATCTCAAGTATTTGACACTAAAGCACTTAGCTGATTTAAAGTTAACATAAGAACAACCTGAAAAGAATCCTAACTTTCTACCTTCCTGTGGTCTTTGTTTAACAGCTGATACAACATTATTAAAATTATTAGAAAGGTGCCTCTGGCTGAATTGAGGTGCAAATGAGACCATATGCCAAAGCCAGTAGTGTGGATCATTTAACTGTAAAAGTAGAGAAGGAGAGATAGAAATAGTGAAAGACGGAAGTCTTCCTTTTTTCCCTTTTAACAAATGGTAGTCAGATTTCCCCCTTTCCAATGAGGGAAAACTTCATTGTACTGCCATGACTTCTCAATTACTATGGGTAGTGGTTTAGCCCTCAGGATCCACAGATGCATCTCATCAAATCCCATGGGCTTGTGTACCTTCCTTAGATGTTCTGAAACTCGATTTTCTCCTGCAGTGGTTTTCTATTCATTTTCCCATTACTTGCCTTTGCCTTCTGTGATTAAGGCAGTGTGACTACATTTGCCAGTGAAGACTGAGGTATAAAAGTCATTGAGTACTGCACCCTTCTCCGTGTCCAGGTAACCAGGTTTCCTTTTTCTTTCTGTTCAGGGCTCATGTGTTCCTTAGTCTTCTGTTTATAACTGATGTACCTACAGAAATGGTTTTTGTTGTTTGTGATGGCCCTGGACAGGTTTAATTCTATCAAGGTTTTAGTTTTCCTAGCTGGGCCCTCAACTGCTTAGACAATTTTTCTCTATTCCACACAGGCTACCTATCCTTGCTTCCACCCTCTGTAGGCTCTTTTTTTTGGTATGTTTTGAGTTTGTCCAGGAATTCTTGTTCATTCACACAGACCTTCTGGCATTTTTGCCTGATTTCCTCTTTTTTGGGATGCATTGCTCCTGAACTTGGAGGAAGCGACCCTTGAATATCAACCAGCTTTCTGGTTTACCTGATCCCTCCAGGTGTTTATCCCACAGTACTCTATCAAGCAGATCTCTGAAGAGGTCAAAGTCTGCTGTCCTAAAATACAGGGTAGTGAGCTCACTGCACATCCTCCCTCCTGCCCTAAGGATTTTGAACTCCACCATTTCATGGTCACTGCAACCCAGGCAGCCAAATACCTGTGCAAAAAAAGCAAAGCTGAAGAGAAGTGCTGAGTAAATAATGGATTTTTCAGTTCACTGGAGGGTCTCAAAAGAGCAACAAAATGTTTCCAGCAACATTTTAAAGGATTTTTTTTCTCTAAAATTAGGGTGAAAGAGAAAGTAAAAAAAATCATTAATCAAAACCCATTTGTTTTATATAAAACTGGTTTCCTGACATTCTGAACTCTTTTAAAATAGAATGAAAGTTGACCTCAAATCAAAATATTTTGTGTATAATATAAATATCTATTAAAATATAATATATATAATATAAATATATACAATATACTGCCTAAAAATACACATACAAATACAAGAAATAACACTAAAGTTTTTTAAGAATGATAGCAAATTAGTACAACAATGATAATTGAGAAATTATTCTTTTCTGCATAATTTTTCAAGATAAATTCATTACTTCATTACCTGAATGTATTTATTTGGTTAAAATATGAAATAAAATACTTAGCCATGTATTAAATAAATGTTATATCCATTTGTACCCATTGTATTCTGAGGTCTGAGATACAATCCAGAGAGTAAAATAATTTTCCAGTGACTGAACTTCCAACTGTGATTTGTGGTTTTGGTACTAAGCACCAACCATTCCTTTTTGCATCCAGATTATTTGATGTAGCTTGTGTAGTATTGATTCAGGAATACTTGTTTTATTTTTATATGTTTAAACTCATCTGTTCTTTAACTCTTAGCACTAAGTGGTATCTTGAGCCTTTCTACTGTGAGGTCCTCACCAAACCAATTGAGAGAAGAGATACTTCAGAGTATCAAGTAGCAACAAACAACTCTCAAGCTAATTTAGCAGTACTTTTACTGTCTTTCATTTAGTTCTAATGGGATTGGTCCACTTTCATGAGTCAACAATCAATCTAATTCATGAAATCAGAAGACCATGGCTTGAATAATGGTACAACACCAATATATTTCTATTGATTTTCAATTTGCAAGATCTACCTGAAGTAAAAATGTTCATATTTCTTAATTTTAAAAAGTCTATAAAATAAATTTTAAATTCATATTCTCTAAATTTATGTTTCAAGATCAGATTTTATTTTGAAGAAAAAGAAGAAAGAAGTATGCTAGATTTCACAGTAGCGTTACGCATTTTGTGTGCTCATTTATTTTTCAAGTCATGTTCCTCTGTTGTAGCCAAGTTGCAACCTGGGAAGCATTTATCTGAATCTTGTAACTTCACCAGCTGTTCAGAGATACTCACTATTTTTTATTAAGAGAAGAAAAGAAACATAGTGAAGGTAACTCTAATGGTATGCTTTATTTAAGAATTCAGGCTCATTGATACACTTTCTCATGAGGAAGATTTAGTAACATTGCCATGTGCTGAAGTTCCTTTGGTTTAATAATAATATTTTTTCCCCGTAAAACCCACCTCATTACTGTATCTCTCTTGACCATAAACTGTAACTTGCTTTTCAAATTTCACTAATGCCAGCATGAAGATAACCTACCAGAACTTGGAGAGGAGCACATCAATGTTACAATATGCCTCTGAGATTTTTCTACTGTCTATTTGACCACCTTATGCTTTCTCTATAATTTATCTTCCTGAATTCCAAAAGCAAGACTTACTGTAAGGTCAGAAGAAACTTTTTGTGGAGTAACTGAGCAGCTTGTAGAAAAATCAACAATATTTTGCCATTGGACTGCCCTGAACTTTACTTTTGAATGCAGTCCATTAAATGTGCCAGACCTTACCACAAAACTCCAAAACAATTAAAACTCTGGCTTCTCAAGCATTTGTGCATGAGGGCAGCTGGAGACATGCTGTCTTAGGGAGAATTATTCTCCCCCTTAACTTATTCTTATGAATATCTCTGACAACATTGCAAGGGCTATAAAGTCCCTTTGGATGTGTTCATAAGGGTGATCAGTTTGTAGTAATGTTTATGCAGTTTTACAGCAAATTTTGTTTATATGATTACTCCTATTCAGTTGTCTCTTGGGTCCTATTAACAGAGGATGCTACAAAGAAGCCAGCCAAAAGAAGTGATATATTAGTTCCTCACTAACCTTGAGGTTAAATTCTGAGAGCTGCTGGCATTGAATTCAATAACTAATAACAAGAGCTCCTCTTTCATTGTTGCAGTTACAGAAAGACCAAAGCAGATTGGAGGAAAACAGATGCACAATAAAATATATGTTGAACTATAAAAAACTTAGTCAATTCATCATCTGACACTTTGAAAATGGATATTTTCTGTGCTTTTGCTAAATTTCTAAAATAATATTTTTCCATAGGTTTTGATTCTTTTGCATGTTTACAGATATGAAATATACCTGCTTTTGATTAAGTTGGTATGTTTTCTTAGTTGTTCAAACCTATTGCCCATTCTGCAAGCAGTGAGGAAGAAGGGAGACATTCACATGGAAGTTTTTTTTTTAATGAAGGTATGCTTCACTAGCAAAAGCTTAATTTTTCTTTAAATCCAAGAAATAAAAAAAGGAAGGGAATCTCACAAGCATATTTACAGACCAAATGCACAAATTCTTGAAGGCTTTTTTCCGTAATTTGGTCCACTAGAATTTAATTTCAGGTATTTCTTTTGCTTTGCTTACTGCATTTTTGAAGTAGTCAAAGCTATGGATGTCAAAAAGGTAATTTAACTAACAAAGCAGAAAGATGAATATTTATTTCTGTAGGACACCCTAACCCCTCCTCCCCCCACCTACCAACAGCCAAAAGCCTAATTAACTTGGGAAAACCAAACCAACCAACTGACCAACGCTCCTCCCTGCCGCCGCCCAAAAAAAAAAAAAAAAAAAAAAAAAACCAACCAAAACTCACAAATAAGAGACAGTTATTTTGGAAAACAGTCAATCTCTTTCTAAATTAAAGGATGCAATGTAGAAAAATTCCCCCACAGATACTTACTAATGTGAAGTATCAACCTAATATTTCAGAAACTGGAACAGGCAAGGTTTTTAAAAGCTCTTTTGCTTCAGAACTTTCAAGGAAGGTTTCAGAATATTGAAAGGAGCTGGTGAGTTGATTGTCAGACAGTCAGAATCCTTCTTGCATTCCTCAGAGAAGAGAGACTGCATAACACAGAGCTTCCAATACTGAAGTCAATTTTATCGGTCTGGTCAGCTGCCTCTTAGCACTTCAGGGCAGAAAAGCCTTGTGAGAGGAATGAGTAAAGAAAGAAAGGGACATGGTGGGACCATGCATAACCTTTATTAGAAAACTAGAATACTTGTAATATACAGTACTACAAAATATTCAAATCAACAGAAATAGCAGCACTGACTTCATTTTTCATTAAGTAGTCTCAAAAGGTTTAATCTAAATATTTTTTTTAAATGTAAAATGTAAGGTCACTGTCAATATTGATAATTCTATTAATTCTATATTAATTTATCCTCTATATTTTTAATTTTTTTGCTTTTTAGCACCAAACTACCAACCACAATCACTATTTCATGCCTGAGTTTCAGGGGATGTGGTACCCACTTTTTTTTTCTGAAAAGTGTACAACATTTAAAATTTTTACCTATTTTGAGCACTTTTTTTATGACAAGCATTTTGCTTTCAACTTCCTTGACTACCTGACACTGGCCAGGAAGGTGGTTTTTTAGATCTGCTTTTTTAATTTGCTTTGTAGGTTTCGTTGGCTGGCCCCTCATTATTTTCTTACCCATTTAAGCAAATTTAGGTTCTGATTTTTCCCTTTTATATGCAGACTCCTAACAATTGATGTAAAATTATGTAAACATTGACTTGGATTACTGATATTACTTGAAGCCTTAGAGTACCCTTAATGGATTTAGAATGAGAACTACATAATTTAGTGCCATGTGTCTCACAAACACAGGCTATGAGTGGGCGTCTGCCTTTCAGAAACACCTGCAGTACAATTAGTGATATATGCACAGATACGCAACATTAACCCTGTTTTCCATAACAGTATTTTCTTTTCCCTTCTTTTCATCCATCAATTACAAGCCTAGATAGACTTCTGTAGAATCCTGTACTGAATCCTGGTTTAAATGCCTATATATGATATTTCACCTTAAACACATGTTTACATAATTAATCTTGTAAAAAAGTTTAAAGATAAGACAGGCCCAGGTCATTGAATGCGTTTCAACCACACTGAAAGTGATTTAGAATTATGTTTAAAAACACACCAAGTTTTTTTCAGGAGATTAAATTCCCAGTTTATGGAAGCATTCACACAGAGCTTCTCGGGGTCTCTAGCTGGTCACTGTGACTCCAAGAAATGTTAGAAAGTCTCTTTTCCCAGCCCGGTGTTCGAAGAAGGAGTCAGAGCTCTTCATTTCTCGGTCTCAAGGTTGTTTATTGTATCTTATCTATAAAATTCTTTCTCCTGTTCTGCCAAGGTCTGCTCAGCAAGACAGTCCGAGGCACTCTGCCTGCCTCAGGGCGGTGTTATGTCTTTATACTAAAAACTGTGTATACAATATTTACAATTACTTCCCAATACCTATCACCTATGTTAGACAGTGAGCTTCTACTCTAAACCAATCTAAAAATGCCAACATCACAGCAGAAGACGGAGGCCAAGAAGAAGGAGAAAGGCTGGACATGCCCAGATCCCTCCATCTTGCCCCCTGAATCCCCATTCTAGAAAACCCCAAAATCTACTTTTTCACCCCATGATAAATTCACTATTATTCTACTTAACTGTCGTGGCCTACAGATCTTCATCTAAGGCTGGTAACTTTCTCCATGGGTCATAATCAAAACCACAGGCATTTTGGGCTCTGTGCCAGGGTCTCTGAGCCCCCTGGCAGGGATCTTGGCTGCTCAGGACAGCCAGAGAGATGTCCTGGGTTCTGACAAAGCTGATTGAAAAAACAAAACACAGCAAGAAAAAACAGACAAACAAACCAACAAAAATCCTGAACAAACCAACAAAAAAACCCAAACCCAAAACCCAACAATCCCCCCTCTCCCCAAAAACCAACCAACCAACCAACCAACCAACCAACCAACCACAAACCAACAAGGTATGTAATTTGCTTTGCTTAAACATATAATATCTTGGAAGGGAAACATTTACTTCGTGACAGAAAAGAATTTTTTTTTACTGATATTTTTTCTGTATTGATGGTTCTTATACTTTTTTATACTAACTAGTATTTGATTGGACTTTAGATCAGTGCAAAGAATTCTTCTGGTTTTGTCCTCCCACTCAGTGCTTTCATTGGCTTTTTATAATCACTCTTTATTTTGAGCCTTGGGTGCCCTCCCTTTTAATGTTTTCTGCAGACTCAGTGTTGTCAGAATCTGATAAATTGGTGCTTCTATTTGGAATGTATTCCATATCTTCTCAATCCCTAATCCATCTGCTTACAACAGTGATTTTTGACAGCTCTGTTGCACTGGTGTTTTTGTCAATATTGTTTAACTATAACTGTTGACTGGACTGTTTCTCTGCTTCACAGCATTTGTTATTTTATGCCTGTTTTAAGAAGTTAAAATTGACATCCCCAAAGTGTACAATTTAAAGTGGAATGTGTAATTTGTTTCCTATAACAAAAGCAAATATATTCAAGTGATACTGATGCTGTTTACATTTCAGTATTGGTATCCCATAATATGGCACCAATCAACATTGAACTCAGATTTCTAAGATGAAAAAACAGAATAAATTCACTGTCATTCCAGTGAGGTTTTAGCTATGTAAACTCTTGGAATTTCTTTTTCTCTAATGCAGAGTGTAATTATTTCTGTCTTTAAGCAAGATTTTAATTTTAATTCAGTCCCATATTTTGCTGTTATAATCATATAAGAGAAAGCACAAGATTCCTGTCTACAGAGTGGCAAAAAACTGGATAACACTGCAAAACTTCTAAAGAACAGATGAATTTCAGTTAGGGTTCCCTTGAAAAAAATGTTTCAAGAGGCAGGAGGACCTTATAGGGTTGGGCATGATGACCATTCTGCTCTGGCCTGTTTCCAGATAATTAAGGAGCCACATACAGAACAATACAGTGAAATTACTGGTAGGTGTTACTTGCTTAATTATTTCTAAATCTACTTTGTAATATATTTGTGAGTTCTAGAGGATTTTTTAAGCCCTGAAAATAAAAATATGTTAGAGTATTAGAAATCAGTACATTTCCTTTAGAGCTAAATTCTTTCATTTATTCTTTAACAAAAACATGTCACGCTTTCTTACCTCTGAATTTTTATCTTTTATCTACTAAATTGGATAATTGTGATTTTTCTGCTTTAGTAAAATGTAATTGTAATCTGTTATTCAGATTAATAACTTGTTTTTCCACAAACAAAACTACAGACTTTAATCTTGTCTTCCTACTTTTGATTATCCTCCAAAGCTTTTAGCCTCAATGTAGCACCTAGGAAAATAACTTCCAATTTTATTCTGCCACTGAGTAGTTTGTCCATATTTATTACATAGACTGATCTGAAAGGTTTCCTTAATCTTGAGTCCAGGGATGTCTGGATCACTGCCAATTTCATCCTTGATGAATTCAGTTATATATTTATTTTACTTTTTAAATCAAGTCTTTAGTTTGATTCATAAAAATATGTCCTCTGTCTAACCTTTTGTTACAAGTGAAAAAGGGCAAGTTTATTTTCTTCTTCTTGGTCTCAAAAAAGCTTTGAGGTGCCTTTTGGATTGTGATAGAATTCTGTGTTGCTTTGTTTTCTTAGAAGCTACCACACACTTTTCATTGAGGCTAATTTATTGTCTAGACAAAGAAGTTATAAACTAGTCATACTTGTTTGTTCTTGCATTAGTGAGAAAACACAATCATCCACAGGGAAGATAGAAGACTGGCAGGGCCTGTTTGGAATACAGGTGAAAGACAGTTTTTAAAATATTGAGAAATAATTTGAAAGCATATCTATATTTTGGAGATTTATATTTTGGTAGTAATGATCACTCTGTATTAGAAATAGTCCAGATGGGATAGAACATAAACGTAGCAGGAACATGAAGATATAGTAGCACACTTCTTAGATGTGGAAGACTGCAACATTTTAATCATACTGAAATAGCCCAACTTAAATTCAAACAAAGAAAAGCAGGTGTTACGAGAAATTTAAGGTTGAATTTAGACTTTATATGAGGCGTCTAAAAAACTCACCATAATTTCATCTTTATATTTATTTGATTTATGTACTGCAATATTCCTTTAAAGCTGTATTGACTATTTATACTATATATGAAATATCAGTATTAGCATATTATATTTTTCAAGCATCCAGAGGCTCAGCATTATTTTGGCTGCAAATATTGTGGTAATAAATAAGTTTGATGCAAAATATGGGGAAAAAATATTCAACAGCCTTTCAATTCCAGATATTAAAGCTTGCTAAAATGGAAGTTCAGCCTGATGAAGTGTGTTCAATAACAGGGTTCCAGAGAACCAATGGAATACTTCTGTCTGTACCTACTTTAATGATGAGTACCATGCCCACTAGGAATGAACTTGTGGAGTGAAACAGGGTGTGAAGACCAACATCCAAACCCTCTTTCTGTATGTATTGTCTGTGTATATATAATATGCATGTATATAAGCCTACATAAATATGTATATATAGATATACACATATAGATAGGCAGAGCAATTCCTTTGGAGCAGCCTTAGCTCCAGTTAAAACTGAAGACTGCCACATGTGAAACAAATTCAGGTCTTCTAATCTGAACTAGGATGCTGGAATAGATGTATCCTTTGTAACAATATGCTTCATTTAACAGGCTGCACAGTGCCAGTGTTTTTCCCTAGTAGAATTCATATTTAAATAACAGTTGCCCTTATTTTCATTTTGATAGCTACAAACACATATTCACCATTTTCCACACTTGTTGCAATCAAAGGAGGATTGTGGGAAACCACTTAATAATTAATTTGTACAAAAAATTATCACAATATTACAGGGTTGTACAATTTCTTTAAATATGCTAGTTGGGATGGACAAGATGTATTTTACATGTCCACTGAAAATCACAGCATTTTTGTCTGCAAATTTTGCCTGTAGCTTGCAACTTCCTGTAATGGACAAGAATGGAATTGTTAGCAAATAAACATTCCTATAATGATCGTCATCTCTGTGATGTCTGCAGTTCCAACTTTTGGTGCTCTTTAGCCCCTTTAACTAATGAGTGTCAAGTTTTTCCTCAGATTACAAACAATATGCCCTTCAGGCAGTTTATCTTTTATAGTAAATTTTGACAAATTTCTCCTCATGAAGTATATTTTTACTTTCTATGAAAGACAAAAATCTGTTAAAGGGATATAGGGACTTAGGGAAGACAAAAGTCAGCCATTTTGAGAATTTACTTCTTCTTCCATCCCAAGATTTACCTTTAAATAGGATTTGCCAGTGCCTGATAATTTTTTTAAGCGTATTTTTTCAGCATTGTTTCCCATGCAGTGTAACATCACTTGAAATTATGTGGCAACATATTCCTTACTCCCATTACCTTTGCCAAATCAAGTTCACAGAGATGCTTTCAATCACTCTAAATTTCAGCCTTAAAAACCTTGATTATCATCAGCCTGTTATTTAATGTTTTGTTACTAATGCCATGTCTTATGACACAGAATTTTCTCACATCGTACAGATCTACAGGACTTTCATATTATGCTGCTCTCATCTTTTGTTTCAATTTCAGGTCACAAATTGTATTCTAATTGGACTATAATTTCTTAGCTTTTTTTTCCTCTTATTCTTTGTTGTTTAAAATATTAATATTTTTGTTTCAGTAAATATAAATTTTGAAAGTTTTTTTTTATTCCGCATATAGCTTAGGATAGCTCTTTTCCTGAATAACTTCCACAAATTATTTAAATATTTTCAGTCCTTGTGAGTTTAATTTTTGTTTTGTTTAGGTTTTCATTTGTAATGATAATTTAGAACAAAATTTTGGGTAGTTCTATATTAGTACATGAGTTTCATATGGGATCAATCTATTTTGCATTAATCTATTTCACATATTAAACTTGGATGATTTGATCCCTAAGTTACAAAGAAATAAAAAATTCTGTGTCAACATTGGCAATTCCTTTTTTGTCCCTGTCTACTGTTTTCTTTTCCTCAATTCTTTCATCATTCACTTCTAATGCTTTCAGAAGCAATTAATTCACCATAATTATAGAACAAACCAGTTTGACTTTTATCACTAGTCACTATTCCAAAAGTAGTGGATTTACTTCAGTTGCTGAGCATGCAATGAAACCAAAAGCCCTAAGAGTGCACGTTACATTTATAATGGTGAACAAGCTTAACTCAGTCATGAATCCAAACAAAAGAAAAATTATTCTTTTTTAGTTTTTTTTTAAATGAATATCATAATCCATACTGTTCAGTGATCACACATAAAATAGAAATACAATACCTGAAACTGCTGTGTTCGAGTTTTTTTCATGCTGCTATATAATACAGATTTCTAGCAGCTGCACCACCATCATGATGGGACAACATTAATTTCTAGTGCAGGATTTCTAGTAGCTTTCAAATCTCAACCTCAGAGATATCTGCCACTGACTTCTTGTTAGCCAAGAAGGTAAAACTTGTAGAAGGGTTTATCTCATCTCTCCCTATTATCTTGCTCAAGTAAATTTGCCCTCCTCTAGCTGTAGAGGTGCACAAATATCCCATTTTATATTCAGTCAGATACCAGCATTTTAAGGTCCAACCTGCCCATGTTTTCAGATGGTGCATGTGAGTCAGTTGAGAAGGCAAATATATTCACAAACATAAAATCCATGAGGGGAGGAGCAGATCACAGGTCAGAGAGGGAAGAATTTGGTAGACACAAGATATAACAGAGCTTTGTGTAGAGAGAGGTCAAGCTGAGAAGTCAAGGGCTGTGAATTACAGTGCCACATACTACAGCAGTGTCCACAGAGGGGGGCAAGTTCATGACACTAAGTCTAACACTTTTCATTTGGGGAAACAGCAGGACACCTGTGAGATCCTAGTCTAGGTGGAGAGATTCATGGAGGGGAGACATATGAGATTCACAGTCTCAGTGGTAGTAGATTAAGCTATGGGAGCACCTGGTAGACTATAAAAAATAAATTCGTTTAATTCAGTTTTGCTTTGAAGTTTAAAAATTGACTAGCCATTTAGTGACTTGGGATTCCCAGTTCTCATTACAAATAATCTGTCACACAAAAATGGTATGAATGGCATCCCAATGAGCTGTTTCACAAACATAACAGGAAAACTACAGGAACCATTGAGAGCCTTCATGGTGTTTTCATTTTCTCAAAATTATGTGTATTAAAATAATGTTGCTGCATTATATTTTTATTCATAAATGCGTTTTGTGTAGAGAATGATAATTCTTTATAAGGATAACCATAGGATGATGTGCAATTATGACATAATTTACGGTAATATCCAAGAGTGAAAATCACAAACATTCAAAAAAAAAAAAAAAGTAAAAACTGTAAATGATATATTTTTTTGAAACCACAATTCCTATAATCTCTTATACAGATATCGTTTGTACAGTGTTTTATTACTTACTTCAGTTTCTAATATTATAACATGTGACATCTGCATATGGGTAGTTTTGAGGGTGGGGAGTGTTTGGGTTTTCTTTTCATTTGTAAGCAACCTGAACAGACTTTTCTGCATCTGTTCAAAATTTTAGCTCATCCAGAAATTTTTCAAACGCACCTTAGTCCTTAAATCTCACTAATATTTATACAAAATTATGTCTTTCTGTCTTAAATTTTCTTTTGTAATGATCTGAAATGTAAAAAAAATGTTCATACATGCAAATAGATTAAAAATTAGTTTTCTTCTGACTTCCCTAACAGCATATTTTATACTGAAGTATAAGTAAAAGAAATGCTATCCTGGGAAGTAATTTGACCATAGAAAGTGAATGTAAAGGGTTGTATTTAGAGCAAAAAATCAAATTTAAGAAAGAAATATTCATCTAATGGCTTCAGATTTTATTCAATATTCTGTCTATTTTTTTTAATAAAGTGTTATTCTAAAGGTATCTAGAAAAGTTTAAAAATCCAACAGTCATTTGATACTGCATTTAAAGAAATTATTTTGGCTATGCTAGAAACTACAAAATTATTTGTCTTCCTAATAGTTTGGAAGAAAAAATACTTCAGCTTAAAGCTAAGTAGAATGAAATAAATTGGCTTCTTGATTGCTCCAGGTCAATAAAGAAAAGTTGTTATGGAAATAAAATTGTATGTATTTGACTGTGTGCATTTAAACTCAGCTTCAATAATCTACTACACCCTACTTATGTGTATGTATATATTTATATGTCAATGTTTGTACACGTCAACGAATCTGTGAAGTCTCACTTTCATAAAACAACACCCAAACGATTGTCTGTTAGTTGTACCTGACTTAATTTCTGACCTTGTAAAGCCTGACTGATCCTAATGAAACTGGAGGTTCAGTTTGCTATCACAACTTACAGTTTTGTTGTGCTATAGAAATGTTTGCTTTCCGTGCAATTATTAATTAGATAGCAGATTTCCTCAGTCAGAATGCTTAAATATTCAGAAATTGCTATATATTATATCAGTAATGATGGGGATATTCAATTTAATAGATCATTGTTATTATGACAACCAAAATCTTCATTTAGCTTTTGCATAACTTATCACAGAATAGACAGACCTCAGGAATAAAACACTTTTAAGTCAGTTTAATTTGGAATAAAATATAATTCTACTGAAACCTGTGCTCATGAAGAATTTGACTGTGTTTGGACTGAAACACTGTTATTTTTTAAGGTTCACAAATAACAAAGTCACTGTCAGAGGAAAAGTATATAGACTGTTCCAAATCTTTTACATTTACATGAAACTTGCATGAGTAAATAAAAATTATTGAATGCTTCAACATCATGCAGATTCTATGTTGTTAGGAATGCCCATCTCTGTGAATGTCCTGCTCCAGCACTTTGCAAAGGCAATAATTTATTTAAATCAAATGATGTTTCTGTGTATGTGACACTAAAATTTCAGAGATAAAACATTTGTGCTATGTTCAGTTAAGCATTTTAGCTTAATTTGTGTTATTTTTGCGATAAAATATGAGCTGAAAGCTTTCAGCTTGTCACTGAAAAGCTCAAATAACAATCACTTGAGAAATCTTTGAGATACTAATCAGCTCAATAAAAACATGTCAACACAATATGCTAATCACTCACAAAACAGATTTGATGTTCAGTTCATATGAGGGATTGTGTTTCAAGCTAAAAATGGATTAATGAGTATCATGTTTCTTAGTTTTATTTGAGGATGTAGCTATGTTAACATATAGAGATCATAATTAATTCATAATTTCGGGTGTAAGAAGACACTGACAAATAAGATTAGTAGCTGAATTGAGACACCAGCTATTAGCATACCCCACATCCAGAAAGAGGCATCTAGTCTGCAATGTAATCTGGAGCAATTGAAGGAAACTTACAGTGATTTATGAAAAATTTCCTTGAGTTTAGAGAGAAAAGACAGAAAAGCATAAAGGTGTATATATGTGAGGCACTGCGAAGAATGGCATGAGCCTTTGGTGCAAATGAGCCTTGGTGTATAGTGCTGGCTAGTCTTGGATGTGAGGTAATTGACCTACTGTTTCAGCACAGTTGTTTGGATTCCCTTCTTGTGCACTAGATTTAAAAAATCTGTGCGCAGATTTTTTTAAAAATAGTCCTCTAACAAAAGATCTAGTTTATTTAAATATAGTAAAAAGGAAAGAGGAATTTGTACTGGATGTACTTCTTCATATATTTCTATAAAATGCTACATTTAAAAAGAATCTGGGCTCTTAAGACAGATATAGATTTTATTTAGAACACAAAAATTCATGTCTAATTTAGTCTATTTATCTATTCTTAAGAAAAAATATAATTTAAAAGAATTTCTGTGTCTCTTACTCTAGACTGTGTTCCATCCTTCCATTTCTGTCGAAGGCAAAAGCAGAAGAGTGAGTGAAAAATCTTTCTCTACATATATATGGTTATGTACTGGGGTGTGCCCTTTATTTTCTAGCTGGAGAGGAAAATTTTCCATACTAGTGAAAAGATTATCAGAACTGCACAAAATGAAATATTTTATCTTCACTTCTTATAATTCCTCATATTTTTATACTATAACAATTGAACATATTTTTATGCAATGACAGCTACAGGCATTTATTAAGTAGAAGTCAATGTTGCCAAAAATACGCACTTGCAATTTGCATGTTTATAATAATTCTTTGAAAACACTGAGATAATGAGAATCAGGACAAAGAAAATCACAGAGGAATCATTAGCTCATGTTAGATATTTAAATATAGCAGTCACATTGCTACAATGCCTGAATAGAAACTTGCAAATAATAACACATGAAAAAAATGTTACTGTTAAATACATTAGGAAAAAAAAACTAAAAAAAAAAGAGGATAAATATTTTTTTAAAGGAAACATTCCTTTTTAAAAGGAAGCATTTTTTATTGCTTTATAAAACAATGTTGTGATAGCTTTGGCTGGGGTAGAGTTAGTTTTCTTCACCACAGCTGGTATGGGGCTATGTTTTGAATTTGTGCTGAAAACAGTGTTGCTAACATAGGAATGTTTCTGCTCTTGCTGAGCAGTACTTTCACAGAATCTAGGCCTTTTCTTCTTCCTGTACCACTGGTGAGAAGGCTGGGGGTGCACAAGGAGTTGGGAGCGGACACAGCTGGGACAGCTGATCCCAGTTTATGGCTTATGGTGTCCTGCTCAATGCATAAAGCTAGGGAAAGAAAGAGGAGGTGGGGGGACATTCAATTGATGGTGTTTGTCTTCCCAAGTCACCATTATGTATGACAGAGCCTTGCTTTTCTGGGGATGGCTGAACACCTGCCTGCCCAAGGAAAGTGGTGAATTAAGTCTTTGTTTCGATTTGCTTGTGTGGGGCTTTTGTTTTAGCTAGGAAACTGTCTTACTGTCTTTATCTCAATCCATTGGGTTTTTCACTTTTACCCTTCAGTTTCTCTCCCTGACCCCACTGAGTGGGGAGTGAGCAAGTGGCTGTGTTGTACTTAGATGCCATCTGGAGTAAAACTATGAAAAAAGAAGACTGGTTTACCATATATTTAAATAATTGCAAAACGGTTGTCTTTTTTTTTTTTTTTTTAATAATGCTCTTCCCCAGTAACCTGG
This sequence comes from Camarhynchus parvulus, assembly GCF_901933205.1. Taxonomy (NCBI): domain Eukaryota; kingdom Metazoa; phylum Chordata; class Aves; order Passeriformes; family Thraupidae; genus Camarhynchus; species Camarhynchus parvulus. Next base: position 134,944,052 of record NC_044572.1, read on the forward strand.
GGACATGATAGCAATATCTCTGTACCACAGTCTTCCAAAATTACTGTGTGTATTGATTACTTACAATATCCTACTTTATATTTTTAATACTACTGCGAAAGACTGTTTTCCTGAAAGGCCTTTGTTTTATTAATGCACATCTCAGAATTTTTAGCAATATTAAAATTTTGTTCTATATTAAAATATTTTGATTCATTCAGGAATTAACTGTAATTCCAGGGTAGTTACTCATAAGATATTGCTTTTACAAACCACCAAAATTGCATTATCCTAGAGACTATTTCATAGTAGTTGACTATTCATGCAGACACCCTTCTATAAGCATCTGTTTACATGTTGGGAATTTCCAAAACTCTTTCTGGCTCACCAATTTGCTGTAAGCAAATGCTCAGTCCACAGAGGTGAGAGAGGTTAGAAGGGGTAGCACTGGTACAGCCTCACCTTGAATATTGTGTGCAGTTTTGGGCACCACAATGTAAAGAAAATATTAAACTATTAGAGAGTTTACAAAAGAGGGCAAAAAAGATGGTGAAGGGCTGTGAGGGGAAGCTGTATGAGGAGGGGCTGAGGTCACTCAGTATCTCCAGGAGGCTGAGGGGAAACTTCATTGCAGCTAAAATTTCCAAACCCAGAGTTTGGTTGGTCATAGGAACAGTCTTCCCAGAACCAGCCTGACAGAGTTCAAGAATACTCTTGGGGATATTGTGTGACTCTTGGGGCTGTCTTGTGCAAGGACAGGAGTTGGATTCAATGATCTTTGTGGTCCCCTTCCAATTCAGAATATTCTGTGTTTCTGTTATTTTTTCTAATGGCTTAATGTGAGACAAAAGAAGATTTGGTTCACAGTGAGCAGAACACTGGTCTTCAAGAAACTAATAAGATTCTTCTTACAAGAACTTGCAAGATTTTTGACAGCAGTGTGACTCTGCATGAAGGAGGTTCTGCATGATTTTAAAATCATAGTCTGAGCTGTTTTGCTGCCTGTGCTCAAAGCAAGCCCTATTATGTTTCTTCGTCTGGGAGATGTGAAAAGGTTCATCTGAGGCTTCCTCCCTCCTCAGGGTCTTACCCTCAGGCCCCAACCACTGCTTGAACTTCATTTCAGAGTGCCTGTGCCTGGCCATACACCTCCCTGATCCTAAATTTAGACCTTGGTAAACTTGACATCCTGGCTTGACCTCAGATCTTAATTACCTTTAAACTCATTTGGTTACTTTGACTCTTGTCTGAGTTGGTTTAATTCCTTTGCAATGTCTTTGTTCTTGTGAAGTTTTGGGCATGAAGCTCTCTCTCAGGAGCTGTTGACACTGAGTTGTACTGTAGTTTCTTGAGATAGTTTGAACTAATATTTTTAGGAAGCCAGGGAATCTTGAGGATTATCAGTTTAGAGAAGAAACTTGTATCTGTAGATGGAATTTCTTAATTATTTTTCTTTTTTCATTGTGCTTATGAAACCAGATTCCTATGTATAATAGGTTGACCCACCAAGATGGTCTAGGAAAACCAGTTAATGCAATCTTCTTGGAATTCAGCAGAGCTTTTGATACTGTCTCTCACAGTATCCTTCCAGACAAAATGTCACATGTTATGTGATGGGTGAGCAACTGGATCACAGGTTAGACAGAAACAGTTATAGTAAATGGGATAACATCAGGCTGGCTGGTCACTTGTGATATTCCACAGGGCTCCATCCTTAGACAAGTTCCCTTCAACATCTTCATTAATGACCTGGATGTAGGACTCAAAAGAATACTGAGTTTGCTGATGACACCAAAAACAGAGGAGCTGTTGACTCACTTAAGGGCCAAGAGGCCCTGCAGAGAGAACTCGACAAATCAGAGGCCTGGGCAATCACCAACCACATGAATTTTAACAAGGAAAAGAGCCAGATTCTGCACCTGGAATAGGGCAATCCCAGTTGTGTCTGTAAACTGGGGAATGAGATGCTAGAAAGCAGTGCTGTGGCAAGTAATCTGGGGGTCCTGGTCAATGGCAAGATGAACATGAGCCAGCAGTGCCCTGGCAGCCAGGAGGGTGAGTCGTGCCCTGGGGGCATCAGGCACAGCATCACCAGCTGGGCAAGGGAGAGGATTGTCCTGCTCTGCTCTGCTCTGGGGCAGCCTCGCCTCAAGTGCTGGAGGCAGTTTTGGGTGCCACAGTATAAGAAAGAGCAACAGTACTCCAGAATCAGAGCTGAACTGACTCTTTAAATATGACTTTTAACAAGGCAGAATCTTAATCCAAATAAGCTCTCTGATATTCAGTGATGTACAAGTATACTGCTTTTTTTTTTATTTTCTGCTGTGGAGAATTAAAAAAATCCCCACTATATTAGAAATTACTGATACTGGATGTAAGACATATAAGCCAGATTATTAACTGAGAGCCCTTTAACAATTATCTTATTATCTTTGATGAGATTGTGTCGTAGAAAATATATGCATTATTTGCATTTGTCTCTATATTCTAAAAATATAATTTCTATATGGCTGGATGCTATGAATGACTGTTAAATCATACTTATGCTCTTCAATATTGACATAACTCCCTATCTATAAAGATTGATCACTCTTAAACTGTTCATCAATCTAGTTAAAAGATGTGTTTTTCTAAGTGACGAGCACTAGCTTGGAACATGTGATCTAAGAAAAACCATATGGGTTTTTTTTAATCTGTGTTTTAGTCTCATTCAAATATCTGGGAAGTAAAGTACTTTTCCTTTTGTTCTATCCATTTTCTATGATCGTTATAAATTGCAACTGAAACACTGAATATTCACAATAAACTTAGAAAATGATCAGAAGTGACAGATAAATGAACTGTCAGATTTCATTTGCAAGGTTATTTGCAATATACATCTTGTCTCATTCACCTGAATTCAGCCACTTGTCAAGACAAAAGAACTCTTTGAAAGAGCATCTTCTGATATAAGGTCCTTCTATGAAAGCTTTACATGAGTAGGGCTATTTTTTTTTCATGGGTACCTTTCAACATCATTTTTATTGATGCTTTGACTTGGAGTTTGACTTAGGGTTTGCCTGTTGCCCTAAGAGTGGACTTGCTTCCATTCATTCCTATCCTTTAAGCTACAGTCCCCAGCTTCTTAGGGAGATTGTATAGGATCCTCTTTATCTTGGCCCTTTTTTTCTGGTGGTTATTCCTGTTTCTTTCTCAGGAGAGGCAGAAAATGGTTTCACCAGTCAACTTTTTTCTTAGACTCCCTGCTGCTCCTTAACATTTCTACTTCTCCTGTAGCTCTGTAACCAGGCTGATCAGATCATCCACTCCCTCAAAACTCTCACAGCTGTTCTCACACCTGCCATCCATTTCTAGTTAAAGGCTATGTCCCACAGAGATCTGTGGCATATTTGCAGAGAGACCTGTTGTGGGATGGCTGCATATTTTGGTGTGAGCTCTGTCTGGGTTGCCATCTATTCTGGTGAGTGCAGAAGAGATAATTTTCTGCTGTGAGTAGATATCATAGCTAAGCTCCCAAGAGCATGATGATCACCAGGTCTCGTGGCCAGGCATGGCAGGGGTGCAGGGAGATGGAGGCTGGCCCTGCTGTGGTATCTCTGAGACAGAACTTGGGGGTCCCATGGCACTGAAATTGGGTCCTGGGCAGAGTGGGAAGGATATCTCAGAGAGGCAGTAAGTTTCATTGGTTCAGGGGCCCTGTAGTTCCTCTTTATTTTTAGCTATGCATCTCTTTTTAATACCTTTTGCTATCTGAGCATTGTGTTTGCTAAAAGATATTGCACTTAATGATTATTCACTGTAATGCAACATCCCACTTGACAGATTTAGGGACAGGTAGCTGGATGTACTCTGAGAAGTGCATGGGAGAAACAAAGCAGGTTCAATAACAAACAACTTCTGCTTGAAAGCTTTAGAATATCCAGATACAATAATACACTTGGCATGGCTTTGATGAGACTTTTTAGTCAGGATTACAATATGTTTCAAGAAGAAGAATGCAGAGAAGAGAAGGAGAAAGGAAAAGAGAGAGTAGATAACCACCACCCTAGGAACCAGTGTGGTCTCAGCAGCTTTCAAATCCAGGGTAGTGGAGTGCATCATGCTGGACACATTTTGCTGACCTTTTACCAGTCCCAGGCTGCCCAGGTTGGCCTATGCAAATTGTCAAAATCCTGTGCCTGTACTTCACACAATGCCAGAATATTCCTGGCACCATTTTGGGGCTTACAGTGGTCCTATACAGTTTGTTGCCGCCAGTATGCAAGATGTCAAAGTTGAATGGACCCAGTAGAGTGTGGGCCTGTGTCACGTTTCACTAGGCAACAAAGCATGAGAAGTTGCTCCATCCCACCTGTTCCCTCACCCATTTCCCACCTGGCTGTCTTGAGCCTGTCAACTATTCCTCTCGTCTCCTCTGCATGTCTCCCCTACATGCAGACAGCAGGGGTAGTGACTATAAATCAGCATCAGAATTTTAAATAATGTATTTTCTTCTTCACATTCCTTTGGATGTGACTGTAAAAAAAAAAAGAGCTATAACGTGCTGAGCAACCCGTTTATATTGGCTGACTTTAAATAATAAAATATCTCAGTCAAGTAAAGGATTTTGTGAGAGTTTTTGTTTCATTATGAAATAATAAAAAAATAATAATTCTTTGTTTAACTGAACTCTTACTAGTTCTCAATATTCCGTGATTTTGATATCAAATGCATGTACATACTTTTCCAAATATTTTTCAGGACAAAACCACAGTATACTATACTGTATCTGCTAAAAAATCTGTTCTTCAGTGTGATTCCATATTTTCTACATCCTGAACAAACGACTAGCAGTATTACAGCAAGCCAATGTCCTGAGTTTATGCAGCATAAATGCTCACTTGACAATCTGATTTAGCACTCAGCTCACTAAAATTTTAAATCATATAATACTTGCTACAAGTAAAATATTTTTAATAATAAATTACTTTTCAAAATAATGTCATGTTTCCACTTTACAAAAAAAAATGAATATTATTTCGCACTCAGAGATTGCGCGTCAGGAGATGTACTCTTTTTCCCAATTGTTCAATTACAATAAAGACATGTTTGGCAACCTTTTTGGTGAGATTTTTGATGCTGTTTTCATGTTGCATCGCAGTAACTGAGGGTGGTCTTTGGGCTTTGATTTTTTTCATTTTCCCTTCACCTTCTTGTGCTAATATTGTTGAGATATGTTTCTGTCTTTTCAAAAAATGGTTTCTAAAACTTTTTAACTTAAAGTCTATTATGGTTTAAGTTTGGCAAATTGATTGATTTTCTGATATGAAGAAAAACTTTCCTGATGTATTTACAATCCTAAAATAAACAACATATTAATTATTCAGCCCAAAAGAAACTTTTCATGGCCACAAAAACTCAATGAACTCAATGTATTTTATAAGAACTTTTATGTTCAGTTGAAAGTGCTAAGCAAATTTTATAATTCAAAGTTAAAACTATCAAGGTATCATCAGAGAAGAACTTCTGAGTGGCAGTAAAATTTACATATTTTACATTTTCTTTTTTTTCTTCTTTATATCCCAGGTGGTAGTTGGTCATTCTGACAAACTCTGATTCTGTATGTGTAACTAAGCTCCAATCTTTCAAGATGTTATGCAATAATGGATTTCTGATAAGAAAGAAAGTTCACATTTTTATGATGCTATATTGAGACTTTGACATCTTGCATATCTGTAGAAAAATGACAGATTGAAAATTTTGAGCCATCTTGTTTAAAAGTAGTAAATGTTCTATAGTTAATTGAAAGAAGAAAGAAAATAAGATTTCAGTGAATTACTGACTGGATAAAAGCCTTTATTTTTACACTATATATACCAATAGAATATCTGTCTACCAAGGTAAGCATTATACTGACTAGTGGTATAACAGATGTAGATGAGAGTGAAAAGGAAGTACCTATTCAGTTGATTGGTTTTCATATCAGTGATACACAGTCATTTCCATTTGAGCTTAAAAAAGTAATTTTAAGTAATTTTACCTCATAATTACTAATTTTACTTTACTGTATATTCATTACTATTCTTCCTAGGCTATTCTGAAATGTTTCAAGTGATGGAATTTCTATCATGTCACCAGGGAATGTAGATCTCATTGTCAATGTCTTTTTGTTAATGTCTTTTTTTCTTAAATTCTTAAAATTACTGCCAGAATATCCCTTCTACATTATTGAATATTTTCTTAAATAATTTATAGTTTCTTTAATTTTGTGAGGTATGAATTGCATTACTTTGATACTTTGTGCTTGGTTCTACTTACATAAGAAATCTGTGGTCATATGTCTAATCTCTCTGGAACTGTTAATTTATCTTTCTTGTAAGTGTTCCACCTTTTATTATACCATCACCTATAAATCATATTCATGCGGTGTCGTGTAAATCTTCAGAACATAAGTGAGGATATTAAATAAGGCTGTGCCTAAGATAAATTCTCCTTGTTCTTCATCACCCCATCCTTGCAAAACAAAAGCAATAACTTACTATTTTTCATAACAATTCCTTTTATTAAAAAATCCCTATCAAGAAATTAAAATGTGATATTAATTTCTGAGGTCTTTCTTCTAAATTAAACTTCATTGTCTGACTGAATTCTGTGTATACTGCATGTAAATTCTTGTTTTATTAATTAATAGGCAAGTTTAAAAAAATTCAAAAGCTCTTCTGTCACAGGTGTATTATCTTCTGTAAGAGTTCTATTTCCTTTAATCTCTTTTTTTTTTCTTTTTTTTGACTGCCTATAGTGTAGATTTTGGTGTAAATTGGCATAAATTTCTGTGTGGAGCTATAAAAAAAACCAAATCAGCTGCCTGTCTCAAAGCACTGTGAAGGCCACAGAAGGAACTTGCCATAAGATCAGATACCACAGCAGCAACTTAAAATAAGCATAGACAAGAGAAATTTATGCCAGGAAGGAACTTATTTCAGACCTGATGGATGTAAGCTCTGGTTAGTATCTCCTGGTTAGCGTATCTGGACAAAAATTCCCACTGTGGGAAAGGAAACAACTGCTAATACGTATATCACCAGTCAAACAAAGATGATCCAAAGTTATGGGAACTGCATCTGTGACCACCCCATGGATATCTGGAATGGCGATTGGATGAAGGTGGTAGCCCCAGCAGATGGACTCGGACCCCCAGCACTGAGAAGCTCAGAATGAAGGAGGACCAAGGGGATGCCTCTGGGTCTATGTGTAGGAATTATCTTCTGATTAATCCCCTCTCTCTCCCCATCCTCTCTCTCTACCCCTATCCCTTCCCTCCCTCTGTCTGACTCTTTTCCATTTATTTCTATCTCTCTACCTCACATTTACTGTTAAATAAAATTAATATTATTGGCTTTGACACATGACCTGATTTGCACCTTAATTTAGGAAGATGTTTCTCTCAATAAATTTGATCATAACAGAATTCAGCTGGAAAAAAAAGGATTTTTCTGCTAGATTATTATTCAGTATTGTCTGTCTAATTTTGAATTTGTACCTGTCTTTTATTGATAAGGAACAAGTCAGAAGAAGTTTGACTCATTTTAAATTCCATTATATACTAATATTTACATAGTAAACAGATGTAACAGATATTCTTTTTTCTTATTTTAAGATTTATTTCTGATTTAATTTGCAGTTTAATTTGATCACTGATTTGAATTGATCAAAGGAACTTTCTTTATTAGTTATTTTTATTAAAAATCCTGCTAAATTTCAATATAAAAGCTAGGCATGAGATTTCTTTTTAGAATAAGCAATCAATTTAAGCAAAATATTTCAAATTATGGTCATTACATTAAACTCCTTTTTAACTTGAGCTTCCTCAAGCAATCCTCAATTCTTTGAAGTCTTCTTTTCCCCTGTTTTCATTTTGACTATCCTTGCAAGCATTTAAAAAAAAACCCCTGTCATATTTTTAACCATATTATAAAATAATTCGTTATAACATAATTTAACCTTTTTTTGTAGTATTTGCATTTATGTGAATTATTGTATTTGCTGATCATCATCTTAAAAGGAAGATATTTGGATTATTTATTCTTTTTGCAAGGGACCTTTATTACCATCCACCTCCATACTTGCAGATTTTCTTTCCCTATGTCAACTACATTTTTTGAAGCGCTCATCAAATTTAAATACTTCCAGCTACATATCGATTTCTCATGGACATTTCAGACTAAATTTCTCAGAGAGAAACTTCCTGTTCAACAGAAATGCCCATTTGATCAAATTTATTTCTCTTTCTGTCTTTAACAGAGCTGACCTGCCCTTCATGATTTCCTGTTTTTTTCTTTTAGATCAAAGAGAAAAAACATTAAATGTAGAAGTTATAGTTTCTGAGAGCTCAGAAGATTGATTTCTACTCTGATCTTATTATGTTTTTCTTCTGTAACCTTTTACATCATTCAAAGTTACATTTGTCAAGTTTTTTTTACAAAAATTAAAGATTTTTTTTCATTTGTAGAGATCACATTTTTTGTTTTGAAACACTTTATTTTTAAGGAACTATTTTATTTCAAATATAATGTCCACAACAGACTCACAGCATCATCAAAATTAGGATATTTTTCTGTGAATCCAGTGATTAAAAAAAGAACCTATATCCATTCATTAGACTTGCTTGTCATTTTATAATTTCATTGTTGATGGTATGTTAGATGGTATGTTTTACCTAAGATATAAAATTATATATATCTATCTTTTCTAGAAAATTTTCCCTCCAAAATAAAAGGCAAGGCCAACACTTGACCCATTAGGATCCCTGAGAGAAGTCACAAATTTAGAAGTTTTGCATCATGTCCCATTGTGAAGTCATAAACTATTCAAAATCTGAAAGACTTTCCTCAGAGAAGAACCCAAGCAGATCAGTAAATTTCTTCAAGGTGTTAAACTCTCAGCATTGCTTGACCAATATTTAACTTGGAAAAAAAACCCTTTTATACAGGAACATTGGTGTTTAACTTTGAATTTTCTTGTCTGACAAAAACTAATTATTTGAGAAATAATGTATTTTCAGAAGGTATGGATTTTTTAAATTTCTCTTTTATAACCATCTCCAGATCAAAAAATGTTCCATTCTACACAAAAAACAACCACATTTTCAAACTGTTTTGCATGGGTGAAGAACTTCTTTCTGATATGCAGCCTAGGCCTCCTAGACACAATTTCAGGCCGTTCCCTAGGGTCCTGTCACTGGTCACCAGACAGAGAATAGTACCCCTCAATCTTCTCCCTTCAATGTTCTCCAGGATGAACAGACCAAATGACCTCAGCTGCATCTCACAGAGCTTCCCCTCAGGGTCCTTCACCATCTTTGTTGCTCTCCTTTAGATGCTGTCTTATAGCTTAATATTGTATTAATACTTAATACTTTGTATTGCGGCACCCAAAACTGTCTCCAGCACTCGAGGTGAGGCTGCCCCAGTGCAGAGCAGAGCAGGACAATCCCCTCCCTTTCCCAGCTGGTGATGCTGTCCCTGATGCCCCCAGGGCATGACTGGCCCTCCTGGCTGCCAGGGCACTGCTGGCTTATGTTCAGCTTGCCATTGACCAGGACTCCTAGATTTCTTTCCACAGTGCAGCTTTCCAGCATCTCATTCCCCAATTTTCAGACACAACTGGGATTGCCCTATTCCAGGTGCAGAATCTGGCTCTTTTCCTTGTTAAAATTCATGTGGTTGGCGATGGCTCAGGCTTCTGATTTGCCAAGATCTCTCTGCAGGGCCTCTTGGCTCTTAAGTGAGTCAACAGCTCCTCTGTTTTTGGTGTCATCAACAAACTTAGGATTCTTTCGAGTCCTGCATCCAGGTCATTAATGAAGATGTTGAAGGGAACTGGTCTAAGGATGGAACCCTGTGGAACCCCACAAATGACTGGACAGTCTGAAGTTTTCCCACGTACTATAACCCTTTGTGCCTGACTCATGAGCCAGTTGCTCACCCATGGCATGATAGAATTTTTCCAGCTGTGTGCTGGACATTTTGTCCAGAAGGACACTGTGAGAAACAGTATCAAAAGCTTTACTGAAATCCAAAATGATTGCATCAGCTGGCTTCCCTTGATCAACTTAGTGGTTACTTTGTCATAAAAGGAAATCAGGTTTCATAAGGAGGACTTCTTTCTCATGAAGCTGTGCTGACCATTGACAGCATTGTCTTTTAGGTGTTTTTCAATACCTCACAGAATTATCTTCATAAATTTTCCAGGCATTGAAATGAGACTAACAGGCTTCTTGGTTTTGTGGTCCTCCTTCTTGTCCTTCTTGAAAATTGGGACATCATTTGCCAGCTTCCAGTCAGCTGGGACCTATCTGGATTCTCAACTTCCTTTTTTTCTTGTCTTAGCAGAGTGACTTCTTCCATAAGGATAAGTGATTTCCTAAAACTCATAAGTCCCCAAAGTTCATGCTTAAACCTGAATAAGATTGAACCTAATAATTAATGATCTTTGATAACAAGATAATCTAAAACTCTCTTCTGGTTCTTTCTTACATCAGTGAAATATCTATTTGCATTTCTTTCTCCAAATGCTTTTGATACTGGCATGAAATTCATCATTACGGATTAAATATACTCATTTATCTAGAAATCCTGTCATTGAGTGTCAGTTTCAGAGTGAATTAAGTTTGTAAAATGAAAATATGCATACAGATCTGAGAAGTAATTAAATGGCAACTGGAAAAAATTCATGTTTCAAAACCTATTTAACACATTCTTTTTTCACAAGAAGTATGTGATGCAACAAGAATATGAATCGTACTATAACAGTGTTGTAGTGAAATGCTTTTTTAATAAAGAAGCCTTTATTTAAAAAAAAAAAAAGGTGCAGAAGGAAATGTATGTTAGCAAGCTCTGGTGCAAATAATATGCTAGTGCTGTGTAGTAGGCATTTTTGTGAGATAGGGACAGTACCCCACTATCCTTCTGTTGAAAGTCATTCAGAGAATGGTGCTTTGCTTGATTCTAGATGAGCCCCATATGTATCACAGCAAAGTAGAGCTGAAGAATCTGTAATCTGAAAAAATCAGAAAATTTCGGTAATCCCACATTGATTTCTGGTGTGCATTTTAAAATAAAGAGTTAATTTTAAAATGCAATTTAATTGCTGAATTAAAACTTAAACCTTGACTACTAAATAGCAATTATTTAGCTTTTTGTAAATGAAGTTTCTATACTTTTACTGTCTCTCTTTGTTTAAAATGACAGTGTTGTCTATACATTACCTGATTATTAAATTGGCAACTAACTCCAATTTCTACATGAAAAATTTTTACAGAACTTGAATTTATTGTTTTCCTTGTAATTAAATCTCCATATAGTTTATGTACTGATTTTAAAACTATGAATTATCTAAATTTGATGTAAATTATTAATTCCTTGTTCCTATACAATGTTAGATTTTAATGCGCTTCTAATTAGAGTTCCTCAGGTAGCAAAATAGAGGATATAATATGCTGTAGTTGAGAAAAATGTTGTTGCATAAGGAATAGAACAAATCAAAATGATGATTCAAATACTTTAGAAGTCTAAGAAAGTATAAATTCCTTTTTTGTTTAAGTCTCATGGTCTGGGCACATTTTTACTCTGTAACCTCCATGTGCATTACTCTGCTTCAGAAGCTAATGCCATAAAATTGGGGATATACCTCTTATAGCATTTTGAAACAGAACAAAAAAATAACAGGGAGAGATGAGAAGGAAACTGCTCTGCAAGGTTTTGCAAGAGTTCCTAAGTGCAACAATACGTGGTTCCATGAAATTAAACTCATAAGGAAAAATGCATTTTGTTGCCTAATAATTTAAGTTGCTCATTCATAATAAGAATCACTGTGATAATTACATTTATATGTGATTCTGTCCTCTTTGAATGCAGAATTTGTATTAATGAATATAACATTTTCTTTATGTGCAATATTGATAGCTGTTAGTATCTTATCCCACTGAGAACCTGCAAGAAAGTCAGTCTCTGCTCTTGTCTGTGCAAGATATGAGCATTTCAAATTTTCAAAGCTTAATGCAGCCAATTAAAAAGTTGTAGTTCAACCCTGGCAGGCCACTGAGCTCCACTGAGCAGTTTACTAGCTCCCATATCAGTGAGTTGGAGGAGATCATTAGAAGAGTAGAAGTGAGAAAACTTGTGGTTTGAGGTAAAAATAGTTTAGTAAATTACAAAAAAGTTCTGTGTACAAGGAAATAGAAATAGAATTCCTTCACAACTTCTTACCAGTAAGCACATATTAAGCCATCTCAACAAAATCAGGGCTCTGTAATACATAATAGTTATTTGGGAAGACAAATGCCATAACTGTGGACTTTCCCTCCCTACCCTTCATTAACTTTTACCAATACAGAGCAAAAGTTATTCTTCCAAGCCTTGCATCTTCAATTGTTTTGGAGAGGAACTGCATTATTATGCTTGATAACAGTGTCTTAGGCAGAGTGGGTTTTTTCTGTCCATATGGCAAATAGGAAATAAAAAAATTTATTTCAACATAGTTTTCTATACATGTGTGTGAAGTTGTAAACTGCTGGTACTGAATGCCAATCTACTTTAAAGGTATTAATATTGAGCTTTCAAGTTTTTGCTAGTTTATGCATCTTATTTCTCATCTGCCCTACATCTGGAAGTTTTAGTGTTGCAGAATTTTCTTTCTGTGTTTGCAACTTTTGTAATTTTAGAGAACGTCTCAGTGCTGGTGTTTCTCCCTGGTACACTAAGGCGGTGTGCATAGAATCCACAGCTAATTCAAGTAGCTGACATGTTCACTGTCTTGTACAGTGGGCTTATCTCATTTCTGGTACTATTCTTATTTTAGTTAGCATTTATTTTCCTGGTTTGAACTCCTTATGCTGAGGTGAACAAGACAGCACTAGTCCATATGTGGTATCTGAGAGGTACCAGAGTACTTGACACTGTGTTGAATTTACCTGGCAGGGGTTTGGTAGTAGAGGGGCTGCAGAGGTGGTTTCTGTAAGAGATGACAGAAGTTCTTCCCATGTTGGACAAAGCTTGTTTCATTTGACTTCAAGACTGACCCATTACTGTCCAAAGCTGAAGAAATCAACGGTGTTGGTAGTGCCTCCATGATAACACATTTAAGAAAGTTTTAAAAAATACTGCAACATCTGTGAGTGAGGAGTAAGAATGTTTGACAGAGCACACAGCCCTGCAGGCACAAACGTCAGTGAGGAAGGTGGGGGGGCAGGGGGTAAGGTGCTCCAGATGCCAGAGCAGAGATTGCCCTGCAGCACATGGAGAAATGAGGAGGAACAGATACGCACCCTGAAGGTCATGAGGGACCCCACACAACAACAGGCATATGTTCCCTGTGACCCCATGGAGAGCCCACCCTGGAGAAGACTCTGGTAGGAACAGTTGCCCATGGAAAGTAAGCCATAAACAGGAGATTTTTGTCAGGAAACCTCTCCCATGGGAGACCCATGTTGGAGTAGTCTGTTCCTGAATAATTGTACTTTTTGAAAAGGACCCACGCTGGAGCAGTTCCTGAAGATCTGTAGGCATGGGAAGAGCCCATTTTGGATATTTGTATCTGCATTCAATGGGAACTACCCTACACTGGGGTGGAGGAAGAATGTAAAAAGATAGGAGCAGCAAAGTGTCTCCGTTCTCTATCCCGATACACTGCCCAGGTGGGAAGGAGGTTGAAGATTTGAGAGGGAAGTTGAGAGGAAGGGAGAGTTTATGGGAAAACCTTGTAGCATTATTTTTTTATTTCTCACTTTCTTATTTTCTTACAAGTAAATGTCAATAAATTAAATTAATTTTCCCAAGATGAGATTGATTTGCCTGTGGTAGTACTTGGAAATAATCTCTCTGTCCTTGTTTCTATCCACAAGCTTTTTGTCATGTTTTTTCCCTCTGTCTTTTGGTGGAGGGGGACTGAGTGCAGCTTAGTGAGCAACTGGCAGCCAGCCAAGGCCAACCCACCACAAGGACATATGAAGGCCAAAAATGAAACATCCAACATAAAATTTTAATTGTAGTTCTTGAATCAGTCAGATATACTGAGTTCAGCAAACAGGGCTGCCAAAGAGACACTAAGCCCTTAATAGCTTGTGAGAGAGGGAACAGAGTGGTGATGGTACCTGAGTCTGGAGGGGAGTGATAAGGCATGACTACAGCAGTCCTGTGTCACAATAGACAGTCCCTGGCCTGGCTGCAGCAACTGCACTGGTCTCAGGTTATGGGCTGTGCCTAGTGCTTCTCCCAGTGAGGATGTGTCACTCTGTGCAGAAGGATGGACACCTTACAGCTGCACTGAACAAGTGGAGGATTCACTCTCATAAAATGGGTGTTGTAGAATGTTGTGATTTCTGGCAGAAGGAAAGATATTTCTCTCTTCACTTCTTGATGTGCACTTTCAAAACAGGTATAGATCTATGATTTTTTTAATGGGGAAAAAGTTTCAGAGAAGATATTTGGACCAGCTCAGCTTGATCCATTTTGTACCAGCACCAAATGAAAGTAGCAAATGATAGTAGCAGAAGACATTGCTCTGCAGGGATCAGCATTTGTCTCCTCAACAGATTTTCTGTATTGTGAAGTTTATGGCTTGTCAGGAGTTTAATCTGGGGCAATGAAGATAAATTGCTGAGGTTCATCTGGATTCTGTCTTATGTCTCATATCTCATCTACATTGACATCAGTGATACTCTCAAGGGAGTTTATAGGCTGTAAAGCATGCAAGATGGCAGCTCAAGGAACATCTCGATTCCATCAAAGGGAAGGGCTTGCAAATGAGCTGATGGATCCAGCGAGTCAGTGCCTGGTTTGTTACTTGATATTTCAAACCACACTTTGGCTTTTCTGACTATAGCTCTCTCTCTGAAGAATTAAGCTTACTGGGGAGAGATAGGACACACCTGATGGGCAGAGAAATATTGCATTTGCTAATAGGTTTTTTAGCCTATTGAGAAGGACTTTAAAATAGGGTCACTAGAGGCTTGTGATGAAGATACCTGATCCACAGCCATACTTTGGCTTGGATTAAATAATGAGCAAAGGAACTCATCCCCTGGAATAAATCTGTGACCTGTAGAGAACCTGGCTCACATACAAGGAAGTGAAGATGCCTCAGAAAAATATATTGAGAGTTGGTTTCAAAGCCCAAAAATGCAAGATAACTGAAATACAGAATAAGATAGAAAAGCTAAAATAACAGCATCTATCTGTCTATACTATTGT
Source organism: Camarhynchus parvulus (assembly GCF_901933205.1). Taxonomy (NCBI): domain Eukaryota; kingdom Metazoa; phylum Chordata; class Aves; order Passeriformes; family Thraupidae; genus Camarhynchus; species Camarhynchus parvulus. The sequence goes on from NC_044572.1 coordinate 134,959,258, forward strand.
CTAACATCCAACTCCTTAATTCTGTAAATATTGCCATCAGGATGAAGCCTTCTTGATGGCAATATTTATTCATGTGAGCTCTTCCTGAATTGCATTTGTACTGCACACCAGGTAAATTTGTCCTTGAGCAGGGATGTCTCTCACAGTTAGAGATCCCTTACTTGAGGCTATGAGATTCTTCCTAGTGCAAGGCAGAGAGATCCCTTGGTTGTGACAGATCATGAAACATTGCTAATCCATGTAGCTACTCAATATTATTATAAACCGTGTGTAGATAATTCCATTCATCATAAACCATTCTCCAGGTTTGAGACTAAGAGTGGACCTTGTTGCATCTATGCTCTGGAAGTTTAGAAGGCAGGGGGATCCACTCTCAACCTTGTGACTCAATTACACAGGTTTGTGGGTCTGTGTGCAGATCTTTCTAGCTCAAACCTAACTTGATTTTCCTTTGTATCATTCTTTGATGCAGTAATTGATAAGGTGGACCTTGCTGCCAAACGTATGAAATCTTGGTAACTGCTGTTAAACTTTCTTAAATTTCATCCAATTTATTGAACTATATTTTTCCCTCAATAAAAAAAAATTGTTGTTTCTCTCTGATTGTGGTGCATTCCTCATGACTACTGGACAAAAACAAAGACTGGTGGGAAGAGCCAGAATAGATTTACCAAGGGCAAATTAAAGGACCTGACTTCCTTCTGTAGTAACTGATGCTGTGAAGAACAGTGGAAGCTGTTTATCCTGACTAGTCAGGTGTTTCACATATATTCCTTGTAGCCAAACTGGAAAAGTGGCAGGAGAGCTGGCCTGGCTGGGTTGTGGTCAGCTGTGTAAAATCTACCTGGGTACTATTAACAGTGGTGCTCCTCAGAGATTAAGACCAGGGCCAGTACTATTCAATATCTTCAGTAAAGATCTGTATGGTGTGTAAGGACGCACCTTTAGAAAGTGTTGACAACAAAGCCTGTGGGAAGAGAGCAGGACTGATACCAAGTACCTGGGCAGGATTCACAAATGCGCTGAAAGTAGCTGTATGAGGTCCAGCAGAGGCAAATATATGAACAATCTCATGCACCTGGGGACTGAATGGCTGAGAACTGTCTGCAGAAAAGGAGCTGGACTTCCTGTGGACAACAGGGTGAGTATGAGTTGTCAAGGAGAGCTTTCACCTTGGAAGTCCAGTGCGTAATAGACTGTATTAACAATAGTGGAGACAGCAGGTATCCTGCCTTTGACAATTCTAAAAGTAAATTCAGACTCCTGCATCAAGTTTTTATTTCCCAGTAGAAAAAACAAATGGAAGAAAAACAACAAAGTAAGCTTAGTAGAAGGCTGCAAAGATGATTAGAGGCTTGAAATATGTGATATACAGAAAGATAATGAAAAAATTGTTTCCTCAGTTTTTGCAAGGAAAAACTGAGGAAGGATTTTACTGTGGTTTTCAGCAACAGGAGGAGAATAGAAGAAAAATTAAATGTAAGCGGGACAAAGTGCAGCAAAAGAGATTTTGATTAGTTATTAGGAAAATGTACTTAAAATGAGTGTGTTTAAACACTAGAACAGGTTACCCAGAGAGCTGGTGAAATCCGTGTTCTTGCAGATATTCAAAATGGGAGCCAATACAACCCCAAGCAGTTTTAACTCGGGAATGGGATCTACCTTTACAATGGTCCTTCTTTTGAGGCGCTTGAATTAATCTCTTCCAACACCTGAGTGTTTTTTGGTTTTTATTTTTTGGGTTCTTTTTGGTTTATTTTGGGGGGTTTTGTTTATTTGTTTGTTTGATTGATTGTTTTGTTTTGCTTTGTTTGGTTTGGGTTTTTTGGGCTTTTTTAAAATTTTTATTCTGTGATTTTAAGTGGCTCCTATATCTCAACAACTTTGCTTCTCCAGCATTTCACTACATTTGAGCTAACTGGTATGTCTCATGGCAGCGAAATTTTATTTGATGAATTCTGTAAGTAGAACTGTTGCTGAAAATGCCTAAAGGATTTTTGTAATGCATAGTAAACCATTTTCCCTCAAATGTTTATTTGGTATAAAAAATATTGGGGCTTATGTGACATCACTAACCACTGATAGTAGAAAAGATTTTGTTCCAGTGCATAAATACCATAATGTGTAGCATTTTTTAAAACACAAGTATGTTTACATTAAAAGCCTTCATGTTTCTTGAAATTGGGCTGTGTAGATTGTAATAATGGATAGGAATGAATCAGTGTATTAACAGACAGACAAATACAGAGCAGATAATTTTAAAATTCAATATTGGAGTATGACTTCAGAAAAAACTCTTTCATATTTTCTTTTCCCATGCTGCCTATGCTGCCAAGAATAAGAGAATATATTAATAAAATTTCAACAAAGGCAGAAAAATCTATTGTTTTTTATCTGAGAACCTCTATAAGAGAGTCACAAGGGGAATGTTTTACCAGTATAAGTTTCATAACATCTGTGTTCAAAGCTAAAACAACACGATCAACATCTACACAAATATTTTTAAATGCCAGTACTTAATTATTATCCTAAATAAAATCTTAATCCAATCTGTATGTCATTATAGGTATTGCTAGTATGTCCCCCAAATGCTGCTTTTTAACTTAGAGAGTGAGCCTTCAAGAAGCTGCATAAGAGACTAAGGAGTTATTTTTCTTTGCTTCATGATATTTCCAATAGGCAAATCTCTGTCTAATGATGGCAAGGTTTCTTTTCATCCTTGGATGTGAAATACTCATTATTAAATGCATAGTTCATGGGGTACCAGACTTACAATGTAACTCTAATGATCTGAATAAAATACTTTTTTTTGGCCTTGAGCTGCAGATGAACAATTGAAACAAATAGGCATTTTCCTAATTTGTATTTCTGGGGATATTGCTTTTATTATTCTCTGGACTTCTTAAAGATCCTCCAGAAACTCACTCACTCTGATTACTCACAAATTTTCACAATTAATATAAAATAAAATGTCTTATACATGTACACACATATGCATTGTATAAAAGATTAGAAATTTATAAGTAAAATAAAATGACCTCAGTACATTCTCATGTATGAAGAACTTTTTCTATTTTCAATTTTTGTTCTACATTTAAAGTTGTCTACAAAATACATATGTGCATTTGAAACAATTTTGAAATCATCTGAAAATACTGATTATACAGTATATTTATAATTCTTTAGAGTTTCTTTTTCATAATAAAATCAGGAAGATATTTAGTCATTTTGCAGAAATGGTCTGTAATCATATGTTCCAGTCTGAATATGATCAAGAATTTGTTTTGTCTTGTGCCAAGCACCTCTTAAAAGAATCAGACCAACTAGGTTAAGTGAAAGTAGCTAACCATGTAATAAGAACTCCATTTACGAGGTGAGGCAGTGGCCTGTGAGACAAATACACATCAGATGACCACTAACTCTTCTCACTGTACTGATAGCACACAAGTGAGTATCAGTACATAGTAAGTATTTCAGAAAAAAGGTCTTGATTAATTTTTCAGTGGTGGGAATAGTTTTCAGATCCCAAATGAAACAGATCTCATGTGTGTCTAAGTTATGCTTTGGTTTATGCACACCAAGAATTTCCTTATGCAAAAATCTTCTGCTAAATGGGTCATTTTTAAGTCTAATCTAAAATTGTCATCTTCATGATGTCGCCTACAGGTAAAAATCTGTGTCCCTTCTCTGTCCTGCAGGATTAGATTTGGTTCTGTTGGTGCCACTGAACCTTTAAATGTATTCTGCAGCTGACATATATCACTTAAAAATATGATATGCTCTGACATATTCCCCTCCAAAATCCTTTTAACATGCTGGTCATACAGCAGCAATGATACATTTCTTTGTGCTCAGACATTTCATTGCTTCAGGATGAATAAATAGATTTTTTTTTTTTCTCTAAGAATATCTGTTTTTTGAAGAATAGGCATATTTCCAAACCCTTTGGAAGAATGAGATTAAGTACGCTGGACAGGTCCTGAAGTAATTGTGATCTAGAAGCTTTCTCATTCTGAGAAAGCACTAAGTTTATTATTAGAGGATTACTTCAGGTTGCAGGTTAAGTTTAAATAAAATTTGTTCCCTGTAGAGCCTCATCTATTAGCTCTTGTCTATAAGTGGAAGAGATTTTTCAATACTACACACATAAGTACCCCTTCCATTTCTTTGGGGCATTTCTCATAAAGATATGTATTACTTTGTGCACAGAACTGTGAGGAAATTTCTAAAATAAAATATTTGGAAAAGATTAGCTAAATCAATTGAGAGATAAAATTTATTTATATTGATGCAATAATGATGCATATCTGAATATTCTGAGACTCAATCTGATGTCTGGACAGGGGTGGAATACAGCCCTACCCTAACAAAGTACACACTGGCTATATGGTCTGTCCTTCGGGAGCCTGAGAACTCACAGCACAAGTTATATTAAATGGGACTGCTGTGACAGAAAATCCCTTAAAATTTACAGAGGACTGAGAGAGTTTCTTACTGATTAATGTGTAATCATGTCTCCTGTTGGTTTCTGCAGATAGCTCTGCGGGCCAGAGACCATGAAATATATTAGGGTTACCTAATGTTTTACACAATACTTAATGTGCATCTGTTAATGCACAAAAAGATAGAGACACAGCCAGCCAGCTGCCTGAATAAGAAAAAAAATAACTGGCCTTTAATTTCCCAAGACATCAGACTCCGGACAGGCTGATTAGAAAATTTTCCATATATACCTTGGATCCTGAAAAAAACCTAGTTTGGGAGGTGTGTCATGGCTTCTAAGTTTACAGATGTAGTTTTCACTCTCTCTCCTCAGCTGGACAGAGCAATAAAATCACATCAAAAGTCTTGTGGAATGAGATAAGGACAGGGAGAGATCACTCAGCAATTAGAATCATGGCCAAAACTGACTTGATTTGAGAAAATTAAATTAATTTATTACCAATCAAATCAGAGTAGAATGACAAGTAAAAGAAAATCTGAGAACCAAATTCCCCCCAACCCTCCTTTATATCTCAAACTTAATTGTACTCACAATTCTCCCTCCTCATCAGAAGTGCAGGGAGATGGGGAATGGGAGTTATTGTCACTTTGTTACACAACGTCTCTGCTGCTCCTTCCTCATCACAGACAGGATTCTGCTGTCTGTGATGAGGAAGGACTCTCGGTGATGAGGAAGGACTCACACTTCTTCTCTGATCCAACATGGGGTCCCTTGCGTGGGAGACAGTTCTTCATGAACTTCTACAATTTCCTTCCCACAGGCTGCAGCTCTTCACAAACTGCTCCAGCATGGATCCCTTTCCATGGGGTCTTTCAGGAACAGGCTGCTTCAGCATGGGTCCCCCACAGGATCACAAGTCCTGCCAACACACTGGCTCAAGCATGGGCTCTTCTCCCCATAAGTTCATAGGACCTGCCATGAGCCTATTCCAGAATGGGCTATCCATCAGATCACAACCTCCTTTGGTCATCCACCTGTGTGTGGGGTGCTCCAGGGGGTGCAGGGGGATCTCTTTTCCAACATGGACCTCCATGGGCTGCAAAGGCACAGCTGCCTCACCATGGTCTCAACACAAACTGCAGGGGAATCTCTGCTTTGGCACCTGGGACACCTTATCCCCCTCCATCATCACTGACCTTGGTGTCTGCAGAGCTATTTCTCTCAGACACTCTCTCTTCTCTTTTCTGTGGTAACTGCTTGTGTGCAATAACCTTTTTTCCCTGGACTAAGTAAGTTATCATGTTCATGGATGCCAGCTGGCATTGCCTCAGTCAGGCATAGAAGAAGCACTTTCTCAGAGAAAACACCCCTATTACACCCCCACTACCAAAACTGTGCCATGCACACCCAATGCAGCCAGATAGCTTCAAGTGTAGGGCACAAATCTGAGGTCCTCTACAACAGTTAGATAACTCTCAGACTTTAAAGTAGTCAGAAAGTTATGTACTTCATAAATATGGGCTATGACTCTGTTTTGCTTGGATTCAGTTCTGTATTCACCACTATAATTGATGCAGAAATAGATTTTAGGAATTGGCTAAAGCTTGGCTCTTGGCTTAGACCAGCATCTTAAAAGTTTCAAACTTCTCTTTCAAACATGAAACAAATATCCAATTCCAACCATTAACCTAACACTGCCATGTCCTTCACTAACCCCTGTCTCTAGGTGCCACATCTACACATCTCTGAAATACTTCGGGGATGGTGGCACAGCCACTTCCTTGGGTACCCTGTTCCAGTGCTTGACAACTCTTACTGTGAAGAAATTCTACCTGATATCTAATCTAAATCTCCCCTGGCAAAACTTGAGGCTATTTCTTTTGGTTCTATTGTTTATTAACTGAGATAAGGGATCACCATCCACCTGGCTACAACCTCCTTTTAGGAAGCTATGGAGAGTTATAGCATACAATCATAGAACGGCCTGGGTTGGAAGGGACATTAAACATCATCTGGTTCCAACCCCCCGCCATGGACAGGGACACCTTTCACTAAACCAGGTTGCTCAGAATTCTATCCAGCCTCACCTTGAATGCTTTCAGGGTTGGGGTATCCTGTGGGGTCTCCCCTGGACCTCCTTTACTCCAGGCTAAACAACCTCAGTTTAGCCTGGAGTTTAACTTCAGACACCCCTCATAAGACTTGTGCTTCAGACCCTTCCACACTTTTTTTCCCCTTCTTTGGACGCACTCCAGCACTTCTATGTCTTTTTTGTAGAGAGAGACTTAAAACTGAGCACAGGATTTAAGGTCCAGCCTCGTCAGTGCCCAATACAGAGGGACAGTCGCTTCCCTCATCCTGCTGGCCACACTATTTTTGATACAGACCAGAATGCCACAGGTGCTCTTGGCCACCTGGGCACACTGATGGCTCCTATTCAGCTGCTGTTGACCAACAACCTCAGGTCCTTTCCCACCAGGCAGCTTTCCAGGCCCTCATTCCCTAGTCTGTAGTACTGCATGGAATTGTTGTGACCCAAGTGCAGGACCCGGCACTTTGCCTTGTTGAACCTCATACAATTGGCCTTGGCCCATAGATTCAGCCTCCAGATTCTTCTGCAGAGCCTTCCTACTGTTGGACAGAGGAACACTTCTGCCCAACTCGGTGTTATTCAAACGTAAAAACTCTGAGTGGATAGCTGAAAATTCCATAAGTTGATGAATATTTATATGTATTCATAAGGCTTGACATCTGCTATGCTGTGCATATTTATGATCTGGTTCTATGTTAGACATCTTGAGGGAGGTCAGGCAGAATAAGCCCTTATTACTTTGCAGTGCAGCTTTTAATGTTCCTGAATTTGGAATGCATTGGCTTGGCAGGTTAAATGAATTGCCACTGCAGGCCTACTCTGAGCAATCTAAATTTCATGAAAAATAATAGAAGTGCATAAAATACAAAAGAACAGCAATTTCAAAACTTTCCTATGACTTTTCATAAAATCACTGAGTCTTTGAAGCTGGGAGGCATCTCTGGAAATCCAACTTTCCTGCTCAAACAGGATGAATTCAGGTCTTTGTCGAGTCAGGTTTTCAATAACAATAAAAAAGATGAGGAGTCCAAAACTTCATCGCGCAAGGTGTTTCAGGATTTGACCACACAGTACAAATTTGGGCCTTACCTCTAAATAAAATTTCTTCTGTTTCAATCAGTTTCATTTGCCTCTTATCCTGTCACTGGGCACTGCTGAGAAAATTCTGGTTCATTCATCTTCATTCCCTCTCATCAGCTATTTATACATACTGATAAAATCATTAGTATGTTAAAAATTATACCTGAGTCTTTTCCAGGCTAAGCAGTCCCAGCTCAGCCTTTCCTTGAACCTAAATTACTTCAGTCCCTTTGTCATCTTTCTGTCCCTTCACTGGACTTGTTTGAGCATGTCTTGCTCATACTGGGGAGCTCAGCACTGGACACAGCATTCCAGATGTGTCTCACTTGTGCTGAGTAGAGAGGAGGAATCATTGGCCTTGGCCTGCTAGTAACACTTCTACTGTGGCCCAGGAGGCTGCTGACCTTTGCGTCAAAGGCACATTGCTGGTCTGGCTCATCTTCAGGCCTATTCCTGACAAGCTCTTTTCCTGCTTGTTGGCACTTAGTTTACTGTGTAGGCACAGCATTTTTCACTTCCTTTGTTGAATTTAATGAGGCTTCACCTGTAGCAATGAAACCACACCACTTAATTTAAGCTCATGGTCTGAATAACCTTCCCAAAGTTTCCTCTCTTTATTAGTATTACACATATACCATAGAGCTAGTCCTATAACTGCATTTTGAACATTAATTTGAATGACTCTGACTTGATACTGAACTCCTATTTGGGTGAATTCTGTGATGAATAGCTCCAAAAGAGAGGCCAACTTTTCCCCTGCACAGACTGTAAGACTAAACTGATATTATTCTAGCTGTCATGTCACTATTACTTAATATGGCTTAAGATTTTGGATTGAGAATTTGATGTTGAATCAACCAGTATGTGTTCAGGATCCAATCAAGACATTGGCAAGTTACCCATCAGTAGATGTGTGAAGAATAAATTAACAGAATTTGACAGAAATAGAAGCATGCAGTACACAACAATTTTCTCTAGATTATATGAAAGAATAACAATAAAATTTTTTTCTTTATGAAATTTTGAATAAAAAATATTTTTGTTGTGAGCCTAGTCAGAAGTATTGGATATTCTCCCAGTTCCAGGGCTTTCTTCTCAGTCACTTTCTTTCTGCCAGGAATTAATTTATTTTGGTGTAATCCTGTATTTCTAACTCAGAATAATCTTTATTTCTTTCATACAGTTGTCCCATCTGTCATAAGAATTGTACTTCTAAAATTTCTGTAAGAGTTTGTAACAGGTATAATGGTTTTATAAATAGAAATGTAACATTTTGTATTTAGTAAATACTTGGCATAAATATTGTGTTAGAATTCTTTAGAAAGAGTATCAACAATGGAAATGAACTTTTTCTTGACATTTGATTAGGAAAATAATGCAATAGAAACTGGCTTCATTCACAGATTTAGTAAAGGAATCACCCTATTTTGTCTTCAAAAATGGAAATTTCTTGCTATGTTTAGAAGAAGGATCTGGGACTCTTTTCTTCCCTGTGCAGGGATGGTTATTAGTGTTGCCATGAATACAGAGTTTAGCTGTATTCACGGAATACAGCATAATAATAATAATAATAATAACATTCAGGGGATACAATAGAATAATAATACATAGAAGAAGCTTTGTCAAAAGCTCCTTTCAAGGACTTGGGGCACCTGATAGCCTTTAAACCTGATTCTAGGTGTTGCTCTAATAACACATTTTTTCATCTGATCTAGGATTAGCTTCTGAGCCTTTTTTACTTGAACTGTCCAGATCCAGACGTGCTCCTGAATATTTGCATTCTGTCTCTGCTGCTTTCCTTCACACTTTGCTTGGTGTTCAGCTACATCCTTGTGTTATGGTTTAATCCCATTTGGAAACTCTGTCCCAATCAACTGCTTGCTTACTCCCATACCAGTGGGATAGGGAAAAGACTCAGAAGAGTAAAAGGAAACTAGTGGGTTTAGGCAAAGACAGTTTAACAGGGAAAGCAAAGTGAAACAAGGAATTAATTTACAGTGTCCCACAAGAAGGCAGGTGTTCAGCCATCCCCAGGAGAGCAGGGCTCCATTAGGCGTAACCATGACTTTGGAAGATGAATGCCATCACTCCAATTGTGTCCCCCTTCCTTCTTCTTCCTCCAGTTTTGCATGCTGAACATGATGACATATGGTAGAAAATATCTCTTGAGGCACTTGGAGTCAGCTGGTCCAGCTGTGTCCCTTCCCAACTACTTGTGCACCCCCTGCTTCCTCACTGGCGGGACGACACAAGAAGCAGAAAACACTTGATGCTGCACAAGTGTTGCTCAACAATATTATATGATCTATATTATCAACACTGTTTCTAGCATAAATCCAGAATATAGCCACATACAAGCTACTGTGAAGAAAATTAACTCTAGCCCTGGCAAAACCAACGCAACTTGTCCTGTTGTTTCTCTCTAATAGCCCTGGGCTTTATCTTGTCCCAGCTTCTTTCTCTGATATTCATTCAGTGAACTATATAAGCATGTGTAAATCTCTTACCACCTTACATAATAAATTTTCCAAGTGCTCCATCATACCTGACACTTGAATATAATTTGACACAAAATATTTTAAATACTTAAGCAATCATGATGACAGTCTTTTAATAAGAACTAATGGTTATAAAGACGGCAAGAAAGGTGAAATGGCTTCCATGAATTGAGTCACTGAGTAACCTAGACCTATGCAATTTGAAGAAAAAATACTTGGAGGGGAAAAAAATATGACAAAATCATGCTGACCAGAGAATGCTCTGTGGTCTCATTCTAGTTTATTGGGACCATGGATGGGTCATGGTGCTACTGTGCTTCTATACAAATATTTCATGTAGCAACAGGAAATGCTTTTGTGTACTTGTTTTAAAGCAGGTCATAACTGGGGCTATTATCTTTTACAGTATTTGGATATTAGAGGATGTCATTTCTATCAATTGTTTAAAAAAGCATGTCCTCAATAGGTTCTTAAATTAAATTTTGTTGTTCTAATATTTAAAGTGTTTCAAACATTTTTACTAGATATCTGTCTCTTCTTGTGGGCTTTCCTTACTGTCCAGCAGTTTTATCAGAGAGACTTCTGAGTGTATATGTGATTTAAATACTCCAAAGGAGCTATATTCCCTTTGAGTTGCACAGACTCAACACTGTGAAAATACAGGAGAGGTGATATCTTATCACATAATCTGTATAAACATAGAAACATGTTGATGAAGATTTGCATTGAAACAAAGCATTAAAAATAACTTTCTGTGTGGTGATCTACCTCTCTCATAGGTTTTTTTCTTGGAGTAATTTTCTTTTATCAAAGGACCTCAGCCTTTTATTATTGTGATCAACAAAATTTATGTAGCAATTTCCAGGATTTTTGTTTCAAAGAGATCTTTTTCACTATAAAGCTCACTGTTGCAATGGCAGGTCAGTGTTGAAGACAACAACCTGTTCAAATTTGGCAAGTTTTATCTGGCTTCCTGTAGTACACATTTTAAGACTCAAGAATTGTTCAGTGGGTCACTATTTTTGATACTGCTGGAGTGACTTCTAATCCGTTCTGCTGCAGCAAAAAATGCAAAAGGAAAAGTTTTCAGATTTGAATGTGCTTTGGATTAATAAGAAAAGACATGTCTGTAAGGTTGAAAGTAGAAGGTAGACATTGGAAGGAAAGAGGACCTAGTGAAAAGAGCTATTGATTTTTTTTCTGAAAAAATAGTAAGGAAGTGGGGAAAAAATAATGGTAATTTTGGAAAATCCAAGGGAATTTGTTTTTTGGGATTTTAGTATATGTCAATATGAAATTTCTATAGGGAAAAACTAATTTTTGAGGGGACTGAGACCATATCAGGGAAAAAATAAGTTATTAATTTCAGAAATTGAATAAATAAATAAAACCATCCTGTGTCTCAAAGTGCAGCCTGAAGTGGGATACTGCACAATCAGTGAGAAGGAAATCTGATAGCAATAAACCTGAAGTAAATTAATTATTGGAAAGGTCAAATTGAATGTAAATGGCATATATTTAATAATAATGTGGTTTCTAATTCTAAAAGTCCTGAGGTTCCATCAATGATAATCTCAGTATACAGCAGAGTGTGGCTATTTGGCAGGATGGTGGTGAAACTCATAGGAATTCTAAGCCTCTCAATTTGTGAACTGCAGGTTATGAATCAAATAAAATTAATGAATTTGTTTTGTTGTTGTTTGTATCTGAATGAAACCAGCTGATATTATTCTTCATATCTCATTTATCTTCTTCCACCAGGCTTTGGAGAAGAGTTTGTCTTCAACACACCAGAAGATTTTTTTTTCTTAAATATGCTTTTTTCTTCTTTTATTTTAAATTTAGATGGTTATTTTTAAAGAAGAAAGAAGTATGATGAAAAAGGTAGAGCATCATAGATTCAAAAAAGTTTCCTGGGGACAGATGTCTGCAGTTCATTTAGTTAAATTCATAATTCTTTCTAGATGGACATAATTAAAGATACATGATCCATAATTGAATTGTTCAGCACTTTTCAGTTGTTTATAATTCTACTAATAAGAAGGTAATTTAAAGGGTTCGGCTGATAGGTAGAGAATTCATCTTACCATAATTTTTTTCCCAAGGTGAAATGTGATTTGATAGTACTCCATTTGAAAGATTTTTGTTTATTGTGAAACTCCAAGTGTTTTCTGTAGGTACTTTGCTTTAAATGTCTTTCAATTCACAAGAAAAGGATATGGTAGAAGGGAAGAAACCATGGCAGCAAAACTAATATTCACTTCTAAAGTTTCCTTCTATTTAGAGCAGAAAAACAAAGCATGAAGACAAAATGTCACATAAATAAAAATATCTGATGTCTGGTCATAATGTTTAGTGTCTATGAAGTAAGACTAATGCATTTCCTGACTGCTTTATCTTAGCAGCTGAAAGGTGACCACAATAAGATTTACTTAACAAGACAGCCTTGGAATAACATGTAATTCAGTCTCAAATGCTGGCTGGGAAACTGTATACATTCTTAAACGCTACAATTTAGTCTTTATCTTTCTGTCAGTAAACAAGGGATTCGTATATTTCAAGCATAAAATTCAGCATTGCTGAAATGTACCAACAACAGAGATCAGAGTGAAGTGTAGCCAAGACAGAGACCCATGAGACATATAAATGAATTATGCAGGATTTAATATTAGATAATAATAATAATAATAATAATAATAATAATAATAATAATAATAATAATATATATATATATAATATAATATTTTATATTAGATTGCCTTAAAAATAAATATAAGTATACAGAAGCACTGAACAAGTACTTTACCAAACAACTAGCAATACTGGAGTGCTGGTGTTGTGAGATTGCTAGCAATAACGATTATGACTTTGTGAAGTCATAGCCAAAGTGAGCAATATAGGTTCTAAAGGAGTAAAGAAAAGATGGACATCTGTCTCCTGTATTTAGTAGACATCCAAGTAACAAAAACTGTTCAAAATCCAAGGAATGAAGCACAAGACAAAGCAAATAGGCAGAACATCCTACCAAAATTCCTATAAAACTGAATAATATGGTAAAGTGCATGAGGAGGAAAGATCTCCCACTTCAGTTCCAACTTCTCCAGCTCCTAGGTTTGATCACTGTAGCTTCAGTGGCTAATAACTACCAAAAATGGCAGTCACCAGTTCTAAATATATAGCATCAGCTCTATAATACATCTTTATAATGTATACTCACAGTTAACTTAAGTTTTAGAGGCCAACTCTTCTGTACACACAGCATTAAAGATCAATATTTTGCAAGAATTGACCATTCAAACAAAGTGCTTTGCTAACAAAAGATTTGTGTAAAGTTCAGTTTTAAAGAGGCGTGGTTTGTCAGTATTCTAAATACTCCCCTTTTGGTTTTCTCTAATTTCATAATTGCTATTAAGTACAAATATATATTCAGTTACAACTGAGGAGTGAAGAGATGAAAGGATAAACTGTTGGAAGAACCTCACTGAAACAGAAGAGAGGCTTTTTATTAGTTTTTTAGATGAGATGAAGGTGAAAGGGCTTAATCTTAATTTTTAGCAATTCATGGAGAATAAGATGTGAAATCATGTATTCTCACAATCTTGCAGCCACCATGGAAATTGTCAGAGTGTCTGCTAAGTTTAAAAGGGCAAAGTGACACTTTCCAGCATGTTCAGATGCACCATAATAAGTACTCCATTATTTCAGGCTTTTTTCATCAGAGTATTTATAAATGTTGAATTTTTGCAAAGCGGCATGCTGATAAAATCCCGTTGAGGTGATGTAAAGAGGTGGGCACAATTAAATTTCTAAGATTTAGAAGAAATTTGTTCCCATATTAGTCTTCTCTAATTTAAAGGATTTCTGTTTCTAATCTGCTAATTATTTATGAGCTTTAAACATTTTGGATGCACATAACTATGTATAATAAAAAGGCAGGATATATATTATACAAAAATACAGAATAATATATATGTATAATTAAATGTATACATATAATGAATGGATGGAAGAGTAGTACATGAGAAGTAATGTTTAAAGAATCATAAATAATAAGGTTGTTAATGACCTTCTAGATCATTGAGTCCAACTGCTAGCCCAGCACTGCTGTGTTACCACTAAGACTTATCCCAAGGTGCCTTATCCCCATGCCTGTCAAACACTTGCAGAGATGATGATTCCACCACTTCCCTGGGCAGGCTATTGCAATGCCTGAAACATCTTAGCTCTTCACTGAAGTGGGTTTTTTATACTTTAGAAAGAAACACTGAAAAAAATTACATATACAGTCATGTAGTGGGTAATGTACTGTATATGTATTACATATACAGTAATGTAATGAGACGGTGTATTGTGAACTTCAGTCAACAGCTTAGCCTGGCACAGCCACTTATTTACAAACACTGCAATAAGACAAACACCATAAGTCTGAGAGTCCTTCCCTTCTTCCTTCTCTCCCCCAGCTTTTATTGCCAAGTACAGTACATATAATATGGAATATTCCTTTGGTCAGTTGGGATGAGCTGTACCAGCTGTGTTCTCTCCCAACTTCTTTTTCACTTTTAGACTTCTTGCTCATGGGGCAGCAAGACAAACAGAGCAGGCCTTGATGCTGTGTAAGCAGTGTCCAGCAATAGTGAAAACATTGGGGTGTGTCTGTGACTGTTTTGGTCACCAATCCAAAACATAATGCTGTATGTGCTGCAATGAAGAAAATTCCATCTTGGTCAACCAGTCCAAGGTGGTGAGTAGGTGAGTGCAGAACTGTTATTCACTAAATCCTTCAATATGAGAACAAAAAAACACATTTGTTTATGCTAATTTGGTGTCAGTTAAAGAATGAAAGATAGAAATTATTTGTAAGAAATTTTTTCTTCTAAGTGAAACCTTCTGTAATTTGTTAGTGCAGAGGACTGTGGACAGAGATGATATCAGTAGGTTTTGAAGATTGGTTACACTATGGGAGATAGGTCCATAATTAGATGTCTAAAAGAGCAAAGACCAATGTATCATCTAACATCTCCATGGAAGAGAATAAGTGAATTGAGTGCATAAAGTAGCCAGAATAGGGTAATTTCCTACATGTCTACATTTAAAAATATTGTCTATATATCAAAAAACATAGTATTTTAGGCTTCCCAGACGTATTGTGTAGTACTTATTTTATTTTAATTGATCAATGAATCATGTTTATTACTAGGCAATATAAAATAGTACAATAGTTTTTATATTTTCATTATAACATTTGTGTCATGACAAGTGAGAAGAATCAGTTATGTTATTTTTGTACCCTTTTTGCATGTGCATATTTTCTTTTGCATATAGCTAATGTGCTTTCTGGCTTTTTTTTTAATTTATTTTTAATTACCAGTCTAAGATAGCGAATAAGAAACAAAAATATAGCAACGCAGTCATCAAAATGTTTGTTTCTCAAATTTTATTTCATTGTGAACATTATCAACAGTTGATTTGAAAGCAAACATTCTAAGCAGACTTTTTCATTTAATATGCAAAACTTTGAAAAACAGAAGATTTTTGTTTTAAATGGTCCTATGAAACAGAGAAAAAATTATATTATTAGATGCCTTATCTTCCACAAAGACTCTTGTATCTTAAGTAAACTCACACACACAAAAACCCGATCAACTAAAACAAAAATCCCCAAACAAAATGCAAGTATGCTTTCATAAACTAGACAGTGGTATGTTCTCAGATACCAAAGCTATATTTCTATTCCCTCATTTATCTTAGGAAATTAATATACTTCCCTTGATCTTCATATTATCTTTTTACAATTAATGAAACTAATCACATAAGAATTAGCAGGACTGTCTTTGGCTGGAAAATAAATTACTTCCTCCAGCTCTTCACATGCTAAAGGAATGTATTTCTATCTGAAGCATGAATAAAGGATGGAAGTCACCTGTTTGCTATTGTTCCCTTATATACAAATCTGATAGTTCAAATTTATTGCTGTGAGGGAAAAAAAATGGTTGATATTTGTAATTAAACTTGTTCTTTTATTTTGTCTACTCAGTGCTTGTTACGTATACTCTGAGGTCCTGGATTCCCTGAAGAGACAACTAGACAAATTCTTGACTGTCCTACTTTGTCCTATTTTCTCCTTCTCCCTGGAAAATAACAAAGCTTTTTCTCCCATTTCATTTTGCCAAATACTTGAGTCAGTGAAAAACAAATGTCTTTTTTAAGCAGACAGTCAAAATAGTTCTCTCTTAATGGATTCTATAACTAACCTGTAGATTAGACCAGAAATAAAATAAAAGAACTCTTCATTTTAGTTTCTTTCTTAAAGAAACTTTTACAAATAATGAAAGTGGTGCATCTCACACTTTTTGTTTTGGGTTTTTTTTTACTACAAAATATGTGAGAAATTTAGGTTTTCAGTTAAATTGCAGCCTTCTCAGGAGAGTAACACTTTTGAAATAAGTTGTTTTCTCTCCTTATCCTGGCAATGAGATCTTTGTTTAAGAGAAGTTATTTTCCTCCTCTGCAGAGATACCAATATTTCCAGTTACACAGTGACAAAATACATTGAACATCACTGAAACAGCAGGGAAATCTTAAGGGGAAAAAAGTTAGAGTATGACTCTTCATTCAGTTTCTGGGATTTAAGGGGAATATCACAGAGGGCTTTAGAACCACTTGACCCTTTCTCTTTAGCACCAATATATATATATATAGTGTGCATACTCATGTCTTACAAGCCATAGGCAAGGATTGCCTCTCCCTCATTCCCTGCACAGTTTAGTTCAAAAGTGTGACTGTCCATTGCTGAGGTTTGTTTAAAGATTTGTAATGCTTCAGATGTTCAGAAAAATATATTTCCTAAAGCTTTTAATGTAAAATATTATTGCTAGTTACAGTGTGTTTTAGAATGAAATTGAAAATTACCGGATCTGCTATTTAGAGTGGAAAAATTTTCATTTACTATGTAGAAGTGCTGGAAATTAAACATAAAATCTGTTCCCTCCAGTATTTACTCAAGAATAACCATTAACAGTTTACACAATGTAGTTGGTTGTATATGTTTTCCTAAACTGAGTGCCAGAACTTTCTCAGGGGCATAGTAGCTGATTAATACCTGGTATTATTTGTAGAAGAAGACGTTTTTAAAGTAAGGGAGAAGATTAGACCCGATGATCAGTACACCACAGAAAAAAAGAAGCTATGGAAAAAATTTTTCTTTTTCCTATTTGTCCAGACTATAAAACCAACTGGAAGATGTTTGTCATAAATTGCATTATATTTTAATGCTATTATAAAAAGTTAGATGTTGTAAATGAAGTTTTATAGATTTTGCGCTTTAGTAAACAATTTCTAAATAGAAATGCTATCTATTTCATAGACAAAGACAGGAAAATGTAAGCATTTCTCCTACTTGTTTTTTCAAACATCAGAAATGTAAACCTTTCAAAATGTCATAAATAAAACTTTCCTTCTCATATGGTCATATATGTATATATATCTATATAAATTGGCATTATGTGTCATATAACTTTTACCTCATGCATCTTCATATTTTAAACACAGAAGTATGCCTTTTAGAATTTCAACAGCAGGAAAAGCAACAACAACACATACAAAAACCCACCATCACAAAACCCCCTTCAGATTCTTCCTCAGGTATTTTTTTACTCAGATGTTGTGAAGTGGAAATCTTTTGAAGTTCATCTTTCTTCTTTCTTACTTATAGATTTCTCTTTCTCCTCACTTGTTTCAAAGAGAAAGTGAAATAAACAAAGAAGAATACAGAGACTTTGGGAGTTGTCTGAAAATTCAGACACTTGAGTTCAAAGACTCAGAAAGGAATCTTACTTTTATAAATTGGTGTTTATTTATAATTCTGTCAATGTTTATTTCCTGTTTTCCAATGTAAGGGAAAATCCAATTGCTGCAGTTATTTCCCTTTTTTTTCTATTCATTTGGTGAGTAAAGTAAGTGGTTTATGAGAGAGTAAAAGAACAAGCAGTTCTTTCCTTTCTTTTTTACTATGAAGTTT
The DNA here is from genome assembly GCF_901933205.1 of Camarhynchus parvulus. Classification (NCBI taxonomy): domain Eukaryota; kingdom Metazoa; phylum Chordata; class Aves; order Passeriformes; family Thraupidae; genus Camarhynchus; species Camarhynchus parvulus. The sequence continues at coordinate 134,977,389 of NC_044572.1, forward strand.
CAGAGATTTCTGCAATTCCTAGAGAGTAGCAGGTATTGCATCTGATTTTGAAAGACATATGAAAAGAAGGCTTATGTTAGAGCATTGAAACTTCTAAGTCACGCTTAAGAATCTGTGCCTACATAAAAAAAAAATTGGATTTTGATTAAAGGTGGAACTTTAGTTAATATTATGGAAATGTGGAAAAAAAAGTCAGTCTTAGATGTTTCCTTCAAACACAAAAATAAGTTTTCCTGCCCATAATAGAGACATGAACAAATGGAAGAGAGTACAACAAGGATAATTAGTGGATTGCAGCATCTCTCAGATAAAGAGGGCTGAGGTAGCTGGGACTGTTCAGCTTCAAGTACAGAAGGCTCAGGGGAGTACTTAGCAATGTTTATAAAAATCTGCAGAGAGTGTACAAAGAAGACATGCCCAGACTCTTAGGAGTGGTTTTGGTGACAGAAAACAAGGCAATGTGCACAAACTGAAACATAGGAGATTCTCCCTTAACATCAGGAAACACTTTTTTACTGTGAGAGTGAATAACACATTGGCACAGATTGCTTGGAGGGGTTGTGAGGTTCCCTCCTGAGGGAAGGAAAAACCAAAAGCAGTCTGGGATGGTCCCGTGGGACTGGCTCTTGATGGTCCCACTTTAGCAAGAGACTGGACAGGATCACTTCATAGGTCACTTCCAATGTCAGCCATTGTGTGAGTCTGTGATTTCAAGCTTAGGCAATTCAGACAATATCATGGTTTAATCCCAGCCATCAACACAGATCCACACAGCCACTCTTTCACTCCCATTGATGGGACGGGGAAGAGAATTGGAAGAGAAAAAGTGAGAAAACTTATGGATTGAACTAGTTTAATAAGTAAGGAAAAATCTGTTCACACAAGCAAAATAAAATGAGAAATTCATAAGTACAACACTGTATGGTATGGAATATCACCAATATTGGCTGTCCTAGATGTGCATCCCCAGCTGCCTCACTGGGGCAGGATGTGAGGCAGAAAAAGTCTTGACACTTTGTAAGCACTGCTCAGAAATAACAAAAAATATTTGGTGTTATAATCTGTTTCCATCACAAATCCAAAACAGTCCAATGCAAGGTACTGTGAAAAAAATTGACTCTATCCAAGCCAAAAGCAGTATAGACAATTAAGCTTCTCTTCTCTTAGAAAATTCCTCATTGTTAATATCAAAGCTGCTCATGACTAAAGATGCGCATGACACAAATTTCAGTTATGTACAGCGCACAGTGCATTTATTGTATGCTACTATAGAGTTAGGTATGTTTTAGGGACTTTTCACATATATTTTATTGGCTCAATGTGAAAAGGACAGTAATAAAAGTAATGACAAAAATATTAAAAGTTCTCTATAAATGTAATTTGTTTTCCTCACACTGAGCAGTAGTTTATGTCAGAAGTTGTATTGAAATCAAAAGCCAGAGAAGAACAGTGAAGCAATTAGGTCTAAAAGGAGTCATTAATGAGCAAAGGCTTCACCCATTCCAATATTATTGATAAAAACTTAAAGCAAAACCTATATATTTTTAAGGCTAATGATTTTTAATTTAATTTTCTATTTACTTGCTCTGGGATACAGGAAACTACTGTCTAGGCACAGGAGTAATTAGGAAAAAGAAACAAAAAACAAATAACAGCTACCTGCAGTAAAGTAAAACTCATGCAAAAAATGCAGCAAAACATCATTGTTTTTCTCAGTAGATTTGCTTGGATTTAAAAGCTTGTCAAGGTCTTACAAAATGATGTAGGAGAATTCTTCCTACTAGAAATAACAAGACAAATATATGACTCCTCTGACTTGGAGAAAGCATCTGATGAGTTTATCAGATTGTGTCTTTGTTCCATAAAGCCGCACAGTTCCATCAAATAACATATAGCTTAAAATGTCTTTTTCTTTGAAGTGGACAAAGCTGGGACATATCAAATGGAAACAGCAAGTTCAATTGTTTCTATAAGTTAAAGTACCAAGTGGGCAAAGGCCCCATTTTAAGCTCCTAAACTGCTTAGTCCAAATAAACAGAAGAGGCAAAATGAAGGAAAATAAATATGCTGATTAGTGTTATCTGGAAATGAAGAATATAGTTTCAGAAAACTTTTTCCGATTTTGATACCTCTAAGTATTCACATGGCAAGAGATCAGCATAGGAGAAAACCTGTATTTTGCTCAAATATATAAGAAACTGTTATGATTAAAAATTGGTCTGGTTTTGCCTCCAGTTTTCCTCTGACCAGAAACTCTGTCTTAGACTTGGAAAAAATTCCATGATAAAAATTCAATTAACTGGTGACAAAACAAATCTTTTCAACAGTGAAGTATGTTGTTGAAAAGTTCCCTTTAGATTCTTGGTTTCTCATCAGAAGCAATAGCAATTTGGTCTCAGGATTATAAATTATAACCCGAAATTTTGTTGAGCTGACCTTAAGTAAATCATCTAAAATAATCTAAGAAATATACCATGTAGTCAAGGATTAAGCCAATGTCAACTGGCTCAGAGGTTTTTTAGTTTGTACAGAACAGGATAAACTGCATTGAACTGCGCTTCATAGTGCCACTGAAAAAATGACAGAAGTGGTTAAACCATTTCCTACAATAGTCACAGAGATTGCAACAGTGCAGATTTAATCTATATTGTTTTATTTAAGCGCAGACACATCCTTTGTCCCTTGCAACATCAAGAGTCGCTAACTTAGTGGTGACTGCAAAGAACCGAATTTTGTTTGATTTTAAGGAATTTTGATTGAATGTTCTAATAATAATCCAAGTTGATGTGCTCAAATGAATAAGTTAGGAAAATATTTTTTTAACTGTACAATAGCAATGTAATGGAATTCTGGCTGTTTACTGAACACATATTTCTGCAAAATATGGTGTCAACAAGGGAAAGAGGAGAGGAAGTAGAAAACAATAAGCAATAGAATTTACACTTAAATATTTGCTTCACCCTGCATATAAACTAAAAAAATCATCCTGGAAATAAAAAGAGGATTATCTGGGTAATGGGCAGAATTAGAACTCCTAGAAAATATGCCAATTTGTTTTTCACTCCTCAGCATGAATTTTCATGAATTAGGCTCCATGCAGTGACTAAAGGGAAAATGTGACACAGGGTTACTAATTGCTGAGCTGAAAAACACACATACAGAAAAAAAAGTTTCTAATTAAATATTTTGATGAATATTAATGGTATTTTAAAGAAGAATTCAGAAGAAAAAAAAATGAGAGAAAAGTCCAGCTGGCTGCCTAAAGCATTTAGATTTTGATAAATGATAAAAAAGAAAGGAAATAAATCTCATATCCAAGTCTATTGTTGCAATATTCCCAATTGATTTTTGACTACAGCAGGAAAACATTAGACAGTCTAGAGTTTGAAAGCAAGAGGCATTCCACACCTTTATCAATCATATCCCTGATATTAGTAGGAATTTTCTATCTTAAACTGAGTCAGGAAAATTTAATCTGATCACTTGGTATTTATCGTGCATAACGTTTTGAAATTGAATAATCTAACACTAAACTAAACTAAAGACTATTTGCAAAACCCCTCCCCCTACTTTGACAACTAACCTAAGAACTGGAATTTTGGTCCCACTCTCAACTGATTGAGCTCAGTGACCTCAGGTCTGGCTCCTTATCTAATCCTCGGGGATGCTTGTGGTGGCAGTACACAGGTTATACACAGGCAACTGCCTGGAAAACTTTCTTGCCTGTGTGTCAGAGAACTTGCTTCTGGAAGAAAACTGGTCTTACATGGTATCTCTTGTCCACTGCACTGGAAGTAAGGATACCACTGGAAAATACCAGAAGAACACTTGTACATATTCATCTTGTCTTCCCTCAAAGCTGATATGACAACTGTAACTCAGCATGGGCTTGTGGCCAAACTGCAGAAAACACAGTAAATCTTTCTTGAATTTTCTTATCAACCTTTCTACTAAACACATTTACCTTTTATATTTTTAAAATCCTATTTCCTTTACCTGTGATTTATTAGTATAGTTATTTCCTATTTTTCTCTGTGCCAATTCTCTCATTTCTGTGCATTGTTTCTTGTGAGCTACATTAAGTCCTTTCCCACAAAAATTGCCAGGACTTAGCCCCTTACTTCTGTTCCATCCCCTGTATCATCCTCTGATAATGAGTCTTCATTTCTTTTTCAATTTCCTTGAGTTTGGGGTTTTTTTATAGTTTGTTTATTTGTTTCTGTGGGGTTTTCTTTTCCTGTATTTCATATATATAGATATAATGTATGTATATATGTATATGTATTAAATATGTGTGTGTGTGTATGTAAAATGACATCTTTAGTTTCCTCCATTTTTCCCAGCCAATGTGTAAAAATATTTAATCTGTACACTTTGATAAGCCACCTTAAAAATATAAGTAAGGCAAATTGTTAGGAGCTGAAGTACTTAATTTCAGAGAGTAATTAATTTGCACCTATAATTACAAAGAAAGGCTTCAGAATAAATGGGAGGGGAGAATGTGAACACAAAAGGTGCTTTATCCAGTTTTTGCAAGTTTTTGGAATTTAGACGATATCTGAGAATTTTTGTTGCTAAGGAAACTGCATCTTTTAGCTCTATTTTCAGACCTGTTTTTTCTGATTTTGTTGCTATTACATATTTCTTGAGAAAAAAAAATCTGTCTTCTAAATACAGTACAGTTAACATTTGTACTTGGGTAAAAATATTAGGAAAATGTATTTGAAGGAACATGTATAAGTACTAAAGAAATTGACAGATACTGAAGAAAATGTATTCTGCCCTAAAAATATTCAAACTGCCATAGTTTTTCAAACTGGTCCAGTCCCTTAATGTTGCCAATATGAAATGTTTAGAGGCAGGTGAATATTCAGAAGGCATACTGAAAGGCCTCACTACATGATTTTTAGTTCATTTGTTTTTTCCTAATCCTCGGAAGCCAGTGTCCTTTCTGATAATAAATTATTTGGTTAGTCTCTTCACATTGTTAATATTCCATTGCAGAACATTCTGTTACTTATTATGGCACACCATGAATAGCTATTTGCAGAAATTAAAATATGTATCCATTTTCTGTTCATTCTGTGTGTTGTTCTCTGCACATGTTATGGAAGAAAAATTAGGAACTCTCATTTCACATTTCAAACCTATTTAGGTAAAATACAAAAGAATTGAATCCTGATGAGATTCGCTGCTTAGATATAAAGCATTATCTACTTCTATTACATCTTCTCTGGGACAAGGTGAAAAGAACTGAACTTTGCAATCTAAGAAGTCTAACTTCACCTACTTGCATTTACTTACCTTTACAACTCCTAGTAGTTTTGAAAACTCATTTATTACCAAAAGTATGGAATTATTTTCATTAGCTTTATGCTCATTAGGGAAAACAGGGACTTATTCAGAAAAAATTGCAATAACTAGGATCATTAACAGACTATTTTGTAATTCTATTCAAAGAACTTGCGTGTAACTTCATTTTCTGGAGTAATTTTTTCAGGCATATCTCTTGACTTGGAAAAAGACTGCATATAGAACTTTTATGCATATAGAACTCTTTGTGCAAAGTTGAGGGTAGCTTATTTTGAGTTATAAATTTTTTGGGGAAACATGTTGGCCTGGAAAGCAATGCTTTATATAATGTCTGACTTTGGAAATGTGTACTCAGATGCATTTTCTGTAAATATTTCGAATGTGCTTTGACTTTGACCTTGTGGAACTACTAAGGTGATGTGTTTTCCATTTTCCCAGCTCTGCACCAAGATTGCCAGTAAGAGTTTGATTTATTGTCTGCTCCAGTTTTTGAATTGAGTGATTGCTTCTGGAAAATTTTCATAGGAAAGGTGTTAAATACCAGAACGGTTATTTTTCATCATTACAAAGATAAGGAGAATTATTATGAATAGTCTTATATTGCTCCTATACTGGAAATAACTTTCCAAACTTCAGGGGATTTGAAGGAATATTAAACTGCCTGAGTCTCATGTTTGTTACGACAGTTGAAGGGGTTACACCAGTTCTTCAATCTGTTATTGTATTTGTTTTCAGACGCCGGCTACTTGTGAAGCAAATGTAGTTGTGAGGTGTCCTTTTCCTCACTGATCTCAAATTTCAAATTCTGAAAGTGCACTTCTTAATTTTTGCCATTCTTCGCCTATTTCCTTTTCCTATCATATGTTCTTGGACAAAGTAATTTTTTTAACAAAATAATCTCTTTCCCTTTGATTAATATTTTAGATCCAATATCCTACACACTTACAAAACCATTGACTTAAAAACATAACTCAAAATTTAGGGTTCAACTTAAGATCTTGCAAGGAATATTGTCTTCTGGAAATTCCTAAATTCGTAGGTAATACAATCTTGGAAAAACAAATGGGGTTTATGCATAACTAAAGAGGGCTGTTTTCTGTGCAACTGGTAGTCTTTGTCAATGCTAAAGAGAAATCAGATCAGTATTTCTAGTGTTTATTTCACTCTTACAGAATTTTTGAGATATTATATATAAGAAGATCTGGGAAGGAAGTGAACAGAATGAGATGCACAGCTGAATAAAACTCACATGATAAACTTTTCAAAGTACTATTTCCTTCACAGAGGATGTAAGTGCTCCCAAACTGACAACCGTACAGAGGGTCAAGATACCATGTTGTTAGGATAATGTTGATCAGAACTATTAAGGTGTTTCTGAGAAATGCCTCTGCTCTGCAAGTTTGTACCCAGTTAGTCTTTTTCAGTAGAAATCACAGGTAAAAAATTAGAATTTGACTCAGCTGTGAGAAACAGGAAAGATGGGAAGAAAAAGAATCAACTTCCACTGAGTCACACTGCAGAAGATACTGCTACAGACAGGAGGTGGAAAGGCCTTCCTGGCCTTCCTCAATGACAATCACCTCTCAAAGAAAGATTCTTCTGACAGAATAGAGGAAGACAAATTTGGAGTGTTTCTCTTGAAGTTTGAAGTTTTGGATCTGGTAAGTTCACCTATGTGAATTGTTCAGCACATTGGAAGAGCAGAAAATCTACAAAGACTTCTAGAAAAGCTTATTTTTCTGTATTGGCTGTGAAGATGAGTCCATTAACATAAGAATTTTAGCTGAGCACATTGGCTCAGTTGGATGAATCAGATTTTCTTTTTGAAGATCTACATAAATGTAATACTTGCAGTTTAAAACCCATGATATTATGAACCTGGACTATTTTACATTTTAAGTTTTAGTTTTTGTACTTCAGAATAATCAAATTATATGTTTTAAAATAGATTTTAGGATCCTTAAATTCAATTTGACAGAGATTATATTTTAAATAGAATTCTTAAAAACTGTATATATATTGATACGAAGTAAATGTTTGCAGATATCAGCAAATGCATCAATTTTAGCCTTTCTAAAATTTGTTTCCTTTTGGAATTTTTGTGTGTTTTAGATAATGTAGGTGCAACAGACTAATATTTTATTACTAGACAATCATAATAGCTAATTATTTTGCACCCAATGTATACTCACAAGCAAAGCAGATATTTTTTTCAGTTTACAGATGTTAAAATGCTTTGTAATGTATGCATGAAAGAGTTCTATGTTTGGCCATAATGCTACTGTATATCATGTTCAGATTCTTGAGAAAATACTTGGTTTTAGACTGATGTGCCGTTGCTATGTGATTAATAGTAATAGCAGCAGTATATACATACAACTTATTCTCTTCTTTTGTGTTGTAACTAGAGAAATATTCAACTACTTTACATTTCTGAGAGGAACTTCCTGGGAACAGCTTAGGAGTCAGACCATTCCAAGGTGCATTCCTGTTAGGCTGCATGCAGCCAGCCCCTGGCTCAGCCCATGCTCTGTGAGCATCAGTTCAGGCCATTCGGTGACTGTCAGCCTCAGCCACTGGGGACATTCCTCAACAAATACAACTAATGCCAGTGTGACCTTAAGAATCATAAAATGCAATTTTTTTTAAAATTCCTTATAACACTGTAATTACCCTCTTAACATCTTCATATATGCAGGCTAATAACAACTGGCTCCTTTATACAAGAGATACAAATACGTAAAATACTGAAGTGTCACCTCTAAATACTTTCTGTATATTTGGACACAAGATTCTAGCTTTGAAAAGCTTATAATATTGCAGTGAAAAAATATGAGAATAGTAGAAAAACCCTGCAATTTTCCTAATTTATGAAATACTTCATCATCATTGAGAGCTCAGGTGAACCCTCAAATCTGTTAATGAACTGGATACTATCATTTACCAGCATGAAGAGAACAATGGTTAGGCAGGGATAGTTTCACTGAAGTTTTGCTTTAGGGAAACTCACCTTCAGTCTGTTTTATCTAGTGCCAAGTACCAGCATCCCTGCTGAGGCTTCCCTTCGTAATCAGACTCAAGACAGCCTATATGATGAATTGCTGCAGCAGTTTGTTACTAAGGTTGCTGATCCAGGCTAAAGAGTCAGGCTTCAATGTTACTGAGGTGTTCTTACTTTAGTAAGTGGTGCCTGTGCTGGGTTCAGTTGCTCAGCCATAAATTTGAATTGTTACACCCATTGGTGTAACAGAGGTGGCACCAGTCTCCCTGAGCTGTGTCTGGGTTAATGAATTAAACAGAGCCATGCTTAATTACTGGGCAGAGCAATTACTTTTTCTTTACTAATGAATGATCAAAATAGTCCTTTACATTTAGAGCTTTGAGGCTGTGTAAACTAGCACTTCCCCAAATGCTTCTCAGTCACAGTTTAGGACAGTAACATTCTTGGCTGGTTTTGAAGGCTGAGAGATCTTATAAAATGATATGTTTAGTTCTCTGGATGCATTGGCCTTTGTGTTTGGGAAAATACCTCCTCATACTTCATTTAGCAGCAAAACTGTAATCATAGGGACCAGTCAGAAGGGAGTTGTTCACATTAAGTCAGAAGGGAGGTCCACATTAAAAAAGGTCTCATCTTTGCCAGTTTGAGTAGAAGACATTGGACAGTTTGTGTGTGATTCTGGTTGTGTCTGAGTAATCTGGTCTAGTGAAATGAATCCTTTCCTCAAGGACAATCTTTACAGTCTCTTCCAACACAGGCTATTATTCTATGATCTTATGTAACTACTTGTTTTTTTCTTTTGAATATATACTTTTGTGCTTAAGTATAAAAAAATAAATCAAAAAAAGCACCGTGACAGATATTTCCATATATAGATGTATATATTATTTGTTTAAGTCTTGTGAATAAATGCAGGAAATGTAGAAATGTAGAATATAGGAAATAGGAAAATAATTTTAGTATATTTATTTACTGCATATAATCAATTTTTTCTCTCCAAATTTCCAAATTATATTTGATGTGAGCAGAATGGATTTAAGTCTTGCTCTGGGCAAAAAGAGAAGAAAACAGAGCCTGTCTAACCAGAAACTTAAGAATTGAATAGGTAACGTATTTTAGAGAGCTGTCTTTGCTGAAACAGTATGAAGCCTCAGCCAGTGGACATTAACTTTTAACACTGAGCTTCCCTGCAGTGCATTTCAAAAGAAGCCTGTAGACTGTGTTTAAAAAGAAAAACAGGAGAAAAAGGATGCAGGCACCAGAAGCTGCGGAGACTTTTTAAGTCTCCATGAGTTTTAAAATATGATTTGGGTTGGTTTTGGCTCTGAGAACTTTCATTCTGTAATTCCCCAAACAATTAATGATTATTTGGTTTAAGGGGAAAAACCTATTTCTTAGAAAGGATCACTGATGATCAGCTGAACTTTGCAATTTACTCAGAGTGAATTTAAATCCCTCTACAGTACAGCCAATAAAAAAGAGGTATTCTGACTCACAGTCCTACAATTAGAGTCAAAGAAGCCATAAGCTCTAATAGTTAGCTTTGAGACTAATTAAAATATCTAAAAAATAAAAATTCTGAGCTGAATTCAGTTGCAGAGTCCATACAATGTAGAAATACCTTATTGAAATATGAGACTGCACATTGGAAAATATAGTGAGAAAATCTGGAAACCCTGCTGTCATAGACAGAGTGCTCATGAGAAAGGAATGCTTTTCTCTAGACCTATCTGATATTTTCTACCACCTTGGGAAATATGGATGTAGATACAATAATCAAATAACCTTCCTACTTTCCTGTTCCCTGCAGATAAATTACACTTGCAAGCTGTAGAAGTAACTATAAAAAGACAATTTTGTTTCCTTGGAACTGTTTTCACATTTAAGGAAGTCTCCAAAATATGAGTCTGAGTAGGGAAAATATAATTTTCTGTATTACAACCACAGCTTTGTCTTGGAATAGCTGCAATCACCAAATTATTGAAAGTGTTAATCAGGATATGAATTTGAGCCGTTAGCTATCTGCCTCCTCACCTACTCCTTAGTATTAAAAGTGCCTTCAGCAATCCACATTCCTCTAGCTGGAATGAAAATAATCCCCAGGTATCACATACTGTAAAAAAAAAAAAGAATAAATATTAAAATATTAATACATTTTAGAAAGCATCAAGGAAGCTGTAATTTAGAAATTAATTTTCTGTTCTGGAATATTCTGCGAGGACTGATAAGATCTTCAGATATACAAATGAGCATTCATATATGATTTTGCTTAATTAGAGAGTTCCACTAAACATTAAAAGGTTTTGCTTAATCAGATACTGTCACTAAGAGTGAAAGAGAATTTTTGGGAAATATGAACAAAAATCATGATAGGACAGTCATCTTTTTTTCCTTTTTTTCTTTCCAGGAAAAATTAGTCAAATAGATTCTACGTTTAGCTGTAACATCAAATTTTCTATTTTCAAGTGACTTTGTCCTTCCTTAGTTTTAGTGGGGGGAAAAATATCAAAGTAAAACAGAAAGACAGAAAACTAGGCCCTTTTTGGCCTGTTCTGTTACTGCTAAATACAATCCAATTAAGATCTCATATCAAAGCTGCACAATTTATCTTGTTTAAGTCTTAATGAATTGTAAACAAAGTAAGATTTTAAAATCAAGATGAAGTGGTTGTAAATGCTTCTAAATGTTGGATGAAGAGCCATTAAATATCTTAGAACATCAGTATTGTACTGTAGAATTTTTTAAAAATCTATTAATTTCTAAAAATCTATTAATATGATACACTCCCCTCTAAGAGATACAACGGTTTATCATGAGGCAAAGTGAACAATCATCAAAATTATTCATGATTGTCTATTACACTGAAAACCAACTATTAATAACTTTCATAATCTCCTTTAATATTTTTGTCTTTTATGCTTTTAATAAAGTTTAAAAAAATTTAAATCATTGCTTGTTTAGAGAATATACTATCACAATTATTAGCAAAGTCATAAAAAGTAGGCAAATAGATTCCCTTATAGAAATAATATTTTGTAAGTCTTGATGATGGGCTTTTAATGAAAGGCATAAATCTAATCTCAATATTTCCAAAAAATCTGTTTCAAAACTGCTTAGACACTAAATACTTCTGTTTGATGTTGCAAATTAAAATTTCATAACCCAAATGCTGAGAGGACAACTATCAAAATGCTGCTTTTAAAGAGACACAGAAGTGCTATGGAAATACAGCTTCTATCTTATCTTTTAGAGTGTTGAATATAGAAAGTGAAATTGGAGAGTTTCAAGAGAATCTAGGTGATGAAAACAGTCATTACTCAGCACTAAGAGCAGGGTTATGTTCAGGAAAATTATTACATATGATAACAGGGTTGCTATTTGACTACATTCATTTTGCTAAGAGCATTAATCCTAGGGAATAGTCTTTTCCTATGGCTAGTAATTTGAGCAGTACAGAGTGGATAACCCCTTCTGAGATGTCTAGTCACTTCAAACCCCTCAGCAAATCAACAAGACTCTACTTTGAGCTTCCTCTGATTTTAAACCACACACACACACACATGCACACAGATGTGCACATTCCCCCTTTTTAACCCCAGTTCATAATATCTGGGTTGAAGTAAAGGCTAAGTAGTCAGGTATGGGAAAGGATGAAAAGCCTACTGGGCTGCTGTTGAAGCACATCTTTTACCAGGCACAAATAGGCAGACCTGCTACAGTCAAACCCATATTTCTAAGATTCTCTTTTGTGAATAACTCCCCAAACGCAATAGTTTTAAGTTGGAGTGAGCTACTTAGGAGATGCATATGCTTTCAGCCTTGAATCATTAAAGCAGACATAAATTTTCTCCCCTGATCTTCAAAAGCTGATAATGTTAGCAAAGAAAACCAGTAACTGTAGTTTTAACTGTATATTCTGCAGATTCAGGTTATGCAGTTAACTAACTTTTTCTAGTGAAAAGTGTCCCTGCCCATGGCATTTGGAACTAGATGATCTTTATGATCCTTTTCAACCCAAATCTTTCAGTGTTTCTAGGAAATCTGAGAACTTTTTCAAGCATATACTATTATATAAAACATTAGGTTCAACTTGAATTTGAAATATATTTGAATTTCTGTTAGTAATACTATATATCTCTTCCAGCAAAACATTGATAGTCTGTATTTTAAGTTAGATTTTTATTTAATGTGTTTCTTACTGCATACTTTTTTTAACCTCAAAAGACATTCTGAACTGCACTTCTGTTACTTAAACATCTATTTTTATTTTATTGCAAAACAATATAGAAAAATAATTATATACAAAAGCTGAAATGAATCATCTGAATTGGGTACCATGAAAAGTAACACAGTACAGAGTTGAAGAAATGAAACAAGTGAATAAATATGAAAAGAAGGGTTATCCTCCTTTCATATTTTCTCTTTCTTTTCTGTGCTATAAAATCTATAATTATGCTGATTATTGAATTCAGAAGATTTTATGCACTAAATAATAACAGACCTTTTCTCTGAAGAGCAAATAATTTTTTGCCTCAAGCAGAATTTTTTTCTTTGCTAAACCCCTGACTTTTTTCTCAGAAAACCAACTAAATTAGGTTTTTTACTAACATATCAAAGCATCATGACTCCTGCTTCTGAATTGAATCTCAACTGAGTGTGGGAGTAACTTCTTGCATGTGTTTTATTGCTTCTATGAAAATGAGAGCTGACTGTGGCAGGATTCCTACATAGTCAGTGTGTCCCAGAGCCAGGATGGGAGAGTTATTTCTTTTTAGAGCAGCAATCATTACAAGCCCTGATGCAAAACAGGCAGAGACTTTCTGCATAATCTTTCTCTTCTAGATCACCACATGATAAGAGGGAAAGAAATAAACAGCACAGCCAAGTATACACCTAATAAGTCTGAAATATCCAGCAGCAATTCCACAATGACAACAACAAAAAGCAAGGGTTTACTGTGGTGCTGACATGACACCAATGCTGTGTTTCAGTAAAGTAATTATGATATATTACATAGTTGTAATGCTTACAGTTGGTGTTCACATATGGAGCTCTTTGTTTCATGGTTTGAAGTATATGACAACTATAGTGGAAATAAAATTAAAGATTTTAAATAGAGATATAAATGTTGTGAATATAAAGAGAGTGAAGGATCAGAACATGAGGCATTTCAGCAAGGTTCATTCAATATTATGATATGATCAACACTTGAAATTTAAGATCCTAAACCATAGCAATATAAATCAAGGAAAAAAGTTACTCACAGTCTTAGAATATGACAAGAGAAAAAACAATGACAAAATTCAAAAACAGAAGTCCAAACTATTAAAAAAAAAAAAAAAGAAAAATGAAAAGAAAAAGGAAAAAGGGAAAGACTTATTAACAGGAAAAGTAGCCAAGAAAATTCTCAGATTGCAAAGGAATTTGGGACAATCAGGATTGCTCAGAACTATCTCACATTAAATAGTAATAAGTTCTCCAGAAAATGCTGAGGATCAAAATGTGCAATGAGAGAAGTCATTTGTGGTTCTGTCACTTATGAGTCATTAGAATTTTTGTTTTCTTGTTGATTTCCTTTATAATTGGCTCAGAAACAACCCTCTAGGCATTAACTGGATTAGATTACTCTATTAAAGTATCATTAGTTTAAAAAATATTTTCCCTCTGTCAAGTTTACTCTAGGATCGACTTTCAATGCTGTGGGTGATTTTAATTTAGATTAATCTCTGGTGATTTAATTGCATCCAGGTGTCATGGATGTCCTTATTTACTGTTTCCAGGGTTTTAGCTTCCTCCCTGGAATTGACTGCCAAAATTGTGCTGCCCTGTTTTATTTTGTCTGATAGATGGTAGTTTCCGACAAGGCATGCTGAACCTCCACAGAGCCATCACATCTGTATGCTCTCTATTTTGTATTGATTCTTGAGGTTTTTTCTTTCTTTTTGGGCTGGAAATGTGATCCAAAGATTACAGTAGCAATGCAATATTCAAGTAATTCTGAAGATCAAAAATCTAAGGCCTCCATGTTCCCAATGAATGCTTATTTTAGAATGGGGAAGATGATAAAAAGGGGGTAAAAAAGCTAGTTCAGATGTTTCATTGCATTGTGCAAGGTTAAGGAAGACTTTAAAAGAGTAAAAATACTTCAAACTTTGCATTTTAAGAAGAGTAAGTGGAGACAGGAGAAACAGAAAGAAAAGACTTTATCTCTTACATTCAGAACTACAGCTCAGCTCTGTTTTCACTCCCATTCCCTACTGCCTTCGTCCTACCCTTCCCTTATCTCAAATGCTCTTGCTTCATCGTTTCTTTAATCTATGGCAACAAAATCTAGACCTCATCTTCCACTTGCAGGATGCCTCTATCAAATAAATCATTGATAAAATACTTGATTCAAAAATTCCTTTTACTTGTTATTGCTCATAAGGTGTCACAGATTTCCATAGTAAATCAGCATTTAAATTATGTATATTTTCTCAGTAAATATATTAATAACAAAACTTCTTGCTATCTTTCCAAGAGGAGAGAGAAGGAAATATTCTGCTTTAAATATTCATATAAATAAATGCATGATACCTAATCTATACCATGTATAACTGATAGTCAAATGAATATAATTTGTATTAACCCTCAGAAACATCTGTGATCTTAAAGTACATCTTTGAAATATGGATGTGTGGTATTTACGTATTCACTTGCATTTCTCATGTCTATAAACACATCATATGAAAGACTGGAGTGTGAGAACCTGTGGTAATAAAACCTGCAATGTTTTCTTCTATTTTTTTTTTCTCTTTCTAAACATGTAACTATATAAAACCTGATTTATATGTCATGGTGTTTGCACTTTTTCTTTTTGTACTAAAATTGTTTTAAAGTTTTTCAGCTGCCACATTTATAAATGAAAAAAAATAGTAAACCTGAAGTAAATAAAACAAATTAAAGCAACTGAAAACTTATTATTATCAGTAAGTGATAGGACGTTCAATGACACACATACATATTTTTTGCCTACATTTGCATCAAAAGTGTTTGTATTGTCTGACCATTTGGAAGTTGTCTTGGAGGGTTTTAATGATTAATGTCCTCTTAGAGCTATCTGAGATCTAGATCCAATAGGTAATTTAGATCCTCTTCTTCAAAAGTACTACTATTTCAACCAATTTTGATGAAATTTGGTGATCTAAAGTCACTATCTTGCACAATTATATGCAGGTGTCACCCAGACATGTCTGAAGCCCTTCTGTCTTGACTGAGACAACCTGGGCTGGATCTCAATGGGAAAATTATTTGTATTATATTATTTTATTTATTTTTTTTAAATTTGGACATCTCTATTGGAGGCTTGTCCTGAGACCATCAACTGCAGCGATATTTGTGCTCACATCTATGCCTGAACTGCTGCTTCCCATTAGACTCATGCAGCCTTGTCTAGACAAAAACCATCCAGGCAGGGTCTACAGCAGTTTTCAATTATGCTGGCTAGAAGCTGAGCATGCCACAACATCCTGAGCAGTCTGTGATGCTCACAGACAAATTTGCCCACAGTGACCTTAGCCCTGGCCATAAGACTCTATTCTGTTGTACTCTTCAGAGCTCTCAGGAGAGCTTATTCATCAGGAGTGAAATCATCAAGGTGATTCTGATTCATAGCCCATCACTTCAGTCTCTAAACTTTTGTGATAGAAAAGTAGCCAAGGAAAGTATATCTCACAGTATAAAGCAGATGTAAGACAGTAAATCCTTGCTTTATGTGCTTGGCTCTTTCAGTTCTCCTCAGCTTCTACTCAGACAAAACGAACTTTAATTTACTAATACAATATAAATACCTACTTCAGATAACCCACACTTCAAGTACATCCTCCAGCTTTATGACATAAACCCATGTTTTGTTAATGGGGATGGAGTTTATATTCCATTTCGGTCTTTTTAGAATAAATGATGAATTTTATTGGGTAAAATATCCTGAAAGGCTGTTTTTTTACTACATTGTAAACAATAGGCTAAGGACAACATAACTGTAACAGTAAATAGTTTGAAAATTGCCAAAATTAGAGTTATATCCAGAAGCTTTGTATCAACAGTTATATACTGAAGTAACAATTTGACTCTATGTTGTGGACCACCGTGCTGGGAGTTTCAGATGAAAAGTATATTAGTATGTAGTGAAAGTCCTCAGCCTGAGTGCTGGTCATTGTTACATAAGAAATGATCTGCATGACCTAAGCCCATTGATTTCTCATAAGGAATATGTATTAGCATATAGGTATACTCATGTGACAGTGGTCACAAGGGTTCTTGGGTGAAGGAAGAGACGAGATCCTTGACTCCATGATCAGAAGGCTTGATTTATTATTTTAAGATATATACATATACTATAACTATACTACAAAGAAAAAGAAAGGAGATTTCCAGAGGCTGCTATGTAAGCTAAGAATAGAATAGAAAAGAATGATAACAAGGCAGCTCTCTCTGACTCTGAGAGAGCTCAGTTCTGGATTGGCCATCAACCACAAACATCCAAGATGGGCCAATCCAGACTGATCTGCTGCATTCCACAGCAGCAGATAACCTATTGTTTATGTCTATCTCTGAGGCCACAGATTCTCAGAAGGAAAAATCCTAAAGAAAGGATTTTAGTGAAAAGGATGTCTGCGACATACTCAAATGCTAAAGATGGGTGGAAAATATAGACATTTTCCTAAAAAGTCCACAAATTTTACTTTAAAGAAGAAAGATAAAATGAGTTAGTGTGGGGAAAGACTTCTGAAGGTATGTGAACTGAAGGAAGAAGGCAAGGGAGAGGGTTTTGAAGAAAGCATGAACACAGATTTTCTTTCAGTTTCCATGGGAACAATGAAATTTTAAAAAATCCATTATCCAAACTCAGGAGAAACAGCAAATTGGTGTGATCACTGACCTACAGCCCATATTTAAGACTCTTGTCAATGTCCCTTTTGGCCCACCCAGTCAGCCAGGGTTCCCAATTCCACCCTGTGGACTCATTTAAACACTGATCTATGACATTCAGCCTATTTGCTCCAAGGCAGATGATCTCTAACTGTCACAACCACCATTAGGGAACTTTGAATCCCACCTGGTAGAAGGAAAAAGTGCTGGTGACAATGCTGACCTCCCTTCTCTTTGATGTTCAACATCTCATTTGTTCCAGAACCCATTGTTATACACTAAATCATAACAAGGAATTGATCCAGCTTTAAAAAAAAAAAAAAAGAAACAAACATAAAAGTCCACAAATCACAAATCTACTGTGACTGTGTTTCTTAATGCTTTGTTCACATAATCTTATGACACATTTCTATTGGGAAACTTCAAGGTGGAAAATTGACCAGTCTCCAAGTTCTCCAAGTTCTTTCTACTTTCTTAGTTTTCAGATTCTTCCACTTTATAAAGTTTGTGTTAATTTCTTTTTTTGCAAAATGATGATTTAAGCTAAAATAAAAATGCCATAAATAAAGACTTTAACATCTTGGAATAGCAATGCAGTAAAAAGGTCTAAATAGGCATCCTAAGGCAATTTATAATATTGCAGGTAGATACTAGGCAATTTTTTTGACATTTCTATCTTTCTTTCAAATATTATTCTTAAGAATAGGGAGAATTTAAATGTCAATACCAGTTCAAAATAGTCATTTTACCCTTTTTATTTTCCATGGGGTTCCTTATTATAAATAAATGAACCTGCTAACAGGTGTAAAATTCAGTGTATAAAAAACCATAAAATACCTTCTATTCTGTAACTCTGAGCTTCTGTCTTTCAGGTAAGCACACTGGATGCAGTGTGCTTACTGATTAGAGGTTACTGATTAGAGATAAGACATGTCCTTTCCTATGCAATGTTGGTTTTTTAGTGCACATGGCTTTCTTGAAGCAAAAGCTGTTTCTTAGGTTTTTGTTCTTAGAGAAATGTGTCAATTGAAGAATGCAATATTTTACATGGATTTGAATTAGATTAAGTTCGTAGCAGACATTTATTACATCTACTTCTGTACTAGCAGCTATGCAATGCAGAGATTTTTGTTGAAATAGTTGTTCTCAGGCCGGAAAACATACTCAGATTATTAATCTCAGATACAGACCACATAAGGGAAACTGCATCCAGTTTTCACTTCCAGTACAAAGAAAGAATTAGATAAAATCTAGTGGGTTTAGTAGAAGGACATAAGTCTGGATGGGGCTACAGAACTTACCCTCAGAATAGCAGCTGGGGAAGCTGGGCTTGTTCAGGCTGAAGGGATGTGTTTGGGGTATCTAGTATAGCCCTGCCAGCTCCTATGAAGAAGTTTGTGAGAAGACAGAGCCAGGTTATTTACCGAGAAGCAGGAATAGAAGAATGAATGACAGTGGTCATAAATTGAAATGGAAGCAGTCTGAATTGCAAGGAAAACTACTCCACAAAGACCATGAAGCATTGAAAGAGGCTGCCTAGTGAAGCTATGTACCTTTTGCTGAATGTTTTCAAGATTTGCCTGAGGACCTTGGTCTGCTCTTACAGCTGAGCCTGTTTGAGCAGGAGGTTGGACTACAGACCTCTTGAGATCCTTTTCATCCTGAATGATTGAGAAATTCCATGATATTGTAGTGAGTGGCTAAATAGACAAAGAGTCCAAGTTTCAAAAGGCAGTGAGGAGTTAGATATTTTTCTATTATCTGGTTTGGTATAAAGAGAATATACTTTGGAATATTTTTGGTTAAAAACAGCCAACAACAACAACAACAACAACAACAACAATAACAACACAACAAACGCAGTAACATTTCTTAAAAGCACACACTTTTCTACAACAAAAATCAACTATTACGGCCAAGACTAAACACTTGCAATTTGTGTCTACTCTGTCTACTTATGTAAAAGACAGAGAAATCACTGGCAATCTTTCTTGACTTTGAAAAACAAGCACATTATTTTCCCTGAAAATTCATAACTGAATGTTGGATGTTTCTTTCAGGCAGTATTGAATTGTTGCTTTATTATACTTTCTTATTATATATTTACCAATTAAATAGGTATATAATATGTATGTGAATATATCTGAATATATTCACATGTCATATGGATATATTGGTCTACTTCATTTG
Source organism: Camarhynchus parvulus (assembly GCF_901933205.1). Classification (NCBI taxonomy): domain Eukaryota; kingdom Metazoa; phylum Chordata; class Aves; order Passeriformes; family Thraupidae; genus Camarhynchus; species Camarhynchus parvulus. Next base: position 134,996,803 of record NC_044572.1, read on the forward strand.
TACATGGAACAATGGCAAAAAATGACAATTTCTTTGTTTCCTATTTATTGCTATTATCTCTTTCTTATCAGTTGCCATATGCCATTCAGCCTGGACACCCTGTATTTTCAGACCTAAAGTTTTTCTTATTTCATCTGTATTTTAAAATAAATTTAACATTACAGCTATGGTTTCTTGTAGATTTTATCTTCCATTTTTACGTTATTTCACTTCAGTAGCTTCCATGCATTTTTTCTTTGGTTTTGATTTGTTCAAACTCAGTTTACTTGTGTTTATTCCTAAGTCTTGTTGATTATTCTTCTTAATTATTGTCTTCATTTTCCCTCTTATTTAGAGATTGGTTTTAAAACTCATGGTCCTATTTCTGAGGCCACATCTTTCTCATCACTTGACCTTAAAAATGTACTCACATATGATAAGAAATTATTTTCTCAAGAAGATAACAGAATAAATAACAGGAAGTGACCCAGAAGACTGCTACTTCTGCTTCCATTTCCTTTGATTTATTTATTAAACCATGCACAGTGAAGAGCTAAGGCAAAATGCACTATACCTAAATGATTAGCCTGGTTTCTTTTCATCCTGAAATTTCAAATACTCACATACTGAAGTTAATGAAGCATATATGAATGACTGCAGTAGTTACTTAAAAAGACACTGCTGATGGACCATGTTTAATCCAGGGTACTGTCAGAAATCAGGTACAGTATCTTCATATCACAGTAAAATTAATAGAGAACTTAATTAGAAAATCAAAAGGACAAATTTGGGTTTTATCTGATGGAAGGCATTGCTCTCAGACTTTCTAAATGCAGATTCATAAGTAAAATGTTGGGGGAAAAAGATGAATCTTGGCAGCATTTCTTGATAGGCATTTTGCACTAAAGCATCAAGTCATATTTCCCTGAAGACCAGCCCTGAATCTCTAAAAAGATATTATTATAAACAATTGAACAGAGATGTCAGAGACCATGTATGACAAATCCTTTTGTCATATGCACATCAATGTGTATGTCATATGTCATCAATGTATGCATACACAAACACACACAAAATGTGAAAAAATAAACATGTAATTCAAGGGAAGAAATACTTAAATAATAGCAAAGTTTTAGCTCTTATAGAATAGTACCAAGGGAACAATACAAAATAAAAATTGTTGAGTAATGGAAGACATAATTGTACTAGATAGATGGACAAATATTTCTAATGCAGTCCACAGGTCTACATAATTAAGATATTACCATCTACATAATGTAGATGGTAACAAATATTTGCATCTATGGAAACTATACCAAAATTCCTGTAAAGTTCATGGAGTTTAAATTGTTCTAACTTCATTTTTTTAATTTAGTGTCAATTATTGATGTGGTATTGTTAACATAAGGATCATTAATCTATTGGGATTTATCATTAGCCTTCCTGAATATCACCTTTGGATATCACTGACTCTTTGTTATTTTCTAAGATTGTTTTTTGTTGTGAAAAAGGGGTTAGTTTTAACTACATTTGATTTAGGTATAGCTGAAGATCAAATTAATTTTGTTTCTTTATTCAATATCATGAATAAACTTTTGAATAAACCATGAAACTTTTGCAAAAAAATTTTAGACAAACCTGAAACATGAATTTTAAATTCAACAATTAAAATAAATACAATATACTGCTATTGGTTTTTAATAAAAACATTTGTCTCATGGCTTTCAGTTAATCTGAACACATCAAAGGACAGGCTTTTGCCCATTCTGCAATGTCTGCTACTTGTCTTCCTTCAAGTTCTGCATATGGAAGTTTGATTTCACAAGTTGTTCAGTGCAGTTCTTCGAATCTGGACAGAATATATTTTTTTCCCTGGACAGAACATATGGCTGGTTACAAAAGTATGTGTGCCATCAAGTTGCTCAGAGAACTACAAGCAAACTTTTTACCATGAACATATCAATTCTTCCTCTGAGATGATAACAAAATATTCTTGAAAGTCAGTATAAAGGAAAATTAACAACCAAACCTAGGATTGTGAATCTATATTACTCAATTGTTTTCTTGTCACATGCTTTCCACCCTACTTCATTTATGAATTATGGATACAGCTCTGATCCTGCAAATCAATCCATACTGGAAAATCAGCTAGAGCACATCTATGGGCCCAGATATCTAGATATGACAGTAAATCTATCGCACTGGTAACTCATAGCATAAGCTCTGGAGTTTGGGACCCTGGTTTTTATTCCAATCTGTCTTAGTATTTAAGGAGTATTTTCCCACTAAACATACCTGAAAATAACCATGAAGAATCAAGGGATATAATTAATGCCTTTGGTATATTTAAGGATGTCCAAAATCCCTATTACCTTCAATTATCACTTTAAAAGTCTTATATTTATCTTAATTACGTTAATTCATTGAGGTCAAAGTTTACTATTGTCATGGAACACACAAAATGGTTGAAATTTGGGCATTAAAAAGAAAATGCAGCCATTTAACAAAATCTTTTTATAAAATGCTGTGACTTTTTGATTTTGAAGCATCTCTTAGAAAATTAACAGCCTTAGCTTTTAATGTTTTGAAGGTAGTTCTTTGTATATAATTTACCTTGAGAAGGTTAGCTTATAAATGTTTCAAATAATTTTGGTAAGAAAAAATAAGATTAAGAGCAATGTGAACAAATTAATTTTCATAGAGATACTTTAGGCACATTTATAACCAACTTACTTGAGCTTAGTAGTGAGTTTGTTTCCATTCTTCCCAGAAAGAAGAGACTTCTTGCAGCTTAACCTGATTTAGTACACACTCATTCATCCAACACAATAGAAAATTATGAATTCTATTTTTCTTTTGTGCATGATTTCTTTGAAATCTATTCACAGTAAAAAAATTATGTAATCTTATATTATAGGGATATACTGGCTATTTGAGGTCAGCTGAATAGAGCTAACAACAAAGTTGAAAACTTAAGGAAAAGAGGAAATTTCTTAGGGAGGCAAAAAGAAAAGATCTTAGGGGAGGTCAAGAAAGCAGAATATATGGAGGACGCTATGAAGATCATTTAATGTTCTATGTAGGAAATCACTTCCACTATGTATTAAAAACACAAATGAATAAGCAAACACATAAATAAATATTTTGTGGTCAGTTGAGTTTTTTTTCATTTGAAATTTCAATGTAATATTTTGTATTGTTTAAGAAATTTTTACCTTCTATATATTAGCAATTACCTTTCTATTATTCTTATTATAGTTTCTATTTTCAAGGCCATATTCAGGATTTCAAGAGTCTATGATCTTCCTTCTGAAAAGTATTTCCCAGCTGCCAAAGGCACAGCAGAATTCAATAGACCTCTAGGAAATACTAGCAGCTTCTTAAGGGAATGTTATACAACTACAGGTGGCAACAGACACGTACTGCTCTGCACTGAAACAGAAAAAACAGTGTAAACTTGCATAAATTGTTGGAAACTGTTTTGGGCATATGCAATGAATTTATTGGTAGAATATACAGATCTTGGATCTCTAAGGCATCAGACTTTGGCAATCTCTGATGATCCAGAAAAGAAACATTTCATAAATACTATATACCTAACAAGGTAATCATAATAACCATAACAGTGAAATAATTCTAAGCTGTTGCAATCCATGTTTGTTTTATATAGAGAGAGTTTAAAATAATTCAAACCATTATTCATATAATTAATGAAAGAGAATTTGAATTTATGAGGCTCCTAAGGAATTCAATAGCCCTTTCTGAACTCAGGTGGAAGAGTGATTTTTTTAATCTATCATTGCCTTTCAAGTCATAAATTGCGCTGTTAAAACAACCAAATGGATGGAAAACTAGAAGAAAGAAAACACAATTGTCATGCAAGCAAACATGACTGAAAGCTTTTCAGAATTTTAAAGATTTATAAATTTCACATATATCTTTGTAAAGTATATCAACGTGTACTTAAAAAATAGGATGCTTAAAAACCATTATTTGAAATACTTCTATAGCTTGTCAAAAGTGTGGGTAAATTGAAGATCTCTAATTAGATATTTTTTCTTTCATATTTTAATACAGCTTATTAATTTTAGATGTTTTGATTTTGTTGTTGTGGGGTTTTTTGTTTTCTTTTGTTTTTTTTTCCCCTTAAGTACTTTACACTAATAGCTAATTTATCAAGCCTCAGCCTGATGCAATTTTAAATGTCTGAGTCATTTTAAGACCTGTACTCAGGATTTCGATTGTGGAAGAGTCATATCAGTCTTACCTATATTGACTTTTCTGGCAAAGCGATTATAGCAAAATAGATAATCCAAGAGGAAAAAAGTTAAACTGTCTTAGTCATGCTCTGAGAAGATGGAAATAAAAAAATTAAAGGGAACAAAAAATTTGGAAGCATAAAAGGATTTATGAAGGCAGAAACAGAAACCTAGACATGTTATCTGTCTTTCAATCATTGATGTGTTCTGTACAATCATACATATACACATGCATCAGACATTCAGGGTAATATCTGACATGCTGCAAGAATTCTGTATATTACCAGAACACCTTAAATGTTACCTAATACAAGATACTGGTTTATTATTTTTGCTGTGGTTATAAATGAAAGCTGAAGAAATTACCTAGGAAAAAGTAGCGATGAAGAATAGCAAAGGACAAAATACCACAGCAGTAATTTTGCATTTTATTGCAAAAGCATACACAAAGTAGGTACACTGCACCACCACACTCTGTTTCTAAGCTGAATCTCCTCAGTACTAAATTATCTAGCTTTTTTGTCAGACTGTGAAGTTTCAAGCACTGCAATAAAAAATGCACATATTTTACTCCACTTTATGGCAAGAAGCATGTCACTGAAAGTTTCAGAGACCTTTCTCTAGTCTTTTAGTGAAAGTACTGAAACTGCAAAACTATGGAATTTTCTATGATTTTCTAAGGAGACTTAAACTAGGTTTCAGTTAAAATTATTTTGTCATTTTTATGAGGTCAGTGAACTAGTCAATGAACTTAAAGATAGCGCAAATTAAAAGATTTTATTCATGGTAATTCACAGCTAGTAAGAATTTGGACCAATAGTTTGAATGAGTAAATTATGTACTAATGAAGAACAAACTTTATTCAGCATCATGAAAACATCCATCAATTATTTGACAGGGTAGAAGGGATTGCATGAGAAAAATCAGATTCCATTATATGACCCCCACAGAACAGACTCCTGAAAACTTTTTAGGTAAGAAATAGGTAAGAAAAGATGTGTGATTGTGGCTAAATTATCAGATTTGTGATTCATCAACTCCTTACCTCCACAATTGTTCAAAAAAGAAAACAAAACCATGGAGAATAGATGAAGACAGGAACCAGACAGCCTGTCATTCAAGACACACCATTGTGCGATGGAGAAACACAGAGTGAACTGAAAGACTGCTCTCATCTAATGGTGCTAAAAGATAAAAAATACTGATTTTCAAAGCAGTCAACAAATGGAGTCTTTTATTTAAAAAATACAAGGTGTAACTCAGATAAGAGCCCATGCCTTGAGAAAATTTTAAAACAGGAAAATAAAATAAAAATTTTACAACAGGAAAATATAGGGAAAAAAGCATGGAAAGGGAAAAATAAAGACAATTAAAAAAAAAAAGATAAGAAAGAAGAAAAGAAAAAGGAAACAAAAAAAGAAAAAAGAAAAGATAAACAGAATCTTTTCTCCCTTCACTGGAACTCTAGCATTTACATTCGGATATTGCTTTTTCAATGATCCAAGAATTAATACAGACAGTAAAAGTGACGGGCAATGTGCAAGCTTAGGGAATAAAATGTAGGAAAGACCTGTAACTGCACTGTCTATATTTCAGTAAAGCAAAATAGCCAAAAAATAGCAAGAAGCTTGGTACGTGTATATGCACTAACATGAGTATTTTCCATTTTAACCACTATGCATGCTACTGACACTAGTCAATAACAAGTTCACTTGCATGAGAAAGGTTAATCCTTATTACATCAGGGTCACTGAGAAACTAAGATGGATTTCCTCTGTTTGAGCTTTGTTTTGTCTTTTTCTCATATTTTCCTGTATAGCTCAAGACTCTGTTAAGCGACAAAGCAGTAATTCATTCATTTGAAGATATATCTAACTGCACCTATTAGCAAAATTTTATTTTTTATTGAGTATGAATTATCTTTTGAGTATAATGAATGAGTGAACACTGCATCCATGTTATCTAGCATCTAATTTGCATTATGACTGATAATTTAAAGTTTCAGTTAAGGACATTTATAGCCAAGAGCATTCTATCAAGGTTTAATCATTGATGTTCTGTCGTGAAGCACAGATAATGCATTAATTTGCAGACTGAAAGTCTGCTTTCAATTTATATTACCCCATATAATGGAGAAGAAAACAGAAGAAAATTTACCATACTGTGAGAGTAAAGTACCAGTAAAAGCATGTGTAAAAAAAAAGTAAAGGACTAGGACTTTGCAGTGAATGACAAGAGCATGTGTCTTGGACATCTGAGAGAGCGTAGTTATAGTAATTACTTAAAGAAAGAAGAAAAATCCTTCTCTGAAGTACAAAACATGACTAAAAACCAGCAATGTACTTCAGAATTTTTCATTTTCCCATTTAAATCTTTGTTTCCTAAAGGAATATTCTTAAGTAATTTGAGGAAAAATTTCTCCTATAAGGACAAGTAGCATCGCACTATTTTAAGGGATTTTTAGATGTACCAGTTACAGCAACAAATTAATGCAAACATTTATGTAGTCTTGTTTTGCCTGCATAAATAGAAATTTAGAAACACAGAATCATAGAACAGTAGAGGCTGGAATAGGTCACAGCCATTCATTTGGTCCAGCAATCCTCCCTGCTCAAGCAGGGCCACCTGGAGATGACAGCCAAGGACAAGGTTCAGATGGCTTCTGAATATCTCCAGGGAGCAACATGGCTCAGTGTCTCTGGACAATCAGTTCGAGTGCCCCATGATGCTTACAGTTACACATGTTTCATGTGGTTCAGAAGAAATATCCTGTGTTTCTGTTTTTGCCCACTGATTCTGGTCCTGTCACAGTACACCACTGAAAATGGCCTGACTCTACTTTGCACACTTCCTTCAGATCACAATGTATTTGGTCTCCCAGACCCTTTTCTGAGAAGCTCCATTCCAGCTGTGTGGCCCTCTGTGTATATTGTCATGTGGGTTTGCTATCTCCCAGGTATAATTTTGCACTTCACCTTTTGAATTTCATTAAGTTCTTGTTGGACCATTTTCCATCCTGTCAGAGTCCCTTTGGATGGCAGCATGACCCTCTGGTGTACCAGTCACTCCTCCCAGCAAACTGCTGAGGGTATACTCTGCCCCTCACTAATAAAGGTGCTAAACAGTGGATCAGTATTGACTCGTGGGGTGCACACCACTGGTGACTTGTCTCTTACCAGTCTTTTAACCATTCATCAGTTCACAGAACCAGTCTTTTAACCATTCATAGAACCAAGTGGTGGTGCAGAATAATGAAAACAACACTGTATTTTGGGGACAAATACCTAGATGAGAGTTATTTTGAACAGAAAAATGTGTTGAAAAGAAAAAATAGGAGGTCCCATTTTAAACTTTGTTGTCTTATGCTTCTGAAGCGAGGAAAAGTTGAGTGGTGTTGTTCAGCTAATCTATAGTTCATTTTGGTTCAAAATTGTCTCCTAAACCTTTAAAAATCATTATGAAGTCTGAATACTAGCAGATATAGTGAATATTTTTATTGCTTGAGAATGCACAAAGAATATTTTTGATAGAAAAATAACAGTCTGGAATTCTATTTGACAGTTGAAGCTGTCACTGCCACAGCAATGAAATTACAGCAATTTACAATATTGCATTTTGAGAACTTCTCATCTATTTTACTGTAACTCCCACTCAGCTGCTCAGTTACTCACACTCCTTAGTGAGGCAGATGACACAAATAAAGAGAACAAGAACATGAAAGCCAATTGAGATAAATACAGTGAAGTTGCTTGCAGAATTGACTTTAGCTAAATTATTTATTGACTATTCAGCCAATAAAGATGGGGAAAGAAGATTTAGATGGGCAAACACTAGGATAGGCCCCAAACATGTCAGCGTTTAATTTGCACTTGGACAATGCCCCTAATAGCATGCTTTAACTTTTGGAGAGCTCTGAAGCAGTCAGGGATGATGTGGTCAGATAATAGTTTTACATCATTTCCAACGGAAAAGATTCTATTCTATTCTATTCTATTCTATTCTATTCTATTCTATTCTATTCTATTCTATTCTATTCTATTCTATTCTATCGGTGTACTGACAAAAAGATATAAAATTAAAAAATCTTTCCTCCACCTTCACCCCAAGCTCAGCTTCACTCCTTTGATACCCATTACTCTCCCTACTTTCTCCTAAGGGGTACAGATGATATGGAGAGGTAATAGTCAGTACTCAGTGGTTACTCTCTCTCAAGATTATAGCCATTACTCAGTGGTTATATTCTCTCACCTCCTTTTCACGCTTCCCCTCTACTCTGGCATGGGCTCTTCCATGGACCACAGGGGGAGCTCTCGGCTTTGGTGCCTGCAGCATCTTTTTGCTCCTTAGATCTTGGTGTTCCCTCTGCCATTTCTCACACTTTTCCCTCTCTTCACTGATGTATTTGATGTTTCTAGAAAAACTCTGTTGACACAGAGGTGCTGACAGCTTGGTAGGTAAGATCAGCTGTGTCTTGGGCCTTTGTCTGGTACTGTGTAACCCCTGACCCCTTCTCAAAGCAGCCATCCCTGCTACCAAAACCTTGCCATGGACAGCCAATTCTCATATAAATTTTCTTCCATAAAAGGCGAAATATATATAGTTACAACACTTAATTACACCTGAGATCCCATATTTCAGTACAGATTCAGAAAGAAAACTTTATATTAAGGGAAATATAGAAGATAAAAACTGTAACACCTTAAAATAGGATTAAATAATTTAATAGAGAGCAGAATTATAGCTATACATCTTACAATCTTCCTTCAACAGCAACAAAAGTAAGTTTCCCATGTCTTCTAAAATTTCTGTCTCCCCTACGTAGACAAAACATGTGAAGTACAATTGCCATTTTATTTTACTTTGACAATGTCTAGATATATCCTTGAGGATAATCCTCCATTTTAGATAATTTCATAATGGTTTTTGTCCCATGCGGAAGTAAAATCACCAATTCCAGTCAGGAACTGGAGGAGGAGAATGTGGTGTGTCTAGAAGAGACCCCTTATTGTCAGGGCAGAAGATTATAGTGGTCTGGTATGATGCTCTTATTATTCAAGAATTATTATTTCTAATTGGCTAGAGCACAGCCAACTTGAAAACATGCATATCAGAAACTTAATTTGGTTTTAGTTTAGTTCTTAAATTCTTATGCAACTATTAAGATGTGGAAAATATCCATATCATCTTGATTATAGCACTGTATCCCTCAAACCTCCATCATGGTTTTTTGATAAATATATAATGCAGCATTAGCTGAAACAAAACATGCAAAGCACATTTCATTCAGAATATCTCCTAGAACAAATAGTGAAACAAAACACCTGAAAAACTTATTCAGGCATTCATTGAATTATTAGGAGGTACAGGTTTTCAGAACTAAGAGCAAGCATAATACTAATTTTCTTCTTTGGTATATTTCAAGACCCATATGAATTCATATTACTTCTTCAGTGAGATATATATTGACACAAATGCATTAGGAAATTTTGTTACAATATAGTGAGATGATGATTTTTAAAAAATGTGAATATATGTTTATCAGATGGCTTACTTACTCTGAGACTTACTCTGAGCATATTTATATTAATTAATATTAATTTTAAACTATTATCAGAAAATAACATTAGAGAATGCGATCACCATATGAGTTGCATTATGCTCCTAGTTAGAACCCAAATTTACTTTGAGAATAATATCTGGTTTGGATTCAGAAAGTAACCAATATAAAATTGAACTAATAAATATAAATGAGACTCTCTATTTGCTATATGAAAATCTGAGAGTACTGGTTATGAAGAGTAGCAAAAAAATTACTCGCATCCTTTTGTCTATGGCATAATTCAGTTTATAAAACCATAAAAAAAAGCCTGTGTCCTGTTATCATATTTTTGTCAGTGAACAGTACATTTTCTATTAAGTTATACAGTGATTGTCATTGGCTGAATAGCATAAAAAGAGCTTCAATACTAAAAGATGGCTAAAGAATTCCTAAATATACCAAAGCACCACACATACTTATGTTCTGCAAACTGGGACATGCTTTCCAGGTTGTTATTTAGGTTTTCAGAGTGGAGTTTGATTCAGAAGTTGATAGGGTTAGTGGGTCTCACTTACCCTATTCTTTGGTGTTTATTTTCTAAAATAAATTTTCACTAAGGCAAATTAATTATACAAAGTACTAGGTTATGATGTTCTTTCTCTATTTTCTCATTATTCCTAAATGTAGCTATTGCTTGCTGCTGTATTTTAAGTCATTATGTTCCATGAGTTCTCAGAGAAGCCTCTAGCAAAATTAAAAATCAATAAATAACATGCAAAAGTCTGGCTTCAAATAATTCAATGACTCATTGTTATTGGTCACAGTCTTGATGGACTTGCCTCCTGTATGCTACTAGCCCCCATTTCTCTTGAAGGGAGTGCCAGAGAAATGGTGAAAATACAAGTTCCATTACAAATTAAAGCTGCATGAAGATATAGATTGCACTTAGAGCTGGGGAGGCCATGAAGACATTTTTGTGTCCTTTAGAATGAATAAAGCTCAGTTAAATTCCCACTGCCCTCAGTGTTGCATAATATCCACCATATGTTTATACTTTAATGAAAAGTGTTAGAATTAAATTCATTGTAAGTAGCAATGAAAATTTCTGAAGTAGCATAGTGCTCTACATTAGCATTTTCATGGTTTTTGCTTTCTTAAGTGGAAAGAGAGATTGCAAGCAGGAGAAGGAAAGAAATTGCTTTTGTTGAGCATTAAAAAAAGTTATCAGTGAAGATCTTATTTCACAGCCTTTGATATTATTAGATTTGAGAAGGATCAGAAGAAGCTACCTTTGGTGTATGTTGGAATAAGTCTTGACAATTTTCTTGTTTGTGACCTGCTAGAATTTTTGTAGATTATAAAACCCCCCCAAACCAGAGTGATTATAAAGTGGCTTGTAAGCCATATTTTCACGATTATTGAGTTCATAATTAATTTTCAAGATAATTGTGTAATTTATCAACACATTTACCTGGATATTGACAAGACCATTCTGGATGAGAATTCCTGGAGGCCAGTAAACTTTTGTCAGTGAGAAAATACGCTGTTGATGCCCACAATACTGCCAGATAAATGGGTACAAATATTTTTTTTTCTAGATAAAGGGAGCTAATATTGTTGCTGACAAAAGCATATGCTTCTAATATCAATAGTGCTTCATCTCCCTTCTTGGGAGTTACTTCTAAGCTCCATGAGCACACAGTAAGGTGGACTGAAAACTGGCTCAATGATTTTCAGGGCAGTACTTGTCTTTGTTGAACCTCACAAAGTTTACAAGGGCCCACTTCTTGAGCTTGTCCAGGGCCCTCTGGATGGCATCCTGTTCTTCAGGCGTGTAAACTGCACCACTAAGCTTGATGTCTACTCTTTCATCATAAAGGTCATCAGAGGCCTCTTTTTCTATGATTTTTAAGTATGAATTCTTCTAGACTCTTAATACAAGTAGTATATAATTTAAACTTTTAATGGCAGTGTTTTCAGTTTCATTCTATTAAACCACTTTTCAGGACTCCCTCCTTTGGGTTTTTAAATTATACTTCATGGTCCTAATAAAAAATGGATTTATTAAATGCAAATCATTCAAGAGTACAGTGAAAAACAAACACTGAATATTTTTAAGAAAAGGTATCTAAGGAAAATTTTATTTTATGGACAGAGAGAATATTTCATAAGAATATTTTTTAGGATTTCTGTTTACACAGAGTTGCAGCATCACAGAATAGGCTGAGTTGGAAGGGACCCTCAAGGATCATCAAGTCCAACTCCTGGCTCTTCACAGCATCATCCCCAAGAGTCACGTGATGTGTCTGAGAGGATTGTTCAAACACTTCTGAACTCTGTCTGGCTTGGTGCTGTTTCTGATATTGAATAAAAAGGGTTTTTTAATGGAATACTTTGGAAAAAAAAGTAATTCTAAATTTTTAAAATATGGACGCTTTCAACTTTTTGGAGAATAATTTTGAGTTCAACACTGAGTATCCCATTTTTGAAAATCTCTTCTCAGTAGTTTGTGCTCAGGATTATTCAATGTCTGTCCCCTACAAAAAAAAAAAAAAAAAATAGAACAGCAAATTCTTCTTAGGCAAAACATTTAAGGAGATGATTGCTTAGTGTCTCATTCTGCTTCTTTACTTTCTCACTTTGACAGCAGTAAACATTTTTTTCCCCTTGGAAATGAATAAATTCAAATTTTACTGTGAAATAATATAATCATAAACATAGCCTAGATGAAAAATAAAGCAGAGCAAATGAGAAGAAAATACTTTTAAGAAGGAATTGTAAAAAGATATTTAGGAAGGGACAAAAACACATACACACACTGAGAGTGGTACTCTGACCTTGTCAAAATATTCCTTGGACAGTAGAGAATAATAGACAGTGACAGAGAGAGTGCAGTCAAGCTTAAATTACTGGTAGGTAAATTCCTAATCTATCAAAAAGTCAAGAGTATGAGATTTGAAGGTAAACTTTTTGAAATTGCCACTGACAGTTGTGACATTGATACGTTCTTTTTATCCATATCAAAGAAATTCATGATGGTTTTAACATATTTGGCAATATACAGGCTTAGCTTTTAAGGCAGGAAAACACTACAGGCTCAGCTTTGAACTAGATCACTATTTGTCCCAGGGCTCTGTTTCTGTATTGTCTTCTCCAAATCTCTAGTTGTCTGACATTTCTTACACGTTCAGGGCACCCACATTTTTTCTCTTCACCTCCCTTTAAAAATCATAATGATTTCAATGATAATATTTGAGCTGTTTTTCTTGTGGTCCCAGTGTCAGCTTCCCATTGTCACATGACAATGGGAAAAAAATTGTGCCCGAGGCATCCACAGTACTTGTGCCAATCCTCAGAAACCTGTAGTTGCTTGCATAAAATATATAAGTTTGCAAGGCACAAACTTTCAAAGTATCCTCCTAATTCTCCTATTTCCACAACACCATCACCCACACAGAAAAAATATCTGGTTTTGGGTAGGAAAGAAGAAAGATGCAAAATAAATTTACAGCAAAACTTTGAAATCTAAGACTTAAATCTGTATTTCTGGGGCTTACACAGCTGAAGTCAAACAAAAGTATCATCAAATAAGGTGGGAATGAAAATATTTCAAGACTATTCAGATGAACGAAAGGAACCCTTGTGTTTGGGGAAGGAATGTGGTTTCACATAACCTCTTTTATCTGCTTCAGTGCTTGAGTGACACTTGTGCACAGCCAGTTTGGATTGACATTTCTCTTTGGATGAAAAAAAAAAACCAAAACAAACTAGACAAGTGTTTTCCAGGAAAATTAATGATAAACTAACTTCAGAAATATAGTCAGATAAACCCTAAGGAATCCTGGATTCTCACCAAGTTTCTGTATTTTCTGCATTTTCAAATTATTGTTCCTCTGTCCCTAATCACTTCTTTCAAGTTGTCTTATATCCAACTAATTTAAAAATATTTTCTTGGGGATTTTTATGTTTCAAAAGGGAAGAAATGTCAAGTTCATCAATCTGGGTGTGGATACTACAAGTAGTTTATTGAAATGATGGTCCAAAATGCAGTATCTTCCAGATACCTGTCATATCTCAAAACATATGAGTTAGCAATTTAGCTTGATTAAGAATATGTAAATTGAAATAAATTTCAGCTAAAAAACAAAGGGGAAATTTGTTCCAAATCCACGCTTATTAAAGCTCCAATAACTGCTTTGTCTCAAGTTAAGAGTGATAATATTTTAAACAGTTTGTGTTTGTTTTCTGAATTGTTTCCGATTCACTAAAAATGACATTAACTTAATGAGACTGTTTCCCTAAGGAGACTGTGTACAAAGTTCCCCAGTTTTGGAGGGTAAACGTGCGATCTTTCTATGCTTCTGAAAACATTTTTTGGTTCTGTTTCAATCCAATAGAAAGCTGTGAGGTGGTTTGAAGGTCTCACTAGGAAAGTAGAAAGAAAGTTATTTATCAGAGTTGCTATAAAACACATGGTCTTAATATTCAATATCACATATACAGAAACAACACAGAGGTATAGAAAGCCTTAGTGTGTACCAACAGCAAAATTTGCCAAGCTCAAATAAAAAATCATTTATTGTGGATCTGGATGAATAAAGAATACCTCCTTCCTAATGCTACATTGCTGTTAAGGAGTTTTATTTTACCAATTTTCTTTGGTAAAAATATCATTCTGCCTTGATTTCTGCATATATTTTCTTAAGGGAAATTTTGTACATTTGATTTACTATAAATAAAATTTAATAAAAATGGTAATGAAATTGATCAAAATATAACTATTTTCATCTTGTGCTTTATGAGAATCAATACATTTGCATTTTATCAATATATTTTTCCAACAGATTTTGATTTTATCAGATGTTGATCATACCGCTGTTTACATACTGTGATGTGATGCTGGTCATCTATGTTCAGTGCTCATTCACATGACTGCTGTCCAGAAGACAGAAAAGTTACTTAAAGACACTTCTGAGGAAATGCTTTCCAGTTATAGAAATTAGCCCCATTTAAAAAATGAAGAATTTCCCAATTTCTCTGTTTTTTAACAAGCTGGCATGTCTTTCTCTTGGAAGGTTATTTTTGTATTATCACTTGTATTCCAAGTGCTATTCTAACAGAATTAAAACAAAAAAACTATTTTTAATGATAAAAATAATTAAAACAAAACAGGCTAATTTCATAACTGGCAAAAATAAAATTTTCTTAATACATGGAAATTTTTCAGAAAAAATTATTTTTATGAATGCTTTTTTTGTCTATTAACATATTGATATATCTTATCATATTGTGTATATAACCCAAGGAAATAAAGGCTAAAATTAATAAGCATACGGTTATTCTATTTATTTTTTTTAATCTAAAATAATTGATAGAGCATGTGGAAAAAGTATTGAAAAACACAATACAGTTGGGAGAATTTCAATACAAACATTAATTACTATTTTTCATACAGGTTTAGTGCCTTAGGACCATCTGATTTTTAATAACTGAGAAAGGTTTTCTTCTGTTGACGATGTTAACAATATTATCTCTGCTCAGTACTGCAGCATAAGAATATTTTGCATTCTGAAACAAGAACATTTCAGAATAGAAATATTTCTAATTTGCACTTAATAAAAAATTAGAGGCAAAACCCACTCCTAATTAAACCCAGAATATTAGAGATTTCTTTCTTAGCTTCAAATTCTTAGATGAATCTCCCGCAATGTTTGGTCCTCTATATAGGCTGAGCATGTGAACTCACACTTAGCTTCAAAGTCCTTCTGAATACTCAGTTTTTTCCAACCTTATTCTTTGAAGAGTTTTGGGATCTTTTTTATAGTGTAAGATACTGTGAATACTGTTTTGTCAGCCCAGTTTTTTAACTGGGGAAGGAAATGGTGTTCTGACACATTCTGTTCAAAGTAAGAATTGGGAAAGATAGAAAGTATCCAGTTGAGTTCAATAATGAGGGGAATATCACCCAATTTCATGTGCAGGGAGAAGCAAAATGGTTATTATGAAAATACCACTCATAACAGAATTAGAAAATTGTAAAAGTCAGTGGAAAAATACAGTAAATTCCAGCTTTCTTAATATTTGAAAGAAAATTCTAATAGTATGCATTTATATACAAAATATTTTGCATGACTCCTTTATATCCCATGACTTGTAAAATAATATTTTCCATGACAGTTTCAAAAGTGAACATATTTTCTTTTTTTCCTTTCTTTTACACAGCTCTGAAGCAAAATACATCTTTCAAAGGAAAACCCTACTGCAAATCACAGCAGGTAGATAAAGTCTTGTAACTATATTCTCAGGCTTATTGATAAATATAAGTTTCTATTTTATTCATTCGGGCTTTTTTTTAAGTGTTCCGACATCAAAATTTTTTTTCTGTATGTGTAATAGCAATGAGTTTAGTTTTCTTATAAGCTTTTCTTTCATTTATTACAAAAATTAAACATAAACAAATTTGAATTATAATGACTACAGCAATCTAATTCTATCTAAGATAAAAGAAATAGTTATAGATTTAATGACTAACAAAGATATCACCATGAACTGAGACATAGCTGCTGAAAACATGACTGATCTCTGTGACTTATAGTAATGATGGATTTCTAAAATGTCAAAATATGTGTGAATAATTCAAGTAAAATAGTAAAAAACATCCCAAACAGAACAAATGACCAGTGTGTATCCATAATGGGGTTTAGAAGATTTTTCATGTTGAGTTTCTCAGAATCTGGAGAATAATTATGGAAATTTCTAGGACCATATACCCACATATAAGATTTGCTAAGATCAACATGAATAGAAATAAAGTGAGAATAAAGAGTACAACATTTGCTATGATGTACTCAGACAGTTGAGAAAGCAGACAAACCTGTTCCTGATATTAACAATACCACTGTTTGGCTTGTCAGTGGGAGTAGATGAAACGACAGTGACAAGTGGGATAAGAAAAATAACGTAATCACAGAAATTAAGAGTAAGTTTGAAAGGGGTTTGAAGTCTTGCTTTTAGTCTTTCTTTTTGTCTCTATAATTTTGTTTCTGGATCTCCAATTTTGAGCATAGTCAAATTAACTTTTTCTTCTTTTGGGGAATGTCATTGATGTTGCATGGTTAACCTGTCAATAATAACATGGATTATTCCTCACTTGAGGATTTGTATACAAGACTTACAGCCAATGGTCACTCAGTAGGGTACAGATAAAAAAGTGTACCAACATTTGGAAGAGAGAGCATTTGCTAGATATTTCTGTAGCTTTTGCTTCAATTCCTCTGTTGAAACAAAACATTATATGATTAACTTTATCATTATTGGAAAACAAAGCACTGAGTTTGTATAAATTGACTCAATCCACATAGAAGCCTTGTGATTAATAGGCTAGCACTCCTTATGCTATTGTCAATACTTTTGCAAAATTGGTACAATGCACAAGAGTTGCCTCTATAGATAAACTCAACCTTCATAGGTTTGGAGACACTCTGCTACTATTTCTGCAAACAAAACAAAATTTTGAAGTCATGTACTAGACAGTGGTATAAATTGGATAGGAATTAGAAGCTTATTTTATTTATGAGTAATTGAATTTCATAAGCAATACAATCTACCATGCAATTTTGCAAGAATTATTAAACTTCAGATTCCTCCAGGCATGGCTTAACTCAAAAAGTTCTTAAGGAAACAGCTTAAGAAAATCAAACTGTTATATAAAAAAAGAAACATTTTCTAAAATAAAAATTCTGCAAATATTATTTTTGGAATACTGTCATTGAGAATTTTGTGCAAGGGCCAGACCACACCACACTGTAATGTACAACCTAAATTTATTTCTTAAGCAGGATGGGCAAAATGAGTGAATAGCAGTTCTTATTTTTTTAATTTCTTGAATGGAATCACAAAATCTTTGAAGCTGGAAGGATTCTCTGGAGATCACAGAGTCCAGCCTCACAGCTCAGAGCAGGCTCAGTTGTGATATATTGCTCAGGGTTGTGTTGAGTTAGGTTCTGAATATCTCCAAGGATAAACTTTCTACAACTTGCCTAGACAGCATGTTCTAGGGTGTAAATACCACAATTTAAAAAATAAATAAATAAATGGAAATATCTGTATTTTTATCTCTCCCAATTGCCCCTTCTTCTCTAATTGAGAGAGATCCGTCTTCTGATTTTGGCTTCTCCTTATCAGAGATTTTCATACATTGATGAGATTCTCTCTGAACCTTCTCCTCTTTGGACTAAGCAATGTTGACCCCTCTGTTGCTTTTGTTATGAAAGGTGTTCCAGTTCCTCAATCATCTTTATGATTTCTTGTAGGCCTTGTTCCAGGTTATCCATGTCTTTTCTACTGGAGAGGCCAGAACTGGGCACAGAACTCTGATGGGGTATCACCAGCAGTGAGAGGAAGAATCATCCCCCAGTCCCTGCTGCCTACGTTGCTGCTGAGTGACCACAGGGTGCTGTTGGCCTTCTTTATCACAAGTGTACCTTGCTTACTCATGTTCAACTTGTTGTCCATCAAGAACACCAGGGCCTTTCTGAACTTTCCAACTGTCTGGCTCCAGCATGTGCTTGTGCATTGAGTTACTCCTCAGTGGGTGCAGAACTTTGTGCTTGTCTCTGTTAATCTTTGTGAGTCTCATCATGACATTTTATTCACACACTTCACGTTCATGTAAAGTGCCAAGCCTCTCCTGTTCGTTTGTGACAAGTCCCATGGACCAAGCAGAAGAATTGCTTCAATTACTTGCTGTGTCCCCATCCTTGATTGTCTAGGCTTTTATGTGTAGAGGTTTCATGTCGGGTTTAGACTTCAGTACGGTGTCACATATCAGATGAATATGTCTCCCCACACAAGGCCACAGTCTGAGATTTGGGGTGGTATGTTTGGTAGGCTGTTCTTTGTTTTGTTTTGTTCTGGGTTTTTTGTTGTTGTTGTTGTTGTTGTTGCTGTTTTTTTGTAATGTTTTGTTTTGTTTTGTTTTGCTGTAAAGCAGATTGTGGGTATTAGCTGCCAATTTATTTATAAGTTTGGTATTTTCAGGCTGATCTCTCTTTTTTTCCCATTATATAATGCCAAATCGTTATTGTTACATTTGTGACTATTTTCCTTTAGCTTCTGTCCCAATTGATTGAGAAGAATGTAATTCTGGTGACAATTGCAGAGCAAAACCCATTCATGCTTCTCTGTGTAGTAATCTAATTATAGCAGTAATCTAATCAATTAGGGTTGATACATATATAAATACAGAACAGATGTAGTCCAGGTCTTCTTTGTTTGAGCAGTGCTTTCAGATTGATTTCTTCCTGCAACAAATACAGAAGAGTAATAAAATGGAATTTTAAAGTTTTTGAGAAACAAAGTAGCAAGTATTTTAAGGATAAGCTTTGTACAAGTTTCAAATAACTGGTCTAGCAGTGATGCACAAGATACTCTGTGCTTGGTCAGCCTCATCTAAGCTCTAAAATTATTGATTGCAATGAGATCTATTGCAGACTTGAAGAAAAAATCCACCCAGAGTCGGTCACCTGCTTTTCAAAGGTAACAGTGTGAGCAGCTAGTGGGTAAACTGTGCAAGAGAGGGCTGTGTTATAGCTGTGCAGGCTCTTCTTGGACACTTCTAATGCATCATCGAGCATTGACAATTTCATTGATACCGCACGCATCCTTTCCTAGAAAGTCCACAAAAGTGTTGTACTGCTGCCATTCTTCTAGTATTTATTTAGCTTAGTAAATATAATAGTTGGATGGAAAATTTCTGAAATGGATACTAAAATTGTAAGCAGGGAGAGGTAAGAAAGGGGACAGATGGAATGAGTCATGTACTAGATAGAAGAAAATAGACATAGAACTTTAATATCAGTTTTGCTAATGAAGGTTTTGCTTCTTGACTTTTTTCTTTAGGAGTGAGAAAAGATTGGCTTTTACTGTTGTTTCTTTCACAAATGTCATCAATGTTATGCAATAACTATGTGTGTGTATGTACATTATCCATACATTATTTTCATAACCTTCTATACTGCAACATAGTCAAACCAGCCAAGAAAATCAAAACTGCAAGCATAATCCTTAAAAATGCTTAAAATAATGATCTTTGGTAGAGACCTACAGTAAAAGACTACAGAAAATTTAAATATAGTGTATGAAGAAGACTACAGAACAAGGTTTCAAGCTAATGTATTAAAGTCATAGAATGTAAAAAACAAGCTTTAATGTGAAATTCAAAGGGTGCTGCTCTTTCACCACGTTACACCCTCATCACCCTCTCTGTGAAGCCCTAATTAGGCCTTTTGACTACTGTTATCAAGAGACTGATGGCTAAATTCAACAGCTAAATTCTGTTTTGTCTTATATTCAGAGCAGTCATGCTGAAATCACAGCAAGTCAGTGAAGAAATTATTTTAAATATGTATTTAGAATCCTGAACATGTTCTCTCTGCATTTTAGCTACTCCATCTGTATATTCATGCTGTATGACTTTTCCTTTTACTGTGCCACACTATATTTCGGCAATAATAGGTAGGAATCATTTATGAGGACACAGTTAATGGGTATTCTTAACCCTAGCTGAAAGCAAATATAGGTTCAGGTAAAATTTTGTCATTATGCTTAGCACACTGTGATCGGAGCTGCAGTGCAGAAAGGCTGATTCTTGTACACAGAGCA
The DNA here is from genome assembly GCF_901933205.1 of Camarhynchus parvulus. NCBI lineage: Eukaryota > Metazoa > Chordata > Aves > Passeriformes > Thraupidae > Camarhynchus > Camarhynchus parvulus. Next base: position 135,017,242 of record NC_044572.1, read on the forward strand.
AATGGCAATATTCTGGTGGCTGTATCTCAGGAATAATTACAGCTGCCATCATAAAAATAAATATGTAGCACCCGAGAAGGTCAGTTCCCACAAATGCTTAGTCAAATTTTGTTCACACTTTTCAATTTTGCAAATAGGTCAAGGTACTGTGAGATTTACATACTTGCTGAGATATCACCATCCCCTAGTATGAACCATTTCCATCAGTGGAAAAAAATAGAAAAGATGAAATTTGACTGACTGAAGAATTTACCTCCTCAGAACAGTTTGCATTTTTGAGAAATATTTTATATATAAATTTGAAAAAAAAATTATATCTTGAAAACATTAAACAGCTAAAAATCATATACTTATTATTATGTAAAAGTTAATTTACACCTAATGCAAAAACATGAAGTTGACTGACAGACTCTGATGGACTAAACTGCTTAAAAATCTTCTGCAAGAAATAATCTATTTTTGGACACAAAACAACTACTGTTTTAGTCAATGAAAAAAAATCCCATTGTTTGCAGTAGGAGCAGACAATGGACAAGCTCCAAACAGAAAGGAAGGTTCAGAAGATTTTGTTGCTGGAAGAGGGATTAAGCAACTGTAGAAACACAAATCACCAAATGCAGTTCTGGCACAGTTAGATGAATAAAATTCATCTTCCTTATTGTAGGCTGAAAAAAAGACAAAGCCAGAGGATATAACAAATTCCTTTGCAGTCATTTGCAAAAGTTTTAAATTTAGCATCGTGAAGTTTCATTGTAGTGTGCAGACCTGACAGGTAGGCCGTGCTGGATTAGCAGCAGACATACCAAACTGGTTCATACCAGGATCAGACCACATCAGTGACGGCAGTATCTGCAGGTGGAGGTGCTTTTACCTCTGACTTGGAACAGACAGCATGGATTCTTCTTGATAGCAGTTGACAAATAGAGGAGGATTAAGAGCTACCATTCTTGAAATACAAAGAACTTGAAGTCACATCTGTTAATCTGTAAAATAAATGTTCACAGAATATCTGATGTCCAACTTGCACAATGAAGCACTCACCCACTGTTTCAGATTCTCAAACATTCTGAAACAGCATAAACACATCTAAATTCAGTGGGACGAATGGTCTCCAGCCTCTGATAATTTCTGCCCGTGCCCAAGTTCAATGGGAAATAACTGCAAAAGAAGAACCAAGACCATGAGAGGTACAGTTTAAAAAAAAATAATTTTTTTTTGGTTTTCCTTCTTCAGCTGTATTTTTAAAAATAAAACCAGAAATTATCACATTCCTACTAGTTTGAACATCAAGCCAGTGAAAAATCACTTGCAAAGACAGCTGGAAAAAATTTACCTTTTTTTCTTAGAGGCATGGAGTATAATATAGTTCTGTGTTTTACTGTGGTCGGCTTTCGTATAGAGAAGCACTTGTGAACAAGTTGGACCAGTCTTTCTTGATGTTTCAGACTCAAAATCTTAACCATTATTATGTGCAGTGTGGAAGAAAAATAATTTTATATGTCCTCTGTATTTCCTTCAATAAAATGTTGAGCAACTTCATCACCAGAAAACAAGTGTGAATGACAATACATTTCAAGTGACTTTTCTGTTACTTTTTAAAAGGAATTTCTCTACAAGCATGTTTAAAGATTTTGAATTAAAGTACAATCAAATTTCTGAAAAGGACCATTTAAGAAAAGCACAAAATACAGTAATGAATTTTACAATGTGTCAACAAACTCTGGTTATTCTAATGATTGATATCAAAATGTTTCAGGATTATTATTCCATATTTTCATAATTGAATTAATTTTATTGCGATTGTTTCAGTGAAAAACATAAAAAACCTTCCTGCAGGTAACACGATTTAAAGGAATACTAGAGGTGTTAAAATAACTCCCCAAAATCTTTAAATCAATATTCAACTTTTCTTAAAATTAGACTTTTTGAAAAATTAGTCAAGGTCATATCAGCTTTTTCTTTACTCCAGTTGAATATTTTTACCTTGTCATGTCTCCTTTATTCCTACATACAATACCAATGTTAACTGAGCAATCCAATTTGCTTTCTGTAAGGTTGTTTTGAAGATTCTTTTTTCCTTTGTTGATTCACTTTCAGTCCAATGAGCTCTCATGCTTTGAATTGTAATAATTCTGACAAATACTGATTTTTTTTTTTTACTGTAAAAAATTTAGAGGTGTTCTAAATTGTGAGTGAGTGTTCATCATAACTCTTTAAAGAAAAGGGGAAAATACAATGGCCAAAACTTATAAAACTGGGCCTAAATCCAGACTCTAGAAGTTGCATTGCAATTCCCAACGACACTGTCGAACATGATTAGCATGTATTTGTAGTCTCACCTGAAGGATGCCACATTCCAGCTGATGACATATGAACTACATTTACAAATAGAAATTCTTAAGCCAGGAGCTTGCAATTGACCACATTTTTCAACAGTGCTGAAAATCCTGTTCATGGTCTACTTTAGGAGTGAAGTGTTGTGCCAAGTGAATAAGAGTCATAGATCTTGACATTTTAAAACACAGTCTTTAAAATAACATTAGCAATTACTACATACTGATATACACTGATCATTTTATATCAGTCTAGTGAAGATGACTTTATATTTGGAAGGTAAATGTAGACAATTTCAATTGCTTCTGGAGGAAAGTCAATACTAATACTTTTGCATTCTCATCAACTACATAAGCTAAAAGCATCAACCCTCTAGCCAAGTCACTCAATCTGACAGCATGAACAATACTGAAGAGACTATTATCCTGCAGGTAACCAAGTTAGTCTGACATGCCCTACAAAATACTGATTGGAAAAAAAGAAATCATATGATGGATCTGATGCTTGATTGTGTTCAAAATAGAAAAAACTAATTTTTTTGTGTCCTTGCAACAAAACAGTTTAATTTATTCTTCAATCATATAAAGAACTGTATTTTCTTTTCCTGTATTTGAAGACTTATGCTTGTAACAATCAATTATTGTGATAAGAATTACTTACCAGATTTTAAAATTATGGATTACATAACATACATTAGCATTAACTCCTTACAGGCTTCTTCTTGTGCCTGTTTTGGTTCTACTTCAGGCTTTTTCTAACAACTAGGGAAGAGTACAGGCATTCTTCTTATCTGATTCCTGAACAGACCAAATCATACTTTCATCAGTGAATACAGTTACACTTACAGAAGGTACCTTCAGTTTCATGTCAACAATTGTTCTGTATTACTTACATGCAGAACTGATCTTCTGAATTTGTTTTCATGCTAGGACACCATGGATGATTCAGTTGTTTGTATTTTTAAACACAGTTTCTTTTATAAAGTTGTAACAGTTTAACACCTTTAGTTATTTCTCTTCTATCCATCTTGCTAAGATGTGATTCATTTTAATGCAGTACCACATTCCCATCTGTGAAACATGATATTAGATTATAAGTTGGTTTTTAGATATGTAGTCATCACAGATATCAGAGAGGACTTTTTGGGTTGTCTTTTGGTTTGGTTTGGTTTGTTGTTTATTTTCCTAAAATAGTAAGCTTATTGTGATGGTGTTCACAGGGGTCCCAGGAAGAGGGAAGAGACGAGGATCTGACTCCGTGTTTCAGAAGGGTTGATTTATTATTTTATGATATATATTATATTAAAACTTACTAAAAGAACAGAAGAAAGGATTTCATCAGAAGGCTAGAAAGCAAAGGAAGAGAATGGAATCTTCATAAAATCTTGTGACTGACCAGAGTCCCGACACAGCTGGACCTGTGATTGGTCATTAATTAGAAACTACCAACATGGACCAATCAAAGATGCACCTGTTGCATTCTACAGCAGCAGATAATTACTGTTTACATTTTGTTTCTGAGGCCTCTCAGCTTCTCAGGAGAAAAAATCCTAATGAAAGGATTTTTCATAAAATGTGCCTGTGACAGCTCATAAACTCTGCATTGAGTTATTAATAATATTTACTGTGTAGCACCATAATCAATAAGTATAAATCTACCTGTAAATTTAGAAGGAAGAAAAATTGTGCTTGGCTGTCTGCAAAAGACTTCACTGATTTGACAGCAGTATTTTCAAACTTGAGACAAAAAGAATTGCAACTAATTAAACTGATAAGGGGAACAAATTTGCAGTCTTCAGTACTTTGTTCTGATGTGAAAACACTTTTTTATTCCTTCTGATGATTTTATTTGCATTTAGTGTTTCTGTCCTCATCTTAAGATTAACTACCATCATGTCTGATTCTGTCTCCAATTTTCTCTCTCATGATCTGAGCTTTGTAATGCAGTTTGTTCCTCATACTCCCAGCTAGATCCATGGTTCATTTTTACCTTCCTAGCTCTCTCTAGCACAACAAATGTCTTTGAGAGTTAAGCTAAAAATTTCCTTACCTCTTATTTGGGTCGGTCTACCTTTCAGAGAAACTTCCACAGTATTTTAAAATATTAATCAGTCAAATCAATAATATATATTTTGTGCATTGTGGTTTGAGAAGAAAAAAGGTTCAGTTGCAAATGGATTTGGCAAACAATATTTCTAATGTGTCTGTGGCAATTTCATTGCTGCTTTCTACTGTTCAGTCTTCTTACCAGAATATATCTGAAAATATTAGACTGAAGAACCCTAATCTAAAATACACACCTTTCGTTTTGCATTCTTTTTACAACCTTTTTGATGATGTAAAATTATACATTGAAATTGAATATCAAGATAATTTTTTTATCTCCCACACAATAGGTAAGAAAAGAAAGATGAGTTTTGAATGAGGGAATCAACATTTGTTTTATTTTTGTGAGTATTTCCAATAGAGTAGAAATGTTAGAGAATTAGAATTTAACCTTTAGTTATTCTCTGAGCATTATACTTATTATGTGGTTGAATGTGTCTTAAAGTATCTGAGCAAAAATTTATACATAAAGATTAAAAACATCAACCATTTTTTCATATATTGGAATTTTTAAGACAGTGCCTAGAAAACTGCAAAACTGACCATTGCTTCTTATAAGGACATGGTTTCATAAAGGAATGTTTTTCACAGAACTTTTTCATGCTTGTCAACCCTAATGTATGTTTTCTAATTAATTAAGGACTAATTGAAGAAATTTACTGTAAAATGTGATGCAGAGGCTATTAGCACAGCTGAAAAGAATCTCTTATTCAGAACTCACTGAAATCTAAAAACAAAATAGAAATAATATTCTCTTCTCTCATGCATGCACATTTTAAAAGTGTAAATTACTAGTGGCTAATTTTTGAGACATTAAGGGAAGAGGAGCCTTACCTGTTTCATTAATGTATTTACTCCACAGTTTACTTTTTATAATATGAAAGAGGAAGGAAGCATTATATACATGTTTTCATTCCACAGATTTTTTAGTTTCTTCAGAAGACCCTGGTGATCTTGCTTAAATGAAAAATGTCAAGTTTATTCCTGAATGACTAAAGTCTCTATATTGACTTGCATGCTTGTGCATGCGTGTAAGCATCTGCTTTGATAAGGAAAGATGTCCATGTCAGTCTGACATATGCTGACAATGTAGGTATATGATGAAAGGAAAGAGCACTTACTACCTACAAGAAAACCACAAGAATACCTCCTCTTAATGCAACATCCAGAGTTCAGAAATGAACTATGAAGAGGCTTCTGTTTTAGGGCTCCCTCAATGGGCCTCAGAAGCCTGTCTTAAGCAACTTGCTTTTGTAAAGAGTTGAGAGAAAAAGGTATACAGGGTAAATTCGTGTTTTGCTTACTGACTTAACCATTATACCATATACCTATGGAAATACTCCTTTTGGCTATGATGAGAATGAAAACTTCACATGCTCCCAGATAATACAGTAAGTAGAAAATTGTAGAAATCCCTTTTTTAAGTCAGTGTTTACTTGGAATTCTAAAGTTTGATTAATCAATTTGTTAGATACCCTTAATTACATGTGGGCCATAAAATTGTGTATGGGTGTGCCTTAAAAGCTTCCTGTAGATTAGGCACACTAGCTCTTGTACATCTTAGAGAAAAGGTTTTAGATTAAATGTATTGGAACATAAGCAGATATGTAGTAAAAGTTACTGGGGAGAAACCTCAACTTCTCTCAGCTAAGTCACTGTAATTCTGATAGCCTGTGTGTATCACAGGAATAATATGGAAAGTAACCCTAATCCACTAATGGCAAAAGTTATTTTTAAAATGTAGAGGAAAATTTTAGAGCTGATGATTAGTTTAAAATTAATTTCTCATAAACTGGTGATTCATACCATAACAAAGCTCTGCTATAACACTGGAAATACCACTGTATTACAGCTACAAGTTTGGTTTTTTTTGGAAGAAATATCATAATGTTAACAAATACCTCCTTGAAAAGAGTCAGTATTAGTGCTTGCTACTACTTAACTAAGAAATTTGTTGCGCCTATACATCTTCAAAAATGCATTTATCTATAAGATGTAAAACCACATATGATTATGTACAACACATGCACAGGTATATAATTTTGTGGTCTGAATTCTACTTATCTAATACTTGTAAGAAAGTGTCTTAAAAATACATTTGCCGGGTGTTTTTAACCACAGATCTTTTCCTTTTTCCTGTTATGTAAGTTTAATAGCGCATGTATGTGCATACATTCCATTTAGCATTGAGACATCTGGTCACTCTTCTGGTAAACATCAAACAGGAGTAGAAAGATCTGCTACTATAGGAGATGATGCCAAACTTTTGTCTCATTTTCCGTCTACAGAAAATTCTACTAGTACTTTCTGAATTGATTTAGGTTGAGATGGTTTAAGTCCATTTCAGTGACTGTATCTACATTTATAAAATAGATTCAAAAACCAGTAAATGTTATTTCTTAATACATATCTTAACACAGATTGCTTATCTGTTTAGGTAAGTATGTATCTAAAATAACAACCAAAGGCCACTGAGCAGGTGTCTAAGAGTAGGAAAAAGGGCATATTCTGAGTTCATTACCAGTCCCATATGGCAAGAATCTTCCTTTTTATTTAAACAAAAATTTCTTCTAGATTTAAATTAGAGAATACTTAATTAGGCAGCATTTAAAAAAATATTTATGTGTAAAATAATATGTGTAAGATTTTTAATACTGTATTTTTTACTTTAAATTAAATTTTAATTTAATTTAAATTTTAATTTAATTTAATTTAATTTAAATTATTTTTAAATGATACTGTATTGCTTTTTTTATGATTTCCAATATTGCAGCAGCTTTAAAAAAATAGATAAGAGTTTTCTCTGGATTTTTTTTTTAATTAGGGAAACATTAACAAACAACTTTTCTGTCCTTTAAAGAAAAACTCTTAAAAATGGAAGTTGTTACAAGTGGTTTTTTGTTTTAAACAACCAACAGGACCAAATCAAAGCATTCAGGTATACTCCCTGCCTAGAGTTCTTTAACTGGTAAGAGTATACCTACCTTTTTTGAGGAAACAGTGACATTTAGAATTTGGCCCTGCAAGTGGATAAGTTGGACCACTCTTCTCTTCAAAATGTTTTGCAATACATCTAATCACATGAAATACATACATCTCTGGGAGATGCCACTTCTGACTGATAGGATAAACATCCCTACTGGTCTAACATTTAGTTTAGCTGCATAAAATCTTTCTAATCCTGTGAAGGAAAACAAGCCCATGAGTGGTAGTAGATGAGCAGATATGACACTGGAACCTTTGACTTTGTGGAGAGGGATAAATGAAAACCAAAATTAACATTCAGATATTCAGCATCTGCTTTTTCAGTGATGTCAAATTTCACCTTGTAGAGAGAGCATGTGCTTCAATGTGTTCTCATCAATACTTGTGTATCATGTATAGTACTAAACTCAGCAGTTACACCGGGATGAGAATACATGAGGTAGGCTCATGCCTCACACTCAATAGCGGTCTCCTTGGAAGAAAGAAGGAAACAGACATGGAAATCATCAACTCCTGAGTGCAGCTGGAGGCAATAGCTGTATCTGTACATACAACCAGAAGAATAACTCAAAGTAAGTTATCTATGTTTTGGATAAAATCAATCAGTTTTTAAATTGTGTTTGCATCACATCCTCATGGAGAAAAAAACCCAAAAGCACTCTCTCAAATTGTTTTCATTGTGTAATGAACAAAAAGTATAGGAATGCACTAGTGAGTGGAATTCTGAGCTGGTAAATTCATGCAGTGGTGTGAAATGCTGTATAGACCTTACCAGTAAGGAGCTCAGGAAAGCACTTTTCACGGACAGTAGTGAAGGGCATTTGAGAGCCTACACTCAAAAGCCATCTCCCTGGTAATCAGGGCTATTTGAGAAGCTTCAGATATCCTTAGAGGTCTTCAAGGAAAGTCTGGAAGAAGGATCAGAAGACTAGCTGCCTCAAATACCTCTGCTAAGAAACCTCATTAGAGGCTTCTCCCTTTCTTCATGTGAAAGCTGTATCTAACCTGAGGTTTTGTATATCAAGCTTTGTGCTATCAACTTTAAAGAACATTCAGTCACTAATTTTAACTCACAGATTTGACTTCCAGGTTTGACCTCAGACTTGTTTCATCATGATGGCCTTGTCTGGCAATTTCTGTATGGTTTCTAATCCTGGTTAATTATTTCCAGATCCATCCTACCCTTGACTCGTGAACTTAACTTCCTGAGTTGGATTCAGGTCTGCTTTTTCAAGAGGGACTTGTTTGGCTCCCTGTACTCTTGTTGAACCTGGTTACCATCACCAGAGGGGCTCTGCTTGCCTTGTCTGTGACACCACTGTCTGTGTGACCACTAGTGCTGCCCTTGCATCCTTCTTCCACTTCTTGCATCCTGATAGATCCAATTGAAGTCTTCCATGACTTAAGGAGAACAGCAGGGTGCTTAGAGAAGATAGTGCCTGGTTGATCTTAGGGGCTCAGGGAAATTACCAGAGGCAATAAATACAAGCTGTTGGAATGAATGTAACTAAAATTTCATTATAAGAGTTGTTAAATCATGAAACAGGTTGCTCAAAGCATTTTCAGACTTTCCATCCTTGGAAGTTTTCAAAATTCAGCTAGACAACACCTTTAACAATTTCATCTAATTTTCCAGTTAGCCCTGTTTTGACTAGTTGGGACAACAAAACTTCCAGGGAATTAACTAGATGACTTATAATTTATTTTTGTAGGATTATATAGCAGTACTTTCTTGGCGAGAGTGCAAGAAAGCTTGGATATGTACTGACAGTGTTTGCAATGGTAGCCCAGAATACAGTTTCTGAGAGATAATAATGACTCTTTTGTTCAAAAAGTAGAATGAGGTATAGACATGGAAAAAAAATCTACAGGAAAACATGTATATTGTTCTTAGTATCTTGCTGCATGCTCTGGAAAAATTGTGGTTGCATTTATGATCTAATTGTTCTTTGTCCCTCTTGGGAATCATGCCTTTAGTGACTTTGTTTTTGTTCCAGTACAGAGACCATTGCTGTGACAAGCTTTCATACAGATCATGTGGGTGCAAAGTTGCCAGTCACAATTTAGCTTATTATACTAAAGCAGATGGAGTGTGCTGCAAACCCATTAACACTTAGTGGTGACTTGCTACACTCTCTTGTCTGTCAATAGGGACGAAGTTTTCTGAAGAAATAGGAAATAAATTTTATTCCCTTTTTTACTTTGAATAGTTATAAAATTTTGCTCTAAGAAAGCAGAAGAGACATCAGAGATGGAATTTTTATAAAGTAATTGCAAGTGTGTCAACAAAGGCAAATTAAACAAACAAGAAGCACGCCCAAATGAGATAAATATTTAAACAGCACTCACATTGAAAAGAAACAAACCAGGGTGGAAAACCTGAATATTTTGTCTTTGCAAATTAGCTTAATTTAGACAGTGATTTTCATAACTTACTACTTTTCCAGGTTTTTTAAAGGTTGCTGACAGCAACTGGTGAAATATACCATTATTATGCAAACATTGATCCACGTTTCCACATTAATAACAAAATTTATAAAATTATGCGCGTTCTTTTTTATGTGATGGGTAATGACAATCAGTGGTATTATGTCTTCAGTAATGGTTTTTCTCTAATTAATTTTCTTAGCATATTTCTGGCTGATAGCAAAGCTCCTAGCAACACTGAGTTTATGTCACTGGACTGATATCACTGCATATCCCACTTGACTTGCTTTGCAGTTCGATTTAATACTACTTTGTCATTGATCATCTAATTACATAAAATATTTTCATATTTTCTATGCCTAGTAAATCAAGCATTCTTTGAAAATTATTTTTTCTCTTAATAATACCATAGTCTAAACAAAGGTGAATTCCCTCCGGCCATTAATTTAATATTAATCAAATGGCAATTACTTTTCATTTTAACTCTAATTTGCAATCACTTAATTAAATGTAAAACAAATTTGCAGGCTTGGTGATTATATAAGAAGGGAACTGCGCTAAATAGCTTCTTTCTCCTGTTTGTTTTGAACAAATTTTTTAGAACAAAAGGTATTTAAAATTCTGGTAAATACCAGAGATTGTTACTGCTTATCACGATCTTTCAATTGAGTATTTTTCACTAAATATTTTTCCTGATATTTTAATTTTAGAAATAATAAAAATGTAGTCTGAAATTCTGGGGTTTTTAAAACCCTATTCCTTGGGTAAATAGTGATTGAAACAATTGTTTAGGTACAAGATATATCAACCTGATCCTTGGCTTTGCAGTGCTCTCCTCCGCTGCCTTAAGCATCTTCATTATTGTATCTCCATTTCCTTTTAATGTCCTTAAAGTGTCAGTATAAATGTTAAACCCTCCCATTGCTGGGGTGACCTTCCCTACACTTTTCTGTGGGGTTTCTACTTGGTCCTAGAAGGAAATTCCAAACTGGTCATACTGGAAGACAATAAGTGTATTAATTGACTTTTATAAAGTGTTTGTGGTACATGTTGGGAAAATAGACTGTAGAATACATGCATAAGCATTGAAACAACACTATTTACAGATAGACAGAATTAAAATTTAATTTTTATGCATTTTATTCTAGGATATATTTAACTGTTCCTTAAATTCTGTGCTTCACTTTGCCAAGACAAGTACAAAATGGGGAGTTCTTTTGGCAGAAATGGAGGATTGTACTTTTGACTGACGTACTCTGCACCTTGTTTTATCTTCACTGGTTTTCTAATCTACATTCCATTTGAAAATAGCTACATAAGTATGTGTGACATCCATTTTATGCCTATTCTCTGTTTTCATTGCTATCCTTTATCTGATTTTACCCAGGACCCAAGGTGGTATCCTTATAATGTCCCTATAATGATCAGTAATCACTAGTCATGAAAGGGCATTATTCTTTTAGAACTGACATACCACTCACTTATGTGAGATTAATCTACCAAGTAGTTTCTCAGAGATTAGGTAATCATGTACTTAAGATGTTTACAGATATAAACTTTTGAATGTTATTTTTTTATTAGAATCTGTGATACTTGAGGCAGCAAAAAGAGCTGTCATGCATTACTGCTTAAAATGGACAATGAAGAATACAAGCAAACCAGCTGGACTGGGGGCAGTGAACCCGTTCTCCATGGTGCATATTCTTGACTCAGATGTGAACCATTGACCCACATTTAAATGCTAATTCGTGAAAGAGACCTAAATATTAAGGTGTTAAGTTCCCTGGAGAAGATTTCTTTGAAATCCTTCAGATTCAGCTTTCAGACTTGACCTCTGGTCACAAAGCCAGCATACATACAAAGCAGTTCTGCCTGGGAGTTTTCTGGGATATAAGAATATGGAAGTAGACTACTGAATATAGTCCACATGGTTTTATTATTAGTAAATGGCAGCACTTGCTGAAAGTTAACAGTGACTTTTTTTCCAGAATTTTTAGGCTGTCATTACACTAAAAACAATGAATAAATGGGAAAAGAAAAACCCCACTACTGTCTTTGTACGATATCTTAAGACAACTGTGTTGCTATCTTATATGCCATTTTGTGATGTCCAAACTAGACGTCTATCATTTTAAGTTTCTGCTTTGCATTATGACTGAGGGAGCTGAGGTTGTTCAGCCTGGAGAAAAGGAGACTCAGAGGTGACTTTATCACTCTCTACAACTCCCTGAAAGGTGGTTGTGGTCAGGCGGGTGTTGGTCTCTTTCACCAGGCAGCAACTGACAGAACCAGAGCATACAGTCAAGTTGTGCCAAGGGAAAGATAGGTTGACTATTAGGAAAACTTTTTTTACAGAAAAGGTGATCAAATTCTGGAATGGTCTGCCCTGGGAGGTGGTGGAGTCCCCATTCATGGATGTATTTTAAAAAAGACTGGATGTGGCACTCAGTGCCATGGTTCAGTTGAACCATGGCTTGGGCTGAACTTGATGATCTTTAAGGTCTCTTCTAACTTAGTCAGTCTGTGAATTATGTGAATTATCAAAATGTTAAGCCAGTCCTTCTCCTTCCTGAAAGCAATAAGACAATTGAGGAGTATATTATACTATAGGCAATGACAATAGGCATTGTACAGATTTCACTCATTTCATTCAGTATTCATTTCTGATTACATATGACTTTCTTTGACAGACTGCAGATACCATTTTTTTATCTCTGTCTCTCTAATCTTAAGTATGTCCACAACTTCCTCTAATAAAGCTTAGTATTTATGGACTTCAGCAAATGGATATAAAAGAAAGTCCATTTTCTGACTTTTATTATTTATGGAAAAGAGCTGGAGACGTACAAAATACTCTGCTACTTCAATGACCTTACAGATGAAGACAAAGAGAAGAAAGACAAGAACTAGAATAGAAGGAGTTGTACAGAGTGCCACAGGGAAAATTACCCTGAAAAAGTACAGGAAAGACCGTGCTCAGTGAGGAAATAATCTCTTCCTTTTTTGAGTCTAATTAACATCACCCCCTGAATACTGCAGAAGTTACAGTATTAACATGGCTTTATTGTCCTAGACTGGGCAAGCAGAGAGTTTAATGTTTCTATTGAATTGATTGCATACCTGGAGATTTATATTCTTCTGGAATTATTGGTTGTCCCCAGATGCCGTTTACCTTAAAACTAGTTATAGCAGCCTAGTTCTTTTGGACCCAAATAATAGAATGTAGAATAATTCATGTTGAAAGGGACCTTTAAAGGTCACCTCTTCCAATCCCCCTGCCATGACGTGGGACAGCTTCATCTAGATCCAGTTGCTCGGGGACCTGTCCAACTGACCTTGAATGATTGCAGTGGTGGCACCTCCTTGGGAAACCTGTGGAAACCTGTTCCAGTGTTTTACCACTCTTTCATAAAAAAATATGGAGTCTAAATCTATCCTCTTTTTTATAAGCAATTACCTGTTTTCCTGTCACTACAGGACCTATTAAAAGATCTGCCTCTATCTTGCATGTAAGTTCCCTTTAAGAACTCAAAACGTTCAGTGATGTCTTCCTGGAACCTTTTCTTCTCTGGGCTGAACAACCCCAACTCTCTCGGCCTTTTCACACTGAAGAGGTGTTCTAGCCCTATGGCAATTTTTTTGGCTCTCCTCTGGACCTATCCCAAAGGATCTATGTCTTTCCTGTACTAATGATTCCAGAGTTGGATGCAGTATTCCAGGTAGGGTCTCAGTATTCCAGATGGTGTAGAGGGATAGAATCACTTCCCCCAACCTGCTGGCCACTTTGCTTTGGATGCAGCCCAAGAAAAATTTGGCCTTCTGCCTGCAAGCACATATTTCTTGGTCGTGTCCAACTTTTCATCCACCAGCACCACCAAGTTCTTCTCAGCAGGGCTGCTTTTGATCTGCTCATCCCCCAGCCTGGATTGATACTGGGGGGTGCCCTGATCCAGGTGCAGCACATCGAACCTGGCCTTGTAGAACTTAATGAGTTTTACATGGGCCCACTTCTCAAACTTTTCCAAGTCCCTCTAGATGACACCCTGTCCGTCTGGCATGTCAGCAGCTCTGCTATGCATGAGATCATCTTCAAACTTGTTGAGGGTGCACTCAATCCCACTGTCTATGTCATTGATGAAACATTAAACAGTATTGGTCCTAATATGGACCCCTAAGGAACACAACTCATCATTGATCTCCATCTGGACATTGAGCAGTGGTTAAATTTATTGTGGGAATGGTCAAATGCATTGCAGAAATTACTACATCAATGTCTTCAATGAATAAGGTTATAGGGAACATGGAATTACCTCTCTGTTATAGAATTTTCCCTTCTATATTTCATCATAGGATGAACTTGACAGTACTAAAGTTTAGACTGGAAATCTCTTATAAGAAATGTCACATCTCAGCTTTGAAATATTGACAGTAAATGGACATGTGTTTGTCTCACAAATGTAAAAATTGTGATTGCTGTTGTTGTTTCATTACTTTACTTTGCTATATGAATGTTTTGTTTGTGTAGCTAGTTAGATCACCAAATGTCAGTCGTGGTTGAATGGCTACTTGTTTTTGGATATAAACTCATAGATGTTTCACATTCACATTTTGTTAAAATAAAAATCTAATAGTAGGCTTCTAAAATGCTTTATCTATAATCTATTCACAGCTCTCACTAAAACAAAAGCTATCAATATTTAAATACATTGTCAGGAAACAAAAAGCCAACCAAACAAAACCAGTTAACCCCAAATAGCTGTAACTGATAAGATAGGTTTTCAAGATTTTACTGGACGCATTCAAATGTCTGCTGATGTAATCAACAAGTTAAATTCTACTACTATAGAATTGAACAGTACCTGGAAAATAAATTTTTCCTGAGAAGTAGAGAGACACAAAATGATGTCTCTCAAAATCAGACAAGACCTGGACTCATAACATTCTGTGACAGGAATCAAGGGACAATAACTTGTAATGAATATATTTATTAACCCTGAAAAACCTGTGCACACTTCTTACTAGTGAAATATTCCATAGTGATCCTTCTGGTTGCAGTGCTTGCAGTTCTACTACTTGAACAGAGACAAATGTTCTTCATCTATCCTTCTAGGATATGCTTTGAATTTTTGTAATAACAAAATTGGATTCACATAGTCCCTTGTATTGATATGTCTTCATGACACCCTGGCAAAATTGGATTAATAAGTGTTTAATAAAATTAAGCAGAGGCATGATTATCTCAGTATAGCAGAAAGCATAAGAAAAAATTCTATTTTTCTTCTCATTCCTTAATGTGTTCTGAAAATCTTCAGCATATTCATATATCTGTAGTGAAATTTTTCTTTAATTTATCTGTGAGGACATGTATGTTAATGATTTAAGCATGTTGATGCATTAAATTTAATCCCGAGTGTATGATCAGATAAAGACCATAAATATTTATTACTTTAATTTTTTGTCTATGAAAAGCTGCATATCAACAAACAAAGTGAGAATTTTAAAAATGAGCAATCCATGAAAAGCATAAGATATCTTTTTAAGATAAGGAGCAAGAGAATATGTTTTAATCTTGATTAAAACTCATTCATTTCTGTTAAATGATTGCACAAAATACTACATTACATTTCATCCTGTTATGAGTAATTTATTATGAACAGTATTTACAGACTTGCTCCATAAAGCAATTTACAATTTACCTTCATATCTGTCAGTATTGTATCCACTATAGCTCAATCCACAAAAATACTGATTTAACAGATAAATTCGGTGCCAAACTAGGAAAATATCTGGTAATGCACTTTAAACAATTATTTCATTGTCCTAAGGCCTCTGAGATTGTGTATAGATGTTCTTTTCCTTACTTTCTTTTTACCATTATTTTTCAGACTTGATAGCAACCCTCAGTAATGCTTTCTGCATCAATCTCTCACATTCATGCTTCCATTCCTGCTCAGCTGGAAGGTCTACCTCTGCATAGTAAATTCTCTCTAAAAAGCACGCACTGTTTCCCACACTCCTGCTGTTCACTTGGCATGTCACAGATTGCCAATCAGTGTTGTTATTCTTTTTTTTCTTCCCCTCAGTACCTCTACAGTCTGAGTCATCTCTGGCTCTTTGAGGGATATTCTCTATTTTAGATGCCCATAATATGCTTCTAGCTTTGATTTTTTTTGTGCACTACATATTAGCAGACAAGATTGGTTCAACTTTCTCTTCTGCATGCATGATTATAATTTTTTTCCCTTCATCAAAATAAAGAACATTTCCAGGAGAGCATTGGACAATTCCTTAAGATGCTGGGCATTGTGAAAATAGTGAACAGTCCTCATCAGTTCTTCCTCACCTTGGAAGTACAGATGCTGCCTGACAACACATTCTGAATGATGAAATGCTAAACAGAAGAAAATGTTATGCCTTATATGCAATTTTAAACAGCAAGAACACTCCAAATGAAACAAGATTCCAGCCAAAAAGTTTATTCACAGTTCTGATACAGCTTCCATCAAATACCTAACAATTCATTTTTAAATTGTGCTGTATCCATAATGTCAGACCACTCTTAAATCATTCAAGGACATCCTTTCAAGTGCATGAGTCTCAGCAGACTCTTCCTTTTATATGGTTTTGATGTAAAGGAGTATTGTAACATTTTTCTATTTGTCTCATTCAAGCAGTGCTTTCCCACATCATGCACAAAGGAGCAGTGAGAAAATAGTTGTAGCCATCTGTGATTGAGGAAGGCTGATACCAGCACTCTTGAGGCTGCTGTTCTTCAAAGGATTTGAAAGTTTGTTTTGATAAAAGATAAAGTGATCAGAGGCACAAAAAAAAAAAAAAAAGGGTAACTTCTGATAAGCTTCACTTGTTCAACTTGGTCTGGGCGCAGAGAGACTGTCAAAGTTGCCAGCATGGCTAAGCTGGATAAGAAAATGAGTGATAAAAAG
The DNA here is from genome assembly GCF_901933205.1 of Camarhynchus parvulus. Classification (NCBI taxonomy): domain Eukaryota; kingdom Metazoa; phylum Chordata; class Aves; order Passeriformes; family Thraupidae; genus Camarhynchus; species Camarhynchus parvulus. The sequence goes on from NC_044572.1 coordinate 135,034,037, forward strand.
GAAATAAGAGCCACAACAGAAGTCAGATGAGAAATATGTGAGTGCTTGTCAATGCTGGGAACATAGGAGAACTGAGTCTCCTTCAGTATGTCTGAATGTTTTGTACAATTATTTCACAGGCATGAACTGCATAAAATGCAGTACTTGCAGTCTTCCCAAACTGGTAATGCTTGCCTGTAATAAAGGAGAATTATCCTACAGAGAGGTTATCCAATGGATTCACCTGCATTTATTCTCTCCAAGGTAATGTATACTTTTCTCTGGAGGGCCTGCAAAGATGGGAAATCTGATTTTCATTCTGCAAATAATAGGATCACAATCAAATTCCTTCTGAAAGAGACCTCCAAAACTCATCGGGTCTGACCTCTTGCTTAAGGCAGGTTTAATTCCATGGTTGAATCAGTGCCTTATGGCACACATTCCAGATCCCCTTATCATCTTGGAAGATATTCACTGGACTTTCTTCAGATTGTTAGCACCTGCCTTGTTCAAGGTGGCCCAAAATGGTATCTCATTCTTCAGCTGTTTTGCAAGTGCTGTATGAATGAAAAAAATTCACCCTTTTTGATGAAACACAGGATGCTGTCTAGGTGCTGAAGATACCCTTTCTGGGAGTCTTGGAATGCCCCTTTGGCCAGCTTTCACTCATTTATGTTGCTCCTCACTACAAAAATTAGGTAATTAGCCACTGAAACTTCTCATTAGAGCTGGCATATGTAAGAAATCACTAATGAAACAGGTTTGAATTCAAACACCTACAATGTAAATATAGAGAAATGCAAGTTACAATGACAAAGATCTTGCCTGAATGACAGCCTGCCACTTTTTGACTGATCCTTTTCAAATGAGGCAATTGCTGTAGTGATGACTGATTTTATCCTGTTTTCTGTCTGCACCAGGGACTACCTCCATGGGACTATCATTTTCTCTCATTTCCCACTTGCTGCAGTATAAAAACCTCTAAAAATCTTTATTTTCTTAAGATAATATTTCATTTACCTCATAATATGACTGCTATCATTTATACTGTAAGCAAAATATGGATAAAAAACTAAGAGGTGCAATATTTAATATTCTCTTTGCAAAATATTTTTTTATGTTTTGTTTTGTAGTCTCTTAGCCGCTGGAAACACTCCTGTAGTTTCCTTTTAAAATGGGCAATGATCATACCTTTTTAGTAAAGTCCTCAGAAATATATAATTTTATTGTTACAATTTAAAGAACCACTCAGAAAAAGCATCCAGGAAAGACTTCTGGGAAAGTCCATTAAAACTCCCCAAGATTTATAACTGGGAGCTGATCACATTTGATACAAAGTTTCATTTATCACTTCAGTGTGCACTTCTCTGTGTCTCTCACTAATGGATTAATCTTCACTTTTTTATTTTGTCAATATTTCTTTGAGATTTTTCCTTGGCAGTTTTCCATTTATAACAATTTTTCTTGTGGTACCTGCTTAAATTTCTGTACATTTTTCTCCCCTGAAGACTAATCAATTTAAAAAGACAGCCAAAGAGAGGAGAGAATAATTCCATCCTCTAAAAATTTTTAAATTTAATTTTTTTAATGGTATCTGGATTTATCCATGGTAGTTTTAAGTGGGTTTTTAATCAGTCAGCATTGATTTATACAGTTGAGGTAGTCAATATTGCCTTGTTAAGTCCTCATGCAACATTAAGAAAAATAGATCCTAAATACTTTCTGACACACATTCAGCTCAGCCTATATGCTATAATGCTGCAGTTTTGAAAAGAGGCATAACATAATGGAGTTTAATATATTTCTTTTGTCTGTGGCTTTAATCACTGTTTTCACAGTATGAAAAATGTAAACAAAGCAATTGACTGAAAGTGTTCTGAAAAACTACCTATAAATGAAAATATAGTGGATTTTCAAGGGTTGTTCCTTTGTAGTTCAATTGATATTGTGCAATTTTATGTTTGAGATTTGTAATTCAAAGTTAGAGGTAAAATTCTGTGGTACTGGAGCGAACGAGAACAGAATGTTAAATATAGGCATTTTCAGCATTAATGTCTTGTAGCTCCATTTTCTGTTCCATTAACTTTCATACTTTTGCATGTTGGTTCACACATAGATTTCTATACTAACTGACAAGCAGAATTTTAAGCCTTGTATAATGTTTCTATAAAAATACGTGGTGCTGAACTCAACTTCCCCTTTCTGTCATCTCCGAACTGAGAACGAAGACAATAAGGTACTCTAACCTGGCATTATCATGTGTGACTGCTCAGGTGTCTCCTTGTTTAGACTGGCCATTCTGAAGTACACACTTTATAGCCATCATGCCTTGAGATACATTGGAAGTATGTGTGTAAAATGCATAAAGGACAGCACCAAAATTGTTCTAAGAGAATACAGAAATAACTTTTGAATACAATTTACTGCATGGGTGCTTGGAATCATGCATCTGAAGTACTCCTGGAAATTTAGTAAAAAGCACTGTCTGCTACAGGTAGAAGCGCTTGATGAGCACCCCCTAGAATATTTCTATGTATTGAATTTTTTGTGAACGATCTCCATATTAATTAAAGCCATAAGGCTAAATTTACTAAGCAGCATATGCACCTAACTGTAATTTAGGAAGTCTGAGGCAAACATTGAGTGGTAATAAAAACTCCCAAAAGAAGCCTCAGTCATATCTTCTGTGTCAGTTGTCACTTCTGTGTCACTCTGGTTTGTCCCCTCCTCTTTGCTGACCATTCAAAGGATCCAGGAATTATCTTCACATAAGAATCTATTAATCAGACACTTAAAACGCATTGAAGATGTTGGGGTGCATGTTGTGTTCTATTTGGAAGTTCTACAGTTGAGTTTTACAAGTTTTATGTTTTATTCTCATTAAGTTATATTGCTCAAAGATGGCGACTAGAGCAAGGGGATTTCCAGGGCTCCCTCCCCCTCCCACGGCTTCGGTTATGTGTCAATCATTTGGGTTCTCCTCATTCTATGTTAATTCTGTTGTCCGTCAATGTTGTCCCTCCTCTGTTGTCCGGGCGACCCCCCTGTCCATCACCCCCATCCCACTCCCCTACTCTAGAAAGTTCCCCGGGGTTTGGGTGGTGATTGGGCCAGGGGGGAAAACCACACCTATTGTTTCTATTAATTGGATGTCTCATGTCACCTCATTTGATGTATCTTATGTTGATTGGTTATGCTTGTCTTACCCTCCCCCTGGGGTCGGCTTTATAAGGCCTGACCAGGGGGAGGACCTTTGTCAGTTTTCCGTGACCCCTCACCCTCCTGTACCTACCCTGCTCCTAATAAACCCTTTACCCACCACGGAAAACTGACTGGCTCGCGTCCTTCCTTCTACGCTCCACCGCTCCTTGTGTTGCCGCTGCCCGTGACCTTTCGTCTTTCCTCACTAGGACGCCTCCCGTGGCTTCTACCGCCCGGGGGTCCTAGGTGGCTAGGGACTTGGCTTTGCCACACGGCAGCTTGCCATCCCTCGGCTAGGACAGACTGTGGCCGCTCTGACCCTCCTTTGGAGTCTCAGCTCTGTGGAGCAGCCAGGCCACTTTCGCACGAGCGACCGCAGAAGAAATACCCACTCTGAAAATTTTAGATGTAAGATACTTATTAGATATTGCAGCTCATACATAAATGGTCTAACCAACACTATGATAGATCTGTGATGGGTTTCTCCTAGTCTCTTCTGATGTAATTCTGTCATTTCATATGGATTTTTTCACTAAAAAGAGAAGAGGAACAAGTGAGCAATTATTTAGTCATGATAACCCTCAGCTTAGAGATGCCACAATGAGATACTCAGCATTTTACATATGGCCTTTTCAGTCTGAAATATGCTGCAAGATCACATTTCTGCCATTGATTCCCTCAATTGCCTATCTTTGAGAGCTGGGCATCTTTATAACCTTCAAGCATCAGTAGTCTTTTGGGCTTGTTTCTTTGCACTTTTTGATCTGCAATGACATTCATATTTCTACCACAAAGAACTGTGATTACATAGAAGTTCTAGCTCTTTTTTTTTTTGTTATTTCTTATTCCCTCTTAAGTGAAATGCAAGGGTAGTTCATCAAAAGAACTTAACTCGTAATCTCAATAGATGCATTTATGTTTCACTGTCATGATGCTTCAAAGTGTATTCATATTTTGAATATATTCATTCTTCACTCTGTTGAAAACCTACAGTCTATGTGATTTCTTATATCAATTAGAATTTTTTTCCACATTTGAAACACAGAGGACTGGGTACTTAATAATGTTATTGTACTACAGTAGTACATAAAATATTGTATGAGTAAATTTTTCTTAGTTTTCAGTGACATATTCATGCATTTCTTTATTTTTTGGAATTGTTACTCATATGTCATTTTGGGTGAATTGCTGCTTCAATTTTTAGCTGGTTCTTTTTCACTAATTGGAAGGATTAAAATCTAATATTTATTAATTGAACTATAAAACAGTACTGTTTTGTTTTTTATTTTCCCAAAATTTAACATGGGTCTATATAGTTGCTGATGCTCCCTAATTCTAGATCAGCAGAAGAAGTATGATTTTAGCAAGCTTGATTTGTTCAGGTTATTGTTTATTCTCAAATGTATTCTCAGCACACATAGTTCAAAGACATCATTGTTTAAGTCTATATATTACTTTGATTTGATATCGTAATGGTAGCATTGGTAGAATTTTTTGCACAAGTCACTTTATCATAAATAATATACTAGTTGTGTGGGTCTCTATTTCAGTTGATATGACACTTTTTTTTTGCATCTTTTTGCATCTTCAGATATCAAATTCCACACCTAAACTTATAGTTGAAGTAAAAAAACCTGAACTTTTCTAGAAAAAATATTCACTTTTTTCACTATATTTTGATATGGAAGCTAGGTCCTAGTTGACTGGTCTATAATCAGGTTGTTATGAATATGAATTTTGTCATGTGAGAAATATACTAATACATGCAACTAACACACACTAATACATGCAACTATGAGGCACAGTTTGCCATGGAAAAAAAACCCCATAAACTAACTGACAAAGAACTTCCCTTGACAGTATGAAGTGCATTTACTTGGTTATTTATGTTATCCAAATTATTTTGCTTTTGGCATACTCCTAACAGGCACTTACACCAGCAGAAGCTGCTGCAGTGGTCCTGCAAAAAGAGAAAGTAATATGAAATAAATATGCGTAGAAAGCAAATAGGAAAGACCCTGATAAATTGAAGATACCTGCAACTTTTTTACAGTTACAGAATGTAGAAAAGGAAGACAAAGAAAAATATAGAAGACAAAGGACAGTTGAGAACATGAGAAGCCTTAAAAATTTGAGATATTAAGAAAATATATGTGAGGAAACAGGATGCAAAAGAACAGGATGCACTCAGGAGCTGCAAGAGGCAAAGGGTGATGAGGTAAATGGTCTTAAAGCACCACAGGAGGAAAGTAAAATACAGTACCCATGTCTGGGGACATCACGAGCAGCGTTATCCATGAGTAATGGAAATCAAGAATATTTTCTCAGTGAAAATGAAAAGGCAAAATCAATAAGGATAGGTGAGGATAAACACTGCATACATTTCTGGAAAACAGTTATAATTTTTTTTCCTTGACTGCTTATGTTTGAAATTAGGCATTTGTTGGTTAGGATCAGTATCTGCTTTTGAGCATCAAACAAAAAGAAAATTCACATAGTTTTCTTTTCTCCTGTTAATGAAAATAGTAAATATATGGAGAGGAACTGAAATTTTATTTACTCTGCAAAGAATTTTACTGTGTAAAGATCCTACTATAAAATTAGTGTTAAAAAGCTTTTAATTCTAGAACAATTAAGAATTAAAAATAATTTCAAAATATAATTTAACCTATTAAGACGGAAAGAGAATAAAAGAAATAAAAGTGTTACTGAACATTTTTACAGAAATAAATTGTTACTGATATTTTTCCTGGGATATTTGGCTTTTTTCTTATTCCTGACACAGCAGTTTTAAAGAAAAGCAAAATGGATCTATGAACAGAAACACTATCATTGTTAGTAATGCCAAGTTTTCTAAAGGAGGAGGAATTTGATCTTTAAGTATAACTTGTATTCTTTGTATGCTTTCATAAGCAAAAAAAGATGATGATATACATTTATTTTTATCCTAGTGTAACAAGATAGTTGATACCTACAATAGTAGAAGCGAATACTGAGGGAGGGGAAAAAGAACAGCCTTGCAACAAATTTTCTACCACTGATTTTTATGAAATATCTTCAGATATAACAGAAACAAGAAAATTAGCATATGCTTTCTTAAGAAATTAGCTGCATGTTGTATATGCAGATATGTTCTAAAGGTCATAAATTTTGCAGTCTCGTTTGATGTACAGGATTTCAAAGGGTGCAAGTAGAAATCTTTTTTCTCTTGAAGCTGTGTTCAATGTGTTGATCAGCAAAATAAATTATATACATAAATTTTGAAAAAATACTTTCTGATCAGGGCAGCGTATTGTAAACTCAGGATCAAGAGAATCATTAGTTATATGTAAACTGACAAGGCTCATGACCTATTGTTATTATTTGCTATTTCAACTCCAGGTGTGGTGTCACCAGTTCTGGGGAAGGATCACCTTCTGCACCCTGTCAGCAATACTCCTCCTAATGCAGCCCAGTATAACATTTGCCTTCTGTAAGGACTTAGAGAGCACAATTGTTGACAACAGACTGGACACGAGCCAGGAGTGTGCCCTAATAGCCAAGAAGGCCAACAGCATCCTGGTCTGTATCAGGAATAGTGTGGTCAGGAGCAGGGAGGTCATTTTTCCCCTGTACTTGGTACTGGTGAGGCTGCACCTTGAGTGCTGTGTCTGGTTCTGGGCCCCTCAGTTTGGGAAGGATGTTGAGACACTCGAGTGCATCCAGAGGAGGCAACGAGGCTGGTGAGGGGCTTGAACACAAACTCTGTGAGGAACGACTGAGGGAGCTGGGGGTGTTTAGCCTGGAGAAAAGGAGACTCAGATGCGACCTTATCACTCTCTACAACTCCCTGAAAGGTGGTTGTGATCAGATGGGGGTCAGTCTCTTTCTCCGGGCAGAAATGGACAGAATGAGAGGACACAGTCCCAAGCTGCATCAGGAGAAATATAGGTTAGACATTAGGAGGAAGTTTTTCACAGAAAGAGTGACAAAGTATTGGAATGGTCTGCCTGGGGAGGTGGTGGAGTCACCATCCCTGGATATGTTCAAAAAAAGACTGGATATGGCACTCAGTGACATGGTTTAGTTAAGGTACTTGGGGCATGTGTTGGACTTGATGATCTTGAAGGTCTCTTCCAACCTAGTGATTCTGTGATTCTGCGATTCTGTGATTGCCTGTCTCAAACAGAGTTACCACAGAAGGGCTTTGCCATGAGGTAAGCGCAGAATGGAGGGGCAAGGTGGTGCTAACTCCAGGTCTGGGGAGGTCATCTGGTTAGCACATCCTCGGTAATGTATCCACACAAAATTCACACAATGGCAAATTGTGTCAAGAAGCAGCTGGTTGTACACATATTGATATAGTAAAATCTGGTAATTTTTAGTTGACAGAACACTGTATGGTCCTTTAAAAGGAGAAACAGAAATGCTTAAAATAGTATTTTTGTGATTTTTTTTTCTGAAACAATACCACACTTAGGTGTGGGCAATTGTTATGTAATAAAAATAGTAATAAAATCATCATAATTTAATAATATATATTTAACCAAAAGTTTGGTATATTCTCTTTGTCTATAAGCAGTGTAAATAATGTAAAGAATGCCAACTGAATAAAATTTCTATAGAAGAAGATATCACCCATAAAAATGTATGTTCTGTTATTTCCGAATAATAAACTCACTAGTGAGTTTTAATGGATTCTGACAGTTTCTGCAATTAAATTCAAATGTAGATGAGAAAATGCCTCTTTGAAATCTTTAAAGTTGTCCACAAACACCAATGTTGTACAGCTGCAAAGCACTGTAATCACACTAGAGCAATGGCATAATGGCTGTTGCTGTGAGAATCTATCCAGAAAGAGAATGCAAGCTCTTTAAAGATACTGAAGATATATTCAAAATAACCATAATACACTGTATTACTTTAATGACTTCTATATCCACATGGCTTTGGATCCAATATCTTGTGGTTATTAAAAATCTGTTCTAACATTCTTTTCTGCAAACACAGTTGAAAATGTGATTGAAAATATACTGTCTATGTAGTCTATGTAAGTTATCCCTATAACCTTTCTCTATATATTTAATCCCCTTGACTGCTCTAGTCACAGGACTGTGACTTGACTCTTTTACTGTATGCTTCACAGATTTTTACTTCACATTGCAATTAACTGGAAAATTTGACTGATCCAATAGGCAATTCTAGGTACTCCAGGGCAAACTACAAGCCCATAAGGTTATTATTTTAAAATATATAATTTATTGGAATGAAAACTGGCTGAACATCCAGACCAAAAAGTGTGATAATCAGTGTCACAAAGGCTAGTTGGAGACAAGTCAGTAACAATGCACCCCATGAGACAATACCACGCTCCATTCTGATTTCATTTCATTTTAATTTTCATTACTGATCAGGATGATGAGACAGAGTGTGGCCTCTGCAGGTTTGCAGTTGACACTAAGTGGGAAGAGTAGCTGGTATGTCAAAGGTTTCTGCTGCCATTCAAAGGACCTTGACAGGCTGGAGAAATGGGCTGACAGCGATGTCAGGAAGTTCAGCAGAGTCCTACAGCTGGGGAAGAACAATCCCATGCACCCGAATATGCTGAGGGTTAACTGGCTAAAAAACTACTAGGCAGAAACAGCCCTGGGCCTCCTGGTTGGATCCAAGTCGATCATCAGACAGCAATGTGCCCATGCCACAGGTAAGGTGTTAAGATCCAATTAGCAAGAGATGATTTCACACAAATTAAAGTGCAAACTAGACCATATGCCTAAGTCAATAATACTGAAACAATAAGTGGGAGGTAGACAGTGGGGAGAGAGAGAAAGGCACAGAAAAGGATGGGGAGAGATTGAGAGATCAGGCAGAAGATAGCCACCATCCACAGATCTGTGGTCTGCAGTTGATCCTTTTTCACTCTGGTCTTCTTGGTAATGGGGGTCTCAAGGTAGTTCAAAACTTCGCTATTTATGCATTTTTGCAAACAGAGGAATTAATGCTCATTGGCTATAGAATTCCCTTATTCTATTGGCTAAGTGATTCCCTTGCTTCTAATATTAATTAGTCAAATCCTCAGTCTTTCTCTTCTTTTGACTGTTGGTTGTGAGGAGGTGGCTGCAATCTCCCCCTGCCAGAATTACCTTTTGCCCAGTCCAAGCTGATTTCAGCTCAGCTATGGAGCTGATTTCCCTGTGACCCATAAATTCTGCCATTATCAGCAATACATTTTTGCTCCTCAGCTTTGTTTACCTCCTCCTAGGCCTGAGATAACATTTGGACAATAGAACCATCTTTATCTTATCTCAAGTTCCCATCACTGGTGGCTTAACAGGGGGTGGGAGGGTTTTGGTGGTCACAGGTACCATCTGTCTCATAACTGTGGATGATTTTTGTTTCAAAACATGAAAAATAAAAACTTACATATAAAAACTTAGTTTTTGAAGGTATTTAAATGTTTTTGGTTGGATTTCCATTCTTTATTCCAAATTATTTTCCCTTTTTTTTCAGTTAATTTCCAGACTAGTGAACCAAGGTATTCATGTACCACATAACTGTATGTATGATATTTCTTTACCAAACAGATTAATTTTCACTCTAAAACATATAATTGTGACAAGTGTTATTTCAATGTTATATAATTTTTAAAATTATTTTCTTACACTCTAGTAAAAATACCCATATTATTGTCTTTTGTCCTGAAAGAGGACCCTTAGAGCACATGTAAAATATGTGCTTCAGATGAGGCTAGAAAATGCTCAATACAATTGGGTTAATTGGTTATTGTATTTCAGAGAAAGCTGAGAAAATAGCTTTGCTAGATCAACATGATTGGTTAAGGAACTTATCACAGAATACCTTTACATATATTGAAAAGGGTAAATATTTTCTGGTTTAACTTTATTCTTTACATTTATTAACATATTACAATCATAATTTGAAAGCTTTAAAACCAATGTGGTGTTCTACACAGGTACCCAAATTAATTTACTCATGCTGAAATAGATTCCTTCTGCTATTTCTCAAAGAATGATTTTTGTAACATGGCAGGTTGGGGTTTGGGGGAAGATTGTATAGGATGACCCAGGGAGTTGGTATTTAATCCTTTTCTTAGTGTCAAATCAGATCTCCGAAATTTCCTACAGCTTTTGATGCAGGGCACTGGTGGGACAAGCTGAATATGTGGAATTTATATTTGCACTTGAAATGTTACCAACCGAATAAAACAAAACAGGTAGGTCTACAAGAAATTGCATGACAAACTTATTAGGGCAAAACAAGAAACAGCAATATTGGTTCAGCCCAGGACACATAGAAAATGTGTGATAGAGATAAAAATTTAGAGCCTTTTATTTCATTATATCTTAACTATGTCTTCATGGAAACTCATAGAATTTGTTATGCAACAAGAAAAAACCAATTCACAAAATACCAAAACGTAGCAGAAGAAAATAAGCAAATGGAGAAGAGCTTTCTTTTTGGACTGCTGTGTGTAGGGGAGACAAGGAAGGGAGGAAGAAATGAAGTTAGTTTAGGAAGGAAGAAAATTAGTTTAGGAAAATATAATCAAAATATTTTCATTTCATACTTGTATTGCCTGACATGTCTCATGACATACACCAAAGAAGCTTGGATATTCAGAAAGCATAGACAACTTAGAAAAGTTCAATCAATGAATGCTAAAGGAATGGGAGTGTGAGTTAACATGAGATTTTACTGGAATTAAAATATTAAAATGAAGATTGCAATTAATAAATATTTTCAGAGACAAGTTAGTTAATACCAATTTTATGCTCACCTTACAGCTGATTAAAGATCAAATAGTAATTGGAAAATGACATGTAAAGCTTTGGATCTTTAACTGAAAATTGTTAATTCTATTTTTTTACCTCATGGAGTCAGTTCATAATTGAAAACTTCCAATGGAACCTTTATTTATAATATCTCCACCTGTCTCTGGGAGATTATTAGAAAGATGGAAAAAAAGAGCTTCTACACTGGCATTAGGACAGGTAAGAAACAGATATCAGTCATTAAAAATGTGGAAAAAGTACATAACAAGGCTCTGACCCACATAAGTTTTACTAGACTCACACGTGTTAAATAAAACAGTTTTTGTATATTTTCTTTGGGATGAGATCTCAGAATCTAGGCTGATGAAAATTACAAGACACAAGAGGTTTTCTGTGAAAAATGACACCTCCAAATCCCAAACAGTTAAGATTTATAGATATGTATATTATAACCTTGCTCAAAAAGAGTCTTTATCTTGATCTCCATCCCCAATGACAGGTACAAGACACCTGCCAGATGGTTTACATCTTAATTTGAGCAAAGTGATCTTGCACAACAGCTACTCAGTGTTTGAAGAGTCCTTCTTTTGAGTCTTTATTGTAACAGAAGATTATTCCTAACTTAAAATCCTTAAACAGAAAAATCAAGAAGTTTCAGATAATCAAAATATTATAAACTGGTTTTCTGTTCAGAAATCACCATCAAACACTCTTAAATTCTAAGTTCAGAATTTGCTTTTTTGCATTATTGGTCCATCTGTCATGTACAACAGCCATGGGCAGAGGGGAAAACACCTGCACTGGAGTAGAAAAGCTGCCAATGCAGACTCCCCTTTGGCAAGTGGGATAAAAATTCAGCTCTTGGAGATAGGATTGTCTTGTGCCTGTCATCATCCACATGTTCATTGGGACTATTTTCAACTGCTGAAGTTAACAGCATTCAAATACTGACAGAGGCTTGCAGTTCTTAAAGCATTCCTGGCTTTAGGAATGAGCTTTTTGAGGTTTAAGTAAAACCTAAAAAAAAACACACCAAAAAACCTGATGAGCCATGGATTGCCAGAGTAAAGGAAATGATGCAAGAAAAATTGGAATGTACAAATATGGTTCATAAAATTCTGTAAATGTCAAATTCTGACCTAATGGACCTGTGAAAGCCACAGACTGTAGACCTATGTTATGTTATTGTAATATAATGTTGTTGTAAAATATTCCTGAATTTTTCACCTGACACGAGTTTATTCTGAATCTTTGTCTCTTTTAGATACAAAAATATACTAGTACAGTAAGAATGTTCATTATCCCTTGAGAAACTCATGCAAAATGACCATAGCTTGCAGACAACTCCGAGTGACTATTCGCAATTGTGGAACTGAGGGGTCACAAAAATCAAATCCGTTTTCTTCTCTCTCTCCTCTCTAGCCAGCAGTACCTTATTTAAAATAATAATACAAAAAAAGGCTTATGTAAAATGAGACTATGTTCAGGTGACAGTTACTCTGACCTGATTTAAACATTTTTATTAAGTTGACTTGAATTATTTCCCACATGTACCCATTTCTCTCTGCTGCCAGAAACTCAGTAACTATCTCAGTTAAAAATGTCTGCCTAGACATATCTTACATTCCTCTCTGGAAGCTCAGCATCTTGACAGATGGATCACACTTCTATTATTCAAATGCTTATAATAAAATATTTAATTCTTTACACAATTTATGAATAAAATTGCTCTCCTTTTGGCATTGGAAGCTTCATACTTACCTGTAGTCAGCTCTCATCACCACCACAAAATGATGTAAATACCAATAGTAACATTATTAATCTTGATGTCTTTTCCATGCCATCAAGTAACGATATTTCCTGATATTAAGAGCCATCCACAATCCAAAACCTTATTCTCTATAATTCCAGTTTCTCACTTCTCTTATTTAGCATTTGATATATAGGATGCAATACACAATACAGAAGTTTCAGTAGCATTCCCTGTGGCTGGTTACCTTTGCAAGTCCCTGCTTATGACATTAAATGATTTGCAGGGTTTTGGGTATTGCCCCAAGCCTTCCCCTTTTTTTGTTAGAATTAGCAGTGCTGTTAAATGCAATTTGCAGATTCTATGTGTGAAAATATTGTTTCTCTTCCATTTCCTTCTCATTTGAGTTCAGTGTGTCTTTTTTGAAAATGAAGCATTTGATACTAAGGTTTATTCATCTTGAAATGGAGATAATGAGTTAGTTTTCCTCTCACAGCTGAGACTCCTATCTGTTCATATAGCACTGTGGGTATTGATATGTCAGTGTGGATATTGAATATTTCCTGCCTTTTTTAGCTAATGCATGAATTCACTTACATTTTTCACTTGCTCTAAATAAGGACAACATATACAGATACCCAGTAAATGTGATGTTGCAATCTTCTGCTTGAAATGGTAGCTAAAATTGCAGTGATCCTGCAAAGGCTAGAGCAGCAGGTAAAGAAAACAGGCATGTTTGGTGTATGCTGTAGATGAGGAGGTAGAATTGCATTATTCAAAATGGTTCATAAGAAGTTGCGGTTGTTCAGTTACATCGGAAGACAAAAAATTTGAAGCAGATTGAAAAATACTTTTTTTAAGCAACTCATCTCTATAAGTCATCATCAGAAAATTCTGTATCAAGGGTTCAGCAAAATGAAGCCCAAAAGTTTGGGAAGGATTACAAACTAATATCAAGGAATCTGCCAATACTCCAACAAAAGAGTGTTAAGAAGGAATTAGACAATTTTCTGATAGGCAAGTTTTTCTAGACTTCAACAGCAAAGACGTTTTTGTCTTGAGAACTTCCTCAAAACTTAGTGATCCTTCTAGTTTAGCGTCTATGAAATTAAGACCACATTTTAAAAGATGGAAAAAGGTTAACAGTTGGAAATATCAAAGGCTGATATTAAATCAAAGCAGAATTTTCATTAGCAGAAAGTCCTAACATAATACAAAAATATGCCCACAATTTAAGACAATAAATTTCCTTTTTCTTTTCTGTTAGGCTTTTTCCTCATTTATTTTTACTGATATTGTTTGCGTTTACACAGTAAAGAGAATATATACAGCATTCTTCATTTTAGAGTTTCAGATTATTTTTGTCTTTTTGAAAAGCAAATGTATCAGTATAAGGAAATTGAAATTACCAAATGGATCAGGAAATAGGAAGAGAGAAGGTAAAAGAATAGCCTGCACTGGAAATAAAGAAAAAGCAAAGGCAAGTCATCATTTGGGACTACTCTTTAGAATTAATTAAAATTTAGAGGGTTTTTTTTCTCTTTTAGATTATCACACTCTTACACAAGACTGATACTTCATTACACAAGACTGATACTTCATACTCATTGTTCTCTACCTTCTCTTTCATGCTGCAAAAATGTATTTTCAGTGGAAAAAAAAAGCTGACAATATTCAACTAAGAATATTTTTAGTAGGTGCAGTTTGAGCAATAAGCAGACATTATAGTTCCCATCCCATGAGAATGTAGGGCTGAATACAAATACAGGTGAAATATAAGCTTTCTTTAGATATATATTTATTGATAATAGTAAGCTTTTGATATGTTTCATAAATGACATTTCTGGAGACTGTGAAAACAACAACAAAGTTTAACTTTCCATCCCATGTTATAATACATGTTAAATCAAAGCCTTCTTCCAAGACTTTGGTGAGAATTGTGGGAATTATGTCTTCTAAGAGTATTGATTGTAAATAGCTGTCAGTTTTTTATATGACTTTCCTTTATATAACAACCCTTTAGGGAATATTTAATTAAATCATAATTGCCAAAAATATCCTTGTCAGGCACTACAGGACTGTAGGGAAATGGAAAGACATGTTGAAGAGAATCTCATTATCAAAGACCTGTTTAATACAAATTAAAATTGACTTATTCTAAATAGACTAGATGAAATGAACAGTCTATATCTTTGCAAACTAATATAGTTCAAACATACTATGGAACTCAGATACAAGAGTATATTAAAATATGAAGTATGTACTTAATTGCGATATGAAACTGATGAATAATAAGAATCCCCAAAAAATCTCTAAAATTCAGATGGCAAGAAACCTCAACAATAATGCAAACGCCTTCAATCTTTTTCTCTCTTGTGATTCTGCTCCTCAACCCTGCAGTCTTGCAATTTCCAAAGTGCATTAAACAGATGTAGAGTTGAACTATCTCATTAACTACAACAGTGTAGCAGGACATTCATATTACTTTCACTGCAAAGGTGCAAATCAACCAACTGAATCAATAAAATCAGCACCTGCTACAAAACAAAATGCTGATCTCTTTACTGAGTCACACAGACACAATATTCTGACTGTGTGTATTAGATTGGAAAATACAGGTTGTTGGTTACTGGAAATGTTAGCTCGCTGCTCTATAGGTGGGTAAAGACATCAAAGAAACAAGCTGTCCATGTTTGACTTCAGGAATTTACAATATAAGGATCAAAGAATGACATGAAACATCCAAAGAGGAAAAATAATCTTTAGGCTAGGTACAAAATAATATTTTAGAAAGCGGTAAGAGTGCTTGTGGGATTCTTATTAGATGATACAGCATTTGTTATCAAAAACTTCTGTTATTTAAAACTACCAGTCTTGTAAATAGACAAGACTCTTTAGAATAAATATTTTCAAAGTTTAACCATTAGGGTTTCTACAAAAACAAGATCCTGGATTCATTATTTCCCATATTTTGTTCTAGTGCTCCTACAGTCTCCAGGTCATAGAGAGAGAGAATATTAACTTGTGTCTTTTCTTTGAATTTGCTTTTTCCCCAGCATATTTTCTGAGATTATTAACTTTTTGGGTAGTGTGACAATATGTTTCTCTGTGTCATCTTTACTGCAGCTTTCCTGGTACCATGGAAATTTACAGACATTATTCTTTGTGATAGATGCCTAATTAGAAAATGAGTAAGGAGAACCATGTTGGCAAGAGGTTTTCAAAAGAGACTTGCCCTTGATGAGCATTAGCATATGTTTCTGTCGAATTCCTCCTTTTGCCTACCTGATATTTTTGTGTTTTTAATTAGAATAGAACACTGAGTTATGGCTTGTACAGTGTAGGTTATTGATCATTCTTCCTACACAGTCCAAAAGAAACGACTGAAGCATTTGTGCTTCCTTCTGTTATTTTGTGCCAGTGCCTGTACATAAAACTGAGTGCCCCAACACCAGCTGTTATGGACTGACAGATTTTGAAACTCACCATCTCTATGGGATCAGTCTTGCTGATATTTTACCATAGATTAAAAAGGGAAGAGCTCTGAAGGAAACTACAGACCCAATAGAGAGATCATAGTTGAAAATAAATGTTCTTTACAGTTCCTAAGCATCTTTTAGAAGACTGAATATCAGTGGTTCTTCTTGAGCAATTTACATGAGACACTACAAAAGCAAGTAAAAGCCTTAAGAATTAATGTTTTCACCCCTGATATCTTGGGATTTTCTTTTATTCCCAGTTCTTAAGATCAGGCTGTATTAATATCAGGGACATAAATCCTTTGCCATAATTCCCTTAAGTCCCATTCACTTTCCTGAATTAGCAGCTAGTTCTTCTAAAGGCTGATTTTCTTCTCTGTTGTCACATTTTCTGTCACTCACAGTATTAAAGCAGGGAGAATATTAAAGCAGCATTGAAGGCCACAGTAATTAAGAGAGAATTCAGGGTCACCTGCACTTGGTGTGTGCGATACTGCTCCAGATCAGACAGAAATGAGTTCTGCATAACAGATGAGATGTTATGAAAAAGGACTGTGAAGAATGACCCTGTAGAAGTGTGGGGAGAAGAAAGCAGTGGAAAGGAAAATTCAAATATAACCTCAACAAGTGATAGTGCAGCACTAAGGAACAACATCATGGCCTGAAAAACAACTTGGGAACTCTGACTCTCCATCAACACGTACAACCGCTGATCAAATTTCATGTAAACATTGCTTAGCATAACATAATAGACATACATCTAAGTGGACAAATTCTGCAGTAACTGGTACAGTCTCACCTTAAGTGATGTTGTATGTCACTCCTAGTAGACTTTAAAGTGGCACTGTTAGTTAAAACAGGCAATTTGCCCTTTGTGTAGAGATACCCTTCTCATCCCCTAGAAGAACCAACTGATGAAGGCCCTGAAAGTATTTCCTCAGCTGGTTGGTCCCATCAGCACACACAGCATTTCTCAATACAGCTAATTATGGAATTTGAAGTGATAATGTGTATCTTAAAATGAGTTCAATTGCTTTGCATGGGATAGTTCAGTTTATCAAACACAGTCTTATGGCACTATTTAAATGTTCACAAGTTGTCTTATCTGGTCTGTAACTGTAGGTCAAAAATTTTAGGAATCTCCCTAGATTGTATCTCTTTTTTGTACCATATTTGACTTATATCTTCATATATCTATCTAGATGGCTTGAATATTCTGTTGCTGCTACAATGGCAATTTATGTTTGTGTTTAAGCAACTGACATGAACTGACTTACTCAACTGACTTCCTGATTCCTATTTAGGTTCAGACCTTGTTAACAAAAGGTAGGCATCTATTGTCTTTGAAAGTACTGGACTTCAGCTGGCAGTCCAGGACAGCATCAGTCTTCTGTAGATCCTGTCAGATATAATCTCAAATGAGAATAAGTTCTACCAAGGCAACTGTCCTGAATTGATCAAATCCAAAATTTAGATGACTAAATGTGTCAAATTTGCATTGACTCTCATCCACTATAATGTATAATAAATATTTCTGTGTATGACTGAAATGTATGTTAAAACTTGGTATTCCTATGGACAACCAATATCTAGCATCCTTTAGTTTTATTTAAGAAGCATAAGCTTATTTAAAACCTCCAGCCATATCATTGACTCTTGACTGAAAGAATTAAATTCAGCTGATTAAATATAAATCAGACATGCTTACTTTATAACCACAGCTTTGTGAACTGAACTAAAAGAAACATTTGTGTTCTTTCTGTGCTGCCCAGTCTAGCTCTTAGTACAAAGAAAGAATCATGGCTGAACCCTGTGCAATCAGACATTACCACTACATCCTCCTGCTCAGTCCTCAAAATAGTTTCTTTTCTACTTCTGTTGAAGGTATGAATTTACTTTGTGTGCTTGATCCTTTCAGTTCATAGGAAGATGAACATCAGGTAAAGATTGTCTAAGAAAAGAGGGAGGGAAGGAA
Organism: Camarhynchus parvulus; assembly: GCF_901933205.1. NCBI lineage: Eukaryota > Metazoa > Chordata > Aves > Passeriformes > Thraupidae > Camarhynchus > Camarhynchus parvulus. The sequence continues at coordinate 135,052,193 of NC_044572.1, forward strand.
GGAAGGAAGGAAGGAAGGAAGGAAGGAAGGAAGGAAGGAAGGAAGGAAGGAAGGAAGGAAGGAAGGAAGGAAGGAAGGAAGGAAGGAAGGAAGGAAGGAAGGAAGGAAGGAAGGAAGGAAGGAAGGAAGGAAGGAAGGAAGGAAGGAAGGAAGGAAGGAAGGAAGGAAGGAAGGAAGGAGAGAAACCTTTGTTTTAAAAAATAAAATAAAAAAAAAATCTCAACATCTTCCTTGTTTAAGCAGTTGCAACCCCTATGAGCTTCGCAGAGAGCTGAAATGCTTCTGAGATCAATTAGCTGTGAGACCAAATAATCAGAAATGCAAGACTTGGCAAAAAACAAATTTCACAAATAGACAGTGTTTATTTTGCACTCCTGAAATCAGACATGGTTTACATTTTAATGCTCGAACAATTTTGGTGATGTACAATTGTGAGAGATTTTGGGAGGAGATTTTGGGCTCAAAACCTTTCAGGTACATGTGTGAGTGGAAAGGACAGGTTGGGTCTTGCTCCAGTGAGGTGATGCCCTGCTTTGCACACCCTACCCCTCCGGGGTCTGCATCCCAGCCTCTGCAATGCTCCTGGCAGGCAATGCTCCTCACCTGCCCCTGGAGCCTCTAACCCAGCTCCTGACTGGACATGAGACCAAAAGTCCCACCTGGGGGAAGGGGCCAGGAAAGCCAATGGGTACTTAAGCCAAAGAACAGTACAAGCACATGTCTTGAGCCTACCTTCCCTTGGATTTTGCATCAGCTGAAGCATGAGGGGTAGCTATATTTGTTCTTTTATACTTCTAGTTCATTCTTCATGAAGGCTGAGTAACTTAAATTCAGATAAGTTAGAATTTCCTAAGTTGAATAGGCTTAGAGCTTGCTAAGTTAATGTTTTTTTGAAATGCTTAATGTTGATTGAATATCGCTTTAAACTTTTGCCAGAGCTCCCCGAATTTCTGAAGTTTGCTGGTAAAGTTTTTGTTGTTTTGATCTCTTGAGAATATCTTGTCAGTATTTCTTCCTTGCATCTAAATCAGGGTATGTAAAACACACACAAAAATGTAAGCCCCTTTAAGGGACTTGGTGACAGAGTTCTGGAGCTTTACAGCCATTACTGGAGAGTCCCTAATGGAATCTTATCAAAGAAGTTGAACAACTGTACTACTGTTCTCTAGGCAACATTCTTTAGGTAGTTAAGCCTAAAAACAAAGTAATAGTAATAAGGAAAGCTCTGTCATAAGCCTGACCCCTCTGAAACAGGCAGAACTCCTCAGCAGATTCTGTTGTTGAACTGTGATCTTTGTTCCCTGCCTTTGTATTTGGTTTATTTGTCCAAGGTTGGCAGTGGCAGCAGTTCAGGGGTGAAATCTGAGAAAAGAGAGGGGCTGCCCCATCCCAGGTACAGCCAGTTCCATCCGGTGAAATCTGAGAAAAGAGAGGGGCTGCCCCATCCCAGGTACAGCCAGTTCCATCTGGTAAAGTCAGATCCAGCGGATCTTCTGCAGGACACAGTTGAGCTGAAGTAATACTTCCAATGCTTCTGTGATAATACTTTTAAGAAACCAACTGTGAGAGTATGAAAAAAATGAGAGAAACATCCCTGTACATACCTGTACATACCAAGGTCAAAGGAGAAAAAGAGGGATGAGACACTCAGCTTCAAGGTCAAGATTCCCCTGCAGACCATGGAAAAGACCAGGGTGAAGGAAGTTGTTGCCCCACAGCCCATGGAGGACCATGGTGAAGCAGGCAGCCATTTGCAGGCCATGAAGGACCCCACCCCAGAGCAGGCTGGAGAAAGATGAAACCCACGGAGACCCAGAGCAGGGTCCTGTCAGACTTACTACCCATGAAGGACCCACACTGGAACAGGGGAAAAGCGTAAAAACTGGGTGGTGTGGAGAGGAGCTATTGCAGAATAACTATAACCTTCTATTTATTTAGTTTTTCTAGACATTATGCCAGCTGAATACCATTTTTAGGGCTTTTATTACCTCAACAGAGACTTGTATTTTATCAGTCTTAGATAATGTTCTGCTCCAATCACCTTTGTTTATCTACTATCTTGCCACTTAACTTTTTCTTTGTGGAATTGATGATGTAAAGCAAATAAATAAGGAAAACGTTTGAAGACTCTTTTTGCAGAACATAAAACAAAGAAGTAAATGAGAATGAAGATAAATGAGCATGAACACAGACTGACCTTTTAAAACTTTCAGCATACAACATAATGGAGATAAGAAGTTTGCTGTGGAAGGTAAGTATACAGTACATGTTCTTACTAGCAATAATGGAATTATAGAAATTGTTTCAGTGTCTTTCCTTTAAATGTTGTCACTTAATCACTTTTTAAGAAAAATGTCTTTCTGGCAAGTTAGTATAATTATTGTATATACAAACTGTCCTGTATAGTAAAGTTTATTGATGAATGCAAGATGTGCATTTTTTTTCCTCTATTTTGATTTCAAATTATATTACACTATCATGTGAAGATACCTGGGTTATAGTCATAGTGTTTGAAGCATATATTTTATTTCTTTTTTAGATGGCAAATTGTTATTATTAAAGAGGTCTTGGGTATAAAAGAAGAGGTTTCTACCGAAAAACATGGTATCAGAAGTCAGCGAATGCATGAAGAATAATTCATAATCCCCAAGGAACAGTTACATTACATAAGACTAGGTCACAGGAATGGGTTTGTGGAATATTAACTTGCCTATATTTTTTCTTCCTGAAGGCTTTATTAAATTGCTTTTTAGAACTACACTGCAGTATTATTGGTGGATTAGGTGTCTGTGAATACTTAAATGCAGCATATGCTGTACCCTGCCTCAATTAAGATGTATCTCTGAGGGTATTGTCTACATAGAAATTGACAAAATGCATATTGTGAGGACAGAACCAGACATAAATGAGATCTCTCAGGTATAGCTATCAGTGTAAGTATGGTAGCACAATATTCCAAGCAGCAAATGAGGCAATCCCAGAAAGCTGTATTACAGCTCTGCCATGGCACTTGTAGTATGCTGACATGGTGACTGAACAAGCTATACGAAAACTATCTCAGATATTTTTAAAGAAAAGCTGAATAAATATATTTATGAGATGCCTACTACTTGATTGGCCAGATCTATATAAGCAATAAATGTATCCTAAATTGTCGTGATGGGAACACAGAAATATGTTACAAGTGTTTCATTGAAACAAAGGCCTCTATAGCAGAAGAAATAGTTGCTGTTGAGAAAAGGATGTTACAGGATGACTGCATCTGCATTCACATGGCAGTGTTTGTACTTGCTCTTTGTCTGAGTAACTTCCATTTAATGAATACTTCCTCTTTGTAGTTGTTAAGTAATGCGTAGAAATATATGTTTATATATGATAAGTCTTCATACAGGTGAACATTATTTTACAGAACTGTAGGAGGGTGTGGGTTGGAAGGAACCTTAAGAATCATCTAGTCCCAACCTGTCTGCCAGGGGCAAGGACACCTTTCACTAGATCAAGTGGCTCATAGCCTTATTCAATCTGGTCTTGAACAGGAGGAAAAAACTTAAAATATAACTGGATATCACTGAAACAAAACTTAAAATTGTTGAACAAAACTTAAAATATAAATTCATATCACTGAAACTTCTTAAGACAGGGCCAAGTTCATTGTAGTAAACACAAAAGGGGAGACCATTCTGAGGTAGGAGGAAAATAACAGAAAATAACTATGATGTGTATTATCATTACACAAATATGCAAGCTTGGATACTACTGGAGGGAATATCTGAAACATGCAGGTTTTCAAATACTCATACAAGAACTAATGAGGAAAAAACCCTGTTTCCTTTGGATCTATAAACAAAGACTAAACTTGACATAAATTTGTCTTATCTCAGTCTCAGTAATATTATTGGAAGAACCATTTGGTATTCAAGAGAAATACAATGATTTATTAAGTTATGCAGAGCACAGTCATTATTGCTATCTTGCATGTGGTAAAGTATCGATAGTTGTTGACTTGCCTGTAATCAGATTGTCTATGATAATGTGAGGAAAAAATATCTATAACAATCTGCAGTTGCTCCGGCTTCTGACAAGCTGGAATTATGAGGTATGTGTGTAATCATTACTCTGCTTGTTTCCTAAGGAAGAAGGTGGAGAAAGCATTCTGAGAACAAGGTATATATATATTTTTTTTTTTCTTTAGCATATCTGTCTGGACTGCTAAGTGGCTGAAACAATTAAGTCCTCCTGAAAGTCCTCCTTCTACAACTGAAAAGTCAATTCAAACACAGTTAGCAGAAACTCCTAGACTTACTTTGCCCTTTGTTAATAGCAGTATTACTTGAGCAGTATTATTGATTAAGAGAGGTATTACTTGATGAATATTTGTCAATAACTGTGATGATCCGACCTTGCTAACATTTCTATTGTCAAGCCTAGTTATAGGCACTGCTAATACAACTTTTCTATGATGAAGTTGTGCCAACCTCTAGTACCATTGAATGAGCAGATGCTGATCTCTGGTAAGTAGTTGAAGCTGGGAAATAATAGTCTACTCTTTCCAGCAGTTTTAAAACTGATATAGAAATATCCTGTCTCTTTTTTTGTTTGTTAACGTCAACATATTCATGGGGAATTAAATAATGCAAACCCTGGGAAATATATGGGCCTCAAAATCTTGACTGATAAACACTAATTCTTTTAAAGTTTAGAATCATACATCATTTTGAGGTGTATCTTGTTACTAAGGAAAAATATATCGGTAATTAGCCTAAAAGGAAATGGAAGCAAAGCCTACAATAGCAAATTTAGTTGAGATCCCACCTCAATATTCCTACACTTTCTTATCCTGTGATTATCCACTTTCTGTCTTCAAAATATTCTGTGCAGTTAAGGTTACATCTCCGAGGCTCTTGGGGCCCTTAAGCTATGTCATGGGTGTGTTTGAAGTGAAAAACATCTGGCTGAGACTAAATAGGCTGATGATCACCTTACCCGTAAATTTGTTCAAGGCCTGTAAAGCAGGGCATTTCCCCATCTAGTAACTTCTGTGGAGAATAGTACTATAGAACACGTCAGAACATTAAATTTTGTTAATCCCAAAGCACAGCAGGTAAGATCATATTTACTTGAAAACTTAGTTGATGATAAAGGTGAGACCAGCTCTTTGCATCTTTTAATGTGGGTATTATGGACTACTAACACTCTTCTTAAATTCAAGAGAGATGGGTAATTAAAAAAAAAAATCAAACTGCTTAATTTATGAGGTCAGGAAATATATCACATAAAGGTTGGTAAGGAAGTAAATTTGCTTACACTCTGCATGATAAAACTTACAAAAAATTATTGAACTTAAAATTGTATCTGTAGTGAGATCAAGGCTGATATTCTTCTGTCATGATTGTTTTTCTGTAGCTCAAAGCTACCTAAGGTCCAGAACCATTACTACACTCTTGAGATTATTCTATCTCCCCATGTTTGTTGGTACTTGTTTCAGTCTTTCAGAAGAATGAGGTGATCTGCTTTGAATTGTCATTGTCCTTACATTTTCCTTTCATTCTGTTTCTGTTTGGTTGCTAGTTTATTTTCTAGGCTCTACTCTTCAGTCTTTCTGGCTTTTCAGTTTTATTTTTGAAAGTCTTTTGTCTGGTCATTATACATTCTGTCTTGAAGACACTGTGAACCCCAAGCAAAGTTTAAATTCAATCAAGCTTAAGAATTGGGGATGTTTAAATGATTTGTACACTAGGTGAAATAAATGTTGTAGTGTCTAATGAGATGATCCTATTGGAGGGTTTTTTATAGAAGAAAATAAAACTTTATGGATAAAATTTTAAAACTGTCTTAGCACTTGTGTCTTATGTTTTATCAATGTAAATCACTAAGCTTATCAAAACAAAACCAGACTGTTTTTACCATTATGCATTTGGAATTTGCATATTTTTTTGATTTCAGAGCAAAACCAGTGAGAGACTCCAAGTCAGAAATACAATTTATTAGGAAAAGGAAAACCAAAATGCATGCAATAATACAAAAGAAAAACCACTGACAAAGTTGGAATACAACCTAACACCCCGTTGGTCAGGGTGCTGGTAGCAGTCCAGTTGGATTGGTGGCTGCAGTCCTTCTGGGGTGGCAAATGTGGTTCTGTTGGAGCATTGATCCTGTAGAAAGGGTGTAGTCTTCCTCTGAAGATCCAGTGGAAAAGACAGCCATTCCTCTAGGAATCCAGTGGAAAGACTGCTTGTTGTGTCCCAAAACCCCAGATTATATCGAGGTGGGGATGCTTAGCACCTCCCCCCTGGGCAGAGCATCTCACAATGGGCTGTTATCTTTCTGTGAGTCATGGGTGGGTCCATTAAACAGAAATGGCTCCTGGAAGCATTTATGAGCCCATTAACAGGAGATAAGGAAGAAACAATGCCCCTCCTGGTTTCAGTAGCTCTCGAGGATGGGAATAGAATACATCTTTATATTGTAACCTAGGATACATATATAAATCAAACAACTTGTAGTATCTAGTGTGTGACATGTCTCCTTGCTCATGTGGAACAGAATACATACATGTTTTAGTTGCTATCCTGGTAGCATAAAAATAGAAATCAGTAAATGAAAATATAATTCCAAGTATTACCAGCAAAGTAGATGTAACTAATACCTTTCATATACTAAGGTGTCTTCTGACCATGCAAACACAAGAACTGCAGAAAATATGCTTTATGTTTTGAGTACATCTATGTGTTAACATCTGTTATAGTCAAATGCAGAAGATGCTTACAGTGATACCTATACTGAAAAACTGAAGTCAGCAGAATAGCTTTAAGGTTTTACAGGTATATATGCACATGCCACAGGAAAAATATAGGAGAAACAATTATTATCTCTTTTTTTTTTGCCACATATTTGTAACCACATGTAGCCTGTAGTCACACTTTTCAAAAGGTGAAACATTCCCATGTATTTCAGGTTAAAATTATTTTTTAAAAGTTTAACTCTTCAGACATCTAAATGTTTTTCACAAAATTGGATTGTTGTTTCTTTTTCTTTTGAAAGACCTCCCAAATACTTTTGATGTCTGAGCAATTCCAGGTCTGATCCACTTTTTGGAGTCGTGGTCTGTTGGAACCCTGGCTGAGAACCTGGCTGAGAATTTTAGACTTTCTGTGCTGACAGGCACTGACCCCCAAGAGAACACTGCATTTGACTTGAGGCCATGGAGAAGGTTTCCAAAACTGAATGACAGAACTGGGATTATGAGCGTGTAGTTTGAATAGAAGCGTGTAATATCACATGGTGAAAAACGCAGAGTTTAAGGTTTTAGAATATGTTAATATATATAAAGCAAGATGGAGGTTTTAGGGTGGAGGCTAGACTTTCTTCATCTTCTTCTTCATGGGTTTGCGTGGTATTGTGTATTTGGATAAAAAAGTCTGCCTTGTGGGCCACAGGTACTTGGTTATTGGGTCAAAAGTAAAAATAATTTAGTTGCCATTTCTTAATTGGACAGCTAATCCTTGAAAGGCCTGACAGAGAGAGAGGGATACGGCTCCATTTTTAGTTTGTAGAGTGAAGTGCTGTAGAACTCATGGTTTGTGAGGCTGTAATATAGATAAGAACTAATAAACATCTGAGTCCAAACAAGAAATACTGTCTTGTGCATTTAATCCCAACCCTGTCAAAAAGAAGTTAGGACTCCCACAGTGGCCTGTCTTCTTTTTCTTAAACACTAGGAAGAAACTTCTTTTGTTCCTTTTGTTTCCACTTTCATCCTTGCCTTTCTTCAGCATCGCTGATGGTACTGAACTAAATTTATGATGTTGGTTATAACTACATTTTTTATGATGAAACTTTTTCCTGAGAATATGTTCTCAGAAATATTAAGGAAGCCTGTTAATGCAATTTTTAGATAAACAAGATGTTGATTCACTTCCAGTTGCAATGGAGCTATGTGTAGCAATGAAATTAACCAGTACTAGTCATGCTTACTAGTACAGAAGTATCTCCAGTAACACATTGCAGAATTTCTTTAAAGAAAAAAAAAAAACAAAAACATTCCTGCCAGGTATAGAAGAATGTCAAAAGGCTCATAATTTGAAATGAAATTGATAGAAAGTTTCAAATATTAAGTGATCAGAAACAGATTTCTTGCAAAGATTCCGGGCCACTGCATTGCTACAAGTATAGACAGCAAAGGGTGTGAGATGTTTTGTAGTTTGTCTCCTACCTATGGAGAGAAAATTGAAAATAATTTAGACATTTGTGAAGTAGTGGGTCTTGTTTGACTTCATTTTAGGTATGAAGAAGATTACTTTTTATTTTAGCTGTAAGTGTTCATTGATTGCTGTATTATAATAACTATAGGCAAACAATAGCTATGTTTGGGGGTTTTCAGTTGATTTTATGAAAAATTTTCCATTTTCATGGATCCTAGAGCAAATTCATGAGCACAACACAGGTTGCCCCATAGCTTTTTGCTCTAGCACTCCAGAAAAAAGCCCAAAGAATATATTTGATTTAGTAACTAGCTTTGCTAATATAATAAGATAGAAATGCAGTAGCTGTTTATGTGTCTTATGAAAGCAACAACAATAGTACTGATTAGGTCTCTGAAATAAAAAAATGCTTATGTTTTAATTCAATTTTTATTTTCTGTTGACATACCAAAGGTTTAATTTCTGTGATTTTCTTCATAAGGTTTACCTTTTTCTAACCCATGTATTGTCAGATGGATGCATAACATCCCAGCGGCACAGTTTTACACAGCAATTTATCTGAATTGCGAAGATACAGAGGAGAAATCCTCTAATGTATGAATTATTTCTGCTCATCAGAATGTTTTTGTTTTAGCTAATTTGTTGTTTGAAATTATACATGCTGAAAATACGATAGAGGTGTCCCTGCTGCATTTAATCAGATGTGGAATTATTCATTGCCATTTAAAATGCTTGGATTATTAGCTGCCTTTAGGTGTTTCTGAATTGCTAACATTTTTCCAACAAATTTGGCAAAGAGCATCTGTTTAGTTATTTCTCTCTGTTTAAGGATACTGTAGCAAATCCACAAACCTAAACTAAATGTACTACTCTGTAGTAAATCCACAAACCTAAATTAAAAATTAAAATAAGCAAAATAACCACATAAGATACATTTCATATGTCATAGAGACTGTGGGGTTTTTTTTACAAAAAGATTTCTAAAAATACTGTGTTAGAGCTTCTAAGAAGAGAAATTCTTTCAAGTTTGGAACTTCAGCATCTAGTTTCATAGATCAAAACTTGATTAATATCTAGTTCTACCTATAAATGAATCTATTTCACAATTGTTGACATGTTCCTTTATACGGAAAAACATAAAAGTTAAAATTCAATCTGGAAAGTTGATGTGATTTATGATTACTTAAAATTTTAATATTAGAAGAATAAAATGGAACACTTCTTACTTTTGAGCTCTTCAGTAAGGAGTTTTCTAGACACCTTGCAATTTCTCCATATAGCAAACTGAAAATTCACATTTCTGGAGCAGAATACATGGTGATTTTCACCTACTGAAATTGGAAGTAATTCATGTGAAGATTTAAATTAAAATAGCTAGCATTTTTTTTGGACAACATGCAAACTGTTATGCCACGCTAAAAGGGAATAGAATACTTTCCAAGTCTTTTTTGAGAAGCGTCACACTTAGATTTATAGGACATACCACCAAATAATAGAGATAAACTGTAATTCAGCTCGGGTTTTTTTGTTATTATAGGAGTGCTGTATTTATATTAATAATAGAAAATGTACTATTTTCTTATAAATTAGTGAAAATTATTTTATTCCTTTATAATTGGTACCCGGATTTCTACATGCAGCCATTGCCAAATGACAAATCAATTGTGTCAGACCTTACCTTAAGACTTTTCACTGTGTCATCATTCATTGTTTTCTGGACTCATAGAATCAGAATATAGAATAATTTATTTTTCAGTGGCCTGGACACTGAGAGATGCCCCCTCCCCCATTTTGGTGTCATCCATTAAACTGATGAGACAGCATTCTGTACCACCTTCCAGGATAATTAATAAACTAAAACTATGCTAGCCCCAGCACTGTGCTGTCTGTCAACTGTGTGATAATTGAATATTGAACAAATCATAAGAGTCCCATCAATTTTCAGTCCATTTTCTATCCCACCCAACAATTATCTCACCATTTTGACTGTAAGAAGAGACTTGAGAGATCAAAGTCTGCCGAAGTCTGATCAGATTTGAGCATTGTTATGACATTTTTGCATCCAAAAATTGATCTCATAGGCTTTCTCAGGATCCACTATCAGATGGAACTCAGCATATAAATGTAGGAATGTAAAATGCTCTATTTCCACTTCTCTGCACTTCTTCTTTAACCCAATAGTTCAGTGGTTAGAAAGCATCTGGAGAAACAGATGATCTTCTGCCTAGAGAAATTCTCTTTTGCCAGATATATATTCTAAATTATAAACTAATATCCCAAAGCAGAGGGAGAGTGGTAAGAGTGCTTATTTTTATTCTTTCAGAAGAAAAGCACATGCAATATTCATTTTAAAAGCAAAAGAAGACACTATATTACATTATAATTAGACACTTCACTCTGAAATAAGGACATGTGGATTTTAGTCATTAACCCAGTGCATATATATCATCAGATGTTTAAGTATTCACTTCAGGAAGGAATAGAGCAAAAATATTCACTTGTAGGTGAGTTTCTTAACATTGTGTTATGAAGTCATTGTGTGTTTCTTCACTGGTGTGCAAAGAGAAGGGGAAAAGGACAGTTTAAAGGAAGCATTGAGCTCATGTAAAGACAATTCAAAGCATTTTGGAGAAACATATTCTGTTGTGGTGTGTGCACGGTTTTTAGTTTTCTGATTTAGTCGGTTTAGAACTTGAATGTTTGTTAAAATCAAGATGGCGTTCTCAGGTGGGGATTTCCAGGGCTCCTTCTCCCCTCTCCCTTAGGCAGTTAACTGCCTATCACCGATTTCCATGACAACTCCCGCCTTTTTGTTGCGATTTTAGTCTCTGTCAGGCTATCCCCTCCCTCATAATATGTTAATTAATTTCTCCCCTCCCTTGTTGCCCAGGCAACCCCCCTGCCCATCACTCTCTGCCCACTCCCCATCCCTAGAAAGTTCTCCCTGGGACAGAGGGTGATTGGGCCAGGGTGGGAAGCCGCACCTTTATTGTGTTATCATTCGCTGGCTGGGTCTGTCGTTCCTTGTATAATTGATTGTCATTGGTTGTTGGTGATTCTCCCCTCCCCGCGGGGTGCTGATAAATGTCCTCACTGAGGGGTGGGGTGTGGGTCAGTTCCCTGCACCTCCCGTCCCGTCCGCACCCGTCCTTCCTCTAATAAACCCTTTCCCGCTGCAAGGAACTGCCTCGCCTCCCGCTTCTTCCATTGCTCCGCTCATTCGCACCGCTGCCGTGGGACTGTTCGCTCTTCTGGGTCGCAGCCCTGAGCCCTGACGCCAGGGGGACCCAGGCAGCCATCCGATTGCCCTGCCTCTGCCGAGGGCTGATTCGGTTGGCCCACTAGGCTGCTGGCCGCTCAACCTCTTCCACCTCCTGCTCGCTGTGGGAGCGTGCCGGGCATTCTCACTCGCAAGCAACCGCAATATTCAATTCAATTCAATCCCCTTCATTTTGTTTGAAGGGGAAGCTTTCTTTTCTTAGGAGGTGCAGACCTTCTGTAGCAGAAGCTTTTGCAGAGAGAGAAGTGACGTGAGCAATTCCAGCTGCTACCTGGAAATGTCATTCACAGAAGCCATTACACAAATTATCACACCTCCCTTTGCAGCAGAAAGACTGATTTCCAGACCACATGGGTAAAGTCACAGAAACATAATTTTTCCACATGACATCCTGTACAACTGTGTACTGTGTTGATGCCTGAAGATATTCTTGGGCTACTGAAAGCATTTACTATACTTGAGAGATAGAAGAGGAGATCTTATCAAGTAACGCAAAAGATAAAAAATAATCCAAACTCCCCTGTGTAGTCTGAACAGTTGTGCCAACCACTGAAAAGATAGTTTAAAGATGGGAATGGATCCTATCACTGGATGGCTGCAAAGACTATGAATTATGTCAGTGATCCATTTCTTCTGAAGATGACAGCAAAGTGACTAAAGACACCTTTTTATCACCTTTTTGTCAGCATTTCTCACCATCTAACTTAGGCAGTTTCTGACTCTTTATAGTGATTTTTCAGTGTATGTACTCAAAACCCTTATCCTTTTATTGAAATAAAATTAGGCAGATTCCAACAGACAGAAACCCATATCCTCTTGACAAAAGCTTGAGGCTTTGGCCTGTGTTTCCCTAGTCTAGGCAGAACTATGAAAAGGATAAATGGATCTCAAACAGTTATATTTTAAGTCTTGAAGTGGTATGTGTTGCGGTGCGTTTTGCGTGTTTTCGGTTCAAATGGTTCCGTGCTTGTGTTTTATTCAGTTTTACCAGTCGTGTTTCACCTAAGATGGCCTCTTTTGGGGTTCTGTTTCAGGTTCTCCCTCCCCCTTCTTCCCCAAGTAGCTGACTGCCAATCACAGTTTCCATGACAACTCCTGCCTTTTTGTATCCATTGCCCTGTCCATCTGTAAAACCCCTCCCTGTTCATCTCATTATCTTAGTTTCCCCTCCCTAGTTTCCCCGGCAACCCTCCTGCCCATCATCTTCTGCCCACACCCCAGCCCCCGAACCTTCTATCCGGGGCAGGGGATGATTGGTGCAGAGAGGGAAGCCACTCCTATACTGTTTGATGATTTGTCCGGGTCTCAAGCTCTTCATTTGTCCATGCACTGTTATTGGTCTCCTGTGATTCGCTCCTCCCCTCGGGAAGTCTTTAATTGCTCGCCCCTAGGGGCAGAGCGGGGGCAGTTGCCTGCAGCTTCCTACCCTGTCTGTACCTCCCTGACCTCAATAAACGCAACCCGCGCTGTGGACGACTGCTGCCTCGTGTATTCCTTCCATTCACTGCCTCCTCGCCTAGCTGCCGCTTACTTGGCTTCGCCTCCTCCGAGACGCCTTCTCCCACCTCAGCCATGGGAGAGGTCTTGGGAAGCCGGCCGACTGCCTCAGCTGTCCCCCGCCTGGGACAGAGGCTAAAGTGGCCATGCGGCTGGCCCAACCAGGCTGTGGCTGTGCTTTGCTGTGGAGCTGGCCGGGCTCAGTTCGTGCGCGGCCACAGGTATGTTGATAAAAAGTTTATAAAATGATAATGTTAACATTTTATAATGTTTATAAAATACTGGGTTCTTCTTACATATTCCATCATCCAGATGTCATTCCCTATTGTCATGGTTTGACACTGGCACAATGCCAGTGCCCCATGAAAATATACCTCCCTGGTGTTTGCTGTGAGATGTGACCAGGAAATAAGCAAAGCAGGCCTCTACCTTAGAAAAAAAGTTTATTAACTAAACTACCAAAAGGGAAACAAACCACACACACACACACACATACACACACCTGGAAAATGAAAACTCCATAAAAAGCATTTCCTCCTCCCCCCCACCACATTTCCAATACATCTTCCAAATTTCAACTCTCCATCCATCACCCTTTAAATACTCAATTCCAGTCCATCAAGAGGAGAGGAGTCCTTCTTGGGGCCATGGTGACCTCTTCCTTGCATGCCCAGCGCTCTCACCACTGGACAAGGACCAGAGCTGCTTCAAGGGTTATCCTTTTAAGGGTGCTTTGACCAGTTCCAAAAAAAAGCACAGTTTTCTCTCGTCTCGGGACCTCTTGTCCCCCCCATACTTGTCTACCCCCTGGGGCTGGGGGGTCTCCAAAACTGAACCCTCTCAGTTCTGAGCCATCGCCTCCCCCCTGCATGCAGCCTCTGTGTTGCGAGGAAGCATGGTTCTGTCCATGGCTGTACCAAAAAGAGTCCAGCAACCAGCTACTCCATCGTCTCTTTCCGGCCTCTTCTTTACTCTCCCAGCCTCACTCACTGCTCCAACTGTCATTGTCTTGCCCATTTCCTCTTTATCATTCACTCCATCTCCCCTCCGGGAAAGGTCCAAATGCTCTGTGAGGTCTTCATCATCCAGAAAGGGGTTAACAAACTTCTGCACGCGGCCAGGCTCCTTCCCTGCTGCACTCCCCCCTTCCCCCTCCTTCTTCACAGGCCGATATCACTTCAAGGCCACAGGCCCGTACCAGCTTTCTCTCTCTCATCTTCTAGCTGGGGGCGTGCTGCCCAAATCTTCTCGGGGCCTCTCTCCCTCTGTCTCTCCTGGGGGGGGGGGCTGCCCAACGCCTCCTGGTGTCCCCACCACCCTTCCATCCTGAGGGGTCAGGCCTACCTCTGCCAGGCCGCAGGTTTTCCCCTCCCCCCACCCAGCTCGAAGCCGGGCAGGGGAGGCCTTGCCTCTTTGCTGGCCGGAAATCAAAGAGAGAGCCCAAGGGAGTGCTCTGCTTCTAACCCCTGTGTTCTCAGAGGCGCATCCACCCTCAGTGGCCAAGCCTGGTGTCAATTTAGAATCTGAACACCTATTGGCCTCTGGCCACTCCATTCCCAGAAAACCTGCTTCCTGTAAACCCATAACACCTATCCTTTTGTATAACTCTCAAGGGGGTGGGCAGCAGAATGGGGCCTGAGGGAAAAAAATCCTTCGCACTCTAATATCGGGCTCATGACCACCTGAGGAACCCGAAGGTACTTTAGTCTATGTGACTAGATGAAATGCATCTCAGAGTCCTGAGAGAATTGGCTGATGTTATTGCCAAGTCACTGTCTGTGATATTTGAAAAGTCACGACAATCAGGCGCAGGCCCAGGAGACTGGAAAAAAGGAAACTGTCTGTCTTTCAAAAGCATAGAAAGGAGGACTCTGAGAACTCCTGACCTGTGAGTCTGACTTTTGTGCCTGGGAAGATCAAAGAAAAGATCCTCCTGAAGTTAAGCTAAGGTGCTTTGTGTTGGTTTTGTACAGCCAGGTTTTTGGGGAGCCACAGAGGTGGCTTCTGTGAGAAGCTACTAGAAGCTCCCACCATGTCTGGCAGAGCCAATCCCTGATGGTTCTGAAGAGGGATGGGCTGGGCCAATTAGAGATGGTGGTAATCCCTCTGTCACAACATATTTAAGAAGAGATCAAAACGAAGTTTGTGGCATGGTTGTAATTTTCAAGCTAGAGAATAGTGGAGTGAGAACACGTGACGGAAAACAACATGGAGACACCAAGGTCAGTGGAGAAGAAGGGGCAGGAGGTGCTCCAGGTGCCAGAGCCAAGACTCCTCTGCAGGCTGTGGTGCAGACCATGGTGAAGCAGCTGTGCCCCTGCAGGCCATGGGATCTACGGGAGATGCAGAGATCCACCCGCAGGCCGTGGGGGAGATGCCCATGCCAGAGTGGGTGGATACTTGGAGGAGGCTGTGATCCAGGGGGAGACCTGGAAGAGAGAGGGGGTTCTTGCTTCCAGGCTGGAGCAGCCTGTCCTTAGAGGACTACATCCTGTGGAAGAGTGACCCATACTAGAGCAGATTGAAAGGCACTGCTCTCTGTGGGATGGACTCACTTTGCAGCAGTTTTGGGAGGACTGTTGGTTGTGAGATGGAGCCATGTTAAAGAAATTCATTGAGAACTATTGCCCATGGGAGGGAACCCGCAGTGCAGCATGAGAATGACTCCTCTCCCTGAGCAGTGAGAAAAGCCACCAAAACTTCCATTCCCTGTCTCCCTCCAATATCAGTAGGAAGCTGAGAGGGGTTGAGGGGGGCGGGGGGTGTTGTGGTGTGACCGCTTTTCTGTTCTTAGTTATGATCTGTGTAAGTTTATTATTCAAGCTGTATTTTGATGTTAATGTTATATTCAGTTGGTAGGTTCAGTTTCCCCCTGTTCTGTTTTCATAATGGCTCTGCCTTGGGCTTCCTCTCCACCTCCCCCTCTGTGATATGTCAATCCCCTGGTTGCCTAGGGAACTCTCGCCCTTTTGTATGTCAGTCTTTAGTCCCCTCCCTAGTTGCCATGGCTTCTTTGTAAACCCCTCCCATGTTTCCCCGGTAACCTCCCTGTCCATCACTTTCTGCCCACACCCTGTCCCTAGAACCTTCTACCCTGGGCGGAAGGTGATTGGAGCAGGAGTTGCTGTCCCTCCCCAACAAGCCTCCTATTTGTTACCATGTAAGTCAATCACTCAGTTCTGTTATGTCACTGGCCAGGGGGTGGGTCGCGCCTCCCTTCTGAAAGCTTTTATCACCGCGTGCAAGTTCCTGCCCTCCTGGGGGTAGATACCGGCCGCCATGCTCCTTTCCTGAATAAATCTGGTTCCTGCTGCTGAGACCTGCCTGTCTCCTTGCCTCTCTTCGTGTCCGTGCTTCGCTGACGCGTTTTGTCTTGCCTGTTCTACCAAGGTGCTGCAGTCCCCGCCATGACACGAGGGAGAGCGCCTTAGGCAACCATACGCCCCACCTGACCCCTGCTGGGAGCCAGCGCTGAGCAGCCACCCGGCTGTCACACCGAGGCTGCTGAAGTGCCTTTCTGTGGGCTAATTTCAGGCTTAGACTTTCACGCACAGCGGGGGTGGGGGGCAGTAAAAAGGTGTATTGAGGACTTCTTTTACTTTTCGTTTTCCTACTCTGATCTTGTTAGTTATACTCTCACTTTATATCTCTAAGTTGAGCCAGTTTTGCCCTTGACGGTAATTGATGGGTGTTTTCGCCCAGTCCTTATCTCAATTCCCAAACCCTTTTTTATACTTCCTCTCCACTGTCCAGTTGCAGGGGAGGGTGAGTGAGCAGCTCTTGTGGGTGCCTGGCATCTGGCCAATGTCAAACCATGACACACATGGAGATGAAGAATCATTATGTCTATGTCGCGGTGCGCGTATACGATTTTATAAGTTAATTTCAGTTGCCCAAGATGGCGATTTTTATTCAGGGCTCCCCGCTCCCTCCCCCTTCTCCCTCATGCGGGCTAACTGCCAGTCTTTGTGTTTCCGTAGCAACTCCCGCCTTTTTGTATCAATTCCTCTGTCCATCAGTTGTCCCCTCCTCAGTTGCCCCGGCGACCCCCCTGTCCATCACCCTCTCCCCACTCCCAGTCCCTAGAACCTTCCACCAGGGGCTGGGGGTGATTGGTGCAGCGCGGGGAGCCACTCCTTAATTGTTTTCTTATTTTCTGCTGTGCCTTGCCCATCATTTGTATCTCTGTTATTATTGGTTGTTTGTGCCTTCCCCCTCCCCTCGGAGATCCTTTATTTGCCCCCTCCGAGGGGCGGGCGGGGGGCAGTTGCTTGCACTCCCTACCCGACCTGTTGTCCCTTTCCCTTTAATAAACCCAGTTCCTGCTGCGAGCTCCTGCCTTGCCTCGCGTTTCCTTGCCTCGTTGGATTGTTTGCTGCCTTGCGCCTCTCCTCTACAGTCTCTCTCAGGGACGCCTTTCCCCGCCTTGACGCAGGGAAGGTCTTTGGCAGCCAGCCTTCCCCAGCCGCCTCTCTGGAGCCAATGCTGTTGCGAGCAAGGGGTTGGCCCAACCAGGCTGTGTGCTGCGGGACACTTGTGGTCACTAGCCGGGGCCAGACGCCCGCGCAGCTGCAGCTGCTGGCGCCCAACGTGAGGCGACGCCGATTCCTTTTTGGACTACGTCGGACCCGCGGAGCGACGACCTCGTCGTCACTGGGCGCGGCATCACCCCAGTGGGAGCAGACCCCAGGGCACTTGGGCTAGCGCTCCCGGGGATCCCGATCCAGTGACAGCTCGGCACCCGGAGCCGGATCGGCAGCGAGGCGCCACACCCGGACCCCTACCCCTCCCGGTTTTGGTTCGGTGAGTGAAGGGTGTTCCTCCTTCTCTCTCCCCCTCTATCTTTTATTGGTCCCACCCCTGGGTTCTTGGGCTTCGGGAGCGGGGGGTGGTTGTTCTGCCCCTGGGTTCCTGGGTTTCGGGAGCAGGGGGTGGCGAACCCTTCGTCCGGCGTCGGTTCCCTTGCGGCGTCGGGCGATCCCCACTCCGGGGCGATAGAGGGTCCTCCCGGGGACTCCCTAATCCTTTTCCCCGCCCCCCTCTGTTCGTTTTCAGTTCGCGCTCCGTCGCGTTTACTCGCCCTCCCGCTGTGTCCGTTTCGTTTCCGCGTTCAATCTATCCGTTTCAGTTGCTTTCCTGGGTGTGTGATTTCTGAGCTGCACTTTAACATCATCAGGCATGGGTGCTCGCCTGTCTGCAGCTCAGCGCGAGGCAGTTCTTGTTTCTGGTTCGTTATTAGTTGGTGCGGATCTCCCTGTCAAGGAGCGGGAGATCCGAAGTTTAGTTCGGTGGGTCTGCTCACAGTTCCGTGATTTTACCCCAGACCACTGCCGCGACCTCCGCTTTTGGGAAGGCGTGGCACGAAAATTATCTGATTTGGCCAGGGCTGAGGGTATAGATGTGACCAAAAGATTAAAATTGGCGCGTCACCTATATTGGGTGACACAGCTGATCTCAGCTGTGAAGATTAAACAAGCAAAAGAGCTGTGAGGACGCCCCCGGACTCCCGGAGCCTCACAGAGAGACTCCGGGTCAGTTAATCATTCTGTTAATGTTTCTAGTTCGGTCCCCAGTTCGGTCCCTACCTCTGTTCCTACCCCTCATCCCTCTCCTGCTGCCCCTCAAAGACCTGGGATCCTGAGGCGGGCATCCCTCGCCCACAAGGAGCCGGAGCCCTGTCACTGCCCGGGCCCTCCTCAGGACCCCCAATTCCCCCGCGGGGCGCGACAAAGGGCCCTGTCGCCTCCCGACTCCCCCGCACCCCTTTCTTCCCGCTCCCCTCGTTCCCGAGTTTTGAAATCCCCAAAGTTGAATTCTAGAGTTCGGTTCAGGGTCCCCTCACAAGATGGCTCCCATGGAGCACAAGATGGCGGGGACCCTCGGACCTCGTGGCAGGAGCCCCTTTCCCCTCCCCAGAACCCATTTCTTTCTCCCCCTCCTCCCCAAAACCCCTTCTCTGCCCCTCCTTCCAACCCGTTCCTCCCAGAGTCCAACCCCTTCCTGCCACCAGCTGCCACTCTCTTTGACGCTCCTCCTCCATACCACCTCCCAGTTCCGCCCAGCTCCCCGCCCACCGCTCCTCCCATTGTTCCTCCCCCAGTTCCTCCAAGGGCCCCGCCTGCTCCCAATGCCACACCTCTCGTCCCCTCCTCCCGGGCGGGTGTTCCCACGTCATTGGACCCCGCCCCCTTTTCCCACGGTGCCTCCCAGCTCCTCCCCTCGAGTTCCGGTTCCCACGCCCTCCCTTCCGGTTCCCACGGGTTGCCATCTTGTTCCGGGGAATCGGGGGCGGAGGGGGTGAGTGTGTTTATGCCAGGGCTCGAGCAGCCTAATACCATCACGGCGGCCCCGGTGCAATATCACCAGAGGCAGGGGGGGCGTGTGGACGTACGGTGGGTGCCCATACCACGGTCAGTGATTAGGGATCTGTGTAAAGCCCAGAAGGAGTTTGGCGCCGAAGGCGAGTACTTTCGGGGCCAGCTCGAAGCTTCCCTTCTGGAGACTGAGCTGGCACCGATTGACATTCGCCAAATTTTTAAGCGCCTTCTTAATAAGTCTCAGTTCTCCAGGTGGGAAGCGGGCTGGGAGAGGGCCGTTGAGGACCTTCTCCCCAACCTCAGGGCGGATCCCAACCTGGCCGTGGACGGCAATGGGGATGAGATTTCTGTAGAACATCTTTGTGGCATTGGGGAGTGGGCCAAAGGGCAAACGGCAGCCAAACTCATCCCCGCAGGTGCCCTGGGCCTGAGTGCCATGGCAGCGGCGGATGAGTTCTTCAAGATCATTTCAGGCACGCCAGCGGTCCCGGCAACTGACATCCGGCAGGGAGCTGAGGAGTCTTTTGATGAGTTCGTCCTCCGGGTTGAGGCGGCCGTGCAACACGAGGACGGGGACGAAGAATTTAAATCGCAGATGGTCAGGTCGATCGCCGCCTCGAACTGCACCCCAGCATGCAAGGCGGCGATTCAGAGCCTGCCCCTGCGTCCCCGTCCGACACTGCGCGACCTTCTGGAAGTCTGCGCCCGGAAGGTTCCCACTCCGCAACGGGCCGGCGGCTCGAAAGCACCACCATCACGCCGGGTCACCGCCGCAGACTTCCCAGAAGAGGTCGACGTTGCCGCCGCCGGAGGACCAAAATCAGCCCCTGCCCGAGACGCCCCGTGCCACTTATGTGCCCAAATGGGGCACTGGATGCCAGACTGCCCCCTCCGACACCAATTTTATAAGTTCCGGAGAGAGATGGAGGCGAAACAACAAAAAGGGGGAGCCACAGGGGGAGCCCCGGGGGAGCCACCACCACACCAAAAAACCTATAAGTGAGCGCAGTGCCCCCCTGCGCCGTGACATAAGTGAAGGCAGGCAGACCACATCTAAGGCATGCAGGGGGAGAGGAGCAAGAGAGAGCCCGCCGCCCGCTCCGCCCATAACACCAGGGTGGAGCGAGCTGCCACTTGTGCGATGTGACTCTTTCACTGGACTGGACTTGAAAACTGCTGAGACTTCCCTTTGCGAAGTCTCATGTCTTTTTTGTACGGATCATACGATGGACCCGGCTCCCTCGTCAGAACCGTCACTAACCACTTTTTCCACCTCTTCTCCCTTCAGGCTGGTGACGACGAGGGCTCTCCGGATGCCGAACACCGATTTCAGATTTCTCACCGCGTCTCCCGAAAACCCAGGTAACTGGAGCCGATTCGACCATCGGTTTGTCATCGTGGGGGACACCAAGCACACACCACCGGATGTGCAAGTATATCCAGCTTTGGTGTCCTCTGAAAGGCACAGATTCACTCTCACTGTGTCGTGTCTCCGTCCCCCTTTGTTCCTCCCCGAGGGAACCATCATTGCTCAGGCGATCCCAGTCCGTAAAATTGATGACATCCTCACAGGGGACTGGGATCCTGATTGCCCAGGCCAACGCAGCTTCCTTCCCAAGAAACGTCTCGAACGGGAAGAGGAGCTCAACAACATCCCGCATGTGGCCTGGGCGCAGAGGCTGGGGTCTTCAAAGCCCCGCCTCGAATGCCAAATGAGCAAGGGGAGGGACACCATTTCCATCCGGGGGATGCTAGACACAGGTGCAGACGTGACGATCATTCCCTCTCAGGAATGGCCGTCACACTGGGAGCTGCAAAACGTGGAAGGATGCATCACAGGTGTAGGCAGGTCTCAATTGGCAAAACAATCTAAGAGCATCGTCCAAATTACGGGGCCAGACGGGCAATTGGCACATGTCCGCCCGTTTGTTTTGAACTACTCAGAGCCTCTCTGGGGGAGAGACACCCTTGAACAATGGGGGGCCAAAATTGACCTTCCGGCCCCCCTCCCGGTTTTTTGGGCAGCGGTCGCTGAAGAGCGCGCCACCTGGAAGCTCAATTGGAAATCAGACAAACCAGTACAGGTGAAGCAGTGGCCGCTGAACAAACAAAAATTGAAAGCGCTCACAGAGCTCGTGGAAGGAGCAAGTCCGCAAAGGCAACCTGGTGGAGACCATGTCCGCATGGAACTCCCCAGTGTTTGTCATTCGCAAATCATCTGGCAAGTGGCGGCTTCTTCACGACCTCCGCAAAATTAATGAAATAATAGAAGACATGGGTGTCCTCCAACCAGGGATGCCCTCCCCATCGATGCTCCCCCAAAATTGGAATTTGGCCATCATAGATCTGAAAGATTGCTTTTTCCAAATTCCCCTACACCCGGATGACGCCCCACCGTTTGCATTCACGGTGCCAGCTTTGAACCGTGAAGCTCCCGGTAAACGATACCACTGGCGGGTATTGCCTCAAGGAATGAAGTGTAGCCCAATTATTTGCCAGTGGTACGTTGCTGCCCTGCTCGCTCCCATCCGCGAGCGATACAGTGAGGCCGTCATCCACCATTATATGGATGACGTGCTGATCTGTGCCCGCGATGACAGCCTGCTGGTCCACGTGCTCACCTGTGTAACCGATTGTTTAGTCGCTGCAGGGTTCGAACTCCAAAGCGAAAAGATTCAGCGGATGCCACCCTGGAAATACCTGGGCCTTGAGATCAGCAAGAGGACCATTGTTCCTCAAAAATTGGCGATCAACCCAAAAGTGAGCACTCTAGCGGACGCCCACCAGCTGTGTGGGGCGTTGAATTGGGTGAGACCCTGGCTGGGGATTACCACTGAGGACCTGGCCCCCCTCTTCAAATTATTGGAAGGGGGAGAGGCGCTTTGTTCGCCTAGGGATCTCACCCCAAAAGCTGAAGCAGCGCTGGAAAAGATCGGTGAGCTACTTGAGGCAAGGCAGGCCCATCGCTACATCCCGGGCCTGCCCTTCAAATTCATCTTATTAGGCCGACTGCCACACCTCCATGGTCTCATTTATCAATGGGACCTGTCCCGAAAGAACACCAAGGGAAAGGGCAAGGACCCCGGCGCGAGTGACCCCCTCTTAATCATAGAGTGGGTGTTCCTCAGCTGCCACCGGTCCAAGAGAATTACACAGCCACACGAGCTGGTGGCAGAACTGATCTGTAAGGCTCGCCTTCGGATCAGGGAGCTGGCAGGTGTGGACTTTGGATGCATACACGTTCCATTAGATCTCAAATCAGGCAAATTTAAGACCAAAATGCGAAACGAACTCCTGTCAGAAAGCGAAGTCCTTCAATTTGCGCTCGCCAATTACACCGGGCAGATTGATGTTGGGCGGCCAGCCCATCCGCTGTTCAGCAGCGATCTGCACTTTATATTTTCCACAAAAAAGATCCTGAGCCGTGTTCCACTCGATGCACTGACAGTGTTTACAGACGCATCCGGGGGATCCCACAAGTCAGTGATGACTTGGAAAGATCCCCAGACTCAGCGTTGGGAGATGGATATTAACTACGTTAAGGGCTCCCCTCAAGTCGCTGAGTTGGATGCTGTCGTCAGAGCATTCGAGAAATTCCAGGACCGGCCCTTCAATTTAGTCACTGATTCGGCATATGTAGCCGGTGTAGTTGCTCGAGCAGAGCAAGCTGTTCTGCAGGATGTTCCGAATTTGGCCCTGTACAATCTGCTCTCAAAACTCATAGATCTCATCTCCCGTAGAGAGCAGATGTACTACGTTATGCATACCAGGTCTCACACAGATCTGCCCGGGTTCATCGCGGAGGGCAACCGCAGGGCTGATGCCCTTGCGGCCCCTGCCGAGGTTGAACCCGAGTGGGTCATGGCCGCAGTGGTCAAGATGGCCCCGCTCCCGGACGTGTTCCAGCAGGCCAAGTTAAGCCACCAGCTCTTCCATCAAAATGCGCCTGGTCTGGTCCGCCAGTTCGACCTTACGCGTGACCAGGCCAAGGCCATTGTGGCGACATGCCCCCAGTGTCAGCAGAGCCAGCCACCATCGCTGCCTGCTGGCGCCAACCCCCGGGGACTCTCAAGTTGCGAGGTGCGGCAGACAGATGTCACCAAAATTCCACAATTCAGCCGCCTCAAATACGTTCACGTGTCCGTGGACACCTTTTCCAGCGCCGTCTTCGCCTCTGCCCACACAGGGGAGAAAGCTTCGGATGTCCAGAAACATCTCATCCAGGCTTTCTCCGTGTTGGGCATCCCAAAGAGGCTCAAGACTGATAATGGGCCCACGTATGCCTCCAGGGAGCTTAGAGTTTTCCTGCAGCAATGGGGAATAGAGCATCGAACAGGCATCCCCTATTCCCCCACAGGTCAAGCCGTGATCGAGAGGACCCATCAGAGCTTAAAAAGAGTCCTAGGCCACTTAACACCAGCGATGAAGATGGAATCCCCTCAGGTCCAGTTATCTAGGGCGCTGTACACCTTAAATTTTCTAAATTGCTCATTTGATAATTTCAATCCGCCCATAGTACGGCATTTCGGGGGGCACGGTGACCTGCGGCTAAAGGAGAAGCCCCCTGTTCTGGTGAGGGACTCGGAGACCTGGCGGCAAGAGGGGCTGTTTCAGCTTGTGACTTGGGGGCGGGGATATGCCTGCGTGTCCACCCCCTCGGGTCCCAAGTGGGTCCCTTCCCGCTGGGTTCGCCCGTATGTCCCCCGTGCAAAAAAGACACCAAGTCCAGTCCCACAAGTGGCAGTGGCGAGCTGGCGGCGGAGACGGAGGCTCTGCAAACCACCGTCACATCCTGAAGCCTCCCAAGCAGAAATGTTCCTCCCTGGTCCCGATCCAGCAACCTTCCTTTCTGATTTCTTTCATTCACTCTCCCCGGAATCCTCTCCTTGATTCCAAGCCCTGGACTCTAATCAGTCCTGTCTTATTCTGTTTTAGACTTGCGCACCATGCCCGCCCGCTTCCGGACCCTGGCCAGCATCACCATTGCCATCTTGGTGACCACTGTGGCTCCGTGGCCTATCCCGCAGCCTTCCCATAATATCTGGAAGCTGCTGGCACAATCCCTGGGCCGCGATGACATCTGCCTAGACACCGGAGCAGCAGACAATCCGCTTGGGACCTGCCTGGTGGGGATCCCTCTCCTTCCTGAAGCCCTTCCCTTCTTTTTAAACCCTTCTTCTGTATCTGGAGGCATATGGAGAAACCCCCCTTTTCATTCGTTACCGTTTTTAGACCATGAGCCCCTAGAATTTACTTTGCTCGGAGCTGCAAAAGCCCCTTTTTGTTTCCAGTTCACCCCTACCCATATCCCGGAAACTTGGAGAAATGTAGTCAATATGAAGCAAAACAAAAAAGAATTTACAGCTAAAGAGTGGTGCCGAACACTCTCCACCTTTCGGCATTTCTCTACAACAGATGGTTTGCCTCGAGCCCTCCCCAAGGGATTTTTCTTAATCTGTGGCAACCGAGCTTGGGAAGGCATCCCCGCTCGCCTTGTCGGAGGCCCATGCACCCTCGGCCAGCTGACCCTGTTCTCCCCCAACACGTCCGAAATTATTGATTGGCAAATGAAAGATGCTACAGAGGGTGAGATTAGACAGAAAAGAAATGCAAAACCATTCGGCTCAGATTGCGATCCCGAAATTGCTCATTGGCCCAAAACTAAAAGGATCGCAATGTCTGTGTTGTTGCCCTGGGTTGCGGCCGCGAAGGCCCTGGGCGAATTGGGCGAGCTAGAGTGTTGGGTAGCTAAACAGGCGAATTTGACCTCAGCCGCATTAAGTGACCTCCTACGAGATGAGCAGATAACCAGGCAGGCCACCCTCCAAAATCGAGCGGCCCTGGACTACCAGCTTTTGCTACACCATCATTCGTGCAGGGAGTTCAGGGGTCTCTGCTGCTTCGACTTACAGTCTAAGGCCCAGGATGTGCAGGCCAAAATCGAAGAAATGAAAGACCACGTCTCGAGAATTCAGCAAGAGCCACAGGACTGGCTTTGCCAGCTTTTTTCAGGGTCCGGACTGTCCAGCTGGGCCGTTTCCGTTGTTAAAGACTTGTTATATGTTTTGGTTGTGTTTATTATTGTGTTTATGAGCGCTGCTGTCATCTGGAAATGCTTGAAAGGAGTTCTGCAGAGACTCACCGAACACCCTCAAGTCAATGCTGTCCTGGCCACTCCTTTTCCCCCACCACCGGTCTATGAAGAGATGGCCCCTCTGCCGCAACCTCCACCACCGAGCCCAGCGAGCCCAGAAAACATCGCCCCAATGTCGCTGGGGGCTGATTCTGATGACCATGAAGACTTCGAAACCACAGATGCTGAATAGACTCAAAGACAGTTTTACTAATTAAGTTCGCACATCCCCCCATGTTTCTTTTTCCTTTTTCGTTTAGTTTAAAAAAGGGGGAGATGTCGCGGTGCGCGTAGTTCGTTTTGAAAGGTTTTCACAATTGTTCAGTTCAGTTCTGTAAGAGTTTTATACGATTTTATAAGTTAATTTCAGTTGCCCAAGATGGCGATTTTTATTCAGGGCTCCCCGCTCCCTCCCCCTTCTCCCTCATGCGGGCTAACTGCCAGTCTTTGTGTTTCCGTAGCAACTCCCGCCTTTTTGTATCAATTCCTCTGTCCATCAGTTGTCCCCTCCTCAGTTGCCCCGGCGACCCCCCTGTCCATCACCCTCTCCCCACTCCCAGTCCCTAGAACCTTCCACCAGGGGCTGGGGGTGATTGGTGCAGCGCGGGGAGCCACTCCTTAATTGTTTTCTTATTTTCTGCTGTGCCTTGCCCATCATTTGTATCTCTGTTATTATTGGTTGTTTGTGCCTTCCCCCTCCCCTCGGAGATCCTTTATTTGCCCCCTCCGAGGGGCGGGCGGGGGGCAGTTGCTTGCACTCCCTACCCGACCTGTTGTCCCTTTCCCTTTAATAAACCCAGTTCCTGCTGCGAGCTCCTGCCTTGCCTCGCGTTTCCTTGCCTCGTTGGATTGTTTGCTGCCTTGCGCCTCTCCTCTACAGTCTCTCTCAGGGACGCCTTTCCCCGCCTTGACGCAGGGAAGGTCTTTGGCAGCCAGCCTTCCCCAGCCGCCTCTCTGGAGCCAATGCTGTTGCGAGCAAGGGGTTGGCCCAACCAGGCTGTGTGCTGCGGGACACTTGTGGTCGCTAGCCGGGGCCAGACGCCCGCGCAGCCGCATGTCTAAAAATCTCTCTTCTTCCACAACCCTCTAACTTGGATTTAGACTCTAAAATAATCTCTACTGAATCAACTTTAAGCAGTAATTCTGGAGATTTTGTGGGGAGTTGCATTTTTTTAATAAAGATTTTTTTACCAGTTACTATATTATGCCCTATTTGAATACTTTCATAACTTTCCCTTAAAAATTATTAGAAATTGTGATTCATCAGACATTTAAGATTTCCTCTTCTAAGTTCGTCTCCAAAAAACTGTCAAGTTGTAACAGCTGAAACTATATTTGGAATTTAATCTGTGTTTAAAACCAAAAGATTATTCAAACAAGCAAAAATCACAATATTGCTTCTAGTGTTTCTAGTGTTAAGCCCAATGTTATTTCAGAATCATTAAGTTCACTTAAAACTGCACATTCTTTCTTGTTATGGTCTTGTTTTCAAAGGAAACAGGGTAAATACTAGTTTCCATTTTTTGCAGTTTTTGACAAGTATGTACAGTATTTGCAATAACATAATGTGACTTTTTATCTGCAGTCTGAAGAGTACAAATATTTACACTGTTTTCTAAACATCACTTTTATTAGCAAGGCTAATGCTCTTGCTAGCTGAATAAGACTGAATGCAAATATAACATTACAGGATTTCATGAAAATTTGTAATATTTGGCCTGAATCCGATCTTTTAAAGGATAAATCTGTGTTTTCATATATATTTCCATCTAGCCCAGCAAAATCTTCATTCTTTTGTTGGAGCTTTGGGGCATTGTTGCCATGAAAATATTAAGGAGTAAGTGCAATGAAATATTTTTCTGATTATCTGGGATTCTTAAAGAAAACAATGCATTTCCTTTTCTGTACAAACTGGAAAACTAAGTTATTTTAATATACTTTTTTTCCCCCTTGATTTTAAACAAACTAGTTTATTCTCATTTACTTATTGACATTTCTTTGCTGTAACTTCTAGATTATAGTTAGCAGCTTGTCAAAATGCATGTGAGAAATTTGTGCTGCCGGAAGTAATGGAATACCTAGTAATAAAAATGAAAATTAAAGAGGTTAAACAGAAATAATAAAAATAGAAATGAGGAACAATATTGTTCAAGTAATAACAAAGACTTATATGTACAATAGAGGGAATTAAGTCTGTTCTTACATGTTACAGTAACTCTGTGAAAAACCCAACCAAAAAAAAACCCAAAAATAAACTAAACCAAACACAACCAGTAAAAAGATCATAAATCTCAGGCTGTAAATTACTTGACTAATTTAGAAAACTACTACCCTGGGAGGCGGGAAGAGTACTTCTATCTCTCCGACTTCCAGTTCTGCAAACTCCAAGCTTACCAGTAATGCCAGTGCTTTAAGCATTCTTCATTAGCTGAATACAAAGTGTGAAAAACATGTACATTTCACACTGTCATTATTAAAATTATTTTAATAACAAGTAGCTAATTTTTGCATTTTAATTAAAAGACGCATATGAAAAATATATCAATGTATTCATATATTTAGAAATTAAAAAATAAAAAAAAATAAAACTTGTATAAATATAAATGTGTGTGTATCTTTGTGTGTTCTTTTACTATTTCCCTGTTGCTTTTGTTCCTTGAGGAATCAGAAAATCAGACAGTAAAAATTATGTGTGGCAAAAAATTTACTAGGGATTACTTGAACAATGCCTGGAAAAAAACAGTGATAAGTTTTAAAACGAGGATTATTCTGCATCTGAAGCAAAAGATTAAAAGCCATTTTCTTTCTGAAAATATATGCTCCAAAATATTTTAACGTTGCCATATTTAAGAAAATAGAACTCTCTCATAGGAAAGTAGCAATATTCATGTTGAAGGAGCACGCAATTTAATCACGTGGGTGGTGACTGCAGTTGACTACAGCTAACAGCATAAGTGAAGCAAAAGCATTTTGATGATGCTTATCAGGCTCTGAGAAACACCACTGAGTTTTGGTTAAACATGCAGAACTGATTCCTGGTATTCTCATGGTGAAGTTACATATGTCTTGCAGTATCTTGAGCAAAAGTTATTCAAGACCATCAGCACAAAAGTAAAGCTACATGTTTTAGATCTTTTGCTTGGATGTTAGAAACAAAGAAAATCAATTAGGTGGCAGAAAGGGTCTGTGTAAAGAGTATGGTAGGACTCAAGGAGAAAACATCTGTAAAAACCAAGTTTTCTGTCTTTTTAACCTTACTGACATTATGTCCTAAGGCCTCTTTTGGTACATGAGCTGGATTTATCCATGACATACAATATGACTTGTTACAGTATGTCAAGTGGATGAAAAGAAACCTTTTTCTTCCCATTTAAGGATGTCCTTCCAGTGCCTGAATGACATTTCTTCTCAGGAAATTTGACCTTTCACAGTGAAGGTCACCTTTTGTCAGCTGGAAAATCATTTATACCACTGCCAATCAAGAATTATTTCATTGGGCTCTTATTTTATTTGTCTGGGTATGTAGTGGAAAATGTATGCTTAAGAAGTCATTGGAAAGTGCACTTTACCTATAATCCTTAGCATTTTTCCCAGATAATTTGTATTGTTGTCACCTTACATTTGGGTTCATAATCAGCATTTAATTAAATAAACTGTTAATTTCTAATGATTGCATTCATTATCAGATGGGAAGTGGATGAAATGAGGAAGCATTAGGTATCCATACCTTCCGATTCTTTCCCTTTAATCTATATAATAAAACCCTTTTTATTATATAGAAACTTTTTCACATGGCTATCAGCTTTATACTACAAAATAAAATACCTCCTATATATATCAACTAGCTTTGGATCACTTAGTGTGAAGTGATTCTTGCTCCACATACCCATTTGAAATCTCCCTTGTTCTTGTAAAATACTGAGTTAATATTTTTTCTATTAATAAATAATTAATTTTAGGTAAAAGGAAGTATGCTAACCAGGTTATGCTATCAGGTAAAATAAAAATATTTTGTTTCTGACATCACTATTTTGAAACGTCACTGTTGCCAGAATGTGTTCTATGAATGAGACCTTCTTTTCCAGATCACTAGGTAAAGAAAAGGTTGGTTATATTTTCTTCCATAATTACCAGACCTGACTGGAAAGAAAAAATGCAGTGGTTTTTTTGCAATAATAGAAGAGAAATAAATTATATATTAAGAATATTTTTAAAAACCCTGCATAAATGAGAGCAGTATCTATGGTACCAATTATACAAGAAGGAATGGTGTAATTTTAGTGCAATTAGAAGCAATGCTTTTATTAATTAAACAACTAGACTCAGGGAATTTCAAAAGACTGCTACAAAAAATTGACTATTTCAAACATTTTTCCATTTGTCGCACCAAAACCCTGCATCTTATGTATATCTTGTCCTTATTCTTATTTTACTTGTTAAGAAAATAAAATGATTAGTGAATATTTGACCTGGTTTTGGCCAGGACATGGTTAATTTTTTTCAATAGCTGGGAGTTGCCAGGACCCTGATATTATCCAATTACCGCCTCATGCCAATAATGGGAGCAGAGGGAAGGGACTCTCCTTTCTGAGGAGAAGGGTGTTCTGACTGGTCAGGAGAAAAGGAAGTGGAGAAGAGCAGGTCAGTGTTTGTTTATTGTTGTAGGCTTTCCATGTAAATAATTTCTTCGTCTCGAACCTTTTGCATTAATATTGTTGCTCATTGTTTTTGTCTTCCCTCATTGATTTCAATCTTGTTCTTATCTCAACCTGTGATCTTTGCCTTTTGTGCTTCCACTTGGAGGAGGAGGCGGAGCGAGAAGTGGTGTGGCTTTAGTGGGAGTGCTAAATGGGAGAATATCCATTTACCCATTCCAGAACCAGGATAATACTGCAGATTCTGTCTGTAGATCACAAATGTTATCAGTTTGGGGAATTTTAATGCCTGGGAAATGTATAGAAATGCCATTGCTTGTGATAAGAATATTGATCTGCCCATAGGGAATGGGGTGAAATTTTCTTAGTGAATTTTTTGGATTTATGTCTGACCTTCAGTACAGATGATTACATAACTGGAAACACTCATGATGATGGAACAGATAATAAAGGTTAAATTTAGCAGAAAAGCATCCTTTTCTTAAGACTGGCTCTCATTAAAAGGAATATAACTTACATGAACTTTTTCTGGCAGCATAGTCAGCTTGGGAAATAACCTAAAAAGAGAGCTGCATGTAGAAATGTATCCCTTTTGAACCACTGTTTCTTCAATTACCTCTAAAGTATCTATTAAAATAATATTTATGATACCCTAAAGACACAATGAAAGATGGTTTAATGACTGTAAATTTAAAATATATCTTCCTCTTTGCCAAGCGTACAGTGCTAACATGGGCACTGTAAATTTTTTTGCAAGGAATACCCTTATGCTTGCATGAGAATGGAAGCATTGCCCATTCGGCCTTCTTGCACTTCACTTTTTGCAATATTTCAAGAAACTTTCTTAAATTCTTATGTCATTTAGATCTCAATTTGATTTATTCTTTCATTTTCTTTTAAATCTTGTTTCTCATTTTTTTGGTTTGGGGAATTTTGAGAAGTTTTTTTTTTTTGTTGCTTAGTTTGTTGGGGTTCCTTTTTCTCCTGTATCTCAAACAATTTTCCTTTTACTTAGTTAGAACTGTACTTTGCTGTTAATTAAGTACCTGCAGTTAGCACCAGTCAAGTATTTGCTATAATGGTAAACACAGAATAAACACTTACTCCAAGAGATGTGAATAGAGTCAAATCTGGAAATCTGCTTTCTTGTGATTGATTGCTTTGTGATGTGCCTTTGTTACATCTCAAATTGAAACATTTTCTCTAAAGACAGAGAAAGCAAAAAGAGCATTTCTAAATCTTTAAATTTTATGTAGCTGAAACAAACTTTTTATATACTGTGTATATGTAATATAAAAATCTGTTATGAATCATTATTCAAAATCAAGCCATTGTATTAAATATGTAACTTAGTTCAAAACTGAATACTCTCATGTTTCAGTTCACCCTTGTAAAAATCCTCCATCCAGTATTTTATGAATAATTCAAATACCAAATACTTATTTTCATACTTATTCTATAATATTTAAATATGAGTTAGATTGTTTATGCTATAATCTTATGTAAATCTGTGCCCATAAAACCATGTCTCTACTTGGCCATACACTGTTGGATCCTCAAAAGCTTGTTTACTGCAATGGTGGTTGGGTATGTACTGGAAAAATCCCATTTGTAAGAACTGCAGTATTTCAAACTTTTCTGTTTTGTTTGTGTAGGCCAAGTAATTTTCTGTTACTTTTTTGGCACTGGAATAAAAGGAATGTGAAAGTATTTATTCTCTATGTATTTATGTCTCAGAGTTTTTAGCTAATTTTTTCAGAAACTGTTTTTGTGTTTACATTTATCTCCGCTATTATCATTATAACATGTTTATTTCATACTGGATTCAAGTATACCTTAATCATTGCATAAGGGTTACAAACCATTTTTGTAATTTGTCTCTTGCTGAAAATCAGCTTTTCTAGAAAATGCACCTAGTGTTCACCTTTGAACTAAAAATTAAAGGACCATAGTTCTATGCATTAAAATGTTTTGGTGATCGTTCTGTTGCAGTTTCTGAAACAAAGGTCTTGAAAAAACATTTTTCTGATCTATCTTGCTACCTCTTCTTTTTAGCTACTCAGGAAAATTAAATATACTAACTGTAAAAAAAAGAGAAATACTATTATAGCTATCTTAACAAGATAAAATAATCAAAAAAGTTCATAAATGCAGGTACTGACAGAATAATTTTGGGAATAAAAAAAAAGAAGCTAGTTCTGTTGCAATGCAATAGAATCTGCAATATCTTTTGCAATAAGAAATTTATAATGAAAATGCAAACAAGAAGTACTAAAGAAGGAGGAAATTTCAATAACTTGTTAATTCAAATTTCAATAATTTGTTAACTCAAATCCTTCAACATGAATGTCTGATCTGATACATAATAATGCTTTCAAAGATATTGAGCACCAACAGTTCCATTTAAATTGTAGGTGTTCAGTAAAATGGAAGGTCAAGTTTAATACAGATTGATTTAAATATTTAATGTAAATATACAGCTTCTAAAATTTTTATCTAAAGAGAATGTCACTTTGTTACGAAAAGAGTAAGTAGGACAGGAGGAAAATAGAGTAATGTGTATGAACCTGGTAAATAATTAGACAGGTTTTTTTGGTCTAAAACCTGTTTCTTGAATTGTCAACAATATTCTCCTACTCTTTTATGATTAAGCCTAGGATTAAAAAAAATTCGAAAGACCTTGAAAATTTCAGGGGACATTCAAGATGCAAAATCTCTGATAAAATTCTATGTTTTTATAGACCATGCTATGAATGTGACATTTTCTTTTATTTTCTATTACCTGTGTGAAAAGGGTAGATTTCAGGATGTCACATGGCTGAAGGAATATCTGGATATTAAGAATCTGGTATTCACGGAGTTTCTTCTGTGTGAATCTGTCTTGATGATAAAACCTTCTGCGGTTAACAAAAAATGGTGTGTCCGTAAGGTGGAGAAAAGAGTTAAGGTTACTTATTAAAATAAAGACCAGTCATGTAACCAAAACTGTTATGTATTTGGTAATCAGAAAGCAGATGATTAATTCTGTTAAGACTCTAATTCATTCCCCAGAGGAGATGGTCTACTGGGCATCAGTAAGGAACAAGCAAACAACAGCACTTTAGGGAATATCATGGAAATGCCGGTTAATCTAATTCCCAAAGGAATTAGAGAGCATGTCTCCCAAAAGGTGAAGAGGCCAACAGCCCAGCTGAAATACCACTGCACCAGTGCACACAGATGGGTTATGAACAGGAGCTTGGAATCATGGTGAAATTAGGAAACTCCGATTTATTTGCTATCGCGGGAACATGGTGGAATGAGTAACATGATGGGAGCACTGCAATTTAGGGCCACAAGATTCTCAGAAGAGATAGCCCGGGAAGGAGGAGTGGAGTTGTTGCTCTCTATGTTAAGGATAGACTGTGAAGAGCTGCCTCTGAGTAACAGTCATGAATGGGTTGAGAGACTGGGTAAAAATCAAGCACAGGGCCTATAAAGTGCAATATTGTTCCTCAGCTACAAGCTGTCTTGCAAATAAACAGATGGTAAATAACGGTGGGGGTAAAGGAATAGCAAATTAGTGTCACTCTGTGGTGCCCAAGATGAATTCAAACTTAACTTTCTCTTCCCTTTAAAATGGTTTTATAACGAAGGAACTATATGGCGATGATGTGACAGAAGTAGACATATGCACCATTGTACCGTGTTTCCCAGAAAAAGCATAAGCACTAATATCAGTTTGGAGTATTATTAGGAATTTGTTGATTATCCTGGGTTTGCGTCAGTTTGGTTTCTAATGAGTTAGTCATGTAGGATATTTATTTTTAAATGAAATAAAAAGTTGGTTTTTTTTTTTTTTTTTAGAAACACGAAGCATTTCATAATTTATGGCTAAATACTTACATAAATGGTTCTGAATTTTCTGACTCTTAATCAGTTTCCAGTCAAAAATCTTAACAATATTCTTGTTCTTAGTTCATGAAAGCTGGAGAAGTCGGCATTGAGCGTTTTTTTTTCATGCTTGAATGATGACAATCTTAGTAGAAAAAACATAAAAGAAAAAAGAAAAAGATAAATTACATAGTTTTGGGAAAACATAATTTTCCAAAATAAGTTTAGTCTCATATTTATAAAACAATTTACCTAAAACATTAACTTAAACTAAATTGTTTAAAAAAATAGAAGGTGTGTGTTTGAAAGAGTGCTTCCTACACAGATTAGGAGAGAAAATTTTCTGCACACAAATACAGAGTTTAATTGCTTTTCTGAATGACTTGTAATAAATTCTGCAATAAAAACTGTGAATAGGGTAGTCATTCCAATTTTTTTTTCATTCTATTGTTACTAGATAATGGCATTTCACAATTTTCAAACTATGACTTCATTTTGAAAATAATATGAGCTTCTGATGCAACACACTACTGGAGGCTGGTCACGTTATAAATGATAGAAACTGTAACACAATAGGGTAGCTGCCCAGCAGCTGTCTAGAACTACAATGATGATTTATTCAAGAAATGATAAAAATTAACAGTTTGCAACCTGTAGTTCTTTTTCACTTCTACGTTATTCAATTTTCTGTTTATTTGAACAAACTTGATTTAATTTGAGAGGCATTAATTTATCTCACAACTGAGGGAAAAAGTTGAGGCATCAAAGTTAAAAAACATGTTTTTAACTACGAGTTAAAAAAATGTTAATTTATGGCCTCTGACAGGTAAATGACTTCATTCTCTTTTAATTCTGGTTGTCTGCCTGTGTTACTAATTTTGAAGTGAGTTTCTCTTACTGGGTACAACAGAACACTACAACATGGTAGGTATCACATATTTTCTCATCCAGAAATTAGTTTAAAAAAAAAGAAAAAAAAAGGCATAAAATAGAAAGAAGAACTAAATATGGGACATAAAATCACATAGCATCATCCTCAATCGATCCACATTCTGCTAAACAGAATAGATTAAAACTTGGCTGAAGATTAGCTGTGAAGGCACCTAATTTAATAGATGTCTTCATTATAATTTTCTTTTTTAAGGGAAAACAGACATCAGCAAAGTAGTTATAACTGTAATGTGTGGATGTGTGGCAAAAGTTTGTCAGAAATGAATGATATTAGTATACAAAGAAAAAGGATAAATAGAATGATAAATCAAGTTTGTAAAAAATCTAAACATCCCGAAATATTCTGTAGGTGATCTAAGTTGACCTTCCCTGAGGAGAAAAAAGTGCTTTAAATGGTTGTCTGTGACTGTACAACTCTTTTTTTTCTCATTTATGAGCAATTGCCCTGGTTTTGTCTTGGATGGAGTTGGTTTTCTTCTTAGTAGCTGGTACAGCGCTGTGTTTTGGATTTAGTATGAGAATTATGTTGATGATTCAGTTGTTTCTAAGCAGTGTTTACCCTGAATCAAGGATGTTTCAGTGCTGGGGTTGCCGCCGAAAATCCCGGCTAGCTTGGCAGCACGCAGCCAGCAGTCCTTGGGGGCAGCGATCTGCAGCAGCGAGCAGCGGCTCTGGGCTAGAGGCGGGCTCGGCAAGATCGCAGCCTAGGGTAGCGACCTCCCACGGCTGAGGTGGGAGGCTTCACACCCTGACCCTTGGGCGGAGGGAATACGAGGCTGTCCAGCGAAGCTAACGAACCAGAAAGGAGGCGAGCAGACACTCTCTATGAAAAAGGTTGGAGGTTTATTCCAACGCAACCAACGCACCAACTGGGAAGACAGAGAAGGTCTGCCGAGGAAAGCTGGGCGCAGCCAGCTTAAATAAGGAAGGGGAGGAGACAAGGGGTACAGCTAAGATTGGACAAAGGAAATGACGGGCAGAGCATGAGACCAAAGGGGATACCCGGTGGGAGGGAGGAAGGTGTAGTTGAAATCTTGGTACCAATCACTACCCAGCCAGAGAAGAACCCTCTGGAACCTGGGCAGGACTGGGGGAAGACTGACAGGCCATTAGGGGAGGAGAACAACACAACTGACAATACAACTCGAACTAGGATTGGTTGAAACTGGGGAGAGAGAGAAAGTGACAGTGGTAACTTGGGCGTCCGGGGAGGGAGCAACTGGGGGCAGAACCATTCGAAAATAAAAAAGGGGGGATGGAACATACCAATTCATCATACATGGAACGGAACCCGTACAATAAGAAATATGAAAACGCAGTGCACCGCAACATTTCAGTGCCTCATGCTCTGCTGAAGATGCACAAGAAGATGGTAGGTAGCACAGGTGGGACAACTGAAGCAAAAAGGCCAAAGGGATGTTCCACACCATGGACTGCATGCCCAGTGTATAAAGTGGGGGTAGTTGGTGGGAGGGGCTAATCACTGCTTGGGGCATGACAGATGGGCGTCTATCCATGGGTGGTGAGCAATTGCTTCACGCATCGTTAGTTTCTCTTGGGTTTTGTCCCTTGCCCTTTTCATTATTTTTCATTATTTATTAATCTTAGTTGTAGCATCCTTGTAGTTAATTTTCTTTGGAATACTAAACCATTCTCATCTCAACCCATGAGTTTTACTTTCTTTTCCAATTCTTCTCATCCCACATGGGGTGTGGAGGGTAGTGAGTGGGCAGTTGCACGGCACTGAGTTGCTGACTAGGATTAAACCACAACTGGAACATAAAATTGATAAATATTAAAACTATAAGGGTACTAGAAAATATCAGTATTATCATTGATGTATTTGGTAAACTGAAAATATTATTATGATTGGTTGGGATATGAGTTTAAACAAGGTATTAAAAGGGATTTAATAACCTATGATACATTTTATTTTAAAACAAACTTTTCAATTAGTTCAAATAACATAGTGTTTCAACAGAAAGAAACAGAATATAAGTATATATATTCTTAAATGAGATTAGCTATTTTAAACAGAAACTGAAACATTATTATTACTCCTTTATTACAAAGACACATGAAGGTTATACAACTGAAAACTAAAATAACTTTCCTCTCTATATCAGCATTACTTTGAAAATCTATCTGAATTTAGAAATGTGCAGACTCTTTGCCTAAATGACATAACTGCATAAATGACATTTTAGAAATAATAATGAGGTTACAATAAAAAAATAGAAGGGGAAAAAACCAAAAAATATATTATCTGGCCATGGAATGCTTTCTTTATATTTTGTCAAGAACAAACTTATGTGCTTATGATCTTCAGACAGAACTGTCTGCTTTCTTTGGACCTGCAATGCAGTGCTTTGGTACAATAGTCTCTTTGGTGTCAGAAATATGTCTTTGAAAATTCTGCCTCCACAGCATGTGCTTTTCCAGGCAGTTTACCATTTCCCACAGTTAATCAATCTTCTAGAAACGATGTAGCTATGAACACTCCCCAGGAACTTTATAGGTATGATTCTCACATGTTGAACTTGTTTGCCATTGTTCCTCCTGCCCACTGTGCCTGCTGTGCTGAAGTTATTTCAGTCTTGTCCCTCGGAGTCAACAGATGATCTGAAACAACTGAGTAAACTGAATAGCTCAAAAATTTTTATTTCTTGAAGTTCCAGGAATGCTTGGTAGTAATTTGAAAAAGTACCATGAAAAAAAATTGCTTGCACTTGATTTTACGTCAACTTCAACAATTGAACTCAATTCCTTATTTCCAGGCAACACTCTAATTTATTTTTTAATAATAAAGTGGAGCCTTTGTGTTTTACATAAAATAAATTCCTTGTTCTATTTGGTTTTACCAATTATTTTGGAGTCATGTCTGTAGAATCCCAGAAAATTAGGAACTAATTTCTTTGTCTCAGTAGCCAGATGGCTGTAAATCCAACCAAGGACAGTTATAGTAGTTAAGAATTTTTGGTAATAGAGCTGAAGTTGGTTGGTATTAATATGCCATGAAAAAAACCCAGAGTTTTGATAGGAGATGGGGGCCAAGTGGATGTACAGCAGTACTTTTCTGGGACAAACATATTTGTTCAAGTCCACAGTGGCAGGGCAAAAAAATAAGACAAAACAAGAGCAGTAATGGGGCCAAGAAATGGGCATGGACTGCAGAGAGGGATCTAAACTACAAAACCCCCGAGAACACTTCTGATGTCTTTCCAGAATGGACTGAGAACAATAAGTAATCTGCATAGAAAGTGAGGAACATATCCTCAGGGTGGAGAAACCCATTCATAAGAAAGTATCCATCCCCAAGCCAGGTGGTGGTAGGGTGCTGGACATCTCATCAGCAGGAGCAATACTGGAACCAGGACAGGTGATTCCCTTCCTCCCCTCCCTCCCGTATATAATGGACTAGGGACTAACATACCAATTTCCACATCAAGTGTGTAATTTACCAGTAGAACTTTCTGATTCTGGATCCTCAGATTTCTGTCATTCCTTTTGACCATGAGCATTTACAATTTCGCGGCACTTTCTTCTTTCTTAGGGGTAAGATGTCACAATGTCCTCCCACATCTTAACTTTCAGTTTAAAATATGCTCTCCTATCTAGTTTATTAGGGCTATTAATGTATAATGACCTTCGCATAATTCTGTTTCCTTTGTTCTTCAAGGAAAATGGGAACTAATAATTAATAGTTAATTATTTGATGAGTTAACAATTGCAAGCAAAAATATCTCAGTTTAAGAAATTACTCTTTCTGTCTCTCTTGCTCAACCACTAGGTTTCACCTCATCCAGAACTAAATTCCAAAATGAGTAGCTAGGTCTTCCATGGAAGTTAAAAGTATTTCACAGCCCCTTCAAATCAAACAGTAATGTCTTGGTTTGAATGAAAACTACTCCTTGTCAAGAAGAGTTAGTGGTAGTGAAACTTGCTTCATCAATTAATTGGCATATCAAAAATGAGGAATATTGTCCAAAAGTAATTTGCTGTTGAGTGCAGGCACCCAAATGATCTTCAATATGAACGTTGAAAATTAACCTTGAAGATAAACTGTGATCATCTCTTGCAGTATTTTCACTCTGACCTCATACAAAGAATAGACAGTTAGACATTCTTTTTCTGTAATTAATATTATCCAAATAAATGTTTCCAAGGCTTTAAGTTCAACTTCAGATGCTTTTTGCAGGAGTATCTTTACTAATTCCAATAGCATTATTTCATTTTCACACTTAAACAAGGCTCTTATAATTATCATAGCTTTTTGTAGGCGGTTCTACATAACTTATATGTTAAATAGAAACACATAAAATTACTTTTTTTCTGTATATTTTTTGCTCAAGATCTTCCAGTTTGATTAATTTTAGATAATTTGCTGTTCATGTTTCTAAGTATTTATCATCATTTTATATCTTGGAGATATTTACAAAATACCTTGCTTTAAGGGAATATTTCAAT
Organism: Camarhynchus parvulus; assembly: GCF_901933205.1. Classification (NCBI taxonomy): domain Eukaryota; kingdom Metazoa; phylum Chordata; class Aves; order Passeriformes; family Thraupidae; genus Camarhynchus; species Camarhynchus parvulus. Next base: position 135,091,567 of record NC_044572.1, read on the forward strand.
TTAGGGAATACTTAGTGTATTGTTCTTCTCCATATCACTAATGAAAATGTAAACATATCTAACACCTGTCACTACAGCACATACAGGGAAAATCCATTCAAACCAATCCAGTTGTTGGAGGACTGTAAATGCCAATTTGTGATATCTTTCAATCTGTAAAGCAGGTTAACGTATTCTTATGTCATTGCAAACATCTTAGTAATATATATCAGCATTATTTCTTAAATGCTCTGGCCACATTTCTTTGATTCACCTGGTAGTTTTGTAATTGCATTTAGAATGTTCACCTGCCACATCCTGTTCTCTTTAGGCCACGGTGGTTATACCTCACAGTTTGTTTTGGTGGAGTTTTATAGTTTGGAAGGAAGAATTAAATATGAAAATGCCGAAACCAATATCAATTTTAACTAGAATTTTAAATTATTATTACTTTGTTTGCCAGATACATAGGGATGTTACAGAGGAACTCAAATAATTGTCATGTACACTAAATGCATCTGCTACATCCATTATCATCAGGAATATAATGATTCAGACTGGTTTGAATTCAGATTGTGAAAGTGTCTATATTCACTGGTTTAAGAAAAGTATCAGCAGGACTTGCTTGAGGCAGAGAGAAGGAAGCGATGCTTAAAAAAAATATATTAGATTCTTCCCAAATAATCAAACAGGTGAGTATGTCACTGGCTAACACTTTGTCAGGGCAAAAGGTAGCAGTAAACTGGGATATTTCATGTGGCTTTTTTAAAAACTCATCATTCTAAAAGACAGTGGTTTCACCTGGTTACTGTCACATCTGCCATAAAATGTCAGTCTTATGCCTGTGGCTGTTCCCATACTGGTGACTAAAGGAACTAATACAAGAACAGCAGACTTCATTGTTCCTTCTTCAAAGACAGATTCAGAAAAGGCATGTCTGTAAATTGTCCTAGAATAGAATCCTTCTACACCCAAATTCATTTTGATCTCTTTGTTACATAGAGCAGTTTGCTTCATGCATCTACCACTGAGCTGCTTTCTGATGATCAATGTAGTGTTTCAAGAATTTTTTATCTTTTTTTTTCTCCTATGTGAAAAAAAAAAGTTGATTTACTGGTATAAGGATCAGGCATGAAAGTACTGAAGCAATTCTAGATTTTATTGCCTTGGGCTAAGACACTTGATTAGGATGAAAAAGTTTAATAACTCTAACATAATGCAGAAATATCAGTATCTGAATCCAGATGCATTTGCTACAACTAGTTCAGAATCTCCTAGTATATGAAGTGTATTTGCCATTTGTAAGAAAGAGCACATCTGTTTCCCTGTTTTTTCCTCTAAACTGTTTATAAACTGTGTTGAGCTACTTCTGTCAAGACTGGGTAAGATTCAAGTGAGGCAACAATTGAATCCTATTATTTTGGTATAATAACTCTTCTTTCCCTCTAGCGAATCTTATCAGTCTCTCCCAGTCACCAGTGTCAGTTAGTGTTAGCAGCAAGAGAGTCACATTTTCCACATGGTGTGCAGACCTCTTCAGCAGACTTCTACAGCATATATCTGTGTTGCATGAGTTATTCTCCAAATCAATAGCCAGAAGAGATGAGAGCTTTAAATATTAAGGCAGTTATGTCAGCACACTCCATCTCAGCAGGAAAGCTGAGAGCCTGACAGGTTTGGTTCTCTGTGGTCTCCAGTTACTTTCTCTCATATGTACAAATTTTAAAGTGGCAGGCTTTTTGGGTTTTGTTTTGTTTTGTTTCAGAGTTTTTGAAAACTTTCTTCTTTCACAAGAGCTTTCTGTATTGTCTCTGTTTTCTGCTGCCTTCTTCCTAGTAATTCTGACATGTAATGGTCCAATGTTTCCTCTGGAGAAATTTCTAGCAGCAGATAATTATGGAATCATAGAATAGTATGGGTTGGATGGGACCTTAAAGGTTGTCTAGTTCCAAACCCCTGCCATTGACAGGTACACCTTCCAAACCGCTGCCACAGACCAGGTTGCTCAGAGATGCATCCAACCTGTCCTTAAAAAATTAAAGGAGAGCCAAAATTATAGGGCTGGAGCACCTGTCCTACAATGGATTGGATTAGTTCAGTCTGGATTTTTTTCCTGTTTTCAGAGAGAACTAATTGTGGCCTTCCAGAATCTGAAGGGGGCCCAAAAGAAAACTGGAGAGGGACATTTGACATGAGAATGTAGTGTGGGAGAATGGAAATGGCTTCAAACTGAAAGACAGTAGGTTTAGTTGAGATATTGGAAGAAATTCTTTACTGTGAGGGTGATGAGGCACTGAAACAGCTTGCTCAGGGAAGTTGTGGGTAATGAGAAAACTGGAAAGAAAACATGAAGAAAGTTCAAGGCTGCAGCTTGAGAATAGTTAATGTTGTCTCATTCTCATATTTTCTTTTTTATTTCCAAATGCAAGGTTAGTAGCTTTTAGGCATAAATCACATAGGCATCTCTACTTGAGTCTCTTTCTGTCCTTGTATGTGTGAAATCTACCACTTATTAAAAGAGTTTCAAGTATCTTGTTTTTATTCTTTGTTGTTAAATAGTTTGTATTAATGTTTTTTTTTAAATGGACTAAATAATGCAATATTTCAACCAGTTCTAATTTTCATGTAAGTCAATAATTTTTGGATAAGAGTTTAGCTGTTTTGGTTTAATTTTATTTTTAAACAAAAGGCTACATGCACTACATGCATGTAAATATTCTCTTTCTAGATCTTTGTTAAGATGAATAAATTTTGAAAATACTGTTAATATTGATGACAAAATAAAGTTGATAAAATAGCTTCCCATTAAAAAATTCTCTGACAAAGCCTTTGTACATGTGATTTTCTAATTATATTTTCTGCACATTTCAAAGCAAATATTTAACCTTCTATTGATGTGTTGTTTTAAAGGCAGGACTTCAATTTTTGGTATGTCTTAAGCATGAAAAAACACCTCTCTGTTCTCAGAAAAATCATTAAAATCAATTTGCTTCTTTCATCAGCTAAACTTGATATAGACAAAAGGATTGCTTAATCAAGCAAATAGTCACATCTCAAACAAAACAATATGCAAGGACTCAGATATAAAGCAATTACAGTACAGAGGTTTATACTATCATCTGAAATAGAAATCTAGAACACCAAAACGGAGGTCTTTCCCAGGGTGTTTTCCCTTTTTCTAAAATGATCATCCCCAGTTATCCCCATATCTGCTTTCCTCGATACATAGTTGGTTTCATTCTGAAATTCAGTTTTACTTTTCTTAGGATTGTACTCTGTAAGGCTTGGGTATGTTTAACTTAATTGCTAAATGATTGTCATTTAATAGGTAACTAATTGGCACTGCCTTAACTACATTGATAATACACACTAGATGTTAATAAAGGTATTTGAGTTAAATTTCTACATTTCAATTTAAGTGTGTGCAGGATTGTGTCCAGCTGCTTTAGGAAAATAAATCATTAGGTATTCCTGATAACCACAGTTTTAAAACAGGAGGCTATAAACAAGTGAGTTCCAACCCACAGAATTCTATTTTCCATTTAACTTTGTGAATATACACGTCTAGGTTCAGGTTTAGATTGGATTAAGTCAAGGACTGTGTGTGGCATGGAATGCAGCATTATTGCTTTGTCCTGTTCACACTGGCTATGACAAGAAAGAGTCAAGCATCATTCTCATCATTCTTATTAATAAATAGGTCCAAGAACCCACAGAAACAATTCTCTCTTGGAAGGGCCCAAGTAGCTTCATGGCTCTACTGTCTGTACATCTAATGAGCTGGCCTGGGGTATCTCCACAACACTACCACCTTCTCCTTCACCAGAAGAAAACAAAGGTGGAGAAATGCAGTGCTATCTCTTTGCCAATTAAGTAATCTTTACCAAGTCCATGTATATTGGTGACTTAATGACCTCCAAATTTTTGTAAATGTCATTTTCAAAGACTTCTGGAAGATACTAACTCTCAGTATCTGACTGCAAAATACTGACTAAACATTTTATGATTAAATGCAGTCATTAATTTCTTTCATAAAAAATGGATATTTGTCCTTCAGGTTGAAGGAAGTTTTAATTTATCTGACATTAAATAATTTCCTAATGAACTAGTCATGTTTTTAATTTTAAGTTATGCTCTTGAATAAAAAAGTGTAAAATTTTAGTTCTTCATTCTTGCTATTCTACAACCTGAAACTTGTCCTATGCAAATTGTTTAATCATTAATCTCAAGAACCAAAAAAAGGCATCCTGAAATATCAAAGGATTCCTTTTTTTTAATATCCTTACAAAAGGATATCCTTTATGTCCTTTATATCTTATCTTCAATAGGAGGATTCCCATATTTGATGGACAGTCATAAAGATGGCTTTAAGATTTAAATAAATATTTTCCAGTAGATGGCAGCCTTTTATAGTGATTGGAAATCCTGAATTATACCTACTAAGGCTTCTGTAGCTGACTAGCTGTTATACCTTTCGTCTGCAAAAGCTGGTTAAAAGGTGTTTATAACCTTGCTTTTGCAGACGACCAAAACTTGCTACATATGCTCATTTTTATTTTCCTATATCCATAGGAAATATCTATGTCTGTGCATGCCTGCAATAAAAAAAAGACTAGAAGTACTACCTAAAATCAGGAACTACAAATGAAGATGCTAAATATTCCAGTTGATTCACTTGATAATATCTGAAGTCAAGATGATTTGAATTTTTAATGCTACTCATATGATGGGGCAAAATATTTGAAAATCTTTTTGATATGCCTGAGACTGGGATTGTATAGTATTAGAATTTAAATTCATGCAAGAGGAAACATGCTTTTTCATGGGTTTCCTCAAAATTTACATCCTTGCATTTATTAGGACATGATTCTTTCCCACCCCTAATGCAATTCATTAGATATAGTCATTAATATATTTACTCTGCTTGTGTATGGTAATGTAAATCAGAATTCTAAATACATCTCAAAAAAAAAAGACCAAGACTTTTGTGCTTTCATCACTTCACACATGCCAATTTAATTTATTTTCTAAACTTTTACTGCATTCTCCCACCTTCACTCTTTCTTGTTTTCACTGTCACCTTGGAGATCTTGTACTTTGAGAACAACAAAGATATTTGCTTGTCTACTTCAGTGTCAGTGAGACAGGATTTGGTGAAAAGAGGTGCTGCTTGTAATAGAGCTATGTCTAAGTAAACATATGGTTTAAACATGACCTACCAAATAAGAAACCAAAACAAAGACTGACAAAGAATTTCTGCTGGGTGTGAAGTTTCCATTTTATGAATGCTTTAGAACAACAACTTATATCTTCTTGACATTTAAGATATTTCGGGGCATTCAGTTCTGTTCTGGAAAGGGAATTCCAGCACCATTTAAAAGGAGCAGATTACAGGAAATAGAAGTAGGCATATATGATGTTCCTGTGAAGCATTTTAATTTGAGGGTGAATAATTCTACGTAGTAAGGAAAGATGCACTGTGGGGATTAATTTATTAATTGATTAATTAATAAATAATTTTTAAAGTAATGTGATTATCTTATTGATTGAAGCATCCTTCATTTGAAGAAAGGATGAGAATATTGGGGTTATTCAGTCTGAAGAAAGAAAAGCACACTGGGCTCTCATGCCTCTATTTAAAGAACCAATAGGAGTGTGCAAAGAAGATAGAGGTAGACTTTTTCAATGGTGAAGTAATGGAAGGAAAGGAAGTAATGAACACAAACTAGGAAAACATGAATTTCAATCTGAACACAAGAATATACTGTTCATGGCGAGGGTGACTAAACATTGGAACAGGATATCCAGGGAGGTTATGGAGTCTGCATCAGTAGAAATATTGAAAATGCACCTGGATGTGATACTAGGGAGCCTTCTTGAAAGTACTCTGCTTCAGCTTTTTGTATTGGACTAGGTGATCTCAAGAGAGCCCCTACAACCTCAAATATCCTCTAATTATAGGCATTATAGGCAAAAACTTGCAGGGCAATTGAAAACTCATCCAACATCACACAAGCATTTCAGATTGTTATTATTTCTGTGCTGTTCTGTGAAGCTTGCTGACAGTCACTGAAAATTACACTGGCATACAAAATACTAATGGTATTTCAGTAGTTAAGTTTCAAGTAAGAAGTAAATAGGTTTTTTTTTGAGTCCTTGTGAGTGACTATTGAAAAACCCTATTGCATCTTGCTCAGAAGTCATACAAAGTTAACAAAATCTTAGAACTTCTGAAATGCTCAAAACACTTCAAAAGAATTGGTGTGCAGTGCCAGTATACTTCCCTAGATACCCATGAGTTCATCAAAACCATTTATTACTTTGTTGCCCTCAAGAATTCAATAACATATGTTAGAACACAAAATCCACAAATCCTTTGTTGTGATATTATCCCATATAAAAAGTAATGCTGTGTTCCTGGTTAGGCTGACTTGTGGCAAGCTTTTTTATTTTTATTGATAAAATCAAGAATTGGATCTGTGAGATCTAGGAGCACTATAATGAGTTAAAATGGTAAAAATTGAGGCAGCTAAGGGTCTGATACTTGCCTTTGTAAAAGTAAAACAGTTGTAACCTTGTGACATGGAGAATAGGATTGTAAGATTTAGAAATAGATGAGAAAAATGCATTGAAATTATTTGGGCTCATCCATGGAGTGCTCCACCATCAGTCACTTATCTACTCTGTTTCCTGTAGAGCAGATCAATAGTCTGTCCTGCTCCTTGTTAAAATGTGAACTCCAGTTGATCTTTGCCTTGAAAACCAGAGAATGCGACGACTTGGTTCTGTTTTTCTTTTTTCTATTAGAGGCTTTTAACTAAATGATGACAAGAAAAGCAAGTTCCTCAATTCTTGTATGAAAATCCCAAAGAACTGAAAATAATGTGAGAATCAGAGATATTTCACAGAGCCTGTCATATTAAAACTTATTTGAATATGCTGGATATTTTGTCTTGTTTTATCAAGAAGCTACTAAAATAATACAGAAGAAGGCTTGCTATATTTTGCTGAGTCCAAACGAATTAATTTCAATACATACCTACAAATTCTGTTATTCAGCGCCTTTGATAGAAATGGTAATCTAGGCCATAATTTGTATTTTACACAATTCTAATGCTGTTTTCAAGGAAATGTGAAGTAGGTGTTTATCAAGTTAAAGTATTAAGGAACAAACTCTGATTAATACTCATAATTTATATTCCTCTGAAATAAAGTAATTATATATGCAGATCTTGGAAAATATTTTAGCTTTATATTAGTTTCATAGTAAATTGCGTCCTGTTAAGCACCACCAAAAAACCTTGTAGTTACCTTGCAATTTTAGATATTTAGATAAAATTATGCATTTATCTCCAGTAAGTAAATAAGCACAGGAGAATGGAAATATTAACCATCTTGAGAGCCCACTGGTGCCTCTACAATATTTTCGGAATGTCTGCATGTAAAAGCAGCATTTTTTCCTTTTAGAAGTAAGGATACATCTTGGATTTTTCTGATACCTGTATTTATTTTCTGCTTTACTGTATGGTTATCTTCAACCAGACAGTAACAAAAATTAATAGAATGCTCCTTAAAAATTTCTAACAAAATACTTAGCCAATCTCTTACTGCACTGCCAGCAAACAATGGCTTGGCATGTGAAAAGCAAATGAGAGAGCTCAGCTTGTTTATGCTGGAGAAGAGATGAGTGTGCAGGGATCAATGCATACAAATATATTAAAAGATGGGTACTCAGAGGATGGGACCAGTCTCTTTTCAGAGGTGTCCAGTGACAGGACGCAGGGCAACTGGTGAAAATGAAACACAGGAAGTTCCCACATCTGAAGATGGAGAAAAACTTCTTTAGTTTGAGGGTGACTGAGCATGGGAACAGGCTGCCCAAGATGTTGTGGAGTCTCTTTCTCTGGAGATACTCAAAACCCACCTGGACATAAACCTGTGCAGTCTGCTCCAGGTGTACCTGCTTTAGCCAGGGGTTGCTCTTGATGATGTCCACAGGTCCCTTCAATCCCAACCATTCTATGTGATTCTGTGATATTAAATAAAGTACACGTGTCCATTCTGAGGCTGTTCAGGCCAATCTAACTGTAATTAATGTTGTTTTTTTTCATTTCCTCAGTCCCAATATGCATTTATCAGTTTTCTGCATCTGTTTTTCCTTTTGTATTCCTAAACTGTCTGCCATTTGTAACAGATTGCTTTTGTTCGGACAAGTGAAAAACACCTAGCATGATAATGCATCTGAATGTGGTTCTGATAAAATGAATAAAAATATAATACTGGATAGCTTAGGTCTTTATCACCTTGGAAAGTTCTGTTGATTTCTTATGTAAAGTAATTAAGCATTAATTAGATCCCAAGGCCTCCAAGGCAAACTTATTGTATTAGTGTTTAAATTGCTGCATTAGTTTTGTCCTTTTTATTTTAGCCTCATTCCTTTGCACAACAAAGACTAAAAATTAATGGAGACTTGTTGAAATCTTTTTTTTTTTTATTGTTCAGTTGGGTTTGGTTGTTTTGGGTTTTTTGATTGATTGGTTTTTGGTACTTTTTTTAAATTTAATTTTATTTTTTTTTCCCAAGGGAGTAATTTGAAGAGTGTTTATGAAGACTATTTTTTAGTGAACAGATATTTTGTTTCATTTTATGCATTGCTTTTTATTTGGGTTTCTTAGTGAAGTGCACAAATTGTATGTGTCCTAAATATATGTCCAATGATGATCCTAATGTCCAGTCGTGTTGTCTATAAGACAGTGAAGGAGGACTGCTAAGGAAATATGGCTAAGAACTATGGAAAGTGTTTTCCTTCAAGATATGGACAGTCCTGCAATTTTCTGGTGGTAAAAACAAATCACACTCTCTTTTATGCACAGACATTTGAACTTTTAAGATGGTGGCCTAGAAATAAATATGTTGCAGGTTTGTTAGTTTGGGTCTTCTTCCTGGCATGTACTCCTTTAAATTGACAGAAATAGGCCTAATGAGATTTGATAGTTAGAGGCTGAATCTGAACAAGAGTAGGCTTTTAACATGGAGGTAATAAATAATTGTTTAACTGATGTAAGGATGTGATGTATTTTCATAGTTTCAGCCTTTTAAGTCAAGGTTAGACATCATTCTAAAGGTCATTCTGTTGCAAAAGCAAAATTAATATTTCTTATTTGAGGTTCTTTCAGTTGCATTATGAAGAACACTGAAATCAGAGACAAAAATTGGTCTTCTGGTGTTAAAAGCTACTTATCTAAAAATATATGTATATGGGTTAAAATCTAGGGTGTATGCAGCTGCCAAAATCTGCACATCATTTGAGATACTCATAATACCTGCTTGGACTCCAGCCTGTGGTCCAGAGATTTCATGACTTTCTTCATTTTTTATCTACCAACTCTGTGAGGATATTTTTGATACCATCAGGTAGCATAAATAAAGTTTGTTTATCCAAATACATACATTTAGGCAACTGAATTTGTCTCTTTACCAGATACTGAATCATGATAGCAAGTTATTCAAGTTCATTGACAATTCTCATCCTATTACAACATATCCCAGTCTGCCTATAAGCATTAAGTATGTATAGGTGAGATGATGTTGTTTAGGTGTCAGCTTATGGCAAAACAAAACCAAGAACCCTAAAGGCAACTCCTTTTAACTGTTGGAACACTCCTGCCTATTTGCCTTCTAGCTTGATATATTCTTGTTTTGCTTACAACATAAAGACATGATTTTCAGAAGGAGGATTTGAGGATAGTCCATCCTTTTCCCTTCAGAATCCCTCCTCAATGGTGTTCAAGAAATTTTTCCCATGTAGCTGTGGACCCAGAGCCATTAGAGATAAGCAGGCACTGAGAACAAGTTTCCAGTGGTCAGGATGGGCGTCATCAGAGCTATCCCCTTAAGCAAGTTGCTGTGGAGTGCTTCAGTCTGTGCTTTTCATATACTCTGACTCTGGTGTTACTGGAAATTCTGTGCACTGGAGAGCAGAAAAAAAAAAGACGAGAAATTTTCATGGTTTGTTTTGATAATTTTTAGAGGTTTATTACAAATTTTTTTTAATATGGAATCATTTCTGCTTTTTTAATAAATGAGAAGTAACTGGGACATATTGCAACCAGATGCAATAGAAGAGAAAACTTTGTAGTAGGCTGTGATTAACCTATAGTCAATTGGTTGCTGGAGTTCACCAGCATTTGGAATGATAGGAAATATTGTATAAGACTTCTGTAGGCTCAGATGACAATTTAATTATAAGAAACAGAGGAAAAATTGAACTGAAGGATGAATTAAAGTTTTCTCTGGGATTTAGAGAGGCAGGCATTATCTATGTCTCATGTAGGTGATAGAAATACTGAATAATAGAAATTTGAATAGATAAAAAATGTTGAAAGGATATTGCAGGGAAAAAATAGAGGAGCTTGTCAAAGTCAGTCTTGTTAATGTGGTCTGGTAAAATATCTAATTAAACAGTAGAAATTTCAGAACACAATAAAAAATTTAAACACAATGAGACATGGAAGTGACATTAAAAAAGGCAACACATATATGCATGCAGCATATATGCATATATACATGCAGCTGAATAATTGGAAATCCAAATACAAGGCTGCAAGTAAACCAAAATGGGACAAATTCATTTATATTAAAAGACAGGGATGGACAAAGGCAATGAGTCAAAACCTTGAAAAGGCTCATTTTTAAAAAGGAGAAAAGCATGTGTTTAAATTCCAGATATGAACTTTTCAAGAATCAGAATCAGATCGGAAAAGACCAACAAGATCTTGAAGTCCAACTTTCAACCAAATATCATAAAAGTACAGAATTAAGAGATGTTAAAATTGTAATCCATTCTAAATAAACATAGTATCTGTCAGATAAGTGAAATACAGTGAAGCAGAAGCAAGCACAGAAACTGTATCTGGCATTTAAAAGACACATATTCAAGTAGAGGAATCATAAAAATGCTAAATGGTCGGGCAGATCTAATATTTAGAGATTTTTCTATGATATAACTTAGCATGTGTGCATACATATGTATAATGATGGTTTGCAGAATGACCATAGTACATAGAAATATAGTAGAATTAGTCTGATCTATTTATGACAAATAATGGTGAGCTAGAATCACTTGGCAGTGTTTTAAATAGCACCAGGTAAGAAGACACAGAGAGAGAGAGAACATTTTATTTTCGGATATGTACACAATGCCATAGTACCATCCATCTCTGAGTCAGGGTGAACAGTATTAGGGCAGTAAAGTCAGATGCAAGTAGTGAGAAATCCCTGGGGCATTTCTACACATTTCTTTCCAATGCATAGATAGTTCAAACGGAATATTGGTCTGAATTCAATGTTTACCTGTCACTGTACTGTCTGTACACACCAAATGAACTTTGTCTCTTGGGGTCTTCTGTGGAAGGGAGTGAATTGTCAATTCATTTAAAAATTGCAAAGAAGTTTTAGATGCTGAAACCTCAGTTTGAGGCTTCTGCTCCTCAAGGATTTGGCAGATGTGAGCAGTAAGTGATCTGAACCATCTGCTGAGCTTAGACACCCCAATTCTCAATCCTTGCTCCCTCTGCCAGTGCAATTTGAATTGATATCATTATTTCCAAATAGCCAATTAACTGCAGTAAAGATCCCAGGAAATATATTAATGCAGGCCACAATGCTAGGCAGATAACATAAAAAAAACTATGCTTTCTCTACCATCTATGAAATATGCAAAATCAAATTCAATAAACACAGTAGTGAAGAAGTGAGCTTCAGTAGTGAGGGTATTCATCAAGACAAAGAGATTACTCATGTTATCCCCATTAATTTCTTTTAGCATTCTTTTTAATCAGTTAAATATAAGATTGCTGTGGAACAAAATATAGGAGTACTGGGGAACAAAAACATATAGAGGAAAATCAGTATTATGACAAAGTTGAGAAAATTTTACTGAGGGCAGTCCATGCTCACACTGTTAAGTCATACAACAAAGAAATATTCTGCTGTAAATCTTTTGTCCTAAGGAAAAGGGTTAAACTTCGTTTTTGCAGGTGTAGTCATGTTGTATTTAGCACCAATTTTTACCTGATTAATTCAAAAATTACAAATAGTTTGTGAGACATAAGAAGGTAAGTGCTAAATTTTTGTAGGTACCTGAATTCTAAAGGCATCTATGATACAAATTCTGTAAACCTAAAGCTTCATTAATATTTATATAATCAATATGATTTAAATATGATTATTAATCCTACTACTATGCATAATATATCACTGCATTTTATAATTTGAATTGCATATATTAAGAATTGAAATCAGATCAGATTTTTCAATTCCAGAATAAGATATTGATAGAAATATGGCAAAGATAGGACCCAGTGGTTTTTTTGCCTTTACATCTGATGTCTGTGACTGCAGTTAATTTCATATTAACCAGGTGTGATATGTTCTTTGCTGTTCAGGATCTCTCTTTTGTTAATTTAGTGCTGACAGTAGTAGGTATTATTTAAAACAAGCAGGTGTCAAGAGTCTAATGTTATGTGAGCAGGTTCTTCTAGATATTTGTTGGGAACTGTTCTTATAAGGATTTGTCAGGAAATGTAATTATAGAGCAGTGAGTAATAGGTACAAATTAAAAGAGAGGAAATTCAAGTTAGCTATTAGGAAGAATTATTTTAGTGAGTGTGGTGAGACACTGGAACACATTCCCAGAGAAGTTGTGGATGCCCCAACCATGGCAGTGTTTAAAGCCTGGTTGGGTAAGGCCTAGTGGGAGGTGTACCTGCCCATAGTAGGAGGGTGATGATCTAGAACTAGGTGATCTTTAAGATTCATTCCAAAAACTTATGATCTGATGAAAAACTATGATCTGATGAGAGCAAGATTACAAAGTGTTTAATACCAAGTTTACTTTTCTGAGGTTAACTGATGCTATACAGGGCTTGGATATATACGAGGGATAGAGCAAAGTACTTGTACCACAATGCAAGTACAAATTACAACTAATGTAGTACAGGAATGGAAATATGCAACTGATTTGGAATACCAATGTGATACCCACCATGTGCTATCTGTTGCATGCTCACTGTGATGAGGTTGAGCAGCCTGATTGTCAGGAAGGAATATGTAAGTGGAAATAAGCTTAGTCCTATTGCTCTTGCGCTGATTTTGGCCTAGGTAATTTTCTTAATAGTAACTTGTAGGGGGGTGTTGTTTGGATTTGTGCTAGAGATGGTGTTGATAATATGGGATATTTTTGTTATTGCTGAGAAGTTGCTGGGGTGCGATGTCTTCAAGCCCAGGCTAGCTCAGCACCAGCCAGCAGTCTGGCTTGACAGCAGCTGTGGCAGCAAAGCAGCGGCTCTGATGTAGAGACAGGCTCTGGTGAGCTGCTGCCTAGAGCAACCTCCCCACGGCTGCGGTCAGGAGGCTTTGCCCTTGGCTGGGAGCGAGAAGCAGTCCCAGTGGCGCACCAAGAAATCCAAGAAACCAGACAGTTGTCCGCAGCAGGGAGAGGATTTATTTGGACACAGGGAAGGCTGCAGGCAACTGCCCCGAGGGGCGGGGTGAAATGGGGTTTTAAGGGCCCCTTGGAGGGAGGAGTCACCCACCCCCGGGCAAATCACAGTACAAAGAGCTAAGATAGACATAACATAACAACAATTGGGGTGTCAGTTGGGGAGGAAACACAACCTCTGGTCCAATCACTCCCTGCCCCGAATGGAAGGTTCTAGGGAAAGGGCAGGGGCAGAGAGTGACAGACAGGGCAGTTGCTAAGGGAACATAGGAGGGGTTAAGGAGAAATCATAACAACAAAGGAGGGGACAACAGACTGACAGGAAAATGGATACATGGGTGGCGGGAGTTGCCATGACAATCAGGGAGGGGACAGGAGACTGACAGGGTTTGTGGCGGGAAAGGGAGCCCTAGGCAGAACCATTATAACAACTGAACGGGGGAAATGGAACAAACCAACTTTACAGAACAATACGTAAAGAATTAAACAACATACAATTAAAGACAAAAAACCAAGCGCACTGCAACAAGAAGTGACTGACTCTTACACAGAGTCAAGGTCTTTTCTGTCTGTCACACCACCCCCAACCCTGAATGCAAGGGATATTCCATTCTACATGGCATCATGCTCATCATTTAAAGCTGGGGGAAGAAGTAGAATGGGAGGATATTCAGTGATGGCAGTTGTCTTCCCAAGTCCTTGTTACATGTGATGGAGCCTGCTTTCCTATGGATGGCTGAGCACCTGCCTGCCATGGGAAGCAGTGAATGAATTCCTTTTTTTGCTTTGCTTGTGTGGCTTCCATTTACCTATAAAACTGTCTTTATCTCAACACATGAGTTTTCTCACTTTTCTGGTTCTCCCTCCATCTTGACACAGAGGGGAGTGAAACCACTTATCTAAAAAAGAGGCCATATTCTTGTCAAATCTGTGTTAAGTTCATCTTTCCACCTCAGAGCTGCCTTCTATTGTAGGCATTCATTTATTGGTCACAGCAGGTTGAAATCATTTACTTGCTGTTCATATTGCTATATAGCTGTTCTTCTACTTGCTCATTTTTGTAGCAGAATGACACTACAAACAGAAGAATTATTATTTTAATGATTGTTCAGTGATAACACATTCCTGCTCTTAGGTGTAACAAATTGCAAAGGAAAAAAATATATATAGAAAACCTAGCAAGGAGCTAGAAATGGAGACTGGTTAAAGCTATTCAAGGTTCTAGAAAGTTAATGAAAGTTAATCTAATTTTTTATAGCAAATCTACACACAGCTTGCTGCTTAGGAACTGTATTGTTTTTGTAGGCTATTAAACATAAAGGGAAAATTGTTCTGGTGAGCATGTAAATCATTCTGACAGATTCTTTATATTATTCATTCTAACACAATAAGGAAAGGCAGAAGAGACTCATGTGGATGGAGAAGAGCAATCAACTCTACTTTTCATAGAGAAGACATTCTCAGTGTCATGAATGTATATAGCTAGTACCACTTATGTCTGGACAATTGTTCATTATTGTGTAGTTTTCCTAAACTGTTCATAAAATATTAAGACCAGCTGTTTTATGGAAGAAATGTAATTACCTTGAGTAGAGGTTCTGCATGAGGTGCTTTGTCTTTCATAGTAAACAGAAAAGTAGCATCACTTCTTGAAGAGCCACAGGAATAACTGATTATGTTTAAAAGCCTGTTAGAGTAAGGGGAAATATTGATTCTATTTGATTTGTAGTTCAGATGGTTATGTCTACAGTAGCATGTTAACTCAAGGCCTCATTTTGCGCTCCAATCCACAAAACAGCTATGCCAACTCAAAGACTTCAGTGCATCAACTCATTTACTAACTCAAGATGCTATCACCTGAAACTTAGTGATGAAGCAAGACTAGAACAGACTTTGGTTATGTTCCCATAATATAGCCCCAAAACCAGGCTTACCTTACCACAGACTTGCCTGAAGTTCATATCCACAAAAATACTTTACTTCTACATTCCCATGTCCTTTTCAGCAGAAAATCCAGGTGCAGAAATGTCAGAAGAGAATCTTATGAGTGGGAGCAAAGGCTCAAGAGATCACTGGAAAAGTATGTTCATTCTGCCAAAATGAGATGTGAATGTGACAGTGGTAAGCCACAAGTGAACCAAGACACATAATTTGGATGAAAATAGCTCAAACACAAGTGAGCAAGTCATAACTTACATTCAGGAATGGATACTAGCAGCAGCATAGACTTGTAATAGATCTAGCAGAATCCAGGAAAGCTTTCTCTGACAGTAGATGTATAATAAGGGAAAATGTCTGTTGTAAACAGTTTAATGATTCAATAGGTAATACAAAGATAAAAAGAAAGATTGGCAAGTAAAGGCTTAGGAAGGTTTTATGCTAATGTTTTCCTACTTTTCTAAGTTGTGTAGGAAAGGAAGCGTAATCCATGATTATCTTCAGTTTCTCTCTTCTGGGGATAGAGATTCAAGCAAACACAGTTCAAGTTTGCCTTTGTGTTGAGTATTAAAGTAGCTATCTGAGATTCTCTTTACCTTTCTTATTTTCTTACTTTTCCCATTTAGTCTTCTACAATTTCAGGACTTGAACAATTATTAAAGGGTAGAAGCAACAGCAATCCTTCTTTCACTTTAACTTTTATGACTGAAAGAGAGGTAGTAATTTATAGCCCAAAAGCTTTTCAATTGTCTATATGAAAAGATGAAACTACTAAAATAAATGGAAATAAATATTGACTCTTTAATTATAAAATATTCATTATTATATAATAAATTATATATCTATATTTTATAATATTATAGTGTACTTAAATATTAAATATTAAATTATTGTATTTTATTATACAGTGAATTATTTCAGGATCACTCTCACCTCTGGTCGCTTTCATTACATCCTCTCAGATGGCTGGGGATGGGAGGGGCCGTAGCCAAGAGAGCTGACCCAAACTGAGCAATGGGGTGGTGATGTTATGCTCAGGCCAGGGTAAGAAGGAGGTGCCTATTTGTGGTCATGGTGTTTGTCTTCCCAGGTAACACGTCTATGTGCTAAGTGGCTAGATATCTTCCTGCCAGTAGAAAGTAGTGAAAGAATATGTTCTTTTGTTTTGCTTCCAAAAGTGGCTTTTGCTTTTCTTATTAAACTTTCCTTATCTCAAACCGAGTATCTTTGTGATCATTATTTTTCACTCCGTCACCTGGTAGAAGGGTGTGAGTGAATGGCAGGATGGGTATTTGGCTGCTGGTTGGGATCAACCCATCACAGATACAAATAAACATGTAGAACATCACCTCTTACGTTCAATCAGATAAATCAGGCTGTAAATAAGATTTATTGTCTGTAATCTTATTAATTAATGAAAATTTTGTAAAGTGTTCAGTCATTGCATTTAGTATTGTATTTATAAAATAAAATAAAAATTCCTAGTGTGACTAAGAAACAGTTCCTCTTGGTTTGACAACAGTATAAACACTCTCATGATCTGAGAACTGGATCTATAGGACAGAAAAAAAAATCACACTAAACCAGAGTTCAATTCCTTTTCATAATTACTGAAGCTTAGAGTTATCATTTTAAAGCAGACTTTATTGGAAGTCTGAGTTTTCTTATGTTTGAAGGAGAAACTCCTTCCCAAAAGAAACAATTTCTGTGGTTCATATTTTCATTCTAACAAATCTGGTTTTTTACTTCCCTTATAATTTCTGCTACAAAGAGGCAGTATCTCCCAGCTTCATTCACTGCCCTGATGAGCAGAACAATTCTGCTCCCTGAAGATAGATGTCCAGCATCACTTCCAATGTCTTAGTGTATCCATGATATTGATATGTCTGGCAAAAAGTACAAGGACATAGAGGATAATAATGTTCTTCTACAGCATCATCCAGAGGTGCAGTGGATTTCATGGCATATCTTGGATTGCACTACACACACATAAAAAAATAACTTTAATGAACCCTAGTATTCATTGGCATTGTGGGAGCACATACACCAAGGGTACATGAGAACATCTATGTGCAGATATCTAAACATAGAAAGATAACAGGATTCTCAAGGACAGTCTCAACTTAAGGGTAATAGAAAATGAGTTATAAAATGAGGTGCGGGAAGCTCTGGAATTCTTGCTGGCCATCTCCTCAAGTAGTATGGGCATATGTTTGCTGCTTAAAAAGGGCAAGACAGCATAGAACTGTTTTGACTTAATGCCTACCATTTTAACAGAGTTTTCAAGAGAAGAAAATAACTACCTAACTGTAGGATCTGCTAAAGTATTTCTGAGGCTAACACTTGGTAAGCATAAGCTAAAAGAAGATTATATGGTTAAACATAGTAATGAATTAAAGTAATAATTTTTTCTTTTAAAGACATATATAATTTGGTAGACTACCTGAGAGCTTGTTGACTGGTATAAATTGCCATACTTTTTTGGAAGCTCCTGAATCTACCTAATTACCTCACTAAAGATATTTCTGGCTATAATAATATCTGTGTGTATGTATTAAGCAGAACAGATCCTTTTGTATTTGGTACAGTAGAAAAATATAACCAACACTGATAAGACCACAGCACTAAAGGTCTTTCAGTTATTCTTCTATACTGGTACAATTGCAATTAGCATAAGGAACAAATACCAGGTGCTAGAAGCTATTCAAATGAGGTCTGCTTTTTTTCACCATTCTCAAAAAGTCAATCTATTTTTGAGCTACATCAGAAGATGAAAGTTGTTGCTTTCATTATTTTAATATATACATTCATAGTTTATAAATTACGGTGATTTTTGGTAGGACAGTTTTCAAGGGGACTTTAGGTTTTTTTTTTTTAATTAAAGTTGTCCTTTTTATGCATATCCAAGAATCAAATGGTAAATAATAAATGCCACTATTATACAGACAATGTTCTATCCTTGCAAATAGTCTTTGAAAATATTTTTCTTATTTAGACAACAAATGCATATAACTGATTGTCCTATTTACAAATTTGATAGATATCTGCCATGTTGATTTAGCTTACCTGTTTTTTGTTAATTCTGATATTGCTCATCTGTGTTTTGTATGTCAGAATTAAATATGAAATATACATTCATATTTTAATAGTATGGCAGAAATTTGTCTCCTGAACAAACTCTTGAAAAGCAGAATTACCAACCCAAATATTAAGGGCTTACAGTAAGTCCTAATCACAGGAAGAAATTGGTGTTTAGAATTTTGGTGGGGTTTTTGGTTTTTTGTTTGCTTGTTCATTTGGTTTTGGGTTTGGTTTAGAGGATTTTTTAACTTTAATTATGATTGACAGTATACATAACTTCATTTCTGTTAAAAATTGTAATTTTTTCCCTTTGACATTGTAAATTACATTATTCTGGCTTTCTCTGAGGAAGGGGAATGAGTATTTGCCTTTTATTTTGATGCTGTCACTATACAGAGTTGCTATGTTTTGCACATTTCCAGGCTAGCCTGGGAATAATCTCACATTTAGGAATTCTATATTGTTTTTATTTTTTGTTTTCATCCAATTAGTTATTATAAAACATGCATGCATTCTGTTGAGTAGATCCCAGTCCTGCTCAGTGGATAATTCCTGTCAAATTGAAAGCTAAACACAACTTTCTGGGTAAATATTCTGACAATTGGATTGCTATGCAACAGATATGTAGGCAAACCACGAGTAATTGATCATGAGTCTATTAATTTCAACTGCAAAATTTGTACATTTGGTCGATTTTCAGTGAATGATACTTTGTTATTCCATCACAATAGAGGATAAAAACTAATTTCAAGATACTTGCAGGTGATTTTGAGTTGTACTGCAGATGTAACAGAAAAAAATATGACTACTTGTGTTGGTTTAACACAGCCTGGTTTTTTTCTTTTTTTTTTTTTCCATGGGAGGAGAAGCTTCTGAGAGAGGTGACTTCTGAAAGAGAAGCTGTTCAAAGCTTCTACTATGTCCTGCAGAGCCAATCCCTGAATGGTCTGGTGATGGACATGTTGCTGGCCCAATTACAGAAGTTGGTAGCATCTCTATGATGACATATTTGAGAAGAAAAAAACCATGCACAGTTCTTCCTGGGGTGAGGAGGTGGTCACTCAGGGCCATCCCGGCATGAGCAGCGCTGGAAGCAGCCAGGCTGCTGGGGCCATTCGGCCAGCGCCAGGGCCGTCTCCGCATGGCTTGTAGTAAACTTTCCCTGCTCAGCCGTTTTTAACCAGCCATGCTGCAGGCAGAAGGGCCGCCAATGTCTCTGCATGGCTGTCAGTAAACTTTCCCTGCTCAGCCGTTTTTAACCAGCCATGCTGCGAGCAGAAGGGCCGCCAATATCTCTGCATGGCTGTGAGTAAACTTTCCCTGCTCAGCCGTTTTTAACCAGCCATGCTGCGAGCAGAAGGGTGGAGGCGGCGGCAGTGGCTTCTCCTTTTTGATGCCCCACATGAAAAAAGGCACTGAATGGAGCCAGTGCCATGGCAGGGACCATGAGACTGGTAGCAAGGGGCATGGCAAGTGATTCCCCAACAATGAGACCCAACAAAATCAACTTTTCAGTGCTGCAAAGTGCTGCAGAAATCTTTGAACTGGTGGAATTTGTTGGCAATGGTACCTAGGAGCAGCAGGGTTTTTTCCCTTTTATTTGGAGAGAAAGGAGGAAGTGAAGACATGTGAAAAGGGACAACATGGTGACAGTAAAGTCAGTGAAAAGAAGGAGGGGGAAAAGGTGCTTCAGGTGTTAGAACTGAGATTCATCTGCAAGCCGTGGCAAAAACTGTAATACAACAAATTGCGTCCCTGTAATTTATGAGGCGCATTGGGGGATGCAAAAATTCCCTCACAGCCCATGAGAAAAGGTGCTCATGCTGGAGTGAGTAGATACTAAAAAAGCTGTAATCTACTGGGAGACCCAAACAGAAAAAGAAAATCCTTGCTTCCAGAGATAGAGGACCCTTGCTTCCAAATTAGAACAGCTCATCCTTAAAATACCCCATGAAATAATGACTCATGCAAAACAGTTTTGGGAAGACTGTTTACCCATGGGAGGGTCTCACGTTGCAGCAGGTTGGGTGGGACTGCTATGTGTGGAAATTAGAACCACAGTAGAAAAGTTCACAGAGAACTGTCTCCTGAGGGAAGGACCCCACAACAGAGCAGAAGAGACTCTTCTCCCTAAGTGAACTGAAGAAAGATTATTCAAGTGGGAAACTGACCAAAACCTTTGTTTCCTATCTCCCTGTGTTGTCTGTGAGAAGGAGAGAGGGGCTGGGAGACAAAAAGGTGTTTTAAAGTCTTATTTTATTCCTCATTATCCTCCTCTGATTCTGTTAATAATAAATGTTCTTAATACTGTGTAAGTTAATACATTTTTGCTCTTTTCCTAATCCTCATCTAAGCTCACGAGCTCTTCATTTTTTCCCCCTCCTTTGCTCAAATATAGCAGAGGAGAATGAGTGAATGGTTTTTGTGAGTGCCTGGCTTTGGCCAGTGTCAAACCACAGTACTGCTACAAAATCCTTAGGCTTAGTATTATTTTCATGTTATACACAGTGATGATTTATGTAGTAATCTTATAACTGTGTTTCTTTTTTTATGGAAGAATGAGCACAATTTGTACAATAATTTTCTTTCCTTTAAACTGAACTTAATGAAACAGTCATGCTCTGAAGTTCATAAAAATAATAATCTTCTAAATAAATACTGTTTAAATGTTTTTCACATTATGACTTTCTAAACAGACGGGGAAACAAAAAACTTTTTATATTTTTGCATTTCTTCAGAAAAATACAATGCTTTGCATTAAATAATATTTTATTTATATTAAAACTATATGCTAACAATCTGAAAAAGATGTGCAGGGGAAGGAAAAATTTTAGGAGGTATTTTAGCATCTTACAGCATCCTTTATACTGAGGAGCTGTTGCTGAACATTTTCTATTTCCATTCTGGTCAAAGGCAAGTGTAGGGTCTCAGCCTTTTCTAGGATCAGATCCAACTTTGTTACTCTATTGAGCCAAGATAAAACTAACATTTATTTAGTTGTAAACTATTTGTATGCATATGTAATATAAAATATAAATAATAAAAATATGTCTATATAAAAATTACCTTTCTGAATAACCCTGAGAAAATTCTCCCTAATTTTAGGCACTACTTTCATCTGAGAATTAACCAGAAATTATTAAATCTATTTGCTTCAGCTTCTATTTCCAAATCAGTCCACTTGTATGGGGATATAAATTCTTACTTAGAGGAAAATGGCAGCACTGGGTATGCTTAGTGCTCTGTAAATGAAGGAAAACTTCTCTTATTCTTGTACTTTAATCTAAAAACCAAGAACAAAATGATGTATTAAAAAAGTAATAGATGCTTGCAGTAGTACATCTTTTTTTCTTTTGTTTTTGTTATGGTGCAGAAAAAAAAGGCACATGGAATTTATAACCAGCTGTTTGTCATTTTAAAAACAATCCATGGTTAGCCTTACTTCTGGTTTTCATCATTACAATAAAATTTGTTGGAGCATTTCAAACTGAAATGAAGACATCAGACAACTGAAATAAAGAGGGGGCAGAGAGGAAGTTTTGTCCTTAAATGCTGGTACATAACTGTGTTATAGCATAGTAGTCTTCTGGGTATTATTGTGAAAATGTGCAACATAATTTTGCTTGGAATTATGTCATACAATATATCTTCGTGATACTTAACAATGCTGAGGAATTTTGTTTCCAAAAAATCTAATTCCAAGTGATACAACTTTGATAGGAAAACATATATGACTGACAAAATAAGCAGGAGTTGGCTAAACTGAAATTTGTTTTTATTAGTAGTCTTGCAGTAGATCTTTCAGTATGGGCCATAAAAATATTTTACATGGTTCTTGTTGAGTTATGCCTGAAGTTTCATGACATAAAATGATAGATTTTATGAAACAGGGACACTGAAAAAATCTGAAGAATGCTTGAGTCAGGTATGTGTCAATATTTCAAGGATTTATACAAAATATGTATTTTTAGGTGTAATATTACCCGAGGACTACATCAGGATGAGTACGATGCAGATTAAATATAAAGTTGTGCAGGGTGACAGAAGTGTATCTAATATGCCACCAACTTGCACTTCCATGAAACAATATATTACAAAACCATGTAGAAAGTTTCAAGAAAACATCCATTTTGCTGTAACAGGTAAAGTATAACTGTCCTACATAGCAGATAATAGTGGAGGTGAAGACAGAAAGGAGGATTTCACATGTGTGCTCTGCAAGTGGATGCAAGTTTTTAGTACCCTAAGGTACTTGAAGAATGTTACATTTTACGAGGCAGAAAGCAATTGAGCTGAGCCATCCCTAACTAATGACAGAATATTCAGGGTGGGTCTTAACCCTTTAAATTAATTCAACACAAGCATCTGATTTTAGAAAGCATCAGGCTATTTGATGAGCAAACACTGGCTAAATGCTACTTTTTGAGCTAAATGGATAATTCAAGATTTTTTAACATTGGTTATTAAAGATACATCATAATCTGTCATTTTTTTATTCCCGCATATCGCTCTGCATAAAGGATAAGGTTATAAATGCAAATATCAGTGTCCTTAAATTTATGTGTGCATTATATAAAGAAAGATTTTGAGTTACTAATATGATCTTCCATGATTGCTTGGTCTGTAGTACTGTTGGCATTTATAGTTAAAATTTTCCCTTGCAGATCCATATAGTCTACTAAGAAGGGATATACAATTAATTTGCACATAATGAAACATTAGAATAGAATAGAATGGAATGGAATGGAATGGAATGGAATAGAATAGAATAGAATAGAATAGAATAGAATAGAATAGAATAGAATAGAATAGAATAGAATAGAATAGAATAGAATAGTTGAAAGGTACCTACAGCAGTCTTCTAGTCCTACTGTCAGATGGGTTGTGTTTGTCTTTTCCTTCTAGACTGGTCAAGGAAACTAAGCTTCTAGTAATCAGAAAATACCACATAAGAGTTTCTGTTAACAGGAATAACTGCATGGATCTCCATGAGCTGCAATTTGCGCTCGAATGTTTAACTTACACTGTTTCTAAAAGACAAGCGGCTTTCTTATGAATCAGTCTGGCAATAAAATATAACTTGCTACATAATCAAATGCAAGCTATGCTTTGATTTATTGTTAAAATACTATTAAAATCTTATTGCTTTATCTCAGGTCAAATGCGATCTTAACAGTATGTTAAGATTTTCAAAAACAGTATATTCAATAAGGCCACTAGTAAGCATAGTAACAGATATGTTCATTTAATCAGGGATGTATTCTAAAGAATTCCATTGATAAGGATCTATTAACAAAGACCTGACAGTTGCTAGGAGCTGAGAGTCAGAACTGAATGCAAACAGGGAACTCATTTGTAAAACGATTACCAGTGTCATATCCCTGATCTCAATTAACTGCCAGCTGAAGTCAGATTCTCTTAATGTGATTCATTTTAACATTACAAGAATAAATAGTTTTGCCATGCAGAACAAACCGATTGTTTCAGACACAGTAGAGACCTTACTTAAAATGTCAGCCAGATTATGAATTCATGCTAAATAATTTAATGAAAATATTAATAACAGTGACAACAGTGCTTCCAGATAATAGTAACTCCTTATTTTATCTAAAATAGGCCCTCTTATCTTTCTTTTTCCTCTCACATTTAATTTTTTTCCCTTGGCTAATAGACATTTTCTTTGAAATGCATAATTTTCTGTACCACTTGAAACTGGCTGGTAAATTGAGAGTTTCATCTGTTTTTACCAAGATAAAGAGATGTACATATATTATTATGGATTGCTCTTGTTAGTTTTCAGTCCTTAGGTATGAGGCTGTGCCAGCAGGAAAATGTCTTTACATTGTACAAGTTGTACTCAATCTAATTGCAGAGAACAATCTCAGGTGGAGTAGGTAGTATTTGTATAGCATTTAACCCTCACCACTCCAATGCTTTGATCAGGTTAACTTTCTTGAAGGAAGACATTGATACAGGCTCTCATCTCTTAAGTTATAGGTGGTTGTATTGATTTCAATGAACACATTTTATTCTTCATTCTTTACATTGTCCTTTGTTTTTCTCTTTTTTTCTCCACTTGTGTAGTTACATATGACAGTCATACTCCTTGCTCCCTTACATATTCTTGAGATGTTAAACAATAACTGTTACCATATATTAAAATATTATATAAAAAAGGAACCTAGTACTGCAGTGTTTCAGCAGAGAAGAAAATTAGTAGCCCTTCTCTTAACATTCTCCATTTTCTTTCTGTTCATAAAGCAGAGGAGAAAAATATTGACATAACTGTACATTGGAATTAAACCATGGAAGCACACTAAAACTTGTTTATCTTTCAGAAAATAATTTATACTTCATCATGCTGCAAAGAAAACAGCTCCCTTACTTTCTTTCTACCAGCTTAGTCAAAAAGTGAAGTTTATAAAGTTATTGTAAAAATAGGTAGGAGTAGTCCTCCCCTTTCTTAAATATCTGCAAAATACTATTGATCAGCATATGTGCTAACAAAAAGTAAGATAGACATGAGCTTTGTTAATTTTCAGTAGGCTTAGGTTCTCACCATTAAGTAAAAGAGTTTGGCGGGAGGGATGAAGCATTATTTCTATATGCTGAAAAACATTTACAAAAGAAACCTCAGAATCTATAGTTAAAAGTTACTCTCACAGTCATTTATCAAGTGATGTGTTACAGAAATGTTTAACATTATGGTGTTGTACACTACCTGATCACTTATCACAGACTTTGTGAATTCACCTGGTACTCACTGACAGTATTGACACAAGTACTTTAGGACCTGAATTTCACAGGGACTGCTGTATCAACCAGAGTAAAGGGTAATTGCGTACCTGAGGGACATATGTTCTTCTTACCTCAATTCTTTTCCAGACTTTTTCAAAATTTCCTTTTGATTTTTTAAGGCATCCCTGTAGAATTTTTTGGAAATGCATGTAGTGCCATAGAAAAAGAACTTTGTCCATCACAAAATTAATAATAATCTGAGATAGTGATATTTGGCTACTCCTCTTATTGTCAGTGTTGGAAGAGTGAATCTAACACATGTTAAAATTCTCATTGTACAATTTTCAAGATGTCTTTATTTAATTCAAGGAGGCTATGACATAGCTTTCCTAGTGATATTGAAATATAAAAATGTATTTAATGAAGGAAAACCAGGCTTATTTTCTTTCAAGACCTATTCTATAAAATATTCATATAAGAAAGTGCTCACATATTATATTATATTAGATACGAAGAAGGTGAAAATCCAGTTATTTTCTGCCCATTGCTAGAACTGTGGTTATCTGATCAGAAAAAAAAAAGTCAATCAGAGAGGGCCTGTAGACAAAAAACTTAAAGAATAGGCAGGCATTTTTTTCTCTATATCTCTAATCCAGTGACTGAATATACAGTTTAGGAAAGCAAACTAGACACTGGTTTGGCTGACACACTCGCTCTCTGATGTACTCTGTCTGTGCTAGGCAGTCCCCTGATCTGAAGAGCAGAACATTTCAGCAGACAGGCTGAGAAAGTCAGGGCTGTTTGGCCTGGATAAAAGAATCTTCCTCACAGCAACCTTCCAGTATCTGAATAGGGCCTATAGGGGGACTGGAGAGGGATTTTCATCAAGAACTGTAGTGATAGTGATGCCAAAAGATTTTTGCTTTTTATATATTTTTCGTAAATTCTTAGCTCTGTAGACTATTATTGTATAGTTATATAGTATTTTAGCTAAATTCAGTACTCTGTTAGACAAACACATTCCTGGAATCTTATTCTAGTCTTCTTCAGTGGACCAAAGCTATGTCACTTTCCCGTGCATTTAGACATAAACAGGGTGGGGCTAGAAGCCAGAGGGGAGGCTACAGTAGGGGCAAGAGAGGGAATTACTTCATTAACTGCATTTCTAATTGGTGATTCTAGTCAATTATGCTAATTTGCCAAACTTATAAAAGCGCTGAAGCCCTTTTATAAGGGCTGAATGCACATGTGCACACATATGCATAAATGCACCTGGAGGACTTTCAAGAAATGGCCACTGTTTTTATAATTTTAATCTTGTTTGGCTTATGATTTTAAGGTGGAAAACACATCAATAGAAAAAGGAGTAATGAGTACAAGTTGAAAGAGGGGAAATTTAGGTTAAATATTAGGAAGAAATTTTTCACTTTTAGGGTGGTTAGACACTGGAACAGATTGCCCAGAGATATTGTGGACACCCCAATCCCACATTTGGAAGTGTTCATAATCAGGTCAGATGAGACCTTGAGCAACCTGGTCTAGTGGGATGTGTCCCTGCCCATAGCAGGGGGAATTGGGACTAGATGATCTTTTAAGGTCCATTCCAACCCCTCAACAGTCTATGATTTCATCTTTCTAGCAGATTCTATGGAATCAACCATCATCCAATCTACTTTTTACTACATTCTTGCTTATTTTCTGTAACATGATATAAAAGGTAATGTAGTATTTAAACCATCCATCATATTAACAAGAATAGGATTTTTACCCTATGTTATAATTCCAGTTGTAATATTTTAAGATGAAATTTAAGATGAAAATTTTAAGATGAAAATTACTCAATGAAATGTGAATGGATTTCACCCTCATTTATATTTATTCAATTTTCTTAAAATTAGAAGCTCAAAAACAGATTTTACTTTCAAATGTGTGGCATTTTTACTGTGAGTCTTCATGCTTTGTTGCCTATATATGGAATGGTGATCTTTGCCTTCTTTCTAAAAAGCATGATGATTCCACTAATTTTGTTTTACAAAGGCCATAGGAGTACCCAGGCACTTAGAGCTATCCCTCTTTGCTTAGGAGTTTCAAAAGTGAAGATTTGTGCATTACATAAAAATAATTTATTTAGGCCTTTCTCTATTATATACTAGCAACAATTAGTGACATTTTTGATTAATGGGATTTGACATGACCTGTCTCACTGAGAAATTTCAAAAAGGAATGCTGCTCAATATTAGTCTATCAGAAATGACACGCATGTCACCATGTGATTAGCTTTCTGGACAAGGCCCAGGCATAGCCTCATTTCCTTGGGCATAAAAACACTGACACTGAGGAAAAAAGGATGATGCCTGTCATGTTCTCCTTTTCTCTACCAAAACTCTTCCAAAAAGCCTTTAGGGTTTTACTCCTCTCTTCCAAGAGACTACAAAAGGATATTTGTTCAACACTTTTCTGTGAGAGATGTACTATTTGTCGAACTGAGCTCACCTTTGGAAAAAAATATTTTTGATATACTAAAAAATTTTGGTTAACTGAGGGATTCTTACAAAGCTGAAGGGGAAAATAGAGATATATGCTTGGATATACACACAAATGTTCACACCGTTTTCTTTAATGATATAATTTGCACACCGTTCTGGATACCCAATATAACAGTTAACTATTGTAATTATGTAGTTTATTTTGTAATGGTTTTAATCAGTACCATAAGAGTTAACAATAACTACAGAAAGAACACTAAATATTTCAATTTTAATATTCTTTATTGTGATATAAGAAATGTATTAGTAAATGATTTTTTAGGCATGATATAGTATATAGACATATATAAGCAAGCATATGCCTATATTATATATGTACATGCAAGGACTCACACACAGGTTTCATTGCAATTATTTTTTTCCTCGAGAACATATGAGAATAAAAAAATTGCGAGAGCAAGGATGCTTTTCAGTGACAATAACAGCTTTATTAATCATTATTTTCAGCCATTCACATGTTTCAGACAGCAGAAAGCATTAGAAGTGTGCAAATGCCTTCCAAGATGGTATCTGACATTGGGTAGAATAGGGGTACTTTTTGTGCTTTTTGGGTTTTACAGCAAAATATATGAGAGACTATAAGAACATCTATAAATTGTTTCTGACTTTTAGTTCAGAATCAATATTAGGCAATGGCAGTAATTTTCATATAGTTATAGGGGTTGAACCTCTTTTCAAGGGGGTAATATGGCTTAAAATGCTTTTCACCTTGGCAACAACTTGTACTTTGTAGTGTTTCACACAATGACAGCAGGACTTGAAGTTTGGAAGAAGGTCAACTCCTCAGACAGTGATGCCTTGGGGAAACCAGAAATTGTTCCACTTCTCAGACTGTGAAGCTACTGGCATCCCAAATAGTCACAAAGCACTTCAGTGCCTTAGGCTATTTCAAAATCAGAGCTTCTTCATTCTTATTAAAATACATGTACACTGCTTAATAAGAAATAGCCTTTTAACAAGAGTGTATTATTGTGTATGAGAAATCCCAGTTGTTCCTCTAAAAGCTACTTACATACAGCACCATTTACTAAAACAGATTTCTAAGGCAATCCAACATACTCAAATTTGAAGAAAATGTGATAAGAGATGAATAATGAACTCACTTTAACTGTTCTCACAAAATGAAAAGCATGAAGGCTGTCATAGTCCTTAGAAGGAAAAGTCTGAAGATTGGTATCACTTCCCAAAGTCCACCAATAAATTATTGTATCTTGGAACTCAAGTAAATATATATACTAATAGATCCCAGCTATTTCATATGAGTTTTGGAAGAGGAGTAATGGTTTTGGAATTGAAACTGAAAAGCAAAACTTAAAACTGAGAGGAGAAAAAGCAAAAAACACCAAACAAACCAGCAATATTTTGTTTGTCTTACACCTCCCTTTTTTTTCTTTTCTGTGTTGTAAACAAAAGAAAATAATGCATCCTCATTAACCAGTGTTTATCAAACTTACATTACTGTCCATCTGTTCACAGCTCTTTAACAATATTTTTAGAAAACACTTTTTTTAAAGGAGGCAAATAATAAACACTGGCAGTTATTCTAATGTTAGATAATAGAGAAGAAAAACTTTGCAAAGCCACATTTGACTCTAATCTGAATCTAGTTCTGAAAAAAAGCATATATGGAACAGGTTTTAATTGTCTCACAGGATGGGAGTCTAAGTTATTCTGAATGTATTGACAATCATCTAATATTTATTGAGTTTTAGGGGAAAAGGACATGAAGTCTTCTCATGTGTAAGGCACAAAGGTGAGAAAATATATCAAAAATAAAATGGAAATCAGTTGAGATTGCATGAAAGAAAATAACCAAATAGCAAGAAAAGTTCATTTAAAAGAAAGATTCATAAAAATGCCGTAGGAAGTTCTATGGTATGTTTTTCCATCATTAGCCCCTAAGATTAAATCAACAGTGCTATAACAATGGTGAATTATATATATTTGTTTTCATATTACAAAAAAATCTTTGCCAAAGAGCACGAAAAAGTCAAAAACAAGATTATGACTGACCTGTCATTCGTAACATTCTGCCTACTTTTGTCAGAGGGGTAGTTCTTACCTTGTGGGATAACAAAATCCGTAAATTAAAAAAGCCAGAAAAGCTTTTCTTACCATTGAAGGGTTTAAGTAGATTGAGAAACAATTGAAACTTTGTGGTTTCAGACAGAAAATTGCTACAAGTTGTCATCGTTTATGCAATTATTGTTGACTGTCTAAAATGTAGATCAGTGCTTAAAAACATTAAGGGAGCAGAAAAGCATAAAAACTCCACAGGTATTTTAACTTATTTTAACAAAGTGTCCAGTCAATATGTATAAGCTCACATGCAACATGACGCTTTTTATTTAAACATCTAAACATTTGTACGAATAATAAATTTACCTGATAAATTTATTTAACTGGTTATTTATTATTTAGGGTCTTAAAATTAAAGAACTCAACTTTCTTTGTGTTTTTCATAGATTTGCTTATTTGAGCCTTGAAGTCAAATAAATAAATATTCTATTATGCAGCCTGACCAACCTTCTATGATTGGATGACTACATCAGTGGACAACATATGACAGGGAAAAAAATGTAATATTTGACCTTTGTTTAAAAATCTTATTGCAGTTTTCCTGTTAGTGGCTTAGAGCAATGTGGCCTTAACTTGGACCACAGTCCAACTTAAATTTTCAGTACCACATTGCAAGTGTAATTCTGCATTTCTAATTCACAGACTTTGTGATTATTACGTACTTGGTTTAAAGACATCAGACTTCTGAAAACTCCAATCTGCCACTGAGACCTCTTGAATACATTTCTTCTAAACAAAGGTCAAACACTGTCAACCAGAGTGTTATGGGCATGCTGTGACATGTAGCTGCTTCCAACACAGGGAAAGTGAGTACAAGTTAATTGAATAGCAAAGTCACACAGCAAGCAAGGACTCAACTCACACCTTAGGTAGTAATAAATTGAGGAGAATTGTGCATCCTATAGCAAATGTTCTTTGTGTGAAATACTGAAAAAAAGAGCTTAAACTTTACAATTTTAATGTAAGTACTCTAACATTGGCTGGTTTCAGTTGTGATTTTGAAAAATGGCCTTTTTCTTTATGCATTTTATGCCAGGCTGGGTTCATTTTAGTTTCAGTTAATTTGTTCTTGCATGTAACCCCCAAGAATATACAAAAGCTTTAATTAGAATTTAGACAGACTCAACCATTTCCTAGAGAATTCCTTCAGTTTTTTATGCAAACTTATTGATTTACCAAACTTTGCTTCATAATGGGTTATCAGATTAGTCTTTTCCATAGTTAATGTCAAAGACATCTAATAGGAATGATGAAACTCAAATTCTACATTTTTCTAAGACTTAATCTCCAGTTTTCAAAGACTTTCATTAGAAAAAGAAAATTACCTTTGGGTAGATTTCAGTAAAAACATCTATGCTTGTAAAATTATTTCAATTCTATTTCTAAATTATTTAGGAAGCCTTATCTGTTACTGAATTATTATACAATATAAAGTCTATTTTAACAATTGGTTTGGCTGTTAGACAAAAAACAACCTTCTTCATTAACCATAATTATTATTTACTAAATACCTGTCCTTTCAAATGTCTAGGGTTGCTTGAAGTTAAAATATTATTTAATTTCCTTCTTCTTTGAATTTTTATTCAGGAATATTGTTCATAACTATTCATCTGAATTCATCTAAAAAGCTGTAGTGTCACTGAAGGATGGGAATGTAATTGGCATGGAGTGGATCTTCATGTAATACTTGTGTCTGCAAAAAACAAGATAATTAGAAGCAAAGATTTTCATACAGTAAAGCTGAAGGGGGAGTTAGGAATGAATTTTTAGTTTATTTTCCTGTTGATGGAGGGGATGAAGTGTTGAACGTATCAATATGCAATATGCTGTAATGGGCGGAGAAAGAAAATCGCTGCCTGCTAGGACAAGTCTTCAGCATCCTGTAGAACTTGGTCTGAGTTTTTCATCCTTTCTGCATCTCCTTCAGAAACTGCAGAAAGGTTTAAGCAAGTTCATGTTGTCAGTTTTGTAGGACCTAAGTTTTTGCTTCTTTGACATAAATGTGCATGTTTGGGTAAGGAGGGTGTCACAAAATGTTTTGCCCAGAAGAGCCGTAGGTACTACAGAAGAGAGTATACTTGCTATTAAAAAGACAAATATTTCCAATTATTTCCAAAATTTTGTAAAAAAATATTAATATTTATGAAGTTTACAGACAGTTTTAGGAATTGCATTCGAACTCCATGTATTCTTCAAAACCTGATAGAATTTGTGAGACTCTTTTGTCAGAAGATGCAAAGCTATTTTTTTTTCTTGTCCTCTTTATCACTCCTTGCTTTTGTTCATGAACAGTAGTCAATCCTATATATTGAGATATTTTGATAGGAAATACATATTAATGGACCCTCTACGCTGAAAATGTGTCTTCTGCAATATCTTCTTAACCTCACTTCAATTCTCCAAACTGAATTTTAATGAACTATAATTGTTCGCTTTTCTACTGACTTTCCATGTTGTTATGTTTTAGACTTGCACTAATGTAGTTTGGAATAATTATTTCTTGAAAACTAATTATAGTTATTTATTTAAATAAGGAATCCTTTATTTCTTCTTGTTATATTTGCTAATTGACTGGACACGTAAAAATAACTGCTATTACCACCACAAATATACTGCTCTTTTTATGTATTATGTATTTAAATTATAGTTATGTATTTAAATAAGGAATCCTTTATTTCTTCTTGTTGTATTTTCTAATTGACTGGACATGTAAAGATAACTGCTATTACCACCACAAATCTGCTCTTTTTCTTATAGATGAGAAAGGATTACAACTATTGTTACTTTAGAAATAGGTACAACTTGAAAGAATTATGATATCTTCTGGTATTGGAAGTGTTGCAATATTCTTTGCATGAGCTGCATTGCTCCAACACCATATCAACAGCTGAAGACATAATGATCTTCATTAAGGGGTTCCTGGTTGCCTGTTTAGTATTGGACTTCCCTACTCCACTGTAGAAACAAATATCATGCTGATGAAGCACTCTTGCATTAAGTTTAAATTGAAATAAAAATGTAAAAAAACTCAGGTTCACAGACTGTAACTGTATATTTCTATAGGTTTTACCACAATGGGCCACAACCTTTGTACTGAGTTTGCCAGGCCTCAGGACCAACGCTTAAAAGTTATGCTCTGTTATGTTTTGACCTACTTGCAGTCATGTTTTACTTGGTTTAGCTGTGACAATATTTTGTCCAAATGACTGTCTATGGCTAATTTGTTTTACTTTTGTCTTTGGGTGGTACAACCATCATTTTGGCAAAAAAAAGCAGCAGCAAGCACTTTACACAGAATGGGATAGTTCAAATTCTAACATAGTAAGGCAGTGTAGAAAAACACAGGTACAATATTAGAGTCCTTCAGAAGTCAAGACACAAGATACAGCTTTTACAGCTCAGCCATGGTCATTAACACAATGCAGACGTGGAGCTAGACAAAATGGGGTTTAGGGGTAACAAAAGTAACTTATGTAAGAGACACAATATTTTGTGAAATTTGAATGCAAAGTGGATCTGCAGAAGGATAAAGAAAGAGCAAAGGTAATAAAAATGTATTAGGAAATATGAACACAAGTATATCCCATGTCAAGAAAAAAGAACCATCAATATGAACATTATGTTCCTTCCAGTGATAAATTCTGGATGCTCACTGTGATTCCTTCATTACCACCACAATGATATTACTGGCTTCGACAGATCTACTGTTCACTGGGAAAACACTGGCTGGATGGCTGACCCCAAAGAGTGGTGTTGAAAAGATTTAGATTCAGCAGGTGATTGTTCACAAATGTATTTGGGCCAGTCCTGTTTAATACCTGTATCAATGACCTGGAAGAGAGGATTGATTGCACCTTCAGCCAGTTTGCAGACAACAGCCAGTGGGGCAGAATTATTGATCTGCAGGATGTTAGGAAGGGTCTGCAGAGGGATCTGGAGAGGCTGGATTGATGGGCTGTGTACAGCTGTATAATGTTGAACAACCCCATCTAAGTGCAGATGCTAAAACATGTCCAAAGAAGGTCAGCGAGGATAGTGAAGCACAAGTCTAATGAAGATTGGCTGAGAGAATTGTCAATGTTTGACCTGGAGAAAATAAGGCTGAGAGGAGACCTTATGACTCTCCATAACTACCTGAGAAGAGATTGTAGTAAGGAGAATGTTGTTCTTTTTTTCCCAGATTACAGGAAATAGGACAAGAATAAATGGTGTCCAGTAGTGCCAGGGGAGGTTTTGATTGGATACAAGAAAAAGAATTCTTCATGGAAAGAGTTTGTAAACATTGAAACACACATAAAAATGAGGTAGCTGAGTTGCCAAGTAGGCAAGTCACTGTACCTGGAGATATTTAAAAAGTATGGCACTTAGGGACATGGTTTAGTGGCGAACTTGGTAGTGTTAGGTTAATGATTAGACTTGATGATCTTAGAGATCCTTTCCATTCTAAATAATTCTTTTATTCCATTACCTAGGCAAACAACTGAAGGGTGAACAGTACACTGAGAAAAAGGGACAAAAACTTTGAGTGTGTGTTACAATTTTAATTGTATTATTATTAGTATTACTGAAAATTTTCTTTTATAGATTATTTTCTATTTTGATTTTTACTCTTGACTTTCTGTAGGTAGATCTAGACTAGTAATGACTCTTGAATTGTACTGTTAAGATTTCATATTTTTTTAATAAATTATCCACTTTGCATACATCTCTCTCTCTCTCTCTCTCTCTGTATTTTGGGTTAATCTTAGGCTTCTTTACAAGATAAACATTGACCTGTTGGAACAAATTCAGAGGAGAATCATGAAGTAGATGGCAGGGTTGGAACATCTCTCCTAGGAAGACAGCCTAAGAGAGTTTGGGCTGTTCAACCTGGAGGACAGAAGACTCTGGGGGAGGCCCTAGAGCAGCTTCCAGTACATAAAGGGAGCTTAAAAGAAAGCTGAATAAGGCCTTTAATGATAAATGTAATTTATCATTACATTTCCATCATTACATGGAAATGTAATGATAGGACAACAGGCAGCAACATTAAGCTGAAGGAGGAAAAGTTTAGATTAGATATTAGGAAGAAATTTGCTATAAAGGTGGTGAAGCACTGGAAAAGGTTGCCCAGAGAGGTGGCAGACTCCCAACCCCCAGAGTTGTTCAAGGCCAGGATAGATGGGGCTCATTCCTGACTCTTTGTCTTAGTTGAAGACAGTTGTACGGGGTGGACACTCCAAATATTAGTTACCTCCCCTGTATAGTTTTAATCACTCCCCTTTCATCAATTAGGCAAGAAGATTTAAAATGCAAGAAGATGTATGTGAAAACAGCTTTCTAAAGCTCAAACAGCAACAAGGTAGCAATAAAAATGACAAGATACAAAGGTGCTGAATCCCACGGGCTCTCCAGGAACAAAAATAACAAGATGGCGGGTAAGCCCCTCCCCCAAGATGGCAGCTACCGTAGCCAACTGCAAGGAAAACAGGACAAAGACAGTATGCCAGAGAAACTCCTTCTCCAAAATGGTGGCTGCTTTGTAATACCATGTGGATCAGAAGACAAAGAAAATAGAGAACTCCCACTCAGCCCAACCTTCCTTCTGGAACAAAAATGGGAAGGGAAGAGCTTACAAAGCTGTTCTGGTGGCGAATGGGGGGTGCTGGTGTTGTCTGGGGCAGCTCCAAACCTGCAGTGTAGGTTTCCCTGCTTCTTCCCAGCTGGCATCAGCGCTGCAGTTCTGAAATGTTACTGCATTGCAGGGGGAGAAAAGCAGATTCACTGGACACCAAAACCTGCCGCCTTGGCCCTGTTGGCCCTGGCTTGGTGCTGTGGCTGCAGAAAGGTGTTATGAAATTTGCTCTGAAGCACTTTAGGGTTGTGAAATGCAATTTCTCAAAGACCTACGCCAGGCAACCCCACACCAGAGCTCTAAACTTGTTTAGTTTAAAACTGCTAGCCCTTGTTCTGTCACTGCAGGCCTTGATGAAAGTCTCTATCTGTTTTCCTTGCAAGCCCATTCTATCTATTAAAAAGCTGCTATAAGGTCTTAGAGCGAACAACCCCAGCCCTCTCATCCTTTTATCATAGGAAAGCTGTTAAAGTCCTGTTATAATTTCTGTGGCCTTTCCCTGGACACACCAACAGGTCTTTGTTGCGCTGGGTACCCCAAACCTGAATGCAGTACTCCATGTAGGGTCCCATAAAAGCAGAGTAGATGGGGGCAATCATCTCCGTCAACTTGCTGGCCATACTATTTTCAATGTACACATTGCTGGTCCATATCCAATTTTATATCCAATGTCCATTGTACAGTGGTGAAGGATGTTTAGAGCATAATACTTGTGCTGGTGTCTTTCTTTGTTATAAAGTTATCTTGTTTTGACAAAAACAAATAAACAACAAAGTTGATGTCTTATATTTTATTATTGGTGCTTACCTGACATTCTGTAGTAATATATCAGCAATTCACTGGTCCACTGGTAATGTATGAAAGTTAATGTGTAATCAACACACCATGACTTTGATGATAACTTCACGATAATGAATTGCCAAGGCAAAGCCAGCCAGTGCATACTAATTACTGATCATATTGCTGTAGTCTGAATTTCATTGCTGTTTTTACAAGCAAGGAACTTGCTGAGGGTGATACGAATGTACTTCTGGTAGAAGGGGAGCTCCTGAGAGGTCAAAATGTGATCTAAAACCCTACTGTTACTGCACTTGTACTTCCAAAATCCTATTGTTGACACAGAGCGCCACAAGCAATTCTGCCTTACAGTTATAAAAAAATTTGTACGCAGCAAAAATCATGAATTCTTCTTTTGTGTTTGCCCATTCAAGTGTTAGGTCTGTATTCAAAACTGAAACTCATTCTCAGTGCAGATTTTCATAGGAATTTTTGGTAGATGATATAACAAGGGCAAGCAGCCATAAACTGTGGCTTGGGAAGTTCAGACTGTACATTTAAAAAATTAAAACAAACAGAAAGAAAACCTGGAGAGGAATGCAGAAACAGGCTGCTCAGGTATTATGCAGTTTATCTCACTAGAGGTTTTTTACAAGTTGCCTAGAAAAAAACAAGGCTGAATGACCTAGCACTCAGATGAGCTCCTCCAATGTCCAACCAACTGTTCATAGAATCACAGAATCAGCTGAGTTGGAGGGCACCCAGCAAGGATCATTGAGTCCAATTCCCAGCTTTTCTATTATTCTGAATGATTGTGAATAAATACTTTGCAAGGCCCTTATCCCATGCATTGTCTCCAGTAATGACAGAATTCCCTTCTGCTATAACCACTTAGCATTTACTATGAATACTCTATGAGAATATTAGTAAATTCTAATTTACCAATTTGTTCATTAGAGATAAGTAGAGAATCAGATACAATACTTCTTTTGCCTTGAAGTGAAATATGAATTGTCACTGCCTTCATTAGGTCATCATATAAATACTATAATCTAACAAGTGAAAATCTGTATAAAATAAAATTGTTGAGGTGACATTTTATAAGAAACTGAATGAACCAGTAAGCCTTCATAGCATGTAAATAATTAAGGTCAAAAGAGTTTTAAAAAATTTTTATTAAAAAAACCCAAACAAAAACATCAAAAGGTACTTCAAAAATGCACATTCTATAGCAGGGCATAAAGAGAAGAAAGTAAAGACAGTAATTACAAGTAAATTATCATGACAGCTTCATAAAATAGTAAGAGCTGGTTTCCTGCATTTGGGGAAACACAGTCTTAATAAATGCATTTCTAAAAGAAATGCAGAGTTCTCTCCAGGGCTATGGAGATGAAAACTTGTTTTTCTCTACAGTCATACCCATAGATATGTTATAAATCTTGGAGAGAAAAAAAAAGAAAAATCCCCACACATGCACCGAAAAAAACAAAACAAAACAAAACAAATTTACTTTTCATTTTCTTAGATAAACAATGATTTTGAATCTCATTTCAGGTGCCAAGATATGCCTATTCTCATAGGAGGAAATACTATATAAGAAATTCTATGACAGAACAGGACTCTGGATTCCACCCTATTAAAGTCACTTCCTGATTCCATTTTGTTAGTGGGCTGTTGAGCATTGCCCTCTCTCCACCCCACCAGACTTGTGTGCCTATTTTATTGGACTTCTAACCAGTCAGTACTAACAGGAATGGAACAGATTAAGTACAGGGTAGATTATGCTCCAGCTTTTGAAGAGAAAGAAAGCCAAGAAATAGATATTTCAAATGCTATCAGTAGTACATTAGAAGGCTGCCAATTCTTTATTTTGCATTAAAATCTTATGTTGTATTTTCCTCCTTTTTTTAAACTTGTTTGTTTGTTTGTTTGAATTAAGACCTCGGTCACATCTCAGAATCTCATTTTATTTTGTCATTATATCTGTTTTCCTCTAATGAAATGCAGGATCTTTTATCTACTGCTGTTTCAAGAATTTTGCTTTCCCACTGTACCTATAAATAGTAATTAAGGATAGCAGGTCATATAAGGAAAGCAGGTGTATAAGATAAACAAGTCTGGCATCTGAAGAAACATTCATTAGGGACAAGTACTCCCTCTTAAGAAATTCTGCCTCATTAAGGGATAATCATGAATGCATCAATAAGGTGACATAACTGATTACCTGTGCATCTGTCTCAATAATTTTTGTGCTGCTTATTTCTGCCAGTGGTGGCAAGCAGGAACATATTGCCCCTGCATTATAATGTTAGACTGAAAGTAGTGGAGTCACTACTGGTGATTCCATTTTGATTTAAATGTAAGATCTTATAAAGTTGCCTTATGCAGATGTGCTTGAACTTGATGCATAGATGATTGCTGCTGACACAAAAATGTCTATAAAGGTCATTAACAGGCTAAAATTTGATTTCTATTGAAGAACATCATTACAATTTGCATGATTAATACTAAAGAGACACTGTTGTAGAAGCAGAAGTTTCTAAAAACAGCATCTGGTAAGCGTTGCTTAGCAATACTTATGTATATTTTAGATGCAAGAATATGTGTTGGGACAAAGTTAAAGGCTATAGTTTTTAAAAAAGAAAATAAAGTTCAGACATGTTGAACTTGAATTAAATTTTATAGTACATAGACATTATATTTAATGTGAAAAAAAGTTTGTTGTTGTTTTGTGGTTGTTAGTGAGACAAGTGATTTCAAGTTGCAGGTAAATGAAAGGGAAGGGAAGATAAGACAGCAAGAGTCTATTTGCTTCAAATTACATATAAGTGCAAAGAACAGCAAAAATTTTCTCAAAAAGATCAGTTTTGTTATTGCCTTCAATAGGTCCAAGAAAAACAAAAGATGGTGTAAGACCTCTAGGGCATCTGTGAGTCGTGAGAATTTGATATGATGAAAGCTAGATGCCACAAGATGATCAGAAGCCACTTTACTTTTAAAGACAGGCCTACAATTGTGAGGATGGCATGCCTAATTGGTTTTGTTGTTGCTGGTTTTTTTTTTTTTTAATTGTTTTAAATCATCATGGAATTGTTGGCCCAGTTCCATAAATTCAAATCTAGTGCCTGTGCATGCAGAAACAGAAATCCAAATCTCACTTGATTTTCTTTCTCAGCTTATATCCCAGAAGTAGCAAAAGACATATTAGCTCCCTGTATTAGGGTTTTTTTCTGCTTTGTGACTCGGGGACTGAAGACATCTACATAAATTCTGTGACTTTTTCTGAAAACAGATGATGATCTTGGATTGCTAAGATGGGCTTGTTGGTTATAAGCTTCAGCCTTTGCAGTCATCAATGTTATATTGGGTAATATTCAAAATACCTATTAAATGCATTCTGTAATTCAAATAATTAGTGATGGGCCTTGATAGGACACTACTTTTCTGCAAGTTGAGAAAATAATTAGAAGCAAGAGAAAACTCTAAAAACCTAAGGCCTGAAGTTTTATTTCAAAGGATCTGGTTTGCTTGATTTTCACTGAACTCTTGTCTAATTTACATACTACATTCCCAAGATTTAACATAGGTTATTCAAAGTTTAAAGAAAACTTATTATTTCTTTTTCCTGAA
This sequence comes from Camarhynchus parvulus, assembly GCF_901933205.1. NCBI lineage: Eukaryota > Metazoa > Chordata > Aves > Passeriformes > Thraupidae > Camarhynchus > Camarhynchus parvulus. The sequence continues at coordinate 135,131,450 of NC_044572.1, forward strand.
TTGAACTATCCTTCATAATTGTCGTGTCATTTCACTGTATTATTGAACTTCCTATCAAAAGATTTGATTATAATCTAGATTCTGTACTTATCAGAGACTCACTTTAAAACGCTCCTCAGATTTGCCAACATACAGAGCGTAAGCAAGTGAAAGGGGTTATTACACAAAGCTCTTCCATTACAGACAGCTCAGTGAAGGTTTGGGAAATATCCAGCTGCTAATGTGTTTTAAATTGCATACCCTTATATTGTGTGCTTTCTAATATTAAGAAGATTGGTGTCCTCCCTCTTATACTCAGATAAAAGGAATCCATTTAATCTCACATCAGGAATTTTAGCTGTTCAGAACATAATCAGGAATATCCATTTTCTAATCAAACAAAGAGAAAAAAACGAAAAAAGAAAGGGTTTCATTTTGTAGCATAGCAGAAGCATAAAATCCAGATTTAGGTGATTTAGACAATACAGACAAAGACATTTCTGCCAAATTATACTGGCTTCCTTCAGTGTTGTAACACCTCTTGAGTTCCCCTGTCATTCCCCTGTTAAGTGTACCAACAAAGTGCTACCTCAAGTCTTTTTTCCAGAAGTACTAGTAGGCTGTAGCATGTGTTTTTTTCCCCATGGATCTCTCCAGCACAGTGTATGAGCCCTTCTGTCTGCCTATTCCCTTTCCATAGTTTCGTGTTACTAATATCAACTTCCATATTGCTAAGTTCTCCAAGATGCTACTTTATATGTCCCATTACACCAAAAAAAAAAAATCTACCGAGTGGAAAGTCTAAGGTGTAAGGAGACAAGAGGAGCTGAGATCTTTTTCAGGGAAGGTAAGTAATGGAAGAAGTAGGAGTGATCTCAATCACACATGGAGCTGAGGTGTTTGAGCATGCTCTGGAACCCAGGAGCTATGACATATTCATTGCTGTCATGGGGTAAATAGGTAGCTAAATAATTTCAGTAATATCTTTGGAATGAATTAGAATACAGTAGAGGGAAACATGATGCTTTCACATGAAAAAGTAAGTGGAAAATTTGTAAGCATTAGATGAAATTATGAGGGACAAAAATAGGTAGGTTTTAATGCAGCCTCTGCCGGGTTTCGGGGTATCCCCGGCAGGCTGCAACAGGTCCGGATAGTGCAGTCCTGCTCAGCACAGCCTGTCCGGGCTCCCAGACAGCTCCCAGCCTCAGGGCACCTTAGCAAGTTTAGGTGATATCAGCTCTATTAAATGATTATCAGCTCATTTTGTGTTTTCAGCTCTTTGCTTGCTAGGTGCCTTAGGCCGATGCAGGGAGAGAGAGGAGAAGCGCTGTGTGAGATTCCACAGCGAGGTCTTTGTTAAGTCTTCTGCAAAGGTTCTCAGGGGCAGCTCTTCTGCCGAGCTGGGCAAAAGTAGCCCTTTATATAGGGTACAGGGGTTTTAGGAATTGTCCAATAGTAAGGGTTAAAGGAAAGTGACCTATAGTCTTACAGAGAGATAAGCCCATTCCAAAGGTGGAAAAAGGGGCTTCTAACGTCCAGTCATTATGACTCAGCATTTCCTATCTTAGGCTGCTGAATGCCGTGGAGGCATTGCAGGCTCTGGGCCTGGTACAGGTGTTAAAGAATTTTCTCCACTCTATGGAGAGCAGCAGTCTCAATCTTCAGGTCCAATAAGGTAAATTGTTTGAGTAATACAGCAGTAGAAACACCTCAAGCTGGGTCTCTCCAGAAATGGATCCTGAATAAAGAAATCCCCGCACAATTCTACCATACAATCTAAATTCCCCACCTCTCTCATTACAGTTCTAACTAGTATGAATGTCTGGGGTCCATTCCTCATTGGATCCTTCACTACCTCTAGGTGGGCCATTTCTTTTCTTACATTTGAGGCTGCAGCTTCTGCTGATGAGTGTAGCAACCTTTCTTGTTTCCTTATCTTCCAGCTCCCATTAGCTCTGAGCCTCCTTTTAAGTCAGCTAGTTAAAAGTTCAACACATCACAGCTTGAAGACTAAGGCTTCAGCACACCTAAATACTAATGCTAAGTTAAGGTAAGGGATTAATATCCTGTATTTCGCTGCAGTAGAATTCAGGCGAATAGGAGACTGGACAGTGATTGGAGACCTACATGATACCTTTAAATGTAGCCACAAAATTGCAGAACTGCTGCTACCTCTCAAACCATCCACAAATCACTTAAAATCACCACAATGTTATCTGTGTCATGACATAATACGCTGTATGCTGAAAAATAAGAATATATATTTGTACATGAAAGGCGAATGAAGAAATACGTGAGAAGATGTGTGTGGGGGAGGGCTGTGTTTATGCCTAAACATAATTTACAGTTTCAATTGTTTCTCCACCTTTGCATTTTTAAATACCTATGGATGTGGTTTAATTGTTGTCATGTGTATTACTGAATGTTACTTTTTATACTGTTAATGTTTTGGTATGTTATCCACTGACAAGCAGGTTATAAATTAGTTGACAAATATGGGCATTACTTGACAATACAAGAATTTTTATCACATTTTAAAGATGGGTCAGCTAGGCTCTGAATAAATAATTTAGAAAAGTTCAACCTATTCAACCAATTCAGTAAATCTAAGAGAAAACTAAGGGGTGAGGCCATAATCACAGTCTGTAAAAGCCTACAGAAGGAATGAAAATAGCAATAGCAAGCTCTTCATGCTAGTTCACAAGCATATAACATGATCCTATCACTTCAACCTAAGCAAGATAAATTCAGACTTCAGAGACAAATTCAACTGCATTTTCCTAGCCATTGCAATAACATCTCAAAAATTCTGCTGCCTTCTCTCTTGCTGGGAACATTTATATCAAGAGCATTTAATTAAAGCATGCTTTAGTTTAGCACCAGCTGCAGGACTGACAAATTATATCAGGAATTTCATTAGGCCCCCATTAAGCCAGAGATCAAACTGCAAGATTATAGCAGTTGCTTCAAATCTAGAGTTTATGAAGGATGTGACAAGGAAAAGAGGTATCTGCCTCCATACAGCATTCCACACCACTCAAGAGCAGTGAACCTACTGTTAGCCTTAAATAAGATTAAGATTTGTATATGCTGCTCAAAGTCTCCCAATGACATGTATATTAATGTATGCTGGAAAAAATAAAACCTCTTTCTTTAATGTCTGTTCCTCCTGTTCAGTTCAAGAGCTCTTCCACACGTGATTTGATCTTCTATAGTGACAGAAAATTTTTCACCAATTAATACATACTTAGCATTAGTGCTTGTTGATTTCATTTAGCAATTCAGTGTAGTAATTTTAGACAACAGGCTAGGTATAATAGTTTTAATTGTATCTTTCTTATATTTACTTTAAATATAGTTAAAGTATAAGGGAGAAATATCTGTATCTTCAGAATAATTATTCCTTGGCAATTCTTTAATTAATTATAAGTGACGTAATGAAATGCATTTCATTTCTAGTTCAAAAGGATTTTGAGGATAATTTCATAAACTGCATACTTCCAGGTTGATATTTTGACTGTACTACTTTGCATCTGACTTGAGGAATCTCTTCCAGGCTTCTCAGTTTGAAAGTCTCACATCTTAAAACAGGAGATGTTCTGAAACATAGAAGTAGAGCTTTACTTTCTATCTAAATACCCTAAAATTAGATATGGCCAAAGAACGAAAATTTCTGAGTATTTCCAGCATGAAGATTAATCAACCATCTATAATTACATGGATTAGTTCTTGTTCTCTCACTTGCAAGTAAATTACTCCATGTCAAACAGGCTTTTATGGCATCAGTCCCAGTTCTGATATGTTGCTTTCTCCTGGAAGAGATCCAGGTGTAATTCAGAAACAATAGTTAGTCTTTAATCTACAAGAAAAATTATGCCATCATTCAGGAGAGGCTAATCTTGCTTCTTAAGGTAAGAAGTTAGTGTTCTTGAAAGGAGTGGTAGTCTGTACATTTCAATGCTAACATTAATTTTACAGCAGCTCACTAATGGAGGAGCTCAGAGCAGAAACACAGTTCCATGTTGCTTCTCCTCCCTCCTCATGATCAGGTTCTACCACCTTCTTTCGTGTGCCTTCCTTCTGAAAAAGCTTTTTTATCTCAAAATATTTAACAATTTATTCTACACATTCTATGATATGAAAAATTATCTCAGATTAGCCTTCAAAATTGGAAGATTTTTCAGACCCAGCATCATAATTCTATATATGATGTATATATGAGGTATAACTTCTCTTAAAATACTAGCAAGTCTATTATAAATATATTTTCTTGTGATTTAGGTGCTCAAAAAAATTCTTCAGGTATCATTAATTTTGACAGATGAGACTGTACCATTACATCATTTTACAAAGCCACTCTTCCTGTTTCTTGAGTAAAATAAAAAAGAAAATCAACAAAACCCCCCACATTTTTCTACAGACTAAATTCATGTTTTATAAGATTATTTGTTTGCATTCTCTTTTATTTGGACTTGCTGAAGAGCTAATGTATAGCAAAGGACTTTATTGTTAGAAACTAGGAATAATATTTTAATAGCAAGGATAGTTGAGTGCTATATTAGACTGGTTTTGCAACCTGCTTCAGGGGAGGTTATTGTTAATACCATTATATGTATATAATAGACTTATTATTATTATTATTATTATTATTATTAATAATAATAATAATAATAATAATAATAATAATAATAATAAAAAAGCTTTTTCTACATTCTAGATCAGGTTCTAGAATGTAGAAAATGCTTTATTTCAGGAAGAAACATTACATTTTTGCTTACATATTAAGATAATAAATACTAAAATCCAGTAAGCATAGCTTTTCATTACTGATTATTTTTCTTGAAGAGTGGGAAATTCCTGAACATATGTAGGTTTTTGGTGTTGTAGTAGCATTACATGTATATCTATTTATGTGTATGTATATATACGTAAGATACCTAAATTATGAAAAAAATGAAAATCAGGTTTTCAATGAATGAGCTAATGCTGCATTCAAATCTGCAAAAATCAGATTTTGTTAAGAATTGATTCAGTATTTAGGAGCTGAAGCTCCACTGTGGTTGAAGAAAAGAGTGTGAACAATCCTTTGCAAATTTTTTCCTGTTATGTTTTCTCTTACACTGTTTAGATTTTGACATTAACAAGCATTGGAAATTTCAACATAGTCAAAAAACATATCTAAGGATTAAGGGATAATTAATGTTGCATATTAAAATTTCATCACAGTCATTGATATTGAATTTTCCATTGCTGTCTAGACAAACTATACCAATTGGAACCTAAAAAGGTAAATGTTTTTTAACATAATCTGAGAAAACACCAAGATGTTTTTTAACTGCACTGAGGAAAGAGGAAACTATAGTAGCCAGCTGAAATGCTTTGCAACCATGACAATAAATCATTAAGAAGAAGAAATAGGTGAAGCAACTTCTGACGTCATTTTCAAATGGCAGCAATGAAGTGGAAAATTGCTGTACTATGTAGAAGAACATTTAATAGTACTGCAATAAATCATTCACTGAATACTATCACAGTTTAAATTAAAATAATTTATAATTAAGTTTAAGGGACCTTTGAACATATTATTTTTGATATGACTTCAACTAATGGTATTCCACTGCCTGTTAGCATAAAAGAACATGCTAAAGATCTGATTTAAAAGGATCCTATATAGTAGGCTTCAGATGTAATTTTCAATAATTGCATCAATTTCTTATCCTGAGAAGAACTCAGCTGTGACAGTTTTTACAGACATGAGTAATTTTGACATTTTCCTAAGTTTACTTACAAGAAGAATAGTTTAGGTAGAAATACATACAAATTTAAAGAAAGTTAAAATAACTTCTGAAATTGGTCAACTCCAATGTGGTAGTATCAGTATTATTATTAACAACTCAGCAACTTGCAAACTGAAACAGTTTTTCATTAGATTAAAAAACACAGAAACAAACAACCAACATTTGTTCCTTTCTGTTTGTCATTTTCTTAGAATAAAACATTGTATATATTAATTATTTTGCTATCTCCTGTATCAAGAAAGATGTCAGTAAGGCACAAGAGTAAAGTCATAGTGCCAGCACTGAATATGAAGTATATTCTGGAATAAAATTTGGAAATTCTTATTACATATTTAAAATTTTGCACAGTATCCTTGAGAAAAGTAACACTGTGGAAAGAATTTAATGTCTTTCCAATTCTGCAAAAATCAGAATAGGTAAATAAATTGCTATTCTTCTGGGTAAACAGACCAACCCTCTGTGCAATTCTTCGTAGAGATATTTCATAGTTGGAATGCATGCTAATATAGAGCTATAATGCATTATAATAATTATATATTTCCATATCACCTTTAATATTTATAACCGATATAGTCATTACATGTATATAATGGATATGCATACCCACATCTAGAATGTAGAAAAAGCTTTATTTCAGGAAGAAACATTACATTTTTGCTTACATATTAAGATAATAAATACTAAATTCCAGTAAGCATAGCTTTTCATTACTGATTATTTTTCTTGAAGAGTGGGAAATTCCTGAACATATATTTTTTTTTTTGCATTACCTTTCCAAATATTAATTTAATGCATTTTCAACTTATGAAAACAAGATTTTTCATAACTTCTCTCAAAATAAAGCAGAGCACAATTTCTTTATCATTCTAAAGTACTTAGAAAAACCTTCTTTTGGGTATTTTGATGTAGAGTTCAATCTTAGCATGTTTGGAAGTCTAGCAGTTGACAGCTTGAGCATGTATGATAAATTAGCAACTTGCAAACTTAAACAATTTTTCATTAGAATAAAAAGCATAGAAACAAACTACCAACATTTATTCCTTTCTGTATGTCCATTTTCTTAGAATAAAACATTGTATATATTAATTATTTTGCTATCTCCTGTATCAAGAAAGATGTCAGAACTGTTTTAAACCACTGGCAGCCAATTGATTTGCAATTTAGTCCATGCTGAATATCAAAAGCAAAAAGGAAAAGTTAAATAATGATAATGATAGTGATTGGTATGTGGCATATTGCAGCAATGATTGGTATGTGAAATAGTGCAACAAAAACACTGTCTAAAAGTCACCCAAGTGTTCACTGGAAGCTGGGTAGGCTTTTCACTGACTGGGTGAGCCACTAAACTGCCAATATAAATTTTTTACTTTGGACGATACTGGTCTGTACTCATTGCATTTCTTTTAAACTGTTCTTTACCTTAGTCTTTACATTTGATCAAGTCTTATAGCTTCTAGTTTTGTTGACCAGAACATCAAGAGTAAATAGAAACATTTTTCTTTTGATTATTTCCCACAAGAAAAAATCCCATTACAAATAATAATGGGAAAAAAACCCCCAGATATATTGATATATTTCAAGCATGCATTCTTTCGTGTTGGATTTTTTTTTTATTTTTGAAAAATAACTTCCAGCAATTGTTAATATTCTTTTGTATTCTCATGCAAATCCTGAAAAAAAAAAAAACTTCATGAAGCTTTGTTTATTGAATTTTTTCCTGTTACGAGGGAGCAGATGTGCTCCCTCTTGCCTACAGGAATGGCTTGAAGAAAATAGTTGCATATTTAGAGTAGCTCCCAGCTCCTAAGGCAAAACCTAGATGATCCATATTTCCTGCAAGAAAACAGCAATTGTATTAAATATTCACAGAATATAGCTACAGCACTTACAAAGGTATTCCAAGCCACTAAAAGGGACAAACAACTTATCTCAGCAGAATCAAAGTTAAATTTTAAGAAAACATAAACCACAAGAGCTAAATGTAAACCACCTACTCTGATGAGTAGACAAAGTGCACCCTCAGTGTTCAATAAGACTTTTAAGGAAACCCAGTGAAGTTCTGATATTTGAATATTTCCTTCTCTTGCTCTTTAACTTTCCTTTTTTAAACTATTTTTTATTGCATATTTGGATAAATTAATAAATTAATACATTTGTATCTGCATGTATATGTGTTTGTGTGTTTATATACATTCATAGACACAGATTAATGTTCTATAAACATATGTGTATCCAGGTATATTTGTCATACGTTTGCATGCACTTACTTCATTACTTTGTTTCCCAGGCCTTTATATCAACTCAAATCACTCTTCTCATGTTGCCTTCCCTAGATTTACAACCAGAGAGACAAAAATGTCCTTCGACTGCATATGTGTGCAAGTCATTACCCCTTTTTTTATTTTTTGATGTGACTGAACAGAATGTTGCCTGGTGAAAATATCCTGGATGTATTCAATCCTGCCCAGCTGTAGAATGGTCACAAAACTAAAGTGAGGGCATGGGGTACACATTTGCTATTTCATCTGGATCGTCTGTGATCTTTTGTGCTTTTTGCTGTAAAGAGTCATTTTTCTGTAAAGAGCTTAAAAAATAATCCAGAATACTCAGAAGATTTATATTGCATTAAATCCGTGTTTCGTTTTCTTAGATTTTTATGGGGATGCCATCACAGATATTCTAATGAGGATTTTCTATGACATTCCACTGTTGTAAAATGAGGTAAAGAAAAAAACATGAGTTTAATACAGAAACTTACTACATGTCTAGGAGGCAAAACAGCTTTTCACAAAGGGCAGTGAAAGTCCCAGGCATGTTTTTGTGTGTGATGTGCTAAAGGTATAAAAACAGTGCTTATGTAGCCTCCTAAAATGACAAAGCATGAAAGATGATCTCGCCGATGAAACATTAATCAGAAGAAATTTTCTACCTCCCACCTGTCAACCTACACCATTAAATAAAAGAGACTTATAAAGAAAGGGAACTGTTTTTGTTGTCTGCACCAAAAAGGAAGCTATAAGGATATTTAAGTAGTTATTGTTTACAAAGAACTTAAAATGCTTGGAAGAGAAGTGCTAGACAAGCATGATCATAATTATGCTTTTTTTCTATAGTTGGGCAATGTAACTATGATGTCTGCACAGTCTTTCAAATGAGCAGGCTACAGAAATATTGAATTTTGAGATTTTTTTTTCCTACTAGCATTAGACAGCAATAAGGCTGAATTTTTGTTTCAGTTTTATGTTGTTAACAAATCATTTCTCAGTGTAACCTTGGCACTCAGGACCATGACTAATCTTTGCTGAGATTTCCTGGCATTTATTTTTGGTAATCCATGAGCATTTTATTATTTCATCATTTTCTACAAAAATATGTTTGCATGTATTATGGAAATATTTGTCAGGACCTGAAGCTTTTTTAGAGAAAGATTTAGTCTTGAAATAACTTAACTGTCAAATGTGGCTTCTTATAAAATAAAAAGAAGAAAACAGATGCATAATATTAGATGGTATTACCTTTTTTTTTTTCTTTTTTTTTTTTAATTTCAGAATCAATATGTAGAAATTTTATTTCAGATATGTATTAAATTATTTAAATTATGAGCTGCATTCTGGGATATCTTGAACTCTAAAGAGGTCATCACAAATGCCTAACTCTAAGCATAGCATCTAATGCTGTGATTTAGGGTTTTTGAAGTCTAATCTGATAAGGTTATCAATATCTCCCTTATGAGTAATTGGAATATTTTTAAAGATAACTCATCCCAACCAGCCTGAGTGTGCCCTGCCCTTTTGCCACAAAACTTATCAAAGAAGGGTGATAACTCTTTGTAAGAACTTGTATTTTGAAAATTCAATCAGAATTACACTATTTTTTGCATAAAGCATTATTTTAAAGTTCAACCTCAGGAAAACAGAGTTTAGAGAAGGATATTGCACCAGTTCTTTTCTCCTTCTCTAAGATACCATCACCTTTAGATATATGCTAGTCTGATTCACATGAAGAAACACGATCCATCTCTTTAAAGAAAGTTTTGCCACTATGAAGAAAATAAATCAAGTTCAATAAAGGAACTGAAGTCAGATTTAGAGAAAGGATGAAGAAAATGTTGCATGCTGGCTAGAAAGTAGGACACTGTTACAGAGAGGTTAAGGAAACCAAGGTTCAAGTTTCTGCACTAAAACTCTTTCTGTGTTTTATCCAGATTAATGGCAAAACTGGGATGCATGTGACAGGAATGGTGAAAAGTCTCTATACACCTGTAGACATGCAAGATGGAAAAGTTTGAAGAAGTTAGTCAGAACTTTTTAAGAGTTTCAGTTATACACCTATGAACATAGACCTAAATTAGTAACCTAGGAACACAACAGTTTTAGAACATTTTAATAATATCGTGAGGCCACTATATAAAAACAGAATTAATTTTTCTCCAAGGGAGATTTCTAGTTTTAATTTTATGTTGAGTGCTACTAAACGAGATTCAAAAGCCACTCTTGCACAAAATAGAAAATCTGGTGAAACAAGAGTGAGACCATGTATACTACATATTTCAAAAATACTGAACTCTTTCATTTCTATGTTAAAAATCTTATATTAAATATTAAAATTATAAAATATTGTCAATTTTACATCTTTCATGGCCTGAAAGACGATATTCAATCAATTAAATTATGAGGAATAAAATGTTAACTCTAAGTTTCTACCTTAGACTAAAACCTTTCAGTAGTAGGTTGTGGGTAAGTAAAGAATATTTTAATTTTGTCTTCTGAATATTTTATGGAAAATTTCTCAACTTGACTTTTAAAAGTAATTCTAGTAAAATAATTATTCTGGTTACACCTAGACATCAGTTATCATGGAATTTTGATTTATTACCGTTTCCTCGTTATTTCCTTCTTACTGTAGCTGCTACTTTTCCTCATCCACTGAACAACATGTAGTAGTTCTATATAGTTCCACATTGTAAACATGATTCACAGTTATCAACTACATATTAACTGGTAAGCATTACACTTAGTTACAGGGAATTAAAATAAAAGGTTAAGTTACTAACCTATATATGAACCATAAATTTCTAGAACCTAATACTTGGTTCTTCTGTTTATGGTTTCCAGCCTTTGGGATGAATATAAACTTCATGTACCTGATGCATAAAACAAGATCACAATTTTTCATGTAAATTGAAAAAAAAAGTCAGGAAATTGTGTGGAATAACCGATTACAGGATACAAGAAAAAGAAAGAGCCCCCAATTACAGGATACAAGAAAAAGAAAGAAACAATAAGCAATAACAATAAGGTTATGCTTGAAAAGGCTAAATGTCAAAACTGCAGTGTTAACTGAAAGTCTGCACATTCATATGCAGATTTTATCAGTTCAACATAAATTCATTCTGACTGAAAATAAAAATAGGGTCACAGAGGAAACAGACAATGAAACATAATAATAAAGGTAAATTAGAAAACAAGACAAATTTGTTTCTATCTCCTAAAAAAAACCAAACCAAACCAAAACAAAACAAAAAACCAAAGAGAACTTGCAATATACAGATAAATGAAAGGTTGATAAATCAGGAAAAAAAATAGAAGGCAAAGTGAACATGTAGAAAATATCCAGTTAGGCAATCTCACAGCTAAGAGAAAGAACAGATCTCTGCCTTCTTCTGTGTTTCTTGACTTCACTCTCACAATGACCACATAAGGTTGGTATAATTATAAGGCAGACTGGCACTGATGTGGAAATGGTGATCAGTCCTGAAATAAGCTCCCTATTCATTTCCCAAATGTCACCAATATGTTTTTGGTTTTTGTTTGTTTTTTTTTTAATTCATAATTCTTCATTCAGTTCTCTAGGACTAGCATTATAAGCCCATTTCAGACAGTGCCCAATGAGATGGCCGTGGTTTTCAATGACCTGATAAGAACTTATCTGAGAGATATAATTGCTTCATGTGTCTCTTATCTAAATTTTAAGGGGGTTGTTTTGTTTGGTTTGTTTTTTTCTGATTTTGCTCTTACATGATATCTGATGTACAAAAATCCATCTCTATTTGGACAAACATCTCCCTGTCCTTATTCTTCTCCATGCAAGTGTTTTCAGAGACTGTTTAGATATTCTCCCCATTTTCATTTAGGACCACAGATGCATATTTAAGTGCCGTTGGGACAGTGTAAAGAACTTTCTATTTTCTATAAACATTCACAGCAAAGACCATCTTTCTAAAACATATCTAGAGTTTAAAGGGAAATGCCGTGTTATGTAGTGAGCAGATTATTGCAATTTATTAAATTTTGAGGTCATAAGGATTTCATTTCACCACTGACTAACTGTAGGATCTCAAAAAAATAAGTTAGCCTTTGGACCCTGATAATATTAAAAAAAAGACAAATGAGTCATCTTCAGCTTTGAAATTCCCAAAAATTAAAACAATTACAAAATCACTGAATTGTTGCTTTGGTGTAGAAACTCTAGCTTCAAAACTGTCAGATGTTGTAAAACTGAACTTTAACATAAAATATATATTTATTGAGGTAATACAGACTTAGAGGATTACTGAAAACAAATGCAATATAGATTAACATAGAAAATGAAATATAGAAAATGCAATATAGATTAACATATTTTCTGTGGCTCTGAATTATTTTAATTAATGAAGGAAGAAAAAGGTAATTTCTCTGAAAAGAGCAAAATGCAGGCACTTTGAAGTAAAGCAAAAATGCACAGGAAATAATTTTGTAACTGTTATTTTCTAGTCAGTGGAAGGACATTTCCATAGGTTCAGATTCATAGCCTGTTGTTTTGTAGAAGTGTTGGGAGGCACAGAGAATGAAACAGAACAAAAGATCTACTGTCAGGTCCTTCAGGGAAGGAAACAGTATTTCTAAGAGCAGAAAAATAAGTAGTTTTTATTTGAAAGGGTGATGGGCTGATTGCAAAAATCACTATATAAATCTTTGACCTTTGCTGAGAGAGGGTTAAATCCAGATTGTTGTGGTCTAATCCCAGCCTGCAACTAAACCTCACACAACCTCTTGCTCACTCACCTGCTGAGATGGTGAGATGGGGAGAGAATTGGTAGAATAAAAGTGAGAAAATTCAGCAGTTGAGATAAAGACAGTCTAATAAGTAAAGCAAAAGCCATGCACACAAGCAAAGAAAAACAAGGAATTTAAGCAAAATAAGGAACTCATTCATCATTTTACATGGGCAGACAGGTGTTCTACCTCCAGGAAAGAGCACTTACTTGGGAAGACAAACATCATCACTAAAAATGTCCCCTCCTTTCTTCTTTTTCTCCACATTTATATGCTGAGCACCATGACATATGGTATGAAATATCCCTTGGGTCAGTTGGACTCAGCTCTCCTGACTGTGTCCCCCCTCTGCTGTGCACTGGTGTGGCAATGTGAGAGGTAGAAGAGGCCTTGATGGTGTGTAGGCATTTCTCAGCAGTAACAAAACACCAGTGTCTTATCAACGCGACTTCAGCACAAATCCAAATCATAGCCTCATACTAGCTACTGCAAAGAATATTACACAGAATCAAACAGAATCCCTGTATTGGGAGAGACCTACAAGATCATCAAGTCCAACCCAGCCCTAACACCGCAACTAGACCATGGCACCGAGTCCCACATCCAGTCTTTTTTAAAACACATCCAGAAATGGTGACTCCACCACCTCCCCGAGCAGACCATTCCAGTACTTTATCACTCTTTCTGTAAAAAACCTTTTTCCTAATATCCAACCTATATTTTATTTCCCTTGGTGCAGCTTAAGACTGCTCTATTAACTCTACCAAGCCAACCCAGCACAGATGGGCAAATAGCATAGATCTTTCTGGTTTTAAATGCTGCAAGCTTCAAAACAGCTTTCTGTTTCAGTTGTTAAGTAGGCATGCCTCTCTTAATTTTCCCCAGCAAAAACCAGTGGTTTTTTTCTAGACCAAAAGCTCTCTAGTCTTGAGTAAACTGCATTTGTACTATAATATCAGGGATGATGGAGTCCCTGTTTCAGTTTTTGATTGTGGAGATGTCTACAGAAGTTTAGCTACATGTGAAAGATCATAGGTTTCTGTGTTAGACCATCTGAGCTCAACTTCAAGGTACATGAAACAGAAAAGCAGATGTCAGGTTAAAAATATAAGAGCAAATAAGTGAACTGAAAGTGATGCCATGTATGCATTTTGGGAAGAAGTACTCCAGTACAGTTAAGCAGCTTTGAAATTCTTGGTGGCATGATCTATTTAACTGTCCAGATGCTGCTTCTCACTTGTTCGCTCCTTGTTTAAAAATTGCTATTTATACATAATCACGAACTGAACGGAGTAGAGTATGGAGTAACTGGGGTCATACATTTCTACGAAACAGATAGCCTGGAAATAATTTACCAGTGTTTCTACAATCTATGCCTTCTTTTATTTTATTAGATTTCTCACTGCCAGAAAGAGCAACCTGGAAACTACTCTCAACATCACAAGTTCACATAACTGCACCTAAGATAGGTTTATTCTCCTTCCTAGTATGAACATGCTCACAGATATGTAAAGACACCCACTGTTTACTTCCACAGACCTGAAATCTCCCTTTTCTCCACATTGAATAAAGACTGTAAAATGCAGAGATGGATATAACCTGGTACAAACAGAGTACACATGCAACTCTGCATCAGAGTATGGTTGCTTTAGTGAGAGCAGACAATTATTTAAACTATAAATGGCCATTACTCTGATGGAAGAAGAATAATTTTAAGTAAAACAAGCCTTTATAAAATGGCATGATTATGCTTTTCTTCAGTTATGTGGTGATAATTTCTTCTGGAAATACCCCTGCCAAACACTGGAAATTTTTTGAGGAGTACAGTACAATTTAATATGAGTAAACTACAGGTCTGAATGTCTTCTGGGTAAGTAAGTGCTGGACAGATAAGGACCTAGCAAGCTTCTATGTCAATATGAGAGTTAGCTAATTTTTTCTTGTAAAGCTATCGCATATAGCCAAAGAGTTCTTCAACTAAATACAGAAGAAAAATAGCCAAGAAGTAAGATAGCTACTATCGGTGATATTTTTGCCTGACATCCAGGAGGAATGATGGGGAGGACTCTATCTTATCAAAGGCTAATTAATTACTTTATTATACTATATTATTCTATATTATCTTACACTATGTTACATTACATCTAAACTGAATCTGCCAAGCACTGAACTGCACTCCACTGCACAGCATCTTGTGTCTGTCAGCTGGCAGTCCCAACACATACACACATGGATTCAATTGGTCAGTGAATCAAAACACTCACACCAGAATCCAGTTACCAATTCCCTTCAGGTAAACAGTCTTCCACAATGTGTTCCACTTGTGAATAGCACAGGAGCAGTAAATGAGATAAGAGTTGTTTTTTCTTTCTTTGAGGTTCAGAGAATGTGAATCCCAGAAATATTCTTGGGAAGTTGTGCCTTTCTTTTCTCTATGAAGAGAAGTGCAGCTACAATCTACCTCATGAAAACTCTGCATTTTGAGAAAAAATGTATACGTTTGATTTGCATTTCCAGTTTAGCTAGACACTAAAGAAGACAGATGGCTTTATTAACATTTCATTATTAGTATTGTTATTTCCTGGTGTGTAGAGTCAGTCTCCATACATCATTTGTAATGTATGGAAAGAGAAATTACATTTACCAGAATAAATGGAATGGGGATCATACTGCTTTGTATCTGCACTAAGAGGGAAACTTTAGAAACTTTCACCTTTCCACATTAAAGTTATTACCAGTCAGTTCCTGTTAGGTATTGTGAACAATTAATGGTGTCCAAACTAAGTAATCCTTTGTATCAAGGATTGGAGGCCTCATCTGATGGTTATTTTCAAAAAAGTTAAAATTCAGTTTCAATATATTTGATCACCTCTCTGTTCTTTCCCTACCCCAAATGTCACTAATTTCACAGAGGCTATCACAACAGTACATGTTTGCCCACAGTTTGCAGAGAAGGCTAAGCTGTGCTATAGTGTAATGTGGATAGTGTGGTCAACTTCTCTTTCAGAATTTAAACAGGTTGATAGGAACCACAAAGACAACTCCTGTACTTACTAGGAGGGGTATAGAGAGGATTGGGAAAAATCAAAAGAGAAAAGTTATGATCAATGGCTCTGTGTCCAGGTAGAGGCTGGTGATGAATTATGTCCCTCAGGGCTGTCTTGGATGGGTACTGTTCAAGACCTTCATCAATGACCTAGAGAGTGAGATCGAGTGCACCCTCTGCGAGTCTGCCAATGACACGAAGCTGACACAACAGAAGGATGGGATGCCATCCAGTGGGAGAAGTGGGCCCACAAGAACATCATGAAGCTCAACAAGTTCAAGTGTAATGTGCTGCACCTGGGTCAGGGGAATCCCAAATGTCAGTACAGACTTGGAGAAGAACTCACTGAGATCATTTCTGCAGAGGACTTGGGAGTACTGGTGGATGAAAATTTGGATATTAGCCAACAGCATGCACTCACAGCCAAGAAGGCCAGTCGCATCCTGAGCTGCATCAAAAGAGCAGGTCAAAGGAGGAGATTCTCTCCTTCTACTATGGCCCATAAAGCCCCCATTGGAGTAATCCAGCCCTGGAGCCCTCAGCACAAGAAAGACATGAAACTTCTAGATTGGGTCCAGAAGAGGGTCACCAAGACAATCTGAGAGCTGAAGCATCTCTCCTATGAAGACAGTCAGAGAGAGTTGGACTTGGTAAACTTGGAGAAGAGAAGGACATGAGGAGACCTTATAGCAGCCTTTCAGTACCTGAAGGGGCCCTATAAGTGAGCTGGAGAGGGGCTATTTTCCAGTGATATGTAGTAAGAGAACAAAGCGAAATGTTTTTAAAATAAAAAAGGAGATATTTAGATTAGATGTTAGGAAGATACTCTTTACTGTGAGAGTAGTGAGGCACTGAAACAGGCTTCCTAGAGAAGTTGTGACTGGCCCATCCAGGGAAGCGCTCACGGCTGGTTGGGATGAAACCCCAAGCAATCTGATTTAGTGGGTGGCATTCCTACCCATGTCAGAGGGGTACCTTCTATCCCAGTTCTATACTTCTTATATTCTATAATTCTATATTAAATTTGTAGTTCTTGTTGAACTGTATGAGATTTTACAATATCCTTTTCTACAACCTCTCAAGGTCTGTCTGAATGGCAGTACCACCACTGGTGAATCACCTTTTCCAGATTTGTGTCATTGCATCATTTCTGAAAGGGCATTTTGTCCCATCACACCATCATAAAAGATGTTGTTCATAGCAAAATTCCCTGGCAGTGTGTTATCTCTATTGAAAAAACTCAAAAAAAAAAAAAGGTAATCTGCCACAGGTCTGACAAGCCTGTCATTTTGATGACTAAATATATCTTATGAAGGAAATAATTTTTGTAGCTGTTGGGTTTCTTAGAGGGAAAATAAAGCTGTCCACCTCATGTCTTTTAATCAGATGTTACTTAGTGAACTTTGCTAAGCTAGCTACTCAGAGTCTGGCATTCTCTTTCTAATTAAAAATGGTATCCCCCTGAGTTTAGTGGAAGTCTTGTTAAGATTAAATTTTCAACGGTTGTCTGTTTCTGTTGCTGACTGTATTTAGAGAGTGTCAGAATGCTTACCATCTTGGAGCAACTATTTGTAGACAGATTTAGAGGGAACAGCTGCAGGTAACAATCAATCATATTTGGTTCAGTGACAGAATTTAATTAGCTGACAACAAAGTGAAATAGGCTATAAAATAAATTAATTGTTATTCATGTACAAATACATTTCCTTTTCAGGTTTTTATATAACATGTAAGAGACAAGTGAAAGATCAGCATATAATGATGATCCACGACTGACTCCAAAATGAGAGGCAGAGATATCACCCCTCCCCTCTGTCCATTGCCAGGATGCTTGCTTTGCAATTAGTGATATGCAGCTTCTTTCATCACCAAAGTAACTTTTTGTTTCTTTATGCTTGGTGCTTTGTGTGACATACATGCTTTTTCTATTGATTTTTACTGTAAGATGGGTCAGTTGGTTACTGATAAACTAATCCTTGATGAATGCAAGTCTTGTCTCTGCATGAAAGAAAAGTGGGTCAGATATTCTCCCACAGCTGGAATAGTGACTTAAGAATGACAACTAAAATAGTGAAATATCAATTTCTTGGCATTTTACTATCTAGTTGAGTATACACTTGTGTTGGATTCTTTGGACTCTTGGAGCATTGTGAAAAGTGATATTCCCTAGAAAACAGCACTCTGAGGAAAAAATTGCTATGATTGGAAAAAAATATATCCATTGCAGGAAAGGACAAACAAGGTTTTACTTTTACATTTTGTCCAGAGGACATCAAGAATTATCCCCATCATCTCATGGGGTGGTGTCAGGGAACAAACAACAGGAAGAATTTCGTGCTATATCCAACAGTGCAGTACTGAGTTGAACTCAATTTTAGCAAATACTTTTCTTGTTCTTTTTCACATGCTGTAACAATATTTTAATCTGTTTTTGACTTATAGATTGCTTTGAAAGTGGCCATTCTGAATGACTCTTCACAAAGTTAGTCCACCCTGTAGAAAAACAATAAATTACATTATACAGAAGGCATCATATGTTTCCGCAAAAGAAGTTTGGTCTCTGGCCCAACAAACCATTATGCTGTGGCTCCCCCCAAGGCCTAAAATGTATAAGAAAACATTAAGTGGTTCAGCCACATTATGCTTCTGGTAATTTTTTGGTGTTAATTCGCTGACTACAGGTAGCATATTTCTGTCTAGAATTCCCTTAATGGAAGTATGTGCACTATGTCATTCTTCCCACATGTACGAGCTCATTTCCCCGGTGTTTTAGCCTTCCTTTCTCACTTCTGTGATAACAGTGAAATGCACAATAGCTCTGACCATGTAGGGAAGGTCTAGATGTGGCCAGAGTGCATATGATTTAGGAATTACCTTTTACCAGGTGTGTGAAAGATGAGTCAAAGCTCCAACATGGATCTTGGGGTACAGACAGTTTTACCAGGTGAATATGTGCACATACATTTTTGTGGAAGGAGAAAATGCATGGGAAGACTTATATATACATATATATAGATATATATGCATGCATATATATATAGATATATATACACACAATATTAAAAAAATACTGGTATTCTGTACTTTCATAAAATTTATTTGTGCTTAACTCTCCAAAATGCATCATATTTCATGCAGTAGATTGACATGACACATGGCTCTTGCCTAACTCTCTCAGCATCTAAGATGAAAAAAAGGAGCATATTTTATTTGCATTTATCCTGTGCTGCTTGCTGAACAATGTTTATGATTCTCAGTGGCTCTGCAGCCTAGCATTAGAAGGGAGAGCCTTAGGTTATTTAAAGACAGCATGAAAATGGACTTTTCCGAGGAGAAGGTTATGTAAAGGTGAGTTAAAAGTCATATTTTGCATTCCTTCTGACCTGCCCCTAGTGATCTGACTGGCCATACTATTCAAAGAGAACAGCATCTATAGAAAATGTGCTTTTGTGGAGAAGCATCCTCAGCCTGCAGCTACTTTTCCTTTCTGAAGAAGCTATTTTTTTTTTAATGAAATGCTTATTAACCTGAAATGTCTTGGAGAAAATCTTCTGTATCTAATCTCTTAGCTACTGGCAACATAATAAAAGTGATTTTTTCTCACTTTTGTTTTTTAATCAATGCTAACAGTAATAAGAATAGTCTGCAGATTTATAACACATTTATTTAAAACTTCCTTTACTCTCAATTAAAATTTGAAGGAGGAAGTAGAAATACAGTACCTTTTTTTGTGGATTTACTACCATCAAGTTCAGTGGGAAAGGTTGAAATAATGGCTAAGCAAATTATTTACGAGGTAAAGTAGTTTGGTAACAAGAAAATTCCTGACTTTACTGGTATTTTGCCATCACTCTTTGAACAGATTGGATTTGCCTTGTGCAGCTGAAAGGCAGACATTTTAGCCTGTCCTTACAAGGCAATGCAGAAAAAGCAGCTCAAGTACTCTATTTTTGGCAGCTTGCTACTTGAGTAAAGTATATGTATATGATTCTCATATCAAAACATTATTGAGAATTAACTGAATTTTATTGACCTGCATGGCAGATACATGTAATTGCAAGATCAGTTACCCTGATTGCACATGCCAGTCAGGTAACTGTAGGCTTAAGTGCCTATTTATAGGCGAGAGCAATTTATCCCATCTACATATATAATTACAGATAAAAGATATATAAATGAGGTTCACAGTTGGGCCTGCAAAAAGCTCATGAATTTGTGTACTAACTCTATTTAAGCATAAGGATTTTGTCTAAAACCCCTCCTGCTTTACTTCATATTCCTTTTTTATCTGTAGAATTATGGAAGTAGATCAAATAATACAAAGTGTAAAACAATATAGATATTCACTTATGCTAAAAATGAAAGCTAATATTGAAAATACATAAAGTGCTGAGGAATACTCAAAATAATATGCAACAATAACTTAATGAACTTTGTTTGGAAATAAGAATTGATGTATTTTCTTAACCATACTTCAGGTTTTTTCTGTAGTTCTAAATTCACATACATATACATGTGAGAAAAAATACCTGAAAAATTATGTAAATACAACAACCATGAATTTAAGAATATCATTTACCTGTCATTGGAACGTGAGTCTTTCTGTGCTTTAAGAATATACTGTTTGTTGGAAGTTTGCACTAGTTGCATTAAATCTGCACCATTTCTGAATTTAAATCTTTGAGGAACGTATGACTGTATAAAATGTATAAAATTCTGTTTATGAACTTAAAGTGTCAGATAAAGAAAAAGTGAAATAGTATGTTGATGTATACTGAAAAGGGAGTACACCATTTTGGGTACAGCATCATGGGATTCAGACTTTCCCAATGGAAGTGAGGACATCACTTCCTTTCAACACTTGAAGAAATGATACAGGGTCAAGACCAAAGATCAATTTAGTCAGCTTTATTTTTCTGCAGCTGAAGTTCAATTTCTGAAACAAAAATTTGTGAAGTGATATTGGGACAACCCATAAGGAGAGTTGTCTAGACATTGAACATGGTAATTTTACAGGCAAATTCTAAGAAATATAAAGGGAACCAGAACAAATGGATTGCACCATAGCTGCATTTTAGGAGTTTTTTCATTATAGAGATGAAACATGTTTCAGGAGTCAACCAGAGGTGGACCAATATTTGTCTTGGGAGCTGGCATACATGATCACTTAATCTGGAAGAAATTGAAAACAACATATTTGTTTCTGTCTGGTAGAAAAGGGTGCTTCTCTCTACTTGTATCCAGGAATGAGTAAATAATTTCCTCTAACTTTCTCCATCTAGTAAGTCAAGTTTAAAATGTCCCTTCCTTTAAATAATGTCCTTTGCTTGGAGTTTTAATCTTATATATAACAAATTTTCTCTCTATTTAAGGTAAATGTAATGTTCAAACTTTACCAGACAGGGATAAGTAACTAGCAGCTTTCTTAATCAATGGGAAAATTCTCTTTCACTTCAGCAGCAGCTGGTTCAAGCTCATGAACAAGTTTTATTCTCTGTGTCCACTTTTCATTAAGAGTCCTTGGTGTATCTGCCCTTGAAAATTCTAGCATATTCTAAGTTCATATGATAATAGTGCTGAAGCTGATGGGTAGTTTGACAAAGTGTGAGTAGAGGATGACCTGACTACCACTGCAGAAAGCAAGGGCTGGGAATTTTGGCTACACTGCTTGGAGGAAGCTGTCCAGCACTGGCAAAACTGTTGGTGTCTGGTGGGGATGTTTTAAGCTCTTGACCCCCTGAAAGTTCTTGACCTGGCAGCACCCAACTTCCAGAAGGTCCCTGGCATGGCAGCCTGGAAGATACAGAAGTCCGAGGTCAAGCCCAGCTGTGAGATGTGTCTGCCTGGATAAGGAAGCCCAGCCCTCGTGAGGACCCTTCATCCCAGCCCAGGGCCAGTGCAAGTGTGTCTGTGTCTGTCACTCATTGAGAGTGTGTTCTTCCAATGAATTCTGGACTTTCTTCACCTCTGCTTTAGTAGGTCACTCACTGAAAATAGAGAGTATCTCCTACCTATTGATTCCTTGAGCAAAGTGATAAAGGAATAGAATAAGTACAGATATGCACCTAAGGTCTCTAAAACAAGGACAGCAGTTATTTGGATTGCTAGAATAAATGCGAAAAGGAAAGAAACTTAATCAGTGTTCCCTGAGTTACTGCCTACAGAGATATTAATATTTTCTTCCCAATTATTGCCTTCTAACTGCAGCATCTAGTAATATGATTATTCCAAAATTGCAGTAGTCAATGAGAGTAAGGTAACAGATTTTCTCTTCTCCACCATAATTGAGTGATAGGCTGAAAATATCACTAGAAAGTCATCAAGGTCCCAAACAATTTTCCCAAAGTGTTTTGTACTTTGTAATTAAGGAGATTCCCTAATTGCCTAGTTAAAAAAAACTGAAGAAACAAGTGGTTGAATTAGGAAATGAAATTGTAAGGCTGAGTCTTGCAGTTTTCTGTTCAGATGAAACAAGTTGTTCATAATTTCTTAACAGCTTGCTTTGTACAGGACTGGATATTACTGAAATTTTAGAACTGTCCCTCAAACTGCAAAAAAAAGCTTTTCTTCTTTCCTTTTTTTGAAACAAAAGTTCCCAGTATTTAATGGTTTGCAGTATTATGTGAAAGAACTTACTTGAATATCTTAATTATTAAATGAAATCCCAAGTGCTGATTTCACAAAGAAATAATCTTATGTCTTACACTATGCTGAGTTAATTATATTCTAAATCATCACACTGCAACAAATGTGCATTTAATAATTTCAGGGGAAAACCTTTTTGAAAGGTTTTCAGGATAAAGAAATCTATGTTTGATTTACTGAAGAGTAATAATGTAACTTCCAAATGAGCAAACTCAGATATGTGTACTGACATCTGGATAGTTGTAAGTGAAAAGTACTTTGATGTCAGAGGATATATGACTTTTGTGAGGTTTCTGGTACAGTCACAGATTTCCATGGAGATTTTTTCTTCCAGGAGTCTTGGAGAATTGGTATAATATATATATATTTTTAAATATTCTTCCTTGTAATATTGTGTATTAATGCTTTTATTAATAATAACACATCAAAAATAAGTTTACTGTAAGACTGTAAGATTGGAGATAGTATTAGCAACAGGTGATAAATTTCCACTTCATAGGACATGATTGCTGTTTGTCTTCTATATCTTTGACTGAACAAAGGCAAGTGTAAAATTCATCATTTCAATGTTTTCTGATATTGGTTGAACTGACATTCACCTAGGAAGGAGTTTGGAGACTTTCAGATAAATTTCAAAAACCTAACAAATAATTTATATTTAGTTTTGCATTACATTTGAAGGAAAATCAGTCATTATCGGTGATATTTTTGCCTGATGTCCGGGAGAAATTATGAGGACTCCATGGATATCACAATTACTTTATTATATTTTATTATACTATATTATTCTATATTATATTACATTACATCTAAACTGAATTTGCACAAGCACCCAACTCAACTCAACTGCACAGAATCTCATGACTGTCAGCTGGCAGTCCCGACACACAAACCTGGATTCAATTGGTCAGTGAATCAAAACACTCACGCCAGAATCCAGTTACCAATTCCCTTCAGGTAAACAATCTTCCACAATGTATTCCGCTTGTGAACAACAAGAGCAATGAGATAAGAATTGTTTTGTCTTTCTCTGAGGTTCAGATAATATGAATTCCAGAAATATCTTTGGGAAGTTTTGCCTTGCTTTTCTCTGTGAAGAGAAAACACCCCTAAAAATCCCTCAAAAATACTCCAAGAATAAGGCAGTGTCCTGGTTTATGGCAAATTTGGGAGAAA
Source organism: Camarhynchus parvulus (assembly GCF_901933205.1). Lineage (NCBI taxonomy): Eukaryota > Metazoa > Chordata > Aves > Passeriformes > Thraupidae > Camarhynchus > Camarhynchus parvulus. Next base: position 135,155,131 of record NC_044572.1, read on the forward strand.
ACCTCCAAAGGGGGCCCCTCCAGAAAGGAAACCCACACGGCCCCTCCCCACAACCAGTCCGGGAAGGATTCCTCAGAGACAAGTGGGAAGAACTTGTTCATTTAACAGGCACAGCACCCCCCAGCACACAAAATGAACAATACCAGATGACACCACTTTCATTGCTCTGAAAAAGATGACAAATTCAGAAAGTCTCTCTTGGGGGTGGTCGCTCTGTTATCAATCCCTCCGGCGCCAGGGCAGCTGCTGCAGCCACGAGGTGCAAACTCTCGGTGTTCCCAGGTCCCAATCCAGAGCAGGTTCGAGTAGGTCCAGAAAAAGGAAAGGAGAAACGGTCCAGGAAGAAATTTGGACTGCTTAGCTATTAATTAATGAGCAGAAGAAAAAAAGTGAGAGCAAGGCAGGAGCAAAGCAGAAGCAAGAGCAAAGCGAAAAGCCAGGCAAAAAGTCAAAAGCAGCACTATGTACTGCCCCGTCTGTATGTCCCGCCAGCCATGGGGGAGCAGCTGATAAGAAAACAAAACAAAACTTTCACCCTTCAGAGCCAGTCTTGAAGGCACAGAACATAATATCCAGAATAACGTCACCCTAGGACAGGCAGTCTACACTAAAAAGGTCAGAAGTAAGTACCAACACTTTTTTTTCAACATCATTATAAACAATAATACGAATGTAATTATATACTGGTCTGTAATAATGGATAGACACTGCCAGAAGTAGCAGGCAGGGCAACTCAGTATTTTGCATGACAGTTTGGCGGATGCAGTAGTTATGGATTAGGCTTTAATTATTTGGTATTCTAGCCATGAAGAAGGCTGTAATGCAGTTTTTAATCTGCATATTAAATGATTCAGTAGCTGCTAATGTCACCTGAAGCAGGAATGACTTTTGTCCCTGTCCCTGGTTGAATGAGAAGAGCAAGTTATGTGACTCCAGAGTGCAGAGAAAATTAAAACAAGTTCTAGCCATTATGAAAAATCAAATACTTAACAAAATGCACTTTGTAAGTAGCAGGGTTGCGGAAAATATTGCGTTATTGAGGCTGTTTGCTTACATTTCAGGACCATGTGACAAATAGATGGGAAACAGGCTAGACACAAATGAGACAATTCTGAGGTACTTTTTAAGGTACTTAAAAAAGGTCCATATGTCCAGTTTTCAAAGATGACCCTGGCCCTCTTTCTCACAAAGAAATGACATCAAGTTGCACCAGAAGAGGTTTGTATTGGATATGTCAAGCACTGGAACAGGCTGCTCAGGTCAGTGGTTGAGCCACCATCTTTGGAGGCAATTAAGATATGTGTAGCTGAGACAATTAAAGACAGGATCTAGTGGTGAACCTCACAGTGTTAGGCTAATGTTTGGACTCAGTGATCTTAAAGGTCTTTTCCAAGCTAAATGATGCTATGGTTCTGTGTTTCTATGTGGCTCATTCTTGCAACATTAAGCCTCTAAGTATGAAATTACGGCACCTAAGTGATATAGCCCAAAAATAATGTTGAAGTACTTATATATTTGGAGGCTCTTGATTCAGGATCCCTTAAGTATATTACCAGAATTCCAAGTGAAATCTTTAAGAAACAAAGCTTTTAATTGGCTGCTAAATTGTATGCATTGCTATGCATGGATTTTAAATGTTGTTACTCTGTAGGAGGGTGGATTGTAGGAGAATAGAGATAGTGCTGAAGGCAATCTCACCCCTGAGGAGCTGCAGCTGTACTAATTACCAAAGAGTAGGAACAGCCCTGCCCTTAATAGGCACAGCTGTGTCCGATAAGGATGGGTGCTATAAAAGAGTGGGTTAACTGATTGAGAGGAGAGCTGGGGTTGTGGGCTGTGCTGTGAGGAGGGAGGGCTAGTGGTCGTGTGAGGACTGGGTGGTCATGCAAGGGACAGGAAGGAGTCAGCTGGCCATGTAGAAGAAAGAGAAAAGGAGTCAGTGGTGAGAAGCTGCCTTTGGGAAGTGATAGAGAGAAGATATGAAAGTTTTACAGTAAGATAACAAGCTGGCAATGATAGTCAGTTTCCATCTGCTGTTGATTGGTGCCAGGCACCAATGCCATCAATTGGTGACCTGCATACGTGGTGAGTCCTGACATTAATCAGTATAGAATCTAAATTTTGTGTTATCTGTACATCACGAACAGAATAAAAGAAGAATAATATGGTTGGAGCAGGAAGCCCAGAGAATTTGTGGCTTCTCCCTTCCTGGAGATATTTAAAAGCTGTCTGGACACTGTCCTGGAGATCCTGCTTTAGATGATACTGTTTGTTGAGGGGGCTGGAAGAGATTACCTTCAGAGGTCTCTTCCTATCATTCTGTGATTTTGAGATTCTCTATGCAAAAATCTGGAGACAAGTATAGGAAACACTTATGACAGGATTTTTGAACACTACTGGCATGTGGGTGGTGTAAATATATATACTTGTGTGCCCTTTGTTTGGATATCCAATTTCAAGACTGTGTGATGTGTGAGTAGCTAGCTTCTGTCAGGTGTGGTAGGTATGCCATGGGGTAGAGTGCGCTAGGAGAACAAGGGAAGAAAGTCTCAATTTTGTGTCAGTCAGGATCTTGCCTGTCAGGCAAGGCACAGTCTAGTCACCTGTAACAGATAGGACCTAATTGTGCTTTATCTATCTGCTCTATACAGTTTAATATTAAGCTTTGTTCAATAAAATAAATAAGTGGAACAGTAGAGGAGAAGGCTATAGAAGGCCATTCTCCTGTGGATGTGAATGACATTAATTCTCTCCTGAGAGATTTAAGTATTAAAGATTACCTGGGAAAAACCTCTGGCCTTGATATGGAACCAGCAGCTCCTTGTGCTAGAGTGTGACCATGGAAATGAGGTGTCTCAGGATTGGGGAGCATTACTGTGGCATCAGAAATCTAAATTAAAGACTTTAGAAGTTATTCTGTGGTTGCAGTGTGACCATGGTGAGCAACTCTGTGCCACACTGCCACTTGCTCACTCACCCCTGGCGGGCTGGGGGAGCGAGCAAGTGGCAGTGTGGCACAGAAAGGTAAAAGTGAGAAAACTCAAGGATTGATATGAAGACAGTGTAATATGCAAAACAAAAGCAAGAAAAACCAAGGAATTCACTGACAAATAGCTTCAGAAAAGCAAAGCTCCAACTTGCATAATAGTGCCTTGGGGAGGCAAACTCTTTAATTCTGGACGTCTCCATTTCCTCTTTTTCCCCAGAACTGTGTCGCCTCCCAAATTCTAGTGCACTCCTAGCCTACTCACTGGTGGGGTGATTTGAGAAATAGGAAGGGCTATGATGCTCTGTAAGCACTGTTAGGCAAAATTAAAACATTGGTGTGTTATCAACATTGTTTCCATCACATCTCTAGAACATAACCCCATCCTACATATATAGAAAGAAATTTACCTCTATCACAGTGAAAACCAGTACGTTTACACAATGTATTCCTATTATTTCTATTGCTATTTTTAAAGTCACTGAAAGTTACTGATTTGAGTAAAGTCTTGTAAGATGCTGCAGGAAAGAGAAAATGCAATATTTGGTTCCAAGGGTTTGTTATTATTTTTAATTGTTTGATCTCAATTTATCTGACTACTGGACATATGTTTCTTTCTGTGTCTCTGTGTAAAACTCACTTCCAGTTCATATTGTAATTAAACATCTCTGCTAGAAGATTTAAAATAAATTTTATTTTTTTTATATTTGCCTCAAGTGAGTTATATAGTTAGTCATTGTTCAGAGCACTGACAGAGTCCTATCGTTTGTGATAACCATAAGAACAAGAGGATCACCAACACAGTGATGAGATTGCACAAGTTAGACAAGGATTCAGATAAGTGGGAATGTAACAGGATCACTTTTTATGCTTTTGTGCATCTGCAGCTCAAGGCAGACAGACTTGAAGCAGTAAATATCATAAACCCTTTAGAAACAATAACAACAACAAAAAAAACAAAAGAGAAAAAAAGCCTTCCTGTTTGAGGCTGTGACTTGAGGCCTTTGGTCTAATTAACACTTTTCATTTGTATTTGTTTTTGGTTTTCCCCACCAAAATATGATATACTTATTTTTAAAATAATCCTAGGTTAATTTTTGTTAAATTGTTTTGAAGGGATTTTCTTAGGGGCCACGTTACTCATTTTTTTAAGTCTAACTTACAAATTCTGTTAGGATGCAAACTTGGCATGTTTTGGAGTATTTATTTTGGCTGAAATAGTATTATCATTAAAATATTTACACTGTTTCTTTGTGGCTGCAAAACATTGTAGGGAAACACAGCAGAGAATGCACCAGGATAATGTCACTTTAGACCTTAATATTTGCTCTAACAATTGCTTCTACTTTGAAAGAGAGTTTTGGCATGATTTCTCCCCAGCAAATAAACCAGATTTTACTTTGGTTTAACATCACATTTATTTAGAACTTTTGTCTGTAAAGAGAAATAGAGATAGTAGAATGCAAGAGAGGAATTCTTGACTTTTCTATTTTTTTCTTCATAGGATATTGGTAGTGAGTGTAGTAGCTTAGGTGAAAATAATACAAATAATTAACAAATTATCTTCATAAATTCGAAAAAGACCTTAAAAAGCAAACAATGAAAAATAAACTGTGGGGGAGATTTTATTGTTTGTAACTTTTTGGAAAAAAAGAAAAGAAAATTGTGATATTTAGTATTTTTGACAGTTTAAGAGGTCCACAAGTTCTCCATAAACAGCTACATATATTTCTTCATATACAGTTTCAGTTTTTCATAAATGCATTACTTCTTTAGTATAAGAGATAATGTCACTCTCTAATGCACCTTTTTTACATATTGGGTTCACTAATTGCATATAACCTGCATACCTTTTCTTGCTTTTTTTTCTTCTTTTTCTAACCAGTGGACAAAGAGGAGTCCTCTATCTTATCAAACCTCTTTGCATTTGGCTGTGTGTGAAAGTTTCATGCATGTAGCAGTCTGCTGACTTATCTTAAAAACCAGACAAACTGTCATTTTCCTTCACCCAAAAGGTCAGAAATAAAAGCAAGCAAACTCTGAAGAATATCTATAGACCACTTTATTCCCTGTGACGGTGTTCACAGGGATTCATGGATGAGGTAAGAGATGAGGATCTGACTCCATGTTTCAGAAGGATTGATTTATTATTTTATGATATATATTACATTAAAACTATACTAAAAGAATAGAAGAAAAGGATCTCATCAGAAGGCTAGCTAAGAATAGAAAGGAATGAATGAATAACAAAAACTTCTGTCTTGGACAGAGAGTCCAAGCCAGCTGACTGTGATTGGCCATTAATTAGAAACAACCACATGAGACCAATCACAGGTGCACCTGTTGCATTCCACAGCAGCAGATATTGCTTATATTTTGTATATTGCTTATATTTTGTTCCTGAGGCCTCTCAGCTTCTCAGGAGCAAAAATCCTAAGGAAAGAATTTTTCATAAAAGTTGCCTGTGACAATTCCCTACTCCTTTTCAGTATTGAGATATATTTGGTTTCCAGTCACCAGGCAAGGGGAGATTTTCTAAGTACTGAGCAAGTAAAATACTGAAAATATTTTTTGGTGGTTGTGCATTGCTTAGTCGGTATCACTCCCCTGCCCTTCTGATAAGCCTCAGGGCAGAACATGTCTGTGTCCTGTTCCCCAGCTATCTCTACAAATTACTTGGCAGCTTGTGATCACCTAACTGTGAAGTAATATTGTACCAGTGTAGGTCTCTGTCAGGTACATGTTCAGCGTGTTGCTCCCAACTGGAAAAGCTTTTGGCAATCAGTTCATAATAGTACATCATGGATTAGAACATTTTCATTTAATACCAGTTTGAGTCATTGCTTCAGCCATTTCTTTAGGTTTATTTTGAAGACTGTTCTCAAGAATTTCTTATTGCAGCTATCCTTTCATGTTTTTTTATGGTAATTAAAATCAATATATGTCTTTTAGCAGACAAAATACATTGCATAAAGCTATTCAATACGTCTTCAGAAAAAAAAATTTGAAATTATTTTCATGCAAGTAATTCCTTATTTAAAGTTGATGGCTAGGTATTTTAAAGCAGATCAATTAAAAAAAAATAAAGTATTGTTGAAGAATACTGCAGAGGACCATTTTCCTTATGTTGTCATGTAGACAAAGAGTAGAGATGATCTACCAAATTCTCCCATAACAGTCCTGGAAATAGTAACTTATCTGAAAAAATAAACAGGGATTTTAATTTTTATTTTAATATAATTTCTTTGGTTTTTATACTGTCATACACTTTTTTTAAAAGTAAGTATTTGAAAAGGGTAGGGAAGAATGTGTACAGGGATGGAGATAAACACAAAAGCAGAAATTAAAATTGCCAGGAAAGATTCAGGTGCTCAGGAAATGGATTTACACAATGTCATGCTTTTCAGTACAATATGAATTAATTGTATCAGTCTTTATTCTCCTGTTTACATATGCCAAATTAAGTTGCCGATTTCCTGCAAGTTAATTGAAAAGAAGGATTTGTTTTATACATCTAACAAAAAGTAAGAAGAAAGAGTATTTCCTGTATTAAAACCTACATTGTGTATTTTATTATCAGAAGGAAAACTGGGAACCAGAACATTGAAATTATCTTCATATATAATATTTCTTTTCATTTTTATGTATGGAATATTTTTTAATTGTTTACTTACTTTTAAGACATTTCTGCCATTTCCAAGTTATGCATTCCATGCTTGACCTTTCTTCATTGAAATTTAGAAAAAAATCCACTTTTAAAGTATTTACCACACTTTCTTACAATTATATGTAGAGTTTTTAAATCTGATATATTAAAATTGATGTGATGCAGTTTTTCCAGTGATCCACCTAGTTGTGAAAATAACAATTTTCAGAAAAGACCTGTAAATGAGATGTTTCATTTGAGCTGTGTTGATTTATTGAGTCATGAACTGTATTATTATAATACTGTACAGAGCCATACACTTTTGAAATTTTTATTCTTGCAAAGAAAAATTCTGCATTCTTGAGTATCCTATTTCCTTTGCCTCATATGCTGAATTATAGATTTTTGAGTAAAATGGTCTTGGAATTTGAAAGAAAGGGAAGTTCTATCACAAGGTTGGCTGGAGCTTTTACCCAGTTATTTTAAGGTTCCTGAAAGTCTTCAAATCAGTAACCTTTACAGAAAACAGGCCTGTGTCTTGTAATAGATGTGTGTTTGCTATAGACACCTCTGACTTTTGTTCCTGCAGTTTTTGATTCAGTGATTTGCAAGAGCACCTTGTAAATGCTAAGATCATCCTCTTTCAGTCATTGGTCATATTAGATATAGTGCCTATACACATATTTAAATCCTAATCAGTTCTTTCTATTCAGCGGGTTTTAGGAACTTTAGATCACATTTGCCTGTCTCAAACATTGCCAGGGCCACAGAAACAACTTGTCATAAGATAAGCCACTGCAGCAGGTAATTAAGCACAGAAGGGAGGCATTTGTCAAAACATGTATTAACCTTCCTTGTTTTGGCTCAGAACTCTTTAGATTTATGGTTATTTGGCTAAATTTTTCAGAGATATTAATGAGTAAACTTAATAGTCTTAACAAAACAAAAAAAAATGTGGTTGAGTCACCTTTCTTAGACCAGAAAGGAGGACAGTCAAGGATCAAAATGGGACATGGACAGAATACAAGGAAGCCTTTTACTAGCTTCCATGCAACTCTACATGGAACCATTTATGAAACAAAACATGTATCAATCATTAGACATTATATCACAAACTGCAACTTCTTTTCCATGGTGGGATTCTCCTGCCAGGAATGGGGTTTTTCAAAGTAAATTGGAGACTTGTATTCCCATTTGAATTCCCATATCCAGTATATTTCCTAAGATGTGCTCTAAGGGCTTTTAACTTTACCTGTGTTAGCAATTTTGTTTATATTAAGGGCTGTGATTTTAGCTATTCAGATCCTGGTTTATACCATCAATTGTTAGAATATAATCATACCCTCTACTTATTCTTTTGATACTTACTCTCTTATTTTTTTTTCACAGAATCACAGAATGACTAGGTTGGAAGAGTCCTTAAAGATCATCGAGTCCAACCCAGCCCTAACACCTCAACTAATCCTCAGCACTGAGTGCCACATCCAGGCACGGTGACTGCACCACCTCTCTGGGCAGACCATTCCACTACTTTGTCACTGTTTCTGTAAAAAACTTTTTCCTAATATCCAACCTATATTTCCTTTGATGCAGCTTGAGACTGTGTCTTCTTGTTCTGTCAGTTGCTGCCTGGGGAAAGAGACCAACCCCCACCTGACTACAGCCACCTTTCAGGGAGTTGGAGAGAGTGATAAGGTCACCCCTGAGTCTCCTTTAATCCAGGCTAAACACGCCCAGCTCCCTCAGTCGTTCCTCACAGGGCTTGTATTCCAAGCCCCTCATCAGCCTCATTGCTCTTCTCTGGATGTGCTCAAGTCTCCATGTCCTTCCTAAACTGGGGGGCCAGAACTGGACACAGCACTCAAGGTGCAGCCTCACCAGTGCCGAGTATGGGGGAACAAAATAAGGAGGAATTTCATTTTTATTGATTATCATGGTTTAGGAATGGTATTCTCTTACTAAAACCATGTGCCACTCACCCTTCCCTCTCCAGCTAGAGACACAAAAGGCAAAGATCACAGGTTAAGAACAATTTACTAGAAACAGTAACAAGAGAAGAAAACTAACAGTAACAGCAACACTATTAACAACAAAAGTTATAAGAAACAATTCATGTGGAAAAATAAACTCAACAACAGAAAATACTGAATGGCTCTCTACACCATGTTTTCTCAACTGGACAGATTCCCTTGTCCCCAGAAGAGAATCCTTTTCCCCATCCCTTGACAATGATGTGAGATGGTGTAGAATAACTTCTGAGTCCTAGCTAGGACCCCTTCTGACTACTGCAAAACATTAACACTGTAGTGGCTGGAACCAGGACATAAAGTTTTAAGAATGTTCTTCCTGGAAAATCTAAATTACTAGATTATTATCAGGTAATTGCTATTAAAGTATCATCATTTTATTACAAAATAAGATTAGATGCTGGTTTTTAAAAGCTACATTAATATGAAAAGTTATCAACATGATCTCTGAAAAGAGTGTTTTCCCTTTAACATTTGTTTCTGTGGTACACATTTGTTTCATATTCTGAAACAAACAAAACTGTTATTCTGACATTTTTTAAAGTAAGAAGACTGAATATTGAAATCATCAGTCTTAGTGCTCCTGAATCCACTTATTTTCAAGTCAGAGCTACTCCTATTTGTCCTGCTAAATGGATTCATAAATCTATTTCTACTAACTGTAAAAATTATTTCACAGAGTAACATTCTGCAGCTGCTGTCTTGTTACCCATTTGTATATTGCTGTAGCCCATCAGCACCTTATATTACCATGCTACTATTATTTTTTTCTGTAATAATTCAAAATGACATAATGGAAAAAGTAATTATAGGCATGAGAGCTGTTTTATTCTACTTTTTCTAACACAGACACCTTCCCCTGTGTGCACAACTGTAATAATTAGTTCTGTTTTTTCTCTCTCATCTGGGAGTTAGCAGGAATTTGACCATAACTAATAAGTACATGATTATTTTAGAACCTTTTAAACCATACACTCCTTTCTACTGACAATCCTAATAATATTTCTAGAGTCTCCACTGGGATTCTGAGAGCTGTAATCATGTTAATATCATCACAAATTACATTCTAGTAATCCAGCGTTTATTAAAGAGGATTCCCATTAGAAGAACAAATGCAATGGTCTCATACTTGGCAGATTTCAAGAAAAAGTAAGTTACTTACTTGAAGTCTCCAACTCTTTCCAGTGACTCACAAGCATTTTCATACAAATCTGAGATTTATTTGATACAGGCAACACCAGGTATTCAAATGTAATTCCTGTTTCCATGATCATATATAACACATTGATAAAGATTTAGGGATTTGAGGAAATAGTTAAATAAAGGTCTGATTTGATGAGGTCATTCTCAGATCTCTTTCAAGTCAGAAGGAAAGCTTTCATGTATCATTGGTGCCATAAGTCTGCATTCAGACTATGTAGCTTAGACCAGGAACCTCCATGCCCTTAGATGTAGAAAAATACTATGAACAAATGCCCTTGCACTTAAAGGAATGTAGAATGAAATTATGCATGCTGGTCACTTTACAGACTGGACATGAAGAAAAAAAAAAGCTAAGTGACTTATACAATGTCAAGAAATAAGACTAGAGCAGGAATAGAAGACCACTTAGCCACAAAATCATTGAATGTGTTTATGTGTTTTCTAAGAGCAAAACCAATTTTAATATAAGGTATATTGTTAGATACTCCTATTGTGCAAATAAAAAAAAATGCCACTTAGATATTATTATTAGCTTGGGTACTAGTGACTTGTATTATATAGCTCATATCAAGTGGGCAATTGATGGTTTTGATTAACCAATAAGTAAATAAAATATTTTGAATAAATATAAAAAAAAAAACCAGCTGAGAGAACTGGGGTTGTTTATCCTGGAGAAAATTTTGCTCATGGGAGACCTTATTGCTCTTGACAACTACCTGAAAGGAGATTATGATGAGCAGAGAGTTGGTCTCTTATCCCAAGTAACAAGTGACAGGACTAGAGGGAATAGCCTCAAGTTGCACCAGGGGAGGTTTAGATTGATATTAGGGAAGATTTCTCCACCAAAATTGTTGTCAAGCATTGAAACAGGGAAGTGATTGAATTACGATTCCTGAAGGCATTGAAAAGACATGTAGATGGGGCACTTAGGGACATGGTTCAGTGGTGGACTTGATAGCTACACAGTTGGACTGAATGGTCTTAGAGGTCTTTTCCAACCTTTATGAAAATGATTCTAAATGAAATGAGGATGGTGCCAAGTAAAAGGGGGAATAACTTACAATAGTTTAACAATATTTTTACAGAAAATATTTTCAGTCTAAATGTAGGAAAGTTTTGAAATTATCTTGATTAGATATGAACAGTAATACTGATTTCCTTTTGTTCTACCATAGTGCATTGCTATTACACTATACACCACACTTAATGAGCTATTTGATCAGTCGTATTGAAGAGGCTAATCTCATCATAATTGGTCTTTCATGTTACTATGCCTTTTTTGGCACATGATCTAAGAAAGCTTGACTTCAATTGTAGAATATATTGCTTTTTTGTTCCAGGAATTCTTTCAACCCTTTCTTCTATTTTTTTTTCTAAATTCTTCCAGCACAGTGGAAGAGCAAATAATCAAGAGTATGAGCCCAGGAACATGATCTCAGGGGGACATGTTCCATGAGCTAAGCTTGGCAACCAGTGAAAAGGAGATGTGTCCTCCAGAGTTCAAGCAGAGCCAAGACATTCCTGAGTCCTGCCCTGGCAGATGATTTTACCATGGGAGAGTACTGTGCCTTTAGATAATAGGGTACTGGGAAATCATTCTGATTAAAATGAAATTACCTTTTCTTTCTCTCTCCTCATAATTGATCCAATTACTGGGTTTAGAGTGTTGAAAAGAGCTCTGAATATTTAAGGCAGACATAAACTAATTAGGAAAATGTGCTTATCTGGAAAGAACTAGTATTGCCTCATCAGTTCAGAATGTTGGTATCAGTTCTTCTTCAACTACTGCACCACAAAGGGAAAGAAAATCATATAATTAGTCCTCCTTAAACAGGCTCAAACAAATCACATAATTAGTCCTCCTTAAACAAAGTTTAAAAACTGCTGAAATTCATCCCCTTATTACCATATCTTCTGTGAGAATGGAGGAATAATGACATGGGAGATATGAAAGCAACTTTTTTTCCTGAGAAAGGATAAGCTGGGTCAGTACTACAAAACAGCAAATTATTTGGCCCAGCAATTTTTTTTCCCAGTAATGACTTTTTTCCCCGACAGTTACAGAACTACTCAAATACTCATACAAGAATTCCTTTAATCATTCCCAAGAAGAAACTTCCAGCAAAGCAGGGAGGGAAATCATGCTAATGCACAAAAAAATTAACAGGAGGACACAATTCCTGTTCTCCACTCCATCATGTTTATTTATACACAAAATATTCCTGCTGCCTCAAATTAGGGAAAGAAAAAAATCACTTCCTCATTTTTGTAACATTGATCATCAGGAGAGATGGACTTGGTGCTAAGCAGTGAGCTTAGCAGTGAGATTTCCCTGCTAGTTATTTTTCAGCTCCTTAGGAAGTTACTTAGAGGAGAGAATATTACGTACTCTTCCAGGACTGGGCTGTGCCTAACTGATATCATCAAGTCACATTTAACCAGTTAGACAATGATTTGCCTTTAGGCTTTGTCAGTTCTCTGAGAGTGGATTTTCTACCTGTTAAAACACTTGCAGTTTAGCTGTAGGTCTGGTTTCCACTCTTCAGTGATATTTCCAGATTTCACAGACCTATTTGATACATATGAACCGCAAGATTTCACTGAGTCATCTGTAAGGCTATTTCATACACATTTCCTCCAGAACTTCTCATAAACAGTGTGGTAAATTGCTCAGCATTAATATTGTCTGTCCATTACAGATAAAGATCTCAGGAAATTAGATACAAAATACAGATGAGCAGAACCAATGCTTCTGAATGGACACTAGTTTGGTTTCTTCAGAATAATTCTTGAAGAGCCTTGTTTGTTTCAAGTAATCACAGAAATGGTGCTGCAAAATTTCATTCATAAATATTAATTTCTTACTATTCCTCCAGAAGGTGTTTTTACCTCACTTCCTGTTTTCCAGTCTTCAGTAATGCCTTTAGAATTATTGAGGGTATAGGTACCCACTCTGCACCACAAATTTGAAATAGCATTGCTATTATTTACTTGCTTGAAATTAGAAATTTGTGGAAGGAGAAAATATCAATGAAAATATTTTTTTATGCAATATTGATTATTCTAAAATACTCCAAGCGTATAAGGAACTGTTCACTACTGTGACTTTATTTCACAGCATTGAACTTCCAAACTCTTTGAGTTGCCCAGTTTTTCCTCCCTATAGTTTTACAAATTTTTGGAAAGCAATGGACAATAAAACAGCTATATATATGTATTTGTTTTAAAAATAGGCTATTAACTGCTTTTAGTTAGAAAAATAAACCCTCATGTCTCCTGCATAAAATATTCTTGTCTGTTCATTGCAAATAAAAATGGAAAGCCTCCATTCTGAGAATCCTAAAAACACCTCAAAACTTGCCCATAAACAAAGAAACATACAGGAAAAAAAACTACAACCCATTGAAAAAATCCTTTTAGGAACAATTATTTCAGCTGAAATCAGAATTTAAAAGCTACACTTTGGTGCTATTTACAGTTTTATGTCTATCCATTAGATATAAGGGGATGGTACAAAAATCATCTAATTCTGAACATCTGATTTTGAAATAAACTTTTTTATTCTAGTTAGAATTAGAATAAACATAATAATTTGCTTCATATCCACACTAACTTCACTTGCTCATTTTGCCTCAATGAATGTCAGATTTTTCAGTCCAGATATATAGACAAGAAATATCTAGCAAATGCATTCTAAAGAGCTGCAGCAACCATGAGCTTTCTGATCCTTCTTTGTAAGGAAACACCTAAAAAAAATAAATTAGTCAAACCAAAAAACTAAAACCTTAAACACTAAAATGCTATGATCTTTCCTGGAGAATGATTTGTAGTCTGCATACATCATTTGTAGTTTCTGAGCTTTTCAGTGTACATAATGAAGCATTTGTTTCTCAAGCAGCTACACAGCAGAGACAGACAGAATGCACAAAGCCACTCTCCCTATAGTTGCTGGTTAGCTTCAACTTCATTTCCTTTGTTTACAGTGTTTCACAGAGCAGTGTGTTTTTCTAATGAATGGCAGTGCCAGCAAAACCAGAAAGATTATTTCCAGCATTTTGCCAAGGTATGTCAAAGATGTTCTGTAAGATCTCTCCCCTATATTTTAAATATGGGACACATTGGGGTGAACTGTGTATTTTGGTGTTATGGCAGTGACAAATTTGTGTCTGTTCTGGGAAGCTGAGATAATGCTGTGCACTAGACTAAAGTAAAAAAATTGCATTTCACACATCTCATCTGATTGATATTCAAGTCTGCTTGAAGCAATGAAGACAACATTAAATCTTGTATCTCTCAGTTTTAAAATGAGTATAATCATATATGGTTTTTAGAAAAACAATTTTTAGAGAAGACAATAATTCAGTCTTCATATTTGGCACTTGATTTTAAAAGAAAATATGCAAAAATACACTTCAATTTTTCTGTTCAATCTAATTAAATCTGATGAAAGACACATATGTAAACTGTCTGTGAGATCTTGTCAGATACCCAGGCACCTTTTTTTTTTCTTGTGGAGTAAAATTATAATCTCAAAATACAACTCTTTTTCTGGGTAATTGGACCCATCACTGTGCAATATCTGAAATTTTACATGTGTAAGTAGAATGCTGGGAAACTCGTGATTGTCTAAAAAGGAAGTCAAGCCCAAAAAATGGATTTATTTAAATGCTCAATAATATTCTCAGTACAAGTTGAGCATATGATTTAATTAAATAAGCCAAATTTTGCAGCACTGGGATCACCTGACAATGAGATAAAACAAGACTATCTATAAAATCTAATTCTTGCAATACTGTATGAATCATAAATGACAAAGTAAATACCTAATTCTCTCCTTTGACAACAAAAGTATATTGAACAAATACTCTCCATCCATTGCTAATCAAAAATCTAGCTTGTGCAGAGACTGGTTCATGTCATTGATTGAATACAGCAGACACAAACACAAAGACCCATTCCACTGACTTTAATTAAACTGAAACCTTAGAATTAATACCTCAGGAATCTGTTGCAGAGTTCTGATGGGAAAAAGTTTTACAGATGACAAGCCCACTTCACCTCTAAATATAAATGCTGACAATTAATTGCTATGGCAATGACTTCTTCAAGTACTGCTTTCTGTGATGATAAACACTAATGCTTGATGAATTATGTATCAAATACATCTTATAGACTACTCTGGACCTGTTATTATGGATGAAGTTACAACACTTACAGCTTGGTGATACCTAAAGGAGGAAGGAACCTCTACTTGAAGAACTGATAGGGAAGTCATATAAAGGAAATGCTTGAGTGAATATATTCAAGAGTTGGCATATGACTATTATTGAATTAGTATGTTCTCATACCTTCTATTGACACGTCTATCTGAGGAAATACCTCAGGTTTCTACTGCTTTCTCTGCTGCAGAAACTCCTTACAATTCCCTGTAATAAACACTGAAATTATGTTTCTGAGTGTGTTTTTTGTTATTTATGCTACTTTTTCAGCTCAACTATACACTGGGTTAGTGCTAGCTTGTAGAAAGCTTTTTGCTTGTTATGAATGGAAACATTTTATTATTAGTTTTAATACCTTTGAATTTTCTTCTCAAAATCTCTAAAAGGTTCTTTTCTGTTCTACTAATTTTTCTACTCATGTTTCTACTTTTGAAGGGTACCTTTTATCCACTAATAGTCTCTTGTCGGCTTCTCTCTAATCATATTGAGGAATTAATTCCTTCTTTATGTGTTTTTTTCTTTTAAAAGGCCATTCTGAATGGCAGTCTATATTTACCCTGAGCTTTTAATATTGTATCCTTCTGCAAGCTTGCAATGAATAGGAATTTTATTCTTTCAGGTGAAAACTTGAATTGCTTTCTAATACACCTCTTCATCTTCAAAGTACCAAAGTAGAAATTTTGGCCTTTCCAGCTACAAAACAGCTGGGTTTGTGTACTTCTCTTTTTTTCTAATATGAAGTGGCTTTTATAGTCTAACATCTTGAACTAGAACTTTTCAGGATTACCTTAGATATTTTTTCCTGTATGAGTTTTCCAAGTAACTAGTCCAAGAAACCATGGGTGTAGCTTTAAAATCCTTAATCTTCATCATGTCCTGATGTGTAGTTTTTCTGACATGTATATTACCAGTTTAGAGTTTTTACTTTGTTTTTAGTGTTGGCAGGTTTTCTGATCTCCTGTACTACTTCATGGTCCTTGTTCTAATCATAATCTGGAACTAGGTCAGACATATGCAGAGTGGAACAGTGCATTTACTGTCCTGTTCCAAACTGCTGTATTCAGATACAGAGCTTCTTTAAAAGGACCCTCAAAGAGTTCACATCACATGATTTTCTACTCATTATATTCCCTATTTCCTGTGTTTCTTTTCTCTGGTTCTTCCTCCTTTACCACTCTCATCCACTACCAAATAAATTCTTTCAATTACTTTTTTTTTTCCCCATTAGTTCCAGCTTTGTACCCAAATATGCACCTAAATATTATATTTCTGATACTTCTAAATGAGTGACCATGGCAATGCATACCAATACTGTTGTGAAAGCAAAACTCACAAGTACAGGGATACTGCTTCCCACAGAATTAAATTCTACAAATGATCAAGTAGACCCTAAAGTTTTCAGGAGGAATGGAAAAGGCTGTTTGTGTAAGACTCTTTAATCACAGGTGTCATCAGAGAGTTGTAAGAGGTTTTAGTGGCAGCATTCTGTCCCAAGGACTGATGAATTATTTTCTTTATTATTTTTACTCTTCCAGTTTTCTGTTAATCCGTCCTCATCTCTAATATATTGCCTCTCAGAGGATTTTAAAGGAGATTAGTTCTACTTCTTGGATGTATTTGATATGTGCATTTGATTTACTTTGGTCCTATAGCTCCTTGTATTCCCTTCATTTAAACAGTGATGTGCAAAAAGGTAAACACTTCACTTGTAAGTGAAGCCAAGAACTTATTACTTGTTTTTAAGAATGATTTACCAATGTAACCAAAATACCATAGTTGTTACTATTAACCCAGTTAAAGTGATGCAAACACTTGTTATCTAGATTATTAATTCAAAAAAATGTCATTATCAGTGCTGAAATTGCAAGTTCTCATACAAAAAAATATAATATCCAATATCTTAACTTTTTTTCTTACCATTGTGCTTTGAGCTTTTCATTGTTCTTCAGGATCTTAGCATCAAGAGTTCTGCAGGGAGGAGACAATCATAACAAGTTGTCAGTATCCCAAGCATGATGTATTCAGAGGTAAGTTCCTTCCCCTTTGGTAGTAGGAAGAAGACATTAATGTTCAAGTTTTTTCTCTTCCTCACCTTTGGGATTGCTTAGGATCATTTATATTGTTCAATTTGCATGTTTCACACCTTCTTTCTTAGAATCAAAATGATAGAATAATTTGACTTGGAAGGGACCTTTAATTATAGTCAAGTGCAAACTTCCTGCGAGGAGCAGGGACATCTTCAACCAGATCAGGTTGCTCAGAGCCCTGACCCAACCTTGAATGTTTCCCAGCATGGGATATCTATCACCTTTCTGGGTAATCTTTTCACCATCTTAATCTATTCATCATCTTTCTTCCTTATACCTAGTCTGAAGCTACTCTCTTAGTTTAAAACCAGCCTGTCACCATCTTTCTTACTAGCCCCTTTAAGTATTGAAAGACTGCAGTAAGGTCAGCAGAATTTTATAGGCTTTTCTTCTCCACACTGAAAACCTTCAGCTCTCTCAGCCTATCCTCATGGGAGAGATGTTTCAGTCCTCTGATTGTTTTTGCGGTCTTCTTCATTGAAACACCCAGTTATATCTCACTTTGTTGCCTTTGGAGTGTTTTACATGTATTACGTAGAGGTTGGGTTTCACTTTTACTGCACCTAAAACTACTTTTGTCCAGCTTCTATCTTTGCATTTCTGTCAATATGTGGCTACTGTTGACTTTGATAGAGTGGTTCTCCAGTGTCATCCCCTGCTAAGAGTTTCCATTGTCACTGTATGCCAGCATTCCTTTAGCTGTGTCTTTGTCCTAGGGCCCAGCACAAAGGACAGCTACTTGCTATTACTGTCTACATAAAAATTTGTAACAATGCTTGTTAAAATTTAAAAATATTATACAAAAAATTAAACACTGCCCCTCAAATATAAAAATATCATACTCCAAGTTAAGCAAAACTAAAGCAAGCTAAGTAACAGCAATATGGTTATTGCACAAATGACTTTATAGATAAATATGCTAAAAGAAAGCTATAACGAAGACAAGTTCAGAGAAAATTCTTATGATAGTCCCAGGCCTGATGAATGTGATGTTAGCTGAATACAAGGAATAGTCTGTTACTGTGAATATCAGTACTTTATTGTATAACTACAGGGCTAAAAGGGTTTTCATAAAAGAAAGCTCCTTCTGTCTTCTAAATATTTCTATGAGAATCCAGTTTTGTTCTTGCCTGAGCTACAGTGCTACCATAGAAAGACAGACACAGAAAAGATGGCTCTTGATAACAGAAGTCTTACTCCAAATGGGATGGCCTTTTGGAATATTGTTACAAAGCAATTACAGAAGATGAGGGGACATCTGACTCTGGGGATAAATTTATTGTAAATTATTCAGGGAAAATATGCTGACTTATCCTACTGTATTACATACGCTTCAGTACATGATATGAGAATATCATAAAAATTAAAGCATATAAATTAAGAGTTCAAGCTGAAGCCTCTAATATAACAATAACTAAACAATAGCAAAAAAAAAAAAAAAAAACCCGACCAAATAAATCACAAGCAAAAAAAAACCAACAAAAACAGTAAAGAAAATAGCTTGCTATAAAGATTGAACAATCTTAATGCCACATAGTCAATGTGTTCTTCAGTTAGTTTTGAACAGAATGAGCAGGGAAAGTTTGAGCAGGGGCTGTCACACTTCAAATATGAGTTCTTAAACTTCTGAATGGTAGTTATTGCTCCTAAAAATAAATTATTAAAAATACAAGCCTCAGAAAATATCATATGATGCAATCAAAATACATTAATATATCTATTAGAATTCATTTCAAGTTTAAATTTGTCCTTTTCATAATTGCCTAATTCCATTGATCTATAGTCCTTTTCTGATCAATTAATACATTCTTGTCCTCCTTATATTTAAGAATGTGACATTTTATTTGATAAATTCTTGCTAGTCCTTAAAATTGAGAGACTTGCACCTAATATATTGATTCTATTTCCTTTATCTCTTAAAATCAAGCCCATTTTTAAATACAGTATTTTTGTTGATTTTTTAAAGGTATTGATTTTTATTCTTTTGTGTCATATCAGGAATGGAAATATTACACTAAATCAGTCCCCAGAGATGGTATTTGAGGGATACCATCTTCCTAGTTGTTCCAAATTTTGTGGTCAGACATCAAGAGAGGAATTTAATGGATACCTGTCAACAGATTATGCAATCAGTTCTTTGACCTTCCTTTGTCAGGCTACATATCTTTAACAGCATATTAAATTCCTTTCTATTACTTCTGATTGTTTTTCTTTTCAGTGAACAACTGTTGTGTCACTGTTCTTATAGTATTTTGAAATGCTGGTTAACGATACTCTCAGTTTATAGGGTAGTTCTGCAAACAAAGATTATCATCAAGGGAGAAACTGCCTCTCATATCCAACTTCCACTAATGTCACAAAAAGCTAAAAAAATATATGAGCATCATGTGGTTTGTAAATCTGTCTTCAAGCTTGTTGTTCCAAAAAACCATGTTCCTGATATGTAAATACAGTCAGCAGATAAATATCTGTCATGTTTGCCATCTGTGCTAAACCCATCCATACCCCTCTTTAAGGAAACAAAAGCACTCCTCTCCAAAGCATTTTTACCAAGGGAGAAGCTTCATTTCCTGAAATATCTATGTGAAAAGAAATAGACAGCATTTCTATTGAGGACTTGCTTGGTTTTATTTTGTGTTGTTTTGTTGAGAGCTTTGTGAGTTTAGGGATTTAGGTTTTTGTTTGGTTTCTGCGTTTTTGGGGGTTTGGGGTTTTTTATGAATTATGAATTCAGCATTCAGTCTTGTTGGTAGGTAACCTACTTTTTTTGCTGTACAACTTACTTTCATCAAGTCTATCATTGGCTTTGTTAAATTATACACATCAAAACATTGTTTTCAGAGTTGTGGTATAAAAAATTAGTTTCTTTACAGACACCAAAATACTGCCGAACATCTTTCCTTCATTTTCTACATGGGAAGTCTTGTAATAGTTTCTTAGTCTAACATGCACACTGGGTAATAAAGGATGTGACATTGGAGAAATAGTTGGATGACTAATCTCACAGCAGTGAAAAAAATGGGCATTTAGAGTAGGAAGCCATGCCTATAATGGTATGATGGACATCTATTTCGTGAGGGAAGAAGCAAGTTTATGTGCTAACAAGCTAGATAGTAGGTAATGGAGAGGAAAGAACTCCTGACAAAATAATGGAGCTAAAATATCTAGATTATGCCAGGTAACAAATGGACTGGAAACAGAAAAAACTCTATCAGTGAAGTGCACAAAATGGCCCCTATAAAAAATGGACTGTGAAATAATGAACTCTGAACACTTTTTTAGCTTTATAGTGAAATCAAAATATAAGAATGTCTATAGCTATAAAATGCTACTGACATATTTATAAAATAATTCTATATTTTTTGTAACAGAGGGTTGCCTACAAATTTCATTTCTTGTAGTAAACTTTCTTTTATTCCTTGAGTGTTTGCTTTGGTGTGGGTTTTGTTTTTTGTTTTTTTTTTCTCTTTTGAGGTTGAAGGCAGTAATTGAGCAGCATGATATGAATACTGTCATAGAAGAGGGATTGAAGGGATGAGATAATTGTGCTTGGATAGTCTTCCAAAAAATATAATCCTCCTTTGGTATAAAAGCCATCTCTTCCCTAGTTATAACAGAAGTCCAACCTTTACCCAAGCAAAAGAACTGTCCTTTTAGTTGAGCCCATCCATCATCTTTCTTAAGAAAAGTAATTTAAAATATGCATCTTTTTCCCTGCCTAGCTGCACTCAAAGATCCACTACCACATATCTTTGAATACTGATCCATCAATCAGTGCTAACCATGATCTCTCTTTTCCATACTTCTTTCTTAAACATATTTCTTCATTGTTAGCTCTATTCCAGAAGATGTGACACTGAAGAACTGAATAAGTCGCTGCATAAAAATAAAATAGGGAAGGGAAACAGAGAAATAAACAAACAAAACCACAATAAACTTTCCAGAGTAGTTCAACCATTGCATCAAAATTAGAACCAAGTCTGTCAGACCAAAAACCACCTGACACTTACATAGGATAAAGGAAAATATCTGTCCTGGGTTGACTATATGATGCTTTTATCCCCAAATCGTCTCATTGGTTTATGCTGAATAATAATAAGTTTTGCACCTTTAAGACTTGTTGCAGAAAGTGAAAAGGGGGAGAGAAGAATCGCACAGTTCTTTTTTTTTCTTCGCTCAGACATTGCACGTACTCCCCCGCATTCCTCCTCCAAGACTGTGTTGTCTGCGGACAGACAGACGGCAGGACAGAGAGCTCTCCTTTTGCTTTTAGTTAGTTTTAGCTGGCTAAAGCAAAGAAGAGTCCCTAGACTGTAGTTTTTCTTTTCCTTTTCTTTAGACCTCTTAGAACCTGCTCTAGACTGAACACCCAGGGAAGCACCGGCAGCTCACACCTGTGGCCACCGGGCCAGGCCGGGCCTGGCCTGTGAGAATTCCAGCACCAGAAGGACTGATAAGAGACTGAGTGAGCTGGGCTACAACCGGGGGGTTTTCTCAATTAGTCATCTCTTTTAGAGCGGCAAAGAGTTTTATTGTTTTAATATTGTTAAGTTCTATTGTTTAATAAACAGCTTTTTTCCACTTTTCTTCAAAGAAGTATTTTCTCCCGGACTGGTTGTGGGGGGGAGGGGCCGATTGAATTTATCCTCCTACTAGAGCCCCTCTGGAGACTCTCTCTCTCTCTCTCTCCCAAAATTTTGCTCTAAACCAAGACAGATACACTTCTTGGCGCCCAACGTGGGGCCAGAAAAAGTAGAAAAAAGCTTATTGTGTGCGTTAGTTGTGCTCACTAGCTAGTGAGTTAAAGCAGTCAATAGCCATGCTGCTAGAATTCGTAACATCTCTCGCGGTAGAGACCTTCATGTAGTTCTAGTCTCTAGACCTTTCTGAAGTTTCGATACCATTCTAGTCACTCAGATTATTGTCCATAATACGTAATTCTTACAGTAGACGGGCACGGATTAGAGTAGCTCTTGTGCTAGCCTTAGTGATAATGATTTATAAAGCATTTATAAAGATGCTAGCGTCTGTTTACGATATGTTTCGTCCTACCCTGCTTCCCAGTTCCAGTAGTATGTTTTAAGAATTTATTAGTAATTGCACCGAGTTTGTTAGAAGAAGAGCTGAGAATAAGGCTTTCCAGCCTTTCTTTTCCTTCTTCTCCTTTGAAGCTGTTATGTCACTGTTTGAGAATGTTCAGTTTCCCCTGAATGTTAAAGAGACCATCTTTCTAGTATTTAATCTAGTAAGCTTCCTCTATATAGTCTAGAGCTTCTCTAAAATGAAAGCTGAGATATCCAGAAGAATTAGTGAGACCCCTGACCCAGAAGCAAATGCAAGTGTAGAAAATCCTGAGTAGTGTAGAGAATAAGAAAATATAAGCCAAACCCTGAAAAAATTTTCTGATCCTCTAGGCTGGGATTTTCCACGAGAACAAATTCAGAACCCAGCTGAGGTGGGGAAATACCTAAAAGAGAAGTGCCATGACGATTCAAACGAAAAAAAGCTAATTGCAATAAGCTGAGCCCTGGCCTATGCTTATCGCACTCTGTTAGATACTGTAAAGCAGCAGACAGAAGCAGGGGGGCAGGGAGATAAATCAGCTATCCCAGTCAGTCAGGCTGCAGCCAGCACGCCAGGCTCAAAGCCAGCTGCCAAACCAGATAGTGAGCCAAAGCCAGCAGCCAAACCAATAGCTGTTGCTACCAGTACTAGAAGTGAGAAATGCACAGACAAAACCAACCGACCAGCAAATGATGAAGATGATAATACAAGAAAAAGAACCTCAACACCTCCCGACATAAAATCAAAAGTCAAAGCAGCAAGTGCAAGATCTAATGCAAATATTGAGTCCTTTTCCCTGAAAGACCTTCGTAGACTACAGAAAGATTACACCCGACGACCTGATAAATCCATAATTAGTTAGTTAGTCCGTCTCTGAGATGCTGCAAGTGAAGCCACAATTCTAGACAGCACTGAAGCGAAGCATTTAAGATCCCTGTCACAAGACCCTGTCATCGACCAAAGAATGATGAAAAAAGCTAATCCACAGAGCCTCTGAGCACAAGTCTTAGAAAGTGTTGCACAAAGATACCTGTGTGCAGATGATCTTTATATGCAACAAACACAGTAGAAGACCATAGAGCAAGAGATCCAACACCTAAGAGAAATGGCAGTAGCAGAAATTATCTTCTCAAATGATGTAACAACTAAGAACCCAGACTTAGTACCATGCACGTCTGTGATGTAGCGAAAACTTGTGCGACTTAAGCCACATAAATATGCTTCTGCCTTAACCATAATAAAAAGAGATGAGAAAAATGAGACTGTACTAGATATGGCAAAGAAGCTCCGAGCATATGCAGACGCTGTGCATGGCCCAACACATGCCAAAATCTCAGCAGTAAAATCACGTCTGCAGAAATTAGAAGACAAGATAGAAGAGAACTACAAAAAGCTCAGAGAAGAGATTAAAAAAGACCTTCTCCAAATCTCAGCAGTACAGATCAGAAGTTCTAGTATCCAAAGCAGACGTTTCCCAGATAGCAAAAGAAAGTACACCCCACGAGCTGAGTTGTAGTTCTACCTGCGTGATTGTAGAGAAAACATGAAGAAGTGAGATAAACAACCTACTGCTGTTCTGGCACGACGAGTGCGTGAATTGAAAGAAGACAAAGCTGAAAGAAAGAATTCCACCAAAAGAAAAGCAACTCCAGTTGCCCGTAGCCAAACTGCCAAGTATGATGATGATGACATGTCCGATCCCCTTGAAAGAACCTCCAAGGCATATGCCCAGAGAAAGAAAGATAACCAAGCTTAGAGGGGCCCTGCCTCTAGCCAAGTAGAAGCTAAAGAAAATCGTGTTTTCTAGTCTGTGTAGATTCGTTAGCCTAGCACATCAGAACCACAAAAGTATAAAGCTTTAGTTGATACTAGTGCACAATGTACATTAATTCCATCAAGACATGTAGAGATAGAGTCTGTTTCTATTGTTAGCGTGACAGGGGGATCCCAAGATTTCACTTTAGTAGAAGCTGAAGTGAGCCTGACTAGAAATGAGTAGAAAAAACACCCTATTGTGACTGGCCCAGAGGCCCCATGCATTTTAAGCATAAACTTCCTCAGAAGTGAGTATTTCAAAGACCCAAAAAGACTCAAGTAAGCATTTAGAATAACTGCTGTAAAAAGAGAGAGTGTCAAGCAGTTGAACAGTTTGCCTAGACTGTCAAAAAACCCATCTGCAGTAAGACTCCTAAAAGTAGAAAAGCAACGAGTACCGATTGCCACCTCAACAGTGCACCGCCGACAGTACCGAACGAATCGAGATGCTGTGATCCCCATCCACAAAATGATCCGTGAGCTAGAGAGCCAAGGGGTAGTTAGCAAAACCCACTCACCCTTCAACAGCCCCATTTAGCCTGTGCGTAAATCTGAAAGAAAATAGAGATTGACTGTAGACTACCGTGCATTAAATGAAGTGACTCCACCACTAAGCGCTGCTGTGCCAGACATGCTAAAACTCCAGTACGAGCTAGAGTCCAAGGCAGAGAAGTAGTATGCCACTATTAACATTGCCAATGCATTTTTCTCCATTCCTCTAGCAACAGAATGCAAGCCCCAGTTTGCTTTTACCTGGAGGGGCGTGCAGTACACCTAAAACCGACTGCCCCAAGACAATATCTCACTCATCAATTCAGAAATTTACTAATACTTTCATTAGATTGCTAATAGTCTATTGAAAATTTATTGCTATTCAAATTACAGTGAGGGTAGTATTTTTACCTGGAAGTACTTTTAAATAGTCTCTCTCTGAGAAAGGATGTCTTGGTCATCATTCACTCATCAAAACTCCCTTTGACAGATTATATAAAAAATTTCAATAGTATATTTGTCACTGTCACTTGTTACAAGAGAATGTAGTTGCAATAAAGCAATTATGTTTAAATTACATGAGACTTGGAAGTCAATAAAAACAGTAACATTGAATGAAGCATTGTGGGAACAAACAGGGCTTCCTACGCATACCAAGAAATTATGATATACCTTCTTCTCAGCTTATAGTTAATGCTTCATCCTGGAAATGTCAAGTTAGTTTCAAATCTTACAGTGTTCTCATATGGCAGCACTGTGCCAGAACTCCTGCTCTGTGTCCAGTTTACAATTTCACCATCTGTTAAAACATGAAATCTGCTTCAAACATTATGACAGCCACCAAAAGTAGAAACACTTGTTAAACCAAATAGATCTGAATAGATTTGTTCATCAAGCCTATTATTAGCTTCCAGCATCATGCTAACTCAGAGCCTTATCCTGATTTAAAGTCCAAATTTCCCTCTGTGTTTTTATGGCAAAACTCCAAATGGTGCTCTTTCCTACCACTAATGGAAAGGAACAAATTCAAAAATAATTATTTCTTTCAGGATTTTGTACAGCTGCAGGACCAGTAGCCAAAAGAAGCCTAAAGGAAGATAGCTGTTAAAAACTGACCATAATCAATTCTACTGATAGAATATTATCACCTATTTATCTTCAAAAAACCTCTCTTTGAGCAGGATCTAAGCTGGTAAAAATTTAAATTGGGAGTCTCTTCCAGCTGCACAAAAATTAAGAGGAGAGGGAAAAAAAAAGGAGTGAGCAGTGTGTTCTATAACTCAATATACATATCTTCAAAATACTGAAATTCTGATTTTCAGAAAGTGTTTAAAGAAGCCTTGTGAAAAGTAAACCTTTTACAGAAGTCTGAGGGTAATCAGATTTCTGAGGGTAATCACTTCTGTGTGACTGAAACTCTCTCTACGTGAGAGTCAAGATGCCTGAACTGACTAGGTAAGTCCCTGTTTCTCCAAGCCCTCGTAGTCTTTGGAACTTATGTTTTATTTAGAGTTTTCTGTTGTTTTCGTCTCTTAACCTTAAATTCTGATCAAGAAGACACAGTCTGGTTTTGCTCCATCAGAAAATATAAAAAATTGCCTATCTATATCTATGGCTCCTGAAAAGCATGGGATGTGGTACCCTGCATTTAGACTTTCAACATTTACAGTCTTTTGTCTGACACTTTACATCTTCAGGCAAGTGCACAGCTTGTTTTATGGACTCTGTCAACTTCAGTTTATTTCATAGCACATTTGTCTGTCACAGATTGCTTGCAAACAGACTGCCTTGGGAATGTATATTTGTGTCACATACGTTTAAACATCATAAGTGGTCTTTCTCATGTATTAAATTTTGCTGAGGGGAAATCATAAGTGACCAACAAATTTATCTCTTTTCTTTCTCATTGTCAAATATCCTTTATTTGTAAATAAGAAAGATAAAATGTCTGCATCCAACTTTTCATAACAAAATACCTGACTATATGTTATGATGGCATCCTGACAATCCTAATAAATATTTATGTGCTATATTTATTGCAGAAAATTTTTTTCCACTCACCAAATATACTTAGAATAATTAAACTTCTCTTTCAGATCTTTTTATAAGAAGAACAAAGTTGTCACAGCTGTTTATTTGTTATGTATTCCTTCTATTCATCATAAAGCTTCCTCTTTCATATTTTGCAGAAGTTTTTCTAAAAATAAAAATGGTGTTCAATGGCTGGGTTGTGACACTGTACTTAAAATTTTCAGTAAAATCTAGCACATTTGTAAACAGTTCCTGCTAGTCATAGTAGCATAACACTTGTAGATAAACTCTAAAAAAATAAATTATACAAGTGGGTTTAGGTTTGTAGTCAAATTTCCCTTAATTTTCACAGCCTGTATATTTTAACTGTATGCTTTCAGATCAATGAGTGAAATAATAAAACTAATATTTACCTTTTCAGTGTCTTTCTTTATTCAATTCACTTTATATGACTCTTGTGATTACTGGTTTTGGTTTGTGTTAGAATTTGATTTGGGTTTTGTTGGTTTGGTATTTTTATTTTTGAGGGTTTTATAATTTTACTTTCCGCAAATTTGTAATTTTTATCAGATTTAATGAGCTACTAAAGCAAATTTGATAGGTGACAATAACCAGAATAATCGCGTCAAGAAAAATCTTTCTGTCAGAAATATAGCTGTATGAGGCATACCTAGAAACATCTGGTTTGCAGTAGCTATTTATTGTTACATCATGCAAACTGAAAAATAAATTCCTATATTTCTCCATGTTTACTTGGTCACCATGTTTTTGACTTTTCCTGGAGCTAGAAATTATCTAGTGTATAGCCTAGTGTACATTATAACTGTGAAGATGAGCTGTTTAATTCCATGTGTATTATCTGTATAGAGATGAGAATAAACCAGGTTCCTCTCCAGCAGCTTGAAGAGCGTATTTATCAATGAAGTCACACAGTGCCATTCCTATTGCAAGAATGGTTATTAACTATATTACATATAGTTTAAGTATGTAT
Organism: Camarhynchus parvulus; assembly: GCF_901933205.1. Lineage (NCBI taxonomy): Eukaryota > Metazoa > Chordata > Aves > Passeriformes > Thraupidae > Camarhynchus > Camarhynchus parvulus. The sequence continues at coordinate 135,182,692 of NC_044572.1, forward strand.
CAGAAAATTTCTATTTGAAGTTTATCATAAAATCAGTTCATTATAAATATTGTACAGTAAACACACACAGAGAAAAATTATTAAGTTATTTAACTTAGACTTTTTTTTAGATTGTTAATGACAATATCACTCCATTTTTCTGTGATGTCTATCTTGATTTATACAATATTGGCTATGTGCAGCTTACAAGGGTTTCTAAGGAATACAAGACTTTCCAATAAATAAAACTGGTATTTATCCACCAATCTCTCGTGGCTTCAATGCTAGGAATATAGAGAGGAGTGAAATATAATCCACTTAGGCAAACATAATAGGAAAAAAATCAAAAGCGGACATGGTAATGTGACCTGCATCTTAATATTTAGCACAACTTCTGTAACCTGCTGAAGGAACCAAAGTAATCACAGAATATTCTAAAATACAAAAGTCTGTGACCTTTCCATTTTTCATCCCACATTTTGCCTGAAGCCCATGTGGATGTGAGGTATAAAGAGAAGATGCATCACAAGTAATAAACCACCTTTTAACTAAAAGTAAACAAATATATTTTAGTATCAGCTACCAGAAAATAGAAACTCCACATAAACATTAGTCCTTTTATGCTTACACATTTCTCCAATATTTTCCTCAAGCCAAAGTAAATGAAAAATAAAATGAAAATGAAAGCATTATTAAATTGGAGGATTTTTAGTTTTGGGGGGTTTTAAAATACTTGTTAGAAACATGTATTTATCATCTGGGTAGCTACTATAATAGACTAAAATAGGGTATATGTTAACCAAATCTATAAAGCCATATGGCAAATATAGCTTCTTAAAATTATGTAATCATAGTGAAGGTTGCCATGCTGAACTCATTCTTGCCTGGCACTGGTGGTGTCAGCTGGAAATATGGGTCAAATTCTGTTACTGACACACAAAGGACAACAATTTTTTGATGTTCAGAGGAGACTTTATTCTTTTCAGTTTGTGCTCATTGCTGCTGGTCCTATCACTACCCAGCACTGAGATAATCTGGGTCCATTCCCTCTACACCTTCCTTCTAAGTAATGATATATATGAATAAGATCCCCCTGCAAGCCTTCTCTTCTATCGGCTGAACAATTCCAAATGTTTCGTCCAGTTATGAAGTTTTGTCTTTTATCTGGCTTCACATTTTTTTCTTTGTTAGTATGATTAATTGGGACAAAAGGAGGAAGGCAGAGAAGAGCAACATGAGTGGTGATGGGGCTGCAAGGCATGTCCTGTGACAGCCAGCTGAGGACTGTCTCTGGTTTGGAGGAAAGGAGGCTGAAGATAGATCTTACAGCTTCAGGATAGATCTCTACAGCTTCCTGAAGAGGGGTCAGAGAGACAGAGGTGCTGAACTTTTCTTCTTGGGATGGATTACGGTTCAAAGCTACACCAGATGAGATTTAGACTGGATATTTGGAATCATTTATTTACTGAAAGGATCATCAAACAGTGGAACAGACTTCCTGAAAGAGGTGTTTGATGCCCCAAATCTGTCAGTGTTCAAAAGGCATTTGGAAAACATGCTTTAACTTTTGTGTAGCCCTGAATTACTCAAGTAGTTGGATAGGATGATTACTGCACACCCCTCACAACTGAAAACATCTTTTATCTTCTTCTTTTTTTTCTTCTTTTTCCCTTTCCTTCCCTTTTCCTATTTTTATTTCTTTCTTTTTTTATCTTTATTTCCTTTTTTTTCCTTTACATTAGTTATAAACTTGGTCTCAGTTCTTCACTTGGTCTCAGTTCTTCAATACCTGTGTGTGTACTAACAACTATATCAAGTACCTTCAGTATCTGTTTTACTTCTTAGGAATTTCAGTTGAGTCAATTGAGTAGTTGAGTTCTAATTTTAATTCTGTATATTTCCAAATTAAATTGTGCTTGTCTCAGTAGATGTAAAATTAGCCAGTGTCTGGCCTGCTCTCCTTATGGAAAATGCCATTAATTAACGTGACCTTTGTTCAATATAACTTCACAATTATAAACTGTTTCTACACTTGTGTACCAGTGCTCATCTAATTGTTGTCTTAATTTTTGTGAAATCTTAAGTAGTTATAAGGGATTTTGTTTTAGTCCAGAATTAGGTGGTGCTGTCAGCCCTGGCTGAACTGTAAATTCAGGATCCTTGAGGCAGATAAAGTTAATTTTTGCTCCTTCTCTTGGGAAAAGGAACGGGAACACAACATTATTGAATTATTGGATGTTTTAATTTGATTGTCTCAAATTGATTTTTATTTCCACAGAAGAAAGTATCCGTTCTCAGGCTACATAACTAACATATTCTTAAAAGTGTTTATAAGATCAGCATGATATCTGAATATTCTGGGGGGTCTTAATGCCTGTCACACCATTCGTCTTAAGATTTCATTGGAATTTTAACTGCAAACTAGAAGGTCTGACATATACATGATGTAACGAGCCTTCTCAAAAGTTTTGCGTCCAGCCCAAAAATATAATTGTGTATTTTCAATTCAGAATAACTAAATTAATCCCCTTTAAAAATGTCTGAGAGTTTCTGAAATGAAAAATATTCTACATGAATTAAAGATTGCCATCATATATTTTGGGAAAAAGGTTCCCAGAAATACATGAAAAACATAAAAACCTATGTGACAGAAATATGATATACTGCTTCTTTAGATTAAGAAAAACTTTTATTGATGTTATTGTGCTCATGAGGAATCCTGCACATGAATGAATTACTCTGTTTCCTGTTCTTTAAAACCTTAAAAAAAAAGTGCTACAAGAGATCATTCCAGACCAATCATCAACCAGCATTACCTCTGTAACTTAAATGACTAAAACAGATCAAGCAGTGATAGATTCAAAAACCTCTTAAACACCTCCAGAGATGGTGACTCTGCCACCCTCCTGGGCAACCCACTCCAGGGCCTGACAACCCAGCATGTAAATTATCATCATGCCTGTAAACACTTCTTATGGAAAAAAATTAACAAAACAAACCTCCACCACAAAATAAAGAGCAAATCTAAGCCACAACAATATCTCGCACCACAAGTCAAAATAACAAGTCATACACCGTGCGCTTGGTGAGTCTTGTTCTTCATTAACACTCAGCATTTCCCAGATGATTGTACAGAGATTTGGTAGGTATTCTTCTTTTATCACCAGATATCACCAGATATGTACAGACCCTCTACTCTCAGCCTTTTCAATTCTTTTTGCAGAAAAGATAAATTATTTTTAAAAAAATATTTCATGGTTTTATCTGTCTCAATTGTAATCTTTCCAATGGAGGTAGAATAAAGTAGGTCTAAGTGCAAGAGCTAAGTTTCAGTAAAGTTTTAAATGCAAACCATTAAAATTCATTGAGTGAGGACAGTATAAAGTAGGAAATTATTTATTACCATGTGGATAGAAGAATTAAACTATTCCTCCTACCTCTTCTCTACACTGCTTTTTGAGAATACATGTATTTGACTTAAAATATTCCACTTTATGATGTACAAAAGGAAATCTGTCAAGTAAATGGCAAAAAATGGGTCTGAGAAATGCACTGTGCAATGCACATCAGCAAATAGAAAGTAAAATAAACCACCTCAATAATGTAGATTAAATGATCAACTGAAAAAAGGAAGGCAATCATTCACTTAGTTTCATTTGTCTGTCATATTTGTGATATTCAGCTATACTCTAGAAATGTGTCTAAGTCTTCCTTCTCAAAGCTAAATAAAAAATTATTAGATTTTGCAAATGTACTTAAGTAACCTGATTAAAAGTTAGCTGGCATAAGACTATGCATGAAAAAAAACTAGTAAATTAAAAGAATGTTTTTGTTGTGATTTCCAGCATTTGTCAGCTGCTAAAAAGCCTGGAAGAAACAACAGAGAAACTACTTCCTCAATTTTGCTGTGTGCCTTTTTGAAAAACTGAATGAATCTCAAACATTGTTATTGACTTAGGCACATTGCTTGCTATTTTAATCTGAAAAGAGTGGTTTGCATAATAGCATAAATGGGTTGTTATTGCTGCTTGTCAGGCCTCTGGCACTTTGTTGTTTTATGCAACTGACTACCATATGTGTGCTTTGAAGCTGACCTTGTAATAACAATGAAAAGTAGTTTAAATCTTTCCCACTGATGCTGGGTCATTACAAAAACAGGTGGTGAATTTCACAGAGACCAAAGGTGACTAGAAAATAGCACTACTTACCAAAGAAGGGGTTTAATGTAAAATAATAAGGAACAAATTGCAACGCTGAAAATTTTTGCTAGATATAAGGAAAAAGTAAATAGTACAAATAGCAGTGCAACAGGATGGCCTGTGTATATGGTATCTCTACCCTGGTAAATATATACAGTTCAGCTAGATAAGACCCTAAGCAGCCTTAAATAACTTCAAAGACAGCCTTAGTCTAAGAAAACAGACTAGAGGATTTCCAGTTGTCCCTTTCACCCCATATTATAGCATAAGTCTTACTAGACTTTCCAAAAAAAGAGGTTTTTAATCCTGGATTATCTTTTCTGGAGGTGTTCTGTATGGCTTGGTAAGAATTAGATGCATGCTCAGCCATAGCTTTGTCCATGAGTGCCTATCAAACCTTTAGACCCCTAAGCAAAAGAAGTCACACTTTAACTAATTTGCAGTTTATTTCATCTAAGGGTCCTTTTAAACCCTGGACTGGACTGGTCTTTAAGGTCTATAATAACTAAAAAACCCCCAAAACCAAAGCCAACTAACCAATCAAAAGCCCCAAAACAACAAAACCAAAACAAACATATAGACCCCTGCGCCGGCTAGCTATATATAGACACGAACAGGACGGGACAACTGATGGATGCATCGGGAACCGTTTATTTTCCAGAATCTGTATAATACATAGTTTTGTCTATGCAAAGATCCTGACAGTTTGCATCCAGGAGCAAGCCAAAGAAACTCACTTGTCACAAGTCACCAAATACTCATCTTAGCCAATTACACAGAGAGAAAGCATATTGAGAGTGATTCTATCCAATCAACATAAGCACACGTAGCTTGGGTTAAAACAATGCTTGCTTGTTCATTCATAAGAAGACAAAGCATAAAACTTTATTCATAAAATTCAACTTTGCATCTAGAAACTTTTTGCAACTAAGAAAGCTATTTCAAAACACTAGACATAAGTCTATTGTTCTATTCTTCTCATCTTCTTGCAGCTTAACAAGATGCATCAGCAATATTAACAATTCTGTCATAACTGAAGCCTGTCTGTTTTCCCACAGACCTGAAACCCTCTAACTTTATAGATTCCTACAGACCCCAAACAAACAAAATAATCCAGCCAAAAAATTGGTGGTGTTTGCAATAGCCATACAGCTGTATAGAAATACACCATAGCCAAGCAACCACAAGAAGAAGAAACATGCACACCATCCTTCCTTAGACACATACCACTGATTTAGAATGGGGTAGCTATTTCAGCTATTTTTTGTAAAAGTAATTTTAAAAAGAGAAATCACTATCATTTCTAAAACACAGGAAAGTAAAACGTTAAAATAATTTCTAGGGTGTGGAAGATTTGAAATAATTGTTCTCTGCTTAAAGGATTGAAATAATTTTTTATTTCTTAGACTATTTCTTTGACCTTTTAGCACTGGATTTGTGATTCATTATGATAGAGAGAAAAGCAATACGAATGTGTAGCCTTAAGGAAACTCTTTTGGAGTACTTACATATCTGATTCCTCAGATGTTGTAGATACCTGGCAGATACTCTAATATAAGTATATATAAATACATACATATGGGAATAACTCGTGCAGACTCCATTTTCTTCATGGTGGAAAAAGCCCATTCTTTATTCATGTAACTTGTTTTATACAGTTTTACAGACCTCCTGTGTAACTCCAATTGGTCAGGAGCTTTTTTGCCATTTACTTTATTGGTTAGAAACAAGTTGTTATCCTGTATCTATTGGTCACTCAAACCCCCTATGTGTACATGCAGGAAAGCTGTTTGTGAGAGAGTTTTCATTTTTCTATCTAATGGTATAAAACCAGTTTATACAGGCACTAGTCGTTTTTCACCCAGGAATAGATTGTTATGTCAACAAACTGCTCACACCAGGATTGCTTTCACATGGGAACTTGACAAGGCCAGCCCTAATTTTAGACAGCAGCTTTGATTTTATAAGGCTTTTCTTTATAATTTTTCTACCTCATTGCAATACACACACACACACACACACACACACACACACACACACATATATATATATATATATGTATATGTATTTATCTTCAAAAAATACAAAGATCAGGAAGATTGTTGTAGAAAAGCAAATTTTATTGGTGCAACTCAGTATCATTTTTCCTGGGCTTGAAAAATTTGTGTATCACTTGTTTGCTCATGCATGATACTCTAACTATATAAAAGAAAGGATAATCCTATGTCAGGAAAGCAGTTGTAGCAATGTTTTTAGTCAATTATTAGAAAGGAATAGAAAGTATGTTAAGGATTATGTTAAAAAATTATTGTTTTTGAAAAGCAGCATTATGGCATGAATGCTTCTCTTGCATACAAAACATTTCTTGAATCCTCTGGCAATACAGAAGATTATCAGATTATGTCTGTTGGGAATAAACATTTTTAAATCAGCAGTTCTGGATGTCTTGAATCTGTGTATCTTAAAAGGCACATGCATCTTAGGATCCTGATTTCTCACATATATCTTAATGTGGAGAAACACACACCAAAACACCACAAAATCAATAGATATATCATTTGCAGGATATTTTTGTTATCTAGCTCATTTTCAAATACGTCCAGGGACTACAGGTCACTTCGCAAGGTGATTTTTCCTTCACTTTCAGAGTTCCATGTATCACACTGCTGTTACTCAGGACTCTACTAAAGAAATCCAAGAGATTAAAAATCCAACAGCTATTTATTAATTTATATCTGTCAAATGCATCTTCTGATCTGATTCATATCCAGTACGAAGATCCTGAGGGAACCCACCAGCTAAGATTTGTGTCACTTCCTTTTATTTCTGATACTAACACTCATGCAGTTTTAACTCTGAAGGAAGGTTTACAACCTATTTTAAAAGGTTCGTCCTGGAAAATGAGCTTTCATGTCATCTAATATTAGTTAATACCTCTCAGATTTTTCAAAGTCTACTAATAATCTGTAAAAATTACTTTAACCACTATTCAAGGCCTTAACAAGCATCAGTTTTCAGATAAACCTGCTAGTCTCAGCCTTTCATCTAGTTATGTACACTTAGTATTTTCTTTCATGAATAGATAATATCCACTACAAATAGGTTTTCTAGCTTGAGATAAACATTTTATAGATCTGAACAATATATACTAACTGATCTAAGCCATGTATACTATACTTATTCATGCATCCGAAAAATGCACACTAGTGACATATTAAAACCAAAACCAAATATCTCCAAATCCAAAGGTTTTAGAGGATGTTGATTATGCTACTTCTGCAGGCTGGTCGTGTCCCAAAGTTAAGCTCATTATTCATCCACAGTTCTCTGTCAGGCAAGTCAGGACAATGTGGGATGGAGATGCTCATGTCTTAAAAAATGACTGGTTCTGTGGTGAATTAATAGATGTTAGGAAATCAGCTTGTATCTCCACACCTCTTTTGCCTACACAGTTTGCACATAGGTAGCAGAAGATCCGTGTCTACTTGTCATTGCCAATAAAAATCGTTGCTAAATGAAATATTGTTCCATCTTGGGAAGAGTGGAAGGACAATTCTCTGTAGTGGCACCTCTGACCATAATTCCATGTGTCTTCTTTTGTGAGATGGGCGTGTCAAATGAACAAAAGATTGTTTCAATTATTATTTTGTTATGATTACCCAGCCTTAGATGCATGTTATTGTCTCCTTGACGTCTTGCAAATATCCATCTGCAACACTAATGCTGCACACTTTAAATTCTTTTTACAAAATTATGCACTCAGGAAAAACGTAGTATAAAAAATTGAGCTACTTAGTACAAAATACCAGTGGATTTGGAAATGTCAACTTTCTTATCCAGAGTGGCAAAAGCTCATTTAGTTCTACCTGATGAAGGACTTTGTACAAATAAGATCATCTGACACTTTGATTGCAAAAACAATATACTATCCTATACTGAGTTAATACATTTTCACAGCAACACGTGTGCCTACAGTAATTTTTTAATCGTCACTCAAATAGCCTGGGGCTATTTGAACACTTTTTCTGAAGATATGCTATACAGTATCGGTTTAACAAGCTCTTTACTTATCACATTTTTATTCTTGAAATTTGAAATTCAAGGAGTCAATTTTTCGTCATACTGAATTACTATCTCCTCCTATATTCTGTGCTGCTGACTTAGAATTTAATAGCATGCAGAAATTACCTTCTACTTAAAACTATGAAATGCTAACACACTAGGTAAAATACGTATAAAGTGAAGTAAATTTTCATTTGGAAAAGGAAGCCCTCTTGAAACATTTCAACTGATAATAAATTTGTTTTAATCACTTTCCTTTTCACGGATCTTTGCTTGTTATTTGCTGTTTTACACTGTAGTTCAACATTTTTAAAAATTCTTTTCCTGACATACAGAAATCTTTTCTGACATGCAAAACAATCCTTTGAAATAATGGCTCCATTTATGTCTCTGTCAGACTCAGACTATTGCATCTGCAAATGCTGGAGTTGAAACAAATCAACTTTTTTAAAATACATTTTTCTTTGGTTGCTTCAACTGCAACAGAAATTATAATAGTGGGAAAGAGGTGAGATGGAGAAGAGTAGGGGACATTGCTTCCTACTGCTGCCCTTGTGTGCTAGTTTTATATTTATTTATATTTTTTAATTTCTATTTTATCTTTACTTATCTTTTAGTTTTATTCTCCCTAAAGAAAATGGGTTCTCTCTCAGGCCGAAAGTTCATGAGAGATCAATAAGAAATGCAAGATGGGACTTTGCATAATCACAGACTTATGGCAAAATGAGGGAAATTTCTTTACCTTTTTAAGCAGCTGTTGGAAGCCAGAGATTGTGGCTTATAATCAGATGGAAAATTAATAATAACAGTTATCATTATAATAATAGCAATAACAATAGCATTAATAACAATAAACAACCAAAAAAAAGGAAGTGAAAGGAGCAGGGTTTTTAATTAATTTCAAATGCTTCTAGATTGAGCTCTTATTTTGGCACTAATCAATTCAATATATGTATCTGACACTGGGAAAATTATACATTTTGCCTTAGCTGACAGGTAAGATTTTTATTAAGTGTGCTTGGTAACATTTTTAATAAATTTAAACTTGATAAAATCTGACTTTCATTGGAATAGCTACAGCCATTTCAAAATGAAACATACTTTTGACAGCACAGAACCTATTGATTAACAAAATCATCAGAAATTATGAAAACTCATCTTTCAGACTGTTACCAAAGAGAGAAGTGCTCAAAATCTTTAACTATAGTGAATTTTTCTGTGATTTAGGTTGAGTTATTTTTTTCTTTGGAAATACCTTCAAGCTCAAGTCAAGAGCACAAGAACATACTGGTATGAGCTGAGGAGAAGGCAGCCCAGGGCTGGTCAAAATTAATGGTTTCTGGGGTAGGAAACTGTCTAAAATCCTCAGTGAGGAACTGCTCAGTTATTTGAATTCTCATTTCTAGCAACTTGTTTTCCTAACTGTTGCTGGGCATTTATTTGTTTCTGGTTTTGTTTGGTTTTTTTTTTGGTTGGTTGGTTTTTGGTTTTTTGTTGTTGTTGCTGTTGTTGTTGTTGAATTACTCGGCCTATAATAAACTATCCTTTTTTTTCTGCTGCTGAATAATTTACCTGATACCATATACAAAATTGTTCTACATGGAAGCAGTTTGGAAAAAAGAGTCAGGCATGTATCACTAGGTAGTCGGATCATTAATTTGAACTTCATGATGTTCTAACTATATCCTTAAACAATATCGTTATGCTACCCTTAAATCTCTATAGAAATTATATTACCCTTGGCTCCTGGAAAAGAGACCAGATGATCATGGGAATTTAAGCATAGAAATCCAAAAAGACCAGATAGCAGGACTATTCCTTGCTCTAACAGATAACTGTGGAGCAACTGCAGCAAACATCCTTACAAATTAAATATGTAGTCCAAGGTTCTCTCATTTATGTAACTTCAAGCAATACTGCTTTATATTTTTATGAGAAAGTGTTTTAATTTACATTCATGTTACTGATGCTCTTTTATTGTGCATTTTACTGCCATTTTGTCAACGCTGGGCTTTATAAAATGACAGAATGTTAAACTAAATGCTCATAAATAGATTATATAGAATATGCTGTTAAGATACATGTTTTAAGAGGTAGTATTAGAGTGTCAAGTTCTCTGCAAAAGTTATTGTTAAAATGCAATAGGAAAAGATTCATAGAAAACTTGCTTTTTTCCCCATATCATATTTATGGCAGAAACAATGAACATTTTAAATTCTGTGAATGGGGAATACATCTAGTTATTTCACACCTGCATAAAGTGAATGTTCATTTCTGAAATTATAGTTTCCTTTTACTAGTGTCAATATTAAAATGCAATTTTAGAACTGCACAAATGCTGGAAAGTTGCAGCCAAAGGTTATGGATGAAATATGAATTCAAATTTTTCATCAGGCATTTAAATAAGGTATTTTATATAATGAATTAATAGTAGTGGCATTTTTAGTTAATCATAAATTTTATGATAATGAGGATAAATCCCATGAGAAATTTTAAAAGGTGCTTTTGTTATGCTTCTTAATAATTGTGGCATTAGTATTTTATTTACAGCTATTTGAAGTTCACTCCTGTCATTGATAGCAATTATTAAAGATTTTCACCTATATAATTGAATGGAAACATTAACTCATCAGTTACTATAAAAATAGTCTCAGCATGAAAACAGCTTGTGTGGCATTTCATGATTTACTTAATAATACTGTAATACCAGCATAGCATCATAAATTATGTTCTCAATGTTCTTGACTTATTACCATTTGAAATGTCTTCTATTGCTCATTGCTGAGTTTTTTTGATACTTTTCTTTTTTTATTATGACAACATAAAGTTATTGCAATTTTTCATTCTATATATTACTTAGCTATTGCAATTTTTCATTCCATATAAACTTTTCTTTAAATATTTGTTTAGTTTTAATTCTTCACTGCATTTCTACGTCAGAGTAAGTTACATTTACTTCTAAAAATTTAGAACTAATCTATGAGCATAGATAATTTTTTAGGAGACTTATAGGGATGTTGGGGTTTGGTGGTTTTGTGTTGGGCTGTTAGGTTTTTTTTTATTTCTTCTTTGTGGTTTTTTAATAAATTGCAACAATACTGAATTTCAAAGTTGCAATTTGACATTTGAAAGAAGTTTTTTTTACCTGATATCTCTCCCTATAAAAATCTTAACTGAAATGGGAAAAGTTGCACTTTACCTGTTTTAAGGTAGTTCTTGACAGAACAGATAAATTGGCCATGATGCCATGCAGATTAAGCAGCCTCTGCCCTGGAAATGAGCAGTATTTTTTATTTTTAAATTCAGAGAATGAAAGTTTTGCACAAGAAGAGGCGGAAGGAGTTTTGTCTTCACTACACTGTTAATATGTTAGAATGGGAATCAGATTTCTGAGATGGGCTGAGCTGGGTACAGGCTGTGGATGAAGGTAGAAGACTGTCAGAAGTCCTGAGTTAAGGCAGACTGGAGAAGCACACGTTGAACTACCCAAGGTTGGAACAAAAATGATGATCTGAAGGGATTGCTGTTACTGACAGAGACCCATCTGAAAATCCACAGTACTCTCTTAACTGAATGAAAATAAATCGTGAACAAGTTTTTTCACTCTTTCCTCAGTGAATTCTTTTTATATGTTAATCTCTCTGCCTCTGTTCACCATCTGTGGAATTAGGATAATAAGTTATAATGATGTATAATTATACTTATTACATTTATGAATTAGAATAATTTGTCATAATTTCTTTAACAATGAACACTGTAGACTTCAAATATACACCTTGGTACTGCAGGATTTACCAGAATTGTTGGGGAACAGTTGAACTCATGTGCTCTTCTATGCTCACAGTTTTTCAGCATGCCCAGTAATTCAGAAGTAGTGGATATGGAAGGTCCCATTATTTTAAGATCATTCTATTGAAGCCAATACTGTAGAAGCTGTCACTTCGATCCCTTAGTGCTTTTTGGTCAGGGAGATCTCTGCAGCAACACCAACTGCCTACCAGATAAGCTCTAGAATAACATGTAAAATAAGATCTAGTATAATATATCAGATGATGGAAATCTGTTGAACAGCACACTGAACATTACATGGAAGAGCAGAGGCTCTGAAAGGGATTTAGGTGACATGCTGGACGATAAAGAAACCTTAAGGGCTCTGTTTAATGCTATAGTAGACTGGTAATTCATATCTTGGTTTGTTGAATCAATACAAGAATAGTGAGCAGGTTGATAAATGTGAAGACCAATATTAAGCTTTTAGTTTTAATATCTCCAGCAAAAACACTGAAGATTTGAGGACAATAAAAGTAATGGTACAATAACAAATATGGTTCTACTGCTATATATAAATATGGTATAACTAATAAATAACAGTTCAAGACAGGAACTGTAAAAATGTCCTTAATATAACCTTACTATGTTTAATTTATTAAAGAGATTATGTTACAGTATAAAACAGTTTATATCCCAGGCATGATGGTCTCTGGTATGGAATATCACTTTGATCAGTTTGAATCAGTTGTCCTTGCTATGCTTGGTCCCAATTTCTTGTGCAGTTCCTCACTGGAAGAGTGTACAACACTGAGAAGTCTTCAGGGTAAGCACTGCTTAATAACAATCAAAACTTTGGTGTGCTTATCAATATTATTCTCATTCTAAACAAAAACATAGCACAGTAGCAGCTACCGAGAAGAAAATGAGCTCTATCTCAGCTGAAAATAAGCAGTACACAATACTGAGATACTGGAAAAAATGATATTGGAAGTGTTGCACTGAGGTCTCAGTTTCTTAATAATGTCAGTATATGATGAAACTGATTTTCTGAAGCTTAAGCTTTACTGTGTCACAGTTTGTAATAGTAATACGGGATTCATAAAGTAAATTATTGTAAATTGTGTTATTCAGAAGGTCAAACTGCATTACATAAAGGTCTTTATACTGTGGAAACTAATTTATGAATAAAGTGAAGTAAATTTCAACTGACTAGATATTTTGTATTATATCTTTCCTAGAATAGTAGTTCATAATCACACTGGCTTTTAAGACATGGGACTTACTTTATTTCTTCTTCTTATTGGAAAGTACTTGAAGATTTTTCTGGTCTGATTAGCAATATTTCATCTTATACTTGAAAATATTTCTGTGGTTTCAGAAGGATCACAGTATTTGCATACAAAATAAATTTCTATAAAAAGTAGAAAGTTTCTTGATTTTACAAGTTATCCTAAGTCAATGCACAGAGTATAAGTCAAGCATCTAAGTCTGTTTATGCCATTTCCTGTGTATCTTCTTGCTTTATATTTTGCTCAGTAGTATGGGTATGGAACACATGATCATATATTTGTGTGAGACTACAATCAGGAAATTATCTCATTACCAAAACATGGGTATTTCACCCTTCCTTGTGTCTTTTCTTTAGAGAAGTTCAACATTCTTTAAAAACAAAAAGCAAACAAAGCAAAAGAAAAACAAACAAAACAAAAAATCAACTTTAGACTTCATTTGTTTTTCAGTTTTTCAGTTAAGCCAGAGACAGTATGTTTTTTTCAACATGATTTTTCTGTTGAGTTCTACAGAAATCTGTCTTATTTATCACAAGATGTTTGAACCTGTGCTATTTCTTTTGAGAAATTTTTGTTTATGTCTTAAAATCTTTTATTTCTGTTATTAAAATGTGCTCACTAAACTCTAGTCACAAATCTCCTCTTAACTGTTTTTTCCTTATTATTCTATTTATTCTTTTAAAAATCAGCCTCCTTTTCTGCAGTTCTGCCCAGGATATCGTGTGACCCCTATAGCATAGGGGTATAGTCACAGCTTTTCATGATACTGTTTCCTAATCTAGTTATAATTTCCCTATGTTACTAGAACATTTTATTTTTTGTTCTTCAAATGAGGTGAGTTCATGTTTCCATACAAATTTTTTATATGATTACTCTGTCCTCATGATTGATTATCATTCTGTCAATCTTTGCACCATCTGGAAATGTAATCAACATTGAACTGACACTTACTTCAAGAGGATATAATAAGGTCTGTACAGGTTTGGTTTTAATATCAATCAGTTTGGACTTTCCCTAGAAAAAAATTTATTCAAACATGACTTTCCTCTGAAAATTCTGCTTTTAAATATGTCAGTCCAATAAGGCTTATTTCAAGTAATATCTTTTAGTATTTACAGAATCCCAGTATGGATGATATTTGAAAACACTTTCAGAGACTGTGTAGTCCAAACTCTCCTGCTTAAAAGTGAAAGGAGACTTCATAACTTGCACAACCTGTTGTCAACCTCTCCAAGGTTTCATTCTCACAACTTCCCTTGTCCAATGCCTTGATCATCTTCACAACGCTACTTTTCTTAAAACATGATAGGTCTTTAAAATCAAAATGTCAAAACTATGACACTGAATTGTGATCTGACCAATATTCCAACCAATTCTGTCTTTTTCAGAAAAAAGAGACAAATTTTAAAGGAAAAAAATATCTAGAAAGCCATTCTAATTATTATTAATTCTTTTCCTTTAATAACTTATTTGATTCTATATCAGGATTTCTATTAATATACCCAAAATAAAGTATTAAGCTAATTAGTTTTAGAATTACTTAAATAATCTTATCTATCCTTTCTGAATATTTGCATAATTTTAGTTTCTTTTTAATTTTCCACTTAGTCCCAGATTACCAATCTTTGCATCCACCCTCTGAATGCCTCCTTTTTGTCTTTAAATAGATAATACTTTTTCAGCCACACAGATCTGGCCTTTTTTGATTGATTTCTTCCTTGCTGTGATGGACTGCTCTTGAACTTGGAGCAGGTTATTCCTGAATATTAACCAGCTTTCTCAAGCGCCTCTTCCCTCCAGGACCTTATTCCCTGTGACTATGCTCAAAAGAGCCTTGAAGTGATCAGTCTGCCTTCCCAAAGTCAGACACTGCGATCCTGCTTTCTGCTGTGCTTTCTCCTCTCAGGAACCTTAATTCCATCATCTCATGGCTGCTGCAGCCAAGTCTACCTTCCACCTTTATGAGCCAATAAGCGTCTTCTTGTTTGTGAGTACAAGGTCCAGCAAAATACTTCTCTTTTGGCTCCTTTCTCACTTGAGTCAAGAAGTTGTCAATAAAGCCTTCCAGGAACCTCCTGGAGATTTTCTTATGCCCTGCTTGCTTTCCCTCCAGCAGGTATCAGGTTGGCTGGAGTCCCCAGTGAGGGCAGGGTCCTGTGGGTGTGAGGCTGCTGCCGACTCTGCAGAGTGCCCGGTCTGTTATAGGTCACCTTCCTGCGCAGATGACCCACAGGAGACACCTGCTACAATCTCACCCAAACCAACCTTGTCTGTCCTCACCCATAACACATGGAAAGAGGATGGAGTTTGGAGTTCTTAAGGTATCATTACATTCTGGATTGAGAAATGGTTGCATCTTTCATTAAAATCAAACTAGGAATGAAGAGCAATTAGAGATCTCTGGGGAAAAGAGTTTTTATATTTTTGCATATAAAAACTGTTCCTTCATTTAGAAAATTAATAATTTCCTTGAATAGAATGATTTTATAATGCTAATTCTGTCCTAATCAGCAAATGACTGATATAGTGTTTTGTTAGTCTTCAGTAGGCTTTTCCCCTGTGTGCTGGGTTGTTTTTTTGGGGCTTTTTCCCCCCCCCCCCCCCCCCTGGTTTGGGTTTTGTTAAATAATGTTTGGCCCTTTTTCCTTTGGGGGTGGGGGGGGGTTTTTTTGGAGAGAAGAATCGCACAGTTCTTTTTTTCCTCGCTCAGACATTGCACGTACTCCCCGCATTCCTGCTCCAGGACTGTGTTGTCTGGCGGACAGACAGACGGCAGGACAGAGAGCTCTCCTTTTGCTTTTGGTTAGTTTTAGCTGGCTGAGGCAAAGAAGAGTCCCTGGACTGTGGTTTTTCTTTTCCTTTTCTTTGGACCTCTTGGAACCTGCTCTGGACTGAACACCCAGGGAAGCACCGGCAGCTCACACCTGTGGCCACCGGGCCGGGGCCGGGCCTGGCCTGTGAGAATTCCAGCACCAGAAGGACTGATAAGAGACTGAGTGAGCTGGGCTGCAACCGGGGGGTTTTCTCAATTGGTCATCTCTTTTAGAGCGGCAAGGGGTTTTATTGTTTTAATATTGTTAGGTTCTATTGTTTAATAAACAGCTTTTTTCCACTTTTCTTCAAGGAGGTATTTTCTCCCGGGCTGGTTGTGGGGGGAGGGGCCGATTGAATTTATCTTCCTACTAGAGCCCCTCTGGGGACTCTCTCTCTCTCTCTCCCAAAATTTTGCTCTAAACCAAGACAGATACACTTCTTGGCGCCCAACTCGTGGCCAGAGAAAGTGGAAAAAAGCTTATTGTGTGCGTTGGTTGTGCTCACTAGCTAGTGAGTTAAAGCAGTCAATAGCCATGCTGCTGGAATTCGTAATATCTCTTGCGGTGGAGACCTTCATGTGGTTCTGGTCTCTAGACCTTTCTGAGGTTTCGATACCATTCTGGTCACTCGGATTATTGTCCATAATACGTAATTCTTACGGTAGACGGGCACGGATTGGAGTAGCTCTTGTGCTGGCCTTGGTGATAATGATTTATAGGGCATTTATAAAGATGCTGGCGTCTGTTTTACGATATGTTTCGTCCTACCCTGCCTCCCAGTTCCAGTAGTATGTTTTGGGAATTTATTAGTAATTGCACCGAGTTTGTTAGAGGAGGAGCTGAGAATAAGGCTTTCCAGCCTTTCTTTTCCTTCTTCTCCTTTGAAGCTGTTATGTCACTGTTTGAGAATGTTCAGTTTCCCCTGAATGTTAAAGAGACCATCTTTCTGGTATTTAATCTGGTAGGCTTCCTCTATATAGTCTGGAGCTTCTCTAAAATGAAAGCTGAGATATCCAGAAGAGTTGGTGAGACCCCTGACCCAGAAGCAGATGCAGGCGTGGAAAATCCTGAGTGGTGTGGAGAATGGGAAAATATAGGCCAAACCCTGAAGGAATTTTCTGATCCTCTAGGCTGGGATTTTCCACGGGAACAAATTCAGAACCCAGCTGAGGTGGGGAAATACCTAAAGGAGAAGTGCCATGACGATTCGAACGAGAAAAGGCTAATTGCAATAAGCTGGGCCCTGGCCTATGCTTATCGCACTCTGTTAGATACTGTAGGGCAGCAGACAGAAGCAGGGGGGCAGGGAGATAAATCAGCTATCCCAGTCAGTCAGGCTGCAGCCAGCACGCCAGGCTCGAAGCCAGCTGCCAAACCAGATAGTGAGCCAAAGCCAGCAGCCAAACCAATGGCTGTTGCTACCAGTACTAGAAGTGGGAAATGCACGGACAAAACCAACCGACCAGCAGATGATGAGGATGATGATACAGGAGAAGGAACCTCAACACCTCCCGACATAAAATCAGGAGTCAAAGCAGCAGGTGCAAGATCTGATGCAAATATTGAGTCCTTTTCCCTGAAGGACCTTCGTGGACTACGGAAGGATTACACCCGACGACCTGATGAATCCATAATTAGTTGGTTAGTCCGTCTCTGGGATGCTGCAGGTGAGGCCACAATTCTAGACGGCACTGAAGCGAGGCATTTGGGATCCCTGTCACAGGACCCTGTCATCGACCAAGGAATGATGAGGGGGGCTAATCCACAGAGCCTCTGGGCACGGGTCTTGGAAAGTGTTGCACAAAGATACCTGTGTGCAGATGATCTTTATATGCAACAAACACAGTGGAAGACCATAGAGCAAGGGATCCAACGCCTAAGAGAAATGGCAGTGGCAGAGATTATCTTCTCAGATGATGTAACAACTAGGAACCCAGACTTGGTACCATGCACGTCTGTGATGTGGCGAAAACTTGTGCGACTTGGGCCACATGAATATGCTTCTGCCTTAGCCATAATGAAGAGGGATGAGAGGGATGAGACTGTGCTGGATATGGCAAGGAAGCTCCGAGCATATGCAGACGCTGTGCATGGCCCAACACATGCCAGAATCTCAGCAGTAGAATCACGTCTGCAGAAATTAGAGGACAAGATAGAGGAGAACCACAAGAAGCTCAGAGAGGAGATTAAAGAAGACCTTCTCCAGATCTCGGCGGTACAGATCAGAGGTTCTGGTATCCAAGGCAGACGTTTCCCAGATGGCGAGAGAAGGTACACCCCACGAGCTGAGTTGTGGTTCTACCTGCGTGATTGTGGAGAAAACATGAGGAAGTGGGATGGACAACCTACTGCTGTTCTGGCACGACGGGTGCGTGAATTGAAGGAAGACAGGGCTGAGAGAGGGAATTCCACCAAAAGAAAAGCAGCTCCAGTTGCCCGTGGCCGAACTGCCAGGTATGATGATGATGACATGTCCGATCCCCTTGAAGGAACATCCAAGTCATATGCCCAGGGAAAGAAGGATAACCAGGCTTAGAGGGGCCCTGCCTCTAGCCAGGTAGAGGCTAGGGAAAATCGTGTTTTCTGGTCTGTGTGGATTCGTTGGCCTGGCACATCGGAACCACAAGAGTATAAAGCTTTGGTTGATACTGGTGCACAATGTACATTAATTCCATCAAGACATGTGGGGACAGAGTCTGTTTCTATTGTTGGCGTGACAGGGGGATCCCAGGATTTCACTTTGGTGGAAGCTGAGGTGAGCCTGACTGGAAATGAGTGGAAGAAACACCCTATTGTGACTGGCCCAGAGGCCCCATGCATTTTAGGCATAGACTTCCTCAGAAGTGGGTATTTCAAAGACCCAAAGGGACTCAGGTGGGCATTTGGAATAGCTGCTGTAGAGAGAGAGGGTGTCAAGCAGTTGAACAGTTTGCCTGGACTGTCAGAAAACCCATCTGCAGTAGGACTCCTGAAGGTGGAAGAGCAACGAGTACCGATTGCCACCTCAACAGTGCACCGCCGACAGTACCGAACGAATCGAGATGCTGTGATCCCCATCCACAAAATGATCCGTGAGCTGGAGAGCCAAGGGGTGGTTAGCAAGACCCACTCGCCCTTCAACAGCCCCATTTGGCCTGTGCGTAAATCTGAAGGAGAATGGAGATTGACTGTGGACTACCGTGCATTGAATGAAGTGACTCCACCGCTGAGCGCTGCTGTGCCGGACATGCTGGAACTCCAGTACGAGCTGGAGTCCAAGGCAGCAAGGTGGTACGCCACTATTGACATTGCCAATGCATTTTTCTCCATTCCTCTGGCAGCAGAATGCAGGCCCCAGTTTGCTTTCACCTGGAGGGGCGTGCAGTACACCTGGAACCGACTGCCCCAGGGGTGGAAGCACAGTCCCACCATCTGCCATGGACTGATCCAGACTGCACTGGAAAAGGGTGAGGCTCCAGAACATCTGCAATATATTGATGACATCATTGTGTGGGGAAGACAGCAGCAGAAGTGTTTGAGAAAGGGGAGAAAATCATCCAGATTCTCCTAAAAGCCGGCTTCGCCATCAAGAAGAGCAAAGTCAAGGGACCTGCTCAAGAGATCCAGTTTCTGGGAGTGAAGTGGCAAGACGGACGGCGTCAGATTCCCACTGATGTCATCAACAAGATCACAGCAATGTCTCCACCATCCAGCAAGAAAGAAACGCAAGCTTTCCTAGGTGCCATAGGTTTTTGGAGGATGCATATTCCCGAGTACAGTCAGATCGTGAGCCCTCTCTACCTGGTCACCCGCAAGAAGAACCCTTTCCACTGGGGCCCAGAGCAGCAACAAGCCTTTGCACAAATCAAGCAGGAGATTGCCCATGCAGTAGCCCTTGGCCCAGTCAGGACGGGACCAGAGGTGAAGAACGTGCTCTACTCTGCAGCCGGGAACCATGGCTTGTCCTGGAGCCTTTGGCAGAAGGTGCCTGGTGAGACTCGAGGCCGACCGCTAGGATTCTGGAGTCGAAGCTACAGAGGGTCTGAAGCCAACTATACTCCAACAGAGAAAGAAATCTTGGCTGCCTATGAAGGAGTCCAGGCTGCCTCAGAGGTAATAGGCACAGAAGCACAACTCCTCCTGGCACCCCGACTACCAGTGCTGGGGTGGATGTTCAAAGCAAAGGTCCCTCTACGCACCATGCCACCAGCACCACATGGAGCAAATGGATTGCTGTTATCACACAGCGCGCCCGTATTGGAAACCTGAATCGCCCTGGGATTCTGGAAATAATTACAAACTGGCCGGAAGGTGAAAATTTTGGTCTCACTGATGAAGAGGAACAAGAAGTGACACGGGCTGAAGAAGCTCCACCATATAACCAGCTGCCAGCAGAAGATACACGATACGCTCTTTTTACTGATGGTTCTTGCCGCATTGTGGGAATGAACCGGAAGTGGAAAGCAGCTGTATGGAGCCCCACACGACAAGTTGCACAAGCTACCGAAGGAGAAGGTGGATCAAGCCAGCTTGCTGAACTCAAAGCTGTTCAGCTGGCCCTGGACATTGCTGAGAGAGAGAAGTGGCCAAAGCTCTACCTTTACACTGATTCATGGATGGTAGCCAACGCACTGTGGGGATGGCTGGAAAGGTGGAAAAAGGCCAACTGGCAGCGTAGGGGAAAACCGATCTGGGCTGCTGATGAATGGAAAGACATTGCCGCTCGGTTAGAGAAGCTACCTGTGAAAGTCCGTCATGTTGATGCCCATGTCCCCAAGAGTCGGGCTAATGAGGAACACCAAAATAATGAGCAGGTAGACCAGGCTGCAAAGATAGAGGTGTCAAAGATAGACTTAGATTGGCAACATAAGGGGGAGTTATTCCTAGCTCGATGGGCCCATGATGCCTCAGGCCATCAGGGTAGAGATGCCACCTATAAGTGGGCACGAGACCGAGGGGTGGATTTAACCATGGACAGTATTTCTCAGGTTATCCATGACTGTGAGACATGTGCTGCCATCAAACAGGCCCAGCGATTGAAGCCCCTGTGGTATGGTGGGCGGTGGTCTAAGTACAAGTATGGGGAGGCCTGGCAGATTGACTACATCACACTGCCCCAGACACGCCAGGGCAAGCGCTACGTGCTGACCATGGTGGAAGCCACCACTGGATGGTTGGAAACCTACCCTGTGCCTCATGCCACTGCCCGTAACACTATCCTGGGCCTGGAAAAGCAAATTCTGTGGAGACATGGTACCCCTGAGAGGATTGAGTCAGACAACGGGACTCATTTTAGGAACAGCCTTATCAGCACTTGGGCTAGGGAACATGGTATTGAGTGGGTGTACCACATCCCCTACCACGCACCAGCTGCAGGCAAAGTGGAGAGGTACAACGGACTGTTAAAAACCACATTGAAAGCATTAGGTGGGGGATCTTTCAAAAACTGGGAGCAGCATCTGGCAAAGGCCACCTGGTTAGTTAATACCCGAGGCTCTACTAACCGAGTGGGCCCTGCCCAATCTGAGTCTTTGCATAGAGTAGATGGAGACAAAGTCCCAGTGGTACATGTCAGAGGTTTGTTAGGGGAAGACAGTTTGGATTAATTCTGCCTCGAATACAGACAAACCCATTCGTGGGGTTGTTTTTGCTCAGGGACCAGGTTACACATGGTGGATAATGCAAAGAGATGGGAGAACACGATGTGTACCTCAGGGAGATCTGATTGTTGGGTGAGACCTATGTGTAAATATCACTGTTTGCTGAATGCTGTTACCATTGTCTGTGTATAGCTGTATAATGGATGTATAATGTATGTGTTTGTAGAGTTAAATTTATATTAGTTTTAGTAGTAAGCAGACGATATGGGGATAAGGGGTGGAATGTCCTGGGTTGACTATATGATGCTTTTATCCCCAAATCGTCTCATTGGTTTATGCTGAATAATAATAAGTTTTGCACCTTTAAGACTTGTTGCAGAGAGTGAAAGGGGGAGAGAAGAATCGCACAGTTTTTTTTTTTTTTTCTTCGCTCAGACATTGCACGTACTCCCCCGCATTCCTGCTCCAGGACTGTGTTGTCTGCGGACAGACAGACGGCAGGACAGAGAGCTCTCCTTTTGCTTTTGGTTAGTTTTTAGCTGGCTGAGGCAAAGAAGAGTCCCTGGACTGTGGTTTTTCTTTTCCTTTTCTTTGGACCTCTTGGAACCTGCTCTGGACTGAACACCCAGGGAAGCACCGGCAGCTCACACCTGTGGCCACCGGGCCGGGCCGGGCCTGGCCTGTGAGAATTCCAGCACCAGAAGGACTGATAAGAGACTGAGTGAGCTGGGCTGCAACCGGGGGGGTTTTCTCAATTGGTCATCTCTTTTAGAGCGGCAAGGGGTTTTATTGTTTTAATATTGTTAGGTTCTATTGTTTAATAAACAGCTTTTTTCCACTTTTCTTCAAGGAGGTATTTTCTCCCCGGACTGGTTGTGGGGGGAGGGGCCGATTGAATTTATCCTCCTACTAGAGCCCCTCTGGGGATCTCTCTCTCTCTCCCAAAATTTTGCTCTAAAACAAGACAATCTTTTTTTAAAAAAAATAAAAAGAGTTGATTAAAAAAAAAAAAAAATATTTTTTTAAAATTAAATATTTAAATAATTAATAACTTTACTAATTAATTAAATTTAAATAAATTAAAATAATTAATGTAAAAAAAAAAAAAAAACAAAATAATAAAACCATTTTTTCTTTTTATTTATTTTATTTTTTACACATGATATTTTATAATAAAATTTAAATAAAAATAATTTAGATCAAAACAAATAAAATAAATTTAATTAAATTAAATCATTACTATTTAATCAATTATTATATTTAAATACTAAATAAATAAAATATATAAAAAAAAAAAAAATAATTTATTTTTATTTATTTAATTTTTAAATTATATTAAAAATAAAATATTATAATTTTTTAATTTAAAAATTTAAATTAAAAAAAAAAAAAATTAATAAAAAATAAAATATAAAAAAATAATAATTTAAAATATAAAATTTTTTTTTTTTCTTTTTTATTTTTATAAAAATAATAAAAAATAATAATAATTAATTATTTATATAATAAAAAAATAATAAAAATTTATAAATATTTTTATAATTATATTTTCTAATTTTTTTAACATTTATAATAACTAATTATAAATATTTATTATATATTTATTTTATTTAATTAATTTATATTTTTTAAAAAATTATAAATTAATACATTACAAATATATAAAACACAAACAAAAAACAACATCAAATTAAAAATTATTTTTTTTTTTTTTTATTAATAATAAAAAAAAAATTATAAA
This sequence comes from Camarhynchus parvulus, assembly GCF_901933205.1. Classification (NCBI taxonomy): domain Eukaryota; kingdom Metazoa; phylum Chordata; class Aves; order Passeriformes; family Thraupidae; genus Camarhynchus; species Camarhynchus parvulus. The sequence continues at coordinate 135,206,125 of NC_044572.1, forward strand.
AATTAAAAAAATTTAAATTATTTTTTTAATAATATTTAATTTTTTTTTTAATTTTATTTTTTTTATTAAATTTTCATTCACAAAAATCTTTAAAATATATTTTTATTAAAAATATTAAAAATTTATTTTTAATTTTTATACTAAATTATAATTAAAATTATGATTTATTATTAAATTTAAAGAAGAAGAGAGAATCAAGCTGTTATGAATAAAAACTAGCTTTTTTGCACAGTTTCTAGGAACCCTGCAATCAAGATCTTTATGATCATGAACACAGTTGGAGTAAATTAATTACTTCCAAAGGCAGACTGAATACATCCTCAATTTTTCATCAGCTATGATTTATATAGAAAATAATTTTATATTTTATGATCTGAAATTTCTTCCCAGTGTTATTGGTTGCTAAATCAACCATCAAACTGTTGATCTATAGATTACTATGAACTGTCTTGGACTGCATAGTTAAATAGTTTAGGACACAGCTTCAAAGTATCCTCCTCTCTTCTCTTCTCTTCTCTTCTCTTCTCTTCTCTTCTCTTCTCTTCTCTTCTCTTCTCTTCTCTTCTCTTCTCTTCTCTTCTCTTCTCTTCTCTTCTCTTCTCTTCTCTTCTCTTCTCTTCTCTTCTCTTCTCTTCTCTTCTCTTCTCTTCTCTTCTCTTCTCTTCTCTTCTCTTCTCTTCTCTTCTCTTCTCTTCTCTTCTCTTTTTTTTTTTTTTCCTTTCTTTTCTTGTTTTCCTTTTCTTCTTGCCTTCTTCTTCCCCTTTTTATTGCCCTTCCCCTTTCACTTTATTCTTTTCCATAGGTTTGGTTTTTTTTTTTTTTTGCTTAAAGACTAAAAAGCTAGAATGCTTTATGAACAATATTGTGCACAAGACACTGCAAGATGGCAGTGGTGACAGTAAGTGCCAGTACTTTGTGTTTTGGTTTTGTTTGGTTGGTTTCTTGGTGGGAGGTTAAGGTTCTTTTGTAGTTGTTCTAGCAAAAAAGCTAGGGGAAAAAAACAAAAAACCCTGAGTGTTTCTTGTGAAAATGTATACTTGAATTAAAAGAACACTTTAATAGTACACACTGTTTGAGTTAGGAAGGTGGTTCTGGAATATATTGTCAGAATAAGCATGGTTTGACTGACCATGTCAGAATAGAGAACATCTGAAGAAAACAGGTAGTTGTGGCAGCAAGATAAATTGGCTGGCATATAAAAATTATTCAGATTTCTCTTTTAATGGGATTTAGTAAATCATGAAATGCTGGTACATAGAGACTAATGTATTAGGCTGTCAACATAACCAGGACAATTACCCTTTGGAAGGAATTTTCTTGCTCTCTAATATAAGTTAAATATTAATGTTTGAATATTCAAATACAATCTCAACTACTGCACTGTACTTAGAAAAGCACAAAATCATAGAATCACAGAATATGCTGAGATGGAAGGGATCCACAGGAATCACTGAGTCCAATTCCTGGTCCTTCACAGGACCATCCTCAAGAGTTACAGGACATGCCTGAGAGAATTTTCCAAACACTTCTTGAGCTCTGTCAGGCTGGTGCTGTGACCACTTGCCTGGGAAGCCTGTTCCAGTGCCCAACCACCTTCTGGGTAAAGAACCTTTTTCTGATATCCAACCTAACACAACACAACTTCAGGCCATTCCCTTGGCTCCTGTCACTGGTCACCACAAAGAGAGATCAGCGTCTGCCTCTCGTCTTCCCCTCAAGAGGAAGTTGTAGACTGCAAAGACATCTTTCCTCAGTCTCCTCCAGGATCAACAGACTGTTTGACCTGAGCCACTACTCATACAGCTTCCCCTCAAGGCCCTTCACCATCTTCATTGCCCTCCTTCGGACCATCTCCAATAGTTAAATGTCTTTCTTAAATTGTGGCGCCCAAAATTGCACACAATATTCAAGGTGAGGCTGCCCCAGTGCAGAGCAGAGCAGGACAATCCCCTCCCTTGCTCAGCTGGTGATGCTGTGCCTGATTCCCCCTGGGACAATGTTGGCCCTCCTGGCTGCCAAGGCACTGCTGGCTCATGTTGAACTTGCCATCAACCAAGATCCCCAGGTCCCTTTGCACGGCGCTGCTTTGCAGCGTCTCATTCCCCAGTCTGGACTTACATCCAAGGTTGACCCATCCCAGGTGTAGAATCCAGCACTTTCTCTCTTGAACTCTATATTTTTTTGGGATTACCCAGTCCTCTGATTTGTTGAGGTTTCTCTGCAGGGACTCCCAGTTTTGTATCATCTGTGATCATATAGTTTGGAGTAACAGATTTTATACAGGTATCAGCATCTCCCAGTTTTGTATCATCTGTGAACTTGCTCAGTATCCCTTTCAGCACTGTGTTCAAGTAATTGATGGGAATGTTGAAGAGCACAGGACCCAATACAGAGCCCTGTGGAACCCCACTAGTGACAGGTCACCAGTTGGATGTTAACTGCTTAAACAAAGATTTAAAAGTTGATACTATAAACCAAATGTTCATCACCTTGGAAGAAAACCTGTTTCCATGATATTACAATGGGCAATGTAACATTTCCTTCTAGTTACAAGCTTATATTAGCTTGAAATAAAATAAAATAAAAAATAAAATAAAATAAAATAAAATAAAATAAAATAAAATAAAATAAATAAAATAAAATAAAATAAAATAAAATAAAATAAAATAAAATATGTTAGCAATGATACATTCTAGCACCTACATTTTTTTCATCTCAGTCTGGTGCTGTGGTTCTCACCAGTGGTCTCATTCCCTCTTCAGATGACATGGAGTCATCTGAACCTTTCTTTGAGATCCCATGGCTGTGCCTGAACTAGCACAGATTCATTTCTGTACAGAAAACCTCTGAAACATAATTTATTTCACTTCCGAGTACATTTCACTATTTACTCGTCTGCTGGATATTTTGACTGAAATGCTCACACAAGAAGAATCCTCATATCCTGTGAAGAAAGAGAAACCAGATTGTTTCTTTCATGATGAAAAACCCTCAAGGAACAGGGAGTCAGAAATATGTATGGCAATAAGAAATGGCACAAGCAAAATAAGAATCAGCTTGGACAGGTAATGTGTTGCTTCTGTTCTGGTAATTTAGAACTTGGACCTGTCAAGTGTTAGCTTTGTGGCTGCTGTAATAGAGAATTGACTAGTGTCTCTACTATCAGAAAGGTGTTTTTGCTTATGCAAATAGATGGAAAGAAGAACTTCGTAAGTAATAGAAAATTAAGAATTTAATCTAGCCTGCCCAAAATTAAGGTTTCTCTGATAAAGGAGTTTAAAATATAAAAGGTATACTTTTTCAGAAATATTAAAGTAGTTTTAAAAATATTTTAGCATATTTTAAACATTATTGAGAAAATAAGCTATTTATGTTATTTGAGTAATTAATGCTGAAAGAATTGTAGATGTTGTTGTTTTGTTCTAAACTAAATGAAAGAGATTAGAAATCTGATAGTTGAGCTGAAGTCTGTTGGGAAATTGGAGGAATGGGGGTAATTATGTGGGTTTTCTTCCATTTGTTTTATAAGGTGTGCAGATAGAAAATAATTCAAAGTACTACTAATATTTGGGATTAGGAGTGCACCTATCTTACCCATTAAGAAATAACTTTAAGAAATTCTATTAACTAGTCTATGAGGGAGAGGAATTTCAGTTTATGTTTACCAATATATAAAAAGTAAAGAAGTTCCTTGTCCTAACATCCTGGATTGTACAGGATATTTTAGAAATACTGCAACAACTTGTATTGAAAGTCATTCAACTGAGATGTCAAGTTAATTCTAGCAGTTCAGAATCTGATTTTACAGTACTATTTCACCTAGGTGAGCCTTTCTAGATGACTATTGGACAATATAAGCATGAAAAAATTCTGAAGGGAGACTGAAATTTAAATAGCTCAAGTATAAATAAGAAAAAGTATAGACAGATAATGGCCTAGGATGAAACCAGTAATATATGTATATATGTATAACATAATATAGATGTTATACATATATATGTGTGTGTATGTGTATATATGCACACACACACATATATATAACATACATACATATATATATATATGTATGCATATGTATACATGTGTATATATATATATATACACATACACATATAACCAGTAATATATGAATATATATATTTTATATATATATATAAAATATATGGCCATTTGTACATTGACAAATAAAATGCATTACTTTCTTTAGCAAAAAAGTATTAATATTTTAGTTTAGTACAAAAAGGAATTATTAAGTGCATAAGAAAATAACATTAAATATTTGATAGAAATAGGGAGAAATATGCATTTTTTATTTAAAATATTAAATGAAGAAAACTGCTTCCATATTTTTCAGACAACACCTTGACAGCTGTTGAAGAGCATGTGTACCTTCAACTTCTGAGCCAGAGGCATCACCTCAAGATGACCTCAAGGTGAGTCACTTTTCTGGTATAGACAGGAGGAAAAAAAAAAAAAACCCAAAACAAACAGAACCTTTAAAGAGCTAGTGACCTATAATAATACAGTCTTTTACGTGTGCTATTTTTTGCCAGCATTATATATGTTTCCATCTGATTTTGAATGGAGAGGGAGAATGTATGTTCCTCTAAAGAAGTAATTAAAATTTTGCTTCATCCATCTGCCCTGGATTTACTTTCCTTATAATATGTTTCAAAAATGCTTATACAGTACAGAAACCAATTACTGAGGTTATCTCAAGTGATCTTTTTGCAATTCTTTAAACTACAGAGGGTTAGATCTAGTGTAGATTGTTTGACATTTGAAATTGCCTTTTAGTAATAGATTAAGAGGTGTCAATACAGACAATATTTTTTTACTTGTATGGAATTTAAAGAAAATGTCATTACTAGAATACCAAGTTCAATTCTAACTTCTGTCAGGGAAAATTCATAACTAGAGATTATCTTTGTTATAAAAAGTATTTTATTTCAGTCCAACTTGTGATTGAATATGTGGTCTTTCTTGGACAGATGGATTTAAACTAACATAAAATACAGAATGTAGGATCCTTCCTTTATTTGTAATCCAAATCTGGTGAAACAGATGTCAGAAAAAAAAATTGTGTGAGGACTTTATAACCTATTCATACCAAAAGAAATCTTTGGAAATACAGGCTACCATTTTGGAACTAATCATTGGAAAGTACTTGCCAGACTGGAAAATGTAACAAATGTAGACATCAGGATCAAAATGAAAATTTATTTTCTCCTTTTGCTTTTCTGATTTTGTGGGAATATGGTTCAGTGCATATGTTTTGCTGTAGTGCAGTATATTGTTACTAATTTGATGAGTTTGAAGTATTTCATTGCATCAGAACCCTGTATTCATTACCCACAGAGATGCTATCCACTGTTAATCATTCATGTAATAGCAAACAGGAAGAGCTAAGTCTACCACTCATCTATCTAGGCTTAATTTATTGGAGGTTGGAGTAGATGACCTTTAGAGATCCCATCCAATGAAACCATGCTATGACTAGTTTCATCACCTTTATTTTATGGAAACTATCTTTTCAAGTAAGGATAGAAATTTTTAATTAATGCAGAGATGCTATACACAGTACATTTTTAAAAAATAATCTACCTTCTCTGGGTGTCAAGATGATTTTTTCAAAAGGCATTATTTGCTTCTGAAGAGCAGAAAACCTAGTAAATTCACAGAGGAACTTCTAACATACAGCAGCTACTGGGGGGAAGAATACTCCAAAATGTGTGTTATGTACAAAAGTTCAGAGTCTAACTTATCCCCAGAGTAAGGCAATACTTACATAATGAAAAATTACCATTGGGGTAAGCCATCACAACTGTTACATAAAATAGAGAAATATAGCCTATTATTTCCTTCTTCCTTCTTAAACATGATCTGGTTTGCATTAATGAACATGAGATTTAAAAAAGTTTCACACGGTACTTCATTGCATTTATACATTTGGAGTGAGAAATCCAACTTAAAAGCTTTCTCCCTTTTAATTTTTGCTGCGTAAATATCGGGAAAATGGTCGCTTGCAATTATTGCAATAAAGGTTTCAAGCGTACAATGCAATAACATTTGAAAGATAAACTTGGAATAAAGAAATACGCTTTATAGTAAATGGTGTTCATAATAGATGAATATTTGCAGGAAACAGCATGTTTTTCTTCAGGTAGGTTTCATTCTGATAACGACTACATGAAGAGTTAGAATCAAATATGTGCAGGTCACCAACATGGCCAAAATCCACGGATGAAGTGCTTAAAGAATAGATTTATTCCCTCATCACACTGGCAAATGGGGACACATACACTGCTAAGTCCATTCCCTCTTAGAAGGGCAAAAAGTGCATGTTTATCCCCTACTTTAACATATCATAGGGGCTCCCACACATGTATTCCTTCACAAGACTGTGCTTCTACAATCTCCAAGCTTTGTATCTCTCTTCCCCCTCCCCACTGGGAGGCCTAGGCCTGTGAAAAATGTTTTTCAGATCGTTTTACAACATCCTGTTATCTTCTGCAGAAATTCCACTCCCTGAGGTAGACAGAAAAACACAAGGTAACCACAACGTGTAAAATTCCCACACAGAATATTCTTAGTGTCTTCCAGCTGTAAGGTCATCTTTGAGTGAAAACAACTCTTATTCCTCTGCTTCTCAGTCAATTTTCTATTTTCAATCCCTTTCTCCCTGCATTACCCTATGTGATAATATATCTTGCACCACGCTTTAGAAGACAGATTGCAGAGATAATTAATTTATTTTGTAAGAAAATTTTGAGAAAGGGAAATTTTGAATCAGGTTATACAGTAAAAAAGTAGTCAGGGACAAATAAATGAAGGTCAAGATACTCAGAAGTGATGAATAAAGGAAGTATGGCACAATCCTTCTCAGAATATTAGCCCCTTGTTAAATTGTCTCTTGAATGATGCATATAGATTGAGACACTAAAGAATCCTAGTTACTTTGAAATGTTTTTAATTATTCTAACCTGTTACCCTAGGATGCTCCTCTAAGAGGCACAGCAGACACATGGGAAAAACTTAATGTGCATGATATGGTCTCAAAGCTAATGTATTATGGCAATTTAATGTGATAGGCTTAAGGGCTTTTTTTTAGAAGGATATGTTACATTTTTAGTAAAAAACCCACATAATATAAATTCCTTAAAATTTTCAATATCTACCTACAGAATAAAGACACAAGCAAGGAACTTAACCAAAGTGAATTTTGCACGTCTTTATTTTTTGTTTGCAATATGAACGCAGACTGTCTCATTCAGGCTAGTTATCACATTTTTAACTAAAGGCAATTTTTCAAATAGACAACATTACCATGAAAAATAGATCTCTTCAGGTTTCACTACAATATAAATTAAACTAAGCATGAAAATATTTATGCTTAGCAGGAAGTAAAAAACCTAAAAACACATAAATTACTACATTTATGTTTAAATGACTGTTGTTTTTACTAATGAATCAGTTTTATTTTACTGTCCATCTACAGCATTCCTAGTGCACATGTATAACATTGCCAAATGCTAAGGTTATAATTTGTCAAACTCTCTGAATAAGCAATTTATTCGCTTTTTAAGACACATTTAATTATTATAATAGACAATAAAATAATCATAATAGGTATTTGTGTATTTGATTCCGGTAGAAGAATTTTTGAAATAGCACAATTGCCTCAACATTTACACTCTCAAGGATACTACAAAAATTTCAATGTTATATATTTTAAAGAATTCACAGTTTCAGACAAAGAAACAACATAAGCAACCACCTCTAGGTAGCATCTGGAATAGTACTTACAAGCTTCACTTCTTGAAACAGGGGTGCCTTACCTAGTGAGATTAAAAATTCCTCTAATTCAGCTAATATTGTTGAATATTGTTGTATATTGGTGTCTCTATTGGCCAGAGGACACAATCAACTCTATTTCTGTCAACTCTTCAGAACAGTTGCTATTTTCAAGGTGCACACATATGCAAGCCTTATTACAAGAGAAAAATGTGATACCAGACCAGTTCACAAAGGCAAAAAGAATAATAACCTGTTATTTATGAAACTTTGAACCATCGTTGACATACTGTCATGGTTTAACCCCTGCCAGCATCCAAGCACCACACAGCTGCTAGCTCACTCCTCCACCAGCAGTACTGGGGACAAAATTAGAAGGATAAAAGCCAGAAAATCATGAGTTGAGCTAAAGACAACTATTACAAAAAGCAAAATCTGTGGACACAAGCAAGACAAAACAATAAATTAATTCACCTCTTTCCATGGGCAGGCGGGTGCTCAACTATCTGCAGGAGAGCAGGGCTCCATCATGCATTATGGTGATTTAGGAAGACAAACAGCATCACTCCAAATATCCCGCTCTTCTTCCTTCTTGCCCCCACTTTATATACTGAGCATGATCTTGTTGCTGTGCATTCTATTTTCTGTTTTAATTAGTTGGTATGTTCCATTCCCCCTATGAGTTTGTTGTTATGGTTCTGCCTAGGGTTCTTTTCCCGCCACAGTCTCTGTCAATCCTCAGTCCCCTCCCCGGGTGTCTAGGCAACTCCCGCCTCCCATGTATCAGTGTTTATGTCAGTCTGTTAACCCCTCCTTTGTTACCATAGTTTCTCCCAAACCCTTCCTTTGTTTCCCTAGCAACTGCCTTGTCCGTCACTCTCTACCCCTGCCCTTTCCCTAGAACCTTCCACTTTGGGCAGGGAGTGATTGGGCCAAAAGTTGGGTCTCCTCCCCAACCGACTCCCCATTTGCTATTCTGTTATGTCAATCTTTGTTCTCTGTATGATGATTTGCCCAGGGGTGGGTGACTCCGCCCTTCTGGGGCCCTTTAAAACCTCATTTCTCCCCGCCCCCTCGGTGCAGTTGTCTGCAGCCTCCCTACTCCTCAGTAAATTCTTTCCCTGCTGCGGACAACTGCCGACTTTCTGTGTTTTTCTTTGGTGCCTCACTGGAGCTACTCCTTGCCTCTGGCCAAGGGCAAAGCCTCCTCACCTTCGACGTGGGGAGGTCGCTCTAGGCAGCAGCACGCCGGAGCCAGTCTCCCTCCTGGAGCTGCTGCTTTGCTGACAACGCTGCTGTCACGCGAGGCTGCTAGTGTGTGCTGAGCTAGCCGGAGCTTGAAGATACGCACGCCAGCATGATCTCATATGGTCTGGAATATCCCTTTGTTCACTTTGGGTCACCTGTTATGGTTGTGCCTCCTCTCAATTTCTCATGAATCCCCTAGTCTTCCGACAAGTGTGATGGTTCAAAAAGTAAAGTCCTTGGCTCTTAGAGGCACTGCTCAGCAATAACAAAAACATCTCTATATTATCAACCCTGTGTTCAGCACAAATCCATAGCACAGCCCCATACCAGCCACTGTGAAGAAAATTAACTCTTCCCAAGCCAAAATCAGCACGTTATCAAATAGTGAACATTATTAATTATTTTATAACTGAAACAATTTCTGAAAGTAACAGAAATAATGATTGTTTCTTTCATTGTGCATAACCTCACATTACAGGAACCTGGTTCTCAGCAGCACTATGTTGGTATGACAGCAAATAATAAGAATGTGATCATATTTCTTGAAGTGACAGACATGGTCCACCCATTTCTGCTCCACTGACAGATTCCAGATAAAACTGAACCACATAAAGATGTGAACTCTCAAGATGTTTTATTCTACAAAGATAGTTATTATACTTTGGAATTTACCACTTCATATTTCTGAAATATAGTCCATTCTGAATACTGTAAATTACAGTGAATAAAGACGCGATAAAATAAAATTGATGAATGTAAACAAGATAAAATATGAATGCATTTAACACTGTATGTCTATCTGTCTTGAGTTTTGTTACTATCTGTTATTTCCTTTCTTCAAAACATCTCTGTTTAAAGATGTTAAAGCTCATTAAAAACTATTGAAAATGTGCCTCATTCCTGAAGAGTCTCAGAATTTATTAGAATTTACTTATGCTCTTTTTGGCAAGAACATGACATTTTTTTTCTTTTCCTTTTCTTTTTTTTTTTTCTAACTGCAAACAAGCTGTAAGTGTTTGTTGTGTAGCATGAAATATAAAATTTTATTCATAGCAATAGTACTACCCTTTTCTAGAATCTCTTACATTCAGTCAGGCAATAAGGATTAAAATATCAAATTGTGGACTCATTAAAGCAACAAATTTCCTGGGTAATATATTAAGCAATGTCCTCAGTAGTGCTTAATTAACACAATCTTAAAAAAAACCCCAGATGTATAAACAGCATGTGAAGATGATTTAGAATGAATGAAAGATGTCAAATCTTGTGTATAATTTTGGGCCTCTCAATACCAGTGAGACACTGACTGGAACATGACCAAAGAAGGGCAACAATAATGATTAAAGGTCTGGAGCACAAGATTTATGGGGAACAGCTGAAGGATCTTGGGTTGTTTAGCTCGGAAAAAGGAGGCTCAGGGGAGCCCACATCATGACCTGTAAGTACCTGAAAGGAGCTTGTAACCAGGTGGAGGTCAGCCTCTTCTCCCATGTTACGAGTGACAGGACAAGAAGAAATGGCCTCAAGCTACCCTAGAGATGGCTTAGACTACACACTAGGAAAAATTCTTTCACCAAAAAGCTTTTGAGGTATTGGAATAAGACACCCAGGGAAGTGGTTAAGTCACCATTCCTGGAGGTATTGAAAAGATATGTAAATGTGGCACTTAGGGACATGTTTTAGTAGTGACTTCACAGTGTTAGATTTATGTTAGACTCACTGATTTTCAGATCTTTTCCCATCTAAATCATTCTATAATTGTGAAAAAAAAAAGTATTCCAAACAGTATTTTGTAGACTAATGAGTGCAGGGTCAAATCACTTTTTCAACAAAATATCTTCAGATCTTAAGGATACTGATAAATATTTATTTTAAAAGTTGTTGTCTTGTCAATTCTTGACAAGAAATTCCACATTTCCAATAATATTTCACTTGAATGAATTTCATAGATTTGAAAAATCTTGAACATCTCTCAACTGGTTCAAATCACTATTTCAAAAATGCATGTAATAGTTGTAAACATTTTTTCTCATAGAAATGGAAAAACAACACAACTTACTAGTTATTACTGAACCAAAGCTATTCCTAAGACATCTAATAAAATAAAATTTAAAAAAAAAAGAAAAAGACAAAATATTTTATTAAAATGAATCAATGGTAGATTTTATGGCAAAATGTTAAAATTTTTATCAGGAAAGTTCAGAAGATCCTTATAACAATTGTGATATGTCACAATATGTTATTGTGATTATCATGGCATTATTAAATGCATTTAAACAATATAGTCATTCCACAAGCATTTAGTTTAACTAGACTGATGTGAACAAAATCTGTCAAAAGTAGATATGACAGAGGTATAATACCTAGCATGGCTGTGATGCAATAGAAGGTTAGGTAAAGCTCTACTGTCCCAAGATTTGTAGCTCAGATTTGGGAAAAGAAAAAACTGTAAGTGAGCTTCTGATAACAGAGCTACGTTCAGTTGGGTCAGGTATTTCTTTAGCCACATTCACTACAAATGCTTCCTGTGCTGTAGCACCGACTCAGAGGCAAGTACTCAGTTATATGCTGGGGTTCCTGCCCTAAATCCCGGCTAGAAAAATGGGCAGCACACTTCCAGCAGTCCAAGGGGTGACCAGCGACAGCGGCAGGCAATAGCTCCGGTATGGAGTCGAGCCTGGCAGGCAAGCCACCTGAGGATGTGCCCCCTGCATCAGGGCGGTAGGCTTCACACCTCGACCCTCGGACGAGGGATAGAGAAGGCCGCCAACGAAGCCAGTGAGCGAGTAGAAAGGAGGCAGCAAACCACCTCAGCAGAACAGGGTAGGTTTATTAACCAAGGAACAGGGAGGCAAACGGGGGAGCGGCTGAGGAAGTTTGCCAGTGGAGATACAGTGCACAGAGTTTAAATACAGAGTAGGATGACCCAAGCTAGGCGAAGATGATTGGGCACACCGGGAGAGTGGCAGAGCATGAGGCAAATAAAACAGGCCGAGAGGAGGTACAAGGGTGTGGCCAGGGATCATGGACCAACCACGACTCAGTCAGGGAAGAAGCTTCTGGACCCTGGGCCGGGTTGGGAGATGACAGGCACACATGGGGAGGGGCGGGCCCTCGAGACAGGCAGGTGAACTAAAAGCACAGATTGGACAATACGGGGGAGAGAGAGCATGAGTGACAGGAGGTAGCTTGCTCAACCATGAGGGGGCTGGCGGGGCTGAACCAACTTTGAAACAGTATTAACAACAGGGGGGAAGAGAGAGGGGGGAAGGGGAGTGGCAAAGACCATTGAATAATACATAAAACTGAACCCGTACAACAATCAAAACTAAGAAAAACGCACGCACCGCAACATCTCCCCCTTCTTTACATAAAAAGGAAGGGGAAGGGGGGATGTGGGTGCATATGAAAAACAATCAAAAAAGAGTCTCTTGAAAGTCTCTTAAATCTCACTCTAGTTCGGCTTGCAGTTGATTTTCTGGGGTAGCAAAGAATGGTGGTGGTGGAAGCCCCTGAAATGGTAAATCCACAGGGAACAGCAAGTCCGCATTCGGCGGTGGAAGCAGTTCCATCTCAACATATTCGGCGGCTTCCGTGCTTGGGTCTGCGGCAGTGGGGACTACGTCTACTGGATTCGCAGACGGGGCTGAAGCTGAAGCTAGAGACTTAGAAATCATATTTTTAACTAAAGACCATAAGGCACAAAGAGCAGCAAATATAAGTACGAACACAAAAACATCTTTGAGAAGGGAACTCGCCCACCCTGAAAGGCCCAGATACTTCATGGCCCCCCCGAACCAATCTTCTGTGTCGACCTTCACACCATGCACCATATCAGACAACTTACGTATGGAGATTCTCGCGTCTTCGGCTCTAGATGTCAGATTAAAGCAGCATAGCCCTTCAAATTCCTCACATGTGTGATGGTGCAATAAGAGGAGGAAATCAATCGCTGCTCTATTTTGCAGCGTGGCGCGCCTTGTTGTTTCCTCGTCTGCGAGGAGGTCCGCTAGGGTAGCTGATGTAAAATTGGCTTGTTTCAGCACCCAGCACTCGAGCTGGCCCAATTCCCCGGGCGCTTTGGCTATGCCTGCCCAAGGGAGCAGGATCGTAGTAGCCAGAGAGTGGGAAGATCCCCAATGGGTGATGTCCGAATTGCAATCTGGGCCCAGCTCCTCTAGGCCTCTCCTTTGGCGAGCCAATCCAGTGCTATCATTCTTTTTGATCCAATCTAAAATTTGGGGTTTGGTGGGTGAGAACAGGCTCAGCTGCCCAAAATTACAGGGCCCTCCTACGAAACGAGGGGGGATGCCTACCCACGCTCGGTCCCCACAAATGAAAAAGATACCACGAGGGAGCTGGAAAGCGGTCTGGTCAAGGGAGGTAGGGGAGGTAATAAGGATTGTGGCAAGGCACCACTGCCTAGCCATGAATTGTGTCTTATGCTGTCGAAAGACGTTAAAAGAGCCATTGGCTGGGTCAACCTGCCACGGAGGGGAAAACTGAAAACAAAGTGAAGCTGGATGGGAACCGAGCAGGCCAAGCTCTTGAGGGTCGTCTTTTAGTTGTGGAAGACTGGCGACCCCCGATGTCCAAGCACTCCTGGGATACTGGCCGTGACTTACCCTGCCGTGAGGCGGAAGGAGGGGTACGAAAGCAGATCCCAGGGGCTCGGGCAGCTTTTCTGGCAACAAAGGGATCCCCACAAGGCACGCCGAAAGGGGGCTATCTGCTGAATTGCCATCGAGGCAAATGTGATCTTGGCCCATTGAAGACGCGAGAATCTGCCACACATTCGCCCCCGGCTGGGAAATGACCCACTGCTGGCTTTGTGGGACGAGGACTCCTATGCTGATGGCAAGAGTCCAAATCCAGAGGGCTGGTGCTGGAGGTCCGGGTTTCAGGGTGGTCATAACTGAAAAACGTAAATTCAAAATAAGACAGAAAACTTCAACGGTTCTGTTCCTTAGGACAGGTCTAAATCGAGGTCAAGGGAAAAGGGTCCCTTTTTCCGCCGCCGCCAGCTTGCTACTGCTACTTGGGGGGAGCGCTTGATGTTTTGCGCCTCTCGGGAGGAAGGGGCGCACAAACTTTGCTGGAACCCACTTGAGACCTGAAGGAGTGGACACGCAAGCGTATCCCCTCCCCCAGGTCACAAGTTCGTATGGGCCCTCAATCCTCCATGTTTCGGGATCCCGGATCAGGACGGGGGGTTTCTTTTCTCAACTTTAAGTCTTCGTGATAACCAAAGTGCCGAATAATGGGGGGATCTAAATACTCAAAGGAACAGTTTAGAAAATTTAACGTAAAAAGTGCTCGCGCCAACCTGGACTGCGGAGACTCCACCTTCATTGCCGATTTCTGGTGTTCGAGGATTCTTTTCAGGCTCTGGTGGGTCCGCTCCACGATTGCCTGCCCCGTGGGGGAGTGGGGGATGCCGGTGGTGTGTTCCACTCCCCATTGCTGCAGGAACTCCCTGAGCTCCTTGGAGCGGTACGCCGGCCCATTGTCGGTTTTGATTGCCTTGGGGATGCCCAACACCGAGAAGGCCTGGATGAGGTGTTTTTTGACATCTGAGGCCCTCTCGCCTATGTGGGCTGAGGCATAGGCAGCACTGGAGAAAGTGTCGACGGACACATGCACATACTTGAGACGACCAAATTGCATGACATGTGTCACGTCGACTTGCCACAACTCACAGCTGGCGAGTCCCCTTGGGTTGACTCCTGCAGGTAGGGAGGGCAATTGGTCCCGTTGACATTGGGGACATGTCGCCACAATCGCCCTGGCTTGCTCCCTAGTGATGGAAAACTGGCGAACAAGACCTGGGGCGTTCTGATGGTGAAGTTGATGGCTGATCTTAGCCTGGCGGAACACATCTGGGAGCGGCACTACCTGTACTGGGGCCGCAAGGGCATCTGCCCGGCGATTCCCCTCGGCAATAAAACCGGGCAGGTCGGTGTGGGACCTCACGTGCATTACGTAGAATGGTTGCTCCCGGTGGGAGATCAGCTGGACTAATTTTGAGAGCAACCTGAACAAGGCCAAATTACGAACTTCTTGGAGAACTGCATGTTCGGCTCTCGACACTATTCCCGCTACATATGCCGAATCTGTGATCAAATTAAAAGGTGCATCACTGAACCTCTCAAAGGCTCTAACGACTGCATCTAACTCTGCAATTTGAGGCGAACCTTCAACTTCACTAACGTCTGACTCCCACTGCAGAGTCTGAGGATCTTTCCAAGTCACTACGGACTTGTGAGATCCCCCAGATGCGTCAGTAAAAACTGTTAGAGCCTTTAGAGGGGTCATGCTTTGGATTCTTTTTAGTGATAATTTAAACTGGACGGTCTTGTTGAACAGAGGATGGGGTGGATGTCCCACCTCTACCTGTCCAGTGTAGCTGTCGAGAGCGAACTGAAGACTCTCGTTGGTTCTCAGAAGTTCGTTGAATACTTTAATTTGGAATTTCCCGTCGACAGTGTCGACAGGAATGTGAATGCACGTAAAGTCCACACCCGCTAGCTCCCTGATCCGGGATCGAGCTTTCCGGATCAGTTCCGCTATCAACTCTTGTGGCGAAGTGATTCTTTTGGACCTGTGATGGCTGAGGAACACCCACTCTATTATTAAGAGGGGGTCACTCGAGCCTCGGTCCTTTTTCCCTCTACTTCCTGGTACCTTAGGGGCTGTCGACCTGTCCCATTGGAAGATCAGGCCGTGGAGATGTGGCAACTTGCCCAAGATAATAAATCGAAAGGGCAGGTCAGGGCGGCAACGGTGGGCCTGCCGTGATGTCAACAAGCCCTGAATTTTCTCCAGTGCGGTCTCGGCCTCGGGGGTGAGCACCTTAGGAGAACTAAGCTCCTCTCCCCCTTCCAATAATTTGAAAAGGGGGGCTAGGTCTTCGGTGGAAATACCCAGCCAAGGCCTCACCCAATTCAAAGCCCCACACAGTTGGTGGACATCGGCCAAGGTCTTAATTTGAGGTTTAATAGCCAATTTTTGCGGAACAATGGTCCGCTTATCGATCTCAAGGCCGAGGTACTTCCAAGGCGGCATCCGTTGAATTTTGTCGCCCTGGAGTTCAAATCCTGCTGCAATTAAACAATCTGTTACACGTGCAAGCACGTGGTTCAGGAGGTCATCACTGGGGGCACACACCAGCACGTCATCCATATAGTGATAAATGTACACACTTGGATAACTGTCTCGCACGGGAGACAGCAAGGAAGAGACATACCATTGGCAAATTGTTGGACTATTTTTCATTCCTTGAGGAAGAACTGTCCAATGGTATCTCTTCCTTGGGGCTTCACGGTTTAAGGTGGGCATCGTCGGGGTGCAGAGGAATTTGAAAGAAACAGTCTTTGATGTCCAAGACAGCCAAATTCCAATTTTGGGGGAGCATTGTTGGGGACGGCATCCCTGGTTGAAGAGACCCCATGTCTTCTATAATTTCATTAATTTTTCGGAGGTCGTGAAGGAGCCTCCACTTGTCTTTGTTGGGCTTTTTGATGACAAAAACTGGAGAATTCCAACAAGAAGTGGACTCCACAAGGTGGCCCTTGCGGAGTTGCTCCTCCACGAGCTCGTTGAGTGCCTTCAATTTTTGTTTATTGAGCGGCCACTGCTCCACCCATACTGGTTTATTTGAACGCCAATTCAGTTTCTGGGTGGGGCGCTCTTCAGTGGCCGCTATTGAAAAACCTGAGGGGCCGGGAAGTCAATTTTGGCCCCCCACTGTTCTAGGGTGTCTCTTCCCCACAGGGGCTCCGTGTAGTCTAAAACGAATGGGCGTACTTGCGCTAATTGCCCATTCGGCCCCATAATTTGTACAACGCTCCTTGATTGCTGTGCCAATTGAACGCCCCCTACACCTCGTACGTGTCCAGGCGCGCTTTGCAACTCCCAATGTGACGGCCATTCCCGAGTGGGAATGATCGTCACATCTGCTCCCGTGTCCAGAAGGCCCCTGACTCGCACTCGATCGCTACCTTTTTTCATTAAGCATGTTAACTTTGGTTTGGTCTTTCCTATATTCTCAACCCAGTTAATAGAGCGTAGATCGTTTTCGCCACTCAAGCTGGCCCTCCTGCGGAAGGAAGGGAGCCCTGAACGCTCTTCAGGATCGTCCGGGTCCCATTCCCCCATTTTGATGTAATCTATGAGATCAACTGGGATAGCTTGAGCAACAATTGTCCCCTCTGGGAGGACCATGGGTGGGTTGATACAGCGGATCTCCATGTAAAAGTGCTGTGGGTCAGAGGCTGAAAGTGCTGGCCAGACGTGTATATCGAGTGGTGTGTACTTGGTGTCCCCAATGATGAGGTACCTGTTGTCCAGGAGGTCCCAGGTGTTCGGAGCCTCAGGCGAGAGCGATAAACAAACAGGCTCTGCATCTCGCAGGTGCAACTCTAGCAATAGCTGGAGCCTAAAAGGTGAACATAGAGAAAATGTCAGCAAAATCGGTAAATGAGGTCTAGCAATGATAAATGTCCTGTCCGGGAAAGTGTCGTAATCGGTAGCAGTAGCAATGGAAACAATTTCAGCTACAGATGGGGCTGGCTGTACTGGCGGCGGGTCCCCTATTTCCCCCTCCCTGCTCTTTGGTGTCGTATTTTTGTCCCCGCCACATTTCTGTCGTCGCGCAGGAAGGGGCCTGCGCTGGCGATCTAGTTTTTTTGTGGCTCGGGCTTAGCCCGACTCTCTCCCTGCCTCTTGCCCCTTTTAAATTCCTGGAATTCCGCCCGCCAGGGACAATCGGGCATCCAGTGTCCAGTCTTCCCGCAAAGGTGGCATGGCGGGATGTCTCTCCTTCCTGGCCCGGGTGTTGCTGGGTAGACGGCGGCCTCGCTTAGTTCTTCTTCATCGTGAGACTGCTGCTCTAAGGCTGCAACTTTTTGACAGTGGGTCTCACTGCAGGTCCTGCTCCAGCAGCGATAAGAGGCGCCTTGACTTCACACGCGTCTAGCATGTCTTGGAGGGATGGTGGTGGATGAACAGGCAAGCTAAGAAGCACAGACTTACAAATGGTGTTAGCTTTGGTCAAGGCTATTTCTAAAGGGGCCCTAGCTGGTTCTTCGAGAACCTGCTGCTCCACCGCTCTGCGCACACGCTCTACAAACAACGAGAAAGGCTCGTTGTCATGTTGGAACATCTGCGTGTACGAGGCTAGCGGAACAGCAGGCCTCAGGCCCAAAAACGCTGCTTCTGCCGCCCGCGCGGATCTCTTAAGGTTTTCAAAAGAGATCTCGGTGGCGGCAACGTGCCCATCTGCCCACCGGCCCCTTCCCATGAGGTGGTCTTTGGAGATGGTTTCCCCCTCGCTATCAGTAGCGAGCATGGGGTCAGACCAAATAGATGGCAGCAAGTCCGTTACTCTTTTCTCCCACCCCCTCTCCCACACAGAAAAATCGGTGGGGTTGAGGAGGCAGGAAAAAAGGGAACGAAGGTCCGTAGGAGTTACAACGGACTCAACTACCGTAGCTCGCAGCAACCCCCGAAAATATTCATTTTCCCGTCCAAACTCTTTTTGTGCTTTGCACAGTTCGCGGACTACATTGTGCGGGATGGGATTCCACTGGGTAGTTGTGCCGCCATCTAAACTGGGATAATAGGAAACAGGCGCAGCCGTGATGGTGATGGCCCGCTTGCGTTCCTGTTCCCCTTCGCTCCCACTCCGGGCTCCCTTGCTGTTCAGGGGGAGCCGCTTCACCACTGATTCCCGATGAGGGACCGTGGGAAAACATGGCGGCTCCGTGGGAACCGGATGTGGGAGCGTGGGAAACAGGAACTTCAGGGGCGGGGCTTCTGGTGGCCTGGGCAACGGGGGCAGGACTTTCTGAAAAACACTGTTCCGCCTCTTTAGGCGGATCAGGGGGCGGGCACGGGCAGGAAGGCGGGTTCGGAGGAGGGGTTGAGTAGGAGGGAGGAGCTGTAGGTGGTGCCAGAGGGGAGGGGACAGAAGCAATGGGAGGGGCCGGACAACTAGGGGCTGGGTCAGGGGACCGAAAAGGATTAGTGACAGGGAGGAAGGGGTTCTGGGACGAAGAAACTGGGGGAGGCCGAGGAATTTGGCGCCACTCCGCCACGCGGTCCCCACCATCTTGGCTCTGAGAGCCATTTTGCGATGTAAAGCGGGCGCCATTTTGAATGGTGGGGGACTGAACTTGCCAACTGGGACTTACAACTGGGAAAGAGGGTGACAGGGGAAAGGGGCTCAGGGAAGAGCTCGCAGCAGTCCGGGCCCATGGACTGTTGCGGGTAGGGGGTCCCATACTCTGAGAGGAGCCGGGGGACGGATGGACTCCCCGCCCGGTGCTGACGGGGGCTGCTGCTCTCAGAGGCTGGGAGACTGAAGGGACAGCGGGAAAGGGTTTGAGCTTGGGATCTCGGGGGACGGGATAACCGGGAAAGCACTGTCTAGCGGGCGGACCTTTTAGTTTCTCTTTCTCTTCTTTTTTCTCTAACGCGAGTCTAATTTGAGTAGCCCAAAACAACATTTTTGCGCTCGAGGCTTCTCCTGCCTTTACTGCACTCTCCAATTTTGCTATCACTCCCTGCCAAAACTTAAGGCTTTGGAAGCTTTCTGGAGAAACCTCGGAGAAATGCGAAAAGATCCACCGCACTAGCAGCTTTAATTCCTTCTTGGTGAAGGACAAGTCGGCACCAACTAAATAACTGATAACTTTATAAACAGCCTCCTTTTGGGCCGTGGAGAGACGTGCACCCATCTTGATAACGCAACACAGCCCACTCCACAAAAACCGACTGCAACCGTAAAGAAAAACTCAAAAGCACAACGCCAAAGCTCAGAAAAACCTCGTCAAAGAGGAGTGCCGCGGACACCCGAAGGAGAAGCCACTCCGGGGCTGGAACACCGCACACCGGAGAGCTGGGAGATCTCACAGAGGAGCTAAAAACCGACGGGGGGGGTAAAGGAACCACCGCCACCGACCGCAACTGCCCAACCCACCGGGAGGAGGGGGGGAGCACGGGAGGAAGGGGGAAGCGGGTACTTCACCAATTCCGGAGCTCTGGAACACAAAGACGGCTGGAGATCGGTTTCACTGGCAGAAATCCACTCCTGGGTGCGAGGAGCTGGAAATCCAAGTCCCCGGAGCGAAATCTCGACAATCCGAGATCCGCTACCACGGGGTGGGCGAGCGGCCAGTGGGCTCCTTCGAGCCCGTCCGGGGTCCGAAACAGTCCAAAGCACCAAGTCTTCGGGCTCTTCAGGCCTCACGTTGGGCGCCACGCCCTGCTGGGGTTCCTGCCCTAAATCCCGGCTAGAAAAATGGGCAGCACACTTCCAGCAGTCCAAGGGGTGACCAGCGACAGCGGCAGGCAATAGCTCCGGGACGGAGTCGAGCCTGGCAGGCAAGCCACCTGAGGATGTGACCCCCGCGTCAGGGCGGTAGGCTTCACACCTCGACCCTCGGACGAGGGATAGAGAAGGCCGCCAACGAAGCCAGTGAGCGAGTAGAAAGGAGGCAGCAAACCACCTCAGCAGAACAGGGTAGGTTTATTAACCAAGGAACAGGGAGGCGAACGGGGGAGCAGCTGAGGAAGTTTGCCAGTGGAGATACAGTGCACAGAGTTTAAATACAGAGTAGGATGACCCAAGCTAGGCGAAGATGATTGGGCACACCGGGAGAGTGGCAGAGCATGAGGCAAATAAAACAGGCCGAGAGGAGGTACAAGGGTGTGGCCAGGGATCATGGACCAACCACGACTCAGTCAGGGAAGAAGCTTCTGGACCCTGGGCCGGGTTGGGAGATGACAGGCACACATGGGGAGGGGCGGGCCCTCGAGACGGGCAGGTGAACTAAAGCACAGATTGGACGATACGGGGGA